>NC_081269.1:12500-1255000 GCF_030490865.1 Poecile atricapillus | reverse complement strand
GATTTGGGGCCAGAACAGCACTTTTGGGAAACAGCTTTCAGTATGGTTTAAAGCTCCTTGAAGTAACACCTGACTGCACATGTGGTTTGCTTCCTGAGCCCCCTGCAGCACCCAGGGGCTCTGGGAGAGAAACTCCAGCTCCGGCAGGTTTTACTTTGAATTTATGGGAGAATAGTTCTGCCAATTCTGCCGGGTGGGTTGGATGGGTGCTTCTACAGCGAGCAAGGACCGTGACAGACCCAGGGGCGGAGTCCAGCCCCCAGATTGTGCAGATGTGGCTCCCGTTCACCCCTGCACACTGTGAGGGGCTGGGTGAGGGGGGGGGCTTGGGGAGGGCCAGGGTGACAGGGTTTCTTTCCCCCGGTGGCCGTTTCCGAGTCACTTTGGGATGCTCAGCGCAGACTTGTTTGTCTCTTTGAATGTGTTTGAAAGGCTGGGAAACGTACATTTTCCTGGAGCCCCGGATGGGATCCAGCTGGTCGGGGCGAGACTCCGGGGTCCGCAGAGAGGTACCGGGGGCGTTGTGCAGCCCTCGGGGCTGCCCCGGTGGGGGCCTTGCGTAACGCTTTACATAAGCGGGCAGAGCCCCCCCGCACCTGGCCGGGGCCGGGCCCCCCCGGGTCCCCTGGGTGCCGGAGGGGGCGGGAGCGGAGCGCAGGGACAGGCGCAGCCGCCCCAGCCCCGGGACCGCTGCGGAGGAGCCGCCGCCGGCTCCGAGCGGGGTCTGCGGGCCCCCCCTGCCCGGCGGGACCCCCGGGATGGCCTCGGGCAAGGCGGCGGGGGAGCGGCGGTGGGAGCTGGTGCGCTGGTGAGTTCGGCGGGCTGGGGGAGCTTTCCCGGCAAGGGGGACCCGAGCTGGAGGCCCGCAGGGGCTGAGCTTGCCAGGCGGTCTGGGCTTTAGCGTGGGGGATGCTTCCAGGCTGGGAGAGGAGGAGAACCCGGGCTGGGGGGATCCCGGGTAGGGTTGAGGGGACACGGGACCTCGCCATGGATCTGGGACCCTGAGGGGTGCTCCGAGGGGCGCCGCGTGGTCCCGGCTGGGGCGGGGGAGTCCCGGCGGGGCGGCTGCTCCAGCCGGGGGGGACACATGGGGTGCAGGGAGGGGACGGGTCCGTGCTGGGAGGGGAGATCGCTGGCAGAGGTAGAGGAGTCTGATCCCGAAGACATTTTGCGTTTGGGAAAGGGTCCTGCCCGCTGAGGAGGAAGCGTGGGAGCGGCAGCGTGCCGGGGATGGCGAGGTCTCCTTATTCCCGGGGAGTCCCCGGGACTCGCGTGGCGTGCTGAGGCTCCTCCATCTCTGGCGGGGACGGGGCTTGGCACAGGGCACTGTCTGTGCCCGGAGCAGCCGGGACGGGCTGACATTGAGAACAAGCTTTGTCTGTGTTCTTTTATGTTGAATTGTGCAGTTTGTGACGTCCGAAGCTTGTGACTTTTGAGCAGGGCGCTGCGGCGATGCCAGGCCGGGGCTGGCTGGCTCCGTGGGGATGCTGATGGAAGCGCTGGGACGGGGCCCGGGCTGGGCCCTGGGCGGGAGCAGAGCCCGAGCCAGGCGGGCGCTGGGTGCCTGCACCCCAGCCGTGGGAGGGAACCCCTCTAACCGAGACACGTCGGCAGGGTGGGAGCCAATGAAGCTTTTTCTCTCTCCCTCCCTTTCCCCTCCTCCTTGCAAGGACACTTTTTTCCTTCACACACTTGGACAAACTGTTATAGCAGCTGCATGGCCTGGCTCTCTGCATCCCCACTGCCTCACCCCCACTTCCCAAGGGACACCCTGGCTTCCCTGCCTCTGCTCTGTGAAGGGTTATCATATACCAGAGCTGCAGAGAGCATTGGCATTGCACCGTGCTTGCTTTTAACCAGAAAGCTGGCAGGTCACTCTGTGATGGGGATGCTCAGGGAGCCTTTTGGGTTTTCTTCAGCTGCAGTGGGAAGTCACAGTTCCTGCACTCACTGCCCCCAGCTCCACAGGACCCCACAGTGCTGGGCTGAGTGGGCTCAGGCAGGTCGCAGAGCCCAGCAGCAGCAACTGGGGAGTTCATGGCACTTTGTAACATCCCCTTGGCCCCATTCAGATAGTGAGGGAACATCCCTGCAGTTAAAGTTGAGAATGAACCTCCAAGTGCATCCATATGCAGAGAAAGGGACAAGAGCTCTCTCCGGCTCTGGCTGAGGTTCATGGATACTGCAGCTGTGTGTGCATGTGTCTCCAATCAGTACTACAGGGGCTTTAACTTATTAGTTACTTGCTGATAAAATTTCATGTTCAGAGGAGTGTGTGTGAAGTGCAGCTGACGGCTGGGACGGAAGCAGGCAGCAGGATTTTGTTCCAAAAGATGGAAACAACTGCAGTTACCAGAATTTTACTCACTTTATAGGGAACACATACTCTTCTATCAAATTCATAACCATCAATTCACTTGACTATTACCTGATAAGCCTCAACATCTGGCCTGGCATTTGAAGGGTTGCTAGAAAGGCCTTACCTTGGCCTTGGAGCCAGTGACAGCCTGGGGACGGGGTTGGTCTGGGGGGTGGGTGGGTGCTGGGGGCAGGCTGTGCCCCAAGATGATGGTTCTGAGCAGGGGGTGCTGTACCTCTGTCCCCTGGGGCTTTAAAGGGGAATGTCCTGTGCTCCTTTGGAAATGTTTGTTCTTTGCTTTCCTGCACATGGTGGTTACTGGGGCCTGTGGGACTGGTCTGAGGGCCCTGTGTGGCTTGGGGGCTGGACAGGGGTTGCAGCTGGCATCAGCCCCACAGATACCCATGAAAGGTGCAGGGACCTGGTCTCAAGAGAGGCCCTGTCCCAGACACGGCCATGTGCCCATGGGTGCATGGGCTGGTGGGCACTAAGGGATGAAGGCATATGGGCTGTAAAGTGATTTTCTGCTGCCACTGAGGAACGTGGTGGTGTAGGATGTGTGGCTGCAAGTGGCACTGCCAAACCAGCCGCTCCTGCATCCTGCCGCTCCCTCCCTGCAATCCAGTGCTGATGAATATTTCAGTCTCTCTGGATGTTATTTTTAGGTACGTGCGAGAAGGCCGCTTTCGCATTGAGGAGAGGACACTGACAGCGTTCCAGTGGCTCTACTCGCCCCAGCAGCACCGCATTGTCAGTCGGGCAGACCTGGGCTCCCCCAGCAGGTAAGGGGGGCTGCTGGCTGAGGGCTGGGAGCTGTGGGGAGCACTGGCACATACCCTGCTGCTTGCTCTTTCACTAGCCCTTGATGTCTTGACACAGGCCTCCTGAGCCCCAGCCTGTCTGTAAGCTGTGATACAGCTGATACATGAGCCCTGTGATACATTAACATCTTGGGCTTTGCTTTAAAATAAAGTTCCAGGCACAGCGGTTACACCAGGAGCTGCAAACACCACATAAGAGCTGTTTAGTTTAAAACAGTGGAAAGGACAAATTACCACCTGCCTGCCCAAACTTTTCTTGTAATCTCCCTCATGCTTTTGGTTGAGGATCCACTTTATGCATGCAGCTTTTGAGATTTACTTAAAAAACAGATGGGAGCCAGGGGCTGTGTTTCCTCCAGCCATCAGTGATAATTGGAAAATATCTGTTCTGATTCCCTGATTTTGTTTGGTGCTTAAACTCTCCCCTAGGGAGCCCCATCCCAGGCATGTTCTGTGGCTCTCCTGCTGATGCATATGCATCGCTGTCGGTTCCCATCCCGTGTTTGATGATAAAACACCATTAACATAAAAGCCTTGTGGGCCTCCAGACACACAGAGAGCAGCACCTGTTCTCCAGCCTGCGAAGAGCTCTGGAACATGCTGAGTCCCCTAGTGTCTGTGACACTAAAAGCTCTTCCTTCTCCGCTTCAGCAGCAGTTTTGCTCCAAGAGCCCTTAAAGCCCTGAAGTACTTATCTGCCTGGAATTGCATGGGTGAGAACAACAGTGGGAGTGCAGAGGAAGGAGGTGCCCAAAAGACTTGGATTTCCCAGGGCAGGAAGGGTCCTCTTCATGCAGGGCAAGCAGGGTGCGGACGGAGGGAGGTGACATTCACACCTGGAAGAGACTTGCAGGGGCGTGAGGGAGGTGCCAGCTGTTCTCGGAAGGAGCCATGACATACACGCTTACTGCTGCCATCTGCTTCCCGTGATGGGAATTCCTCTCCTGCCGCTGGAGAGGCTTTCCAGAAACTGGAATGACTGTTCTGTTTATTGATTTTAACTAATTTTTGCAAATTGCTTCCAGAGGTTCTGTTAGCCTCACCCCTGATGTTCATGTTTCATTTGGCACGTGCAACTGAAATGCGTGTAACAATTTATAATTAATGTTAAATGCTGTTTGGGTTAATTTCACTAGATTCATTTGATTTCTCTAGGGGGTTAATTTAACTGGATTCGTTTGATTTCCCAGAGGAAAAGTCACCCGGAAGCTTCCCCCAGGCAGTTACCTGGAGCCGTCTGGAGAGTCTGTGGGACACCAGCGGCCAATTATGAGCAGTGTCTGTATCTCTCTTATCGGGATGAAATGTTTGTCTCCAAAGGCAGCCCAAATGTGAACTCTGGCTCGGCAAGAGCAGCCGCGGGCACTGCAGGGGCACAGGGATGCTGCGGGCCAGGCCGCCTGCTCCAGCTCCTGCTCGGAGAAATGGGAGAGAGGAGACAGCGACGGCGAGGGTGCGCTCCTGCCTTTAGGCCCCTTAGAGGGGGCAGGGCAGGGCGGCAGGAGCCGGCTCTGCCTCGGCAGCCTGCGGGATCCCTGGCCCGCAACGGAGGGGGGGGAGCGCGTCCAGCCCTGCCCAGCCCTGCCCAGCCCCGCACATCCCTGTCCAGCCCCGCACATCCCCGCACATCCCCGCCCCGCCCCGCCCCGCTCCGCCCCGCTCGGGGCTGGCTCCACCACCTCGGCGGGATCCGCAGGCAGCGAGCGGCGGGCGCATCGCGGGGCTGCGGCTCCATCCTCGGCGGTACGTGCGTGCTCCTGGCTGGGGAGTCCCGCAGGGAAGCGGCTGAGCGCGGGGGGACCCAGCGGAGCCGCTTCACGGCTCTCGGCTTCTCCGTCTGCCTTCGGAGCCGCGGTGCCACGGCAGGGGCTTGGGGGTGGGAACCGGGGGCTGTACGGGGGCTTAGGGCCGGGGACGGTGGACCGGGATCCGTGTGTGAAAGGACGGTGAAGTGGTTGCCAGCACGGCTCTTAAATACTGACCATTCGAGAAGGCGATTTCCAGCAGACCCTGCAGGGCTCTGCCTGCTGTCCCCGGGGGTCGGCGGGGTGATGGGATCCGGTGGCGTGCGGGGAGCTTTGCCCTGCCTCACCCGGGCACCTCCTTGCCCAGGGAGCCCCAGGTGTTTGCACAGCAAAGGGATGTCTGAGCCTCCCAGTCTGCTGCGGTGATCCTCCCCACCGCTGTCCGTGTGTGAGGCTGCAGCTCATCCCTGACAGGGAAGCAGAGCAATGTCTGCTCACCAGGCTGAGCATTTCTCTTCATCCTGCTCATTCCCACAGGCAGAGCACCAGTGTGCCTGGCGTGGAGCTGCACAGAGCCTGTGAGGGCTGTGAGGTGTTGCTTGCATCCCTGGTGAATGCAGGGTGTGAGATGGATCCTGCCAGCTTCTGCCGTTTTCTGCATGCTCTAGGCTCTGCTGTTTTGTTTAAGACTTCTTGTTGCTTTAGCAGCAGAAGGGACATAATATCTGTCCACAAGGCACGATATGCTGAGGGTTGGAATCACGCCGAAGAGTTTAAATTCAGATCCAACAGGCGGTGTGATTGCAGGCAGCAGGCTCGCGCTTGCACACACCACGTTTCACAGATACTGCGTTCTCCCTCTGCTGCTGGTTCCTCCCACTAGGGACGATAACCATAGCAGCAAAAATGCCTTTAATGGCTTTTTCTTTGCTTGTTTGTTTTATTATCCTTCCTTCCCTTCATCCCTAAGCATATCTGTATGGTAGCGGGGTTGTGAGGGCTGCTCAAAGAGGCCCTCTGCTGCCACTGCTGCTGCCTGGACCTGGTCAGATGTTCTGGCGGCTGGAAGCTGCTGCTGCTGTGGAAACAGGAACAGGACTTCAGCAGCAACAGGAGGAGAGACATTTTTTCCAGGAGCTAAAAACAGCTCACTCTCCACAGACAGTTTTGCAGTTTTGTGGGGGTAGATGAATCCCTGCTTGGAGTTAACATCTGCCTCCAAGTTGGATGCCAGAAAGACTGTTTATTCACTGTGATTTGATTTCAGCCTGTCTCTTGCAAAACCTACCCAAAATGGTTGAAAAATACAGGTGATGTTGGCAAGAGGTAGCAGGACTTGGAAAAGCTCAAGTCCAAGCTCTGTGTGCCTTGTTTGCAACATTCAGAGTGTCCACACACAGGTTTGGCCTCAAACTGAGCCCTGGCTGCTGATGTCTGACCTTGTGCCAGCACAGCTCAGCCTCGGGCAGCCACTGACTCCCCATCAGCTGCTGAGCCCGGGGTGCAGGGCAGGGGCGTCTGAGAGGAGCAGCCCATCAGGGGAAGGTGCCAGGACACATGCTGGGTCACTGAGCCCGGTGTCCTGCTGCTGCTGCAGGCATCACAGAATCATACAGTCACAGAATGGTTTGGGTTGAAGGGACTGTAAAGGTCATCCAGTTCCAAACCCCCTCCTATGGGCAGGGACACCTTCCACTAGACTTTACTGTCTTGTGTAACATTTTCACAAACATTTTGAGTCTCAATTAGGGGGTTGGGGTTTTTTTGGTTCCTTTATTTCCGTTATTAGGAAACTGTTCCAGGGATTGATTGTGTTGAAGATTAGAAAACTCCTAATTTCCAGCCAAAGCATGCTCAGGTTTCTCTCATTCCCATGCTTTCATCCCGCCCCCATGTTTTCCCAGCCCTGGTTTTCAGTTTAAGCTGTTCTTTTTCTGTCTCTCCACAATTTCTTCATTGGCTACAGCCACCCCCCTGCTCCATGTTTGTTGTGTGAATTGGGCCAAATGCTCTCTGGTTCCTGGCACAGCTGCCAGTGCCAGCCTGCCACTGGGAACAGGTTTTGTGGGAGGTTTGTCCCGATGCATCCTCCCTCCACCAGCCCCTGCACTGCCTGGGCACACGAGCAGTGAGCTCCTGCTCCTCCATGCAGTGGGGACTGGAGCGGTGTGGGATGTGCAGTGGATATGCAGGTAGCATGGTGACAGTGCCCAGGGGCCTGGGGCTGGCGTGGCAGGGATGCCACCAGGCACAGAAGGGAGCAAGGTGGGGCTAGTGGTGCCTGCCCTGTCTCTGGAGCATCCTGTGCAAGGCACCCACCTGGGCATTGTGTGGATACACAGCAACCTTCTTGCTAGATCCTGGGTAGGTTCTGCTGTTCCCCTAAAGCATCCTCCCTCGGGCTCCACTAGCATAGGAAGGGGGTGGTTGGAAGAGGTGGAGAAAACAGGCACAGAAAATCTGTGTGCTTGATCAGGTTTTTCCTAGAGAGAGCCTTTTCATGCCTTTTCATGAGAGAGGAATTTCATGCCCTTGCTAGCAAGGCAGGACTCTAAAATGGGTGGACTTGAGTAAAGAAGCAACTCTATACATTAAATTCACAGTGGGCTCAGAGGAATTCAATGAGCCTGGGAGCCCGTGTGCTGAGTGTCTGCATCCAGGGCTGTGATGAGACATGATCTGTGTCCCCCTGCAGCAAAGAGCTGGTTCCTGTGATGGTGGGAGGGACCAGTGGGGCTTTGGGAGCACAGGCACCTGGCCAGTGTGGGGGCCAGATCGTCAGCCAGCACCTGTTGGTTTCCTGGGTTTCTCTCCTCTGTGCTGGCCACTTCCTGGGCTGCTGGGAGAGCTGGTGCTGCCCTACCTGGGTGTAAGTACCTCCCTGTGCCAATTGCCTGAGAAGTGATGCTTTGCAGGTCACATGGTGACTTCCTCCAGGATCTGTTTTGTAGCCATTTCCACAGAAATGAGCAGGAGTTATCAGATCACTTTAGACATAGGGATGAGTCCATGAGCCATCAATGGTTTCTTGAGAATGTGGAAGAGTAGCTGGAGCATGGTTTGCAGCTTGAGCTGTGCATGGCCTTGGGCTTGGGATGGTCTCTGGCTTTCCTGTCCTTTGCCTGAAGCTCTCCTCTTGGGTGACACACAGTCCCCCCTCCCCAGCCTGGTTGCGGAGGGAGCCCTCTCAGTCCTTCTTCTCTGAAGCCGTTGAGCAGTGAAGAGCCACCCCTGAGAGCAAGCTGGGCTTTGTGGGAAGCTGCACTTAAGACATCAAGTTTTTCTCTTCACTTCAGCAGTACCATAAAGGGGAGAAAATAGTGTTTAAAATATTCCATGAACTGAGTCAGAGGTAATTTGGACACTGTTTTTCTTTGCTCTGTAGGTCAAGCTGATGATGTGTACAGCATGTTCTTCCTGTCAGGACAAAAACCTAATACTTCTGTGTGCCCACAACCTTCTTTAAGATCATAATAGGAAGCTGAATGCCCTCAGAGTGCTGCAGGCAATATTAAAGCACTAATGATGCAATCAATCTCTTACCCCAGTAAGAAAGGGAAGAATTATGCTGCCCTTGCGGGGCACAATCCTGCTCTGAGGTGTCACCAGCAGTGTGGCACTGTTCTCAGTAGGCAGGGGCTGCTCACCAGGCTGGGTCAGAGCAATGAGATCCTGGCTCTGGCAGAGGCCCCTGGGAGATGTTAACTTAGACTGGTGCAGATGGTGATGAGGAGTCGTCCTCTCCCAGGGTTTTCTTCCCTAATTTTGGCTGCTCGGTTACGATTTGGCTGTGCCTGCTCTGAAAGGAGGAAGGTTTTTTCCTTTTTGTTTTTGAGCCTGTGTGAAATACCTCAGGGGGAAGAGGGGAAGTGAGAAAATGTCACTGCAGAGTCTATTTCTGGAGGCACACCCCTGCGGGTGAGATAGTGCTGGGCAGGCGGTGGGCACCCGGCAGTGGGGGAGGCTGGTGGCCTCGGGGGTGCTGAGGTTGGGTCCTTGATGTATTTTTAACCTTTGCCTGGTTCAAATGCAGTTTGTCACCTGGATCTGTTGCGATTGATGGGGCCCTGGGGGGCTGCCATTTGTGTGGGGATGGGGAACAGGAAGAGCTCCATTTCCACCACTGCCAGCTATCCCCAGGTACTGGAGCAGGGTGAGGTGGGCTTGTGCAGGGGCTGCCCCACACCCCATGCAGGAAATGGAGATGTTTCCCTATGGCTCTGTGCCTTAGCATGACACGAAGAAGAGCTGCAGGAGTGATTATGATCTAGTGACTGAGGTGACCTCCCAGCAAAGGGGAGTCAGGTCCTGCCTTGTCCCTGTCAACCTTCCTGCTCCTGGGTCACCTTTGACAGCTGCAAGTTCACAGGGCCAAAGCAGCAGAACAAGATGCAGTAGATGGTGCTGCAAGGGGAAAGGTCTAAACTGGCCATTTCTCTGGGACTCTCCAGGTTGCTCCTGGTGTGGTTCCAGCTAAGGTCAGTGCTTCCCACAGCCACTATCACCCCTGTCCCACAGCTCTGCATTCAGGGCTGTGCTGGGGCAGCCCCACTGGGTCTCATTCCAATGCGTGGCAGGGCCTGGCTATACCCAGAGCTTTTATTTTCAGACGTTAATTGTGAGCAGCTTGGTAGAGCTTGGCAGAAATCAACTGGGAGGAGTGTAAGGAAGACATGACCTGGGGGAAGATGAAGCGAGATGATAACGTCACACTACTGTTGATGCAGAGCTTTGACACAGATCATACAGGCTGGAACAAATGTGCTCCAAGCAAATGACTGCTCCAGATATTTTGTAGTACCTGAATTATGGCTTCAAAGCCTGCAGCATGGCTTTGGATTTTTTTTTTTTTTTAAATAATGTCCTTAAGAGTTCTAAAATTCAAAGAATTTCCATCGTTTCATGCCTTTAAGGCTGTGGGCAGAAAAGTAGGAGTTGAAATAGCTGGATTTCAGTCCAAGTTTTTTCTATGGAGTTGTGTGATTTCTGTCTCCCTATACCCTCTCTCTGCCCACTCCTTTCTTTCACACATCAGACAGAATTCAAATGTCTCTCAATTTAAAGCTTTTGGGTGCTTGGATGAGAACGCTGGGCTGGAGCTGCCTCTGACCCAGGAGCCAGCACTGTGTGGAGTGCCAGGGCAAGGGGATGCTGTGAGTCTGCACCAGAAGCTGGCGTGGATCACTGGGCTAGGAGGTGAGTGGTGGGATTGGACCTTGCAGTCAGAGGCTCTTTCTGGGCTTTGAGCTGCAGTGGCTCTGGGACTCCTGGATCCAGTGGGCATGGCAGAGGATGTGTGGCTGAGCAGCTCGTCCCATGCTGGCTGTGGCGCACGGCTCCACTCTGGGGTTGTGCTGTGGCCCCAGTACAGCCAGGCTCCCCCTGCCTCTCCACGGCTGAGGCGGCTCGGCTTTCCCATCCCTCCTCCTCCTCACCTGATCCCCTGGCGTAGCCCAGCTCTGAGTGGGTGCAGGTGGGTGCTGGTGTTTGGTTTGGGGAGGTGAAAGGTGTGAGGACACCCGGGCACCAGGTACAGCCTCTGGGCACAACGCCCCACCCTGCAACCGGGCTCATCTCCCTATGGCTCTGCTGTGCCCTACAGTGCCCAAAGCATGATGCAGGGAACAGCATCTGTTTCCTTGGGATTTGTGATGGATGGGAGGTCATACCCAGCTAGATGTCAGCATTTCCATTTCCATGGGATTTCTGAAGCCGGACTGTTAAAGAACAGGGGAGTTTTGGTGGTGATCAGGCTGCAGATGCCATTTCAGCCTTATAGAGCTGGGGAACCAGAAGATGGAAAACCTGTGTGCCACAGGCAGCTGCATGGGAGCTGGTGGGAGATGCCTTGCTGGGCTCTGGGATGGTGGCTTCTGTTTGCCATGAGAGATGAAGTGATGGGGTTTTTGCTTACTGAGGTTTGATGCCTTTAGTGGGATGCTCCCTGAGGGGCAGTGGAGGGATGGGTGGAGGTTCCCCTACCAGGGAGCCAGCCTGGTGCTATGACTGCAGCGCTACCACTTGGGGGGCAGAGAGGGAGAGGCAGACCACCACGCTGCCACCGGCGCCCCTCTGGATCGGGCCTTAGTGGCCGGCACAGCCTCAGGGCACGATGTTTGTGGCGACACGGTGTCCGTGGCTCAGCCGCGCTGCCCATGCGGCACTGCTGGTGGTCCTGCCATTAGGAGAAATACGATATTTGCAGCGTGAGGTTGCGAAAAGCCTGTGGCCGCTAAAATAAAAGGAAATGACTTTTTTTGTGGTTGTGTGTGCGCGTGTGCATGCGCTGCCGCGCTGGGGGCGGCTGGACGGGACGTGCTGGGGTCCCCTCGCCCCAGCACCGGCAGAAAGCGCCGATCTGGCCGCCCCTGTCCCATCCCCGCCGCCCCTGTCCCATCCCCGCTGCCTCCGGCAGCACCGAGCCACCAACATGTTCCAGAGGAAGCGCAGCGTCTCCTTCGGCGGCTACGGCTGGTGGGTGCCTTCCCCTTCCCTCTCTCTCTCGCTACCGGGAGCCATGTGAGGAGCTTTCCTTGCCTCCTTTCGGAGCAGGAATCAGCGGCGAGGTGCAGAGCCCTTCCCCGCGGCCGGGCGAGGGACCTTCTTGCCCTGTGCCAGCAGGAAGCCTGGCACAGCTTCAGCCCAGCAAAACCTCGTGAGCTTTGCGGGTGATGGCAGTGAGGGGACCTCCCCGAGGGCTCGGTGGGCTCCGGTGGGCACGTACCTGCGAGAGTGCCTGCCCCTGCACCCTCCTCTCGCTACTTTCCCTGCTGCCTGCTCCTCCTGCACTCAGACAGCGATGCTTACAGCCACCTTGGGCACCTCGGGGCGTGCAGCAAGCTCCCTCTCGGTCCAGGGCAGGCTCCCAGCACCACTGGCACCTCCCTGGGTCATCCGTTCCTTGCCTGTCGTCAGCAGAGCAGCACGGCTGCTGCCTGTGCCCCGAGTTCAGCCGGACTGTTTGCTCCTGTCTCTTCCCCCGAAGAGGTGTTGACCTGTAGGGAAACAGGTTAAGAAAACGACACCGTTCTCCCTCTGCCCTCTCTTTAGGTCTCCTTTCTGAGGTGTTTTATGTCTGTTCCAAGTTTGTTGGTTGTGATGGTGTTTGGTGCTTCGGGCAAAAGACTGCTCTGCCCCCTGCCCGCTCCGCAGCGGCTGCAGGGGCTGGGACTGGACAATGGCAGCCCCAGGGCTTTGAGAATGAGGTGTCGTGGACTTGGAGCTGCCTGAGACCGGCTGGGGGAAATGCTGAGTAACTGGGCCGTGGGAGGGCAGCTGGCGCGCCGAGGCTTTCGGCAGGGTCCCTTGGGATGGAGTGCACGCCTCCCTGAAGCCAAGAGAGCTGCCTTGGCTGGATTGTGTTTTTTTTACATACGAAGGGAAAGGGTGCACTTGGATAGATTTCTGTGCAAATAAGTTTTGTGATATGTGGGCTCATTTTGTGGTGGCCAAACCGCAGCCCTTGGCCAGCTCTGCCCCGCGGTCGCTGTTGCGAGCAGTGGCTCTGGGGCGCTGACGGCCCGGGGGGCACCCCGGAGCTTCCCTCTGCGGTGGAGCAGAGCCGTGACCCTCCTTGGCACAGCATTCAGGGCCGGTTGAGCTCTGCTCTGCTCCTTTCCTGCTGCGCTTCGGCAGCTGCAGGGGAAAGAAAACCCGGAGAGTCGCTCGGAACACGGGGTGTGCCAGCGGGTGGGGGCTGCGCTGGCTCTTGGGGGCTGCGCCACCGTTGCAGTTGGGGCTGGGGGAATAGGACATGGCCTTTTCTTTAGATACCATGCCAGGGTCTGCATGTGAAAGCTGCGGGGGGAGCTCCGTGCTCCATGAGATGTGGGGTGAGCTCCCAAGGGGCTCGGTGCGCTTCTTCCCGGGTCCCTGGGGAAGACGCTGCCTGGAAAGCCCTCTGCGCTGTGGGAGAGCCCTTCCCTGGGTGTTCACTGGAAAAGAAGGGGATCTGCCACAGTCCCGCACCTGCACCTGCATCTTCTCACGGTCCCGGCCGACCCACCCTTCCTGTGGGGCTGCGTGTGAGGTGCCTGGGCACACCCAGCCGCCTCCTGCTGTGGCTGCACTCGCTATTTCCAGCCTCTGCTGGGCTGGAAATTGCTATTTTTTTCCTCTTCACCAGCTGCATCTGCTGCCAGCGAGGTCCCGGAGCAGTGCGTCCATCTTGGGGGGCAAATGCGGTGCCCCCAATCTGGCTGTAGGGATGCACATGGTGTGCAAAGCCATCGTGAGTGCTGCCCCCGGAGCTGGTGCTGCCCAGGGCCGGGGAGCCCCAGGGCTGTGGGGTGTGGGGAGTTTCGCTTTGCGGCCCTTGGAGCAGGGCAGGGCAGACAAACGGCTCTCACAGTAACACTGCAACTGCGGTTTCCCAAACATGGCAGTTTATTTCCGGTGTGGTTTTGTTGTTGTTTTTTTTTCTCCACTTCTCACTCTAAGAGGCCAAATAACAACAACTGGTTTTTCTTCCCGTGGTTCCGGATGGAGCCACTCGTGCAGCTCCCATTCCAGGACAGGTCCCATGGGAGCTGCCCCAGCCACCCACTGTCCCTGAACTGCTTTGCTGCTGAGCTTGGAAACCACTCTGCTCCCCAGCGTGGTCTGAACTTCAGCATGATTTAATGATCAACAAGGTCTGGGCAGCCTTGTAAGGTATTAAGTCACAATAGCAGGTGCCCTAGATCTATTTTTAGGAGCAGCAGTGTGCTGGTTCTCCAGAGCAGAGCACAGAAGCTGATGTTTGGGGAAATGCCTGGAACAGAGCTCCTGTGGCCATGGGGTTTTATGAGGGTGAGGTTGCTGCAAGAGAGGGACCCTGGGAAAGGTAATGGTACCTGTACCTCGGTGCCTGCCAGGCTCAGCCTGGTGTGGAGTGCTGGGGACCCGGCCCCTGTGCCACCTGCGGGTGCAGCCCCTCCTGGCTGTGGAGCCCAGCCTGGGGGTGGAGAAGGTAAAGCTGCAAGTGGGGGGGAAGGTGTATTTCTGTGGCCATGCCATATCCTCCTGTGATCACAGATTTGGGGGGTGTTATTTTGCTGTTTGATCTTTTTTTGAGATGTGGAATTGATTCCATGAGGCAGATAACAGAGCATTTTCAGTGACTGCCAAAAGACATTGTTTTGCATTTTGAGACATTACTATGATTTGGATTAATTAATATTAATATGACTGTAACCACAATGATTCTGAGGAGATGAGCACTCATTACCAGTGCCAGGGAAATCAGTGAAGCAACTGGGGCTCCCGGTCCCATGTGAGCCAGCTAGGGCTGGGAAAGATGGGGCTGCTCTGTGTTTCATATGCCTGGGGCCGGGTTGCAATATGTGGGGTTTGGTGGGATCTTCCCAGCACGTCAAGGCTGTTTGTAAATCTGTGGTTTGTGGCAGCTGGGCTTTGGAGAGAGCTGGGACATAGACAATGCCCACCTCTGCTCCCCTGGCATTCCAGACTGGGAGACAGCAGTTCTGCACCAGGAAAGAACTAGGGGGATTTTTTCTTGCTTGCTGCCAGGCTTCATTTTGGGTTAAATCTTCGTTGATTTTGTTTTCCAATGAAGTCTTTCTGTGGTGATCATTGTGTCAGCTGGAGCGCTGGCACCTCCAAAGGATGTGCTGAGGTCGTGTTTGGCAGCAGCCCCCAGTACCCAACCCCCTCCCAGCTACATCTGGAGCCCCTGTGCCTGCAGTAACACTCTCCTCTGCTCTCTCCCCAGGATCGACAAGACAATGCTGGCCAGCCTGAAGATCAAGTGAGTACCTGGCTCTTCTCTCACGCAGTAATTTCCCGTGGGATGAGTGGTGCTGGGAGCTGGCTCAGTGTGTGGAGGATGCTTTCCTGGGAGCTGGGCTCCAGCTGGTGTAGTGGAGTCCAGCCATGTCCGCCCACTCCAGGACATGCGTTCGTGCTTGTCCCACAGTCTGTTCTCCTGAAAGCCTGAGGTGAATCAGGCACTGGGAGATTACAACAAACACGGTGACAAGGTCGCTGTGAGATCAGTGGGCTGAGGTGTGCAGGGGGCAACTCACAGGGCACCAGCTCTGCCTCGGGGGTAGCAGGGGTGGGAATCAGCAGGCCAGGCTGGCACTGAGCTTCTGGGTGTAAATCCAGTCTGGAGGTTTTGTATTTTGGTTTTCAATCTGGAGAGGTGGTGAGTGTCAGTGGAACAGTGGGTGCCTTGTACCCAGCCCCTCTCCTGTGCTGCTGAGAGGCTCTGGGCACTGCTCTGGAAGGGGTGGAGATGCTACTGGGGTCAAGGAAGGTCTGTGGACAGGCAGTGTTGCTTGGTGGGTCCATCTTGGATTTGCCACATTGGTGGGTGGTGTGGGCTGTGTAGCTCTGGCAAGGTGGTTGCTGGCACAGGACCTGTGCTGTGATGGAATGAGTTGTGGGAGGTCACCATCCCTGCTGGGATTTGTCCTCAGCTGCTGGGGAAGGTGATGAAGGTCTGGGAGTGGTAGCACCGATGCTCTCTGCTCCCCCAGCACTTGTGGCTGTCTGGCACCTGCCTCCTGTTCCCACTAGCTTTGTCCTCCCGGCTGCACATCCTGGATACTGATCCCTTCCCTCCCACTGTAGTGCATCCTCCCCTCTTCTGCATTCCAAACGAGCTCCCTGGGTCGGGGGTTCCCCACTGTGAGCACATGTGCAGCTCCAGCACTGTCAGCTTCACCCTGTGCTGATGCAGAAATGCTCTGGCCAAGCCTCCCCTGGGCTCCAGGCAATGCATAGGGTGATGGCTCATGCGGTTTCCCTTTATAATCATTGTGCAAATTATTCATTAATGGAAAAGTATCCAGAAAGCCTGGGGGAGCTGCTGCCTGAACAAGCTGCTGAATGCCCATTTTAAATGGCACAGCGGAATCGCTGGTGCTGCGCTCATTGCCCAGGTTGTGCTGAACTAATGAGAAGTTTAAATCAATGTTTACCACTTTGGGGAGTGGAGGGAATCCTCTGAAGACTTTCCTTTTCCTGTGAAGCTGAGAAGGACTGAACTGCTCCTTGTACTCTGCTGTACACTGTGCTCTGATTTTTTTCTAAGGCTGTGGCAACAGTTCTGTAGCAGAACCCCCCCGTACCCTGCTCTCTCCCCCGTGCCAGGCAGCTAATGCCGTGCTCGGGATGCTGTGCCAGTGCTGTGGGCACACTGCCATGCTCCTGCCTGGGCAGGGTGAGGGTCTGGGGCCACGTTTCTCTCTGTAGCTCTGCCTTTCCTGCCCTGGCCAGAGGAGGGAGTTTCCTTGGAGCTTTTGATGAGCATCCACTGATGGTTGCAGCTAATGCTTCCCGCAACCCCGTGGTGCTTCTGGTCTGTGGGTAGGCTGCTTCATTAAGTGGTTCTGTAATTGGGGCTCATCCAGAGCCATGTTTCGTATTCGTAAAAGCTTTTAAAATTATAAAAATATGATAACCCCAAACTTTCGGGTTTTTAGCGTCCTCTTGTTATTGCTGCAGCCTCTGTCGGAGTGTTCTGGTTTAACCCGTGGCAGAGGCACAGAGGCACCAGGCATCGGAAGTTTTCTTTCCCTGTATAAGTTACTACCGAAAATCAGAGCTGCTTTCCGCATGCCCTGGAGCTCCTCAGGGAGCCTGCAGACACCAGCACCGACTTGCAGAAAGCTGGGAGGCCGGCACCAGCGCACGGTGGTCGATGTGGCCCCTGCGAGGCGGTGTTTGGAGGGACGGAGCACGGCTGAGTGATGCAGGGCAAGCCCTGCCTGTCCTCCCAAGGATAAACCACACAGAGTCAGGATAAACTCACCCACGCAGGTGGCACCGGGGCATCAAAGCAGTTTTCCCGCTGCCTGTCTCTCCGTTTGCTTCTTCAGTTCGGGTTTCACTGGTTCCTATGGTAACCGTGAATGCGTCTGAGGGGCTGGAGAGCACCAGCAGGCACCGTGGAGTGCGGGAGAGGCGGTGCGGGAGCCCTGGCAGCGCAGGCAGGGCTCAGCTGACCCCTCTGGTGACAGGCGCTGGCAAAGGTGCCAGGGCTGCAGTGGGAAGGGAAGGTGGGGCACAGGGCAGCTGCTGCCGAGGAGCCGCACAGCTCGGTCTCTGGGAAATGCACGGAGGCTCTGCAGAGGCCTGGCTGTGCCCCAGGGAGCTGTGCCTGCTGGGCAGAGGAACCTGAGAGCGTTGGCACCCAGCCAGGAGAGCTGGTGTGCCCTGTCCCACCATTTGGGTTTGGATGTCCCAGCCCTGGGCCAGCCTGGCTCTGGAGCCCACTGTCCTGTGGCAGGAGGCAGCTGAGCCTCTGGCTGCCGTGGGGAGCCAGGGGCTGCTCTGGGGACCTGAGGTATGCTCCTGCCAAAAGAAGTCTGGGAGAAGGCTTGGGGATACTCTGCTCACTGTTTTTGGGGGTGCACATCCCCAGGGGTGGAAGCAGGCGCTGGTGCTGCAGTGCTTGGGTGCTGGGGCGGTTGAGAGCTGCTGGGACTGGGGCCAGCCCAGGGAGCTGTGGAATGGAAACTGAGACACTTGGACAGTAAATGGATTTGGCATGTGAAGACCCTGTGTTTTGGTTTGGACAAATTCCATCTTGATCCAAACTTTTCTGTTACATTTTTTATTCCTTACCCACTTCAGGGGAAAGCGCTTGGAGCAGCTGAATCCCCTGAGCTGGCAAAAGGGGAATCGTGTCCACAAGCAGTTCCCCAGCCTTGGCTTGGTGCTGGTGTTTACTTGTGTCACATGAAGTCTCTGTAGGGAGCTGGAGTCCTGCAGTCCCTGTGGCTCCCCTGGGGGCATGTCTCCATGCAGTCCTCGTCACACATGGGGTGTTCGAGGTCAGGTTGTGCTGCTGGGAAGGGAAGACATGAGCCAGATGGCAGCTAAGCTGCTTCCCAAGTGGGAAGGTCACCCTGGAGGAAAACATCAGCCTGCAAAGGATCTTTTCACGTCAAGCAGCAGTTCTGGCCAGGTGAGCCAGCCAGGTGGGTTTGTTTACCTCTCACAGCAGCCCAGCAAGTGCAGGGGTCCCTGAGAAAGCAGGCAGAGACCCTCGAGCCCCCTTGGCCTTGTAAAGTCCTTGTACTGGGGATGCTGGAGGTGGAGAAGTGGGATGGGGACTCATGAGGCCCTTCCTCCTCCCCTTTGGAACAAACTGGCAGAGTGATGTCCCACAGGGGTTCACCAGCCCTTTACCTGCTGACAGCTCCTCAGCTCTTGTGCTCTGGTTATTTGTTCATTGGTATTCATGGGGTGTGCTGAGAAACCACAGAGTTAAACAAAAAAAAAATCAGTAAAAAAGCCCCTCCTTCAGGCAGAGGGCTCTTCTTTTACCCTTATAAAGTGAAAATAGCACCAAAATAATCATGTCTCTTTGGAATGGAGGAGCCATGTACAGCAATTACTGGGAGTCAGTGTGTGTGCAGTCAGAACTCACATGAAAGAACATGTGATGCTCCTCTGCTGATGGGAGCAGGAGGATGAAGGTGGGAAGAGATGAAAGATTTACTCAACCTTTGTAAAAAGAGCTGTGTCCAGGCTTGAGGCTCTTTAATATTTGATGGGCTGGAGCTGAGTTAATGGGAAGATGTGGGAATGATTTAGCATCTTGGAGGTGGCTGCAATGACTATTGCCCTGATCTTGGAGGTTTGTGCTTGGGTCCTGTGAGGACAAGGTCTGGCGAGCAGATTGCATCTAAGTAAATTCTTTTGACTTATTAGCACTTCATAAATGGATAACTACATGTAAATGTATGTCTTGCCATTATATTTAGCCAGAGAAGCACATGCAAAGGAAATGCTCTCAAAACTACTGCAAAGCAGCCAGCTGCAGCACACAGGGAGGCTTCCTATCTCCCTTGCTTTGGAACTGCTCCTCTCCATTGCTGTGGGCATGGAGCCAGCCCCGTGTAAACCCCAGCAATGACCCCCACCAGCAACATGCTCTGGGTGGATATCTCAGCTCTGGAGGCTGGCAGTGACCTCCTTCTGCCAGTGTGCCTGGGGAAGGACTGAGTGTGCAGGGCCAGGGTGCAAGGAATGCCTTGGACTTACGGAAAACTTTAAACTCAGTTAAGAGCAGTGCTGGGCTGGAGGGGCAGAATGAGGCTGGGTGGAGTCTCTCAATGGGTCAGTGCTGGATAGGTGTTGCCGGTGGGCCCAGCAGAGTGCAGGGCCGTGGCAGCTTGGAGAGCCATGCCTGGGCATGGCATGCTAGGCAAAATGAGTCCTTGTGTTGGCAGCAGGTCTGGCTTCCTGCAGGGATGAAGCCCCTTGCAGTGCCAGGGAACTGCAGGCATGTGCCCAGGGATGGTGACAGGTCCCTGTTGCCACGGATGGTGGCTGCCGCTGTCCCTGCTCGCTGTCAGCTGCTGGGATGGTGGCAGGGCCGTGTTCTGTCCTTCCCGTCAGCCTGAGGACTGGTGGGAGATTTACAAAATCCAGCCAGTCCCAACGTCTCCCTGCTATCTCTGGCAGGCAGGCAGGAGTGCTTCCCTCTTCGTGGAAGGGCAGTTATCGCCCTGGCTGCCTGCCCACACCCAACCCTGCACCCACATAGCATCCTCCCAGCACGTCTCACAGCCTGCCTGGGACAGAGGAAGCTTTCACAGGAGAAGGAAGGTGCTGTCAGCTCTGAGGACTTGAGTGTTTCAGCCATTTAATCTGGTAAGCCTTAGCTATATAAAATTTCAGGCCGGGGGAATGGGAACTGGCACAGTTCCACTGATGCTCCCCCTTGGTATGTGATTCTATGTTTTCCTCTTAGTGGCTGTAGGTATTTGGGTTTATGTGAGGGTTTATTCCTGCAGAAAGCCCAGCCATGGAACAGAAGAGGTGGGTGGGGATCTGGTGGTGCAAGCGCTGCTCCCTGGTGACGTTGGAGGTGGTGCAGCAGCATGTTCCCGCCCTGTCCATATGTTAAAATGTTGTTGTTGCTGTCAGACAGCCTTCCCATATTTAAAGCTAGATTATCCACAATTACATCTGCCCAGAGGACTGAGCAGCCCCACGTGGGTCTATTTTTAGCTCTGTCTCAGAACTAATAAACTGTGCTGGTTTTTCCTCCTGCCATATTTATATCCTGTGAGCTGTTTGCAGTCAGAGGGTGGTTGCTCGGAGAACAGCCACCTTCTGAGAGCAAATATTGTTGTGGTGGGTGGAGAGAGCCATGATGGCTGTGCTGATTGAGGCATCATCTGCCTGCAGGTTCACTGCCCATCTGCAGGAGTCACAGAGCTCACCCAGGCAGGGTTTGCAGGGGCTCTTGCCACACTTGGGGTGCCCTCTGGCCTCCCCTCGGCTGTGGGCATGTGCCCACTTGCTGCCAGGGTGGGTGTGATTTGGGGACCGTGAGAGCCCCATCTCTGTGGAGCCAAGGAGCCCAGAGCAGGGTAGGCAATGCCGGTGTGGCAGTGTAGGCATTGTGCCAAAGCCTGTGGTTTGTTCCTGATGATAATTTTGTTAATTACTGTACTGCTCCCACCGGCTGTCGCTTTTCCTGCGAGCTGGCAGGGTCCTGGCCTCCATCCCACAGTCCGGCAGGGATGGGTGGCCACTGGCACCCAGCGGCATTCCCATGCCTTGGGAAGGCTTGGTGCTGGCAGGATCATGGTCCTGCACTGGAAATGGCTCTCTCCATCTCTGCTATTTTATTTCTAGTGGGGTTTGTGATGCTCTCAGTCACCCATACAATATTCAAGGGACTCACATCTTCCAAAGCCTGCTGTGAAAACATGGCTCATCTCAGGCTTCCACCCAGAAGAGACATGTAGAGGTTTGACAGGCACTTGAATAGGTCAGAGCTATATTCTGAGTCTCTGTGAAGTCTCAAAGGTCAGTCCTTTCAGGCACTGTCCCATCTCATTCCTCTCAAATGTTACTGGTGTCACACCAGGGACCATGACAGCTCCTTTCTCCTACAACAATGTAGTGTTAATCCTTTCCAGTTTGGAATGCAGAGTCCACTTTCTAAAGCCCTGATAAGCTGATCTTGTTCCCATTCATTGATTTTGCACAGTGTGAGGTGATTTGAAGAGGAAGATAGCGGGTCTGCTGCTAAAAACTGCTTCATTTTCCATCTTTTCTAATTTGGAGCAAGAGGCAAGGAAAAATCTGTAGAGCAGCAGAAACCCCTGGATGTGATTGACTTCAGAACGTTCCCTGTAGTGCGGATGTGTCAGAGATAATACCTGTGTTTTAGCTCCACAAATTATATGTCTTCTAATGCTTTCACATCAAACAAAGTGTGTGAGAGAGGCAGGTAATTGAGACGGTGCCATCTCAGAAGAGTCGCTGGGGCCCAGCGCTCCTGCTGCCACCCCTGTGACACTGGGATCTGCTCCATGGGCCCTCACTGCCCACCACCTCCTCCCACATCCCTTGCAGCATCCTTGGGAAGGGCATTCCTCCACTGGGGTTAAAGTTTGAGCCTAATCCCAAGCTTCCCTGGGGCATTCCAGTGGTGATTTCTTGGCATAATGGCTTCAGGGATGGTCTTTGCTCTGTATGGGAAGCAGAGGAAGGAGCAGGAGCTGAGAAGGGTGCTGGTGGTGCTGGAAGCATTGGGTGAGTGGCACGTGTTAGTGGCTGTGCATCCCAAATCTGGCTTTATTAGTGTTGTTACTGATGAATGGTGACATTTAGCTCACTGATTTGCTAGTAAAATTCAGAGGATCTGCTCATGCTGTAAAGACTAATTTCCTCTGCTGATTTGATCTAATTTAATTGGATGCTGAAATCTTGGAGCTCATCTCTTCAGGAGGCCTGTGTTCACAGGGAGAAATACCCCAAATTATCAGGAATACAATTTCCATTTAATTGTGCTGCTGTCATGGCCATGACTACCACGTTCTGTGTCAGCTGTGCCGCAACTGATGCTGCCCCAGTTGCCACCACACAGCCAGGCTTGGGCAGGAAGGGTCCACAAGAGACTCCCTTGGGCTATCTCAATTACAGGATAGAGTTTGGCTCATAGCCAAATGGCACACAGTGGATGGGAGAGGTGCACAAGAGACTACTTGTACCCACAACTTGCCTTGTTCCTTGATAAATGTGTCTTGGAAAACCACCCACTCATGCGTTCATGTGTCGGTGGCATGGTCAGTGTTCCAGGCTCCTGTCACTGACACTCCTGGGTCACTGCTCTTTGGTGGCTTTCTTAAGGTTCTTGGCCTGGCTACAGCTCAGGTCTTACCCCCTTTGGAGCCGGTCTGGTTGAGTGTGTCTGTCACACACGGTGCTCAGCATCACCTGCACACGCTGCAGCCAGGAGCCGTTTCACTGGGATGCTCTGGAGACTCTGTGCCCTCGAGCTGGGGCAGCCTGGGGTGCACAGGGAGGAGTTGCTCCCAGCACCTTCCTTAGCTGGGCTCCTCAGCATCCCCTCAGCCCAGGGGAGGGTGACAAGACTTACCTGACTTCAGCTGCTTTCTGCAGTGAGAGTTCTTTTGTTTTTGTTCCTTTGTTGTGGCTTTGAACACTCTTCCTGCCTATTGCTTGGGAGGGCTGGAAATTGTGCTGGGGATGCTCATGGACCCTGCTTGGCCACAGGCTTGGGCACTTATCACAGGGATGGACTCTGGACAGGCAAGACCACGGCCTGTGTGCTCCTCCTTGAGCTGAGCAGGCAAATTTCTCCTTTCTTGCACTTCAGCCCTGCTCCTGTGTCCAGAAGCCTCAGTGCCAGGGCACAGGGAATCATCAGGGCTGGGGCTCTGCTGTGCCAGGGGGCCTTACCAAGGTGTGGAGTGGGAGCTGGGGCTGCCCCATTCCTCCGCACAGGTCAGTCCAATCTCTCAGAACTGACGTGGTGTCAGGGTGGCTGGTGGCGTTTCACACCCGTCCACACCATATCTGGGGAGATAAGCTCACTGTGTTCTCACTGCCTGCATGGAAGAGCTGTCTCTGTGCTTTCCTGGGATTTCCTTCATGTCTTTCTAACTGAAGCCATAAAACAGATTTCTAATCAGATTACTTGGAGCTGGATGTAATGTAATCTAAAGCTCTATTTCTTGTGATACTTCTCTAAAAGTGGATGCCCTCTTATCCTCCTCCTGCAGCACCGATTGAAATGCTGTCATCTCTTTCTCCCTCGTTTGCATGCTCCCAAATCCATTCCTGCCATGCCAGGGAAATTGGGATGTGACTGCTCCTTTGCAGGGGAACAGTTGCTATTTTTGGGTTTTGGGCTGTGTTGCATTGTCTCCTTTTGTTCCGCTCTGGCTCCCGGTGCTTGGTGCTGGCACAGCTGCCCCATCTCAGCTCTCCCACCTGGGCAGTGCAGGTGCCCGTGCTCAGGTGGGTCTGTGCCCAGAGGGGCTCTGGGTGAGTGCCTGGGCAGTGGTGAAGGGTCCCAAGGTGGTGGGGAAGGGCCCCAGGCAGATCTCTGTGCTCCCTGTCAGCCCCTGCAGTTCGTGTGCTGTGGGGATGGGCTGGCCGTGCCTCCAGCCCGCCTGTGGCAAATGCCTGGCATAGCTCGTGTATTTCTGGCACTGTCCCTCGTGAGTGAGGGAACCAGAAATATCTCCTGCCCAGGCAGGCACAGAGGGTGGCAGGGACGTATCCTGCACTGTCTGATGAGGCAGCACCGCTGCTCTGGCCAGAGGAGCCCTGAGTCACCAGAGCTGGGCTCAGCTGTGAGGATGGGCTGGGTCCTCTGCAGGTGGGAAGGAAGATTGATGGGCTGCTCACCTATGGGGGGTTTAATCTCACAGCAGCATCTATACAAAAGCTAAAGTTATTACATAAATTAATGGCTTCATAATAATATTAACAGTGTGATTTATTCACAGCAGATTTAGTAGTTCTAGGGATAAAGGCTCAACCTTGTCTTAGTCTGGTGTTTTCAGATCCTTCTTTTTCAGCAGAGTGTCCAGACAGCCACCAGGTGATGTGTTAATCACGGTGTGTAATTGTCCTGACCTGTCGTGCGCTTCCTGCAGCCCCTCAGGCTTCCTCATTTGCTGCCAAACTGCTCTCCGAAGAAAATGTTGGGGCATTTTTCAAGAGATATTTATTTCTTCGTAAAACTGGGGCAACTGCTTACCCTGGAGGTAATTCAGTGACTGAAGGGGTGATACTGATGTTTTAAAGGAAGGATGGAGACTTGGAGTCTCTTGAACTGCAGCATTTTGTTTTAGGAGATGTCCTTTAGGACATTTGGAGAGCTTCTGGGGGTGCTGACACTGACAGGGCATCCCTATTGCAAACATTCAGGAAGGTAATGGATGCTTTGGTGGCATCCCTGCAGGAACAGGAGGTTGGATGGAGCTGGAGGGACGAGGCATGGGGAAGACAGGCAGAGCTTTCAGATGCACCAGCCCTGTCACCTTGTGTGCCTTCCTACGCACCCCTGTCATCCTGCCCTGGTCCATCCTGGAGCAGCTACCAGATGGCAGAACCTAAGAAATACCAGACAGGTTCTGCAGGGCCCATCACAGCCAGAGGTGATGTCCTGTGGAGCAGGAGGACCTGGTTCCTTTCACCTGTGTAAGCATCCAGCCCTCCTAGGAACTCCCAGCCCACCTCAGTCCCTCACCATCTATTATCTTGCCCTCAGCCTGTAAATGACAAAGCAGCTGCAATGAGTTCAGAAGCAATTACTTCCATTGTGGGCTGAGCCATGTTTGGGTGGAGAGGGAGCCTGACTGTGTTTCTGCTCAGTTTGTCTATTTCCAAATAGGAGAGAGTTGAACATCTTTAAAAATCAATACAAAGCCACTTCAGCATAAACCAAGAGGAGTTTAATACTTAACTATTCTGGAGAAGGGAGATGTGGAAAATGTCTCCAGAGAGGGAGACTCAATGAAATTTGAATCTGCCTGTTTCATGTGAGAGCTAAAAGATTTAAAATTACCCCCCTCCCCCTCCACTGACTGGAAACTAATTGGAGAATTGGTATAGTTTGGCACTGAAATAGGATCTAATTTTTTTTTTTTCCTGTGCTTGGCAGTGCAAGTAACACTCAGGTTTAGCAAGATTCATTCCTCTTACCTACTTACGTTCTCTCACCACCATTCAGAATTTTGCATCATCTGATGTTGTTCTGAGGAGACAGAAATGCATTTTGGAATTTTTAGAGACTGAGCTGGACTTTTTCCTGTGGGGGTACCTTGACACTTGTCTGCTGGTGTTGCTGCTGCCTCAGTCCCCCCAGGGACCCTGAGATCTGGTGAAATACAAAAATACTGATCTTGGGTTTAAGTTTGGGTCTTGGCTCTCTGGAATGCTCCATGTGGATGGTGTAGGTCTGGATGGGTGCTGTGACACTGAAATGCTGTCTGGTTCATCTGGGGTGAATTCATGTGCTGTGCTGACAAAAATAACATCACACCTGTTTTTATCTGACTTACAGTAGGACACAGAAAGAGATTACAGCAATGATAGGGGTTTTGTTGTTCTGCATCTGATTAGAGATTCTGCTGAAACATTTAGACAGAGAAGGCCAGAACTGAGGTTATGTTGATCGCCTTAAGCATGGTAGACAAGAGGGTGACAGGCAGGGGAGGTGGGTGAAGCAGGCGTGTGACAGGCAGGACGAGGTAGCAGGAGCAACTGTTCCCTGCCAGATGTGGTCTGTGGCCTCTGCAAGCTGTTTCTCCTGAGCAAACACATTTATTACAGACTTTGCCAAGGGAGCCCCATGCATTGTTAATGATTGACTGCCCCAGCTGGGGGTTTCCAGGCAGCTCCTGTTCTATGCCGGGCTCTTGCTCTGTGGCTGGGGCGCAGGGGGCCTTTCTCACCATCTTTTCCAGGACTTGCTCAGGTCCTGCTTGAATGGATGGTGGATGTGGTTGCTGCAGCCTCTGTGTGCCCTTCAACAGATTCCTGTTTGTGGCAGGATCCCCCAAAACCCTGACCTGGATGTGACACTTGGAGCAGCTGCCCCGGGGCCCTGCACCTGTGTGCTGTGTGCCACTGCCAGAGAGGTTCTGCCCTCCCTGGCTGGGCTGGTTAAACCCCCCCAGGGCAGTGGGCTGCACCAGATGCAGGGGGGGTGTTTTGCCTGTTCCTAATGGTTGCAGGAATACAGAGAATCAGTAGGCTTTGGGCAGGTGCTGGTGTCCTGACCTGTGCTGGATAGATAGTCTCATGTGTGACCCCACACCTGCTGGCAGTAGGGATCGTGCTTTCATCCCTCGGACTAGGAAGTTGCTCAAAGTGCTGTAGCTTGTCCTGTGCCTAATTCCTGTGAAAATTAAGCTGGCAGAGGAGAAAGGTGAGATAAGGGGTGCAGAGGGACTTCGGTGTTTTATCACCACGGCAACAAGGACTTCCAGGGAAAGGTGCTGAGGTGAGAAGTAGATAATTTACGGTTTACTTAATAAAATTAAAAAAAAAAAAAAAAAATTCATTTCGTGGAGGGAGCTGTGTGTCGGCTCCCGGTGTGAGGGACAGACTCGAGGCCCCGTGCTGTCCCGCTGCTGCAGCCTGGGCTCAGCGGGGACGGATGCTCGGCCCTGGCAGAGGGATGGCAGGGCCAGGCTGGGACCAGCTGAGAAGTCCCGCTGGGTTTTGCAGCGGTGAGGAGCCCGTCTGTGGGCAGGAGCGAGTCCTCCCTCTGGGGAGGTTGAAGGGGCAGTGCCGGCACTTCGTCCCTTAAGGAGCTCGGGCTGTGGCTGCCGGGAAAGCCTCAGCCGTACCGGGGTGACCCGGGGGCTGTGCCGCGGACGGTCGGGTCCCGGGCCCGTGCCGCGCTCAGAGCCCCGCCCGCCCGCAGAGCCGGCCCGGGGGTGTCCGGGGGTTTGCCGCCCCACCCCCGGCCCCCCGGCCCGAGGGAAGGGGGCAGAGCTGCCGGCATTCCGCGGCCGCTCCCGCGGGGCTCCGTTGCCGGCCCGCGCTCGTTGCCGGCGGCGCGGGGCGCGCGCGGGGCGGGGGCGGTCGCGGCCGTGGACGCGCCGCCGCCCCCGCCGGTACCGGCGCTCGGTCGGCGGCGGCAGCGGCGATGTCCCGGGAGGGCGGCAGGACGCGGTCCCGGCGCGCGGGGGTGCGGGCGGCCGTGGTGCTGATCGGGCTCCTGCACCGCTCCCGGCAGAGCAGCGAGAGAAGGTGAAGCCGCGGGGCGCCGGGGAGCGCTCGGTATCGTCGGCCGGGCAGAGCCCGGGGAGATGCGGGGCCAGCGGCGGGAGCGGAGGATGGAATTACTGGGAGGGGGGTGCCGGCGGCGGTACCGGGAGCTGGAAGACAGGCACCGGGATAACCGTGAGCCGCTCGCGCTGTGCGCTGGGTGCCGGGGCCGGCAGCCGGTACCGGCATTACCGTGAGCCGCTCGCGCTGTGCGCCGGAGCGCTGCCGGGAGCGGGCACCGGGATAATCCGGAGCTCTCGGGGCACGTCCCTGCGCTGTGCAGGGGCTCCCGGGCCGGGCGAGTCCCACAGGCGCTGCTGCTGCGGCTGCTGCTGCACACCCTGGCACCAGCGCGCTCCTCAGGGCTCCCGGGCAGGCGGATCTGCTGTAACTCGGCTCCGCAGCTTTGTCTGCGCCGGGAACAGCTGACAAATGGTTTCGTCTTTCATTGCCGAAACCATGGGCTGTGCTTGGTGTCCAACTTTGTGCCGTAGGAAATGGCCTGTTTGCAGTGCTGTGTGAGCTGGCATCTGCTCCGCGGGCTCCGCTCCCCCCGCTTCGCACGGGAGCTGCTGTTGGCCTCAGAGATTGACCCCGCACTGATCTATGCGGGCTATCCCGGGCAGGGAGTTTTCTCCTCCAGGACTGTGCTGCTCTGGCTACTCTGGTGTTAAAAATAGAAATATGCACCCGAACCTCGCAGTCAATGTGTACCTCTGGTTCAGGGTGGAAGCAACATGGGCACTACTGCAGACTAAGGGTTTTTTTTGTTTCTTTCTTTTTTCTTCATTCAATTTGTGATTTTGTACCAAACTCGAATGAAGAATAGATTATTTGGAATCGTTATTGTAAAATGTTCTCCCACTTCCTAATCTATAAACATGAAAAATCATAGGCAACTGAAGATGAAGCTTTTTGTCTACCATCAGTTGTGGATTGCAGGGTTTGTACCCCGTTTTTCAGCACTGCTGGCACAGGGACTTTGCCTTGGACAGCTGGTGCCATGGAGAGCAGGATTTCAGTGATGTGCTAAAGGCTGAATGTTGGCTTTCCTAGGGAGCTCCTGTGTCACTTGCTGCTTTGGGATATTTTCTTCTCCCTTGCTTGGAGTATTAGGTAGATTATCAAAGCATAACAGTTCGATAAAACCAACCTGCAGGTCCTAAATGAGCAGCAGTAATGGCTGCTCACCTGAGCTGAGACGTGGCTGAGTCCCCTGTACCACACTCTCTGGCAGGAATGCAGGGTGTGGGGACTGCACTGGGGCTCCCTGGTGCGCTTGAGTGTTCCTGCCCCTGCTGTTGCTCCTTGGGTTTTGTCCTGTTTAGCCCAGGCCCGTTCTAGCCATAGCTCTGCCGTTGGACCATGGGCTCCAGCTACCAGCTAGCAAGTGTTGGAGGGGCTGGCTGGCTGGGGGGTGACCTGAGATCTCTCCTGCTTTCACGTGTGGTAGAGAACCTCCCATGTGTGGGGACTGTCTGAGTGCAGTGATGTTGGTGAGGGCCCAAATGATCCTCTGGATGTTGTGCCCACTGAAACTCATTGGCCAGTCCTGCATTTGCCTCAAGGGCAGGAAGTGCTTTACTAGTCACACCAAGCAAGACTTTGCCAAAGTTGTCTTTCCCTCAGGTACCAAGTTTCTATGAATGAGCTCAGCATGACACTGGAAAGCTTGGAAAAAACCTGTCTCTGAACTTGCACAGGAATCTGCCCCATGATGTGTGAGTCTGGTTTTCCTTTTTACTTTTTTCCCCCAGCATCATGTTGTGCACAAAACGTCTCAGTGCACCTCTTGCTGCAGGGTTTACTGCGTACAACAAGAGTCACACAGACATCTCAAGGGGAGAACAAGACCCTGAGGAGATTTTTTTCTGTCTGCCATGGACTGAGGAGCCTCCATGGGAGTGATAGCGAGAATTCAAGCAAGTGCTTTACGGTGGTTGTTTCATCTTATGCAAGCTGCCAGGGCCATCAAAGTGACATAATCTGCAGGAAAAGGAAGGGACTGTTAGCGGCATCGTCAAAAGGGACTCTGTTCCTCCACCTGCTCCTATTTGCTTTTTTCCCTCCTACATTCAGTCTTTGTTCTTCATTTGCAATTGAATTTTGCTTTCCATGAGCCATATGCAAGCCTGGCAGGATCAGTGGCAGCTGCAGAGTCTGTGGTGGCCCATGTCCCTTCCTTGTTAGCAACCCAGAAAAGTGCAGCGCAACACACCAGGCTCTTCTGGCAGAGCTGGGTGATGCTTACCTGCCCCTCCACCTGCAGTCTCCTCGCCTGTGCCTCCCCTGCACACCTGATCTGGAGGGGAGGAGCAGGGAGGTCTGGAGATGGTGGTGGAGGCTGCTGCTGGGGGCTACTCCTTGCTCCATTTTTGCTCTGAAAGCCTGGGATTTGGAACTGTACTTATATCTAAATGAATCCCTGACTGTCCCACATGCAAGTGAGGTGATGCTCTGGTAGCAGTCCTTTCACAGGGAAGAGCTGGTGGATGGGGCACTTCTCCACTCACAGCCTTCTCTTGCCCTTTGCCATCAGTGCCACAGCGTTTGGAGATGCAGGTTTCTGGGAGCTGTTCTCTGCAATTTGCAAATTATTGAATCAGCTCAGAAACGCCTGCCCGAGGCTCCTGGCTCGGGTTTGGCAGGAATAGGATCAGACGAGCCTTCTGGTCTGAAAATGTCTGCAAGTGCCTTGGCTGATTTACCCAGATCTGCAGTAATTTGCCACTTTCTCTGTTCCTGCAAGGGAGACTAGGCAGCACATTTTGTAAAAGATAAAAACTTCTTTTCACCATTACTTGCATATCGAGCCTCACTGTCCTGTCCTAGCCTGGCCCAGTGGGAAGCCCTTGGTCAGTTGGAAGGATTCCAGTGTCTGTAGAGATGCAGGCAAAATGGGAGTCAGCTCCTCGCTGGAGGATGGGCGACGTGTGGTGCAACAGGGACCCCATGGCCAGCACAGGCAACTGATCCCCAGCTGGGATCCTGCCTGCTCAAGTGTGGGATGCTCTGAACTGTTCAACAGTGTTTATTTGCTGTTTGGAGGTGCAGTTAAAGCCAGCCCCACTGGCAGTTAAATGTCACCTTTCTCTGAGCAGGACTGCAGTCCTACTCCAAGGACAGGGTGCTAGGGACGCTGTGTGTGTGCAGGTGCAGGCTGGCAGTTTGCAAATATGTAATTTATTGCAAGAAATGTAGATGAGAAAATGCTGCACTTTTTTTTTTTTTTTGCTGACTCTCAGGCTTCGATGTGAGAAGGCAACTGCTGAAAAGGGCTAGGCTGAGCCAGGACATAACAAGGTAAATAAGTTTCTAGGGAAGGTGTTCCATCGCAGGGCCTCTGCCCAAGGGTCTGGCAGCTCTGCAGCACTGGGTGCCTGGGCTGGACCCCATGTCTGGGAGGGATTCTGGAGCCCCATGACTGTCTGACATCAGTGGGAACCTGCAGTAGTGCATGTCCTCTGCTGATGTCCTCCCTGGGATGAGTGATGATGCAGCGAGATCTTGCCTGCCTGGCATCCTGGGATTGGGTGGAGAGCTGCTCAAAGTCAGGGCAAGGTTCTTCATTCAGGCGCTCACTGCAGATTTCCAGGTGTAAACTCACAGCAAGGTGCCCTTGTCTGTGTTGCAAAAACCCCACAGTTTTGGGTGTTTTTTGCAACTTGTGAGCAGCTGGTGAGGGCTCCTGGCCACTGCTGCTCTGCCTGGTGTAACAGCAGCTGCTTGTGGCTTTGGAGCCAGGGGTCAGTCCCAGGTGGGGGGGGGGGATGGAGAGGAGCCCCCCAGAGGGAGGACGAGCAGCCTGTGCCCCGCTCCCACCGCCTGCTGTGGACAGGACTGAGTCTGGCCAGGGGCAGGATGGAAAGTGATATGGAAGCACAGTCCCCTCTGAAAACTTATGAGACAGGGCATGGAATATTAAACAAACTAAAAAGGAAGCAGCTGGCAAGGTGATGCCCATCAAGGATAAAAAATGATTAGTCTAAAAATAGAGGCTGTTAATTTACAGGAGAGTCATTGCTGACCTTCTCAAGGATGAGACATCTGACAGGCAGAACTTGTTGCTGCAGGAGTTTGGTACCTCCTTAGGCCAGGTTTGATCTGTGGAATTAAGCATAGGCATTCGGGCAACCTGGGATGCTCCCATCTCATTTGCACATCTTGTCAGAGGTAGAGCCAACCACGTGTTGTGCAGTATTTCACCAAGTCAGGTAATATATTGACATCTCCCCTCTGCACCTGTGATTTATCTAAACGTACCATGTTGATTTAGAGCCTGTCTGGGAAATAAATCAGATAGACAAAATGAGGAGGTGGGATGCAGTAGGGGTTTTTCATTAGGCTTTGGCTTGAGAGAGCACAAGGGAAGTGTGCACTCAGAGTCAGGGTCTGGATGGGAGCACTCCAGAGGTCCAGGTCAGCTCTGTGCTGAACAGGGCTTTATAATCAGAATGTCGGTATGTCCCTGGGGTTTACCAAATACAGGATATTAATTTGAAGGTGCTTTAGGACTGTGATCAGGGATGCTATAAAGAGAAAGAACTCACCTGCCCTTGCTGTGTTGGGAGCACACAAGTGCCCATGGTTTCCCCCAAAATGGGGGGACAAAAATCCCCATTTTTTCCCTCTTTAGAAGGAGCAACCCTTGGCAGGTGGGCTTTGCCTCCCTGAGAGCTGGAAATAGGTCCCCCCCAAGCACAGTCCCAGGAGGGGGCTGGCATGGCTGGGGTGATCTGTCTTTGTTCGGAAACCCTGCAGTCGGCCCTGCCATAACCGCATTAAGGTATTTCCTTAATTAGATTTACTAAGTATGCAGGATTCTAATTCTCTCTTTTCCTTCTCTCATAATTTGCCTAATGAGAAAAACAAATAAAATTACAAAAGTGATACCCACATTTCCTTCTGGAGAGACTGGTGTTCAGCTGTGGCTCTGGAGGATGCTCTGGCCTGTCCTGTGTGCTGGTGCCTGGCTGTGGCCGTGGCCGTTGCCAGGGTGGGTGCGGGAATTAGGGCCAGGCAGAGCCTCCTGGTACCTGCCAGGTGCCCCCTTAGGGAGCGACCACAGCGCTGTGACCTTTGGTTACATTACCAGTGTTGGAGCCGCGCATCTCCTGTGGTGCCAGGGAGAGGTGACTGCGTGGGGAGCTGCTTGTTGGCCCCAGCCCATCCTTGCTGGCATGGGCACCTGCCACTTCTGCTGCTCTTCAGGCTTTGCTGGCCACCTCTGCTGTGCTTCAGGCTTTGCAAAGACTTGCACCCTCAGTGTCAGCTGGGGACTGGTCACAGTGCAGGGCTGCTGTGAGCCCCCGCTGGCTCTGGGGTCACTTCAGGGGGCTGCCTGAGGGCTGCATCCTGGTGCACAGAGACCTGCTAATCTTCCTCCTGATTCATTTTTCATCCCCCAAGGGCAGTTGGTTTGGGAAATGCTGGCCCTTGACCCCAGCTCTGAGGGCGGGTTGAATCATCAGTGTCTGTGGCTGGACTTTGACATAACAGATTGCCAGCAAAGAGCCAAACAGCCCTTGGGGATGGGCTTGTTTTGCTGTCCCGGAACTGCAGGAGCAGTTCCAGCAGTTTGGCCCCAAAGAAGCAGCCGGCATGTGACAGAGGAACATGTTGTTAAGTTGGGTGATTTTATAATGCTTAGACTATGATGCTATGGCAACCCACTACAAATCCCAGATCAAATCAAATTATTTGTATGCATCCCTGTAACTTTAATCTTTTCAAAGTCGTATCTGTTTTATGCCTTTGAGGCCACTGTGCAGCTGAGTACAATCAGGCAGAGCTCAGGGTTCAAAGCAAGGAGAGCAGAGGATGAGTGGTTTGCTCCAGATCAGGCTGTGCTTTAGTGTCCTAGAAAGTCAAAGAGCAAACAAGGAAAATCTGTCCTCCTTGGCATTTTTCAGCAGCAGAGACATGGTGAGATTGTGGAGAGCTGAGGGGGAAGGAGCTTGGTAAACAGTATGGATGGGCAGGACAGGAATTCCACTATTGCACCACACTGCTCCAATTAACTTCTTGCACTGAAAAACTGGAAGATGCCAAGAGCTCAAATGAGCTGTAACAAATGTAAATTTAACCTGCTCTGATAGGAAAAAGAGAGAAAGATTTATTTTGGTTTGATGTAATGTGAGACATCAGTTCTTGGTCTGGATTCACATTTGGACACAACGCAATGGGTATTTCCCCCAGTGCCTCTGGCTAAGTCCATGTTGCTGGCACAGCCCAGGTGGTGCCATGACTCCCCTGGCTGTGAGCAGGATGATACTGCTGGTCCCACTTTGCCTTCCCAGCATCTCTGCCGCCTCCCTCTGCATCCCTTCTGCCTCCCCTCTTCATCCCCTCAGCATCTCTGTGGCGCAGGGTGCTGCTGAGGAGGGGCTGCAGGCACTGTTCTTCCCCATGATCCTGTGATTGTCACCTGCTGTCACAAATACTGGGGTTTGGAGGGCAGGGCTAGGGGCGGTGGGGCTGGTGGTGAGGGCAGGTGTTTCCAGAGAGCAGGGTGCAGCCTTTGACAGGAGCTGCATGTTTTGGAGAGGCCCTGGCGGGCACTGGTGCTGTGCAGAGCCATCCCGGGGCATGCTGCCATGGGAACCAAACCTTGTTACGGTGAGATAAACAGTTGGACATTTTGGCCCGGTTTCTGCAGGACTAACCTGACAGGGACAAGAGGAAACTAAATTAAATCTCAGATTTTCTGACTCCTGGAGGAACATCTGGCAGTGTCACTGTGTAATGGCGTGGCTGCCTGCCTGGGAACCGCCAGGCGAGAAGGATGGGGATTTTGCTCAGGGGAGGGCTGAGGCCATACTTTTCCAAATCTTAGGGGATTTTTACGGGGGGGGCTGTCTTGGCATCTCCATGGCACAGGGGCTGCTTTACGCTTTCCTGGGGTCTTGCATCTTCATGATGATCTTGGTACTTCCAAATCTGGTGCCAGGTGCTGTGTTGGCAAAGGGGTCCTCTGCTGGGTCCCTCCAAAGCCCTGCTGGGGTGTCCTTGGGTGCCACTGAGCCTCCTTTGCTGCCAGAAGGCTGCTCAGTTGTGCCCTGGTGGGGAGGGGGCCAGAGGGAGGGAAGCCATGGGGATGGGCTATTATAGGAATCCAGCCCTGCTGCACCTGCACCACCAGCACCACGCATGAGGACTCACAGCCCACCCTCGGCACGGGCTCTTCTGATGACTTTTATCACGTTCTCACACTGTCTGCTGGGTTTTTTCTCAGATTCCAGATATTACTGTGCAGGCAGCTGCACACCATGGCTTTGCCAAGGGAGATAACCCTTATCTCCTGCGTTGTGCGCTGGCTCGGGCAGGGGGGAGCTGACATTCCTGTGTTTGGTTTTCCAGGAAGCAGGAGCTGCTGAACAGCACAGATGTGACCGTTCCGGAGCGGCCCCTGTCACCCCCACTCACGGCCCCACCGACCATGAAGGTGAGAGCGTGGAGCTGGGCCAAGGGCCTGGTTTTGGAAAGCCAAGCTGGTGGGGAGCAGCACTTCCAATGCAGCGGCTGAACGGACCAGGGCTGTTCCCACAGAAGCAGCAGTAGGTGGTTTCTGGAATCCAGCCTATTCCGATGCCATCCCTCTCTCCATTGGCAGTGGGGCCGTGCCGGCCCATCCTGTACTGACATTCCAGTTACGCCGTCGCGAGCGGCGATGCCAAGCTGGATGCTGAGTCCAGGTGCTGCTTTCCTTCCAGCAGCCCTGGCCAGCCCCGTGCTGGGTGGCTCTGTGCCAACATGAGGCAGACTCTGTGTCCCCGCCGTGGGGCTGGGCATCCCACTGTGAGGCTTCACTTCTTGAGCTGTGCATTGCAGCAGGCACCTACCTACCCGTCCCCTGCAAACCCTTACCTGCTTCCTGCCCAACCTGTTCCGGGCACTTTGCCTCCCAGGGGAGCCACCCTTTGAAATAACAAGACAGCTGTCCTGCTGTGCCTCTGGCTTGAGGAAACATTAACAAAGGGAGGTGTGGGGATGGGCAGGGATGGCCGGGCTGGGATGGTCGGGCTGGTGCTCAGTAGCTCTTGCTGGGTGCCCATGAGGAAGTCTGGCTGTGTGGCTGATGCAGTTGGGGGATGATTCCAGGAAGGTAATAGATTTCTTCCAGGGCTTGCTGGTGAGTGCTGCAGACACGTGGGGGAGGGTGCTGGGGAGGGGTGCTGGCACAGCTCTGCTTGCTGTCCTCCATTCGTGGCAGATCCCACCTGGTGCAGGGTTTTCTTCCTGGTCCCTTCCTTCGTGGCCCAGGAAAGCTGACTCTAAGTGTGCACAGCTCGCTGAAGGGTGCAGCCTCTGCATGCTTTGCCCAGGATGTGTGGGCATTTTCTGTGGGAATTGCTGTACCAGGTGGGTCCAGTGCCACCGTGGGGTCATGTCTCGGCTCTGGCTACTGGTAGAGACCTGAAACTATCCAAGAACATTTGTACCTGGAGATAAGCAGAATTCAAGCCAAGCTTAAACTAAGGAAAATATTTTTTAAAGAGCATCCAGTTGTGGGCACAGAGTTGTTTGAGCCTGAGGTTTTTCTTTGTGACTCCTGCAGGGGTGGTAGGTAAGGACAGGCATAGTCTAAAGCTGAAACAGCCAGGGCTGTGTCCAAGCCACGGCTGCCCCACATGTGCTGGCAGCCATAGACTGCTTGTGCTGTAAATCCCACCTTTGCTCACCACAAATATTAAACAAAAAAATGTCTCTCAGACTTTTTCTTTGATTTTAATTTCTTCATCCCCTCCTCTGTTTTTTCCTCTATTTTTTTTTTGTCTTTTGAGAAATTCAGTCTATTCTAAGAGCTGACTAAAAATCATCCTCTGTGCCTTTCCCCTTGTAACCATGACCCCATTTTTTGCCCCAAATCATGCATGTCTATCTCAAAACCCATTGCTGACAGTTGGTAGGGTGGGAGCTGCTGATGCCACTTGTCCCTCTCCCCTTGGGCTGGCAGCGCTGTCCTGGCCCAGCCTCTCCTGGAGCAAACCCAGGCTGGATGGAAGGAGGGCTCAGAGAAGGGCCAGGACGGGTGCCCACGCCTCCAGAAAAGCCACTTAGGATTTTACTGGGAGTGCCACATTTACAGGCGCAGTTTGCTGGGTGATTTATTTGTGTGATGAGCCCAGCTGCTGCCGGGTGCTGTGCTGAAAGGGTGGCTCAGAGCAGCTGCACAGAGAACCGGTCACCTGAAGGAGAGGGGCTCAGCCTAGGTATATCAGGTAGATCAGGGTGGAAGCAGGGTTACCTCAAGTTCCTTGCCGAGGGAGAGCAAGGCTGAGCCATCAGCAGGGTCCTGGCAGGTCTCCCAGAGAGGCAATGGTGGGCTCTGCCTGCTCTTGTCCCTGAGCCCCCTCTGTCCGTGTCGCCGAGGGTGCAAGGCCACCCCCTGTGTGCGGCGGCTGCACCTCCTGCCCCCGGCCCTGTGGCTCTTGAGGCAGGCAGTAGAAATGAGGTTACTAACTGGAGCAGCTCAGCGATCTCTTTAGTTCCTTTGGCAGGTGGGGATTAACCCTGCGCTGGGCAACCCAGTGCCACTGGCAGCAGCTTCACCAATGCTGCTGTGATTAAGAAAATAAATTATTCAAGACCCCCGATCAAACCGTGCACAAAGCTCGGCATTTGTGGGGGTCGAGGGCTTCTGGCAAGGGCACCCGCAGCAATGGTGCTGAGCTCCAAGTTGGGCTGGATGGGAGCTCCCAGTGTCACAGATGCCTGGTCTCATTCAGGTGTCCCTGCTGTGACATGGCTTGAGCTGCCTTGCCTTGTGTCTGCTTTTATCGAACAGATTTCCTTTTTTTCTTTTCAGTCAGCAGAATTCTTCGAAATGCTGGAAAAAATGCAGGTGAGCAGCAGTGTGCATGCCAGTGACTCGGGATTAATGTAACTCTGATTAAGTAACTCTGCCCCAGCAGAGCCCCTGAGGCAGAGGCCCCACAGCAGTGCTGGGAGGCCTGTCCCAGGAACAGACCCCACCTTCCAGCCACTTGGGTCAGAGTGATCCCATGTAGAAAAATACCCTCATGTTGGTGGACTGACCCCCTGTGTTGGTAAAAGCATCTAAATCATTTGATGAATTCATTTTGTTCCAAACAGGCACCAAAACTGGAAGAACAGAGGTCTGGAAGCCAAAAACACAAGGTTGGTTGATTTTTGTTTCTTGAGGAGATCTCTTCAATGTCCCCCCCCCATTTCAGAGGTTTAATGTGATTGTCGAAGACAGTCACTCAAAGGGCTGGAAAGGATTTATATGTTATCTAAAACAAGGCACTGATTGAATTGCAGAGATGGGGGCATGGTGCCTGTAAATCCCTAAGCCAGCTTTATGTCCAGACCGGTGCATTTCAGCTTCCAGCAGTGCGAAAGGGTTGGGGTTTGCCACTGCACTGGGAAGTTGCACCAGTAGAGGAACTGCCTTTAGGCAGGACTTAGCCTGTGTTGACGCCTTCCTGCGAGGGACCAGTGGGTGCTGGAGGCACTCCCTGGGTTGGGTGGGCAGGGCTGGGGTGTTAAGGGTCAGCTGGTGGGGAACAGATGGTCATAGATGGTGTTTTGGTTCCTTTTCCAGGAAGACTACATCCCATACCCCAGCATCGATGAGGTAGGTGCCCTGAACCCCCTGAACACCTTCTGGGTGAATGCCTTTCCAAAATTGCTGATGGCAGAGAAATTGGTGGAGATTCTGTTTCTGAGAGGAGCTGCATAAAGCATGTTCCCCCCTCCCTACCTTTGTGGGTTTTGGCTTTTCCTCAGTAGCATGTGCCTTCTTCTGTGACAGAGAAGAGGTTTCAGAGAGGGGCTGGACTTGTCCCTCCTGGTGCCAGGGCTGGAGTCTGCTGCAGTAGCGAGGGCAAAACATGGGGCAATGAGCTCTGCATCCCACATCCACACCCTGATCCTGCCTGACCCCTCATGGCACATGTCTCTGCAGATCCTAGAGAAGGGTAGCCCATACCCGCTGATCATCCTGCCCCAGTTTGGGGGATACTGGATAGAAGACCCAGAAAACCTTGGCACGCCCACCTCATCTGACAGCAGCATTGGCGAGGAGGAGGAAGAAAACCTCAGCCCCAGCACCTATGGCTACAAGCTGGAGTGCAAGGGAGAGGCCAGAGCCTACCGCAAGCATTTCCTGGGGAAGGTGGGTTCCTCCGCCCCTGGGACTCAAAGTTGCACACTTTTGAATAAGAAAACTCTCCAATTGTGAGCAAAATGGGCAAATTTTACAATCTCCCTCTTTGCAAGGAGTGGAGGCACTGGTGGGTTCCCAGCATCGCAGTGATGGCTACACATGTGGCCTTTGGCCCTGGCCCCACTGCCACAGGTCTCCTGTTGCTGGGGACCTGGGGCTCAGCCAGGCACGAGGGCCTGTATGGCAGCCCCTGCCCTCTTGCTCACAGCCCTGGTCCTGGCAAGGGGGTGCAAGTGTGTGAGTGATGGGAGGGTGTTGGGGTAGCAGGTGAGTTTCCAGACAGTGCTCTTGCCATCGGTGAGTTGCTTCCCAGCTGCTAATGTGCTGTTTTCTATTTTTAGGATCATTTAAATTTCTACTGTACAGCCAGCAGCCTCGGAAATCTGATCCTTTCTGTTAAATGCGAGGAGACAGATGGCACAGAATATTTAAGGGTTATACTCAGGTATATAAAAAAAAAAGCTTTATTTAACAAAATAGTCTCTCTCTGGGAGTCCCTGGTTCTGTTTCTACAGCAAGTGCTTGAGCTGGACTGGCAGCATGTGGAGGGGGTCTGGGTAGGATGGGAGGCAGTGGCAACATCCCTGTGTTTCTGTGCTGGGACTGCCTAAACCTGATAATGAATGTGAAGCTTTGATCTGTTGCCACTGGAGCTGAATGTAAACCTCAGTAGGTTTAATCCTTCCTGGGATAACCCCAGTCATTTCTTTCACCACCCCTCCATAAGATGACAGGACACAGCATGTCTGAACCACTGTGTCATTTTCCTCCGAACTATGAATATTTTAAGAGCTGCAGAGATGAGAAGACAAATCGGGCCCACTAACCAGGCCCAACAAATGCAGCTCAACAGTGTTTCCCAACAGTGGGTGTCACTTTGCTGTAGACACTCTCTGACATCTGTCTGCTCATTGTTGTTTGTTTGCTAGGTCCAAAGTGAAGACATTGCATGAAAGGATTCCATTGTCAGGATTCAGCAAACTCCCGAGCATCCCCCAGATTGCAAAGGTGAATTGCCTGGTTTGGTTGGAGCACATGCAGCAAAGCCCATGCCAGTGCACCTCAGGCAACATTGGGATGTGTTGGGCAGTGTTGGGATGTGTTGGGATGTGTTGGGCAGCATTGGGATGTGTTGGGAAGTGTTGGGATGTGTTGGGCAGCATTGGGATGTGTTGGGCAGCGTTGGGATATGTTGGAAAGTGTTGGGATGTTTTGGGAAGCATTGGGATGTGTTGGGCAGCGTTGGGATGTGTTGGGCAGCAGTGCCTGGTCTCTCAGGTCAGGGGGCACTTTGGTGGTGCTGCGTGCTGGCCCTGCTGTTGGTTTTGTGCTGATCCCAGGCAAGGAGAGAAAATGGAACTCATTTGACATGGAGAGACCTGGGACTTGGCTTGCTGCATCCTCAGTTGGGGCCAGCCAGGCCATGGGGCATCCCAATGAGAGGATGTGAAGTGGGGAGCTCCTGCTATTGGAGGCTGTATTTGGCTTCTTTGTAAGACATTCATGGCCTGAAGTTTTGGCCAAGGACCTGGCACTGATGGCTCTTTCCCCTTGCCCACAGGCCTTCTGTGACGATGCCTCTGGGCTGAAGTTTAACCCAGTTCTCTACCCCAAGGTGAGGTAACCTGCCCGAGTCGGTCATGTGTTCTGCAGGGACACTGAGAAGCACACCCAGGGCCACTGTTGAAAACTTTAAGCCTAATTATGTGGGAATTTGGCTTCTTTCCCACTTCTACTCCCCTGGTGCTGCCCAGCTGTTGTTGTACCCTGCTGCAGCTCTGGTGGGCTCTCCTCACCCCTCAGCATGGATGTTTTGGCCATCATTCATCAGGTGAAACAACTGGCATTTTGCTTTCTTGCAGGCATCCCAGATGATAGTGTCTTACGATGAACATGAGGTCAACAACACGTTCAAGTTTGGTGTGATCTATCAGAAGTTCAGGCAGGTGAGTTGTCCCCATGCCACTTTCATGGAACACGTCCCTGTGCCCCAGAGATCCACGTTTCACGAGCACAGACTCACCTCTGATGTTAGTTCTGCCACATGCAGCACCTTGTATCACTGGATGCCCTCACTGACCGTGTTTCTCATTGTTCGGATGTTTTCCCCACTCATTAAAAAATGATATGACTGAAAAGTCTCAGTATGGAAATCAGCCCACAAGCTGCTGTAGGGAAAAGTGGATGAGAAAATGGATTTTAGCAGGCATGGTATTTTAATCAGATACATGTTTAGACAGCTAAACAGCTACTTTTGTCTGGAGGGACTGTGGGCTCTGAAGAGAGGCGCTTGCTGAAAATGCTGTAATTAGCAGGGGGACTCTGGATGGGGAGTGCAGAGCTCAGCCTCAGAACTCACTGAGAATTACTCTGACAGGCACTCAAATTATCTTACATGTTGCATTTTGGGTTGGATTGAGTGACTCACGCAAGGCCGTAATTAGGGTTTGATTATTTTGAAATACAGCAAGCAGGAGATGATTAGGGATTTTTCAACAGAGGATTCACTTCTGGTTTGGTATTTCCTGGATATTATCCCAAGGTCCTTGCTGGGGCTCAGAAGAGGCTCTCAGCAGCTTTACCCTAGGCTGTGGAAGCCCACAGATGGTGCTGATGGCTGGTGGTGAATGTGGTGGTACCAGCTGGGGAGCAGAGGTGGGGAGCAGCCTGTGGCTGTACAGGACACCATGGAACAAGATGCCAGTCAGACCCCAAGGATGCTGTGGATGGAGCTGGAGGTGGCAGGGGATTGGACAGGCAGGGAAATCGGGGCTGTCAGCAGATGCACCCTGTGTTTTGTAGACCCAAGAGGAGGAGCTGTTTGGCAATAATGAAGAGAGCACCGCTTTCAAGAACTTCTTAAGTTTTCTGGGAGACACCATAACTCTCCAGGACTTCAAAGGGTAAGTTAGATAAAAAGGATGATTTTACAAATACATTAACAAGAGACCATGTCATCTGTAAAAATATCTACGTGTGAGAACAGAAGTCATCTCGCTCATGAGCGGGATGTGCGGAGAAGCAAATATAGCTTTGGCTTGTTTTTCAAAGCTGGGGGAGTTTAAAAAAAAAATTGGAGCTGCCAAGAGAGAAAAACTTCTTTTCCTGCAGCTTTGAGGTTGTGATAAAATCTAGCTATATTCAGCCATAGATGAAAGGAAGTCTGTGGAAATGTGCCATGCCCGGTGTTGCAGCTCAGCCACGGGTGCCCCCAGGGCAGTCACTGCAGCAGCCACAGTGCAGGCACAGACCCGCACTGCTGCTGAGGGATGGTGAGGTCACAGCTGGTGCCCATGGCTGTGGTCAGCCCTGGCTGACCAGCCCTGCTTTATGTGCACCCTGTATTTCAGGCTGGTGACAAGGATGGCTGGTTACTACACATGACGCATGGTTTGTTCTTTCCTGTTTGCTCACTGCTAGATAAAGATAAATGAGCTGGGCTGTTCCATCAGCCTGTCCCCTGACAGCTGCTGGTGTTCTCTGTGAAGCTTTCAATTAATATCTCTTCGTTTCTCTCCGCCTTTCCCTTGATCTCCAGTTTTCGAGGAGGCCTGGATGTCAGCCATGGGCAGACGGGAGCAGAGTCTGTGTACACCGTGTTCAGGGACAGGGAGATAATGTTTCATGTCTCTACAAAGCTGCCTTTTACCGAAGGAGACACACAACAAGTAAGAGAAACTGCTTGCACAGAAGGTTCTGAGTGGGGGACTGACATTGCCCTGCCCAGTGCTGTGGGCACTGCCAAGCCATGGGAAGTGATTGCTTGGCTCCCCAGCCTGGGACTGTGCTTGCTCCTGCAGGAGGAGAACCGCCTAGTTTCACTGACCCAATGTTCTCCCTTCTGGTTTAGCTCCAGAGGAAGAGGCACATTGGCAATGACATCGTGGCAATTATCTTCCAAGAGGAGAACACGCCATTTGTCCCAGACATGATCGCTTCCAACTTCCTGCATGCCTATATTGTGGTGCAGGTGGAAAACCCCGAGGCGGATAATACAGCATACAAGGTGAGGGCAGTCCCAATGTGCACCTACCCATTTTTGCTTCAGCATCTTTAGATGAGGGCATGGAGGGACAGGACAAGGGGGAATGGCTTCCCACTTGCAAAAGGTAGGGTTAGATTAGAAATTAGGAGGAAATTCTTCTGTCTGAAGGTGGTGAGGCCCTGGCACAGGTTGCCCAGGGCACTTACCCTATGCTCAGTGATGCAGTCAGTGTTAAGCCTGGTGGAGACTTGTACCTGTGTGATGAAGACACACACGTGCACACAGGTATGTTATGTATGCACTGTTACATAATGTGTGTGTATACACACATCAGCGCATAAAATATGTATTTGTAAAACACCTCATTTGTTAAAGAGTTTTGATGGTCCTTGGTGTTTGCATGTGCCTTGGAGCAGTCTGACATATCACCTGGGTGTAGGTGGCATCAGCACTCTTACCCTGCTGCACCTGTGGGAATAACGTGTCTCTTGACTCCTCAGGTATCAGTCACAGCCCGGGAAGACGTTCCCTCCTTTGGCCCACCCCTGCCGAGCCCACCGGTGTTCCAGAAGGTAGGAGCTGAGAGGGAAGCATGTTCCAAGCTATAAAAAATATAAAAAATAGAAGATGTGCATGTCTGAGATGTTTCCAAGCACACCAGCTTTGTGAAAACAGGATTTCTGGAATTTATCTACATTAATTTTGGTTTCCACTGAGACCCCAAAACACTGAGGTGTTTATGGTAGGGTGAGTGGCATGCACCACTGCATGGCATTACTTGAGCAAGGTGGCAGCAGTGGCTCTGGTGCTGAGGCACCTGTGTTGGTGCAGGTGGGCACCTCAAATCCATCTGGGGTTTTCCACCAATGCTTCCACATCTGGAGGGACTGCTGGGTGCTGTGAGCTTGGGTTTTGGGTTGGTACAGCTGTGGGACCAGAGATACAGAGAGTCTTAAAATGGTGGGTGTTTTCCACCTTGGTTGTCTCCCTGCAGAGCCCCGAGTTCCGAGAGTTCCTGCTGACCAAGCTCATCAATGCTGAGAATGCCTGCTGCAAGTCCGACAAGTTTGCGAAGCTGGAGGTAACACTGCCCATGTGTCCCTGCCTGGAAAAGGGTTTGGAGAGTTCTTTCATTCCTCCTCCAAGCTACCTTTCCCTGTTGAACTCAGTGCTCTGCATGGTGGCCATGGGGCGGGCACTGCCCTCAAGAAGGCACGAGCTGGTGTCACATGGATCGGTGCCACTGCTCCTCCCTTGGAGCCCCTGGCTGAGTCCTTTTCTCTCCTGCAGGATCGGACACGTGCTGCCTTGTTGGACAATCTTCACGATGAGCTCCATGGCCACACGCAGACCATGCTGGGGCTGGGGCCTGAGGAGGACAAGCTGGAGAATGGGGGTCATGGAGGCTTTTTGGAGTCTTTCAAGGTAAAGCCCTGCCCTTGTGAACAACAGAGCTAAAATTCACCTTGGGTTGGCAAAGTACGTATTTGGAGACAAGAGGTGTCCCTGAGGGTACAGTGGCAAGAGGAGGTGGGGGCTGCTGCCACCACTGTCTGCTCAGCCTGCCAAGTGCTCAGGCTGGTCTCGGTGGGAGCAAGCAGAAGCTGGCACAGTTGAATTATTGGTGAGTGTCCCCATTGGAGTGACTTCTGCAGAGTTCCTGACACTCTACCAGTGTGCTGCAGCAGTTTTTGTGTCCCCAGAGGGTCTCAGTCCAGGCCCAGACCCCTTGCACAGGGTGTGCCTGCAGCTGGGCTCTGCTGTGGCAGAACATGTCCTGCTCATGTTCTGGCAGCTGGCTGCCACTGCTGTGGGACAGGAATCAGGAGGGGTGCCTGGGGCAGCTGCCACAGCAAGCGGGTGGGAGGTGGTGGTCATTGTGCTTAAAACAGAAGATAGAAAGAAAGGTGCTGGATGTGGAGCGGGGAAGTGTAGCTAAGTGTGCCAGGGAGACAGGGTGAGTGTGAGGGAAAGCAGGTGATGTGGGCTGGAGGAAAAGAAATGGGTAAAGCACTGTGGAGGAAACTTTGAGCAGCCGCTGGTGGTAGGGACAGTGGCTGGCTGGGAAGCAGGGACATCCCTCGAGATGGAGGGGCAGCACCTGAGTCTGAGGCTATGAGCCATTGCCAGGTGTCTGTGGTGCAGCTGCCCTCTAGCACAGAGGGGGCTGGTGCTGGGTAGCTGTCACTGGGCAGGGGGACTGTCCTGGCTGCAGCTGTGCTGGGACAGCTCCTGCAGTTATCTCAGGTACGGTTATCTCTGTAGCACAGAGAAGTGAGACTGGTGAATGGGGCCAGGCAGGAGGGGTGCACAGCTCCACAGACCCTGCTGCAAAGGTTCAGATGTGTCCTATTCCAGGGTGAGACATGTAGGAATGGAACCGCTGTGCACAGCGTCAGGTCTGACACTGAGGTTAAACAGCGATGTTCCGGCACACTGTGTGTGCGAGGAGACAGACCGTGCTCTCTTGGCATTGCAGGGAGTGCTGGGATGGGAGGTGAGCCCCTTGGTCCATGGTGGGCTACGCCTGCCCGGGCGCCTCGTGCCCACGCTGCTGGGCTGCCTGCTGGCTTATGTCCTGCACCGTGCACTGCTGGAGCGGTGCGGGGAGGACACACGGTGAAGGAGGGCTGGAGGGGCTGAGATCTGGTCCCCCTCGCATCTTTGTGCCTGCTGCCTTGCACCTACGACCCAGCCTACATGCCCATCTCCTTGGCCAGGGGACCAGGGGACCAGTTCTCGGGGGTGAGCAGAGCTCAGTTCTGCTGGGCTCTGAGTGAGTGAGAGCTGCCTTTGCTTCTTCTGTGGGGACAGAGCCGCTCCTCAGGGCTGATTTGTTGGGGAACCTCAGAGAGTTCCATAGCCCTGTGCAGGAGCCTGCAGAGTGTGAGTACCTGTGGCTGCTGCTTTGCAGCAAAGCAACTGGTCACTTTTACCTAAGAACAATGTCGAACTGTGTATGAATTTCTGCTGACCCCAATAAATTCAGTCTGATGGACTCTTGCTTGATGTTCATTATTGGATAGGCAGGAGGGGCTGTTGGGGCTGTGGTCTTCAGCACTGGGGGCTCGGTGAGAGCTCAGAGCTGCAGCTTCCTCTTACCCTGGTATGGGTGCAGCTGTGGCTCCATGCCCCCCAGCCAGCAGCAAACAGCCTGCATGCTGCAGATGCAGTGCTGGCACCTCCAGGGGTTTGGCCTGCCATGGCTCATCAACTCTTTAGCCTGGGCTGGGATTCAGGGGCTGGAGAAGCAGCAGCCATGGCTGAGGGAACAGCTGAGAACAGAGAAGGTAGCTGATGTGAAGAGTGAGGGAAGGGGGCAGCTTGACGGGGAGAAATGAAGATCAAAGGGAGCAGGGAGGCCCTGTGGCTGCTGTGAGGCCACTGCTGCACAGCTCACTTCCAGTCCCTTCCAGAGGTGGATAGACCAAACCAGAAGCCACAGCAGTGGTTCAGGCTAAATGTATTCTCAAGCAGTAGCTTACTGAATAGCAGAAGCACTTCTATGTGGCTGTGAAGCGTTCAGCTCAGGGGCTGTTTTGGGACAGGCTGAGAGATGCAGGAGGTGCAAGAAAGGCAGGAGAGGGTCTGTTCTCTCTGAGTCCAGGGAGAAATGTGGAAGATGTGCACACAAACATGGCTTGTGGCTTGGCTGTGGTCCCCATTCCTGCTGAGGGGTCTGGGAGGTTGGCCAGGCAGGAGGCAGGGCTTGTGTCTGTGTCTGTGTCTCCTGGTCCCATAGGTGCAGTCCTTGATATCACAGAGCAATGAGGGAAAATCTGATCCCATGGTGGCTGTGGGGTTCCCCAAGGGCAGCCCACCCTTAGCTGCACCTGCCAGCCCTGCTGCCACGAGTTGTGCTATTGGTGGGGTGTACTTGCTCTTGGGGAGGCATGGACAGGTTGCTCTCCCTTGTGCCTGGGGAAGACCTGAGGTTCTGGAGGAGTTCTGGGGACAGCACCCTGCTGGGTGGTGATGACCTGCTATCCCCTGTCCCCTCTGCCACAGAGAGCCATCCGGGTGCGCAGCCACTCCATGGAGACGATGGTGGGCAGCCAGAAGAAGCACCATGGCAGTGGCATCCCAGGCAGCCTCAGTGGGGGCATTGCACACAACAGTGGCGAGGTGACCAAGACCACCTTCTCGGTGAGCATGTCCCCATGTCCCTCTGTCCCTCTGTCCATCCATCCCACTGTTACTTCCTCTTCCCACCCCTCCACAGCCTGACAGGTCACTGCTTTCCACTGATGCAGCCTGGCAGTGGCATGCCATGCACTGCATGGGCTGCAAGGGTAAGAGTGAGGTGGAGACTTGAGCAGGCTGTGAATTTGAATGCCTTGTTTAAGTTGGGCTCATTTTGTGGGAGAACCAAAGATAAGATTCCTGGGGTTTTGGGCCCAAAGTAAAAGGAGATAGAAAAGAAGTTCTGGCATTATGTGGTTTTAAGACGTGTAGGCAGTTCCTCACAGGATATTTAGTGTCTGGACTCCCAGGAGAGAGCTGTGCTCTCAAACCAGGATTGTTCTCTGCTTTCAGCCCCCTGTCCCAGCTGCTGCTGCCAAGAACCAGTCCAGGAGCCCCATCAAGCGCCGGTCAGGGCTGTTCCCTCGCCTGCACACGACATCGGAGAGCCAGGCGGAGAGCAGGACAAGGTGGTAAGTTTGTGGTGGTACCTATAGAGCATATGCCACTCTCAGTTGGGTAGCACAATTTGACCATCCTTTTTAAGTCTCTTATATAACTTGTGCAACCTGTCTCTTTGTGCTCTCAGTGACAGTGTTTCTGGAGCCCAGAAGACACCAGATTTGGGACATTCTTCCCAAGAGATGAAATCTGAAACCTCATCCAACCCCAGCTCCCCTGAAATATGTCCCAACAAAGACAGGTGAGCCAGGAGGAGCCCATCCTCATTCCACCACAGCTCAACAGACATCAAGGAATTTGTCAAACAAAACCATATCCAAATTTTACTGTAAATAAGTTTGATATTAAGGGAGAAAAGATTCTGGTGATTCGTAAGCACAGCTCCTTTTTGGTCTTTACAAAGAAGAGCAAAGAGCAGCATTTGACCTAGGTTGCCCCCAGGGCATAGAAGGCTGCTGTGCCTGTCCCTCTGTGCTAAGATGAAGTCAGCTCGACCTAGAGCTTCCTACTGGGCACCCACCCAGTGCCTTATCCCGTGCCTTTGGAAGTGGTTATGTGCTGAAGCACCCCAAAAGGTTCATTCCTGTGGCAGCCCTTTGCTCCAGGTGTGTGCAGGAGAGTCTGTCCCCCTGTCACGGTCCAAGGGACGCGCTTCCCTGGTGACAGCCACGCGCCCTTCCTTCCGTTCCGCCTCTCTCTAGGCCTTTTATCAAGCTGAAAGAGAACGGGAGGTCGAACATCTCCCGTTCCTCCTCCAGCACCAGCAGCTTCAGCAGCACGGCAGGGGAGAGCGAGACCCTGGAGGAGTACGACAGCGTGGTACGTACCAAACCCTCCCCGCAGCACGTTCCTCACACCCCTTGGCTCCCTGCTGCCTCCAGACCTCTGGGCTTTGAGGGGGGAAGTGCCTGCCAGCCCCCAGGTGCCTCCTCACTGCTGACATGGAGAGGCTTAACCCTGTCTCTGGGTGTGGGGAGGAGGAGGGCTGGCGTGCCTGGTGGGACATCAGGGCGGTGTGGCTGCCCCATCCCTGGAGGTGTTTAAGGCCAGGTTGGACAGGGCTGGGAGCAACCTGCTCTAGTGGAAGGTGTCACTGCCCATGGCAGGGAGGGTCTGATTAGATGGTCTTTAAGGTCCCTTCCAAACCAAGAACCCAAACCATTCTGTGATTGACAGCCCAGTGAGCCTTGGACTGCCCTGGGCACTGCTCGGTCCACCCAGGCCAGTCGGTTGCAGTGGGCACAGGTGCAGTGGGGCATTGGCAGGGTGTGGGGGAAAGACCTGACTGCAGGAAAAGCTATGTCCTGTCTCTGTGAGCAGGGGAGCCAGCCCTCCACCGCATCACCATTCAAGCAGGACGTGTTTGTGTACAGCGCTTCCCCTGGCAGTGAGAGCCCCGGCGTGGGGGCCATGGCCACCCCTGTCATCATGAGCAGGAGCCCCACAGGTGGGTGACAGCAGACTGGCAGGAGGCACCGGCTCTGCCTTTGCTCCTGGAGCCACCCTGGGTTCCTGTAGTGGTGGGCTGGAGCGGGTTCTGTGGCTCTGGGTTGGAGGAGCCCCCAGCCAGCCCTGCCCAGGTCTCAGCGTGAAGCAGCAGCTGTGCTCGCCCTGGCAGGACAGGCACCCATCCTGACAGGGCTATTCTGGAGAGCTGGCCCCATGTGCTGTAGTTCTGTACTTCCATGGGGAATTTGTTTCCTTTCTCAATTAGAGCACAGAGGTGGCTCTTGCTGGGGCTTTGTTCCCTCTGTCTCCCCTGACAGGCATGTGCAGTAGTTGTGGAAACTGTCTCCAGAGGCTGAGCCATGACTCACAATTACTTAATCAACAAGCAGCTTCCCGTGGTCTTGGCTCCATTCCTCTCCTGCCAACCCGCTCACCAACTCCATCCATTGCAGTCAGATGATTTGCACAGTGAGGTGCAACTCAAAAGGGCAGAACAGGCAGGAAAAGCTCTTTGCTGGCCCGTCCTGTGGCGACAGTGCAGTGAGATGGGGGTGGCCACAGTCACCCCTCATCCACAAATCCCCATGGCTCTGATTCCTCGAGCCACAGAGAGCCTGCCACAAGGCACCACGGTCCATGTGGACACACACTGTCAGCTGAGGAGCTGTTTTTGAAGCAGCCAGGAAGCACACCAGCTCTGTAACTGGCAGTGTTGCAGGCAAAATGGGACCATGGAGTGCAGGCAGGCTTTTTGTGTCTCGGCACCCCACATGTCCTCCTCCTTATTTCATTAGTGATTTTCTGAACCCTTAAACTAGCCCTTTTTAATGCTTGGAGTGTTTATTTTGTATTTTTCCTGCCAAGAACATGAAAATCCACCCATACATTATATGGATCAGTCATTCCTTGTAGCCTTTTCAGTGGCATTTCCAGGAGAAAGACTGAAATGTAATTAAGCCTCAATTTGTTCCATTGCAAACACTTAATATACAGCTTTTGCCAAACATTCAGCCAAGGCAGACTAAATATTGGTAGCACTCCTGAGAGCCTATTAAAGTGCCTGGCTGGGTAAGTGCAGCCAGTACTACTGCAAATATTTTTGTTCACAGTTTATTATTTGTGTTCTTTGCTTGTCCTCTCCCTCCAGCAGATATAAAGAACAGAAACTCTCCAAGGTCCAACCTGAAGTTTCGCTTTGACAAACTCAGCCATGGCAGCTCCAGCTTGGTACGTGCCAGGGCTCCCACTGGTGGGATGCTGTGCAGCAGTGTCCTCCCTGCCCAGCATAGGCTCTGGGTCTGGGGGTAGCTCTGGGGCCTGTGAGGGAGAAAAGGGAAGGGATTTTGTGACTTCTTGCCTCTTTGTTCACAACCCACCCCATGTTCTGTTGTTTCACATAGAGCCACTAGCAGGAGGAAGTCATGCACTTGTCACGGGTGAGTGTTGGTATGTTCTGTCTTGTGCAAAAAGGCTGACTGGGGCCAGCTGTGGCTGCTGACACTACTTGTTATTGCTTATGGGATCCATACTGTACCTCAGAGCACCCTAAATGCTGCTGTAGGTGTGTGAGGGAAAGGGCAGAGATTAATGACAGGTCTGCACCCACCAGTACTCTGGAGCACCATGCTCCTGCACCTGCTCCCAGGGTCAGGTGCCTCAGCCCAAGCAGGTTGCATTTTTCCCAGTTAACCTTTTTGTGTTAACCACTGGTGCCCATCTCCAGGATTGCTGCGCTGTGCTCTGGGCACTGGAGTAGAAAGGCAGTGCAGGCCCTTACCCATTCCAAAAATCCAATGGGAAACAGAAGATTCACGAGATGGATTTTATGGGCAGAGGTAAAGGGAGCTCAGTGGGATTTACCTGGGTTCCTTCTGTTCCATGAAATTAAGGGTGTCATTAGGAAGACCCAAGCTGAGCAAAAGAGCCTGTAGAACTTGAAATGAGAGAAATTTACATTTTTTAAAGCATGGGTCTCAAAGAACTGGGATTTTCACCCCATCACTAAGTTTCCCTCTCCCACAAGCTGGGAGTGACGGGTGGTCTGGGGCTTTGGAGAAGGGCACTGCCGTGGCTACTGCTTCCTCCCTGGGAGAGGTGCTTCATTAGCCAACACCTCAGGGGTGGGAATATTCTCCTTCCATGCTCCTGACACTTTTGTCCTTTTCTTCTTTGCACAGAATGTTTCAACAAAGGAAAAAATCTTCAACACCCCATGGGACCACACACGCCCCGGCCATGGGCAGCAAGGTGCCCTCACCTGCTGGCTGCCAGAAAAGAGCTCTCGCCTTGCTGCAGCCCCGTCCTGACAGGGACCAGCCACCTTCTCACCTGGTGTCCCCCTGTCCAGCACCCCCAGCTCTGTGTGCAGGAGGAGATGTGTCTCTGACTGTGCTGCACACATGTGTGGCCAGGGCCGTGTCCCCTTCTGCTGCTCTGCTGGGTCATCCTGTGGTTGCCCACAAGTGCTGCAGCTGGTGGGCACCATCCATTCCCCCCATCCCTGGGTTGTCTGGCAGCTCCTTTTGGGCAGAGGGGCAGCAGGAGAGACCTCTGCATAGTTTAGGTCCCTCCATGCTTTATTTGCAATTACCAGTGGGGAAACAGGGGTTTATGTTTGTTTTTTTGAAGCATGAGAGGTCAGGCCAAAGTTAGGTGTTAGTGGCTCTGGGGCAGTTTGCCCCCCAACATGTTTGCTGTTGCTCTTCTCTGGGGGCAGTGGGGCAAAACCTCCCTGGGGGGGGTCCTGGGCAGCTCTCCCCGGAGTGAGGTCTGCAGTGTCTCTTCAGCCATCCCCCGGCTCCTACCTACACCCCAAAACTCATGGGGCAGAGGCAGCTCCCCACTCCAAACTTATTCAGTTTCTTGCACAAGAGGCAGGTGAGTGACTTGGCTCAGGGAGTGGAGCTGGGGACTGCAGCCACCTCATCCTCCTTGGCAGGTTTGTCCTCCCTGCTTTGTCCCTGCCTGACACTGAGCACAGGCCTGGGAAAGGTGACCCAAAGCTAAAGCTGTGGTGTATCACAGCTTTAGCTTTTCTAAGTACTAGAACTGGCACCAGAGGGGATTTACCTAGTGGGCTCTGCTTTGCCCTATGGCTTGGATCACCAGGCAAATGCATAAAATTCCAGTGATTTGTGAGGCATTAGGCTGATCCAGCCCTTGCAGTCTGTCCTGCTGCTTTTGAGCAAGCTCTTGTTGTTCTGAAAGGATTATAGATTCTGCAAGGTAATTTTCCCATATTACCCTTTCCCAGAAAATACCTCACTCAACATGCCAGCCAAGAAATCTTTTTGCTCCTTTATGGAACTTCATGTGAAGTTTCCTGAAGCCTGTCCATAAATTTCACATTGCTCATAGATTTCCCTTACCCATTTTCTGGAAGACAGGCCATGATGCTGCAGAGATATTCCCCCCTGTCCCCACAACCTTTGGAAACCCTCATGAAATCAGGTTCTCAGTCTCAAGTGAACACAGTTCTTTGAGTTTGTGATTCCTACTAAAACAGGACTTTGAGTGCCAAAGTCACCCCGTGGGCACTCCAAGAGGCACAAAGTACCTGACAGCCTGTTGCAGAACTGTGCTCCTGGAGCAGCCCTGGGTAGATGCCGTGGCTGTGGCTGTTCCTGCTCCCATCTCTGGGGCAAGTGCTTATAGGATTCAACCATCACCTCCCCTCCTCCCTGTCATCTCCCCGGGCCAGAGATGAGCCAAGCCTTGCAGAACCTGCTCTGCTCACCCTGGTCCTGCAGGGAGGTGCTCTCCAAGAGCCTTATGATCCAGTTCATGCAGGTGCTCTGCTCATGCGGTAATTAATCCACATGGGAAGGCTGTAGCTATGATGGGAGGGCAACCAGCTTAAAGAAGAACAGTTGTGAAAAGGCAGGGAACAGTTTCACCAGCCCTAGGTGCTGTGTAGGACTAGTAAATATCAATAATTCCCCCCTGCTCCCAGCCAGTTGCATTTCAATAGAGTTTAAGCCTTGAGTTTCCTCTGGAAAAGGAGCATGCAGCGTGCTCAGTCCAGCCTGTAGCTGTAGGTGTCTCAGGATCACACACTTTGCTGTTTGGCACTTGTCTGATGATGCTTCAGTAGCACTTTCAAACCCACCCCCAATTCTTCTCTTGGAAGCTTTTGTCTGATTTCCTGAGGCTGCACAGTGAAACACTGACTGGTGCAATGACTTACTCCCAGGTTCTGCTCTGGGTTTGCTTTTTCCTCTGAGAAGTCACTTGGTTCTGTAGCTCTTGTCATTCCTATGGGTGTTGATCTCTGTGAGATCTTTCAGCAGACAATGCAGTGGCTACTGTCAGCTGGTTTGCCATTTTTGGTTGTTTTGTTGCTTTTTTTCTTTCACTTGAAACTGTGACTTTCCTTTTTGACCTGGATTGATTTGGGAGTTGTTCAAGTGGGACTAAAGGCAGAAGAGTGTGAAGCCTCAGGGAGAGTTGCAGTGTTGTTGCAGTCTGTCCTGCGCCAGCCCATGGAGCAGCGGTGGGGCCGGGGTCTGGCATGAGCTTTGCCAGCAGCTCCTGTGGGACATTTCCAGCAGCACTCCTTGCCAAAGGCCTAAAACCTGCTGCACATCCTTAGCAGCAGCGGGGCTTTGGATGCTCCGGTCCCGGCCGGGCTCCTGCCGCCCACAGCTGCCTGTGCTGGCCTGCGCCTCCCATCCAGGAGTGTCCTGGGTTGTCCGGGGTGGTTCTGAGGCTGAGCTGTGCTTGAGGAACATCCCGGGGACTTCTGCACTTCCAGCAGTGGCTGAAGGTGTTCCTGTATATATTTTGCAAAATGTTTTGTGCATATAAGTGACACACATCTATACATACATAGAAGGAAGATATATATATATATATGTATAAAATATATATTTATATATATAAAGGAAAGGATCCTGAACTGACACTAGAATTATTGGGCAGTGCATTTTCCTTTCTAATTCCACTGTTTCCATGCACACAACTTCTGCCCTCCTCAGAAATGACATTGCAGAGGGAACAGAGTGGGCTCAGAAACGCCTTAGGGGGGTGATGGGGAAGCCTCCGCTGTGTGGAGAAGTCTCTGTTGCTGGGGGCTGCTCCCCTTCCTGCCAGGGTCTGGCTCCCTGCTTGCTCCTGCTGCAGCCCGGCTGCCCCTCCAGATCAGCTCCTGGGCTGGGTGAGCGGCGATGGCAGCTCAGGTGCAGCTCGACACCTGGTGCCGCTGGTTCTGAGTCCTTGTGCAGAGTGGGCTGGGACCCCTTCCCTTCCAGCAGCATCCCCTCCGTCAGGGGCTGGTGTGCAGCTGCCACGGGCTGGCAGAACTGCTGCTCTGGCTGGGCTTCCATTCAGGAAAGCGCTTGGCACGTACTTGCTGCTTCTTGAAACCCCACAGAGCCAAAGCACAACACAGAGGTGCTTTTTTTTGAGGGAAGCAGGGGATCCTAAGCACAAACTCATTGTCTTTCCAGAGTTTTGAGGGTCTTCAAGAACGGCAGGTAAGGGGCCAGGAGATGTGTCTGCCACAAAGGGGCTGTGCCAGGGGCAGAGATCTCCTGGCTGTTCTCAGTGCTCGGTGCCAGTACCGCTGCCAGAGCTGGGGCAGAGCCCAGCACCTCTGCAGGTCCCAGCTGTGCTCCCACTGCTCCGCTGCTGCTCCAGCCTCTGCCCCAGCATGCTTTCATTGCCTTTAATGAATGTAGCACTGCGAATGTCCTGCAAAGGGAAATGCTGGATTTATATCAGAGAATGTGAAGAGAGTTTATAGAGTGAAAATAAATCTTGATGAAATGTATCTGACAAAATTTATTTTTGATGTAGAGAGGCAGTGCTTTGTAGTTTTTGGTGACCTATGTCTGTTGTAAATAATGTATATTTAATTTATTGCTATGGTAGCAGATTGTTATGTATAAAACTAAAGGTTCACAAATGTATATTTTGTTGCTTAAATGTGTCTTTGCAAAATTCACAATAAATAACATATTTTGTGTCCATATACGTACTCTGTATGTGTGGCCGTGTAGTGACAGCTTTATAGGAGGTTTTTGGGAACTTTGCTTTGAAAACCAGGTGAAAGCATGAAACCGGGCCAAGCCGTGGCAGTGGGGGGCCCAGGAGAGCTCCTGTGAGGTCAGACATTCCGGCAGTGGAAGCAGAGGAGTATCAGAGCACAGGGACATTTAAATGGGGAAATCTCTGCAGGTGCTCCCAACTCAGACTGGAGCAGCAGAGGAGGAGCCAGCGACTCTTCTACCAACACTCAGCCATTTAAACAAGAGAACTGTTCTGTCTGAACTGAAATTAGTGCCCTTGTCAGCAGCCAGCCCATGTGGCAAAGCACATAAACAGGCAACAGTTCTGTCTGTCTGCGCCAGCTGAGCTCCCCTCAGGGCACCAGCTCCTCTGGACAGCCTGGGTAAGCTAACAAGGAAATTGCATTTTCTCTCTCCAGCTCCTCAGCCTCCTTTCAAATCCATTTTTATGTTTTAATATTTTAACAGAGGTTAGGGAAAAGGCTGTAGGAGAATCTGAGCAGCTCGGTGTGTGGTCAGTGGGCGCACAGCCTGTCTGGTACCACAGGCAGTTGTTACATGGTGCAAAGTTACTGACAGCTCCTCGTGTTCAGAGCAGGCTCAACCTTGAGAGGTTTAAAAAGTTAGGCTTTAAAATTAAATAGTGTGAGACAATGTTGATTAACAGAAAAATAAGCAGTTTAGACATATGTTTTAAAGGATTTAAAGAAATCTTTTCTAGACCTGGCAGATGAGCAAATTGGGAATTAATGGTTGAGTATTACAGCCAGAAGCTGGAAAATTTCCCACAGAATCTGGACTCTAAAGTTTGGTGCAGACATACTGCAAACAACTGGAAAAAAGCAAACTTGGAGCATGCCGGTCAGCCAGAATTGCTTCACTCACTTTTATAGTTTAAACAAACTGTGAGCATTGTGGAAACAAGTACCTAAATCCAGGTTTCAGAGGAGTTTGCTTGGAGTTTTCATTCACTTGGCTCCAGCTTTCCACAGCCTTCAGAGCAGAGCTCCTGACTGATTTGGCCAGCAAATTGCAGATGTGACCAGAGCCAGAGCTGGGGACACAGTTGTGCTGCCCAGTGTGGCTCTGCCAGAGGCCCAGAATCATGGCAGGATGACTTTACTGCCTGAGCACCTTCTCTGCCTCCTGTGGGGATGCTCACTGCACCACAGACTGCTCATCCTGAGCACAGAGTAGAGTAACTTGATCACTCAGTCACAGGAGCATCTGCAGATGTGAAGACACTGACCCCAATTAAAAATGGTTGGATGCTCTAAGGCTGTTCCAAATCATCTTCAGAGCTTATCAGATCTGGCAGGGCAGCGTGGAGCAGCTATTAGGGAAGATGATAAGACCTTGTCTGTCTCTTTAATGAAAGTCTGGAGGTACCAGATAATCATGCTGAATAGTGCTTAGTGGAAAACCTCCTGAATGTAATTAATCAAGTAATCAAGTAATTTTCTAGGCACTGTAGGAAAGTAGAAGGATGAATTAAATCACAGATGCTTTGGGTCTGTGACCCTTCTCCTCTTAGGAGGGAAGTTTAAAGATCACCTATTCACCCTCACCCCACTAGGCTCAGGTGCTCAAACCTTATCCAGTCTGGCCTTGACCGCTTCCAGGGATGTGGCTATGCAAAGCTTCTGCTCTGGAACTAGCTTTGACAATGGTTCTGTGTGACTCAACCAGGCAAGGCATTCAACTGATAAAAATCAGGTTTGTACTTAATATTTGAAATTAGGCACAAGAAAATCCAACTTGGTTTTGCTCTGTTTTGTTTTTTTATGCCTGCAAACCCTTGATACAATATAAAAAAAGCTATTTAAAGCAAATGTTTCCCACAGTCCTTTGTCTGTGTGGTTGGATGCTGTGTAGTCTTCAAGGACGAGGTGTGTGTCCCATGGCACAGCCAGGACACTGTGACCCCACAGCAGTCTCAGGCTAAAAATCTCTGGGAAAGGTTTAGGGTAACACAGAGAAGAAAAACAACTATTCCTAACTGCATACTTTAATCATGGCCTTATGAATTTATTTGACATGGAGTTTTGATATTTACAGCCAGACTCACACTTTACATTTTTTAATAATAGTGGATGTTTATTTTTCTCACCCATTACATCCTATCCTAGAAACTGCACAGATTTATGACAGGCACAAATTGAGGCTGACGTACTTTCTTTGTAAAATTAGAAGGCTTTGGCACCTGTGGGTGTCTCTAGCACACAACTCAGTGTGCTGTTGAGCTACTGAAAATGCAAATCTTTCAGTGTTTAATTTCAATAGTGACTGACTTTTTCCACGTGGGTGGGGGAAGAATTTTCCAGTTTCATTCCTCGGAGTTGCTGAACTCAGAGATTTCCTCTTCTGTACAGAGGGTGGCACTGGAAATACAGGAATGAAGTGTAATCATCTGCTTGCCTTTACAAACAGTCTCGTGTCTGGATACCACCTGTCAGAACACCTGGGAACAGAGGTGCTCCCTCTCTCTCTGTCAATGGGGTCCCGTTCTGCCTCTTGCCGAGGGTTAATTTACCAGTGACTAGCACACTTACCACAGAACACATTTAAAATGTCTGAGCCCCATAGATGACTTGGAGTTTGATGAGCCCAAACGCTCAGGATAGAGAGAGTCAGTCCTTAACAGCGAGAGCCGAGCAGCGCTCGCACCCTTCCCTTCCCTTCCCTTCCCTTCCCTTCCCTTCCCTTCCCTTCCCTTCCCTTCCCTTCCCTTCCCTTCCCTTCCCTTCCCTTCCCTTCCCTTCCCTTCCCTTCCCTTCCCTTCCCTTCCCTTCCCTTCCCTTCCCTTCCCTTCCCTTCCCTTCCCTTCCCTTCCCTTCCGTGGGGGCTCTGGGAGCTGCCCCGGGGGCAGTGGGACTGATGCCGGGGGCAGTGGGACTGATGCCGGGGCTGAAGGGGACGCACCCCTGGGGCTGTGTCAGCTCCGCCCGGGACCGCGGAGCGGCGGCAGCGCCTCGGCGGACCCAGATCCCAGCCTGGGCAACATCGCCTCTGGAGGCAGCCTAAAAATAAATAACTGTAGCTGTAGGAGCTCAAAGCTTACGGGCTTGACTAAATGGGAAAAGCCTTCCTTTCTTTGCAATGTTGGAGGTGCTTCAGGAGACCTCAAATTCACGTCCCGCAGTAGCTACTGCTTAGGGATGGAGAAGCTGCTGTTGGGAGAGCTTAGCTGCAAAAGGCCTGTTTGTGCTCACAGTGTTACTAAAGTTTCCTTTACGATTTTGCCAAATGCAACAAGTTTAAGGAATTTTTGTCCCAATGAAAATAAATGAGTAAGGCTTGCTGGAAGGTCTTCCTGTGTTACCTCAAGTCCCATCTTAGGTAGAGCCAGCCATGATCTTTGCTGCTGGGATACAGAGGGAAGGTTGCTGTGAGCTGCAACGATGCCAAGCACAGGTCAAGGTTAAGAAGCTGGCTGTACATCTGGCAGTTCTCTTACAGCCACTGCCATGGTCTTTAATTTCCATGCTGTGTCTATTTCTTATGTCCAGTAGGAGAGGAAAGTTTGGAAAGGAAAATTAACAGATCTGTCTCTGTGCATGCTTGCCACTGAGACCTGCAAGAGAAATTGTGTGGCTCTGTGAAGCTCTGCAAGACCACATTCTACCCACTGATCCATCTCCCCTTGATTCCTCCCTCCTTCCAATTTCCATCAAACTCTTTCTGGGAAGTGCCCCACACCTCCTGAGCTGCTACAGGAGCTTCTTCCTGTACCCTCAAGGGCACTTCCCCTCTGCTACCTGGAGTCCAAAGTTGTCTGCAATTTGGAGTGTAAAAATGACCACTTCAGGATGCTCTAATCAAACCTTCAATTGTCTGATAGGGACTATGATACTTTGCTTTGCTCTGGTGCTTTGTCTGAATTTTGTGTGCAGAAGTAGGGACTGGGCTGTGTCTGCTGTGCTCTATTGTCTGTTTGCTTTCCTTGAAGCCTTCCTAGAGGAATTATTTGTTAAACAAATTGAATGTGTTGGGAATAACACACAATAGCTCATAATTCTCTGTCATGTACCAATGACACAGGTGGGGATGTCTGCTACATCACTAGCACAGTGCTGGGCCTGAAGAGAGCACTCTGGGAGGTGGTTCTGTTGCTGAAGACATGACCATATTCATTGACAAGCAGAATTAATTTGTTGGGTTTTGTTTGCATGGATTTTGCCAGAGTAAAATCCCACTTATTTTCCATTTCAGTGCCATGAAAAGTGTATTGATTTTTCTTCACTTCTGATTGTTCACATTACTGGATTGCTTTTAAATAGTTGACAGAGATCATTCATTTTCCAGGTCCAACATATTTTACAACCCGTTCCCTGTTTTATTTGTGTGTCCTTTGGGGGAGTTCCAAAGTTATTCATCATAATGATTACCTGCAAGCAGCAGCCCTGGCAGGAGGGAGGAAACTCTTCCCCTGTGGGGTTTTTGCTCCTTCCTGCCTCTTCCCTGGCAGCTTCAGCACCTGTTTCACTTTCCTGACTTAGAAGTTGGAGCTGAGGGTCAGAAAACCTCTAAGCCAAAGATCAGAACAGGCCAAAGAAATAACATGGCCACAGAAAAATCTGTTGTGTTGCAAGAGGTGTTGGTTGGTGAGAGGACATTAAGAGATGTCCTTGGCGTTTGTCCTCACAGGAATATGAATGAGCTCACTGGGGAGGGGAAAGCATCCTTCCAACCCAACATATTGGGAAATGAGGGAACCTCTGAGCATTTCTTCAGTGCAGAACCCACTGGGCTTTGAAATGCTGCCCCAGCCCAACACTTCTCTTTACCCTTTCCCCTGAGCTGTGTCACCTCTCCAGGGTGGGCCCTTTGGGAGCAAAAACTGCCTGTCCCTATTTGCTAGTACAGCACCTAAAGCAATGGGGTCCTGACTGCACAGAAACCTCCAGGCAACAGGGCGACAGTGCTAATAACGAGAATTAATTATTCATTTTTCACTCTCAGTGAATAATCTTCAATAATCATGTATCATTTGCTGCTTCAGTGAATACTTGGATACTAAACAGAGCTGATAGAATAAAGTCACAGGAGTGAAAACCCCATATAAAAAGAGTGAGAAAATGGTCAAGACTAAAAAAAATCTCAGAAATATTGTGCATCATCATTTGCCCAGACCTAGTAGTGTCCTGGATAAACATACGGAAGGCAGATAGAGACGTGGATTTCTCAGTCTCTTACCCAGCTCTTGTTAGAGTCAGAGATCACTGTCATCCCAAACAGGACCCTATGTTCTGTGGCCACAAGATGGTCCAGGAGATCATTTTGCCTTCTTTAACCTCCTTCTGGGATGAAGGAAGTGCAGGAAGGGAAAGCTACTTGGCACTGAAGCAATTAAGTATTCAAAAGGCCGAAATGATTGGGACATCCAGACTGCAGGTCAAAACGAAGCCTGCTTTGGGAAGTAAGGGAAAGATGCCTCTAAGTGCTGCTCAGGGTCAGTTTGCATGGCTTGTAATAGTTCAATGACATGGATTTTCCCACTTGCCCTTGCCTCTTCCCTTCCCATGGCTACTGAGTGCTTGACCCATGGGGCTGTGCCCATCCATACCATGTGCATTTATTGCAGAGCTCTTTGTGACAAAGGCAGATTCCAGTAGCCAGGAGCTGTGGCAGGCCATGGTGTTGTTATGGGAAACTGCTGAAACATTGTCTGTTCCCACATGGAAATGTCTTTCAGAAGCAGATTGCACTGTTGTATTTTAGACTGTGGTGGTTGCTCACATTATCCCTTGCTGACGTACAGTGATGATGCATATGTTGGATCTCACAATGCTGAGAGAATTAACACTTTGGAAGTGTTTACCTCCCCCATTATTGACTTTCTGTCAGTAGTAATGTGATAATGTTCTCTGCAGAGAAACTAAAGGCACTGACAAAAATCACTGAGCTTCTCTTCCCACCTACACCTCCAGATAAGAAATGGCATTTCTGTATGGGAACAGCACTGTTTGGTGACACAAACCCTTACCTGTTTCCCCTTTGAGTTACACGATATTTGTTCTGTTTTTTGTTTTTTTTTCTGGACAACTTTCTGAAGCATCACTTGGCACATTTTATTACTTATGCTTTCCTCTCTTATATCTATTTCCACAGAAGTATTAAAGCTTTTAACTTCCATTTATATATTCATAAGTGTGTGACTAAAGTCCTGCTGGTGAGATGAACAGCAAGAGCTCTCCTGTGCACTGAAAAATGGGCATTTTCAGAGAGGAAACAGAATCTAACATCCTAAAGCTATAAGGAATTCAGATATCTCATATTTTGGACAGCTGGTTTGAACACTAAAATCCAGGAAGAGATTTACTAATTTTCTCATTAAGCCACCTGAACCAAATGTGAATGTGTGTGTGAGATGCTTTCAGTGAAGGAGACAGATGTTTGCCAGTGCTAATCACAGCAGGGCAGGGAACGCCGTGGCTCAGCAGCAGAGCAGCCATGGAGCAGCACGGAGCTGTGGGAGCAGAGCATCCCCGCCTGGGAACTCACCTTCCTCTGCGAGGCCCCCAGCCTGGCCCCACAGGTGGGTCAGGGCAGGAGCTGCAGCTTGGGAACTCTCCTCTCCCTTGTGCTGGCACCAGTGACGCTCTGGGATTCACAGTACTGGATCCAAACTCCACAGGCCTGGAGCATCCCCAGCCTGCAGCCCCAGTTCTGCTCACTGTTGAGTAAATGCTAAACTTCCATCATGTTCTGAGACTTAATTAATGCTTCTGAAGTATTTTAAAGCCCTCAGATGGCAAGCAGGCTAAAATATTGCCAGTCCCAGAGGAACCTCCCCCTTCAGGGAGGAATCCGGGTGTTTTATTTAAAGAGCAGCAGTGTCTGAGGACTGTCTTGACTGATTATTTCTGAGGAAAAGCAGCAACACATTCACACAATGCTGCTGAATTTTAAATGGACTCCAGTTTATAGTGGAAATACAGCACTGGAGCATTCCCTTTTGCACTCCTGCAGCCAGCCTGGCCAGAGGCTCTTTCCCCAGGAACTCTCCACTGGGGCAGAAAAGGCACCCATGGAAATCATTGCATCATGAACAAATTGAGGAGGTCCCACCTCTTCTTCATCAGGGGAAAAATGTATGGAGACATTATGGATATGGATTCACATATGGATTCACCTTTTCTGCAAGAATGTATCTTGCTCACCTTTTCTGCATCTCTAAGTTAGACAACATTGGCTGCATTGGGCAGCATCTCTCCTTACATCCTAGGAATGCTGGGCAGCTCAGAATGCTGATAAACAACTTCATGATAATGCAGATTATGTAAATGTACCAGTTCTCCTATCATTTCTTGTGCTACCCATGGGACCAAGTAGTTTCTGGTATGTGAGCAGGCTGCAGCATTCAACCTGCTGCCTTTTTAAAAAAATGCTTTACAGGAGCAAAACTATCTTCAGAGGTTCTCTCGCCTGATACCTGAACTAGCGACTGTGAACATGACGTGCGCCATGTGAAGCCAAATAACCCTCCAGGAATTCTTTCTATTAAAATAATTGCTAGGGCAGGGGAATACTGCAAACAGCTGTGGTTCATCCCATAAACATATTCTCCCTCTTTTTGGAGCCTCAGCTTCCAACTGATGCCAGAGCTTGTCAGCTGCAGGAGCAGTGGAACAGATTTCCTTTGCAGAAATGAAACGATTACTGTTGAATAAATCTGTTGTGCACAGACCTGAACTCCCCAGTGTGTGCTGCATATGCAAAAGGGAAAAGTGACAGTGTTTCACCCTGGAATGAGCTGAAGTGACAGTTCATCTGCCAAACGCGCTGGCTGTGGAGCTGCCATGTGTCAGCAGCCTGGCAATGCTGAGTGTGAGGAAAAAATCCCCAAAATCGGTCCAGAACTGAATGGCATCACCTTGCCATGTAGTGCCCTTGCCCTGGCGGGGAAGCAGCTGTCCCATGTCACAGGATGTGCTGAGAGGAGATTCCCTGCAAGCCCAGCATCCTCCTTCTGGCAGCCTGAGTGATTGGTGGCAAAGGGCTGAGCTGGGGAGGACAGGAGGGTGGGGGGCCCTGGGACCAGAGGCTTTTGAGGTCGCTGGGCTGGGACAATGGGCGCTCCCAGGTTGTTGCTTGCTGCTATAGCAACCCAGGCAAGAGATGAGTCCCTGGCTCCATCGATCCCCCGAGGTGGTGCCTGGAGTGGAGGGGGAGATGAGAGGGACCAGAACAAATCCTGCTCTGCAGCTGTGAGGAGGAGACACAAAGGAAAAATTGCAGAGGTCACTGCAACCTGTAAGTGCCCCTGTTTCACAGGCTTGGTGTGGCCTGACAAAGGCAAACCCTCTGACAGACCCATTAATTTCTGTCAATCATGTCTGAGCAGAGGAGGTGAGCAGTGGACACGGTCACTGATGAACCTGATGTAGTGGTGAGCTGTCACAGTGGTGTTTCTGCCATCTGGCCTGCAGGAAGGTGAGGGCTCTGCAGGGAGTGAGAGCAGTGCTTGCCCAGCCACACCATCACCTATCAGGTTGCTCAAACAGCCTGCACTGTATTTGCAAAATACTGTTAATCAAGAGACACAGTTCAAGGCATTTGACTGGCATATCCAGTTAAGTGGTAGCAAACATGCTGTAAAACCACTGTGCTGAGGCCACCTTCCTAATGAATGCAAAGTGGGAGCAATCAATCAGGGCCGGAGCAAAGCCAGCACTGGCACTGCCTCTGCAAATGCAAATTGAATGAACAATAATGAGTGTTATCTAATTAGTGCACACAGCTGCAATGTTACAGCCCTGTATAGGACACACCTTGTTAAATTTCATGGTATGTATCCTAGGGTGTCTGAGAAAATGATGGAGGTTTGCCACATGCACATCTTGTACAGCATAGACAGGTAGTTTCTTGGTGATAAACACATTATCCTCACCAGCTGAGCTCTGGATTCAGTACTGCAAGGGTCTTCTCAAAAGTCAGCTAGTTAATGTGCAAATTAGCCAGCACAGTGCAGATTTTTGTGTGTGGGTGCTGTGGCCAGGATGGTCCCTGGGAATGGGACCTTGCTGTCCAAGGATCAATCCTCAGTGAACCTCCTCCTAGAGCTGCAGCTCCAGGAGCTCTTGCCGGGTTTGGAGGGTCTCAGGGGAGCACAGGGAAGAGCTGTCTGGTATGGTGTAGTGGAAGCTGTCGGGTGAGTGATGTCCATGGCTGTTTTTTTGGAGCTGGAAGTTTTAAGCAGGGTATTTCAGTCCTCTGCCAGCCACAGGCCTCTGTCTTTGCAAACATAGGTCTCGCTCCTCAGAAGCAAGCACGTCTCCCTCACCCAAAATCACAGGTGGGAGTGCTGCCCATGCTGTCTCCGAACACTTCTCAGCAGCAACACCTGGCTCCTGGTGCAACCATGCAGATTTCTTCTGCATTGTCCAGTCATCCTGGTGTTTGAAGCACGGTGTGTGAGGCGATGTTGGGCAGCATATGATAAATGATTTAGGACTGACAGCTGAAAATTCATTCTCTGGAGTCACCCTCAAGTCTCTCACTCAGTGTTTGAACTGGATGCACACACTGAGCATTGCAGGCCCTGGGAGTTTCTGAGTCACTCGTGACTTAGTCCCAGTTGTGTTCACGTTGACTTGGTTGCTTGAAGCAGTTGAAGCAGTAAAAATCCCGTGGAAAAAGGTACATCCCAGAAAACAGTTTAGCCTGGCTTCCCTGACTGTACTGAGACCAGAAAGCTCTGCCCAGGCTCATAGCTGGGTGACTGGAGACCTGCCTTGGTACAGCCCCATCTAATGTGACCCAGGCTTGCACAGAGGGACCTGAGGAACGCCTGGCGACCGAGCACATCCCAGGTCACATAGCACGTGGAGCTGCGCCGACTTAGAATCAACTCCAAGCGTTCCCCTGGTTTCCACCTGACCAGCCTGGGGCCTAGGAACCCATGTGGCAGCCCTTCTTAGCACCAAGAGGAAGAATATCTGGTGCCAAATTTTTCCATGAGACACTTTTATTCAAATCCATGGTACGCATTTGGTGAAAGAAATATTTCAGGTAATTCTTTTGCCTTTGCTGCTTTTATGTTCTGCAATATCTGCTCTTTCTGTAAGATCCCTGGTGACACTGTAGGGGATGGTGGGATAGTGTTTAAATATTGATGTTTTATCAGTTTATGGTTTTAATACAATTTAAATTATGCACATTTTTATCCGACTCATAGGTTCATCAGCAATTAGTCTCTCCCAGCTGCACAGGAAGGTGTTCAGCAGCTCTGTATTGATTTCTGCCTCAACCTCTGAATTTTAGTGACTGGCTGCATCTTAGTGCCTTGGCAAGGTAAACAAATCCACAGGCCCTTATTCGAGAGCTGCTGGTTAGCAGCCATAAATGTGTAATCAACAATCAGTATCCTTGGAATTAGATCTTCTTAACAATCATTAGTTTCATCCTTTGCTGCTCTAATAAACCTCTTGGTAGTAGGCCAGAGCCAATTATACTTGTGCATGGAAAATTAAAAAAGAAAGAGAAAAAGTCTGTGTTGCCACAAATAAGTGAAATTTTTAACTGGCCCAAACCTGCAACACATGTGAGACTCATCTGTTGTTTATTGGAGGTTGAGCACTGAGTATTGGAGACAGCATTAGGGAAATCTGTATTTTGCACATTATGGATTATTTTACCTCATGCCAAGCTGGCATCAGTGCACAAGTCCTGCAGCCCCTGTCACACCCCTTATGTGGGCTCTGCGGACCAGAGCCACCTGCCCAGCATGAGCCAAGATCACGTTGGGAGAGCTGCAGTGATTCAAAGATGTTTTGTGGAAGGATCCCTGGCTGGTGATGCACTCCAGGGCTCAGGAGGAGGATGGCTGTCATGATACAGTGACCAAATCACTTTCTTATCTTTTGGGTATTACAGGGAACTGCTCAGCCTGGGGTTCTGTCATAGTCTGCAAGGTGGTATTTGTGATGTGGTTCTTTTAGTCGGTCTTAGAGTACAAAATATTATCAGCAAACCAAGGACTTAAACAGCAAAACACACTTTATTGAGTGCTCATCAGCACTAATATGCAATAGAGGGAAAAGAGAAGAAAGCAAAGCATAAGAAAAAGAGAGTAAGGGGATTATAGAGTAAGGGGATTATAGCTACCAACGTCAAAGTCCACTCAGCCGTCCAACGACACACAGTCTTCTGTCTGTTGGGGAGATCTCAAAGGAAGGTAAGTTTGGGGTGTGATTTTACAGTCTTTTGCAAAGCAAGGGGCACAGGGCCAAAACCAGAGGAGATTGATGATCATTGTGATGAATTCCATTGTGCAGGGGGCAGTTGTAGGGTACAGAGCAAACCACATCTTGTGAGTCTTTGCTCACCAGCAGGAACGAGGGCAGTGTACCGTGCAACCACCTGCAAACAATCACTTAGCAAACATCCATCTCAGCTAGGCCCAAACTCCTAAACCAAGTCCCTTGTGATATTCAGGGTCTCAGTCTCTGTCCTTGAGATGGTTGTGAGACAGATGAGAGAATCTTTGGACTGTGTCCTGGGTTGATTATGATGTTAAATTGTATCCCCATTCGTCCACCTAACCTAGACACAGATTTTGTATCCTTAAAATTTCATCTAAAAGTAAAAGTGAGTGGAGAAGAAGCACCGGGTCTGTTATCAGAGACTGTACTTGCTCCCCCCCCGCATCGGGAGTTTTGACTACAGCACAGACAGACAACAAGAGACAGATCACCTTGGCTTTCCAACTAGCCAGAGCAGAGAGGTCTTCCTGGACTGTTTTCTTTCCCTTTTTCTGAAACGAATCGAACCTGCTCTGGACTGGGGACTCGGGGGAGCACTGGGAGCTTGCACCCGTGGACTACCGGGAGCCCAGCCTGGGCAGCGGCATTTTCCAGTGCCAGAGGGACTGATAACAGAGCGAACACCCACAGGAAAGAGACCCTCTGAAGTTTGTCATCTCTTCGGAACGGCGAGAGGTTTTGTAATTTGATATTATTCATTCTTGTGCTGGGTAGTGCTGTGCCTGTGAAATAAACAGGTTTTTTCCACTTCTCTCAGAGAAATCTCTTCCCGAACCGGTTGGGAGGTGGGAGAAAGGGGCCACGTGGGTTTGCTTCCCGGGGGGGGCCCATTGGAGGTTTTCTCCAAAATTTGCCCTAAACCAGGACAGACCGTCTCTTACAGGGTCCAGAGGCTGGGTTCTCATTTCCCCCCTCCCTTCTGGAGCCGTGGGCAGCTCCCAGAACATCCCTGGGGAGACAGCTCTCTGCTCCTGCACATCCCTGTCTTTCGGGATAAGCCTTGGGGAGGGGCTTGGAGCCCTGGAGCACTCACTCTGTTTCTGTTTTGTTCCCAGTGCAGTAGGATATAACAGATAAACACCCCTGTATCATTTTTTTGTTTACATTTAGTCTCTGTTCATTCAGTGGGACTTTTGCAAGGTGCAGTGAAAAGAGAACATGCACCTGCACTGAGCACAGTGGTTGTGTGGCTCTTGCTAAAGAAAATCATTAATAAGAGACCCACCTATCCTTCTCCAGGTGGTTCTTAAGCCATCCTGCACAAGACAGGTTTTTTTGAGAGACATTATAAGTTTCTAGGATGTGACATCAGCTTTACAGCCAAGTTTCTGGCATTAGGAGAGGAGAATGGGAATGTAAACCATAAAAATAACAGATGGGAGGCAGATGTGATAAAATGGAAGCACAGGCAAATTATAAAACCATTCAAACTGCTCATGCAGATAGAATCAGGAAAGAAAATCACTTCTGAAATCAACAAGGACTGGGTGTCTGAGAAAAAAAGGTTTGACTTGGCTGTTTGTCAGTGCTGCTGGTGGTGGGGATGTTCAAAGTCCTGGAGGAGAAGCAGGGATTTCTGCTGCAGGGAAACTTGGGCTGTGGCACCTTCATTTGTTGCTGAGGAGCATTTTTGCTGTGGAGGCTTAAAGATGGTGTTTTTTTCTCAACACACACTGCAAATATTAATGTTCATCTTGTGCCAGTGCAATTACTTTCTTGCAGTAATAAAATATCATCCAAATAATTGAGGAAACATGAAGGGAAAAATACCCCTCAAAAACCCAAAGGGCAGATGAACATGAAATGGAAACACAAAATAATGCTGGGATCTTCTGGACCTCTACTGGGTGTGTGACAGGATCCTGCAGAGACAGGGCTGAGGTAGCATAAGGCTCAGAGCATGGGGGAGCAGGGACAAGGAGGGCACCACAGAGGTGTTTTAAATCACAAGATGATTTTAAAAGACCCAAACAAAAGAGCTGTTACATTGGAACATCTAAAATCACCCATCCAGTACCCTGCCTCCAGCAGAAACTGGACAGGTCTGTGCCTACAAATGAGGCTCTCAGTTTCTAGTAATTACAGATTACAGACTTCCTGAGCCATGAGCTGTGCTGGGAAAAAGGGGCTTAATAGCCACAGATAGGTTTCTCCTCTGAATTAATTGAATCTCTTTTTGAACCTGTTTATTCTTCTGGTTGTCACACATCTCACATTTAATTACAAAGTGCCTGGGGACTTCAGGGGTGACCCCCCATTGCACCAAGCATAAGGAACAGGCATCCAGAGTCTCACCTGCTTCACACCATTTACACAAATCTCACTGTGGGTTTTACAACATCTGATGCTGATTAAAGCTTCGTTTTCTGAGCACACAGGACTGGGAGTCTGGTTTTCTTTTCTTAATGACTTTTAAATTTTTTCCTCATTTATACACCCAAAGAAGAGGGATGAGGTCTTGAGTATGTTCTGAAACCTCTGTTTAGAAGGTAAACAAAGACCCTCTTTGTTCTCAAATATTGGCTTTATTAGTCTAAATTTACTAACCCTTCCTGATACAGGGCTTCCTTCAGGATACCAGCATTTGGAATATACTCTGAAACACTTGGATCAGTGAAGTGGGTCTTACTCTGAACTGGATGTGATTAGAAATGTAGCTTCAAACACAAATGGGGGAAAATATGATAACAGGGAGGGGGAAGGAAGGAGGAAGAAGGTTAGAGGACTGAACCTTTCAAAATGCTCACGACCTCTTATTGACTTTATGCAATGTTATTCCTATTTATAATAGCATCAGGTCAGAATCAGGCTTTTTCTACCAGTATTTATGATGATGTTGGCAGTTTGATGAGTCTTTGTCCTGCATAGCAAATGAGTGGTTAAAGTTTTCAGTGAACTTATGTCTAAGGAGTTCTTTTCCCTCTGGGAAGTCTAAGCAAGAGAAGCCATTGTCCTCTTTGCAGCACCAGGGGGTTGAATTTGTTTGTTGGTTGGAAAGTGGCATTTTTTTTTGGCTGGGATTACAAGGCTAATACTTAGCCTTTTATCAGAAATCCATAGTTTTCTGTGGTTGTTAAAACATTTCAGTGTATTTTACATTTAAAAAGAAATGAGGCCTCCTTGAAACAAATTCATTCTGGTTGGCTTTGCACATTGATGATTAAAAAACATGGTTCAATCTTTTTGGTCTCATTCTGAGCAATGTCTCATTAGATTTGCATTTTATTTTTTTCCATATCCATCATGATTTGTGTCAGCGGAATGGTTACATAGAGGGACAGCTTATTATCAGCTTTAAGTGAGGAAGCAGAACACAGGAATGGTTACTAAAAAAAGGGAAAGGTAATTAACACTGGGTGCCAGAATATAGAATAAAGAATATAGAATAAATGAAGCTTAACATTTCCATTTTGCTAATCCAAATTAACCCTCGTCTTAATGGTACAGAGGGCAGGAGGGGATTCTAGGCCTCTGCTTGTGTTTCTGCATCCCCTAGTGCTGCATGTCCTGGCGTGGCATAGCAGTGCCCAGCAGTGCCAGCAGTGCCAGCAATGCCCAGCAATGCCCAGCAATGCCCAGCAGTGCCCAGGAGTGCCCAGCAGTGCCCAGCAATGCCCAGCAATGCCCAGCATTGCCCAGCAATGCCCAGCAGTGCCAGCAATGCCCAGCAGTGCCCAGGAGTGCCCAGCAATGCCCAGCAGTGCTCAGCAGTGTCCAGCAGTGCCCAGCAGTGCCCAGCAGTGCCAGCAATGTCCAGCAGTGCCCAGGAGTGCCCAGCAATGCCCAGCAGTGCCAGCAATGCCCAGCAGTGCCCAGGAGTGCCCAGGAGTGCCCAACAGTGCCCAGCAGTGCCCAGGAGTGCCCAGGAGTGCCCAACAGTGCCCAGCAGTGCCCAGGAGTGTCCAGCAATGCCCAGCAGTGCTCAGCAGGGCCCAGGAGTGCCCAGCAGTGCCCAGCAATGCCCAGCAGTGCCCAGCAATGCCCAGCAGTGCTCAGCAGTGCCCAGCAATGCCCAGCAGTGCCAGCAGTGCCCAGGAGTGCCCAGCAGTGCCCAGCAGTGCCAGCAATGCCAGCAATGCCAAACAATGCCCAGCAGTGCCAAACAATGCCCAGCAGTGCTCAGCAGTGCCAGCAATGCCCAGCAGTGCCAGCAATGCCCAGCAGTGCCCAGGAGTGCCCAGCAGTGCCAGCAATGCCCAGCAATGCCCAGGAGTGCCCAGCAGTGCCCAGCAATGCCCAGCAGTGCCAGCAATGCCCAGCAATGCCCAGCAATGCCCAGCAATGCCCAGCAGTGCCCAGGAGTGCCCAGGAGTGCCCAGCAGTGCTCAGCAGTGCCCAGCAGTGCTCAGCAGTGCCCAGCAGTGCCCAGGAGTGCCCAGCAATGCCCAGCAGTGCTCAGCAGTGTCCAGCAGTGCTCAGCAGTGCCCAGCAATGCCCAGCAATGCCCAGCAGTGCCCAGGAGTGCCCAGCAGTGCCCAGCAGTGCCAGCAATGCCCAGCAGTGCCCAGGAGTGCCCAGCAATGCCCAGCAGTGCCAGCAATGCCAAACAATGTCCAGCAGTGCCAGCAATGCCCAGCAGTGCCCAGCAGTGCCCAGTGGTGCTCAGCAGTGCCCAGCAGTGCTCAGCAGTGCCAGGAGAGCCAGCAATGCCCAGTGGTGCTCAGCAGTGACCAGCAGTGCCCAGCAGTGCCAGCAGTGCCCAGCAGAGCTCAGCAGTGCCAGGAGTGCCAGCAGTGCCTGGAGAGGATTCAGCTGCTGCCCAGGTGGGACCTGAGAAAGGTGTGGAACGCCTGTAGAGCTCCTACAGCCAAACAGAGCTGCTGAACCTGAGCAGGGGCTCACTCACAGGGGAAGCTCCTGGTCATTTGAGAATTCATAATTGTCTTACCGTGCACTTTGCTGTTCCCTCCTTCATTGTCTCCTCTGAATGTGGAATGTCTGCGAAGTAATTTGGCTCCATTGTTTGATATATAAAGTGGGAGTGGGAGGGAGGGTCAGGGAGGATGAATTAAAATGAATTGAGAATCTTTATGTGAAGACAAAAGAGGACTGGAGGGAGCCATGATAACTCTCTAAATACTTAGAGGGACATTATGAAGAGGACAGAGACCAATTACCCTCATTAGTCAGTGCTAGCAGAACAAGAAGAAATGCAGTGTGCTACCAAAGGAAAACCTGGATTGTGATGGCAAAGTTCTAAGGGAAACACCACAGAAGGAGTCAGGTGAAGGTTTGTCCTGGCCTTAGCTGAAGAACTTGGTCTGGAGTTCAGGAAACTGACATGCAGACTTCCAGGTAATTCACCAGCACAGGAGGGATAAGGTTTTGCTGTTTTCATGCCTACCTGGCATATATTCCTATTCAGTTGTGGACGTATTTCCTGTTCTTGTATCAACCCCCAGATATTTGAGGTGACACCTTAGGAACCCACCTACAGTTTGTTGCTCCTTTTGATCATACATTTCTCATGGAAATGGGAGGGAAAAGGCGAAAACCTGTGAGGAACCTGAATAGGAATCAGGGGGAGTGTATTAGCATTTGCTGAGCTGGGCAGAAGAATCACTCAGGAAATTAAAAGAAGGATGGTATTTTGAGGTGATAAAACATTAAAGTATGAAACTTACATTTGACTCAGATCCAGCCTCAATTTTTCCTTTTTAAGCTGCAATTTAGGAAAAGCTGAACTCTTGCCAATGACAAGTGCAGGGTCTGGACTCTTGCAAAAGGGAGAATGAATTAAAATATATTACTTGGTGATGAAAAGACATGAGAAATGCAGAAAGAGGACAAAGGAAAAGGTAACTCACTCAAAGCCTGACTGGAGAGGTCAGGCAAGGTCCATGCCCTATGGGTCTTCAACACAACACAGGGTGGTGGTGGTGGTGTATACCAGTGCCCTGCTCTTAGATAAAGCCTCAGCTTTCCATTGGTAAAGCTATAAGCCTTTTGTTCTGTTGGATTTTTGTTTGGCTGTTATTATTTTCCTGCAGTTGGAAATACACCCAAAGGGGGTGTAAAGCCTGCTGCAAAGGCAGCATCTGTTTGAGAAATCAAATATCCTATAGACAGTGTAACAGAAAAACCTTGGGTGGTTGGTTGGTGCTGGTTTTCCTGTTCTCTGTGTGTGGTTCAGTGGAAAGAAACAGTGTAAGCCCTCACTGCTCACAAACTGGGAGCGGCACCCAGCATTCCCCCATGCCCAAACCCAAGCTCTGTGGTCCCTCCTGCAGAGGTTGATCCCTCCCTGCTGGGATATCATCCCTGTCCTGTTTGTTTTCATTCATTAAGCCCCTTGAGCAGAATGATCCCCTTAGTAGGCAATGATTCAATCAATGATTTTCTCTCATTCCCTTTCATAACTGTTATTGGAGGTACAGCTGTCACTATATCCTTTCAGGGGAAAGAGATGATCAAAGGGGGAAAGGCAGGAAAACACCATTTAAGAAATAAATGCAAAGTTATGATGCCTCTGTTTGCCTGAGAAAGAGAGATTTTTATGCAGCTTTTGGCATTTAAAAATCCTTTGTGAAAAGGTCACCCTGTAGTTGGAATCTTATTAATACAGAAGAACGGCCCAGAAAATGTCATGTCATTTTACCCTGATATTTAGCCAGAAAGGAGTGACTCAGCACCCGGAGCTCCTCTGGCAGGGTGGAATTAATGAGCTGGGAAGTGCAGGTTTGGCAGGTGGTGACAGTGCCACCACTGCCAGTGATGCTGGGAGCAGAGGGTCTGTGTGTGCACACCCTGCACCTCCAACTGCAGCCCATTAACTGCCCACTGCACACAATGTGCATGTTTGTAGCCAAAAAACCCCAACAACAACACCAGCAAAGGCACGTAACTGTTCTAGAAACACAGCCACATTTTATGTGGTTATGGGCATAAGTGCACCCAGCAGGACAAGGGCAAGAGTTTGGGCAAAGAAAGGCTCAGAGCTCTCGGGATTCAGGCTGAAAGGGCAATGTGTGGTGCTGCAAAGGGAAGGCAGAGTGCACAGTGAAAAAGACACAGTAAATGCTTTTCCTCTGGAAAATCACTAAGAAAAAGTTTGTCTGTCTTCTGCAGTTTATATTTCAATCTTTAATCTACTGCTTTTAGTTACGTTTGTGTTCACTTCCTTCAAGGGAATTTTCTTTCTGTTTGCCTTAGTAGTGACTCATTTTACCTTTAATATGTTTTGGCAGAACTGAGGTATTTATTTTAGCAAAGTAGTGAAAACAGTTTTGAGAGTGTTAGCTATCACTGCAACTCCTACCATGTCACCGCCTGCTTAATGCCCTGGCTTGGGCTGACCCGACAGAGCTCTGAGCACACACAATCAATCACCATCACACTTCACCCTCTACACAATTTCTTCATTTTTAATAACTTACACAATGAAATATTTTACCAGTTCTGACATGTCACAGACTCATGCTGAATGGAGCTAGCATGTTCAGCATTTTCTAAACCATTACAATGTTTTCACTTTTCTTTTTACTGGACACGCAAGAGCTCAACGTGGTGTTTATAACACAGAGCAACTGTGATACACTATCTCTGACTGGGGAAGTTCTCAATACTCAGTGCTTCCCTCATTTTTATTTTCTGTGGCATTTAAAGTTCCTGCTGCCATGTCCTGTGCCGTGAGCCGTACCTTGCTTTCCTCTCAGGACACAGATCTAGTGTGAACACTCATGAAAGGACACACATTCTCTCTTGGTTATTCGTGCATCACTGCTCACTCCCAAGCTGACTAAATTCTGCAAAGTCATGGGCTTTGGTCTCTGGTGCTCATCTCCACAGCCAGCATCGTGCCAGTGAAAGATTTTACAGGAATGTAATTGCATTCAAGCTGAAATACCCCCAGTCTGGGTTTTTGGAAACACACCCAGTTCTTTAACAGGAACATTTCCCTTCCATTGCAGCCTGAGTACCACATTGCTCCTCCTTTCCCCCCTTCTCCCCATTTCCCCCAGCCCACCCCAGGTGTATCTCACCATTACCCTCCTGGTCCTCAGGCTCTGCTGCTCAGTGGGGACCTGCTGTTACTGCCGCTGCTGCTGCCACTCATGACTGTACCTGAAACCACAAAGGAAAATTGGCAGACAGCAAGCAAACCAATGGTTTCTGAATCCAGCTCCAGAGCCCCAAGTGAAGGTCACCCACACCTCAGTGTGGGAGCTATTAGTGTTCCTATTTGTAAAGTCCCCATGAGCACTGTAACGATGAACGGTGCCAGCTTGTGCACATGTGCTTGTGTACACACACACACGCAGACCCTGTACATAGCAGCACTATGCCAAAGAAATTATGTTTCACATCATTTCTAGTGTCATCTTTGATTAATTTGTGTTTCTTTTCTCATTATGGCTCATCCTTCATTTCAAAGATGTCCTTCAAACCAGAACATGGGAAGAGAACCAAGAAGTGGCATGGAATAATCATAAGGCAAAGCCCTAAAGCCATTCCCACTGCCACATCTCTGGTTTAACACTCCCACCCCACAGCCCACATCACCACTTCCCACAGTTTCCTCTTTGGAGAATTTGTTTTCCCAGAACTGATTCTTTGTGTCCCAAGGGTGACATTCCTCTGTTACCTTTATCAGTCAAGGAACAAAGAAATGCCTAAATCAGTGAAATTAGCCGTGGGTCATTTGACAGCTACACAGAGCCACAGTATGCAGAAATACAAACAGACAAATGCCATTTATCCACCTTCTCAGCACCCCCTGCCCCAGTGTGATGTGCCTGGGTCACTCTGTGTTGAAGGAGAATTGAGTCCCTTATTGCCCACAGCTCAGGCATCAGCACCAATGTGGCCATGAACTGGCTGCAGGACATGTCACCAGAGCTGTGACCCCGCACTCTCCCCCTGCAGAGGGTGGCTGCTCTGCAGGGGCACTGAGGACACCTCTGCCATTGTGGAGTAAATCACAGCTCCACTGCCTACAACATCGTTAAAATAGTTTGAGAACATCATAAACAGAACTCGTCTGGGGAGATATTTCATCTCAAGCTTTGATGACAAGTTCAGCACTGCTCAAACACATCCTTCAGCTACAGGTCAGCCCTTTCTGCACATCTATTTTGAGATCTCCATACCCCCTTTGCTAACCCCTGAAACAGTCACAAAACCCTCTGGACTGCTCTCTCTCCCTATAATCCTCCCCAGGACTGTGGTCTCTGGCAGCATAGGGGGTTGCTCAGAAAGCATGCCCTCACCTTTCTGCTCACGTGTTAATTGTACAACACAGACATAGTTCGTTCTTTGCCTAATACAGAATTAAACATTATGCAACTCACTGAGTGATATGTTTTGTCCCATGAGAGATTTGCTTCAGAAATACAAAGACAGAAAGATACTCATCTGTCATTATCACACCAGTTTTTAGTCAGCTGGGAAATGCTGCTTCTTCTCCCAAATGAGGAGGCTGGATGGAAACAATGTTCTACCTCTGCCTTCCCCAACACCTCTTCCTTTTCCCATGGAAATTTTCCATTTTAATTAGATTCCTTTATTACTATCTTCTTTTCTAGCACTTCTTTTCTTGCTGTTAAACTTTTTTCCCTCTACACATCTATTTTTCATTTTCTTCAATTGCCAAGAGCCACAGCATGTGTCCATGTGCATGTGCGGGGGGAAGGAAAAGAGATAAGAAAAGAATAAAAAGAGAGAAAAAATGGGGAAAATTAATCTGATAATTGTTGAAAATAACCGTTGTCAGCAGCAAAAGTGCTGACAAGGCACTTTCATGAAACCAGAAAGTTTTCCTATTTTGCCAGGATGGAGGTTACACCTCCAGTCTCTTCTCCACCCTGGCTGCACCCTAAAAGTGTAAGGGGGAGTCAAGCCTTCACTGCCTGTTACAGCCACTGCTCTACCTTAAGGACTTTATACAGAGAACAAACCAAGCAGAAACAAGTAATTTCTGCTTTCTAAGCCACTCTCAGCTCACTGCCAGCTCTGGCCCATGATGCTGAGGAGGGGGATGCCCATGGCAGTGTGGGGCTGCTGGCCCCAGATGCTGTGATGTGCTGTGGGAAGTGCTGATTTTTGTCTTTCGTTGATGCATGTTAATGCTTACATTTGCATTCCAACTCCAATGAAAAATTTATGACTGTTAAACTTCTATATGTCATAATTAAACACAAACAATAATTTCCAAATAACTGTTTACCATGCTGCATATTCAACTGTGCAGTCAATCTCAGTGACTCTTTTTCCTTGCAAATGAAGGGAGGCGTGCCTGTACCCGCCACGATGCGCTCACACCACGGCCCATGGAAGATGAAGAGTCAATCTGACACTTCAGGAGAGAGTGGTTACCTGTGGAACAAATAGATTGAAGCCTTGTCATTCCCAAATAGCTGCTACGTCCTCCTGCTATTTGTTTGGAGGAAGCCTCCCAGAGAGATGGATGGGACAAGTGCTGTTCAAACATTAATCTTAATGCAGAGAGAGAGGGAAGCAGCTGCTTGCAGAGCTCTGCCAAGGCACCTAAGATCTGCAAGGAATGCCTGTGAGGTGGTCCCAGCCCTGCCACCAGTGGTGGTCCCACAGCCAGGACCTGCTCTGGGAGGAGACAGGGACAAAGTAAACAACAGAGACCCCCCCATGCTTGTGGCAAGCTCTAACAGCAAGCAGGCAAGGGGATGTGCAGGGAAAGCTCCACTGAGGACTGGTAGAGGAAAAAGATGTTGGCATGAGGATAAGGCCCTGCCAATGGCCCCATCCCTGGGCGTTCCTGTCCTTGCCAGCTCAGGTGGCTTTGCTGGCAGTGCCCAGGGTGGCCAGGGGTGATGTGGGAGTTGAGGAGTTGGTTCATGCTGAGTCAGTGGCTCTGTAAGCCATGTATTGCTGGGATTCAGAGCAGACCGCTTCCTTTATGGCATAAAACCTGAACTGGTGACCTGCCAATGGGTGTCGATTGGTGATGGCCTCACAGGGAACTGCATTTGTCCTGGAAACAAGGGGAATAAAAGACATAATGGAGTTCAGTGATGCACTACAGAATCATAGAATCACAGAATCACCAGGCTGGAAGAGACCTTCACGATCATCAAGTCCAACCCAGCCCTAACACCTCAGACCATGGCACCAAGTGCCTCATCCACTCTTTTTAAACACATCCAGGACTGGTGACTCCATCACCTTCCCGGGCAAACAATTCCAATACCTTATTACCCTTTTTGTAAAAAGCTTTTTCCTAATATCTAACCTGTATTTCCCTTGGTGCAACTTGAGACTGTGTCCCCTTGTTCTGTAAGTTGCTGCCTGGAGAAAGAGACCTACCCCACCTGCCTACAGCCACCTTTCAGGGAGTTGTAGAGACAAATAACAGTATACAAAGTGTCCTTTTACATTACTAACAGCACACACTAGGCTGTCTGGGTCCCTGTTCTCCTGAGGACACCACTAGGAATCTCTTCATAAATAGGATTTCTCAGTTAATGTCCTCTCCCAAAGAGTGCATTAATCACCCTTTGTGGATGCAGTCTCAGGGAGTAAGGACTGCACTGGGTGGGAAGAAGACATCGTTCCCAATCTGGGCTGTGAGGGGACTGTCCACAACCCCACATCTTCTCCATGGCTGGATTCGAGACTGCAGCACCCCCTGCTGCCACGTCTGTGGAGATGCCACCCGTGGCAGGTACCACAGGTGCAGGATAGCCGGCGCCACGGCAGCACTGTGGCTGCAGACAGGGACCACGAACCCCCAGGGAGCCTGCAGAGGGGATGGGAAGAGCAGGAGGGGATGGGGAAGACCTCTTTGGCAGCTCCTGAACTCCGCTGCCTCTCTGAGCAGGTGTCGAGGAGTCCAAAGTTCACTTGTTAGCTCAAGAGCCTAATTGGTTCTGAAGGATTTCTTCTCTAGATTGTGGGTTTATATTGCCCCCAGGTTGGTTATAGTGACTGGAAGCTATTTCCACCCAGAGACTTGGTGAAGTTGAATACTGTCCCAGACTGAGTCCCTAAAGATGGTTTCCGTACCCCCAGTCCCTGCTTGTGCAGAGAATGACAGGGCTGGCAGCACATGAACCCTGCTCTGTCCCCCTGCCATCAGTGCAGCTGTGTCCCTGCAGCAGCCAACAGGGGCATGTTCCCAGTGAGTGTGTATGCTCACCTCTTGCCACAGCCGGAAGATTTCAGCTCTCTGGGCTGTCAGCTCGCTGGCTCTCATAAGGACTGATTCCCTAATTAAATTAAATTGTTTAGCAGTAGTTAATGTTGCACATGCAACATTAATTTTTGTGGTAGCATGATCAGTGCTGTATTCACACTTGTTTATTTTCAGGGTGTTAACAACTCTGTGGTAAACACATTTTCAGTGGTCAAAAGCAAAGCATAAAAATCAACAAAAATATTTTCATCATCATGAAGATTTCCAGTTCTACAGTAAACCTGATGAGAGAAAGAATGTCTGAGAGCAGGAGAGGCTGTTGGGGAGCCCTGCTGCTCTGAGACTTGTCATCCCACAGGAGAGCTGCTCTCACAGCCACATCCAGCAGCAAACTCTACCTGGGAGTTTAACTAACCCCACAACATTTTGCCCTCCCTTCTGGCTGAGCCCCATGTCCTGCCTGGGCTGGAGGTTATACATGGGGTGAAAAGTTTAAGGGAAGAAAAAGACTCTGAAAGGCCCAAGAACCCTCACTTCAGACTGCACAGTGCTCCCATTGGGACCTCGAAACTGTGTCAAACAAATGCAACTTACTGCTTCTTTCCCTGTCTTCAGTCCCTAACAAAGTTGTTTCCATTATTGGGGAAACCCCTGGAGAAGTGTTAGCACGGTAAGAAGTCCTTGTAAGCAGGACTAAATTAGGGAAGTGAGCAGAGAACAGAGCAGAGCAAACAGATTTCATTTTCTATCTATCAGGTTCTATTAGTTTCAGACAGGTCTCTATCACAGCCATGGCCTGTCTGTGGTCAGAGTGCACCCAACAGATTGAAATGGAAACTGGTCTGCTGATGAGCCTGACACAGTGACTGAATTGAACTCCCCATGCCAGCAGAGTGAGGGGTAGGGCTCAGTGACACTCCTACTCAATCCTGCAGGCAAAGCCCTCTGCAGTGGTCACCCGGTTGACAAACAGCTCAAAGCACATACCTCTGATGTGCATCCAGGTGAGATCAAACTGCTGCTGAAAAGTTCTTTGTGCCCTGCTCCTCCACACACCGCTGCAAACCCCTTTTACCCACCAAACCCTTTTTCAACATCTGTGACACATCATGGACAAACTGCCTGAACACCAGAGCAGGGACTCACCCAGCCCTGGCAGTGCTGGGACATAGACTGCAGCCACCCTAAACAGCCCTCACAGCTACAGAGGATGAACCGTCAGGAAGTGAGGGGAAGAAAATTTACCTTGTAATTGCTAACAAGCCCCATACTTCCTTGCTAGCACATAAACAAAAGAATTTGGCTCTCTTGCTGCATTAATGGCACTTGTGAAAACTAACCTGGGAGGCTGCATGTTTTTTCCAGGGTAAGGAGATGTTCCAATTACCAGTAAATTGCCAGCACTTGGAACAACACTGCATATTAATTCAAAGCAAGTGAATCTTCATTGAATTACCCAGAAGAGTAAACAGCTTTTTGTGGGGTGTGTAAATAATCCCACGGTAGCAAAGAAATTGGGAAAATAGATTGTAAAAACTAATTTGCCTGAGCAGAGAAAAAAAATCCAAAGAAAGTGAGTAAAAGAAAGGGTTATTTTGGAATGGCTATTTTGGTTGTTACAAGCTGGGTCATGTATCCATGAATGGAAGGACCAGCCCCAGGCTGCCCTTCACATCAGCACTGCACAGACTTTCCTGGTATAGGAGAACATGAGCAGCCCCATCCCTGCCCCACAGCCCCATCGCTGCCCCACAGCCTGTCCCAGGCTCCCCATGGCAGGAGGAACATGGACCAAACGCTGTGGGAGGAAGAAGGGGATGCAGAGATTGCTGTACTTTCCACCTGTACCAAACTCTGATGCGTCTCCAGCTCAGCGTCCATTGCAGTCACTACTAACATACAAAGGTTTAATAAATGCATGTGGCTTCAGGGGCTTTTCCACCATTTTCTTTTTTTTCCAACTCAGCTCCCTCATCACTGAGTTAATGCACTAATGGACACTTACCATTACCTAACTTCCGACCTAATGGGCACAGCAAATAAGTGAAAGGCTCATAAAATCAAATTTACAGAGCATCATTCCTTTTGCTGTCCATTAACTGAAACTATTTATCAGGTTAAGCAGATCCAGGGTATGGAGCTATATTCATCTTGTATTAATGCTGTTACATGGACACTTCAGGATCCTAGGCTCCCCAGCAATTGCAGGGAAGCACTGTGAGGCCAAGCTCTCGCTCCTGGTGGTGATTTTGGAAGCATGAGGGGTGCACCAACCCTGTGAGATGGGTGGGTTTCTTTTCCTTAAGGCACAAAGGAGCTCCAGTCAACTGGCTGCTGCAACATTCCCAGGAACAGGAAAGTGCTGTTAACCTTGGTATCAGTATCTGGTTTATAAATACCAAAACTAGAGACAAATTAGATGAACTTTAAAAACTTTCATGTATATATATTTTATGGGTTTTCCCTTGCTAAGTTACTTTTTTCATTTCTAAACTCCCAAGGCCCCAGTAAAGCCAGTCAATACACCATTACAATCATTTGGGGACCAGTAAAGCTTTGAAAATTAGCATTTGCACTGTGGATTTCAAGAAACCATTTGAACACAGTAAGCCTTGAAGATAATTTTGAAATGCATTTTTATTTCTCAATAATTTCTTGAGAACCATTAAAAAAAATGAGAACTCTGCACCATGAACAGACACAGGCAGGTAAAGCACTGTGAGGGGGCAAAAAATACCGTCAATACTTAGGAAAGGAACTCAGGAGTTTCCCCAAAGCACTGTTTTGCTAGCAGAGGGGACAGCTACAGCTCTTCTGTTCCCATGCCTGTAACCCCATTGCTGCCCCAGAGCCTCTCCCTGCACCTTTGGGGTGCTGCTGGTCCCTGCTGCTGGCTCAGGTGGGGATGCTGCACCACAAAGCACAAGAAGCTGCTTCCTGCTTGAAATGGTGCTTGGACCCCAGAAACCCAGTCCTTCCTCTCTCCTTTCTCCTACTAACCATACATTGGACTATTTTCTAAAACAAAACAGCAGCTTCATTGCATCCAAATAATGACATTTCAGGCTTAAAAGCCATGCTGTGCACACAATTCACAATGAATCAAACAGCCTCTAATGTCTCCTGACCTACTTCTCAGATCCTTCATTGCATCTGCTTAAGATAAAACCCTTGCTGGGATTAAAGCATTCATGGCGTATGTCCAAAGGTCAGAAAAGGCCATGATGGAACCACAAACCAAGAAAACTGCTCCTGGCAGTTTCAGTGTAGTATTTTACCTTCAGGACAGGAAAAAACTTACTAAAACTCAGAATTATCACACCCATGGGAAGAGCTGGAGCCTCTCATTGAAGAGTGGTTCCTCCCAAGACAAACCCAGTCTCTGAGTGTACCTTTCTTCCTGTAAGGCGAGATCAAGACATCAACAGAAATTAGGATCAATTTTCGCTCTTAAATAACTTGATTTTCTTCAGTATTTATGCTATAAATGGGAATTAAGTAGTGAAGGATTTGAAGCCATTAAACAATTAAATGCCTGGTTTTTAATTTTCCCAGCCGTGGGTTAATTTGGTCTCCAGCACAGGTGGCACTTTGCAGTGGAGTACCAAACGCATTTGGAACATTTCTCAAGCACTCCCAGTTGGCAGCAGAGGAGCTTGGTTCTGAAGGCCACCGTGGTACCAGCTCTGACCAGGAACCAGACCCTGGAGAAGTGCCAGGGACACCCAGTCTCACCTGTGAGACGCTCTGTGCAACACACGGGAATGAATACTGGGTGGAATTTTCCCCTTTCTTGTGAGCCCCCCTCTGTGCCCTAAGAGTGGCTGGGGACAAATTGAATCCAAGCCTGGTGATCTGCTGAAAGGAGGGCAGGGTCACCCTGTGCCAGCATTCCAGGATGATGCCCATGCCACAGCAGAGCCTGGCAATGCCAGCCCAGCACAAGAGCAGCCTAAGGCTCCGTGTGGATCCCAGGCACTGCCTGCTGCAGCTGGTTGCTGGGGTTAATGACAGTGAAGTGAGGAGCAGGAGTACAGTGTGGGTTGGTTTTCAGTTAATTTAGCAGATGATGTCAGCTGTGCAGGCTCAGGCTGTTTCCATTCCCCCCATTAACCTCAGCTCTGAGAGATTGTGCCGCCTCACTTTGGGGATCATTCATCACTCCCCAACTCCCAGTGACACTGCTTCCATTTCACTGATGATGACTGAAGAAAAATTCCATTGTTTCTACAGGATCAGGCCTCCAGGAACCCATGATGCTGCTGGATTCAGACACTGGTGCTTGGCCCTTTCAGCTGGGTCAGTATCTGAACCAATGCCTGCTGCAAGTGCACACCAGGCACTTGGAAAGGCCTCTTGCACATGAGCTGGAAAACTGCTGTCTCAAATCCTCAGGGTCTGTGAGAATTTGACTATTTGTGTTTAATTATTTTTGTCAGAAATGGTCAACTCTAAGTCTTAGAGTTCTACTTAAAATCTTGACACCTTCTTACACACTGAATTTCTGTTCTAGTAGGAATATGAAGGAATAGTCTGAAGCCCCATGTACTGTCAGTGAAAGATGACATGAGAGATGTGATGTGGGACAAATCTTTCTGATTTTTCAGAGGAAATTTCATTATTTCAATTTTCTCATATTCTGGAGACAAAAAAGAACTCCCATACAAGGAGTCCTCTGGAAGAGGGAAAATTTCTATTACTTCAAAGGTTTGAACAGAATGTAATTTCACTTGAGCCTGACTTGTGGAAAGTGTCAGAAAATCAAAACACCCAGTTCACAAACAGGCATTCCTTGAGCATCCTGGAATGAGGCTGGAATGCTGGCCCCTTCCCAAAGTGGTTTTTTCCTTCCAAGTTCTCCCTAGAATACACGTTTTGTTGGAACCCTGTGGCCTCAAACACCTGCAGTTGCAGTGATGCCACGGTTAAGAGCTGTGTTCCACAGGAAGCCAGCCCATCCAGATCTGGGAAAATCAGCTCTTATTACTAATTTATGAGAGTTAATTTCATGTGCTGGCATTTCACACGCCATATGGAGGAGCGGCTGCCCGAGCCAAGCTGCAGGCAGCTCTCAGCTGCCTTTTTTTATTGTTGTTGTTTTAAATACTGCTGCTCGTGACTGAAGCGAGATTAATCACTGCTTTTACTAAGAAAAATTACTTCTTGAGAAACCCCAAATCCTCACCTCCCAGGCATGATTATGCTGCAGAGAGCTGGTGTGCCCCAGCCAGGGCTCCGGCTGCCTGGTGCCCCAGGATACACAAACAGATTGTACAGCTAGAGATAATCAGATGTTGGGTATGTGCAGCCACGTCTATTAATTTTCACAAGCACTAGTTCCTCCTGGTATTTGCTCATCTGACGGTGATTGACAGGGGAACAGTCTGGAGGGATTTGCCATCACAGCCTGTGTGCTGCATACGCAGCAGCTCAGTCCCTGCTGCTGTGTTCTGTGCACCACTATCGCTGAGAAACCTCTCTTCACCAGAATCTTTTGGTAAATTTGGAGTCTTTGTCCCTTTTGGGAAGCTTTTTTTAAGGGTATCAAGGCTCAGGTTTGACCAGAAACTCTTATTATGTAAAGAAAACTAGAGCTGTGCAGACCAGGGATTTGCATTGCTTCAGCTGCCCGATAAGCTGATCCCTGACATCCATCTAGATAAAAATATACATCCAAAAATATACAGCTTTTTGGGTATTACTTCTTTTCAGATGAGGTATGTCTCCAAAGATAGCACTGAGATAGATTCACAGGAAGGTTGTGGCACTTCTGGTATTTGCTGCATGAGAATGACATTTATGATAAGAAAAATGGAAGATGTGGAGCAGTAATGATGGAAATAACACTTCACTGGGGACAGAGAAATTATACAAGGAAATGAAAGCCGAAATGGAGGGATGGCAGGAAGGGGACCATGGCAGTTGGGAAGCAGAGGAGTAGCAGTGCCGAGGTGGGCTCAGGGAGCAGCTTTTGTCTGGGCTGGGATGAGCAAGAGAACAGCCCTTGCTCTCTGGCACTGGTGGGGAAATGAATGAGCCCTGAGTGAGCCCCCGCGGTCTGAGCACGTGGGTACAATAATGACAGCCACCTGCTTCCCCCATGCAGCCTTCCTCATCACAGCACCAATTCCCTCTCCTTTTCCCCGCATAAATCTCTTTTCTCCTGGAGATTTCCATGGCTAGCGGATCCTACACAAACCTGTTTGTTTTCTTCATTTATGAGGCATCTTTGGTCTATCTGTGAAATGCTACAAACACTGTAATAGAAAACCGTTCTCATTACAGTCTGAAATTAAAATTTAGTAGAAGATGCACAAAGCAGAATAAACTTTCAATTAAAATCTAAACACTGTACTGAGAAAGAAAACTGGAGGGAGCTCCTAGGTTTCTTTGCATTAAAAATGCCTGAGATTTAATTTCACTGTGACATCTCCTTGGAATTACACTGCTAATTGATCAAATTTTGTCTGTCTGTTATTTAAACTTTCAATAAAACTTAGATTAATGGAAGGTGTAATCCTCCCGGGCAGAACAAATATTCCCATTGTTCGTGTCATCTATGGAATAGCAATGCCCCCACTAACAGCTTCTGCATTCAACCCGGGAACAAGAAGTTAATCATAAAAGTGTGGTGATTCCTTAATTGCTTGAATGAAATTTTCTCTGTGTGCTATTCTCCCCACCCCCTGTCTCCACAACTGCTGCTACAGATCTTTAAAACCACACAGGCAGCATTTCCAGGACTGACTTGCTTTGTTCCTGATGCAAATGAAACCCCAACTTGCTCTACCCATGGTCTCCCAGAAGGATAGAAGCACCTTTAAAGAATAAAAGCAAGCAAGAGCTTTATGAAATCACAGAATTAATGAGGCTGGAAAGACACTTAAGACCCCCAAGTCCAACTGTTCCCCCAGCATGCCAAGGCCACCACTAAACCCTGTCCCTAAGTACTACCCCTGCATGTCTATGGAATCTATCCAGGAATGGGGACTCCACCACTGCCCTGGCCAACCTGATCCAGGGCTGGACACCCTTTCCATGGAGAAATTTTCCCCAGTATCCAATCTAAACCTCCCCTGACACAGCCTGGGACTATTTCCTCCCATCCCTTGTGCCCTTCTAGAGCGGATGCCCACTTCAGTAAAAATTAACTCCCATCTCTGGCACCACAGAGAAAGGAACCTGAGCCACGAGGCAGGAGCATCCCACTCTCCTGGAATGCCCAGGGAACCTCTGTGCATCTCTACAGCTTCTGGATTGCCTGAAGCAGGACCTCAAAGTTCCTGTCTGGCTGTGTGGACATTACTCTTGAAGAGCCTCTTGGCCACAGCAGCTGGACTCCAACCCTTGCTGAGCATCCGGCTTGCACAGGCACCCACAGGAGCTGCAGCTGCAAATGAGCCCTTTGTTAGCACAGGGGGCCTTGACCTCCAGCTTTGGAAGATTTGGTGATTTTCCTACACAATGCACTTGCTGACAAAATGTATTTTTGGATGCTTCTGGGAGTAAATCCATTTCTCTATTTCAAGCTGAGTTTGAATAAATTATAGAGAGCCTCTTCAAGATGCAGAATGCTTTCCAAATTGCTTCTTTTAGTTTTCCATAGCAGTGAGGACTAAAATCTCTTGCATTTTTAGAGAAAGTGATTGACAGCCAAAGTGCCACCTGTGGGCTGAAACAGTCCTTGCTCCAGAAAACTGGGATCAGCCTTGGACAAAGGACATGCTACACAGACATGACAACACTGACACTGTTCACAGACACTAATATTAACATATGGGCAAAGAATTAGAGCCCATTTTTTACCATTATTTTCCACTGTGAGAGCAATGTATCTGTGCCAAACTGTTAATATCCCCAAGAAGAGGAAATCATGCAGTATTTTTTCCTGATTTCTGCCTTTCCAGAAAATTTACTCTCTGACAGACTAAGACCTTTTGTACTACATCTAATAAAAGCTGAAGAGGAGCACTAACAAGAGGGAGGAAGAATTCAGGAAGCAACATCTAGTTTGTATTCCTGCAGTGGTCCTGTTTGTTGTGAAGTGCTAAATTAACTCCCATTAATTCACTGTGAAAACAAACTGCAGAAAATAGCAAGGAACTTACAGTTCTTCTGAATTAATGCTGCATGGTAGCACTTTATTTTAAGAATAATTAATGGTAACTCAGTGGTGGAAAACTGGTCTTTTGATGCCTCTGAAGCACGTCAGTGGTAGATGGCTACATTGTACCTACTGGGAGTCCTGTTTAAAATATAGTCAAATATTTTCATAGCTGTGATTCATCTTTTCATCCTCCTAGGCTTGTGCTATATTTATTACACATACATTTTGGGAGGAGAAAAAGGAAAAAAATCTGGTGTACCTGAAATAGGAATAAAAGGGTCCATTTCAGGCACTCTGCTCACACCAAACCAGGTGTCACTGGGACATTACTGGACAAGAACTAGCAGGAGGGATGCTGATCCACAGGTCAGATCATTGATTCTCAGACTTCCCTCTAATCTGACAAAGGTGGAGCCCTGGGAGCCTGAGACCTTGGTACCTGGCCCAGGCTGTGCTGTGCTCCCTACAGAGGTTCAATATTGCTCAGCTGAACCATGGCACCATCTTCTTGGCTGGATTGAGACAGGGCCTGTGGTGGAAGGAATCTGCATAAATGATTGATCCAGGTGAGTGGCACATGCCATCCTCATTAAACTATCAGTGGGGCTGGAAATGAAAAAGATTCATGTCTGCTGCAGGAGGCTTTCAGGGATCAATATGTTCCAACATATGTTTTAATACTTCCTCAGGTCTCACACGTGTCTCATGGGATTTCTTTATTTATCTTTTTTTCCCAAGGTTATGAAGCCAACTGTTTTTTATGTGCTGTGAGGCAGAAACCTGATTTTCATAATAAATCTCTTCCCTAGAAGGTGAAAAGCATGAAGCTGTGTCTCTTATCCAAACAGAGCACGATCAGATTACGCTGCCCACAGAGCCCATGCTGCTCCCGCTGGGTGTTGTCAGTGCATCGCACACCTTTGGGGAGATTATTGTTCCAAAAGGGGCTAAACACTACTTTTGCTTGTTGGTGCTTCTGGAACATTTTCTTCTCCCTTTATCTCTCCTTTTCCCAGAGGATGCCGTGCTTTGATGTCTCTATAATGCAGATCACACTGACACTAAGAGGTGAGTGGGATGTACAGATCCGTACTGGAAGTGGGAAAAGCTGTCCTCTGCAGCACTGGAGGAGGAGGAAGAGCAGCCCAGGGAATGGGATTTGAGAGGGAGGAGAGGGAAAAGGGCATGAGACTGTACTGAAGTATGCGGGAGATGCAGAGCAGCCCTGGCTGTGCTGGCCTAGGAGCACAAACCAGTTCACAGCCTCTCTGTAATTTGGCTTCTGAGGCTCATGTGCTTGGTAACTAACCCAGCTCCTCATCCAACTAATTAACTGAGAGAGCCCAAGGGGCCACTCAAAGCCAGTCCGTGGCAGGATGCTGTGAACAGCCCCCCTGGCTCACTGCAGAACACGGGACTGGGTTCCCCAAAACACAGTGCAGCTCGGAGCTCTGAGCTGGTGGCGTGGCTGTGCTCGCAGCTGCACCAGAAGTGCGGTGGCTGTGACCCCCCAGGCCCCTCTTGGTGCTCTGGTGGTTCTGGGCCGCCCAGGGGGCTGTGATGCTCTGGCCTCCCCAGCCTGCTGGCTGGCCCCAGAGGCATGGGGGCCACTGCTCCAGCCCAGGGTCACTGAGGCAGCACAAATCCTCTACCTGAGGTCACCTCATCCTTCTCTTTCATTCCAGGCAGAGGCGATAGGCTGTTTTGGCAGCAAACGGGGTGATGAACAAACCGTGTGTGACACCTCCCACGTCTCACGGTGCTGCAGTTTGTGTGGAGTCCATCACTGCTGGGTGGGAAGGAAAGACAGGATGTTTTCACAGCCTGCTCTCATTAGCTGTCTGTGCGTGTGCTGCTCTTTTCTCCAGCACTTCTTCCACCTCTCACAGCAAAACTGTAGGACAGGAAAGAAGCACTGCTGGATTTAAACCTGGGTCTTTATACAAGAAATCATTGTATTTCAAAAATCCTATCCCAGGAGCTAAATAACAGGATAGAAACAATGATTGCATGAAATCCAAAACCAGCACAAGAAAGGGTCTTTGCAATTGCAGTACCCTACCCAAGAGAGCCCAGACTATTTCACTGGAAATGCTATTTATTTGTATTCACAGCACCATATAACTGCCCTCAGTCAGCATTACAAGCATGTATAATGTATGGTAAATGCAGGCCTCTGACAGCACAGAAAGGTACAAAAGCCAAAGGGTAGGAGGAAGCACATGCCACCCTGGTCCTCATGCCAGGAGGAGGGATTTGGAAGAACCTTTGCTGCTCTCACTACAGCACATGCCTTTGCTGCCACCCATGGTACCTGTGCCTGGACACCATGCTGTGGTGGGGACTTGAATTTGCATCTCCCAGCTATCCTACACAGAGTGCAGAATTATCATTTGTAACCTAAAATTCCCACTGAAATCTTCCTTGGGTAATTATTGGTGTATAAAACACTCGCTCACGGTGCCAGATATTGCTGTATAAAACACTCTCTCGCGGTGAGAGATTTCTCCTGGGTCAAGCTGTTCAGGTATAAGCAATTTATTATTGTAAGGGCAAAGAAACGGGGGAGACCCGTTTCTGCCACCAGCCTCGGTGTGCACGTGGTCTGGGGGAGGGGAGAGAGTGTGGGGAGAGCAGGAGGAGAGAGGTTGGAGATGGGGAGGGAGGGATCAAGAGAGCATGAGAAAGATCGGGGAGAACCAGGAGAGGCTTAGGAGAGAGGGGGAGGACAAGAGATGGGTAAGAGAGGGGAAAGAGGGAAAAACAAGAGAGGTAGGAGCGGGGAGGAGCTGAGAGAGCGGGGTAGGGAAAGGCTAAGAGAGGGAAGGGGTAAGAAGTAAGAGCTAAGAGCTGAGAGAGGGGTAAGAAATAAGAGAGGGGTAGGGAAAGGGAAGGGCCAGGAGAGGCTAAGAGGAACTAAGAGCTGAGAGAGCAAAGTTCTTGTTACAATCCAATATATCTTTTTCTATAGTGAATATTCTAATTCCCAGTAACCAATCACTACGAGATACACCCACTAAAATATTTACATACAGCCTATGAGCATCCCCATATTAACATACAGTGTTGCATTTTAAACTCTAAAAGCTTTACAAGTTCTTTCCTTGCTTCTTGACCTTTGGGCTTTCTGTCAGCCGAAGGACATTGACATCATCAGGGATTCTCCTTTAGCTGGCTAGGCTATTGTTCTTTGGTCATATAGTAACTAGTACTCAGCATCTTATGACTCAAAGCAGGCTTTCATTTCTATTTCGATTCTAGGCTTCATATTTTCAGAATCTTCTGCCAAACAATCACATTCATAAGGTTTCCCTGTTTCACCCTCCCCAACAGGTAATGATTTCTGTGCCCTCTGCCCCTCTGCCCAAGCTGAAGTCAGTGCTTTCACTGAGCCCCTGGGACAGGTCACAGCTCCCTGCTGAACAGGTGAGTGTCTCACCACAGTGAGCTGGTTTGAGTCAAATAGGGAGCTTCTGATGCTCAGCTGCTGGGCTGACTGGTTTGATTTCACTCTACAGCAGAAAGTGCTTGTGAGAACAAAAACACCCAGCAGGTGCTGAAACCTTATTCCCAAAGTGTGAGATTTGGAGCTCAGGATGCTGACAGGATGCAAGTCCAGCTGGGCCAGCACAGCCCAGGCATGGCTCTGCCCGCAGCTGGGGATGGTCTGTGCAGCCCCCTGCTCTGAGCCCAGCCACTCCATCCCACAAGTGCTAATGAGCCATCACCCGTTCCTCATTCTCATCCTGAGCAGGGGGACTACCCTGGGCTGTGCCTTTCTCTTGTTTGGACAGCAAGTGATAACTGAATCTGACATGATGATGCAATTTCACAGCTCATGGGCCCTGGGAACAGGGACTTCTTTTTGGCCATCCTGCCTGAGAGATCATTTGAAAATAATTAAAAGATGGAACCTTTTATGTGGTTTATGATGCTTTGATCAAGGTTTTTAATTAACCTATCCTGCTCTCAGCTCAGCTACTGCAAGCTCATTTCACCCTCACCGACAACATCATACTGGGATTGATTATAACGCAGTGGAGGCCGTGAGCCACATGTTGCAGGGCCCTGGCTGTGGAGCTCCTTTAACCCCTTGGCCACCGGTGCCTCCTGCAAGGTCCCTAAGGGGACATGGGGCTGCTCTGAGGGCACTGAGGCGGCTGGGAGCAGGTGGCAGCAGCAGGCAGAGCATACTGTGCCAGGTCCTGGGCAGTGCATCCATCACCACTCCTGCCAGTGCTGAGGCCAGGCCATTCATCAACCAGTCAATTGGGAAGCAGCAACCGGGGCATGACCAGGACACATCTCAGTGCTGCTGCCATTGGGAAAGGAATGTCAGGCTGAAATTAGTCACCCCAATCCCTACAGTCAGAGAGACACAGGTCCTTTGGAAGGGTAATTTGCTCCATCAATCTGTGTGAAAAGCACTCACATGATGTTAAGTCACTGGGGAGGAGATATAAATGTCACCTGACATTAATGCTGCTGCCTCTGCACTTCGAGGGAAGCTGCTCTGCATCAGCTCAGGGCAGATCTGCAGTGGCAGGAGCTGGGGAAGGTGGAAGACAACCACAAGACATGATGGTCCTGCCAAGAGAGGCCTGTCAGAAGGACCATGGCACAGAAAGACTTAAAGCACCCCTGTCTTCCAGAATCCTGCTTCCTCCACCAAAGCTGCCGTCAGAATGAACTTTTCAAACTGCTAAATGTGGGGGTATCCCCATGCTGAGCTCTGCACCCCTCAGACTGGTCACAGAGTGTGGACTCTGTGTCTGACCAAGGAGGACCACGATGCCCCCGGCCAGGAAATGTGGCTGACTCACAGCTGATCTCCCCCAAAGAAATTGCCCTGTCTGATGTTCAGCACTGACTGGTAGAAGCAGCAATGCTGGGGTCTCCTGGTGCTTCCACCCATGGTCACAATATGAACTTGATATTGAACAAGAGCCTAAAACAATTTTTGGCAAGTGAAGAGACTTACAGTGTGCTGTGCCAACAGCTTTCCAAGAGGCATTGGAGTAGGCTGTGCTAATAAACCCTGTGAAGAGCCATTGCTTGGGGGAAATGCTGAATAATTGCAGCTTCCTCTGAACAGCCACTGAGGTTGGATAAATCCATTCTCAGCAACTTCTTCGAGAAGTGTTTCTTAGAAAAGTGTTTTAAACAAAATTGAAATTTCTATTTTATACCATTTAGCTTAAGGAAAGACTAATTAAGCCCAAGCTCTTGCAATAGAAAGATTTTCTGCATCTGTTTCCAAAACTGTTAAAAAAATTTGCATTTTCATGATGCTGTTGTTTTCTTAAAAAAAACCCCAACATCTTCTACACCCAGGTCCCACTGCCCTGAGACATTACCAAGACAAGTGGCTCCATGTGCTTTTTTTTCCCCAGCTGGGTTTGCCAGAAAATTCCCAGAGGGGACTGGGGCTTCTACCCCACTGTATTTTCATAAAACCTGAGCCACATCTTAGTAACAGCAGTTCTAAAGAACGTAAAGTGCTGGCAATGGGAAAGTGCCTTGACTCCTTATTGAGGAAGGGAAAAAGAGAAAAGCAAAAGACTCAGGGAAAGAAAAAAATAAAGTTGTTTATAGCATGAGCTTTCCTTAAAGACCTGAATACCTGTGGAAAATGTGAGAATGAAATAAGAAAAAGATTTATTGAGTCTCAAAGCCTCCAGATAAACGTGGTGAGAAAAGTGGCTTTCCACTTTTAATTGTCTCTACCACAGTAACTGTGTGTCAGTCTCTTCTAAAAGCCTATTACTTCTGTAATTTAGTGCTAGCAAGAGCTGGGAGACAGACAGAACCACCACCATTCTTTTTTTCTGAATTAATTGACTAAATATCATCAGGCATCAATACTGGGGCGGGGGAGGGGGGCTTTCTCCTTCAAGGCTTTAAATACTAAAATCTAACAACTTTTTATAGTTTACTGAATAAAAAATTATGCTGACACATCAGTTAACAGAAGGGGTGCTATGACATTGTATGTTGGTGTGTTAATTGTGGCTAAAAATAACTTGACGGGTCCGAAGAGCTGTGGAGTGAACAATTTTCCAGGCAGGAGAGGGAATTAGCTTGTTTTTAACTGCTACAGCTAGATGCAATGCTTGTGTTTAGCCATAGTTTTAGAGTTTATTCTGAAACTAACTAGAGCTGCTAATAGAGATATTAAGGCAGAGACAGGCCATAGGTAGATTTCTTGACTGTTGAGGTTGTATAACAAGGTCACTGCCAAAACATCCCCATTACCTCAGAGCCTGCAGCAAAACAGCATCCTTATTTGAGTCTTTACCAATCCGGAGAAAAGATACTCAAAGAAATAAGTAAATCAAACCATGGGTCCAAGAGGAGCAAGGGGACCTGCAGGAGCACCAACATCCTCCCCAGCCACTGGTGAGCTGCTGGCAGCCACAGCTATTTCTGAATGGTCAGTTGTTGCAAATAAATAACTGGGGCACTGGGTGCCCCTGGGTCTGTGTCTGAAACAGCATCAGCAACAGAACTGAAGAGTCACTTTGAACAAGGGCTGGCACTGGAAATGAGAGCTCTATGTGCTTATGGAGGAATACTGAGGGTGTACCCCAATCTCATCCATTCCAGCTCTTTGTGTATTATTTCATGAAAACCAGGATGCAATTTCCCTGCATCCCTCCTGCAATCCATAGGTGGAAGCCTATAGAAATGGTTTTCATTATTTGCCAGCTGTTTCCATTTCCCAGGCATGCTGGAAACCACAGGAGATTTTGTAACTGGCAAAATCTGAGATGTAGATAAGTCATTTGCTTATCTGAATATATTTCATACAGTGCCTCACCCTGATTCACAACTAAACTTCCTTTTCAGTAACATAATTTTCAGTGTAATTGAAGTGGAATTTCATACTCACCTATTGTCAGGGTGTGGCAGTCCCGTGGGGAGGACGGTGCCTCTTCCTGCTGAGCTCCCTCTGATCACCTGGGATGGTGCAGACCCTCTGCATGGAGGGGGGCACGGAATGCAGGGCATCCCAGGACTGGCACAGACACTGCTCCCACCACTGCACTGCTGGCACATGCACCCTGGCTGGCACCGCCTATCACTTTGTCCTCCAGGGCTAGGTAAGCAAGCAGAACACCTTAACCTGTCTGGAAATTGATTTCCCACTGATTCTGTCAGAAGAGGCAAATAAAAGAAGCAAAAAGTCCTTAGATTCAAGGTTTCAGAGTTCAGGACTGATTTTTTTACATATACTTTGTTCTTCACTTTAGAACCATCAGGTTTTCTTTCTCCTGGAGAACATAAACAACTGAATTTTAAACCAGACTCAGCAACTAACATGACATTGTGAAGGACACACCAGCACTTATCATCTCTCCAGATGAGTTGGTAAGTATTTATAGAAACATTTCCTCCCTGACACAGCTTTAACTAAGCAATGTATCTAATTTCCTCTGGAGAAATGTGTTAGAGAAATCAGTAAGCTAAGTCTCATCATAAATAGCAATAAATAACTACTTTGGTGTAGTTGCTTATTTAGTGAAGTTATTTGAATATTAATGGTTTCACAGGTACACTCACAGGGTAAAAATCCATGACAATAACACTCCAAAACTAAATCCAGGATTCTATGGTCTGAATTACAAGGCAGGATGTGGATGGGGTCACTGGAGACAAGAATATATGGAATAACCCAAACCTTCCCTTAAACATCAGAGACTTCATGGAGAGCTGCTCCTGGAGAGCAGCGAAGCCCAGATCACTCAGAGCAGACAAGGAATCCCCCTGAGAACAGCCAGGCTGAGGGGCAGGGGCAGTGTCAGGCTCGGGGTGAGACAGAGCCAGATCCTGCTCTGAGTGACCCGGGGTGATCTGCTCGGCCTCAGGCTGAGAGCACAGGAGATGCAGTGACCCAGCTGCAGTGACACTGGGGCAGGCAGGACCGGCCTCTGCAAGTGGGGACCCTGCTGGTGCTCCCCAGCCTTCCTGCTGCCAGGGTACCCATCCCTGTGGTGAGATGGAACTCCATGGAATGCACCCTGTCCTCTGCACATAGCAGTGATGCCTTTGGTTGCTTTGATGTTAGCAGCAGGAGACATCACAGCAGAGCTGAGATGCTTATTATCCCCCTGGGTTCTTTTCTTTTATTCGTCATGGGTTTCAGCCTGTTGTATAATATACATTTTTCAAGTTAAGCATCAAAACAATGAATACAAATGAGTGAGGAAGTGTTCACTTGCTGAAGGAGGAGAATTACTAAGAGCAACATTGCACAGTGTTATAATGCATTTCCACTACTACACCGTTTGTATTAATGTATTAGAGACATCTACAAAGACAAATCACAGCTTCGTTCAAAGGGAAGAACACTCAAATGCCTGTAAAACGCTGCAGGCTGCTCTCAGATGCTCTCCCTGAAACAACATTTGGATTTCAGATCCCTCCTGGCATCAAGAACAATATGTTCCCTCTCCCTCTTCCCAGCCACACCAGCTTGTGACAGCACATGGGTGCCCACAGGCCCTGAGGAGGGGGATGGCCACTGTCCCCAGCTCAGGACAGTGCCTGGCTCCTCCACCCTCACTGACCTGCATGCATGGACAGCCATGGGCAGAACTGATAGCACTGGCTTATCCCAGTGCAATCTTTGTTGCTGGATATAAAGTAGCATCAAAAAACACAGGAAGGTCTCCCTGCAAGCTTCTCTCCCCTTCAGCATTTAGAGGTTCTGAATTTCCTAGTGAGAATAGACAAACAGCCCCTCAGACCTTGGGACACATGACTCTCCCCCATTCCACAGCCCTGCTGTGGCTCAGGAGCAAATGCATAGTTTTGGAAATGCCATTTCTCACCAGCACCAGGGACCCTGCAGATAAAGAGCACTAGACCCAGCCTGGGAACAGAGAGGTCACTCAGTGCAATGAGATCTCTGGGTAAGATGAATCAGATGAGCCATTTTCAGGACACTAAGATTGTTTACAAATCCAGTCAATTTTTATTTAGTTTTGAATGAATTTGTGTATGAATTTTCTTTTGCTCTCTGCAAGCACAGTCATCCTTTCTGATCTCCTTCCATCTCTCCCTGGCATATGGTATTTTCATCTTGCTAGCAGGATTACATTTACCCTGCCAGGCTATAGAAGGCACCCAGTTTTGTTCAGACTTCCACTGCTCCTCTCACAAATGTGCTGCTAGTAGCAAATGTCAGCCCTGGAGCAGGGAGGTGTGAGAGAAGGAAAGAGTAAAACAAGGTGGAGGAGGAAATGGAAAGAAAAAGAAGAGGAATGTTGATAGCAGCTGTTGGGAGCACAGAGCCTCTGGTGAGCTATTGGAGTCCCCGGCAGAGCCCCGAGGGCACAGGGACAGGAGACCCTCTCACACAGCCCTGATCCCTCCTGCACCATCCTGAGCCCTCGGGGAGAGCTGGGGAGAGTTGGGGAGAGCTGGGGGTGAATTGGGGTGTGCTGGGGGTGAGCTGGGGGTAAGCATCACCCACATCACCCACAGCAGCCTGGGGAGAGCAGGGAGGGCACAGTGGCATCTGGGGGGGCATCAGTGCTGCACGTCCTGACACGGTGCTGGCTGGGAGCCACCAACCAAATAAACTGTTTATTTTTCCTGGCTATCACATGTTCATTAAAAAAAGCAGGAAACCAGCTTTGTTATTCCTTAGGGTATCATCTCCCTCAGTGTTTGTGCCAGTAAAAAGGGACAGGACAAATTCAGCCAGTCTACGGGTACATGTATCCAGGTTCTGTGCTGTGTGCCAGGTCTCCTCCTCAGCTGGGATCACCCCTCGCTGCAGGTAGCGGGTATGGCCACCTGGAGACGCATCTCGTTTACATGCCCATTCCTTCCCTGTACGTCTTGCAAGAAGAATTAATTAGTTCAGATGATAAAGCACCATAGGGAAGGAGAATCAAGGTTAATAACATATATTAATAAAATATCAGCAAGGAAAAATGACTAGCTGTGTCCCAGCTAAGTCATCTCCATGATCATAATCTGTCCCTGTCTTTGAAAGTGGTTATATCTCAATAGATCAGGAGGGAAAAATAATGGAGATGAAATAACATGGCAAGGTTTCAGCTCCACATGAATGCTCTGCTTGCTGCTCCACTGGTAACAACCTGGTGTGCAAAGAAGCAAACTGGATGGCTGGCAGCACCCTGGGAGTTGTTCCCAAAATTTGCCCAGAGGGAGATTCCAGCCTGGTGCAATAGTGCACACAAATGAGGGACATGGACAGCCCCCTCCATGCTGCTGCCAAGGTCCAGCCCTGGGCACAGCAGTGTGCACACCAGCATTCAGTTCTAGGTCTGGGTTTGCAGAGTGGGAAATAGTGAGCTGCCAGGGAGCTGCAGTTGTCATGCTGCCTCAAAACATCATCCAAATTCTCCTTTCAGCTTTTTTAAGTACATCACTTTATCATTCCCAGTAAGTTTCCCATTAAGTGTTCCCATCAGCAGAGAAGACATGGAAGCACACCATTTATCTGAGGTTTCATCACCGCCCCAACTAATTACCTGTCCCCAAGCCATGGAGCAACCAGAGAAGCAATACAGGCACCTTCTGTGACAGGCAGGTGGGAAAAAACGATTTATCTTCACTGCTGCCTCTCATTCTTGCCCAGGAGAGGAGCCAAAGGGCAGGAACACAACAACAACAGGAAATGCAAAGTCTATGGAGAGGTGTCTGCAAACTGCATTTGCCCATTAAATTGCACCATCAGAAGGGAAACTGAAATTAATCTCACCAAAATAGGAGGAAGGCCTCAATCCAGAACTTACTTTCTAGAGCCAGACCCCAGACCCCTATCTCCAGCAGCTGGCAGGGGCAGGGTTTAGATGCATTACTAACCTAAGGGACTGATTTGGACATTATAGGAATGGCAGCTCCTCCCCAGTGCAAGTAAAGCAGGAACCTGCTCTGTTCCCTACCTGCTATTGATTTAAAACACTTCAGAAACCTCTCACTATATAGTCTTTTAATGCTGAGCTGTGAAATTAAAAGACATTTTCACGCCATTAAAGGGAGGCTAATGTAAGATGAAAAAGAGAGTATTTGCATTTAATGAGTGAATTTGAAGAGCTCGGCTGTATTTCTTGCAGGCTGCTCCTGGAAAGCCAATTCCTGTATGGAGAAAAGTTTTTTTCTTAGAAACAAATGTGTTCCTCCCCTCTCCAATCCCAAAGCAAAGGACACTTCTTAAATATCATAATGAAATACCTATGGTCTGGTTTCAGAATAAGAAATAATAGCTCCAGAGAGTTGGAGGGTGGGAAAGCATGAGGAAGCTGGCAGGGAGAAGACACACATGTGGCTGCTCCTGAGGCTTGTATGTGTCTTTTCACAGTTTCAAGCTGCATCAGGGATAGATGGGCCCAGCTGGCTGTGAGGACCCTGCAGCCACAGTCCCACCCCCAGGGCACAAAGGAGGGCCCTGGTGCCCCCAGCCCAGCCGTGGCAGCTGCACCATCACGCAACACACACTCTTCACTGCAACCATCAACAGCTTGTGACCAGCATGCAACAGCTGGCAGCTCAGATTCTCCATGATCTATGCTCCCATTTGTATCTTTTGATATCTGGAAGCAGAGAATTTCAGTGAAAAAGGGCTTTCTGCTAAGATGACCATAAATCTCAGTGTGTTTACAACAGAAGACTGACCAGAAAAGTTTATTAAATCTCTAAGGGATTTGATGTATATCAAATGGTTACATAAAGTCAATACTTTGGAAAGAACTAGACAATAAATACTCTACAAGAGGCAATACTTCTATCACAGAGAAAGCAATCACATAAAGATTAGGAGACCAATTTCAATACTGAATGTCAGTCTGCTCTAAGAAGACATTTATTGTTTTTTTGTGTTATCACAGAAGAGCGAGATAAGCCATAACAATATCTGAGCCCAGCTAATCATGCTATTAAAGTCAGAAATACTCTTTCACCTTTTAAAAATCACTTTTCTACTTCCCAAATAAAAGGAACAACCTCTTGCAGGTGCAAGGGGAGGGAGAGGAGAAGATATATCATGGTAGGTGGTGAAAAATCTGGAACTGCTGCCCCTCAGCTACAAATACAGCTCAAGGTCCCTCTGTGGGTACACAGGGCAGGCACTGAAGTGGGGAGCCCATCCCAGAAACCCTGATTCTGCCTCAGTTGCTACAATTGGTTCAAGGACCAAAGCATCACATGGGACAAAGCTGGCCCCAGTGGAGGATTTGGGAACTCTTTTTAAGGACTGATAGATGAAGGCCTATAACAAAATATCAATATTCAGCATGCAAAAATGCCACTTGTTTAAATTCTTCCCCTATAAAGAGATTTTTTCCTTTAACAGTTCAGATTAAAAGAAAGGAAAACCTCAGCCAGTTCAATTTTAGCAGAAGGCAAAGAATAGATATCACTGGGGAACAGTATTGACCCTCTGATATTCCAAGTGCAACTGCTTGTTTCACTCTCATTCCCTATTTTCCCACTGCAAGGTCCTGTCTCCCCTATTGGCGCGGTGACGGAAAGCCCGGAGCGCCGCGACTTCTCTGGATATTCAGCCCTGAGAAGGGCTGGCCTGAAGCCCGTGAGCAGCTTCGAGCAGGCGAGTGATTTCAGCTCAGCTCGGCTCAGCGGTAGCGGCAGGCAGGGACGAGAAAGCTGGTCCAGCGTTCCGCTAAAGCATAAACCTTTATTTAGGCAGAGCTTCAGCGAAGGGTGCCGGCAACAGCGAATCTCCCGAACAGGGGAAAACTCGGGGTATTTATCAGAGAGGAGAGGGGCGGGGAAAAGCCCGAGATACCTGTATCGGGGTGGGACAGCAGGGGGGAACACCAATGAAGCACAACAGTTTAGCATAACTAGCTCAAAGACCCCTGGGAGTGATACCTTGTGTCTCTCTTAGTGCAAGGTGTCTTGCCTCCAGGAGAGAGCCAGGATCTCAAGGCCAGCAGGCTCCTCTGCACCCACACCCTATCAACTTTCTCCTCCCAGTGGTGCTGGCCCTGCCCCACGGCCCAACCTGGGCTGTGCTCCCAGCCCTGCCCCAAAGCAGCTCCTGCATCCACAGCACTGCGCTTGGGGTGATGCTGAGCTGAGCGTTGCAGCTTTGAGCTTCAGCCCTGCCCAGTGAGGGCACTGGCAGCACTGCAGGTGCACTGTCCTGCCATCAACACTCCGGGAAGGATATCAGACCAAGGACTAGGAGGTACTGGGATATCATGGGAACATGGCTTATTCAAGCCATAAAACTAACATGGAAACTGCCAACAGTTCCAAACATGATAGTGGGATGAGTTTGAGGGTTTGGGTTTGTCTGGCTGAAGAAGAAATTTCAAATTTGAATAACAAAATGGGAGCTTAAGAATGAATGCCATTTTTTCACAGCACACGTTTCCCCTTGCCACTCCAAGACCCAGCAGAGAGCAGCATGTGCTCCGCACAGGCACGGAGATAAGCCCTTTGCAGCAGAGATTAGCTGACAGCCAAAGTGAACACAGCTATTAATAATGACCCAGTCCAGAAGGGAATCATCAATTATCCTTATCATCTTCAGTTTGTATTTCTGGAAAGATGAATCCAGCAGATTGGTGTGTACAGGGAAGAAAGGAAATGACACGGAGCTGTTGCACATTGTTATCACAAGCTGAAATGCAGTGAGATGGAGGTAATTATCAGCAATTTTAACAAAACTGTACCAGATGCATCAATGCTGCAACATTGAGCATCAGTGAGTAGGAGGTACAGGAGGTACCAAACATGATTTTTAGTCCAAATCCACCTTTTTATCTCTCATAGGATCCACACAGCAGTGCTCAGAGGCCTGAAGATTCATTTGAGAAGAGCCATAAGTTATTTCTGCAGAGGTTATTCCTTCACTAAGCCCTGCACTTTTTCCTTGCCGCAGAAAGAATAGTGAGTGGCTTTCTGAGAAGTTACTCTTACAGTCTAATCAAGCCTGTTCTCTCTAATTGAAGTTAATCACAGGAAACAGGTTAGAGAGGATGGTCCCAGTGATCGATACCCGTCAGAGGGGCCCAGTGATGTCACCTGGCACAATCACTGAGGGGCTCTGACACTGGTTTTATTTCATCTGTTTGCCTAAGAACTGCTCTGTTCTGTTTCCAGTGGAACAATAATCTGCACTCTTATGGGGCTGGAGAAGTTGGGTTTCTGAGGGAATTTGACAGCATCTTTACTAGTTTATGGCAGAAAAGAAAAGGCACTTAAGGGGATTTTGTTTGTCACTTGAAAATTAGCCTAGAGGAAAAAGAATCTCCAATTCAAATTTAATTAAAAACTGATGAACCAAAAGCCTTGTAATGTCTTTGTGAAGTCCCATTCTTACAGCATAAGAATATAGCCCTGATAAGCATCAAGAAGAAAATAAACAGAACAGATTTAAAGCAAAAACCCAAACAGAAATGGGCCAAACTGTAATCCAGTGGCACCAGACCATTGCCAGAACAGAAACTGCACTTAAACAGGGGCTTTAAGGGAACTGCTGAGCCACTTGTGTACTACTGGCAACATCCCATTAAACTCACTGTCATTATTTCACGCATCTCATTTGGTCAAGACCTCCTGCCCCGGAGGGGAGGGGACATGTCCCTGAGGTGCACACATCCCTCTGCACTGTCACACATAGTGCTGAGCTGGGGTAATTGCACATTGCCAAGGTCAGCTTTGTTCCCTAAAACATTAGAGCATGTTCATAAACAGCTAATAAACCCACATGTGAGTGATGACTTGGCACAGTAGGAGGGGTCAATGATGCTCAGCTGCTCCAGTCTGCTCCAGAAAGGGAAAGCAGCAAGTCCCCAGGGTGGTTTTGGGGATGTCACTGGTGTTACTGGAGCTGCTGTGGGAAGGGCTGAGCAGGGCACCACACACATTACCTGTGCACTCACACAGCCCTCAGAGGCATGCAGGTGGACGTGACCCACAGCAGAAAATCTGAGGCCAGAGTCTATGGCTTCACTTTACCAGCTAGATCAATTTTATTAACTATGGGAACATTAATTATTGGCTATTGCTGTATTTATTTCAGAAAAACCAAATGGCATTTCACCAGGTCAATGTAATGCAAAACAGCCACTAACCTCAGCCTGAGCTCAGGTCCCAGATACTTTAGACTGACGGTAATTTCTTTGCAGCTCTTACTGGCAAAGAACAATTTTTAAAATGGTCCCAAATACCAGACCAGCCAGAGGAATGAAATTTCCTCAGATACTTAAGACCTCTTGTTTATCACCCTCTGTAGCATGTGATATACATGGTTGTACATTTTCTGTCACCAGTGATTTATGAACAAAGCACATTATTCAAATAAGCTCGATACATAGAGAACTGAAACATTCTGTGATGTGGTCATGAGGCAGCAATTGCACCCCCTACCTCTGGACCTCCTGTTCCATTCTGAAAGACTGGAGGGGCTTCAGGAGCCAGTGGCCAGCAGCCACCTGTGCCACCATTGCTGGGACAGGGAGGCATTTCAGCCCGCTCTGCCTGTGACACTGCCATGAAGCCATGTCTGTTACAAACACAAGCCAAGAACTACCCAGACTCCATAGAAAGTTTGGGCACAACAATGTACTAGAAAGAAAAAAATGATGGGAGTAATTCCATGACTCTGTGATTCTGATATTATGGTTTAAAACTCTTAGCCTGGTTTGAACAGCTTCTAACTTGCACTAAATCTTTCAGAGAGAAAGCAAAAGTCAAAAGAAAACTGTGGTATTGAAGGCAGAGGGAGGATGGAACTTGGGTGGCTCCTGTGCAGCATTTGGACCTGGAAACGAACTGCCCCTGGTTCTCTGTTCCTCTTCCTCCTGCAGGGCCCCATGGCTTGCACAGACCAGGAACAGCTGGAGGGTCACAGTCACCTGCAGCCCCCATCCTCCACCTCTACTGTCCCTTCCCGTTCTGAGGCTGCAGAGACCCACGTGGGGTTTGAAGAGGATCCAGCCAGCTCTCACCACCTCCTGTCCGCCTCTCCCACTAATGGACACAGCACAGCCATTTCCCTGAACTCCTGCATTTTTCTTTCCATGATTATCTCCTTTAAAAAGGCACGAATTGAAAATGAGATGCAGAGCCAGCGGCTCTTTTGAGCTATGGTTATTAGATGTGTGGAGGATGAAAGTGGTACGACTCCCCAGATAAATATATAGTTCATTAAAAGTGTTCAGGATCATTCTATTCTGCTGATCAAAAGCCTAAATCACACAGTTAGCAACATTAAGGAGCTATATTATGATTTGAGTTATATCTGGATAAACCCACTCGAGGAGCGAGGGAAGCCCGGCAGTCACACTGCGGCTGTGGCTCTGATCCCAGCACATGCAGCCCAGGGCAGGATTTTATCCTGTTTTCACCAGCATAAACCATTCTGTCTGTTTGGGGCAGCAGACTGCACATGAGTAGGTGCTTTCTCCCCCAAACTGCAGCTCTCAGGTTCCTCTCAGGTTTTAACTGGGCAACAAACCCAAACAGCACTGCCCAGCTCCCGAGGTATTTTTAAAACCACACCAGAGCACCATTTTCAGTAATGACCCTGTGGAATGCTGTGAGTCTGGGGAATGGGCACATCCTTGTGTCCTGAGCCTCCAACTCATGCAGTGTGTTTATGCTAAGGAATGTGTGGATCTGGAGGGTGCACGGAGGTTGCTGACTGGCTCTGAAGTCACAGGACAATGAGGTGCTTAATGCCACAGTTCTGGCTTACTGCAGCCAGATATATGAAATACTGATTCTGGAGAAAAACTACACACTGATTTCCTCAGTTACCAACACCAACCAAGGGTGATTGTCCCATCCCTTTTGTACAACTGCCTCTTCTTTAATTAAGCACACAGCTTAATAAAAACCCACAAACCCACAAGTCCTCTGCATGAGCAGGCTCCAGCCCTCTCGGGCAGAGAACTCTGCAAAGTCCAGCCCGACCTCCAGTCTTGGCTCAAAACCTGCCACTCTCTGATTTCCGATCATTTCAAATCTGGCTCAATAAAAGCTATCTGAAACTGAGGACATGAATACTGATGACAAATTTTGCATTCAAATGATGTCTCAATCAGTCAGTTTTAAAGAGAACACAAGCCTTTTGTTCAGCTTCAGGCTTTGTCAAGGACACCACAGAGTCCAGGCCAGCTGCTCCTTGGGAGGTGGTGAAGGAGTGCTGGGTCTCAGCACCTGCAGCAGCTCCTGTGCCACACCCCTGCCACCTGAAGAAGAACTCACCATTGCATTCACCTTGCTCAAACAGGGCTTGTTCCTCTTTCCTGGCTGCCCTCACAGCACAAGCCCAACACTCTGACAACTGATGTTCCTGCTTACTCCACTGCTCCTCCCGTGGAAGCAGGATAGCTCACAGCTGAAGGAATCTCTGCATTTCAGTGCAATTAAACAACAGGCAGGCTAATCCACAGCAGGAGAGCACCAGTGGGAGGTTGCTGTTCCCCCCATTCCCTCTCTGGGAGCTCTTGGCCAGCCACTGATAAATTAAACTCAGCACCTCCTTTGACTAAGATGGATGACAAGCTTAAATGATATCCAGTGAACAAATGGCTGATTTGTGTATTCTTCCATTCAGGATTAGGCTAATAATATGTTCATTTATGGATCTATTACTCGGTCATTTAACTGCTTAAAAGAGAGGAGTGGGAAAATTTCACTATCCAGGAACTGATTTCCATCTTTTGAAGCCAAATTGTAGTGGAGGGTTTGCAAAGATAATTTAGTGGGACATATCAAAACATCGTTAAGGTGACACAGTACTTTAAATACATGTGAAAAACTCGGGGTGCTTGAAGCCTCCAGGTTTAAGGCAGCCCATCTCTTCCCCACCTGCCTTTTGCTGTGGTTCCTAGAAGGACACACAATCAGGGTGTTTTAGACTGAGAGGTAGAAAGCGGCTTCCAGTGACCCTGGGGACCTTTGGGGAACCCCGAGCTACAGCAGCCTGGTGCAAGGCTGTCCCCAGTCAGAGCAGGTCTCTGTGGGGCTGTTCTCAATTGCTGCAAACTGCAACCTGTAACTGCAGTGTCACCTCGAGGGCACTTCTGCACCTGCTCCAGCCCTGGAGGGGCTTAGTGCTCAGCTCGATGCCCATCGGAGTGCGTGCCAGGGGCAGGAGTGCTATCCACACTGCTCCTTGACTCAAAGACTTCTGGGGGCAGCAGGAAAACCCACAGAAGATTTTTCAAAATGAAGATTTGCAGTAACTAATCATCCACACCCAGTCTATGGGGGCTTTGTGTCCAGATAAAAAAATCAGCCCTCTGGCATCTGTGTGGCCAGCTGCTGGGCTGGCTTTAATTCAGGAACAGGGAAAAAAGGCTTTCTGCTTGAATTAAAATAAAAATCATCAGCTGCCTGCTTCTGCTTAATTAAACCAGGAAATAACTAAAGACACTGGTATTTAGGCTGCTGTCATTAGGATTCAGCATGAGCAGGCGTTCCTGCACAAGCAGCTCTCTCTGCTCTTTCCTTCCGAGCCCCATGCTCGTGTTTCTGACTCACAGGTGATTGCCCACCAGCCAGGGCTGGGGTTAATGGCTTTACCCAGTGCTGCTACAAGCTGACAGAATCCTCCCCACTGAGCCCTTCAGGGCACCAAAGACTGAGCTATAACACTCTCCACACTGGTCACTCGAGGAACAGCTCATTACCCAGGATTTTGATAACACTGCTGAGCGCTGAAGACAGGAACACAATTATCTTCCAACCTGGATTTACCAGTGCTCCCATCTTCTTGCCTCACTGAAGCACAAGCTCCAATGGAGCAGTGCTGTGTGAGATCACTGGTGCCCTCTCAGAGACAAAGAACAGGAGGGCACACAAGAGTTCTTAATTTATGCTTCATCTACTGGGTCTTAGTTAATTTAACAGGTCCTTACATTCATACAACAAATTATGCCTCCAGAAAACGGAGCTGGTGTCAGGATGTAACTGTTTCATTTAACACACCCACCAACACCACAAGAACCCATCTATGTGAGTGCTGCTGTGCACTCCACATTAACAGAAATTCTCAGGCACGTCAGCGCTCTGTCCCTCTCTGTGATGTGTCTTTTCATGCAGACAGTTAAGAAGAAAATACAAATGGTCTAGAAGTCCACTTTCACCTAGTGACATGCTTGCTCTCCTCTCCTGCCTGCTAAGGATAGCAGGGGTGATGGGATTTAGCACAGGGTCAGAGGCATAGAGCAGAGGGTGATGCTCTGGCTCCCTCTGGGAGGAGAGCTGCTGGCAGCCACTGGAGCAAGGACTGATAGCAGCCCTTTCTCCCCAGCCCTCTGTGCCCTGACAGTGGCTTTCAGGGATAACCTGGTGTGCCTTCCCAGGGCAGCAGCACCTCCCCAAAACAGCCCTGGGAAAAACCCTTGCCTGGCTGGTTTCTCTGTTGATTCCACACTCTTCCAGAATCCAGGGCAGAGCACTGGGCTGTGACCAAGTGAACAGCTCAGCCCTACATTCAACTCTCTATTTTGCATAATGCATTAAAAGTGGATCTATTTTTTATTGCAGAATAATATGTCTGGTTTATATCTTTGTGATGTACTGACATTTTGTGTACATTCGCTGCTCAGCCCAGGGACAGCTCATAACTGAATACCACCATGGCCCTGTTTCACAGCACCAGTTATGGTCTTTCCCAGGTACTACTCGCTTCATTATCTGAGTGAAGAGTTTTATCTTATCTACCAGGCAAACCTCCCAGATTCACAGCTGGGTAGATATAACCTTGAATATTTAGCTCAGCCATAATGGCAGCTAATATTCCTCTTAACTGCTGCTCTTAAACAGTTTCATCATACCATTGTTAATCACATTAAAAAGTATCGGATATATAATTTCCTTTAATTACATGAAAATACTGGTTGCTTCCTTTCTTTGGAGCATTATGCACAGAGCAGCAGTGATTAATGTCAGGAGTTTCAAAAGGCAGTAAGAGAAAACTCCTAATTGTTGATTTATGCCCTAACTGGAAGACACCTGTTTTCTTCCCATCCTTTTGATCTTTACTTTCTGTTTGAGTCCAAAATTATTCTGCATGTGTCATCATTACATTAATCGATACACGTTTTGTCCTTCACAAATCTGCCTAATTGCTTTTCTCATTTAGACAGTCATTTGCTAACGAACACTGTCACCCACTAACACCAACAGAAGGATTTACTGGGAGCACTGAGCAGGTTTGGAAGGGGAAAGACATCGTTGTTGTGGGCAGTGAGCTTTTGAAACTTCAGATAGCCAGCAGGGAAAGGAAAAACCAAGCAGTTTAAAAATAAGTAATTTTGTGTACAAAACTAAGATTTTCTACTCCACCATGAACACAAACATGGGCTTGGGTTTTCTGGCTATGATACCTAAGTTATTTTTTTGGAGGCCACAAATGACACTGAGCCTTCTGTGACAGTGAAATAGGAAGTGCCTAAGATGACAAATTAGGAGGAAGAATGTTTGTGACAGTGATAAAGGGAAAATTTAAGGCTTATATTTAGATAAATTGGCTGGAAAATTTGATCCACACAGTCTTTCAAATATGATTATACAAACATAATTTGCATAAATATTATAATTAAAATTTTGCCTACGGCATAATAAAAAAGGGAAATAATATTAAATGATCAAGGCATTTGAATGTTTGAAATTTCACTGTGTGATGTTTCATGCTATCCATTAAATAAGTAATTTATTGTAAAATCTATCAAAGCAAAAGGAAATTAAGTCAGATAAGACTGGCTTTTTACTTAGTATGGTTTTTTCCTGAGGATATCGTTCCTTTCCACAGCACATTTTATTTTTCCAAGGTGCTAACTCAGAGTAATTATAATACTGAATCTGCTGTAGAGCTGTGGCTCTCCAGATGCTGTAACTGCAGCATGTGCCGATGTGCAGCAGGGGACAGGACTTGTCACTCCTGGGTGGGAGTCCCGTGCTGTGTCCTGCTCTGTGCCACCTCCTGCCACTGGAATGGCAGCACAGAACCTGGGGAAGCCTCTGGTGTCACATGTGGGCAACAGGGACACAGCAGGGACACTGCAGGGACACAGCAGGGACAGGGACACAGCAGGGACACCGCAGGGATACAGCAGGGATACAGCAGGGACAGGGACACAGCAGGGACACAGCAGGGACACGGCAGGGACACGGCAGGGACACAGGCTGCCCGCCGGGGCCGTGTCCTGTCCCAGCCAGGCTGTGGGAGCAGCCTGTGCACACTGGGGAGCCCCTGCCGGGTGCCAGCGCTCTCCTGTCCGGGCGGTTCCACACAGAGCGCTGTTCTTTCCAGATGCCATTTCCAGGCTCTCCCGCCCTGCCATACCCTGACACGCTTCATACAAACAACAGATTGCCACACTGCTGAGCCCCGCTGGGTCTGGAACACAGTCACGGGCTGCTGCGACTTCGATCGCTGTTTTCTTCTGCATTCGCTGACTCCCTCAGCCCCTGGCAAGCCGCTGTTCTCCTCTGTGCCCCTTCTTCCCCTCCCTTCGTCCCCGGCCAGCACGGCTCCTCCGCTCTGGCGTGCCTGGGTCCAGCAGGGATAACGAGGGATGAGCATGGGCTGGTCCGGCAGGGATAACGAGGGATGCAGGCGGTGTGATGGACACGGAGCAGCAGCTGCTGCTCACACATGGAGAGCATTGGACACGGCTCTCAGCACCAAGCCGGGCTGGTGGACAGCAGCAGCTGATGGCCTGCATGGCTGGTTGCACCAGCTGCTCCCCATGCAGGACACGGCACAGGGGCTGCACCTCCACACCCCGCTGGGCCCCAGCCACCCCAGAGGCCCTGCCGGCATGAACAGCCCACCCACACAGCGCATCAGGCTGGTTATTTATTGTCTGTTGGCTCGATGTGCTGGAGACAGAAGGATTAAAGGGCAAGTAGAAAATGAGCTTTGAAATGCACAGGAAAACAGCCTTCCTTATCAGCCCCTGCCACCGTAAAGATTCTTAAAGTAAACTGCAAAGAAAAATAGGATAATAAAGGAAAGAAAACTTACAAACAGTTTACTGAAGTGTTTAGACTAAACTGCTGCAAGGTACGTTGACCCTTTGATATAAATCCTCTGCCTTGTCCACCTCCGGGCCTGCAAACAAGGCAGCCTCGCTCCTAATGTCACTTCTACTGCTGAAAATTTGTGACATCAATAAAATCCTAGTTTGTCAGTACAAATGGAATTTTAAATTGAATTCTTATCAAATTAGCCTTTCATCAAGGTCATGCAATATTGTGTGAATAACCTTTTGTGAGGCTGTGTACATGGCTGCTGCCGGAGGTGAGAACGAGACAAATTCTAATGAGATTACCCAGCTGGAGCACTCAATAACAGGCAGTCGTGGAGATGGGGTGACATTAGGTTTAGCGATAATTTAAGTAAATGGCTATACCAATGCTCGAAGCACAAAGTTTCATCCCCCATCTTGACTGTGAACCCACACATGCTCTCTCACAGGCCTCAGTAGCCCCAGAGCAGTCACAGCTCTGACATGCCAGAGCCAAATAGAATTTCCTGGGGGAATCTGAATGAATTGTAAATGCATCCCCTCTGCTGGCTCTGTGATGCAATAAAACTTCCTTTCGTTTCAGGAGAATGGTGTTTTGCAACAGAAGCTGGAGGGATTTTCCATCAGCCTTGAACATCATGACCAAATTTGGGAAAAACCTGTTTTTCAGCATGAGGAACTCGGTGCTCCAGGAGCTGGGTAGGAGCTGAGGGAGTCTGAGATGTGCACACGCACTGTGAAGCAAGGACACAGCCTTGCCCCCTCATTCCAGGCTTGGCTGCAAGCAGAGCCCAGATCCGTGCTGGACACTGCCTGTGGCATCACCCAGCCAGGGGGGTTGAGCAGACTGCCAGGAAGGGGTAACACTGCCCTGCCCCCCAGCACCTGCTGTGCCAGCCCTGGGAACTGCAAGACCCATCTGAGGAAGCTGTTCCCACCATGATGGAATGATCCTAGTAAATAAGCATGAGCTGTTGCTGCTATCCTTTTAGATAACACCTTCTTGAAATGAAATATGTAGATCAAATTGCACAATCAAGGAATAAACTATCCAGCTGCTAAAGCCTCCATCCCAAATAACAAAATAGCTGAATATTTGACAACTCCAAAAAATATTTCAGCAAACATAACAGAGAAGATAATGATAATTAGGCTGGTATTTTATGCCATAACACTCTTGAATGCCTACAAAAATACAATATTTTCAGCAAAAGATAATTGAAAAGATTATTTGGCTTATCTAAAAAAAGTTTTTCCAAGCCTCAGCTCATCTATTACAGGAATTCCTGCAGGCACATGGTGCAACACTGTTGGCTCAATGGACTGTTCATTCCTTTGAGAAAGGGGTGGAAAAAGACACGGAGGGTTTTGTTCACTACAGGTCCCTTTGACAGGAAACAGACATAATCACTTTTTATCAGACCCACGGAAAAGTGGAAGTGCCCGGATAAGCCCAGGAAAGCAGCAGCCAAAGCCAGAGCCCTGCCGGGGCAGCCTTGGCACAGGGCAGACGTGGGGATGCCGCGGCAGAGCGAGGGATCTCCTCACACAGCTACGAGTTGATGTGAGCCCTGTGCTCTGACATTTCCCTGCAAACTCGCACAATTTGCTCTTTGTTGCTAAGTTACGTGTTTTGCCAGCACCACACAGATCCCTCCAGCACGAACGTAGGGTGCCTTTGGCAGATGCAGCTTCAGTATTCGCTCTCGGTGAGGACTCAGGCTGAGCATTTGTTTTTAGTACCTGTTCTTGCTGCTACTCTGTACTTCAAAGGCTGAACCTTTGAAGTACAGACGGGGTAATTGAAAGCTAATTTCTGTCTTTGAGTGGTGCAGTGGGGGAAATTCCAGGGTCGGCTGCAGCAACACAATTGATGCCAAAGGAGGCTGCGATACTGAAAGGCTGTGGATGCAGCCAAGGCATCAGTTCTGAGACTATTCTGATATTTCGAAATTTAGCATTTCAAATCTGAGGGGGTCACAAATTCCTTGTCTTTATCCTTCACTGCTTGTCCCCCTCCCCAGACACTCCAGCTCCAGGCAGACTGAGCAAGAGCTTTTGCTTTCACGAAGGCCTGTACAGTGCTCTGGTGATCCTTCCAGCTGATAAGGGAGGGGGAAATGTCTTCATGCCTTGTTTTGGGGTCCCTCAGTGCTCTGTCTCATGTGGATGTGTTCTACTACTCCAGTCTTGGCTGCACTCACCTACCATGCTTCTGTGGCTGCAAGAAAGTCTTCCCAGTGATCCCTGTCTGATCTTGCAACACAGGATTTTTAAAAGTCTCAGTATTTCTAAAAACATTTACTCCTGTTCAACCAGTAATTGTGACTGACTGAGGAGAATCTGGAAAACAAGAGAGTTTTACACGGGCTCTAGAAGGTTCAATCTTCAGTGCTGCTGTGACCCAGCCCTGCCACACCAGAAGAGCAGTCAGTATCTGCTTTACGAGCTGAGCAGAGAGCAAGACAGAAGCAAACAGTGCTCAACTCTTCTCATGCCAGTGAAGCAGCACCTCATTATTCTGGGGCAGAAGCCCAGAGCTGGTGCTCAGCAGCCTCTCCTCCAGAAGCTGCTCTGCTGGTACTAACTTAACTCCTGGCATGAACCAGGTTTGTCCATGGGCTGAAGGGCCCGTCCTCCACATTCAATATTTAGAATACACTAAGCACAACGCTTGTGAAAAGTGTCAAATGAAATAATATATTCCTGTGTTTAACTTCAGGCTACCCCCTCACCAACCACACTGAAAAGTGTTAGAATTGGACAAGATTTCCCAGGAGTAAAAGAAATTCATGTTCATATGCTTATAAAGGCTGACAGGTGAACAAACTCTTCTACAGGGCAATTGCAGATGCTCTAAGTGACATTTTAAATTCTTAAGAAATTTTCATTTGCAAATAGAAGTTGCCTTGCAAAATGACAAGCAAACCAAGCAGACTTCCCAGAAACTGGTCCTTTCTGTTGCCTTTTAGTGGTTTTATTTTCCATAAGAGAGAAAAATGATCAGTGGCCCCTCAAAAATGGACTTTTGCATCGATTTTTTTCAATCTTTTACAGAAGAAGAGTAATAGGCCAGATATAGCACTAATTTTTACTATAAACTACTCTGGGAACATATATTACTCAGAGCCCTAAGCACAAAAAGCAGATTAACTGGAAAAGCTAATGGTATAGTGCAGTATAAATATTTACACAAATGTTTAGCTAAATCCTTTATTAACAGGTCAAATTTTCTCTGAATTTTTCACCTTTTGTTATGAGATTTTTCATGGGTTGATACCTTTCCAGGTTTTAAAAACTCAAGGGAGGAGGAGACAGCCCCCCAAACACCCCAACTCTTGCTGTAGTGCTGTTTTCATCCCACTGACTCTCACAAAGCAGAATTATGCCTAAATTCCTGTGCCACTCTGTGGAACATGATTGCTCAGAGAGTGAAGAGCAGACAAGGGGATTCTCACAGTAGAAGCTCTGTGGCTGTGTCACTGTCCCTGCACCCTCTGGCCCCATACCCACAGCATGATGGGACAGCAGCACCAGGAGCCTCTTCCCAGAACAATCAGTCTTCTCATTCAGCAGTGTAAACATTCTGTCTCTCCCTCCCTTTGTTTCTCATTTTACCATATATAATTCTGAGGTTAATTATGATCATTAAGCACACTAAAGATCAATACTTTCCAAAAATCTCTGAAAACCTGTTTTAATTCAAAGAACTAGAGGTTGCTGTGGGGTCTTACTATAGTTTTACAGCCTTGAATTTATTGGAGATGGTTTCAAGTCAGACCAGACATTCTGACAGCAAAGAATTAAGGTCTTGGCAAACTCAATACATCAACTCTGTGATCAAGGGGATTTAGCAGTCTGCTCAGAAGCAAGATAAAAAGTGTGGTTTGCACTCATCAGTTTTCCATTCTGTCCATCCAGTAAAAAGAAAACAAACCCTGAAGGTTATGAGAAATCATCACCTCTGGTGACTTAGGAATTTCCCTTTTAGTACGGCTGTGATGAACGTCTCAGACTCTCCTGATGTCACAATTCATGCAGCTCAGCCTGCCAGTCCTGCTGTGCCCAAATGAATCCTGTGAACACAAGGAGCTACCAGAGACAGGAGACACCTGGGCCACCTCCCAGACTGCCTGTCCCCTATCCCCCAGCACCCACCCACCCACCACTGGGGATTTGTTTGGGGTTTTGTAGCAATTTCTTCCTTCAAAAATTTTGTCTTGAAGAATGGGAGCCAGGTAAAGGGTGCATCTTGGACAGGAAGAGGCCTGTGGGAAGGCATCTGTATCTGCACTGTTAGCAATGCCTGTCAGCTCAGAGCCAACGAAGAGGTGGGATTGCTCTTCCCGTCTACTGCTACTCCAACCTGTCCCTAGTCATTAAAAGGTGCTCTTTTTCCATTGACCTGAAACTGAGCCGATTTACCCCAGCAACAGCTCCTAGCCTGTAAATGTTCAAAAATCTGTCTTGTGTCTCATGGTTCTCCAGTCATGCAGATAATTTTGTTCTTAATTAAAGAAATGCCACAACGATAGCTGGGAATTAGCAGCTGCACTTTGACCAAGGAAGTATGATACCTCCTTTAATTAAAAGAAAAACTCTCAAAAGTTCCCTAATGAAATCTCCACTCTGAAAAGATGGAGTAGCAATGAACTCAGAAAGCAAGACGTAACAGGGAAGCAGAGGGATTCAGTTGATGCAATTTTCTTGCAGGAAAATACCTTAACTTTCAAGAAAAGAAACAAAGCCATGGAAGTTGCAAGAAGTCAGCTTTCCAATTGATTTTCAGCTTGACTTTGTAGAGTATCATTCCCAAGTAATGACTAGGAAAATGTACAGCATCCCAATTACATCCAGGAGCGCTAGACACTGGAGGTATTGAACTTAAGTGTGACAGCTCAGAGTGTGTTAAACAATATTTTTTATTTCCTAAGGACATACACATCTGCAGCAGAGGATATGAGGCAGCCAGAGATTCAAATCTGTTTTTCTTTTTTAATATTGGCTCTTTTGCCAGCCTTAGAGTTACTCAACATATTTACATATTCTGACACACCAGACTTGCTCTCTTGATAGATAAAATATGCAACTCTATTTAAAGATAGAGAATCTCTCTCTGCATATTTTCCTAAATAACATCAGATATGTAAAATCTCCCACTTGTGTAAAATTTCCTCTTACTCATTTGACTCGTACCATTGCCCCTCTGGACCCAGCCCTTAAAACACTCCTCACACTGGGCAAGGCAGCACCAAGGGCTCTCTGTCACCTCTCCTGGAACACCTCTCTGTGGTCATGTTGCAGGGACAAAGCTGGAGCATCACATAGCTGCCAAAGCTGTGACTATTCGCCAGTGGTTCAGAAAAGCAAGAGAAGGAACAATCAGGAGCTAATGCAGAGTGGCCAAAGGCACCAATTACTGCAGAGCTGGGGCTGCTGCCATCTGAAACAGGGCTTTTCTCAATCTTTTGCAGTCTTAGGAAATTATCTTTTGCCTCCAGACAATCATTTCACAACAAATTTGGAAGAGGATATGTACCATCTTTGATGTCTTGTGGACTCTGGGGTTTGCCATAGGGAGTAAATAAATGAGAGTGGAAACTGGGTCAGGTTACTAAGGACAAGTGTAAAAATAAAACAAATGTACAAGGACAAACCCAGAAAACCAGCGGGCACTGAATTAAGTAGAAATCCAGGGTCCATCATCCATGGCCAAGAGAAAGCCTGGGTGGTGTGGGAAGTGTTAAGTACTCTGTCAAAAAAGGGACAGCAGAGATGGGATCCCTTATGCCCACAGGCAACCCGGGCTTGCTGAGCTTCCCCCTGCCCCACCAAGGGGCTTGTTTGAGGCCACCCCTGAACTGTGCTGGCAGTGGCATCCCCACAGACCAGGAACAGAGGCATTAGCCTGGCCATGGTCAGCTCCAGAGCTGACCAAAGCAGTACCAGGAGGGAGGAACTGATGGATTTTATTGAAAAAATAGTCTCTGCTGAAAATAATCTGTAAAAGATGATACTTGGCTGACACAAACTGATTTAGATCCACGAATTTTGATAGAGCAACAAAAATCATTGCAAAAGCAACTCCCTACCCCATTGGGGTGGCAGATAGCTCCACATGACAACCTAGGCAGTGACTGTCAAAAACATATTGACTTTATAGTGCTCCCAAGAACAGGGACTACACAAGTTTCCTAAAGCAGGGACATACGGTCCTCTGCATATAACTACATACTAACAATGTCCGGGTTGTACCTGGAAGAACCACGTTCTCTTGTAAAACCCATTCCTGGCTGTGCAGAAGGCATTCTCATGCATTTGCAGCAGACACCTTTGGTGCCCATTTTCCCTCAGATGTGCACAGTGACTTCCCACGGCAACCAGCCAGGTTGTCCATTTGTCCTTCCCAAACCCATGCTGTAAGCATCACACATGTTCCTGTCCTCTTTAAGAAGCATTTGGAGACCTGGGGAAGAAAAGTGCTGTTTGATATTTGAACTGCCTTTTGATCATCAAAGCACATGCTTAAGAACAGATCAGTAGGATTAGGGCATGGGCCAAACCAGAAATCCCCAGGGCTCAGCATCCTGGCTTTGACACAGAACCCTCCATCCTTTTGTATCCTCACTAAAGGAAAGGGGAGGGAAAAAAGAACTTGCCAGCAAGGTGGCTCTGCTACAGCAAGGTCAGCCCTCCTCCTGCTATGGTGAGAGGCTGCAGCTGTGCCCCAGTACCACCGTGTTCCTCAAAGCAGAACAATCCCATTTATCAGTGTCTCGGTTCTAGAAGACAGGTGTCTGCTAGGGAGAGCAGGAGCCTCCCTTGGGATGAAAGAATGTAAACCCCCTCCCTCCGAATTACTATAATTTTGAAATCAAGGGGCTTTCAGGCAGAGATCTGGGGATAGGAATAACAGTTCTTTACTACTATAACCAGGCAAACAAACAACAATAACTACAGCATCAACAAGAAAACAGAACCAGGGGCTCTGGGACAGCCTTCTCGGCTGAGACGGGATGAAGGAGAGGCTTTGTTTCACAAACCCCCTTGGGCGGGCAGTCCCGGTGCTCCTGCAGGGCTCTGAGGAACAGTCGGCTGGAACAGCAGGGATGAGCTGAGATCCCGGGCCGGTGGAACAGCAGGGATGAGCTGAGATCCTGGGCTGGTGGATGAGGTGGAACAGCAGGGATGAGCTGAGATCCTGGGCTGGTGGATGAGGTGGATCAGCAGCTCCACGGCGGTGCCTGGCACTGCCACACGTCCCGGCAGGACAGGGGGTGCGAGGCCACCAACAAAGAGGGAAGAAGGAGAAGAAGCAGCAGCTCTGTCTGGGTGATGGCGAAATTCCCTTCTCCCCACCGCAGCAGCTCAGCGACCCAGCAAATGAATGTCTTTCCCCGAAGCCGAAGAAAGCCAGCCAAAAACTGTCCCCACCCTCCTTTCCTGCCCCCTCCCCCACCCCTGGGCCCGGCCACTCTTTGTCCTTTATCAATCACCCACTAAATACCCACAGTTAGGTTGTCTCCGCAGCTAATGGGTAAAAATTCCACGGGCAGGCCAGAACTACAAAACGAAAAAAAAAGGACACCTAACCCTCAACACTATCCACTCTGAATTTTTTCCCATACCAAAATGTTACATCAAATATTAAACCTTTAAATTATACACGAACACATACTACTTTAACTATGTATATATGTACATGCAGATACAGATACAAGCACAGTGTTATGGGTAGTTCACCCTAAAACCAGGTCTCCTTGGGGTATGCACCGGGTCTCTCCATCTTTTTGCATCACTCACCAAGTGCAACCCGGTCCTTGAGCAAAGACAACCCCACGGATTGGATTGTCTTTGCTGGAGGCAGAATTAACCCAAACAGTTTTTCCCAGCATACCCCTCATATGTACCACTGGAACCTTATCTCCATCTGTTGTTCTAAAGGGCTCAGATTGGGCAGGGCCTGCTCGGTTAGTGGAACCTCGGGTGTTCACCAACCATGTGGCTTTTGCTAGGTTAATCTCCCAGTTCTTGAAAGTTCCCCCACCCAGTGCTTTCAAGCTGGTTTTAAGCAGGCCATTGCACCGTTCAACTTTTCCAGCAGCGGGTGCATGGTAGGGGATATGATACACCCACTCAATGCCATGTTCCTTAGCCCAGCTGTTTATAATTGAAATGAGTCCCATTGTCTGTCTCAATCCTCTCAGGGGTGCCATGCCTCCAAAGGACCTGCTTTTCAAGTCCCAGGATGGTGTTCCGGGCAGTGGCATGAGGCACAGGGTAGGTTTCCAACCATCCAGTGGTGGCTTCTACCATCGTGAGCACGTAGCGCTTGCCTTGGCGGGTTTGGGGCAGTGTGATGTAGTCAATCTGCCAGGCCTCCCCATACTTGTATCTGGACTACCGCCCCCCGTACCAGAGGGGCTTCAACCGCTTGGCCTGCTTGATCGTGGCACACGTCTCACAGTCATGGATAACCTGAGAAATACTGTCCATGGTTAGATCCACCCCTCGGTCTCGTGCCCACTTATAGGTAGCATCTCTACCCTGATGGTCTGAGGCATCATGGGCCCATCGAGCTAGGAACAACTCTCCCTTGTGTTGCCAATCTAAGTCTATCTTTGACACTTCTATCTTTGCAGCCTGATCCACCTGCTCATTGTTTCGGTGCTCTTCATTAGCCCGACTCTTGGGGACATGGGCATCTACATGACGGACCCTCACAGACAGTTTCTCTACCCTGGTGGCGATGTCTTTCCACTCATCAGCAGCCCAGATTGGCTTTCCTCTGCGTTGCCAGCTGGCCCTTTTCCACCTTTCCAGCCATCCCCACAGAGCATTGGCTACCATCCATGAATCCGTGTAGAGGTAGAGCTTTGGCCACTTCTCTCTTTCAGAAATGTCCAGGGCCAGCTGAACAGCTTTGAGTTCAGCAAGTTGGCTTGATCCACCTTCTCCTTCAGTGGCCTCTGTGACCTGTCGTGTGGGGCTCCATACGGCTGCTTTTCACTTCCGGTTCATCCCTACGACGCGACAGGAACCATCAGTGAACAGAGCGTAGCGTGTTTCTTCTGCTGGCAGCTGGTTGTACAGTGGAGCTTCTTCAGCCCGTGTCACTTGTTCCTGCTCCTCTTCATCAGTGAGACCAAAGTTTTCACCTTCCGGCCAGTTTGTAATTATCTCCAAAATCCCAGGGCGATTTGGGTTTCCAATACGGGTGTGCTGCATGATGAGGGCGATCCACTTGCTCCATGTAGCGTCAGTGGCGTGGTGGGTAGAGGGAACCTTTGCTTTGAACATCCACCCCAGCACTGGCAGTCGGGGTGCCAGGAGGAGTTGTGCTTCTGTGCCAATCACTTCTGAGGCAGCTTGAACTCCTTCACAGGCAGCTAAGATTTCCTTCTCTGTAGGAGTGTAGTTGGCTTCGGACCCTCTGTAGCTTCGGCTCCAGAATCCCAGTGGTCGGCCTCGAGTCTCCCCAGGCACTTTCTGCCAAAGGCTCCAGGACAAGCCATTGTTCCCAGCTGCAGAGTAGAGCACGTTCTTCACATCTGGTCCTGTCCTGACTGGGCCAAGGGCTACTGCATGGGCGATCTCCTGTTTGATCTGAGCAAAGGCTTGCTGTTGTTCAGGGCCCCAGTGGAAATCATTCTTTTTCCGGGTAACCAGGTAGAGAGGGCTCACGATCTGGCTGTACTCAGGAATGTGCATCCTCCAAAAACCTATGGCACCTAGGAAAGCTTGCGTTTCCTTCTTGCTGGTGGGTGGAGACATTGCAGTGATCTTATTGACGACCTCAGTGGGAATCTGACGCCGTCCATCTTGCCACTTTACTCCCAGGAACTGGATCTCTCGAGCAGGTCCTTTGACTTTGTTCTTGATGGCAAAGCTGGCTTCTAGCAGAATCTGGATGATCTTTTCTCCTTTCTCAAATACTTCCATTGCCGTGTTCCCCCACACAATGATGTCATTAATGTACTGCAGATGTTCTGGAGCCTCACCCTTTTCCAGTGCAGCCTGGATCAGTCCATGGCAGATGGTGGGGCTGTGCTTCCACCCCTGGGGCAGTCGGTTCCAGGTGTACTGCACTCCCCTCCACGTGAAGGCAAACTGAGGCCTGCATTCTGCTGCCAGGGGAATGGAGAAAAATGCATTGGCAATGTCAATAGTGGTGTACCACTTCGCTGCCTTAGACTCCAGCTCGTACTGGAGCTCCAGCATGTCCGGCACGGCAGCGCTCAGCGGTGGAGTCACTTCATTCAATGCACGATAGTCCACAGTCAATCTCCATTCTCTGTCAGACTTGTGCACAGGCCAGATGGGGCTGTTGAAGGGTGAGTGGGTTTTGCTGACCACCCCTTGGCTCTCTAGCTCTCGGATCATCTTGTGGATGGGCATCACAGCATCTCGAGTTGTCCTATACTGCCGGCGGTGCACCGTCAAGGTGGCAATTGGTACTCACTGTTCTTCCACTTTCAGGAGTCCTACTGCAGATGGGTTCTCTGATAGTCCAGGCAAGCTGTTCAATTGCTTAATGTCCTCTGCCTCCACAGCAGCTATTCCAAAAGCCCACCTGAGTCCCTTTGGGTCTTTGTAATAGCCATTTCGAAGGAAGTCTATGCCCAGAATACATGGGGCCTCTGGGCCAGTCACAATGGGATGTTTCTGCCACTCTTTCCCAGTCAGGCTCACCTCGGCTTCCAACAGAGTCAACTGCTGCGATCCCCCCCATCACCCCAGCAATGGAAACAGGTTCTGCCCCCACATGTCCTGATGGCATTAGGGTACACTGTGCACCAGTATCAACTAAAGCTTCGTATTTTTGCGGCTCTGATGTGCCAGGCCATCGGATCCACACCGTCCAAAAGACCCGGTTTTCCTGTGCCTCTTCCTGGCTAGAGGCAGGGCCCCTCTAGCACTGGTCATCCTCTCCTCCCTGGGCATACATGCTAGAGGTTCCTTCAAGGGGATCATCTTCTTTTCTGTAATATCTGGCAGTTTCGTCACGGGAGGTTGAGGCCACCTTCACTTTAGTGGAACCTTTCTGGTTAATGGTTTCCTCCCTGAGTTGATGCCCTCGTGCTGCCAGGGCAGAAGTGGGTTTCCCATCCCACTTTCTCATGTCTTCCCCATGGTCACGTAGAAAGAACCACAGCTCAGTTCGTGAGGTGTACCCTCTCTCTCTAGCTGGGGGACGCTGGGCTTGGAGTTTTGGGCTTGTGACCTGCACTGGTGCCATATGGGAACTGTTCTTCCTCATCTCTTCCTTAATTTCCCTCATCTCCTCTTTGAGTTCCTTAATCACAGCAGAAATCTTAGCCTGCTGCGGGCCATGGACCATACTGTCGAAATGTCTAAGCCTGGTGGCAACAGAACCCACCGTCTCTCGGCTGTTATCGGCATTAATCATCGCAATGAAGGTGGTGTATTCACGTGGCCCTAGATTTGCCAGACTCCACAACATCTGCCCAGTGCACCTGACTTTGTCGGGGTCATTATCATGCTGTCCACCCCTCCCAAAAAGGACCTCTAATATCGCCACTTCTCTCAGCTGTTGGATCCCTTCCTCAACGGTTTTCCAGTCCCTTCTACAATAGTGCTCTTCCATTCTCTCTCTGTGGACAAACCTCTCTCTTACACTCATCAAAAGCCGCTCCCAGAGGGGAAGGGGCCCTGGCTCCCTGACGAATACCTGATTCACACCTGAGTGTACCAGCGGCATCAGGGAGACAAAGAGTTAACATTGTTCCATCCCAAACCCCTTGTGAAGGGCGGCCCAGGAGTTCTGATTGGGTTTGAGTCCCTGGGGGGTTCTCCCTTGGTGTGTTTCTAATGGTCCCTGACCCTGAACTCCACCCTCAAAGGTGTAAACCCTCGGTTCTGCCCCTCAAAAACCCCTACTGTGCCTCCTTTTAAAGCTCTCTGTTCTGGACCTAAGTTTGTTCTCATGCTGAATAAATGGTTTCGTGAACCGGGAGCCTGTCTCGTTGGTGTTTCATGCTGGTCCCCAGAATCCTGCTGCTTCCCTGGATGAGATCCTGAGGTTGCAGACTGCAACACCTGAGTCCTGGGTCAAGGGTCCCACATTCCTTGCCTCACCACCATCCAGCTGCACGCCTGTACCCATAAGGTCCCAGACCTGAAGTAACCAGGTGGTATAAGGCTCACGCCCCCGCCTCACAATGTCTTTTTGCAAATTGCGGAGACTGTCATATGTCAGAGACTCAGTAATGATTTCAACTTCTGGCTCCCCTGTGGGTTGTGAGGGCCCTCCTTTCTTATCCTTATCAACAGGGTGCTGTGATTTCATCTTAGACTTTCTCGTTTCCACAGGGGCAACAGCTGCTGGCTGTGACTGCCCTTGTGGTTCAGCTGGAACCTGGACGGTTGTAACATCAGTGGGTTCCACTGCTGCACCATCAGACTCTCCCCCTTCGAGGCAGGGGGAGGGTTTCCCAGCAGCTGAGGAAATGCACTCCTTTAGCATCTCACGCATCTCTTTCACCAGAACCCCCACCCACTCTGGGTGGTTCATTTCTGAGGTGGGCTGTGGGGCAGGGGCAGGCTCTGGAGCAGCACTCCCTGTCTCTGGGGCAGGGGCAGGCTCTGGAGCAGCACCCCCTATCTCTGGGGCAGGGGCAGGCTCTGGAGCAGCACTCCCTGTCTCTGGGGCAGGGGCAGGCTCTGGAGAAGCACTCCCTGTCTCTGGGGCAGGGGCAGGCTCTGGAGCAGCACTCCCTGTCTCTGGGGCAGGGGCAGGCTCTGGGGCAGCACCCCCTGTCTCTGGGGCAGGGGCAGGCTCTAGAGCAGCACCCCCTGTCTCTGGGGCTGTGCCAGGCTCTGGAGCAGCACTCCCTGTCTCTGGGGCTGTGCCAGGTTCTGGAGCAGCATCTCCGGTCTCTTTCTCTTTGTCTCTGAAGGCTAAGTAGAACAGGCCTATCAGCAACACCAGCCACTGTAAGATGTCATTAGCATCCAGAGAAGATTTTAACCCTTCGAAAACTGACGGGGTAGGCCCAAGGAACTGGGTGAAAGGTTGGGAGAAAATTTCCCCAGCTGTCTTTTTCTCCCAGTAGGTACCATTATTAAAGTAACCTGAAAACCATCCAGTTAGTGCGTGACAGCTCTGAATCCATGAGCCCGCCGTCCAGAGGACGTTAAACATCCATGAATTCCTCACCTTATCAACCCACAAAAGAGACTGGATAATAGCCACAGTGGCCTTAGTTATAGGACCCATATTTAGGTAAGGTGCAGCAAATGGGAGAAATATAGCTGTGACCACATGACCCACGAACCTGGGTAAGCTAAACAACATGGTTCTACCTAACAAGGTTTCTAAATCCAGCATACAAAAGTTAGGTTGTTTAAGAACTGTTATTCCTTTTATGCCCTTTTTCTCTCAGTGCACCACATTGGGCGCCAAAATCTGTCTTGGTTCTAGAAGACAGGTGTCTGCTAGGGAGAGCAGGAGCCTCCCTTGGGATGAAAGAATGTAAACCCCCTCCCTCCGAATTACTATAATTTTGAAATCAAGGGGCTTTCAGGCAGAGATCTGGGGATAGGAAAAACAGTTCTTTACTACTATAACCAGGCAAACAAACAACAATAACTACAGCATCAACAAGAAAACAGAACCAGGGGCTCTGGGACAGCCTTCTCGGCTGAGACGGGATGAAGGAGAGGCTTTGTTTCACAAACCCCCTCGGGCGGGCAGTCAGTCCCGGTGCTCCTGCAGGGCTCCGAGGAACACTCAGCTGGAACAGCAGGGATGAGCTGAGATCCTGGGCTGGTGGATGAGGTGGAACAGCAGGGATAAGCTGAGATCCTGGGCTGGTGGATGAGGTGGATCAGCAGCTCCACGGCGGTGCCTGGCACTGCCACACGTCCCAGCAGGACAGGGGGTGCGAGGCCACCAACGAAGAGGGAAGAAGGAGAAGAAGCAGCAGCTCTGTCTGGGTGATGGCGAAATTCCCTTCTCCCCACCGCAGCAGCTCCGCAACCCAGAAAAACGAATGTCTTTCCCCGAAGCCGAAGAAAGCCAGCCAAAAACTGTCCCCACCCTCCTTTCCTGCCCCCTTCCCCCCCTGGGCCCGGCCACTCTTTGTCCTTTATCAATCACCCACTAAATACCCACAGTTAGGTTGTCTCCGCAGCTAATGGGTAAAAATTCCACGGGCAAGCCAGAACAACAACAACAAAAAAAAGACACCTAACCCTCAACAATCAGGGATGCTTTTTTTCCTAAAGCAAACCATTCTGGTAGTAGCCTTTTCCAACAAATACTGAAGTTTGCACAGCAATAGCAACTACCGGGGTAGAGGACTGGGTTGCACTTGACTGACTGGGGTTTGCTGGCAAATAATCACTCAGATGAGGACACACAGAGATACCCAGGATTCAGCTGTGAGCACAAGGACATGGGCTCCCTGAAAGCTCATTTGGAACAGCCAGTTTTCTCCAGAATTTCCTAGCTGGGCACACAGAGCTGCTCACTGGGGAGAACGGGGTTGGTCCCTATCCCAGCACGGGCAGACGCTGCCAAATGCACTGCAGAGTGCTCCCAGAATTGGTATCACTGTCCAGCTGGAATTCAATAAACCAGTCTCTATCCAAATCCCATCACCTTCTTTTCTCTTTTGTTCATTTGTTTTATGTTTCTGCAGTTTGTTGTTTCAGAATAACCTACTTTTCCTGGTGGAGGAGCTGCTGATGTGCTCATCTCTGAGCGTTGTTTCCCTCCTTCCCTCCCATCAGACCTGACTGAACCTGGGCCCAGGGGCTCAGCTTTTATCTTGTTTACTCATGCTGTGGCTGGCAAAATGGGGTTGTGAGGTCTGGGGAGAATCTGCCCATTTTATTGGGGAAAAAGGTACTGACATGAATAACCTGAGTTCCTCAGAGAAGCAATAGTTGTCAACACCATGTTTCCAGCCCTGGCTTTCTCTCCCCATGTGCCAGCAGAGCATGGCAGCACCCAGCTCATGCCTGTGCAGTGACAGAGCTCCATCCCTGCTGCCCCTGCAGCCTGGCACGGGATGATGTAGGCACCTGCAGATGATGTAGGGAGCTGCTGCCACCTTCTCTCCTGGCTGGCTCTAGCTGGGTGTCCTGGTCTAGGGCAAATTTGGGAGGAAACTTCCAAAGAGGTTCCTCCAGAGACAGAGGAAAGAGTTTTCCTCCTCAAGCAGGCAGCAGCTGCAGGGCCCAGACACCAGCAGGGTCTGCTTGGCTGTGTTGGAGCCCAGAACTTAGTGGGCAGGAATGCTGATGTAATGGCAGGAGCTGGCCCCAGGGCAGCTCTGCAGGGATGGAGCAGCTTTACCACCACATTCATTACCCTTTGTGTATTCCTGCAGCTTGCAATGGCACACACAAAATCACAGTGATGTATTATTTATGAGAAATAAATATTAATCAATATCAGTAAATATATATGCACACATAAGAGAGAATGGCAGCAGATGATGGCCACTGAGTGGTGGTGAACATCCTTGCACACAGGGACTTGGCAAACAGCATAAATATATAAATATATCAAAATATATAAAACATTTTATGCAAACAGCATAAACGTATCAACCAGATACACAAATACACTCCCTCCCTCTCTGGGGCTCAAATACCAGGTGCAAACATTCAGTTTTAATATCAGATACACAACAATGTTTTTTAAAAACTGCAGTAGAATAAAGCCTTGTGATTTAGGGGGCTGTGCAGCTAAGTGGGATTTTAAACTGCCCATCACCCAACAGTGCTGGGGCTTAGGGGACACTGCTGAACAGAGTCCAGCAAGCTGTCCCTGCAGCAGGACAGTCCATCAGCTGGGTCACACTGTCCAGGGCACAGGGCAGGGTTTTCCTGTCACAGTAGATTTACCAAGGAAAGGGGGAGAACCAACCAAGCCGAGAATCCTTAGAAAAGCTGGGAGTCAAAGAGAAATGAGGGCTCACAGCCACAGCAGGAGCTGTCAGTAATCAGTATGTGCCACCATATGTTTTAATAATTTCAGATTTCTCACATGTCTCTAGAAAGCCTCAGAGGGGTTTTCATGTTCTTCACTCAGTTTTCAAACTTATGGCTGTTCTCATCAATAAAAGATTTGGTTTATACACTGTTGCAACAGTATAATGAAAACCAGGTGCCGCTATATAATATTTCTCTTTAATTACTATTTGTGGCATGAAAAAGAAGAATTAATCGTTCTGCATTGTTAGAACAAGATAAACCACCTACTAATCACAAACTCGATTTTCATTCAGGTGATGTTGCACAACACTTCATTAATAGAAGTAAATATCAACACTAGTTTTAATTATTTCTTTGGTCTTTCTCTCTGCATGAACGATCTACCTGATGGGAACAGATACATGTAAGTTAAAGAGTTATGGCTCCTTCCTCTCACACCTGGTCCAGAGACATAAAACACTTTCTCTCCACACTCTTAGAATGAAAGAGATGTCCTTGCCTCCCTCTTCCAGCTATTTTCTCTAGCATCAAATTTGTTTTTATGACTCATGGGTGAAAAGTGTGAATTCAAGGAAAATGTAGTCTTCCATCATTTATTCATACTTTCCTTCAAAGCCAACCCACTCAAGAATCCACAATAATTTTATTAGGACAGTGGGCACACATGAACAAATATGTCAGCTAAGTGTTAGTCCTGCTACCATACTTCCTGATGATCAATTTTTAATTCCTGGCAGGGGTCTGATGTCCAAATCTTACTATAAAACAAGAAATTCACAGAAATGTCTCTCCACAAAGGAGATGTGTTAGCACATACTGAATGCCATTTTGTGATGAGATGTGCAGAAGGCTCCAGCATGCCTAAATTATGCATGGCTGTGCATTCAGCAGATCCTTTGCTTTATTTGCAAGAGTCTCACTTGCCAGAGCACTCCAGGGAAGGAGGAGAGGCTCCTGTCAGAAAGAATACAGTCAACCAGAGAAAGAGGATTTCACCAATTAACTGATCGTGTTTCTTTATTCTGGTGTTTTTCCTCTCTGCCTCTCCGCAGCCCTCCAGGACAGCAGCACAGGGAGCCCAGGCTCTGCTCGCAGCCTGGATGGGAGTGCTGACAGGGGCTGGAGGCTGTGCCTGTCCTCCCCAGGCTGGCAGGGGCTGGGGGCTGTGCCTGTCCTCCCCAGGCTGGCAGGGGCTGGGGGCTGTGCCTGTCCTCCCCAGGCTGGCAGATGGCACTGACAGGGTGCGAGTCCCTCGGTGTGAGCACCCACAGGGGTCCCGGTGCCTTTGCTGCCACGAGTTACCCAGCACTGCTCCTGATAGAGCTGACTAAAACACACCTGTCTAGAAAAAAACTTCAAAATACAGAATCTGGAACCTGTCAAATTGTTCTGTTTGGATTGTATTGGAGATGAGATTTGGAGGGGGCTGGCTTTGAAGTGTTTCTTATTTTGAATGCAACTGTGCTGTTAGTTATCACTCAAACCATAGGAGAACACAAGGTGGTACAAGCCAGGCCTCTGAGCTGGGCAGATAGCAATATTCATTTAAAATACAAATGACTGAAGCACTGATTTAGATGGACAGAAGTTATTTTTCAGCAGCAAAGCAAAATAATTAAAAAATATTAACAGCCCAATAAATATTGGTTTTTGTTATGTTCCAGGATGGAGCAAAATGTCAAGGCTACTGAAACCCCAGAAAATCAACTCAGCTTAAGTTGTCTCCTAATTTTTTTAAAAGATAGTTGAATTCCCAGTCACATCCTGAAATTACTATCAATCAATCCAGTCACTCCAGTATATTCATCAGCTATATGGGATACTAATCCAGACTGTTTAAAGAAATAATTAGCTATTGGAAACCTCTCCGCAGTCCCACACCAATCTTCCTGATTATTAAAAACTAGCTATAACCTGATATAGCCTCTTCCTGATATCATTAGATTTGAAAGAGGAAACAAAATCTGTTTGATAAAATTGAAAGTGCTGCAGAAGGCAGTTAGAAAACCAAGCTGGGTTTTCCTTTCCAGTCCAACACAGGGACACACCTGGCTGTGCCCTTAGCCCAGTCCTTGGCAGCTCTGGCCACGCTGACTCCTGCAGACTTCGTGCTGGGCACTAGCATGGGTCAGGAACAGGCACAGGACTTTCTCATGCTCCCTTGAGAGCATCAGTTACCATCACCTTGAGACCATCTATTACCACTCCCACTTCCCAGCTGCTCTGCCTCCCTCAAAGCCACAGCCCCTTCAAAGCAGGGGTCCATACAAGCTGTGTGCTCCCTGGGATGGACCAGGAATGATCCTGCTCTGGGTTCACATCTTGCAGCAGCATTCACAGGTTTTCTCTCCCAGTCCCACATCCCAGCCCCATCTCTTGGGTGATCCTACAGGACTTGCTGTGCTCAGCCTTCTATCCCCACACAAGTATCAGGACCTCAGTTCCTCAGTAGCCCTTAGCAGTTCCTGATGTGCTGCTTCTTTGAGCTGAACTTAATTAACCTTTAATGGTTCCCTGGGGTTCCCTGCCTCCCACAAGGCTACTGGGACCCCCAAGCTCATCTTAAGCTGAGTGCAGCAATTTGCCAAAGTCATTCTCCTGCCTGTTAGCCAAGTCTCCCACTCAGACCCCTCCATGCCAGCCCACAGGGCAGGCAGCCGACAGACAGAGCCAGTTTGGATCCCCTGCAGCTGTTCTCCCCCTGGCAGCCGTGGCTCCTTACAGCTGACAGAGATGAATGCCCGTGCCTGCGGCAGCCTCAGCACGGGACCCACAGCAGCTCTGACCAGATAAGATGCTGTACACAATGACTTACAGCGTGTCCTGGCAGCCCTGCCACCCCCCACACTGGCAATCAGGAGAGCGAGCTGCAAACAATTAAAAATGGAATGGCCCAGCTCTCTTACCTGGGAATTGACCCAGAAAGGAGGTTGGAATAAGGCTGTGGGAAAAAGCATGAGATGAAAAAGCATGAGATAGTTTACAGCAAGTGTTCTCCCTCTGAGCCAAGCATGCAAGATAATCCTCAGCCCCATGTTTCTCCTGCTATCATAAGCATTGTTTTCTTCTGTGGACTTGGGTGTTTTAGTTTTGCTTTTTCTTGTTTTTCTTATAAAACCAAGCACATACATGGTCTGCACTGCATGGAAGCAGTGAGTCCACAGCATCCATCCTACCAGCTCTCCACATTCCACCATGGCTAAGCTCGAAACAAGTGACCCAACTTCAGACTGAGTAGCTGCTCCTGCACAACGCAGGTGAGTGAACATAGATGGAAGAAGAGAAAGCCACTGGCTATTTCTTTGCCATTGCTGCTTTCCTTTGCCTCAACTCCTAATACAGACTTTATATACGAGGAACTCTAAGACATACCAACAGAGCAGGAGAAACACCAGCACTGATGCTGATGGTCTGAACCAAGGTATGGATTAATTGTGGCTCTCTAGCACTGAGAACCACAACCCATGAATTCATAATCATTGTAGACAACTGCTGAACACAACAGCTGCTCAGGCTCCCCATTACATGTATTTATAGTGGTGGCAATCCAGAAAACAGACACTGCTTTACAGAGAGAGTTAAAAAGTGATGCTATTTGCAGCACACACACGCGCATTAAACAACCATAAAGCTCCCCCCTGCACTGCACAGCATTGTAATAGATGTTGGCATCATGTCAGGAAAAGCAGTTTCCTGGATTCAGCCACATTAATGTTCACCCTAATGAACTCTCTGGAGGAGCTGTCATAAATGACAGAATATCATAAAAGAGCTTTGCCACCAATAGAGGCCAGGGAAAGCACAGACGCTGATTACATGCACAGGATGAACTCGGAGCTGTGATGTTCTGAGGCAAGGCAGTGATATTTCTGGTATATCAGTTATTCATTGGGTTAAGTTTTCTGCTTTTATCTCTGCAGGTGCATTTGAAGTAGGATTAATGGAAAAGAACTTAAAAGATTTCCTACAACATTATTAAAGATAATAATTGAAATAGTTATTTTGCCTGATGATAAAGCCAATGGCTAAAATTATTCAAGCTTTTAAAAATCAGACAATAAACTAAGTTTCTTCCTACTGGTAATCAGCTCATTTCATTGCAAAGATCTCCTTAAAACATTCAGCTTTGTTAACTCTATTCTTGTCAGAGGTTATTCAGTGGTGTGTAGGTACTTTGTTTGTTTTGGGTTTGTTTTGTTTAGGGTTTTTTTAATTGTATAGATACTAGGGAAGAGGAAGGAAGACACGACCACATGGAATATTTCTTTCTGCCCAGCTGCTGCTTTAAACCCACAAGGAGAAGTTCACTCACCTGAAAGCATTTACCCTAAAATACTCCCAGGCCTTGGGAGCTGGGACCATTTCTGAGTGAACAGTCTGTACAGCCTGTCCTACCTGGCAAGGAGAAGTTCCTCTCCTCCAGCACATTTCTCACTGTAGAGCACAACAACCATGTCTTGGACATCCACAATCCAATGACAGCTCTGACTGCCACCCTTTCTGTGGTGACATCCAACCAGCAGAGAACTTAATTCAGCAAGCAGCCAACAAAGGTAATAATTCTCCTCACTCACAGACTATTGCCTGCTTCACTTTGGGAATGCAGGTACATGCCTTCCTATATACAGTGAATATCATCTGAGGATAGCAGCATTTCTGCAACAATTGCACCTCAAACAGACCTTTTCCCTTCTGTTTGGCTTAATTCCCTTTTCAGTGCCTTCCTGCCTCACTCAGGCTCCTTTTGCTATTTTCCTGCCTCTTTCCCTCTTCACATTACAGGTGACCAGAAACGGAGAACACAGGATTTCATGTCACATTGTCACAGCAAGGATAATGGAACAACTCTGTAATTAGTCCAAATTAATTTCTTATCCCATCATTTCTTTTGGCAAAGAGCGATTTTATACAAATTGCAACTGCAGCCTTGTTTCCAGAGAAACAGATACTCAAGGTTTGGATACAAACTCCAGCCCCATGCCACAACCCTCTCCTCCCTTGGAGCAGGATGGAGCCCACACAACCAGGTACAGGGAAGAGCAGCCTGACACAGAATGATTTCTCCATCCTTTCCAAGACCAGCAAGGGACAAGACACCAAGCGTGCTGTGCTTCACAAGCCCCCAAAGCCAATAACAGTCCTCAGCACCCAACACCTGCTGAGATAAAATAAATCAATCCTCTGCCCAGCATGGTGCTAGCAAGGCAGGCAAAGGCAGGTGCAATTCCCACTTTCTGGGCTCTGCCACAGCTTTTTGGGAGAACAAACATTGCTGCAGTTTTGCAGTCCACCCCCTTCACTTTCTTCTCTAATCCCTACAAAAGGGAGCCAATAGGAGCTAATAGAACCTCCTGCAAGATTTAAATAATTTAGCAAGTCTAAGATGTCCTCATTTAATAATCTCCGGACCTCAATCACCCTAACAGCATGTCTTCATCAAGCCATTACAGTCTGAAAAGAGGTGGGGACACGAGATAAGGAGGCCTATCATAGTCACTGGTGAGCTGGCTCCACAACTTACCTGTCAGCTGCAACCAGGCATCCAGAGATTGCTGCTCTGCTGCAGGTTTGAAAAAAAGAAAAAAAAGAAAAAAAAGAAAAAAAAAGAAAAAAAAGAAAAAAAATCAATCACCATCATCCTGATGTGATAAAATCTTCAGTGCTCCAGACATGCCAGGTAATTGATCACTTCCTCATAACATACATCACTCCCTTGCTCTTCATCAAAAATAAACCCACCAAAAATTGAAATACAGGATGCAGCCCTGCCTCTATGAAGCAATCCCAATCCCTTTGCCCCAAATCCCTTAACAATAACTGCTACAAAGCTGCCCACCCCAAAGAGTCAAGTGCGCTTCAGTCACAGAAAAAAGCATAAACTGGGGTGATGATGCAGTCATGAAAGCAAGATTTCTCCCAGGGTTAGGAACAAGAAAACTCTAGAGACAGTTTAGAGCTGAGTCCTTTAGGAGTCTTCAGAAGATCTTTCGATGAGGATGGTGTCAGCCCAGCCACCCTTCACCAGCCAGATTCTAGTTAACCAAATGCCTTGTGTAGTCTCAGCCTGCTACAGAACTCCAGGGCAGACAGGTGCAAAGTAAGAGGGGGAGTCCCCTCCCTGCATTTATGCACCCACTAATCCCTTCCCTCCGGCAGCGTCTCCCCTGAGCCACTGACTGACAGCTGTGGAGGCTGACTGAGCCCATTTGAGGGCTTGGGGCTTGGCCTTGAGAGGCTTCTCACATTTCAGTGGTACAGAGGGAGCTCAGGCACCAGCACATGCACTTGGCTTCTTCTGGGGTGGGCAGGAAGGGACCGCCAAAGGGTGAACAGGTTACATCTCAAACTCATCTGTTCAGGTGTGCACTGCAGGTTAATTAAAGCACTGTTCTGGTGCTTGCACTTGAAGAGTAGAGCTGGGTGTGGGTCTCCAGTTTTGCAAAGGAACTTCCATTTCTTTGGACTTCATGAACAGCAAAAATAAAAATGTGGGAAAAGAAATTAAATGTTGTCTTGCTTTCCTTGAGGCTTGTTCCTGGAAAACAAACCAGTTCCTTCTAAAAATGGTCCTGAATCCCTGTATTTCCAGCTTTTTCTCACTGCTTGAACAAATACCATGCACCCAGTATACCCTCCCATCTGCTAAATGCTTGCAGAAATTTTGGGTCTCTTTTCATTTACCATCTTAATTAATTTGTCTGAAGCTTACCTTTCCCTTCTTATCTTTTGCTTGTTTATCAGCTCATTCTTGCAACATTGGCTAATTACTACAGACATTTTTGTTTAAGGAGGATTTGCTCCTTTCCTGCCAATCTCTTCTTTCCACTTGACCCTGCAGTAACTTTGCCTGTCAAAGTAAATACAAGATGCCTGGTTTGCATATAGAAGAATAAAGACAGCAGGTGGCAAACAAATGGGCATTGCTGCAATAGTGGTATTTATGGCTGCAAGCTCCCCACCTCTGCCCTAGTGAAGGGAGAAGTATTTAGTTAGAGGAGAACAAACAGCACAGTCCCTCCTCCATCCCCTGCCCCAGTGGCTTGGCTGGGGACACAATTGCATAAAGCAGCAGAGGTGGAAGCTGAACACTGTTTATGTAAAGCAGCAGATGGTAGCATTACATAATCTGAAATATTATATATGTATGTGTGTGTATATATATATATAGGCAATAGGACATTACATTGCAGGGACAATGTGTATGGCTGGTTGCGGGATGGGTCTACAAACCATGTAAAAAGTTGAACATGTATTTGGCTGCTGTGTCTCAAGAACAAAAAATTTAGGTGATTTCCATCTCAAATCTTCTCCCAGCAGAAGGAAAAAGGAAATGCTTAAAGTCATCAAAGAAAAAGTAAGAAATTATCACTGCAAAAAGCAGCAGCATAAATAACCAAACACGTAAACAAATGTGGAATTCCAGGTATGTGCTACATGCTGAATCCTTGCAAAATCTGGCCCAAACCCCTTTTCTGCAGAACCCAGGACCTGTTGATTACCACCACAGATGTGCGGTACGCACTGTTTGAACCACAGGGCTGCATGTCCCAGGTTCTCCTGTGCTGGTGTGAGCTCAGCAAGACGAACACCTGAGGCCATGAAGGAGGTCTCTGCTGTGGGCACTGCTCCAGTGTCCTTTGTCACAAACTGCCAGACTGAAGGAGTGACAAGATTGGGTGGATGAATCCCAGGTGTCCATCCTGAAATGGCCATGGAGCGCAGGGCTCCCAGCTGGAGGCACCTGACAGCACCTGCACAGGAGAATGCTGCACATCCTGTGATGGTGACTGCCCATTTTGGCAGAGAACACAGGCATTGCCCCTGCAAGATGGTGCTGGGCTTGAAATGGCCATTGGCCTTTAAATGCAGAAATAGCAGCAGGCACTGAGAGCACATTAATTTAAAATGTAATTTTTATCCTCTGCCTGGGACTCACGTGGGATTTATGCTGTTAAATATTAAATACCAAGACCTTTATGCAATGAGCAGCTTTACTGGATAAAATTACATTAAACAGCAAAATCAGAAGCTTTGCAAATATTAACCAGGTAACAAGTTCCAGAAAACAGGGTGAGGACCCAGAGGGATGACTCCCAATGAGCTCCTGACCCAGGGGCTTGTGGCCTCTGACATGCACCTGAACAAGGGGCTCTGTCTTACAGCTGCACAGTGCCAGTGTTTGCACCCTCATGTGGGCAAGGCTTGCACATCAAAACAAGTGTTTGAAGGCTAACTCAACTTCCAGTTTGTGACAAGTCCAACAGCAAATTATAATTTTCTTTTGTTTCCTTTTTCCTTACATTGTACTTCAGGGAATTATTTGAATATTCTGCATGAGAATGGTGATTACTTTGTCAAGACTGGCTGTTGGAGTGCCATGGAGGTGATTTCATTTCATGTCTGGATGGGAAGAGAAACGCTTCTGTAGCAATTGCCAAAACTGACCTCTAATTAACACTGCTACCACTGAACCTCAGTTCCCTAGGACCTGCAAATAAACAACCACAAGGAAGTCCCAAATGTAACAACTATTCAGTATTCGGTTTTACTCTTAGATTGTTTCAGGATTTAAAATGATGGGAGGTAAGCTATTATCTGACCTCACAGCCTGGCCAATACTCAAGTGTTAACACAAGTCTGGGCCATACTTGCTCTGTGAACCTTGATTTCAGAAAACCTGCTTAAACATGGTCTGGGATAGCACTCAGCATAAGCACAGGTTAAGGACCTGCTCCATGTGAGGCCCCTCTCTGAAGTTCTTGTATTTAAATGTTTTCTGCACCCAAAATGTTTATCTTCTCTCACATGAGGTCATTTGTCAGCAAGTGTCCAGAACATGAACTGGCAGAGGTAAGAGCATCTTGTTATTAGAGCAGAGAGACTGGTCTTCTTTTTGACCAGTTCACTGAGGTTTTCTGAGAGGAGAGAGGAGAGCTCTTTGTTAAAATGCTCATCTTACAAAAATAGAACAGGAAGAAAAAAACTCTTTCCCAAGTTCTCAAAAATGTACTTGATGTTGAGATTGAGATTTTTAGAACAGAAGACTAGTGTGATGAAAAGTAATTGGAAACTTGTTTGAACTGTTTTAATAAGTTTGTCTTTGGGGAGAGCATCCATTTAAGGGGAAAAAAAGAAGCGTAAGGGCCTGGAGGCAAAGCAACCTTCAATATAGTGCATGGCTTGCTTCTGCAGCCCAGGGAGTGAGTGTTCCAGGGCAAGAGCCCTGGCTCAGCTCTGTGCTCCCCTGGCCAAAACACTGTCCATCACTGCTGCTGGGAAAAAACCCCATAGACAAACCCAGGCAGCAGATACCACAGAACAGTGTAGATAGACATTAGTATAATTTCTATCAGAACAGATGACTGAAGGAATTTCTACGTTCCATTTGCAGTTCCAAATTTAACCCGTGCCACAAGAGGAAGATTTCCAAACATTAAACATGTTTCCCATGTGCTGCGGAAGGACTTTATGTACCTTTGAAATTAGCTGTCTCCACCATTTCTGTTGCATCTGCTTATAGACCAGCAACCTGCCAAGGACAGAGCCAGCCAAAATAGCAATAAAAATAATTCCCAATGTCAGGGGAGTGCATCATGCTTGGGGCATTAAAAATCTTAGCTTTGCTCTAAGGTGTGTTGATAACTGGCACCAGAGACAGCAGGAAGAACTTTCCACAGGGGCGTTGTGCTGCTTAGTGTCCATATGGCTCAGCGATATTTTGCTCGATTTTATTTCATGGTTGGAGAGATCAGCTTTCCTTGAAGAGCTGGCAGGCAGAGCAGACCAAATTCCCACGGACCAAATTCATCTCGCAGGGGCTGATCTGGCTCTATCACTCCGGCCTGCACAGGACTGGGTCACACCCCAGGAGAAGGATGACCCCAGGTGTGATTAGAGCACTCGCTCTACGGCTTTTGGCTGTCAGTCTGCACTCTGAGGAGAGAAGGATGAGAGGGAGGTCTTTTGCATGGGATAACAGAGGATTTGTTGCTCTGGGGAATCTTGGGGGCAAAAGACAGAAAATGCGAGCGTGCAACAGCTGAAATAGGGAGGCGGTTCAAAGGGAGGGTACAAAGCATCAGCTAATCAGAGATGTCCTGGGGAGGGTAAAAGGCAGGGCTCACAAAATCATCATCCAGTGAGGGAGGTAGAGGGGGAAAGTTGGGTCACATGGACTAATCAAGTGTCGAAGTTTAGGGGATTTCCGAAGTGGAATTCCAAGCATGCGGTGGGCCTAAGACAGATTGACAGGAGACTCAGGGTAGATTGACAACGTGGGGTGGGAGGGTCTCATTTGGACCAAACCATCAACTTAGGTAATAACCGAACATACCATTAACAAGAAACACACTGCAACACCGTGGTATTTTCCTCTTTGAGCAGCAAACTGCAAGGAGAAGAGTCCCTGCTTGGCTGTCATGGATGAGAGGGCTCTGGAGCAGCACTTGCATGCTAGGACACAGAATTGTGCAGGAGCTGAGGACAATTCCTCAAAGAAGTGCTGGCTGACACTCACGTCCCCTCCTGCCCAAATGGGGGAACAGACACTGCCGCCCGATGCAGAAGTCACTGGGTGACCACATCCATCCCTCTGCCTTGGCATCCTGTCTGGATAACACTTCCAAAAGCACCCAAACCTCTCAAACCTTAGAGAAGCCAGAAAAGTCAGTGCGGTCTGAGAAGCATTAGGAAAAGATTTAAAGGTAAATATTACCACATCAATAATGATAGCTTCGCACTGCTGCAACTAATCTTCTACCAATATTTTGATGTTTTCACTTACGGTCATTAGAAATTATTTATTCCTGTCCCCAGACACAAACCAGAGTTACAATTAGTAACATTCTGACCACAGGCAGGTGTAATAAAATTGATCAAGGTGTTGACACTTAAAGATGAAAGTAAAGGAACATGATAAACTGCCAAGAATTGCGAGCAAGAAACACAATGTTCTTTCTTTGTGAAATAGCACCTGGCAGGGATGGGTCTTTTGACTTTGTTTCGTGTAGATAACAGCTTTCAAATTACCCAGGTAATCCATTTGGCCTCTCAGAGCAGAGCAGGCAGGCAACACGGCCCTCGTGCCCTTGGACAGAGGGTGTCCCTGCACCTCAAAACGTGAGGGACACAGGGACTCCATCATCATTTGTTCCACCCTCTCACAAACTGGAAATGAAATCCACGTGCATACAACTCCCAGCAAACACCTCTGCACATTTCCATCTTGCCCAATATATATTCCAGCTTTGACTAAACTGTGTGTTACATGCCAACAAGATCATTGTGTGGAGGCGCCTGGTTTGGTACAAAAATATCCATCCCAGCCAAATAAAATATTTATGTTATTTTAAGCTTCTGCAACTAAAACAAAAAACCAAAAAAACCAACAAGTGGCAGTAGCTAAAAACATTACCATGCAGCTTGGCTTACCCTGCACACAAGGATCATGCCCTGAACTGAGGAGGGGATGCTCTCCTGGTCCTTTCTCTGTTTTACACAAAGCTGCCACTTCTTCTAGCAAGCCCAGGTCTGTGATGTGCACAAAGGAAAATTAGGAAGATGCTGTTGCTGACTACCTGGCAAATCACCGTGGCAAATTCCCTGAAAAAGTGAATTCTAAAGGGCAGTGCAAAATAATGGATTGCTCCAACAAAGGTGGTTTGACAGCAGCTGCACGATTTGAATTCAATGAGAGAAAAAACACAGCAGGGCCTAAACATGAGTGTTGACCATGAAGTAGACTTTCCTGGAACTGAAGTGAAAAGGCTAATTCATCAAGCTGTAATGAGAACCACATTGTCATTCATCTTTTATGTGAACATTTGCAGGCAAGAGCCTGGATGTCAAGGGAAAGCTCTGTAATTAATTTATCTCTGTTGTGTAAAAGGTAACGGATCTGAACAACAGGTTCTGTCCCAGCACAGCTGCCTCAAATAAAAATAAAAGTGATTATTTAGGTATTATTTCTGCTTCCATCAAAGGAAAACTAAATAGCTGCAGAAGAACTGGAACCATGAAAAATGCACCGTTTGACAAAAAGAGTGCAGAAGACCATTTCCAAAAATCATGTTGGCAAGAACAACCCTCAGCAGGGAGGGGTGAAAAGAAATATCATTTGTTTGTTGATATAAATAAGCCCTACCTGCAGTCCACGTTCCGCAAATGTTCTCTCCAGCCTATGTTCCAGCGTTCCGGCTCTGGGCCCGTGCCGAGCTATTCCCTCGTTACTCCTGTCCGGCAGCCCCCGGGGCCGGAGCCGCCAGCCAGGTTTTGCAAGTGTTTTGTTCAGCCTTTGCTCCAGGCGTTCCAGTTCTGACCCGGTGCCGAGCTGTTCCCTCGTTACTCCTGTCCGGCAGCGCCCAGGGTCGGGGACACCCCGGCGGCTGGAGCTGCCGGCCGGGTTTTCGCATGTGTTTCCTTCCAACTCCTGTTCCAGGCGTTCCAGTTCTGACCCGGTGCCGAGCTGTTCCCTCGTTGCTCCTGTCCGGCCGCGCCCGGGCTCGGGGATGCCCCGGCACGACAACCGAAGTTACCGGACTTCCAACATGGCGACCGCAGGCTTCCCGAAGCGGCGGCCGGGAAGGAGAAGCTCCCGAAATGGCGATTAGGGCTTATGCAAATCAGCTGCCGAAAAACACCACCTTGGACAAAAAACCCGATCTATGGAGCATCGGAATACTGAATAAAGAAACTGAGAGTAATGCCCTAAGGTCGGGATCAAGGGACACTACCCACCAACTCCGCTTTCCTCGCCATGACCGCAAAGAGACTCGCTAGCGGTGACACCCCTGGACTGTCGAGCCGAAAGGGGACTCCGGGTTTACCTGCGAGAAGGGGGATCCCGGCTTGGCTTATATTGCACCCCGTAGGCAATAGTCGCATTCCTCCTCCTCCGAATCGCTTCTTGGAGTGCTGGCGGTGTGCGCGCGACCCGTCGGGCTCCCACCCAAAGCTGATTCAAATAAAGGCTTTAATAACAGGAGAAGAAGGTCTCCTGGCCCTGTTTTTATTATTTGTGATGAGAGAATTTTATACCTATGTGAAGGTACCAAGTTAGGGTAAGGCCACATAACGAAGGCAACAATCAAAGTTATTTCCCATGGATAATTTGCCCTCATTATTCAGAAGACCACGTCAAGACTCCCTACAATTAAAACATAAACTATCAGTCACAGCAGATGATGTATCGATATGTAAAAAGAAGAAAGAGCAGCCTGGGTTGCTGTTTGCAGCCAGTGCATTGAGCTAATTAACTCTTTAACAAGAAGGAAATTACAGTCAGTGGAAAGTGAGGTAGTTGATGTCTGAGAAAAGAAACATCCTGCTGCCCATGCCAGACCTGCCAGGTATCCCTCCATGGCCAGGCTGAGCTCAGTGCAGGGACCGTACAGGGCCAACAGGCAGAAGTGGTTTTTAGGAGGATAAAAGCATAGCAAAGAAGAAAGAAAAGGCAAAGAAACTCTGCTGAACATTGAAACACAAAAGCAACAGCCATTTGGCTCTGTTCCTAGAGTTGAGATCCTATTTTTCTTCTACTTTATACATCACCATGCACTTGAGATTAAACTCATGAGATTAAAACAACCAGGGTACTCACCAACACACTGGTGAATCCACAAATGTGTAGGTCTCCAGGATTTTTTAAATTACTTTTTTCTTTTTGCTGGTGTGGCTGGAATTCAGCCTTTAAGGATGTCCTTGCCAGATGGGATATCCCAGAGGACACGTTTCTTCCTCTGTTTTGCTGGCAAGCATGAGGAAAAAATTATAACGAATGACCTCTTTTCTCTTTTTCTTCTGCACCAGCTGGCTCTGATACCCTTTCCCAACCTGCACTTGCATCTTCTACCAAAACAGGATCTCATTTCCCAGAGACTTCTTCAGGCTTCTCAAGATAATGAAAAAAACAGCATAATGGAAATACTTTGCATGGGCTTTCCTCTTTTAAACCAGCTTGCTTTTTTATTTTAAAAGCTATTAAAATAAGTGATGTTGCCGCCTGTTTGCTCAAGTTTATTAAGTTCAAGTTGGCATATCCCAGTTACTCCCCGGTTGTCCCGAAAATGGTTTGTCCCCAGTTATCAGTCATGGTGAACCCCTCCCCTTTTTCCAGAGTATTCCCTATCCGTCACCCACATCCTGCCCCCTATCCCTGTCTATCTGTGTAAACCCAACCCTTTGCTCTAGATCCTTCCCTGCCCATCACCCCTTCCTCGACGCCCCATTGATTGTATAGCTGCCGTCCCTCCCCTGCGTCCTTACCATTGGCCCTTAATATTGTAATCCACTCCCCCGACTCCTCCTTAGTGGCATTCCCATCGGTTCATGTTCTGACCGCCCCTTGACCTTAAAACCTGAGGCACAGAGGTGCTCGGGGAGTCTCGGCTCAGCTCTCTTCTCGTTGTTCCAGCCCTCACCCTTGTTCCAGTTCCCTTTTATCCTACATTAAACTTGTTCCTGGGAAGTCGAAGAGACTGAGTCCTCTCTGATCCTTCTGGCACCCTGAGATTCACAGAGCCCGGGTGCGTGGAGCTCTGGAGGTTTCGTGCTGGGAGATGCTGTCCCCACACGATTCCGCACTCTTGGCACTGCCATCAGCCAAGAACCTAAGAGCTAGCCGGAACACCAGTGGGCCGAAGAGCGGGCAGTGTCAAAGTAATACCCCTCTATTCTGGTAATCCCAGCTTCCTGCACATCAAGACACATCCTAAACCGGCCATACTGAAAGCCTTTAAATAACTTTCAGAGGGCAGAAACAGAGCTCTCTGTGATTGCTCTGACTAAATAGCTTGCTAGAAGGACAGCACTGAATGGGTCTTCAGAAGTGTGCAGGAAGAAAAAGACAGGAGAATAAGGTTTTTTCGTAACTATTTCCTCTTGATTCTTTATTTCCACGGAGGGTGAGCAGAGTGGATGTGCCTGGAGCACCACAGGGCAGAGTCTGGGGAGCAGGGTGAGCTCAGAGCCTGCAATGCTGGGGCTGAGCTCCAGCCTGGACACCAGACAGGATGGGAACATCCCAAAAAGGCAGATCTCAGTCTCTGGATGAGCCCAGAGGGTGGCTCTGCAAAATCTGGCACTTGACTGACATTGTCCCTCCTTTAGTATTTTCTTTTTCACGTGGAGTTTTCTCCAGTTCCAGTGGTTCTGGTGAGTCCGGTTTGCTCCGTGGGCATGACAGGTTGCTTAGCAGCTGACTTTAAAGTTCGATTATTGTATTAATATTGATGCTATCATTGCATGAATCATGACTCCTGTAGGAGGAATAATTTAAGTTTCTTTAAAATATTGATTTTGGAGAAATACCAAAAGGGAGGTGCATGGGGCTGAGCACAGAGGATGAGCATCACTGACTCTGCTGGGTGGGATGGAGACTGGGAAAAGCAGATGCAAAATCTGGGATAGTTTGGATTTCAATGGATCTGCCCTCCACTGGGGGCACAAACTCAGGACAACACAAAAATGTTTATGCATTCGAAGGAGCTGGTGTTCTCATGTGGGAGCATCATATGGGAGCAACTTTTTCTTTGAGTCAGGGAGATTTCCAAGGCCATAAATGTGAGTGCTAGAAATCTTATCTGGAATCTATAGAATAAGATCAGAAGTCAAAAGAAGTCATGAACACAGAGGTCTGTCAAGAGTGCCTGTATTCTCTCAATATTTTCACATAAAATACAAAAAAAAGGGTTATATAAATATATAAATTCTGTGAAAATGTCCTTAATGGCTGTGCTTTGACACATCTTTAAGATAATAAACTTCACTTTTTTTAATGCTTTTGGTAAGACTTGTAATGAGAAAAGTCAATTCTGAAGTCCTGACATTAATAAGTCTATTGTAAAAAGGTCACCTTTGCCTAGGAATGTTTTATTATCAGTGGAGCAGAATAGCTGTGAATATGTAATGACTTTTATCTGATGATTGCCTTGTATTCTTTCTAAGGAAAGACAGCTTCAGATGTTGATAATTTACATATAAGCGTTGAAGTGTTTGGCAGCAGAAAAACAAACTGGTTCAGAAAAATTAATTATAAAGCAGCCATGGAAGAGATGTGAAAATTAACTTCCAATCATCATATGTCTCTAAGAGGTTTTAAAAATCACCACAGGACTACCTGTCCCTGGGACACCAATGCACGGCTGGAGGCAAATGCACACACTGGAGATTCACTGTATAAATCACTGGAAAGGCTATTTCTCACTTTGGTTTTTCCACTTCAGTGTAGAACCTCCACCACTTGCATTTAGCAAAAGGTAATGGATTGGGAGGTACACAGAGAGAAGATATAGATGATGACATAGATATAGATATAGATGTAGATATAGATGATAGAGATATAGATAGATACAGATATATATATATACAGGTGTTAGTGGCCACAGGAGCTCAGATTAGCAATTAACAGCCACATGCAAAACCAGAGCTGTGTGAAGGTCCCTGGCCCCAGGAGCTACCGACAGGAGAGACAAAGGGCAATCGTGCAGTCAGGATCAGACTGAGCACATGTGGGAGCAGCGAACTCACGGACTCCCTGCAGGAGCTGCCAGCCTGGCACGGGTTTGCTGTGGGGTACAGAACCTGTTCTGCAGCCACTGACACAATTCTACAGCTCCTGCCTGCAGTGACCCTGACCTGTGACCCTCTCACTTTGCTCATGTCAGATTCGGTTTGCCCAGGAGAACTGGGTGTTCATAAATAGCTATGCAGAGCTTATTTGTTATTTTGAGTCATTACATTGCACTTAATTACTCCCACACCACCACCAATGAAGGCTTTTCAACAAAAGCTGCTAAGAAAGCATTTTTATATACTAATGATCTTATCTCAGGAATGTTTTTCAAAGAACAGTTTAACATCATGCTTCATTTGCCAGGGGACACAGTGAAAAGTAGGGATATTTTTATAATTGTAGTTTCAAGAAAAAAATATTTTCTAAACATGCTATCTGGGACAAAAGACTTTGTCTTACTGTGAAGTTCAATTATCTGGGGACCAAATAACTGCAAAAACTTCATCAGCGCTGTGCCAACTCATCAGTATTTCAGAGGAAATACAATGATGGATATTCACAGAGGATGGTTTTTTGTTGCAAAGTGATGGCTGCTGACTCCTGGAAGCCAGTTCAAGGCTCTGCAGGGGGGCAGCATGCCACCGCTCACAACAGCGCTGAGTTCATTTCATGTGCCAGAGCATCAGAGAACAAACAGGAACAGTTCTGAGGGATAAGTGAGAGACTGGCAAAAGGGATGGAGAAGAACCAGAGGAGCAGGACAGGCAGCAATCAAGATTTGTCAAGAACCCTTTGGTCAAGAAGCTGGAGAGACCTGAATTGCAAATGAGACTTAGCCAAACAGGAGAAGAGAGCACAAAAGCAATCCAGAAAGTAGTGAAGGTATGAGGATGTGCAACTGCAGCTCTCCAGGAGTCAGATGAGCTGAAGCTGGACTCTTGAGGTGCTTCCAAGCATGTCCTGTGCCATTTGGAGCAATTATAAGGCTGCTGTCCAGCCTGCCCTCCTAATATGAAACAGGAGGAGCCTTAATCTCTCTGTACCAGGAAATAAGTATTTAACCTAATTTTTTCAAACCCTAATTGCATCTTTATTCTTCCTAATACTGAGCTAATAAACGAGGCATTCCAGATTCCACCCTGGCATTTCAGCACACTATAAAAAAATACACAACAGATTAAGCAGCCATTAGCTGTGTTGTGCATTCTCAGTGCAGCTCCAACAGCACATTTCACAGATGGGTTCAGTGACTGCTGCTCTGTGAGGGCAGGAGCAGCAGGGTGAGCTGATTAAACCAAACTAACAATGTCATTTGGGGCTGCTTCTTCTGTTTTATCCTAATAAGCTTGAGTTGGTTTGTGCTTTCTCCATTCTGTCACGAGTGCATCTTTTCCAGCATAAGAAATCCAGTTCCAGTGATGGCAGCCACAGAGCAGAGCCCACCATGAGGGAAGCTGTAGACATTGAGGTGCTTGTGTGGGACTATGCTCATGTCTCCATTAAAGAATGAACACTGACAGATGAAAATATTCACAGTTGCCAAAAAGCTTGCTTCACTTCTCATCCTGTCGTGGATGAAACCCCTTCTTGATGTCCTTTACATCAAAGAATTTATTTCTTTATCTGGTGTCATCCAACCTGTTTTCCATTCCAGTCTCCATTTACTTAGAAAGCTGAACACTAATTGGTATTCAGTGAATAAATTGTCATTACTTTTATTTGTTACATCACATTGTTCAACTCCCAAGATAAGGGAGTTACTGTTCTTAATACCAAACAATGATGCTGCTCCTGTCAGGAGAGAGGGCTGAGGGATAAAAATTCCAAAAGTAATACTCCACCAGTGAAAGGTGGCTTTTGTCACCTCTTCTGAGCCCCAAACCCTGCTTGGAGCTCTGTCTATAGAAAAACACCCTCCTCTCCCTGGGAGCAGCCAGTTCCCCTGGCAGCCCTGCCCAAGCCATCCGTGCTGTGTGAGCACACATGCTTCTCATTGCCCCCAGTGCAGGCAGGGATGCAACCCAGGAGTCACCACTGAGCCTTAAAAATCCACAGGTGGAGTTCACAAAGCTCAAGTTAAGCTGTAAGTTGGTGTCTGACTCAGAGAAGCAAGAAGAGGCTGCTCCAGCTCCTACACAGACAATTTATTCCACCCCATCTCAGAAGAGATATAGTGTTCCTTTTGTCTTGTTTTTAATTTTTATAGGAGGGAAAGACTTGAAAAAGAATATATCTGCACAGCCTAATTCCCAAGTGACTTTTCAGTTTTGAGTCCAGAGATGAACAGGATGCAGTGGTGTGAATTGTAACAATAACATTAAAAATGCAGCAGAACTCATTATCCTAAATTTAATCTCTCCCTCTGAAATTCTGTCAGACTCATTATGTTGGATCCTTTTTGACATGGTTTAAGCACCTCCAGGGAGCAGCTGTACAATACCAATAATAGTGATTAAATTGCTGTCTAAAGCTTCACTGGACATCACAAATAAGTAGATTAAATTCACACTTACAGACACTTTTTAAAGAAAATTATCAGTGCCCCAAAATGGTGGAGCTTATGATGCACCCTTATGGGGTAACTAAACACCAGCTCACAGAACAAATGTCCTATAAACCTCAGGGACACAGGACTCCCAGGGGTGCAGGTCACAGCCCTGAGGGATGTTATGTTTTCAGGGAAGCAGAAAGTGACACTTCATCCAAACATACCACAAACTCCAGCTTTGGAAACGTGTTGGTTCCTGCCATTGCAGGGCTCCTGCCCTGTCCGCTTCCCACTGTCCCTCATGGCCACCCAGCCCCAAATCCCATTCTGCAGCAGTAATGCAAGTGCATGCTTGCTTTTTGGAGGGGAGGGTTTTAAACAGAGCTATATAGAGATGAATAACAACAACTAAATTTGTAATTAATTGTAGCAACTCATTAAGTGTAGGAGTAGTCACTGGAGCTTCACTAGTTTATGAGACCTACAGATGGGTGTCCATTTACTTGCTAAAGAATGCAAACCATGCCAGGGTTTTATTAGGTGGTGTATTCACTAATATAGGGACTCTGTCTGCCAGAGCTGCAAAGAACCAGAACAGCTTTTTAACTGGAATTCCTCATCAGTGCTTCGGAGTTAAGTGGGACACAAACAATATATAAACTTTGTGCTAATTTCTCCTTAAATTATTCATATTCCCACTGAGAATCAGTAAAACTGACCTTCAGCTGCCCTGATAAGTCATGGTTAAAGGAGTGGAGATCCTGAGCTGCGCCAGGTCTGTGTGCTCGCTCCTTTGAAGAGTGCTGGGTGTGTCCCAGCATGCATCCCTAAATAAACCCAAACTGGACTGAAAAGTTGCTTTGAATTATTATTAACAAGCCCTGCACTATTTTAATTGGCCCCCTGGTGAATACTGGCCTAAGCATGGGGACAATAAATTACTTTACTGTGTGAAATTTCTGTTTTGAATCCAACAGTAAAAAGTCCCCTAAACTCAGGAAAAAGACTGACGTGCACATATGCACATGGAGAGAGCTGAGAGCACCAGGTCTGGTAAGATCTTTCTGTTCAGCCAGCTCTGGAGCTACCTCAGTGATGGACAGGCAAACTCCAGTGGCCTCAGCATCAAACCAGCAGTGGTGGTTGAGAGTTTGAAATCAAGACTAAAACAGCCCAGTTTTTGTGTATCAGGAATGCTTGGAAACTGTATTACTTAGTCTTCTACAAAGGCTGTTTATTTTCTGGAGGTTGAGGGAAAGCATCTTGTAGAGAGCCCCACTGGTGTGGTGCACCTCATGCTGGACCTGGGTTTTCCAGCATCACCCAGAAGTCAGAACAGGACAAAAAAAGTCCTCCTACAGAAGGGAAGAACTGAGCCAAATCAGCCTCCAAGCAAGCTCCACCAGGGCTGTTGCCACCCTCTATTCATCAGGAACAATGAGTGCAGACATTGAAATTCCACACTGGTTTGATAAACAGAGTGCTGCTTTTTTAGTATGTCACATTTAGGCAAGAGAACAGATTCTGGCTGTAAAAAAAGTATCCTTGGAACCTGCTTTTATAGTTCTTACTTGAAATATTTCTCAACAGTCCTCTCATCACATGCATTTAAACAACTGCAGCCTCAGGAGTGTAATAACCGATAGCAAATACACTGACTTTTCCAGGGCAGAAATGCGAGTCCTACATGCAGGTCACAATTTAATAAGTTCACAGACAACAAAGCTCCCAAACCAGAGGGGAATCAATGCTAATTACGACAGGGAATCCCAGTGTCTCTGTTGCATCTGTTGTGTCACTCACCTGCAACCACCAACTGCTCACATATTGATTTTAAGGTTAGCATCAAGCACAGCACCTTGATGTGAAACGTGTCCCTCTGCCCTCAGATTTGCACTGACAGGGATCAAACAGCCAGTAATTGGTAGGGGGGAAATATCCCATACTCCCCAGGCACAACTGGAACAAAGGAAATCCCAGATTCATGAATATTTAGCAAGTTTCCACACTCTTATGCATAACAGATGTATTTTGGTTTTAAAAGAATGTCAGAAGCATTCACTGCAGTTCCCTTGTGATTAGAGTGGCCCCTTTTCTGGGAGTAGTTGGTTTTGTGGCTTCATCCTACATCTTCCAGAGAATTGGTTTAGGGCTGGAACTGTTCAGGGAGGAAAATGGCATCCATACAGACATCTTTTATTTTCAATTTTCATTTCAATTGCATTTATCTTTGGGCTTTGAGGTTGTTTACAGCTGAAATATATCTGCCAGGAGTTCAAGTATTTCCTAGTCATTGCCTTGAAAGGATTGTCAAGACAAAGGAATCACACACAACCAGAAGTGACATCTGAGGAGGATGTGTGAGCAGCAGGTTAGACCAGAGGAAGGCTCTGCTGGCATCCTGACCAGCCTGGCTGCTGGGGGCTGGCACAAAACACTGCCCTGGGCTACAGCCAGAGCCCCGAGCTGGGGACGCATGAGCTTGGTGTGCCCAACTGGTTAAGACAGGCCTTGGGAGCTGTGGACACCCCCTCACTGGGGCAGAGCAGCCACAGCCACCTCCCATGGCTGCACCCATCCCTTGGGAGTACAGGGCTGGAGTGGCCAGGAGAGCTGTGCAAGGGGCAGAGGGGTGCATAAAATGCCCCATCAGTGAATTTAATGCCTGGTGATAAAACACTTTATCCGTCCGGAAGGATGGTGCTTAAAGAGATGCTGTTAGTGGTTGTATTTCAAAAGTCAATGGGGCTAAATAAATCTAAAATTTACTTCTACTAAAAGTGTTATGAGGCCAAGGTCTTTTTATTCTTTAGGTGTTCAATTAAGCAAAAATCTAGAGATCTGCTGGAGAATTTAAGACTACCATGATCTGGAAAGCTTTTTAGTTAAGCTTTCATCTCTTCATATGAAGGACTAAATTGATGATTTTTAAATAATTTACATCCCAGAAGTAGTGTTAAAAAAATGTCCCAAATGGAGCTAAAAGCATCGTAAATTTAATTTCCTGTCAGATTATATGAAACACCCTGATAAATGAACAGCTCTTAAAAGGACACTAACAGTGGACTTGGAAGGTCTGACTCCAGCTTTCTGAAAATGCGAGCTCTGAGCGGCTGCTGTTTGACTTCAGCTCTGTGTGCCCTGAGCAAGCCATGAGATACAGAAGTATGAGGGAGCACTTTTTTCCTTTCTCTGATTAAATACATCAATAGTTATGTTTTGAAGAGCCTTATCTACCTAAGAAACAAAGGGAAACTAGTCATCAACCCAGAACTGGTGGAAGGGGAGAGAGACATGACTGTTTATCTGCTCAGTAAGGATCCTTTTGAACACATCACCAACTGCCAACAAACGCAAATGTCTTTTATTTTCCTTTCAGTGAGTGCATGTGGGAGGGGAGGAGAGGGAGGAGTCTGTGCTAGCTCTGCTGTTACACTGCTGAATTAAGACAGTCACCTACCCATCATCTACTTCCAAATCCCTCTTGATTTTCAGACACAACGGACATTTTACAGCCTTCTGTTGCCCATCCTGTTTAAATATTAATGCATCCAAAGGCTCAGATGACTGCAGCCATCCGGAACAGAGAATCAGAAATTAAAAGCAAACAGGCAGAACAAAGCCCAGTAACGAGTGCATGGTTCTGAACTTGCTGGGAAGGCTGAGCATACAGTCAGCTTGAGCTGTGAGTCATCCTTTCTTGTTATTAGTGCAGTATTTATCAGCACTCACTCCTTTCCTCATGATTTCTGCCAGCTCTGTTTTCACACCACGTTCATCAGCACAGCTTTCCTGTTTCTCTGCCCAGCTAGCACAGTGCCCGGCGTGCCCAGCAGGCCCAGCTCATGTTCTCAGGCTGTGTCTATGCCCAGTACTCCCATTGTGTCAGCAGCCTGTTTCTCTGGGTGTTGTACTTCCTTTGTGATTGTTTGTGTTTCTACGTGGTGGGGCAGCAGTGGTGAGATAAAAGGTGACAGCCTACACTAAGTGTTGATGTGACACCATCATTTCAATTTTGAGGCAGATAGAGCCAGCACGAATTGAACGCAGCTCTTCGGACATATGAAATGGCTTCAGCACGATGGCAGAACTGACCTCTGAGCCCAAGATGTGGCACCGACCTTCAGAGCACAAGGGATAATCTCCCTTGTCCTACTCCTGCCACTGGCCATCAGTCAGAGCTCAGGGTAGCACTGGACAGGGGTTGTGCATCTCTGCTCAGGAGCCCACTCAGCACAGCGCTCTAACTAATGCTCCCTGCGCATCCTGGCAAGTTACACTGTCCTGTGCACAAGGAATGGCAGTGGGCTCTTCCATCAGCCTCCAGAGCACCAGCACTGAATCTGCACAAAGAACCTGACCTGTCTCCATCCCCACATGGACAGGGGCAGCAAGGCCTGAGGAGCACATGGTGTGTCCAATGGGGACTTCCAGAAAAGCATCACAAGAGCTGAGAACAGACCAAACACTTCTTTGACACCAGTGTCACCTTCCATACTGACCTGTCAGCCATAGGGACAGTGAAAGATAGAACTCTTAGAGGAGGAAAACCATGCTCAGGAAAGAGAAGATGTCAAATGCAGATGTTATGGGAAGTGCTCAACATTTCCTTCCATTCAGCCTGAAAGTCAAAAATTATAATGGCTGAACCCTAAGGAGAGGAGGATGAAAGGGCTTCGCTCCTGGGCATGTGACACTGCTCCCCTTTGTGGTACCAGATGCAGGGAAAGAGAGGAGAGAAGAAAAGCAGAGCTGGAGCTGAAAGGCTCTTTTTTCCCCCCCATTTTTAAAGAAAGAGCAAAATTAAAACGATCCTGAAAGAACAACTCTTCCTTTCAAAGACATTAGTTTGGGAAGCTGGCTGTAAAAGGGTACATTTTTGAAATGTGGCTGCAGTTACCAAGCAACCTGCTCTGCTGCCAGCAGCGCATCCAAATTCAGGGGAGGCAGAGCCTGTGGCTCTGCCCTTCCAGGACAGCGAGTGCAGCCGGGCAGTCTGGACAGCTGAGACACCACAGTGTGTGGAGCCAGGACCCTCCACCCAGGGTGGCCTCCAGAACTAGCTGAGCCTTTGGAAGTAGTGAGGATGGCAAGACAATCTTGCACTGACAGAGGATGGAGGAACAAGGAGAAGAGGAAGATCTGAAATCAGCCCAGTAGCTGCAGCAGAGGAGCTCTGGGTTTATGTGGGTGCAACTATAAGCATAATTTGATGTATATTACTAAAACTAAGGCAAACAGCAAACAAAATTCTCAGTTAACATTCACAGTTCTCATATACATTGGACACACTTCAGTGCTTTGCAGGACTTTCTATAGCCCAGGGATCTAACAGTGGAAAGAAGAAAACAGATATCCTAGGACCCAACCTTTCCGGGCTGAAAAACCCACAACCCTGCCTGCGTCCAGAGCTTCACCAGAGCTTTCATTCCATTAACTCTGCACAAGGATATCATTAGGCTTTTCTAATAATGAGCTGTTTTGTTACCTCCATTACTGTTCTAAATGAGAATTAGGCACAACATGCACTTAATTTGGTCTGTGAATTGAGCTGGTAAAAATCTAAGCTTCTATCCAAGCTGTACAAAGAGCTGAGAGTTTTATTTCCCCCCACTTGGTGAGGAGAACTGGCCCCAAAATTTCACAACCTTGCACTATCCCAAATGTCTCCTGTCAGCCTCTATCCCCAAAATGTCCTGAGCTGCCTGGTGCTGAGGGCTGAGTTCAAACCTCTTGGCTCAGAGCATTAACAGAAAGACTGTAATTAAATGTTGTTTGAGCCACCTGAACATGCAATGCCAAAGATGGGATTTCGGCAGCACCTCCCAGCACGTCTTCTTACCCTTTTGAGCCACCCTCCACCATCACCTGAGCCAGCAGCAGCAGCAGAAGCCCCTGTGCTGCAGCATCACTTGCACAGAGCACACGGCACTGCCACTGTAGCATCTGCCTTTACTCCAGCAGCCAAAGCAAACTCTGAGAGATATCTCAGGAGTGTTAAGATCCCTCACTGATCTGCACAATCTTCAACAAGTGTTCTGTGCCTGGAACTTGGCATATTTATTGGGTGCTCTGAGATGCAGTTGTTTGCCAATAATCATATTAGACTTCACAGTTTTTCCTATGTTACACCTAATATGACATGTATGTTATAAACACAGGCATTGTGAAAAGAGAGTGATGTAGTCACTAAACTTCTTTCATGAAATAACTGAAAATTGTCGGTAGGCATTATATGGAATGCTTAATCCCTGAGTATTTAGGATTATTGAATGAAAAGGACAAGAAAACTATTTGCTACATTACATTCTTTTATGAAACCACACAGTCTTTTAGATATTTCTTCTTGAAACTGCACTGGCAAAACCTGTCACTTTCCTGAACTGATCCTTACTGCTACAATTGAGACTATTTTCTGAAGTGACTGAAAGTTTGAGTCATTTAGCACAAGAACTGCTCCCACAACAGGATTCTGAAAATAATGCCACTCATTCCAAATTTCTTGGCTGTATTTTGTGCAACAATCGTGCAGAACCATCAAGCAGAGAAAGAAAGTGCCCAGGATTTTACTGAGACACAGACTTCCTCCAGCTGCCACTCCTCCCATCAGTGACTGATTTCACAACATGACCATAATGTACACAGGCTTTTTTTCCTAAGTTTTGCCTCTCTTCTCTTAGTGTTATTAAGCATCATTTTTCCATGTCTGCACCCTGGTCAGAACACCGTTTGGATTTACAGTCTGACCCACTTCCCTCTTAATTTAGTAGGAGCTGTAGTGGACACATGGGTGAGTGACAAGGTACAACTTCTCTGCAGACAATGGGGTAACACAGGTGAGAAAACAATGAGAGTAAATCACGAGAATAATTTCCTGTAGGTCTGACTCTGAAAACATTTGAAACAATCTCACACATCTCTCTTCATCATCAGTGCCACTCGTGCCTCTTCTCCTACAGTGCATCACACTTCCAACTTCTCCATCCTAACAGCGGGTGTTCCCTGAAGTCCCCCCTTCATGGGGCCGGGGTGGTGACACAGGGGCTGCCGCTGGTGGGTGCTGAAGGCACAATATTCACCTTCACCACACAGATTCAGGTGGGCTCCTCTGCTCACCCTTCACAGCGACGGCTTTGTTCTGCCATGCTCATGTCTGTGCTGGTGCCTGAAACACTGAACAGATATTTCTCTTTAAGGCATTTAAACTGCAGCTGTGAATAAAGCACAAAAAGCAAACACACCACCCCCCTCCGCCATCAGGCTGCGTTAAACAAAGCCGAGCATCTCCCAGCTGTGAGGAGGAGTGTGCATCGCAAAGCCAACCTCTCGCAAAGCTCCCTGTGAGAGACGGAAAAATTCCCCATTCAAAAACTAACCAGACTGGAAATTAGGGAGTCGGAGCTATTACGGCCAAGACAGGGAGCTGCCGGTGCTCCCAACGAGGGCCCGGGCTGGCCGTGCGCCGGTGGCAGCTGCGGCTGTGTGACACAGCATCAGCCAGCAGGGGACACAGAGCACCTCCTGCCCCCACCACGAAATACTCCACCGCAGTAATTTCAGGAGAGGGGACTGCTGCCATCTCCCCTAGATACAACACTACCCTTCCTGTATTGTCTTGCTAACCTCCCCTTGTTGCAGCCTGCAACCTCAGGATCTCGTCCAGGGAAGCAGCAGGATTCTGGGGACCAGCATGAAACACCAACGAGACGGGCTCCCGGTTCATGAAACCATTTATTCAGCATAGGAACAAAGTCAGGTCCAGAACAGAGAGCCCCGAACAGAGGCACAGCAGGGGTTTTTGAGGGACAGAACCGAGGGTTTACACCTTTGAGGGTGGAGTTCAGGGTCAGGGACCATTAGAAACACACCAAGGGAGAACCCCCCAGGGACTCAAACCCAATCAGAACTCCTGGGCCGCCCTTCACAAGGGGTTTGGGGTGGGACAATGTAACTCTTTGTCTCCCTGAGGCCGCTGCAACATCCCCTAAATGGGGATGGTGTGAGTCTTGAGTAGCGGCTTGACACTGCTCTTTGCAGCCCGTAACCCCTCAGCCGGGAACCTTGTGGCAGCAGGACTCTTGCCCAGTGATGGAGAGGGTCTTGCAGTTCCCCACGTGGTAATTTGTATGCAAAGTCCTGGAAACAAACTGGCATTAGAGAGGGCTCAGTGCAGCGGGGCTCGTTTCACAAACACCGGCAGTTTGTCTGGGCTTCACCTGTGCTTAGAAATCGAGGCAGAGCAGCTGTGAGACCCCCAAACAACAGTGCTTGTTGTCATGTCAAATCTGTGCAAACAGCTCATAAGTCAAAGTGACAGCGTGTCCCTGGGATGCTCCTCACACCGAGCAGGTCTCTCCGGAGCTCTGAGCATGCCAGGTGGCTGCAGGCCCCACCAGCCGTCCCTCCGGCAGCAAACGTGCTGAGTACCTGCCCACACACGCCTCCATGCACCCCTGCTGCCCACACACACGCTGTGGGCACATGTCAGGAGTTTGGTACATTTTCAGTATCGTTTTTCTCACTGAGAATGCTGACTGCATTTTTTACCACTGCTTCACCTGGGCACAGTCCTGCAATTCTATTGATTTAAGCCCAAACTCAGCACATTTTAAAATGTCATTACATTTAACATTTGATTAATTTCATTTCAGTAAAACTAAATTAATTTCACAATTTTACAGCCTTGAAGCTGTACACCCACATGAAGGTTGGATGGGTTGCAATCTAACAGATGCACAGCTTCTTGGGGTTAAGAATAGACCTCCACCTGTCAGCATTTTAACATTTGAATGTTACACTGCTAAGCTTCAAGGTTTTCCATTAATCAAAATTCACCAAATCACTCTAGGATTGCAGCCCTATCGGTCCATCAGGTCCCAGGGAACATTTGTTATGAGCAAAAGCACTTTGGTTGTTCATGTTGAGCTGAACAACCAGGTTCCCCTTCTCCAATGTCACGTGAAGATGGGAAAGCCAAGTGTCATTTAAGTAGTGTCAGCATCCCATTGTGGGTTCAGACCCCACTCATGGGGCGCTCTGCTTGGAGAGATACTCGCACCTGCATCACTCAAGTCCATGGGACTGGCTAGAGCATGAAGCACTGTACAGCATACAGACAGGAAATGGGATCAGCCCCCACGTGGCATCCCAATTCCCTCTTTCCTCCCACAATCCAAGAAATCCCCTGAGTGCTGTTTTCTCACAGCCAGGCAGGTGTTGGGTGTGATGTTTCTGATCCACACTCTGGCACAGAGAGGAACCAAAGGTTGGTTCCATAAGCACATTCTGTTTTGACTCCATGAGATGGATCTCCACAGGTTTCATTAAATACAAGTAGACCATAGGGTATTTCAAAACCCTAGGCAGGGGTGCAGCCAGCCCCCATTTGAATGCAGATTATTTAAGAATAATTATAAATTGCTCAATCTCCAAGTGAAGCAGCAGCAGAACAGACCTGGAACATGCAGGAAAGGTGGCAGCACAGGCAGTCCTGAGGACACCAGCAACCGCCTTTTAGCTCTCACATTTATAAATAATTTATTTCCAGCCACCTGTTCCCAGAATAACAATTTTCTGCCTGAAATCTCCAAGCTGGTGCCGGGGCGCCGTCAGGGACTTGCTTTCCCGGTACCTTCTCGACCTGTTGGGAAGGGATCCGGGTCTCCAGAGGGGCAGCTCTGAAGGGATGTGCCCCTAGTGGGAAGAGGCACGAGAAACAAACACGGAGCATCCGTTCAGCTGATCGCATTAGGGCTTCTCGCTTGCTGCTGCCGCCACTCAGCTCTCTGCCGATGCAGCCATCCGTGCGTTTGGACAAACACCCAAGCAGAGGGAATGGGTAGGTCTGGAAACGTCGGCAGCTGCAGAAGGCTGCAGAGCTCTGCTGTGAAGCAGCCTTAGAGGAGAGGCTGCTTCCTCGGGCAGAGGAGCGTTATGAAACACGAGCGCACTGGCTGTGCTTGAGGATTTTGGCAGCGCAGCGCGGAGGCTGCTTCCATCCTGCCTGTTGGAGCAGGAGGCCATGGAGCGGCTCCCTCCCGCCAGCTCCCGCAGGGCGCAGGACCCCGGCGCCCCGGCCCGGTGAGCCGCAGGGAGCCCGGAGAACCGCAGGGAGCCCGGAGAGCCGCAGGGAGCCCGGAGAGCCGCAGGGAGCCCGGATAACCGCAGGGAGCCCGGAGAACCTCAGGAAGCCCTCGAGGGACCGGCGGCAGCGGTGAGCGGGGCTGTGCGGTTCGGGGCTGTGCGGTTCGGAGCTGTGCGGTTCGGGGCTGTGCGGTTCGGAGCATTGCGGTTCGGAGCTGTGCGGTTCGGGGCTGTGCGGTTCGGGGCTGTGCGGTTCGGAGCTGTGCGGTTCGGGGCTGTGCGGTTCGGGGCTGTGCGGTTCGGAGCTGTGCGGTTCGGGGCTGTGCGGTTCGGGGCTGTGCGGTTCGGGGCTGTGCGGTTCGGGGCTGTGCGGTTCGGAGCTGTGCGGTTCGGGGCTGTGCGGTTCGGGGCTGTGCGGTTCGGAGCTGTGCGGTTCGGGGCTGTGCGGTTCGGGGCTGTGCGGTTCGGGGCTGTGCGGTTCGGGGGCAGCGGGAGGGAGCGGAGCGCCGCAGCCCCGGGCACGGCACCGAGCGGTGCTCGCAGGATTACGGCTATGCGCGCTGGAAGAGGGAGGCAGCAGAAGGATTAGTAGGGAAGGGCAGAGGGAGAAGGATTTATCAGCTTTTCAGATATGCATTACGGCCTTTTGTAATATTTCACTGGATTGTACAGGACTTTGCCTGGCTACAGCAGGGGTTCCTCAGCCACAAAAGAAAGGTGAGGGTTTTCCTCTTTTTCTTACACCGTTCGCTATCTGCCTCTGCGAGCCGTATGCCGGCTGGCCTGGGCACGAGCAGTAACTGGACAACTTTTTGCAGGGGCTGAGTTATCAGCATTCATTGCAGTCTCAATGACTGTTTGTTTTACTGAATTAATCCACAGCATCTAAGTAAAGGGGCTTTAGCGGCATTATTTACAAAGACTGCAGGTTGCTCTCGAGATGCCCTTCCCCAAGCATCCACGGAACATTATACTTGAAAAGTCAGCAGTGGACACTGCAAATGTGTTTGTGTCACAGCCTAGCGAGGCAGGCTGGAATGCTCAGCTTCTCCCATCAGTTTCTGGAGCATCACTGTGCTGAACAAATAGACTATAATATTTAGTAGGTGATTGTTGCAGGAATTCAGATATTGAAGGGTTTATGAAAGATGCTTTTAATGATTTAGTTACAGTTATTTTATAATACAGAGTGTTATTTTAATTCTAGTAGATTTCCTTGCACACAGGAAAAGATCTCATCTGTAGTTCCTGTGGGCTAAGGCAAACATAAATACATGGTACATTTGTTACAACATTCTTGTACAAAACTTCAGCCACAGACCACATAGGAACTTTTGGAAACTGCAGATAGAGCATTGCTGGGTGCTTGAACTCTTGATATCTAAGAACGTACATCATGCATGAATGTTTTATTGTCAGTAAAATGCCTTTGAGATTCAGTAATAGTTTGCTGAAAGCTTTCAGTTTATCAGAGAATGGTGACAGCAGACTGTATGTTACCTCTGGAACACGCATCCCTCTGTTTACAGAATGCACACACATGGATGTAGATGCGCACGTACACCTGAAATGTGGGTATGCATATGTCTGCATGCATCTCTTCCATCCTGGCATGGAATCAGTCCTGCTGATTGCTGCATTATGACTTGAGCTAGGTAAAAAGTGAGGGATTAATGGATAAATACCATGGTGTGATTTCTTCTCAAACTGTGCCTGAGCACTTTCCAAGTCAGCACTCATAATAAGCCTTGCTGGACCATCTGCCTCCCACAGGCTCCTCTGCAACCCTCACCTCAGGCTCACCAACAACATTATTGTCTGGATTTACACCTATCTATGCTAAAAAATTGGTCTTAAAAAGTTGAATATCTGGTGGAAGAGCTGCTGGGACAGGATTTGCACAAGTTAGTGCTGACTTCTCCAGCCTCAGGCTGCAGCTCTGCTCTGTGACATTGCCTTTCCCTTCCAAAGCTGAATTATCTATCACAGTAAAATGCCTCCTGTACTGAATAAACAGGGTATTATATATATATTAAATCTGTGTTACTTTCAACTTTATTTGACCAGTTTATGGACTACAGAGTTTCTCTCCATCTTTCTGCTGACTCCACAGAAATACCTTTTCTTATTTATCACAGTTCAGTGTTATTTAATGGTTTTAACACAATCTCACCATCAAAGATAACTTTGCAATCTGATTACATCTTGTAGGAAGCCCATGTGTAGCAAGCAATGGTAAACTCACTGGAAAGTCCTTTCAAGCTGCAATGCTTGTTATCACAGCATGTGGATAAATTTGAGTGCTTCTACCTAATTTCCAGCTTGTTGGCAGACCTAACAGGGAGACGTGCGGGGTCAGCACAGACATATCCTTTAGAAAGGAAAACTTTTTAAGTTGTAAGAAGTGCTTGAAGTTTCTCAGAATGATTTTATCTATTGGAATAAAGGGAACTGCAAATAATTGACAGGGTCCCAACATCAAAATTGTGGCTTCTTAAGAGTTTTACTTCCTATGTGCATTCACATAATATGATATTTGTATTGACTTTCCAAAACACCCTGAGAAAATGGCATTGTGTATCCAAGGAAAAGTCTGCAAGACAGAATCCTTCAGCTGAGGCCTGACTGCATTTGTCCTCAAAGAAAGCTGACAAAAGAAAGGAGGGACATGGATTAGGGATGGATTTTTCTAAAAATAGTAATCATGAGTCCAATTCCCTTCAGTTTACAATAAGAAACATCATCTTGCTTCCTTGCCAACAACTCTGAATTTGTAAAATCCTGCTGGTCTTTAGACAAGGACCGACTCTTGATGACCTGCAGCTGTCAATGCAGCACTGACCTGAGCTTCTGCACTGAGCACACATCAAGGGACAATCCTCAGTCAAGCAACTCCTCACCTGTGAGTCTGGGGCTGTTTTCAGTGTCTTCAGCCTTTACCAGCATTCCTGGCGTCACTGAAAATATTCAGTCTTCCCTTAAAAATTCCATAAATGCTCCTTCAGCTAGAAGAGTAGAATTGCCAAGAACTTTATAATGTTTATTTTCTTTCTCTCTACAAATACATTAATGCAGCTGCCTAGTGTGACATCCTCTGTTACACTTTGCGAGTTCATTTTGGAAGCAAGGTACTGACCTGCTTTTCCTTATAGCAACTTTTTTGGTGGCAGGGGATCCTTTCCCTGCTGAAGTCCCAGCACCCTGTAGATCTGTGCTTTCACTCACCATGCTCAAAGCTGATACTTTCCAGTGATTATTATTGCCCTTTTTTCAGTTCAGTGTTAACCCTTTCATTGCCCTCTTCACCTAGCAGTCTCCTCTGCCATTTAACAGTTCTCACTGCCCATCAATTATCCATCATTGTCCTTTCAATTATAATTTTATGATTTTACTAACAACTTCCAATTCATATGGTCCTAAGCTCCCTTTGGCTGTGAGAACTAATAAACAAGGATAGAAGACTTGTCTTCTTCCATTTTGCTTCATTCATTTTAGGAGAAACATGCATGAAAAAGACAAATGCCATGTTTTCTGTTACTAGATACTAGTCCTTTCCTCCTTGGTCTTTCCTTTTAAATATCATCATGAGAAGTGATATACTTCAACTCTTTTAGGCATACTTTGATGATATTGCAATATGCAGTTTATGGAAAAATCAAATGACAGTTTTTATGTCAGCAGCACTTTGCTATTTCCCTACTAAAAAGCAACATTTAATTTTTGAGTTGCACATTTGTAGCAGTGGTCGTGGGCAGAGAGTCTGCTTATTTATTTGATTGGGTTTTACTACAATATACTGTCATGGCAACTGCTCTAAGGGCCAGTGCATCTGGAGGTAATTCGGACACATCATGTTGAATGCAGCAAAATTGCCTTGTACCATCTGAACTTTTTCAACCACTAGGCAAGGGCAGAGTTACCTCTTTGAGACTCCAAAGCAGCTTCTCCTTACTAAACCAACAAATACGTGGCAGAGCACTAGGAGCAATACAAATCATTTCTTGATGTTTGGATGCTGCACAGTTAAATTAGGTCCGATACCTTGGGTGTTTTCTCCAGTTCTGCTGATGCACAGCAAGTTTTCCATCTTGCTCTCGTGGAGGCAGAACATTATGTCCTGTCCAGGTGCTGTTTGGGAAGACATTGGCCAGACTAGTCTCCCTTGGCTCCAGGAGGCATTGCCACATGCTGCCCAGGCAAGTGCTAGATTCTCTCATCCTGGTGATGATGCGGCCCCCAACTGTTCCAATTTACATCACTGTAAGCATGGAGAAACTCTACCAAAATCCACTGACCAAGCACACAAGTGGCATTAAAAGGGACTAAATTGGGCCAGTAATGAAATTTCAAGCATAACATGCCTGACCTTTGCTACATGGTCTTGATGACCCTCCTCCAGCCAAGATGTGGGCACTGCTTGATAAGCCAGAAAGCTCCAGCTGCCCCAGCACAACCTCTTCAACACAGCAACTGGGACTCATCTGAGAACTTGGCCTTGAAGCATCTCTCTCAGTAAATAAATCAAAAGAGCTATGAAACCCTGAATTACAGCTGGTCAGAAATGACTGCAAATCTGATAGATTTATCTAGCCTTATCTTGGTGCTAGCTGGGGGAGGAAATCTTAAACCTTTTGAGCTTGTGTGTGACTGCAGCCATTGCCATCTCACCACTGAGGGTTCTCAGCAGCTTCACTGGACAGGGTTGCCTCAGGTAGCATGGAGTGCCTGGCCCCAAGGTGTGTGGGCACCTGCCCTGCTGACCCAGCCTCACCTCGAGGTATCACACAGAGCATGGGCATCCCCAGTCCAAACCTCAGGTGGCTGATACCTGCACACTGCTTGCTTTCAGATCACACATTCTCCACTGGGGACAGCTCAAGTGTACAGCAGCTGCATGGCAGGAGCAACTAGTGAATCAAATCCTACCTATGCTCATAGACAGTATTTCTTCAGATGAATTAGTGCAGTAACAACCTGCAGGATCTAATTATGGCTAATTTTCCATTCATTTGTATCAGTACTTCTGACCCTTTTACTGCAATTCTTGAGCACTCACAACAGTGATCAGAGATTTTCAATAATTTAACTCTAAGGGTCAGCTCTTTAGCTGGTGTAAATCAATGCATTTTCTTTGGCTTTGGAGCAAAGGAGGTGTGTAACTTCTACTGTGGAGAGAGCAGTCGGAATTCACTGAAGATGCTACAGCCTGGCAGTGCTTTGCACCTGTTTGTGCTCACCAGCCCTTGGAGAAAGAATCAGTACATTGAATACTTCTGGATATTATTATATTTGGATATATTATTATTTGGATATTATTTTGGATATTACTCAGTCCTCTACAATTAAAATCAGCATACATGTACTTTAAAAAAAAATACCATTAATGAAAGTACCCAAATCAGGTCTTCAAGATCACCTGAATTGTAAAATTAGAGACAGAGACTCCTGGCTTTTGACAGCCTCATTTAGGAATTGAGGCTACAAGGTCACACGAAAGGAATTTAGCCTCAACTGTCAAAAAATTTAGCTGAACCTTAATTTATTTTTTTCCTAGAAGTTTTGGATCTTTGGATCTTTGGTTTAATTGCTATTTAAGACAGAAAGAATTTGCACGACCTAATGAAAAAGGTAATGGATGGAGACTTAATTGGTAACATTTATTTAATAAAGCAGCATAAGTGAACATCCACAAAACTTTCAATCAGCTACTGAAATGAGAAACAGTGAGCAGATGTTCATTGCCAGGACTGTGGATTTCAGGAGTGTGCCCCAAATGCAAGCTAAGAAAAAGCCATAATATTTTCTTTTCTGGAAAACACTGCATCTTTTCTCAATACTTGCCTGGCTCCATAGAGAAAGGATAGACTGGGAAAACAGGAACTTATGGGGACATGCCAGCTTTTATTTGCCATGGGAGGTTAAAGGTTCCCTAGAGCACAAAGGAGCTTTTCTTGCCCAGACAATCCCATCGTGGTACACATCAGCACAACTAAAGTTGCAAAGCCCAGCAGCAGTCAAGAGAGATCTGCTGAACTTGAGCTGAAATTTTTTCAAACATTCACTAGTTTTTCTTCACATGCATCTCCACATCAATAGTTGGCAACATGAATCCACTAAAAAAATATAGCAGGATCTCTGGTTTCTGTTAAAGCAACACACACAGAATCTCCAAATATCCTTCCAGCATAAAGCCCAACTTCTTCGTGCTGCACAGAGATTAATAATTATTATCTTATCTATTGTGAGTTGATGCAATTTCTTTTTTCCTCCCACACACCCACATGTCTGTTTCCTTCTGATCTGCATTTGTAGCTGAGCTACTGTTTAGCTGAAAGAAAGGAATTTGGTAATACCTCCCTAAAAGGATGCCTGTTCATCCAGTGACAAAGGATGGAGATGTTGGCTATTGACAAAATAAAATAAAGAACTTATTTTCCAAACATCCCAAGAGAAATAACCTCATCATTAAGGTATTTCTTGGGCATTTCAAGCTAAAAGTAAGAAATGAAAAAAATCCAAAGATCTGAAACTTGCTTGAGCTCAATCAATCAATCTCATTGGACTATAGTTCTTACCATGCATGATTATAAACAGCAGATGGAGAAATGCTCAGATAAAGCCAAAAGGGGTGGGTGGGGGAAAGCCACCCTGATGGTGGATGTTTTCAATTTGGATGTGAACCAGCCTTACACCCCTTGGTCTTTCAGGTTTCAGCATCAGCTGTTGGCAGCTCGGCAGGGCACAATGAAGGCATCACCCCAGGAGCCCCTGGGCCAGCTAGGCGCCTGAGGCTGGCAGCAGTGCCACACCAGGCTTCTTCCATGCTGCAGCTGGCTGGGAAGAAGCTTTTCATCAGGAGAAGGCACCAAAGTTATGGCCTGAACTTATGGGAGGAATGAGTGTCTGGCCAGACGGAGATTTGGGGGCCCATTGGGAAGTGTGAAGGGCCAGTTTCAGTAAGGGCATGGCCAAAACTTTCTTCAGGCTACAGAAGTTTCTCCGCCGGACCCAGTTTCTGCTCTTCTTCCTCACAGCAGCTTACCTGATGGCTGGCAGCCTCTTGCTACTGCAGCGGACACGCTTGGTTATCCAGCAAGGTTCGCGTGGGACCCCCACTAACCAGGCCCTGCCAGTGCTGGAGGAGATGAGCAGGGTTGGGATCATAGAGCCCAGGACCCTGCAGAGCCCCCGCCCTGGCCTCAGGCTGCTGGTGGGCATGGATGCGCTGCAGGAGCCAGCCCTGGACCAGCAGCACAGCCCGCACTGGCTCTTATCTCGCAACTCAGAGCTCAGGCAGCTGAGGAGAAGATGGTTTCACAGGCTCACCAGCGAGCAGGAGCCCCTGCAGACAGCAGGATTTAAAGCAATGAAGCACACTGCTGAACACAAAGGTAAGGGATGGACCCTACCCGTTTCCTGGCACACACATAGACCGTGCTTTGCTGATCCCAAGCAGACACAGGTGAGCATCACATGCCCCTGCTGTCTGCCTTCCTCCTTGCTCATCACCACTTTCAAAACAGTTCTTAGGCATATGCATAGGCCAAAGTACAAAGGATCTATGCTGGCTGGCTGCTGTACCCTCACTGCAGCAGCAAATTATGAGTTTGCAATCTTTGATGGTTTGCCTTTTAGAAGAACTAGCTGTTCTTGGAGGTGTTTCACTGATAATAAGACAGGAATGGGATCTGGATGACTAGACACCACATTTCAGAACTGCTTTTTGTTTGAATAAATTTTCCCAAACAAAAGGGCACAAAATCCCACAAAATGGGTTCCACATCATGCTGCTTTCTGAGGGAATTGTCAGAAATGGGAATGAGAAGGCGATAGTGGTAGGAGATGAGTCATACAGTGTGAGTCAGGCAAACTGAACCTCTGGAGTTACCTGAAGCTCCAAGCTGCTCCATGGATGCTGCGGGTTTTGCTGGCAGAGGACAGACTAAGAGCTGCTCAGCCAGGGCATTGTTGAGGTTCTAACTGCTGATGAGAGGGGCCAGAAGGACTATTTATTTGTACATCTCACCATCTTGAACTGTAGATTCAAATATGCATCATTTGAATATCTGATTGAACATGACAGCACATTATTAATAACAATATTGTTAACAAGCATTGGAATGTCTTTGAAGGTAATTAATTAAAACTTAACTACCTATGCAGACCATGTTATCTTCTCCAATTCATTTCTAGTAAACTTAGAGGCTTGTTATTTCATTATAGATCCCTTTTAAGACCTAATGAACTCCTCTGTGCTTATAATGCTTAATAAAGTTTCAGTGATGCCCTGTGGTTCCTGCTTAGTAGAGCAGCATTGCCTGACCATGGAGACTGGGCTTGTGCACACCTCATGGGTGCCATTCTAATAAGGCCGTGGCTCTGAGGCAGTACAGCTCTGCCCCTCTTTGCCCAGGGGCTGCTAGCCAGCCCTTCAAAGGCTTCCTGAGGCAGACCTTTAACCCAAGCCACAAGCAATGGCATGGCCACAGCCTGTGAGCCTCCCAGCTCACTTTGCCTCACTCTGTCTCCATCCAGGAGCACATGGTCCTTGGTGAGAAAATCCAAGTCCTTTTTTTCTGCAGGCCAGGGTATCTCACCTGCTGACATTGCAAGTGACTCAGGGTAGGGACCACACTTTTCCTGACAGAGACACTGGCCAATACTGTTAGTACAGTAGTGAATGTTTTCTATTCTGATTGCTCCCAGTGGATGGAATTTCCAGTTACCCTGGCCTGGTTCTGCCATTGAACAGGATGCAGAGGTGACAAGGACTGTATGGTTGACATGACATGACATGCCACTGTGAGACCGTAAAATCTCCGTGACTCATTCATAGGAGGATGTGAATGAGAAATTGGTGCCAGGCTGGTGGTGGCTTGGGAGGGACACAGGGAGGAGGGCAGACAGTGGCTGGCCTGCCCAGGACCCCTACTCAGGCTCTTTGGCCCCACATCCTCAGTTTTCTGCTGCTACAGAGTTGAAGTACCCAAATCAAAAGTCTCCCATAAAATGTGGAGCATATTTGTTGTAGGTGCCTGCCTCGTACATCATTAATGGTGTGTATTCACAGCTAGTGAATTTTCTAATTACATGTTGGCAAATTACCTTGTGCAGGTCTTTGAATCTACTGATGTGTTTGTAATATTTAAATGTTTGATTTATTATTCCTGGCTCAAAAATCTCTGATGGAGCAACTCAAACTTCCTTTTCCTTGTGTATTAGTTAATATAATGTTTTTTAGTTTAATTTTTCACCATGTATTATTTTCCTATCCACAGCTTACATTATTTAGTTTCCCTGTGTTATCATCTCAATGTTGCTATTTCTAAAATCAAATTTCTTTTTTTCCTTCATATGTTGATGATAAAATGTATTTATAGACACATAATTGCTGTATAATAGTAGGACTCCACATCATTGTTCCAATTGTATATTAAATAATGGGCTGGATTTTTACAGTATTTTGTTCATGACAACAAAAATTAGCCTGAGCACTGAATGCAGTCTAAGAGAAATATTTATCTTTCCTATGCTAAGTAAAGCAAGACATATTTGAAGAGATTCCTCTGCACCAGAGAGGAGATAGCTCAGTGCGATAGCTGCATTGTGCTGCCTAGTTTAAAGTGAATTTATCTTTCCATTACAGCTTTAATGTAACTCTCTATATCCAAAGAAAATTTATTTTCTTAATATTTCTCTTGCACCATCTCATTATCAGGTAGAGATTTTAAAGAACACTTGGGAGAAATCCAACAGGATTTCTGGAAGTTTTTAGCATTTTGAAGGCTACATTCTGCTGTACTTTAGGGAACTGCCATGTTCTGTCACCCAAAGGAGGGAGCTGAGCAGACAGCAGCTGCATGCAGGAGCTGCAGTCCCGTGTGGGTCACAGAGTCTGGCTATGCAATGTCAGGTCTGCTGAAAGGAACCTGGGGAAGGGAAAGTCTTGTTTCTTTTTTGCCCATTTCCATGTATTAAAAATGAGATTCACTAAATAAATTATAAAAAGAATTTAATATAAACAAAAAGACAATTAGGAGATAAAAGAAATACAGCAAAGGGTTAAAACGGCCGGGTGCCCTGGCGAGTTGCCAGGAACACACCTGGTATCTTGGGAACACTCTTTTTATCCCCCCCTGCTGTGAGGGGTTAATGCATATTCAAAACATGTCCCCTCCCTAGTTCTGTCTTCTTAGAATATGCTCTTGCACAATTTTAATTTTCTGCTGGTCAGCATGATTTTTGCTGGTCATCATTATTCTTGCTGATGAGCATTATTTTGGAGTTTGGTTTCCTTTCTCCTGCAAATGGTCATTGTTGATAAAAGTCCGGGCCTCTTATCCTTCCTTTGAGGGCAGCTGGGCTTCACATCTTCTGCTGATAACAGTTTGGGCTCTATTGTTCTTCTCCTGATAACAGCTTGGGCCCCACTGTCTTTGCCCTCTGGGGTTTTTTTGCTTTGTACCTAGGAAATTCTTTTAAGCTTAAAACTTGTTAACAAGAAAAAAGTACATACATAGCTAAAAAGTATTTAACATATAATATTCATCTTAATACCTGCGAAAGCCAATATCACAATATAATTTATAACACATGGGACAGTGGCACTGACCCCTTACCAAGGTTCAGTAGCAATGGAGAGGTCTGCAGAGGGTGTGGGACCCCAGACAGGTTGGACTTGGCCAAATGCAGCCCTGCTCGCAGCGTGAAGCACTGGATAACCCTGGGATGGGTTTTTCCCTTCCATCCCATATGCATTGCCTAACCCTGGTCTTGCATGCACACAGGCACCTACATGGGCTGCTTCACTCACGATTTGAGGGAGAGGACACTGAAGGGAGCTGTTTTTTATGACTTAAGAAAAATGACAGTAGCTCACTGTCAGGAAGCTTGTGCTGAGAGGTGAGTGGTATTTATTCACTACAAGTTTTCTCTCTTTTTTGACAATAAGTGGAACTGAATTTGAGATGGGAAAAGCATTCCTATGTTAAACATACAGCATCTATGAAAACAGTGATTATCTCATACCTTCAGGCACAGCATAGCTCTGCTTCTCTGCTTGAAGCAGACTGCTGCACTGCTGCCTATTCTCTATGGCACCATGGCTACTTACATTATATTCTCTATTGTCCTGGACAAAAATTACTTTTTTTTGTTAAATAGTCTTTGTAAGATATCCATCTTTTGATGGGTATTGGTCTCTAGCCTGTATCTTGCTGAGGGGCTGCCCCTGCTGCAGAGGCCACACTGTCTCCAGGACAGAGTCAGCTCCAGAGCAAGGCAGCAGGACCTGTATGCAGGGACATGGGTACAGGTTCCTGCCTTCCTCAGGTACAAACTGGGGAGCAGACGGACCCCTCAGTGACAGGGGTTGGTATTTCTCCTTGCAGGGCTTACAGCTACGCGGGGCTGGCATATGGAGCAGAGTGCTACTGTGGGAACATGCTGCCAGCTGCTGCCACCAAGCCTGAGGAGTGCAACAGCGAGTGCAAGGGGGAGAAGGGCTCCGTGTGTGGAGGGGTGAACCGGCTCTCGGTCTACAGCGTGGAGCAGCTGCGGGCAGGAACCAGGCGGAGTAAGTGTGACCGGACAGGGAGGCCACGAAGGAGCGATGTCACATCCAGGCTGAGCACAGGGGCTGTCCCTGCTGCTTGTCTGGCTCCGTTTGTCACCAGAGTTTGATACAGCAAAGGACAAAGGTGCCTGAAGGGCACAATGTCCATTTGCTGCTGGTCTGGTCCCTGGCTCGTCCCCAGAATAGCAGTGCTGCTCCACCACCCCAGAGCGGGACATGTGCCTGGCACGCTGCCTCAGGGCTGCCACAGAGGAGGTTCCTGTCACCAGGGAGGAAACTCAGCACAAAGCAGAATGACTGCAACAGAAGCACAATTTCAGCTGAAAAAAACACTCCATTTGGTATCTATTGAAGGCCTACAAACCCATGTGTGTCTAATAAATAGCCTTGTAAGAGATGCCCTGTAACAGGAGGGCAGAAAATCATTCAGATCAAGGCCACCCTACACTCAGATGATCCTAAACAAAGTGGTCTGTGACTGTGAGGAATAAGTGGAGGACAGAAAGAGCCACATCAATCCCTTTCCTGAGAGAAAAGAGACCAGAGTTTTCTTTTCCATGGACTTCTGTACCAGCAGCAGTTGGGAATTTTGTTCCATCTTTAGATGGCAACACACTATACCCATCATTCAGTTAGCTGCCATGGGGGGCTCAATGGATAAAACTTTAGGCACGTAACAGAGCTAAACAGCGTATCACTCTTTGCAATTGGCAAGCTCAGAAAACGTTCTGGATGTTCTTTGCTGAGAAGAAACATCAAGACCTTAGGTTGTGCCAGTATTGGTGGTATTTCATTTCTTCTTAAATACAAGTCGAGGTTTGTACAATAATCCAACCAGCTACATATAAATTATATATCAAAGGTATATAGACCTAAATTGCCACTGTCAGGCTGACAGGCACGTTGGCAGGTTTCCCAGGACATACATCACTCTTTAAACCTCCAGTATTAAATATATATACATATTCCTCATGAAAAGACAGCATTTATTTATTTTTTTAATTATTAATTAATTACTCCTCAAATTAGCCTAACCTGAAGCTAGACATGTGATTTTCTTGCCCTTAGTAATACCTGATAATTGTCTGTTTGAAGAATCCCCCTGACACAAGGCAGTTGCAGGGCCAGCAGAAGTATTAATCACAATGACCAAGTATGTTAGAAAGTGACGGAGACTGTAAAGGCCCCCATGATTTACGCTGTGTACCATAGAGCACAGACCTCATGTAAGTCTTTTACACGGAGCAGATTCAATGGCATCTCCACTTAAACCTTCCCAGACAGGGCTTGTTGTCTCCCATCGCTCTCCCTGAACACCCCGACTCGAGCCCCCGTGTCACAGGAAGGAGGCCTGGAGGGTGCAGCTGTGGTGGCCAGGGGTGGCTGTGGCAGAGTCCTGCGTGCTTCAGCGTGTCCTTCCCCCTGCAAGAGAGCAGGCAGAGCACACAGAGCCAGCTGTGTCCAGTGTAATCCATGGATTCTCCATGGAGCATCCTGCTCCCTCCCAATGCTGGTGCAGGCAGGTCAAGCTTTCTTCCTGACACTGAGAAAACTCTAAACATATTTGTAAACATTTTGTTTCAGGAGTTAAATATCAGTGTGAGATTTAGTAGAAGACCTTTCAAGAACATTCTGAGAAGTACAAACACTCTCTTTATTCATTGGGGCCATGCTCAAGGGAGCTGGTCCAAGGTGGACTCCTGTTCCTTTCAGCTTGGGGTGGAGTTATTTTATTTTCACATCACCTGAGTCATCCTAGAGATACAGTTCTGCTTCTAGTAAATGGTTTGAATAGTTACAAGGACAAACTGTAAGCAGCTTCTCCTTAGATTGTTCTAGGGTTTTGCTAGAGAGTCAGGGCTTTTCTGCCAATAAATTCATGCAGAACTAATTCTTTTTTTTCTTAACTGCACCACGTCTCTCCTGTCATACAACTCACTTCCCACATCAATTCTGACAATACCGTTCACTAGTGCCAAGCTCTGTGGTGTTTCTGCAGAAGCAGGTGAAATCCGAGGCTGGTGCTGAAGACACAATGAAAGTTGATCTCCCTGAGCAGCTGACAAAAGACCGGTTTAGAGTCTGAAAGGCTGCAGCAAACTCCCTTGGCCTGAAAAGGCGTGGGAGCAGAGGGGCAGCTGAAGAGGAAGGTGGGTCCGATGAGGGGGTTTTCAGGGGCCATTTACATTCCTTTCCTTTTCTGATGCAGAAGCTTTGTAGATTTTTATATGGGACTTTTAACTCATTGAGGGGAAAGTAGGTCTTCAGAGGAAACTGGGACCCGCAAACAATAGCAATGCCCTTCGCTGGTGAAATTTAACTCAAACTCGGTGCTGCAGTGCTGTTTCCCGTGGTTTGTACAAAGATAAAAGCATGTGCTCCTTTCAATACCACACCATTTGAAACACGTTTTTCTAGCGTATATTATAGTTTCTGTTATTTCTGCAGTCTTTGTAATACAAAATTTATTTTATTATTTTTGGCTTCTGAAGCTAATATTATTCTTTGTGAAAGAGGCAGGATACTGTGGACATCGTTTCCTAAGATAAACTTATTTCATAACCCTGCAGGGAGGAATGTTATCTATCGAGGATGTTTTAGAGCTCCAGAAAATTTAACAGACACCTTTCCAGCCTCTTTGATACAGCCCAATTTGACGGTGGAGACGTGCTCTGAATTTTGCTCCAAGAAAGTAAGAACAGTTCTCATTTCACATCCTTTCTTTTATTGTTATTTTAAATTCTAACCTGCTGAGGGAAGGGCAGAGATTAGTGCCTTAGAGCTTGAATTTGTAAATGAGTTTCTAAAGGAAAAAAACTCCTCAGAGTAAATACCCGGTGATGCATCTGGTCCAACTGCTGGAGTGGAGATGGCGGGAGGGAAAGTCATCAAAGTGGTGCCACTAGACATGATACACAGGCAAGCTGCTCTAAGTGATGAGTATCGACCAGGACGAAATCAATACTGTTTCCGTGTCACATTCCAATCAAGCCCTGAGCCACATCTGACCCCAGGGGAGGTGGCTGCAGCTCATGGGGATACATGCTGCCAGAGGGTGGATGTGGGCTGGCAGCAAGCACAGGGTAGGGGCAGGGCACCCTCTGCTTTAGTGGTTGTTGGTTCCCTCCCTGTCCTCCCCTCTCCAATGGGGCTGGCTTTTTCTACATAGGGTTCACTGTATGGTCAGGTTTTGCCCGCAGCCACATTCAGCCTCATGCACTGAACTCAATGTTCAATTACTTTTTGCAGCATCACAAAATTGATTAAAACAATTAAAAGCTGTCTGATTACAGTGTTTTGACCAGGACCCATGGCCCCAGCGCAATCTCCTCTCCCACAGAATAAGCAAATGGCTTCAAGTTGCACCAGGGGAGCTTTACCTTGGATATTAGGAAAATTTTGAGATTTTCCCATGCAAAGCCCACTCCAGGTTTCTCTCCTTCCTCACTCATGTGCTGCCCAAACTGTGGGAAGGTTGTGCAGGTGAGGGTCAGCCTGTCCACCCAGCCTGCCTGGGGACAGACACTGCACCACTGGCACCCTGCACTGACGACCTTCTGAAGATGTGGGAGTACAGAGAAGTTATCTTGTTGCCTCACAGAACCTCCAGTCGTCCAGAAAAGTTCATCACTTGCAGGGGCCACTTGGCATAAGGTACAAGGAACACTTTTATTCTAGGCTGTGTTTGAGGGCAGGGACACTTGCTAATTTCTCAAACTGAGAAACACGGCCTCATTGTAAAGGAAAAATTTCTGTTTGCAGGCAAACCCAGAACTGTTTTGCCCTTGGATCAAATCTGTAAATAGTTTTTGACAATGTCATATCTCATTCGCTAAGTAAATGTAGGCTGTTGGGCACACACAGCACACGTGTTGCATTTAACTCCTTATCAGAGGATGAGTGCATGGGAAAGAGCAAGAGATAAGCTGCTCAGCAGTCCTGTCACATGCTCCCAGACTCCAAAAGACTTTCAAAAGGCAAAAAGTGTTGGTATGGAATAGATGGACTGGAAGGTTCTGCACTCAAATACTCCCTGAACTTCCTTCAGCCTTCTGCCTACCCACACAGCCCCGTGCCACCAAGAAAGCCCACGGAGGACTGTAAGGCAACCCAAATCTTTTTGGTAAACAGTAGAAAACCTGAATTTTAGGGCCAGTAAACAACTGCTAATTTTTTTGGCAAATATTTAGCACATTTCCCTCGAACTTTTTTTAATTCTTACCACTATTGGCCCAGCAGCTGGGGGTTCACTGCCCTACCACTACACATCTTTGCAGCCTCTTACCCTTCCTGAGTAAGATTGGTACACCAAAACCTGAATTACTCTGCATCAAACCCATTAAAAAAGACTTCTTACAGACAAGAATTTTCCTTAGGAATTTATTCCTTGCAAACAACACTAACTACACCTTCCTCATGATTGCACACCTTAGTAGGTTTCCTATCTAGAAGCAAGGTAACACAAGTATAAAGAAGTATAAGGAAAGTAGCAGGAACTTTAGAATGACACTGCTTTGATCTTGACAGTGGCCTCATGAAGATTTATTTTCTTTGCATGGCAGCAGCATTCCCTGCAGGCTGTTGATGCCATGGCATTCACACACCAATCTGTTTCCCCTCTTTTGCAGGAGTTCCCGCTGGCAGTGATCCGAGGGCAGGAATGCTACTGTGGGTACCCCACCAGGCAGTTCTCGCTGCACGAGGGCACGGACAGGCTGCACTGCAGTGGGACCCGCAACGCCAGCAGCTCTGCTGGGGGAGAGTACTGCCTGGTCTATCAGACACCTGTGCAAGGTACAAGCTCCAGCCTCACTTGGCCAGGGCCACTGCTGCTGGGAACAGCCGCTGTGCCCCTTCTGCAGTGGGTAAAAGTGATCTCATTTACAGCAGTCTGAGCCACAGAAGTGGGTATCTCCATATGGGCAGGAATTTAGGAAACAGGCTTTCTCTAAATTCCTCCCTTGCAATCATGCTCGTGAAGACGCATCTTTCCATTCTCTCATTACCCAACACCTTTTAAGACAACTTGCTGGCAAGTACAATGGTTTGTTGCAGCTTTATCAAAAAAGCATTGCCTTACACAAAATCAGCAGAAACCTCTTTGAGGATAATCTCTTTGACCTCATACAGCTGAATTAATTTTAGGAAGTAGCTGACTCACAACCAGACCAGATTGATACCCTATACTTCTAAAAGAGAGAAGGAAGAAGCAATAAACTCTGTAATCAAGATCTGTCAGTGGAATTACTAAAAAGCCACAATGCTAACAATGAAATATCTTCTCCATTCACAGACACCCGCTGCACGGACAGGAAATTCTTAACCACAAAATCCAAAGTATTTGTTGCTTTGTCAAGCTTTCCTGGGGCTGGGAATACATGGGCACGCCATCTGATAGAGCATGCCACAGGATACTACACAGGAAGTTATTACTTTGATGGAGCCCTCTACAACAAAGGTACTGGGGCCCAAGAGATGGGACACAGGCAGCCCTTCCAAAGCACAGAGCTTTACTTAATGCTCTGTCATCCTTCTGCTTGAGCCTGCAATGGCTGTCACTGTCAGCATGTTTGGTACAATTTAAACACGCCTGGACCGAGCAGTTTCCCGCAGTGCAGATGGCAGCAGGGACAGCTCCCACAGCACGCTGCTGTGACAGAGCAGCTGTCCTCACAAAGAGCCAGGCTCTCCATCTGCAAATGTGCACACTGCCTGCACTGGTGCCCTGTGCACACACACATGTGCTGCTCCCACCTGACAGGCTGGTCCAAAAGACCAGTTACCTAAATGCTGTGGGTAAGACCTTTCAGTAAACACGTAGGTTAAATTTTCAAACGTTACTAATTGCTCTAGGAGAACAGTATCCTGAGGTGGCAGAAGTTCAGCAAGCACCATGCGCTGGCCCTGTGAAAAGTTGCCTCATTGCAGTGCGGGGCTGAGGATGCCTCCCCCAGCAGAGGGATAACCTGGTTGCCAGCACATGCCCAGCATGGTGCCTGGGGCTCCACCATGGTTTAGCTGACTGGTACTGTCACACCTACTTTACACCACTGTAGGGAATGATTTAGCAGGAAAAGGCACAGATACATAATCAGGCAAAAAAGCCAACAACTGTGTCTTGTAAAACAGGTTTTAAAGGAGAAAAAGACCACTGGAGAAGTAGAAGGACCATCTGTGTGAAAACACATGAAAGTGGCAAGACAGAGATTGAAATGTTCGACTCAGCGATCCTGTTGATAAGGAACCCATACAAATCACTGATGGCAGAGTTCAACAGAAAATACGCTGGCCATCTGGGCTATGCCACCGACCGCAACTGGAAGAGCAAAGGTGAGCATTTCCCCAACACAGGCTGGTTTGAAACCTATCTTCTCGGAGTGCTGGGAAGGGGGGACATGCTAGGACCTGAGTGAGCACTGCAAACAAATACAGTGGGACTTGAGTCCTGCTGAAGCTGAGATCAGACCAAAAACTTCTGACACCTGCATGGTGGCGGTGGCTGTGGTCTTGCTGTATGTCCACCCCTAGAGGGGAGGGGAGTGCAGCACCACTGCCACAGGCACACGGGAGCATCACTGCCACTGCACTGTTGGGCATAGAAAACAGGCCCATGTGCAACGCTCCTGTGCACAGCCCGTTTGCCAGGCTGAGGTGAAGAAAATTTGCCCCTGCAGCATGTAATAACTATGAGAAATATAATTTAAGATTTGGAGTATCGAATGGAGCATGACATTTCATGAAGGATATTTTACAGCACTGCACAAGTGTTACTGCACTCTAGAAAAATAAGGATAATAGCAATAAATGGACCTGAAATTCAGTGTCCCTTGAACACATGAAAAGACTTCAGAACCTGCCTGCCACACTTCACATGTTTGACTGGCAAGCTGGCTGGTGATTGCAATTTCCCCCCTGGATACACTGCTGCATTCAGACTGCAGCAGAAAAGCTGTTTGGCTTCCATTTCTCCTTGTACATATTTTAGGCATTACAGCTGTGGCTTGGCAGAGGGCTGGGGGGAAGTGTCCTGTGTCACAGCATATTTCTTTCCCAAGCTGATGCATCACCTTTCATCAGACACAACTCAAGACCTTTTCATCAAAAACTGACAAAATAGCTCCCATAAAAAAGTCTGCTGGGAGCAGCTTTCCCATACTGCAAACTGCAAATTGTTACATTCCAGCCACAAATGCTCTTTGTCCAGCCCAAAAGCTTTCACTAGGACTGTCTTGACTTCAGGTAATGAAATTATCAAAGGTAGCAAATAGAGATCAAGGTATCATTAATGTCAAAGACAAAGGAAAATTGCTGATGTGCAGCATGGCTAACAGTGTCTCATTTTCCTGGTTTCCTGGTGATCCAGAGTGGCCAGATTTTGTGAACAGCTATGCCTCCTGGTGGGCCTCCCATGTCCTAGAGTGGCTGAAGTATGGGAAGCGTCTGCTCATTGTCCATTATGAGGACCTGAAGCAGAGCCTCATCCCCAAGCTGAAGGAGATGGTGGAGTTTCTGAATGTGACAGTGACAGAGGACCGGCTGCTCTGTGTGGAGAACAACAGGGACGGGAATTTTAAGCGGTCTGGTGCTAAGCAAAAGAATTTTGAGCCATTCACCCAGGAAATGAAAGATCTTATCAACAGATATATCCTGACAGTGGATGAAGCCCTAAGGGGAAGAAACTTCTCAGGGCTGCCCAGGGAGTATGTGCCAAGATGATATGCTGGTATCATGCTGCTGTGGTTAAAAATATAATTTTTTTTTCTTAAAAAAGCAGAAAAAACCCAAACAAAAAATCCACAAACAAACAAGAAGAAAAGTGGAAAAAAAAAAAACAACAAAAAAACCCGTCCAGACCTCTTTAGCAGTTATGGCAAAGATACTTGTGGAAGCTGCTGAGCAGTGCAGCAGTTAGGAATGCCTGGGTTTTGTCAACCCCAAACAGCCCCAAACCTGGCTCGAGGGGCATGGAGGAGACTCCAGAGGGGTGGCAGAGAAGGGAGTGCCACCTTTGCTAGGGGTTCAGCACCGGTTTCTTCATCTCCATCTCTTCACCTGGAGAGTCACAGTGGGTCTGAGGGGACACCAGGGCTAAATGTCACCATGGTCAGTGCTCTTGGTTCTAGAAATGGCCACATCGAGGCTGGACTGATGTCAGCGGGGAACACCTGGGGAACAGGAGCAAAAAGGGTGAACTCCGATCCTTCCAACCCCAGCAGGGGTAGGATTGCACCTCCTGCCTCCTCCCTGAATCCCTGGAGGACTTCTGAGGCAGTCCAGCCTGAAAAACCACAGCTACTAAGAGCTGCCCTCTGGAGTTCCCTTCAGCAGACATGCAGGTTTGATTTTTAACTCCTGCAGTCACCTGAGGTTTGTTTGACCCTGCAGAGTACAGTGGGGAGAGAACAGGGGCACACGGGGCTGGCAGGGCAGCTGGCCCCATGATCCCAGGCCACTGGGCAGTCTGGAGGTGGTTAAACCCTGGGGCCCAAGAGACTGCCCTGCTGCGAGATGCGTCTGTTCATGTGAAATAAAGGATTTCTTAAAAATTTGAGTGAAAATACTAATTTTAATAAAACAAGTTTATATAAAGGGAGCTGAACTTCCTCTGCCTGTGTATCATTGGTGCTTTAAAAACAATACAGGACATGGAGTACGCTGCAACCCAAGTCTCTCCCTGTTCACACCTTACACGCAGCTCATCTCTGTGCCACCTGCCTGGTATGGGGCTTGTTGTGGGGCTGTCATATGCCTGTCCCAATACTCAGTGCCTTCCCTGGCAGTAAGGCTCACAAGGGCCACAAAGGGGAGAGGAATTGCAATGGACTGAGCTTGTTCACAAGGAGAACAATTTCTTTTTGTAATGCAAAGCATATAGCTCAAAGAAAACAACTCAGTTTGGGTGCTGTAAACCCAGCTAAAGACAAGCAGTAAGACCCTGTGGTGCCTGCACAGGGTGGCACAGCCCTCCCTGGGACACCACACAGCCCCTGTGCAGGAGCACTGCTCACACATACATGGACACCAAGAAAAAACCCCAAATAATATTGTGGCAGTGCCAAACACCATGGACAGTACAGAAATTCCCAGGTACTGAAACATTCCCATGAAGCAGATAAAAAAGGGTGTTACAAAACAAGACTATCATCATCTCTACTCTGACTTAGTAAAGAGCTGATTCTTTTGGTAATTATGCATTAAAGTTTAATTTGGGCAGCAGTTGCTGTTGATGGACATAGGTCACAGCCCACAGAGTCTGAGCCCAGACTATGGAAGGAGCACAAATACTTCACAGAAAGAAATTGCTCTTAGCCTCACTGAATTACATGCCTGAGACCACAAACCAGGATTTGGGCCCACCACAAAATAAGAAAATTCTGAGAATAACATTTTATTACATTGCCTTTCCAGCCTTATACAGCATTACAGGATAATTTAAAAAATATTTTGATCATTTCAAACCTGTAAATGGTGAGAAAGGATGGGCTGTAAACTCTCAAGAAGGCAATTTAATTATGCATATGTCCTTTAATGAAGACTCTAGGTGGGTAAAATTAGAGCTGGCAAAAATTATGAATATGCATTAGCTCTGTAATGTCAAAAACCTGCTTGTTTAACAAAAAAAGAAATTGTAGCCAACCATTTCTTAATAGCTGAGGTATAGGGGCTGCTTCTTTATACATTTTGTATAAAATATGTATACATGGTATATACATTATACATCTGTATGTACAGACACCCGAAGATATCACTTGCATATGTTCTGCCAGGGTTCTTTTATGATAATAGGAATAGTGAAGGACTTCATGGGTCATTGCACATGACCCACACCAACAGCCTGGACAGAGGCATAGCTCACACTGTCCTTCCCTACCACATATTTTTCGGTTAGTGTTGTCTTTTAGTTGAAGCAGCTCTTTACCTTGAGATGTGTTCACAGATATTGAACATATCCTCTCTCAAGCTCCATCTTGCAAGGGCAGATATTCTATGTGCTTTACCCAATTCGTCTGCAAGGCAGGTTTTCCTCTCAACCATCTCTTTGTTTATTGCACTTAACTTTAATTAACCAGAATGTCTCAGTAAAAAAAAAAAAAAAAAAAAAAACCAACAAAAAAAACCAAACCAAACAACCAACAAAAAAGGAGCTATCATGCCATTGAAAGCCATGTTGATGTTCACTTCCATGTAGACTTGCCTTCTTATTTTGTATTCAAAATATTAGAAATGGAAGAAATATGCATGCAATTCCCTCAAGCTTTCAGTTTTCCTCAGGAAGTCATGAGACATAAGCAGGCAACCAGAACAAAATAGAGATGCCACATTTGAAAAAGGAGAGCTTAACATTTGAGATTGTTAAAGTGAACAACAACCACACTATACAAGCTGGAATCCAGACTCTCCACTGAACTGCAGCTAAAAAGTGGGTAAACCATACTAGAAGAGAGGACATAATAGGAGAGAAAATGTTTTTTCTTCCTGGAAACCAACTGCAAAATAAAGCCTTAAAGCAATCCTAAAAAAGCATGAATGTCATCGCAAGCAGTTCTGTCTTTCTGCACTGCTTTATGAATTTTCCATTAAACCCATTTCTTTTAAAACCCGTTACTGACTGCTAAGACCAAGCTACTATACTACTGCAGCAATATTAACCTCCATGAAATAATTAAAGGATGGATTATCAGCACAAGACCCTACATGACACCTCTTTGGAACCTAATGTGTCTTCCCATGGCCTGCAATATAATAAGATGTTCAAATATAAAACTTTGAGTTACGGCTTTTGTCGTTTGTGACATTTATTCAGTCAGAAAGATCCAACTTCCCAACTGCATTACTTACATTTTACTTTTGACCTTGGGTGGTTGAGAGCAATCTTTAAGGAAGCTATCTCTTTGAATCTCCTTTTTATATTAGCATTTAATTACTGTAACAAATTTCCTGATGTACAATTATAATGGACTTTAAATCAGCTCTTCCCCTTTGAACCATGATGTTGCATTTTTTAGCCTTCTGCATACTCAGACCAGCAAACACATCCATCTCTCAGCTCTTTCTACACAGCACCTATTTATCTTCAGTTGCTGGTTCCCAGATTAGGACTTTTTCCCATCGCAGGACTCCACGTACCATCCACACACCCTGGTCCTTCAGTCTGAGGGCCCCTCAGGTTGCACCATCAGGCTGTTACAGACAGAGCGATTCATAGGCGTGTCCAAAAAAACGCTAAAATCTTATCAGGAAGTGTATAATTTCTAGACATGGGGCATGATCACCACTAATGGCTGCATTGTTTTGACCAAGCTACCTTGTCTCGGTTTTGGAAGACAGGTGTCTGCTAGGGAGGGCAGGAGCCTCCCTTGGAATGAAAATGTAGACCCCCTCCCTCCAAATTATTATAATTCTGAAATCAAGAGGCTCTCAGGCAGAGATCTGGGGATAGGAATAACAGTTCGTTAGTAGTGTGTATAATGAGGCACACAAACAACAATAACTACACCGTTAGCAAGAAAACAGAACCAGGCACCCCGTGACAGCCTTCTCAGTGAGACGGGAAGGGATGGAGGAGAGGCTTTGCTTCACAAACCCCCTCGGGCGGGCAGTCAGTCCCGGTGCTCCTGCAGGGCTCTGAGAAACACTCAGCTGGAACAGCAGGGATGAGCTGAGATCCTGGGCCGGTGGAACAGCAGGGATGAGCTGAGATCCCAGGCCGGTGGAACAGCAGGGATGAGCTGAGATCCCGGGCCGGTGGCTGAGGTGGATCAGCAGCTCCGCGGCGGTGCCTGGCACTGCCACACGTCCCGGCAGGACAGGGGGTGCGAGGCCACCAACGAAGAAAGGAAGAAGGAGAAGAAGCAGCAGCTCCGTCGGGGTGATGGCGAATTCCCTTCTCTCCGCAGCAACAGCTCCCAGCAAAGTGTCCTTCTCTGAAGCTGAAGAAGCCGCTAAACTGTCTTCACCCTCCCCTTTTCCTGCCCCCCTTTCCCATTGGGCCCAGCTGAACTCTTTGCGTTTCTCAAGCACCCACCAAGCACCTGCAGTCAGGGTTTTCCAGCAACTAATGGGTAAAAATTCCACAGGTGAGCCAGAACTAAAAGAAGGACACCTAAACCCCAACATACCTGAAAGAGCAGCAAAGAGGAGAATGGCTTCTCTTAATGACATCAATCAGTGTCAAGCAATCCCTCAAATGAGGAAGAGGATTGAAGTGCATTATTGAATGTTTTATGCAGTAGTTAAGATGATGTGAGAGGCCCAAAGATTTTTAAATTAAATCAGCTCTAACTGAGGAAATGTGATCTCATCAATCCAGTCTCTTCCCGCCCTCTTACTGCAGAGTTGTGTCCTGGCCCCGCTCTTGGAACCTGCTTGTCACACCCCTGTCTACAGGAGGGTGGTCTGCAGGTACCAACCTGCCTCCTGACCATCCGGGAGACACCAGGTGAGATTTTTCCGCAGTTCAAGGCTCACCAAAGCCTTGGCTAGAGCTCCTTCAGGTGCTGCCCCAGTGCAGAGAGCAGCATCCAGCTGTCCACGTGGCTCTTGCTGCTGTTGCCTTTCAGCGTGCCCAATGGAGAGCTCCAAGGTCTGTGGGCAGGAGAAGCTATGGAATCACAAGCTCTTAAAATTACTGAAAACAAAAATATGAACCACACTGGAGAGACCTTTCCAGTTCTGATCTGCACCAGTGGGGTGTGTTGGAAGCAGACTGCATTATCTGGAGCAGTTGCTACAGACACACAGTGACTGAATTATGAACACTTATCCCGACAGCAAAACAGACAATCACAGCCTTTGGATTTCTAGATATGTCAGAAGCTGCATTAACCCATAATGTTTCTGAAATAAGGCACATACTACCAACCTACCAAAATTATACAGCTCACTTCATAGGAGAAAATTCAAGTCACAATGAAAGAAAAACACAGAGAGGGAAGTGATTTAGAGGCAACACCTTGCTAATGACAAGAACATTTCTTTGATGGGAGAGGTTATAAAGAAGCGGTCTGCAGTACAACTGCATCCTTCATGAAACATCAAATATGCTGGAAAAGAAAGCAAATCTTCCATGCTGACTTACCCTATTACAATGATGTTCTGGAAAACACATGCATGTGTGATTGCATGGGCAGTTGGTCCCACATCCCCCACACAGGGATCAGGAGGTCTGTCCCTGCCTGGGGTCCCCTGGAGCCTCTGCACTGCCTTGGGGTGCACAGGGCCAGGACCCCACCCTGCAGCAGCGAGGGCAGAGCTGGGACAGCACCCACCTCCCCGGGGGATGGGGCACAGCTGCACCTGAGCCACTGTTCTTGTGGAGGATTTCTGTTAAAAGAATGTACAGATCATTTGTTTCTTAGAAGCATTCTTTTTTTTCACAGTAACTCATTTAAATGGATTCCACTGTGCCTGTTTATATGCCTCTCTTTATTCCAGCAGAGACTAAATTAAGCTTTGAAGTTTAGTGAGAAATCCTAATGGCATTTGACTTCAATGCTATTGCCTGAATCCTGGGGAATTAAAGAAAGAGGGAGAGCAAGAGGAAAGAAACCACTCTTCTCTTTTATTGTTTTCTACAGCTTGATCCTGAAATGTCTGACTTTGAAAATAACCTTAGCGCCTAACTTTATGCATTATTCATATATACTAAAACATGTAAATACAGTTTTCAAAGGTTAAAATAAAACTCCTTTCCTGTACAGGTTACAATTATTTAATATTTTGACACAGCAACTTACATCATTAATATTAAACAGCACGTAGGGGAAAAAAAGTGACCTAAAACAAGTATGAACTTTTCTCATCAGTATGGAACATCTACACATTGCCCAGGAAACTGACAGCCTTCAAGTATGCATAAGGTCTTCCAAAAAGCAGGGAAGAATTAAGCATTTTAATTTTGGATAAAACTGTAGCTGCCATTTTGCTATTGACTAAGAATGAGATCTGTTAAAATGTGTATTTGCAAGGAATTTTCTGGCATGGTAACAGTCTTGGGGGATCAAACAGTGGTATTATTCCAGTTTTCAGGAGTAATAATGACCATGTAGTCACAAATAGAAGATAAACTAAGGTGTATTCAATTACTACAACAATACACAGGATGCACCTAGAGTGTACCTGTACACACTGTGTGGGCTGATTTAAGCTCTCACCATGTCAGAACTTTTGTATAGCTGTGAGCCACAAGATAGCCTAGAGATGCAAATTCTGTGCTCTTTCTGGCAGTGCCAAAAATATCATTTCACTCAGCACTGTCATGACTAAATTTCCTGACTGAAGGATGAAGTAGGCTGGGGCTTTAAGCAAGTGTTCACTTCTTGTAATGTTCATTCAGAAAGGGAGAGACAACTTCTGCCTCAGTTCTCCACTCAGGTCACTCAGGGACGTTGGGGAGTGGTGAAGGATCAACTGTTAGATGGCAACAAGAGCACCTTGCATCCTCTTTCTGCAATGTCAAAAACTGCCTATGGAAAAAGACCATGTCCAGAATGCCCCAAATTAAGAAAATACACTTGGAAAAGCAAACAACAAGAAAAATTGCACCTGCCAAAGCAGGTGCATTGAAAAAGACTTGGTTTAGTGCAGACTACCTCAGCCTTACAAACCCAGTTCATGGTTCGTTGTTTTTGAGTGACTGAAGGTAAACCAGCATCCTTTCTGGGCCTGTTTCGTTCCTCAGACTATTCACATTCAGGCACCCACATCTTGTCTCTTCAGCTCTCTTATGTGACAATGATCTGGGAGAGTAAAAAGGGTAGATAAACAGAAATTTCTAATTTCTTCTGGGATAGGAAATAAAATCTGCTCACATCTACAGCAGCATCAAAATTAAGTTCTATGCTTTTGTAAACATAGAGGTTTGTTACAAATGCTTAATTCACCTCTACCCACTCTCCATGTAATGAGGCACAACAAAATTACTTTCAATGTACTTTCTGCATTATTTCACCAAGGACTGTTAATGATGTTTAATTTGCTATTGCTGCAAATATATAGCTAATTATAATTATACAAGAAAATGCAAACCATGCATTGACTGTCATTCTCAGAGCTGTGTAAGGAAGACTCTTGTTTTACAGAGCACCCCTTGCCCAGGAGCAGCTCACTTCTCTCAAGTCAGAAAAGCCAAAATCCTTAAATATAATCACTCACTGCAAGACATATGCCAAGTGTAAATACATCCAAGTTGAAAATTGCTAAAGCATCAACATATATGCAAAATACCTTTAATAAGAACCATACAGAGGGGAACTTCCAAAACAACTTGTTTCCACAGCATTTTACAAAACCTTGTACTGTTAGTTGTAAATCGCTTCCAAAAATAAAAGCAGGCCTGCATCCACAGTGTGGAGAAAAAAAGATACATCCATTTCTGGTCAATCCTGCCAATTTTATTTGTACAAGGAGCACAATAAAACTATTTTTATAAAAAGAACAGGATAAAAAATGACAATGGCTTTTATTTAAGTAATCTAAGAATCAATTAAAATAAAGATTTGCTGTCAGTTGTGAGCATCAACAAACGAACACAACATTATTCTATAATGGCTTATTACATTATTTCTCTTCTGGAATGCAATATTGATTGGAAACCCTTGGGATGGAACAAAGTGATTATTTGTGCAAATTTAACAACTGTTTTCTTACAGATGCAAATGCCTATTGTTTAATTTGAAAGACGTCTATAGGCAAGTTCCAGATGCTGGCAAGAAGGCTCAGTGCAGCCACAGCTCTAAGCATTTACACCTGAGATTAATTAACCCAGGTCAGTTTCTCACTGAGCTGAGGTGTGGCTCAGCCCAGCCTTTCCCAGAGCCCACCGTCTGCACCTGGGCTCTCCCAGCTGCTGCTTCGGTGGATATCGAGCCCCAGGAGCCAGCTGTGCTGGGAAGTAGAGCTGCCGCATCTCCCGGCTCCCTCCCGCCCGCAGCATCCAGCCTGGAGCAGAGCCAGCCCTTGCTGGGGTGTTGGAAAACCCACCTCTAGCGTTCCACATGTAACGAGAGTCACAGCAGCCCGCTCCACACAAACATCGAGCCGCAGCTCTGCCCGTAGCTTCCCTTTGGGAAACTCCTGCCAAATTGCCGGTGACCACGGCGGCGCAGGAGCCCCGGGGCAGAAGCGCTCAGGCAGCGCTTGCCCTGCAGCCGGGCAGGGCGTGGGAGGAGAGCAGCGGAGGGAAATCCCTTGCCTGTAACGTGTCTTTGCTTCGGCAGCACTTTGCTTCCCCTGCTAGGGAGCTGTCATCTCCGTGACACTGCAGGGATACTGACGTGTAGACAGCATTAGATTTTCATCAAAAATCTCTGCAGTCCAGAAAGTGGGGGCGTGGGTTTCTGTCTCCGGGAGTGAATCTCACAAACCATGGTACAGTATCACCTACAGGGGAGCAGATGGCACAGTTCATCCTACAAGATAAACCTCCACCGAATTTACCTGAGCTTTGCCAGGTAGTGACATGGTTCAGGAGTCAGTCATCCTGCTGTTCTAGGGCTGTCAAGAACCATTGCTCTAGCTGGTAAAAATTAGCATCATTCTACTGACTTCAAACAGACTTCTTTTGGTTTATCAGTTGCTGAGGATCATCTCCTTCAGCCATTTCAAGGTAATAAAAATGTTGTTTAAAAAACTTATTACAACAGATAGACTGTCTGCGGAAGGAAACATTAAAAGCTATTTCAAAATATAAGTTGCAATTCTGAAGAGATGCCTATTGTAATTTGTGCAGTAAAACAGAAAAGGGAATCATCAAGTGATTTGGTTTTCAATACAGAAGGACAAATAGAGGGGAAAATGCTGCCCTGAAGTAGCACAGAATTCAGGTTTTCATGACAATGAAAGAGAAATGCAGTGTCACAGTACTTAGTTGCCTTTTCCCATCAGCAGAAGCTGCACTGTTAGCCTCACACCGGAGCAGGGTTACCAAAATGTTGGCAAAAACAAGAATGAAGTTTAGCATGGAAAAGCCTCATCTGCTAAAACTAAGGTCTATTAATACCCACAGGCTTCCACCTGTGTTGGGAGTGACACTATTAGAACTGCCAAAACACCTCCCAGACTTCAGGAAGAAGAATTTTTAACCATTCTGAAGAAAGAAATACTCTCAAATATCTGTTTATGGGTCCAGAACAGTGAAAGGCAACTACAATATTAATTAAAAAAGATGTCTTTGAGGCAAAGAGCAAGATAACTTATCTCACCCAAAACAATGAAACACCTCTTAAACTCAGCCCTTTCACAGCTGTGTAAATTGCAATAATTGAAAGGGGGGGTAAGCTTAATGCTGATAGATGATGTATTTTAGTGAGTAACAGCTTCTGCCTTCTTGCAACCTGACAAAAAGGAAATGACCCTGGGGCCTATTTGTGCATTCTCCATTACCATTTCACATCACTTCCACTCGCAGCTTACCTGCCTCAATGAGGAATAACACGCTTCTGCTTTGGCTGAGGAGACTCAGAGCTGCTGCCAGCAATCTGTCCAAGATCTCCTGTGTCCTGTGAATCATGTACCAGAGGAATGCTCAGTGGGGTGAAGTGGCAGCAACCCTTTCAAAAGGAGTCAGGAATGCCACCAGCACTGGAAAAACCACACAGTGTCTGTCATCTTACTCTTTATTGAAAATATTTAGCTTTCCCCTTCTTCCATACAATTAAATTTGCCATGGTGAATCGGCATGCAAAATTGCCCTCTATATATATTGTTGTTAAATTACTCTATAATTAGTACTAACATATTGTGCTTAGAGCATTTCCTATGCTTAATGGTTCCATCAACATAACCTTATTGTGATCTATAGCAGTAAGGACGACAATTAGAATGGTATTACTCACTTTTAAAGAGCCAGTGTCAAGTTTTACTCACATTTGCAAGCATCCTTTCAATCATGCTTAGCCACTTCCATAAACTCGATTAATAACTCTATAGTGCTGATTTCCCTGTGGAGAAAGAGAGAAACAGAAAAGGCTTCTCACCCTTTTGGGCAGGACCAGGAAGCAGAGAAGCCAGAACCATGATGGGGTATCTGCTTCCCATAGAGCAAACACTGGGGCTTTCAAATGCCCAGGATATCAGTGCTGGAAATCCCCCATATTATTCAGCAGGATTTGGGATCCTAAATTCTCAAGGCACTTCTGCAAATCCTGGTTTATTGCCCAGGAGGGCAGAATTTACATACTCCCAGGGATCAAACAAAACAGAGAAGTAATTCCTCTGTTGGAATTTTATCCAGTCACATGGGCCAATTCCCTGTGCACTGTCTCAGAGCCAGGACCAAGATTTAGCCCTTGGCTGGAAAGAATATTTATACATCTGCTTCATGCAAGCTGAGTGCAGGACCCACCATAAATAGGTAACTTAACACTAAAATTACTTTTTAAATCAAACCTTCATTTTTCATATGGAAAATGAAATTTATTGGAATACTAAGAGCCGACTACTTTCAAACTTGTATTCAGGTATGGGGAGGAGGGGTAGAAGTGACCTCAATTCTGACAGTCATATAATTTTGTGGTTCAAAAGTTATTGGAACATTTCAGAGCATAATGCCCAATAATTTGCATTCCAAAAAGACCTTCCCCAGAAACGGAAGGATTGCTAAAGGGTGCATATCTCAGCTCTAATGCTTGTACCCTTTTCTCAAATTGGTGATACTGTCAAGCTCTGATGAGATCGTATCTGACACAGAGCAAAATTATGGTAACAGTCATGTGTGATCTTATCCAGCCCAATTGCTATTTCCATGGGAGTACAAAAGGAAAGAAAGTTCCATTAAACTGAATTTGAGAAGGTGATATTCACCCTGCAGCTATAGGACTATATCTGAGCACTACTTATCACATCCTCAGAAAAGAGTAGGAAAAGAAAAGTCAGGAACAGCACCAGTGATCTAATCAATCATGTAATACAATCCCAGCTACAATTTAGTGCTGATTATAATTCTAGGTTTCTATATGCAAGTGAAGGAAACCAGATGAATTGTGGAGAACTGTTTCCACAAGTATAATTAAAAGGGTGCTATAGCAGCTGAGGATCTGGCCTTGCTTGTGAGAGGCAGAGTTTGAACAGTGTGTTTTGCCTATAATTTGACTATGGCCAGAACACATCCAAATAGCTTCTCACTTCCTTAAGGGTGGGATGATTAGTGACTGAGAGAGGCATGCTCTGAGAGCCATCTGTGAACTGGGGCGCGAACCTGAAATTGCTTTAAAACACCCAGTGCACAAGAGACACACCACACATGGCCACTAAAAATAGGATGGGGGGGGACTGAATTATTTGTTCAGCTTCTGAGCTCACCACCAGCTGAGGAGCCTCCTTATGGGTGTATCTGCCTCAGGTCTGATGCTTTCAGGGAGGAACCACAACTACTGTTGTAGGAGAAGCACTTAGCAACACCTCTAATTAAAAGTGTCAGTGGTCTCAAACAAGCACCCTAATATGGATTTAATAAGAATGCCAATGTTAATTATATATCCATTTATTGTTAGAAGTTCACTAAAGCTTTAATAAGAGATTAATTTTGATGTGTGCTGATTAGCTGAAAGCTGTATGAAGTATGAAGGGTAAAACTCCCACCTGCAACAGGTGGGGTTTGGTCAATGCTGGATTTGGCTTCCACCCACCCCTGGTGCCATAAGGACTGAGATGGTCCTGAGCTGACCTCACTGCACAGACACAACTTCACTGCAAATGGACAATGACTTTTTCATCAATACTAGATACTTGCAAAGATATTTTTGTAAAATCAATTTAATGCTCTACCTGCAATTCAATACCAATGCAATCAGACCAGGATTATGCACATACACCTACGGTTCACTGACTGCCCTGCTAAGCCACATGGTGTTTGAGCAGGAGAATATAAAGCAAAGAACTTCCCTTCAAAATACAGGGTTAATGTTAAATTCTAATGGGTATTCTTTGGAGGGTCATCTTTAACATTTGATACACATGTGTTCATCTGCAATCAGGGTTATCAGACACAGTTAGATGTGAGCCAGACTTTGCTCAGAATGCTGACAGCAAGACCAGGACCTGGAGGAATTCTGGATGTGATCCACTTTCCTTCCCATGGCTAGGACAACAAAACAGTAACTTGATCTTTAAAGGTCTAGACTATCTGTTGCAGAGCTCTCTGGGGCCAAGAAGGCTTTTCCACAGGGAATAAGCACCTACCTGTCGCCCTGAAAACTCAGCTTCTGAGCTTGCTGACATGGTTTTCTAAAGACTTTCCCAGGACAGTAACTATAAACAGAGATATGTGTACATTCTTTCTGTTACACGTCTTGTGATGGACATCTCTCATGGCCAGTGGAGTGAGAAAGTGTTATCCTGACCATCCAATCCCTGGCCGTGGTAAGAAGCCTATAAATCCTGGGAGGAAAAATAAACTTTCTCTTCTCTTCACCACACCTCGACCTGTGTCTGTGTGATCTGTTCATCTTCAGCGGCAACATCTGGTGAACCCCGACGTGTCTTGCACGTGTGTTACAGGGTACTGTCTAGCCTGTGGCTATGGATGGTTTTGGGCTTCCTCTTACGGACGGCCTGGTTTTGGAGATATGGCATGCAGTGCATGATCAGAGAGGAACTGATGTTTCGTATGCTGACTTTCAGCAATTGTGTGAGTATGGGAAAACTGAGGGGTTTTTCCCTGTGGTTTGCCGCGGTGGTGGAAAGCCCGGAACACCGCGACTTCTCCAGAAGCAGCCTTGAAAAAGGCTGGCCCGAAGCGCATGCGAGCAGCTTCGAGCAGTCGAGTGATTCTAGCTCAGCTCAGTAATAGTATAGTGATTTCAGCTCAGCTCAGCTCAGCTCAGCAGCGGCGGGCAGGCAACACAGGAAGCAGGGACGAGATAGCTGGTCCAGCGTTCCACCGAGGCACAAGCCTTTATTCAGGCAAAGCTTCGGCGAAGGGTGCCGGTAACAGCGAATCTCCCGAACAGAGGAAAACCCGGGATATTTATGGGGAAGGAGAGGGGCGGGGGGAAGCCCCAGATACCTGTATCGGGGTGGGACAGCAGGGGGGGAACACCAATGAAACACAACAGTTTAACATAACTAACTCAAAGACCCCTGGGAGCAACATTGTGTCGCTCTTACAGAGAAGTATCTCCTCTCCAGGGGAGGGCCAGTATCTCGGGCCCAGCGGGCTCCTCCGCACCCACAACTCCCACTTCTTTATTTATTAAAAAGGCATCCCCTAGAGAGTTAGCTGATAGCTTCTTAAAACATGAAAACATACTTAGGAAGATAATAACAATCAAGAAAACCCAACAAATGTTCTTGAGAACGGAGGCAACCCATCTCTCGAGTCCCCAGCTCACAAAAAGGTCTTCAAGCCACTGGGGCTCCTTTTCAGCCTGGAGTTTTTGGACTGCATGTTGGAGTCTCTGGATGCGGGCCTGGATGCCTTCACTGGGGCTGGAGAGGTTAAAGCAGCATAAACCATCTGATTCTTCACAGCCGTGTCCATGGGCCAGGAGCAGAAAGTCTATGGCAGCTCGGTTTTGTAGCGTAGCATGCCTAACAGTTTCTTCATCTGTCAGGAGGTCGCTCAGGACAGAGGAGGTCCGGTTGGCCTGCTTACCAAGCCAACACTCCAGGTGAGAAGGCTCACCAAGGGCTTTAGCAGCAGCTGCCCACGGCAAAAATGCTGACATCACTATCTTCTTCGTGTAGGACCGATCTTTAATTTGGTTATCACATTTTTCATCTAATTGTGTGAGATCTTTCTTTTGGTGGGCCAATTCATTCTTTTTCAGCCAATCATTTATTAGAGTTGAATTTGGAGTGAGGATGGTAAGCTGTCCAAGCGTGCAAGGACCTCCCCGGAGTCGGGAAGGGATTCCTGCCCACACTCTATCCCCACAGATCAAGAACACTCCCCGGGGCAGCACTCTGGGATAGTGAGAGGAGGTGGATCGTGTGCTGCTGGTGTAATTGCACCATTTGGACTGACTGTAAATTTTACTGTTGGGAGTTACATTTTTCCTTGATTTAATTGCCTTTTGGTATTTCGAGGCAGGCCATGCATTGGCTACTGGGTGATAATTAAAATTTATGCAGTAGGCAGCTTTGGAGGATCCCAAAAGCTCTAATTCCTGGGGTTCCTCTGGTGCATGGGGCAAGATCTTTGTCCACTCATCCCAAGTGTCTACTGGGTTGGGTTCTTTCCCTGTGAAAGGATATTCATGGGGCTTTAAAGGAATCCCTACCAGGCAGGATGACAGAGGGTTGGTGGCACTGCCCATGGACAAGCACATGTGGTCTTGTTGGAGTGTCTTTGCGAGGGTGATCCACACGTTCTCCTGGGGCTGTGCTACTAGCCAGGCATCCACAGCTGATGTTTTCAGGAGCATCCAGATAATCAGGGACATCAGGAACTCAAGGAGGGTTTTGCTCTCCATTTTCTACAACAGGACATAGAAGATTAGCTCTAATTTTTGGAGGGGGGGGAGCTATTTTCTTTCTCCCTTTCCTCTCCCGTCTCCCCCCTCTTTAAAAAAAAAACAAAAAACAAAAAACTAAACAATTATAAGCAAGGTTATTCTGTGTATTGGGGACACAAGACTCGACACCAGCAGCAGCAGAGGTGCACTTGGGTGTAAGCTGGCAATTTGGGCTGGGCAACGAGGGCAAGAAGGGGAAGGGGGAGGGAGTTAAGAAGACTTGTGTACTGTCACGGTGTCAGGCGTGACGTTGGCAGTCGTCTCGTTGCAGCTCTGGTAGCAGGACGGTTTGGCCTCTGTCTGGTTGTTGGTCTGGTGGCAGGTCGGTTCTGTGGACTCCGACGACGTCTCCGTTTCCAGGCTGCAGTGGGCTGCTGTTTTTCTGGACCTGTGTGGGTCTCAGGAGACTTTGAAAGTTCTGAATCTGGTGCAGGGTTTGTAGGGCCTAAGTAAGGTTTTACATTTTTCCCTGGGAGCCACTTAGGTCCTGATGGTGTGGACACACACGCATACCCTCTCCCCCAGGTAATCAGTGGGAAGGGTCCTGATGTCTGTTGTGATTCAGGATCCTTGATCAGCACCGGCGGCTTCTCTGTGAGTTTGGCATGAGTTGAGTTAGAGAAGTGCCGTATTACAGGGGGGTCAGGCTCTGTAGGCGAGCAATTTAGAAAGTTCATGACATATAGAGCCTTACAGAGCCTCTCAATGGGAGGAATGATTTCTGTTCCTCCTCGCTGGTGATCAAGGACTCTTTTTAGGTTTTGGTGGGTTCTTTCTACTATTGATTGCCCTGTAGGGGAATGAGGAATGCCCGTGGTGTGTTTCACCCCCCACTCATTGAAAAAGTCTCTTAGTTTGTGAGAGGTGTAAGCAGGTCCATTGTCTGTTTTAATTTGTTCTGGGACTCCCAGGGTAGCAAAAGCAAGGAGAAAATGTCGGATGGTGTGCTTGGCATTTTCTCCTGCATGGGCTGAGGCAAACACTGCACCAGAGAAGGTGTCTACAGAGACATGTACGTATTTGACTCTCCCGAAGGATGGGACGTGAGTGACATCGGTTTGCCATATCTGGCAGCTGTTAAGTCCTCGGGGGTTAACCCCAGAGTTAACAACAGGTATTTGGAACGATTGGCAATTAGGACAGGTGGCAACTATTGCCCTAGCCTGGTCTCTGGGTAGTCTGAACATTCTCATCAGTGCAGGCACATTTTGGTGGAAGAACTGGTGGGACAATTTCGCTTGTGCGAAAATGTCAGGGACATTGGCTGCTGCAGCAGGCATGGCTAAGGCATCTGCCCTCCTGTTTCCTTCGGCAATGGCACCTGGGAGGTCGGTGTGCGCCCTCACATGCATGACATAGTAAGGTTGCTTTCTGTGAGAGATAAGATATACTAATTCAGAAAGCAATTTGTATAAATTTGGGTTAGAGACTTCTTTCAGAAACGCATGTTCTGCTCTCATAGCTATTCCAGCTACATAAGCCGAATCAGTCACCAGGTTGAAAGGTTCTTGGAATTTCTGAAAAGCTCTGACAACGGCTGCTAATTCAGCAATCTGTGGTGATCCCTCGACCACTTGGACATCAGACTCCCATTTCTGTGTCCTGGGGTCCTTCCAAGTCATGACTGACTTGTGGGATTTCCCTGAGCCATCTGTGAAAACCGTCAGGGCCTGGAGCGGTGTTTTGCTCTGTAATGATTTGGGGACCAAATTAAATGTGGTTTTGAAAAGTCTGTGGCCAGGTGGGTGTATAGAAATTTGGCCTGAATAGCTATCGAGAGCGAACTGGAGGCTCTCAGTGGTTTGGAGCAAAGGCTCTAAACTTCCAGTTGCCAATGGGAGGAAGATGCAGGTGAACTCACAGGCTGCAAGAGTGCGGAGACGGACTCTAGCTCTTTTAATGAGTTCAGCCATGATTTCTTGTGGAGTGGTGATAGTCTTAGTGGGCTGGTTATGTGTAAAGATCCACTCAATGATAAGGAGAGGATCCTTCAATGCAGTGTCCCATTGAAAGATGAGTGCGTGTAAGCGCGGGGCCTTACCCAGGATAACCAGCTGGAAGGGCAGGCTGGGCTCATACCGGTGGGCTTGCCGTGAAGACAGGGCCTCCTGGACCTTGGTGATGGATTCTCGAGCCTCTGGCGTGAGGGAGCGCGGTGAGTCGAGGGCTTCACTGCCACGGAGCAGGTTGAAGAGGGGTGCAAGGACTTCTGTTGTTACCCCAAGCAGAGGGCGTATCCAGTTGATGGACCCGCAGAGCTGATGTAGGTCCCGCAGGGTCTTGGGGTCATCTTTGATGCTCAGCTGCTGGGGCACGATGGTCCGCTCACAGATCTGGAGTCCCAGGTAGGTCCACGGGCAGGTGTGCTGGATCTTGTCCTCACGGATCTCAAATCCAGCGTCCTCGATCGTCTGGATAGTTTTTTGTAAAGTCCGGTGCAGATAGTCATCGTCAGCAGCACAAACCAGGATGTCATCCATGTAGTGGAGGATGACAGCATCTGGGAACAGGGTCCTCACAGGTGACAGGATGCGGGCCACGTACCACTGGCAGATGGTAGGAGAGTTTTTCATCCCTTGAGGAAGGACTAGCCAATGGTATCTTTTTAAAGGTGCTTGTCTGTTTGGAGAGGGAACCGAGAATGCAAATCTGGGGGCGTCCTGAGGATGGAGGGGTATGTTGAAAAAACAGTCCTTGATGTCAATGACAGCCAGCTTCCAATCTCGGGGGAGCATTGAAGGGGAGGGCATGCCAGGCTGGAGGGGGCCCATGTCTTCAATGACATCATTGATTTTCCTGAGGTCCTGAAGGAGTCTCCACCTGTCTTTGCCTGGTTTGCGTAGGACAAAGACAGGGGAGTTCCAAGGGCTATTGGTCTCAGTGATGTGGCCCTTGGCAAGCTGCTCTTCTACGAGAGCTTCCAGTGCGCGCAGTTTGGTCTCAGATAGGGGCCACTGATCAACCCACACTGGATGGTGCTGTTTCCAGGTGAGTTGGGGGATGGTAGGCATAGCGCGCTCCTCAGTGACCCCCACTAAAAATCCCTGCTGGGAATCCTCAGAGAAGCTCCCCATTGGGACAGGAGATCCCGTCCCCAGAGGGTGATTGGTGCTCTCACCACAAATGGCCTGATGGTTGCCATTTGTCCCTCAGGTCCTTCGATGACAATATTCCGTTTGCTCCTCATGGAGGCTGTCATCCCTCCAATTCCTGAAATCATGCCTGCTACAGGTTGTAATTCCCAATTGTCTGGCCACTCGGAGCGGGCGATGATGGTAACATCTGCTCCAGTGTCTATCATTCCTGGGCGCTGAATCCTTTCCCCATAGCAAAACAGGCTACAGTCCACAATGGGTTTGCAGGAGCCCACAACCTGTGTCCACATAGCGCTGGGATTGAGGGGAACATGATCTGGGCAGTCACTAGGAAGTAAAAAGGCCTGTGCCACAGGGGTCTGTTCCTTTAAATAATAAGGAGGGTCTATGCAGGCCAAAGAGATGGAAATTTCATCTCCAGGGTATACAGTCTGGACTTCAGGAACAGTCTGAATTTGTCCTGGACAGTTAGTTGGATCCCCAAGTATTAAGATGTTAGAGGGACCACCTGGTGGTCCACGTTTCCCTGTGGGGACTTTGTAAACACAGTCACCTTTCATATGTAAAGAGAGTCTAGTTACCAGTTGACGCCAGGTTCCCATCTGAGGCGCTCCACCTGCTGGGCTTAATATTGGGGCCCCCGTGGAGGCAGGATGGTGGGTTTGGCAGGAGGGGTGGAACAGTGCGGCATTTGATTTGATGTCGAAGCGCGGGGCCGTCCCGCGCTCTGCTTGAAGTTTCCCGAATGCCAGTTCTGTCTGGGGAACCGTTGGTGGGCTGGCGGTTGTATAGAATGTCTCTCCGGACAGTCTTTGAAAAAATGTCCAGGCTCACCACAATTAAAACAACAATTTCTATTGGGGTCTGCAGCATAAGCTCCAGATATCGCCTCTGCCACTCCTTTAGCCACTGCAAGTGCCACTGTATTCTCACTTGAGGCAGAGGAGTGTTTGGTGCAGGCTTCAACCATCTGATCTATGGTTGGTTCAGGGTCCAGAGGGAGGGCTCGCAAAACTGCTTTGCACTCCTGATTAGCATTGGCCATTGCTATTTTTACTAATAATTCCTTTTGTGCCTGAGGCCTCTCTATCTGCTTTTCAATGGCTATTTTTAACTTATCAATATACTTAATAAAAGACTCAGTTGCCCCCTGCTTAATATTGGTGAAGCACTGTCGCCCTGAAAACTCAGCTTCTGAGCTTGCTAACATAGTTTTCTAAAGACTTTCCCAGGACAGTAACTGTAAACATAGATATGTGTACATTCTTTCTGTTACACGTCTTGTGATGGACATCTCTCATGGCCAGTGCTGTGAGAAAGTGTTATCCTGACCATCCAATCCCTGGCCGTGGTCAGGAGCCTATAAATCCTGGGAGGAAAAATAAACTCGCTCTTCTCTTCACCACACCTCGACCTGTGTCCGTGTGATCTGTTCATCTTCAGCGGCAACATCTGGTGAACCCCTACGTGTCTTGCACGTGTGTTACAGGGTACTGTCTAGCCTGTGGCTATGGATGGTTTTGGGCTTCCTCTTACGGAGGGCCTGGTTTTGGAGATATGGCGTGCAGTGCATGATCAGAGAAGAATTGATGTTTCGTATGCTGACTTTCAGCAACTGTGTGAGTACGGGAAAACTGAGGGGTTTTTCCCTGTGGTTGAAGCGATTTTTTCTCAGTCGGCTTGGGACGCTGTAGGCGATTCCCTGATCGAGGCTCTGCTGGTCGGTTATGAGCCCCGGGTGCTCCGGCTGCTCGGGATCTGGCGAAGGTGCGGCTTTCTGAGGCCGGGTCCCGAGGTCGCCTCCCCCGGGATCGCCGGGGCCCCCGGCGGGTTGAACGGGGCCGCCGCGGGACCGGTGGGCGTGACCCCGCCTCGGCCCGTGCCCCGGCGCTGTAAGCCTGAGCCTTGCCAAAGGGCCATCGGGGACGCCGCGGACCCGTGGGGTTTAACGCCGCCTCGGCCCGTGCCCCGGCGGTGTAGGCCCGGGGCGGGGTTGGATCCCTGCCCGGGGGCTGCCGGGGACGCCGCGGACCCGGGGGGTGTAGCCCCACCTTGGCCCGCGCCCCGGCTGTGTGGGCCCGGGGCGGGGTTGGATCCCTGCCGGCAGGCTGTCCGGGGCGCCGCGGATCCGGGGGGTGTAAGCCCTCCTCAGCCCGTGCCCCGGCGGTGTAGGCCCGGGGCGGGGTTGGATCCCTGCCGGCAGGCTGTCCGGGGCGCCGCGGACCCCGGGGGTGTAACCCCTCCTCGACCCGCGCCCCGGCGGTGGAAGCCCGGGGCGGGGTCGCCGCCTCCGCGTGCCCTCCCGGCACAGACCGATGAGGGGGTGCTTGAACGGGGGGTGGCGCCGGCCCTGGGGGATGCCTCGGGGTCCGTCCCATGTCCGTGCTGCGGCTGGGCCGTGCCCTGCCCCGCGGTGGGGGACGGGCCGGGCCCGGGCCCGGGCCCCATGCTGGAGTCGTGCGGCGGGGGCACGGGTGCTGCGGGTGCTGCGGACGCGGGGCTGGGTTCTGCCGGCCCCGTGCTGCCGGATTCCCGTCCTGCGAGCCCGGGTTGTTCCCTGGCAGCGGAGCGGGACGGTGCCGCGGCTCTGCCGGCTGTGCCTTTACCGGCGCCCCGGTTCCCCCCCGCGCCGGGAGCGGGCTGTGCTGAACTGCCTCCAAACCCCCCCGCCTCAGGTTCCCGGGCATCACCCGAGCCTGCGGCTGGAGCCGGGCCTCCCCCGTCGCCTCCTGCGGCTGTGGCAGACCAAGGTCCTGAGCTGTTTACCACTGGCTCCGGTGGTGCTGCCGCGGGGGAGAAGGCGGTGGCCTTGACGGGCCAGGGGCCCCAGGCTGCTGGAGCCTCTTCAGCTGGCCTGTGGACTTTGTCCTCCTGTAAAATGACTGTGCAGCTGAGCATATCAGGCATTCCATGTGCTTCCGAATGCTTTGGTCCAGTGGGTGAGGCCGTGAGTGCTCTTCTTGTGGCATGGTTGAACACCACTGCTCAAGGCACCATTGTTCACCTCGGGGACGTTGATTCAGATTTCCTGGGGTGCATTTTTGCCATGGGTTTCACACTCACCCCTCCTGTTCCTAGATTTGCTCACCTTGTGCCTTTTGAGTTTTATGTTCGCAGAGCTGAGAATCAGCTGCGGGAAGATGGTGGCTTCGGGTTCCCTGGACCTCCCTGGGTCACTGGACTGCTGTTCTGACAGCCAGGGATCATCCTGAACGGGTCTGCACCCAGTCCATCCTTGGTGAGATGCTGTCAGAGATTAGCTTCTGTGGGTTTTGACACTGGCATGGATATCATGATTGTCTGGTTTGCTGATGGACCCTTGGACCTGATGCTGACACTCAACACAAAGAAGAACTTGAGACTGACTCTTTGTTCAGCAGATTCTGTTTTTCTTTTCTCATGATAGACTAGTCACCCTCCGTGACTTGATGCAAGAACAGCTGGATCACAGTGATCTGGAGTTTCAACCAGTCCCTGGGACATTCCTGTTTTCTGTATCAAGAACAAGTCTGGGAAATGGAGGTTGCTACACCTCCAGAAAGTTACTGCTATGATGGAAAGCATGGGATGTTGCAGGCTAGCATGCCTTCACCTGCCATGCTTCCTGCTGATTGGCTAGTCCTCATTGTGGATCTGAAGGATTGTTCTTTGCAATTCCTTTGCATCCCGATGACAGACCGAAATTTGTCTTTCTGGTGCCAGCTATTAATAATGCTGAGCCCACACAGAGATGTCAATGGAGGTTTTGCCATTTCACAAGGCTTGTAAAAATTTGCCGGCATTTGCCGATGATATGGGGCTCTAGCCCTCTCTGGAGTTTGCAAGCAGTTTCCTGTTGCTCGTCTCTACAACCTCCCTGAAATTATTTGAGGGGTCAAAATAATTTTGGGACAAACAGTCCCGCATTTGGAGGTGCAATTATTTATTTTTTAATTCAGTGCAGACACTGCATGAATGATGTCCAAATATTAATGGACTTTTACATGGTTGTGTCCTTATATGGGACTGACCACGACAGAACTGTCTCCCTTGTTTGGTCTATTAAAGGGGGACTCTGATTTTAAAGTCACCTCTGACACTGACCCCACAGGCACAGTAGATGCTGGAGGAGGTTCTGCGAGCAGTTTCTGCTCCTCAAGTTTATTACATTAATCTTTCCATTGATGTCGCTGTTTTGCTTTTTAGGTTTTTTTTTTTTAGAGAGTCATGAGGCTGGATCAGCCCAATTGATGGAATTACAGACTGCTGTCATAGCATTTCATACGTTTTCCCAGGCACCTTTCAGTTTGGCCATGGATTCTGCCTCTGTGACCAAGTTGAGAGCCATCCACAAGCAGGTGTTGATGTTGGACAATTGTGTCATTTATTTTTGAGTTTTGTTGTTTTTCCGGTTCTTGTTTTTTGGGTTTTGTTCTTTGGTTTTTTTTGGTTTTTTTTATAATAACGAAAGGGTGAGATATCACCCTGAAATTACAGCCTTCTGATTGTATGGAGTATTGTATTTTTCCTGTTATTTATCTTTTGATTGTTTATAATGTTGCTAGTTTCTTTGTTCATTTTTCTTTTTCTTTTCTTTTTATTAAACCGAAAAGGGTGAGATGTCGCCCTGAAAACTCAGCTTCTGAGCTTGCTAACATAGTTTTCTAAAGACTTTCCCAGGACAGTAACTGTAAACATAGATATGTGTACATTCTTTCTGTTACACGTCTTGTGATGGACATCTCTCATGGCCAGTGCTGTGAGAAAGTGTTATCCTGACCATCCAATCCCTGGCCGTGGTCAGGAGCCTATAAATCCTGGGAGGAAAAATAAACTCGCTCTTCTCTTCACCACACCTCGACCTGTGTCCGTGTGATCTGTTCATCTTCAGCGGCAACAAAGCACTGCGTTGGCACTTTATCATCAGGGGTGGTAAAAAGAGATATCTTGGCAGCATTAGCTATATCCTGTAAGGCTGCTTCAGGCAGATCCCTGGCCTGATCTCGGGGCTTTTGGAAATCTCCTTCTCCTGCTAATTGCTCTAAAGTAAAATTGGGTCTGTTAGCATCTCTTGCATAAACATCTGCCAATTGCTTTAAATGTTTTTTCCACTGCCTCTCCCACAACATGTATTCTGCTGGAGAGAGGAGGCAGTTCATAATATTTTTGATGTCATGAGGGACCATGACGTGGGCAGAGAAGGAGGCTTCCAACAAGTGTTTAAAAAAATGTGAACTCCTGCCATGTTCCTCGGCAGCTTTGCAAAGTTCCTGCAGTTCCCTATAGTGAAGGGACTCCCATGCAGCAACCTGTGCCCCTGTCCTGTCTCTCCTCATTATTACAGGAAAGGCAAGTATTTTCTGGGACAGAGCTGAGTTCCCTGCCCGTGTGGCTTCCCTCTGCACCTCAGCCCAGTGGTCTTCATACTCAGAATCTGAATAAGAAGATTCACTGCTCTCATCTCCTAGTGGAGATGGGGGGTGCTTGCTGGCAGCACGGGGCCGGCTCAGGTGTCTAGAGCTGGCCCTTTTGTGGCCGGGTGGGGAAGCGGGGGTGGCCCCGCTCCGGCCGGAGCCGTCCCGACCTCCGGGGCACTGGGACCCTGGAGCGGGAGCGCCGCTGGGGACGGGGCCCCGGCACAAAGGGACAGGACCGGGGCCCGCGACGGGGAGAGGTTTCCCGATGGATGGGGGAGGGCCCGACGCGGTTACACCCAACGACGCGGTGGGGGGGGAAGAGGAGCAGGACGCGGCAGGAAGAGAAGGGGTGAAGGCGGGAAAGTGGCCATTTTGGGCATCGAGGGCGGGAAAACCGGGGTGGGAGTGGGACAAAATGGAGGGGCTGGCCACACTGCCGGCGCTATCTGTGCTAACGCTAGGAAATGGGAGGGACACAACCGGGTGTGAGGGCATAGGGGAGAGGGTAGAGGAAAGACCCAGAGTGGCATGGCCATTGCCACCCTGGTGCGGGTAGAGAGACAGTAGGGGGGTGTCAGGGAGACGGCAGCAGCCCTGTGCCCGGGGGCAATGTCCACCCGCCGACTGGCTCTCAGGCAGGGAAAGGGGTTCAGGGACACCTGGAGGGGCTGACGGGGTTGGGGGATTTAACTGGGGACCCAAAACTCCCTCTTCTTTTTTTCTCTCTTTTTCCAATGAGAAAATAATATTTTGAAACACAGGAAAAAACTTTGCAACAGAAAAATCCCCTTTAGCTTGAACTGTATATAACTTTCTCCCCACATTATCCCAAAAAATTCCTGATTTAGCAGAGTCTGAATTAATCTTAAAATGCTTAAAAACCCAATGAATAAATCTTTTTAAATCCCCTTTAGAAAACTTAAAATTTCCCGCTTTTAAGGTAGTTACAACTTGGATATAAAAGTCCCTCTCAGGTGGGGTCAGCCTCAATACAGAGGACTCATTCCCCATCCTTTTTCACTCCCCACCCAGCAGTAAAACAGCAAAAAAAAAAAAAAGAAAAAAAGCCCGAAGAAAAAAACCTTTCACGGGATACACTTACAATTTCTCTTCGGCAGATGCCGGCGGGCGAGAACAAAGCTGCTGGGTGGGTGGTCACCTGACGACCGGTCCTCAGGGGCTTTCCCTTGCCCCAGATGGTCAGCGAGGGTCCCGGTCGCAGCCTCTTGGATCGCTTCTTGCTAGAACGCAAGCAAGCTTCCTCGAGGGGCGGCGGCTCCAACGGCGGCTCGCCTCACAACTGAAGGTGCAGGCAGACGCTTCTTCAGGGCTTCTTCAAAGCCCCACGTTGGGCGCCACTTGCCGCGGCGGTGGAAAGCCCGGAACACCGCGACTTCTCCAGAAGCAGCCTTGAGAAAGGCTGGCCCGAAGCGCATGCGAGCAGCTTCGAGCAGTCGAGTGATTCTAGCTCAGCTCAGTAATAGTATAGTGATTTCAGCTCAGCTCAGCTCAGCTCAGCAGCGGCGGGCAGGCAACACAGGAAGCAGGGACGAGATAGCTGGTCCAGCGTTCCACCGAGGCACAAGCCTTTATTCAGGCAAAGCTTCGGCGAAGGGTGCCGGTAACAGCGAATCTCCCGAACAGAGGAAAACCCGGGATATTTATGGGGAAGGAGAGGGGCGGGGGGAAGCCCCAGATACCTGTATCGGGGTGGGACAGCAGGGGGGAACACCAATGAAACACAACAGTTTAACATAACTAACTCAAAGACCCCTGGGAGCAACATTGTGTCGCTCTTACAGAGAAGTATCTCCTCTCCAGGGGAGGGCCAGTATCTCGGGCCCAGCGGGCTCCTCCGCACCCACAGTGGTTGAAGCGATTTTTTCTCAGTCGGCTTGGGAGGCTTTAGGCGATTCCCTGATCGAGGCTCTGCTGGTCGATTATGAGCCCCGGCTGCTCCGGTTGCTGGGGATCTGGCGAAGGTGCGGCTTTCTGAGGTCGGGTCCCGAGGTCGGGTCCCCCGGGATTGCCGGGGCCCCCGGCGGGTTGAACGGGGCCGCCGCAGGCCCGGTGGGCGTGACCCCGCCTTGGCCAGCGCCCCAGCGGTGTAGGCCCGCGGCGGGGTTGGATCCCTGCCGGCAGGCTGTCCGGGGTGCCGCGGACCCGGGGGGTGTAACGCCGCCTCAGCCCGCGCCCCGGCGGTGGAAGCCCGGGGCGGGGTTGCCTCCTCCGTGTGCCCTCCCGGCACAGACCGATGAGGGGGTGCCTGAACGGGGGGCGGCGCCGGCCCTGGGGGATGCCTCGGGGTCCGTCCCATGTCTGTGCTGCGGCTGGGCCGTGCCCTGCCCCGCGGTGGGGGACGGCCCAGGCCTGGGCCCCGTGCCGGATTCGTGGGGTGTGGGCACCGGTGCTGCGGGTGCTGCGGACGCCGGGCCGGGTTGTGCCGGCCCCGTGCTGCCGGATTCCCGTCCTGTGAGCCCGGGTTTTCCCCCGGCAGCGGAGCGGGACGGTGCCGCGGCTTCCCCGGCTGTGCCTCTACCAGCGCCCCGGTTCCCCCCCGTGCCGGGAACGGGCTGTGCCGAGCTGCCTCCAGCCCCCCCCCCCCCCGCCTCAGGTTCCCGGGCATCGCCCGAGCCTGCGGCTGGAGCCGGGCCTTCCCCCGTCACCTCCTGTGGCTGTGGCAGACCAAGGTCCTGCGCTGTTTACCACTGGCTTGGGTGGTGCTGCTGCGGGACAGAAGCCGGTGGCCTTGACAGGCCAGGGGTCCCAGGCTGCTGGAGCCTTTTCGGCTGGCCTGTGGACCTTGTCCTCCTGTAAAATGACTGTGCAGCTGAGCATATCGGGCATTCCATGTGCTTCCAAATGCTTTTGTTATAAATGCAAAGGCAAATTTGGGATAAAATCAAAAAGAGAAATTTATTAATAAACAACAAAGAATGACAATGAGAGAGAAAAACCACAATAAAAATGGTCAGCGCAGCGCTGGGTGGACAGGGTCTACACCCGAGGTGTAGGGTTCCCAAATCCACGTCTGAGCGCTCTCAGGATTGGGGTTTTATAGGATTTTTAAGTCCTCAGGCTAAAATTCCAAGCAGGCTCCATTCACCAAGTGTTCTTGATTGCTCGGTGAATAGATTTCCTGGCTTGGAAAAATAGACCTAACCAGTGTCCGGACAGAGTCTCCTCATATGCAAAGAGACTCTGTATGTATTTTAATTTTGGGTTATCAAGGCTGAAGTGATGTGATCCGGGGTTGGTGCCGATGGAAATCTCGGCGGAGTCTCCCCCTTTGTTTCCAGTGATTGTATCTCCAACACTGGTCTGGCAGGTGGGCTATCCAAGACTAGCGGCGGATACTTTTCTGAGGCCCATCTTTGTCGACTTTGATTGTTTCACAACCGAGATCTGCAGAGAAGTTGGTCAGGTCCGGAGTTGGGTTCCTCCTCCGAGCTAGTCCTTTTGTTGTCCTTGATGGCTCCCATCCTGTCTATTTTCTGAGTTAATGTTTGTTATCTGGGTGTTGGCTACAATCCTTTGCTTTCGGAGAAGAACTCCCGGCCAGGCTTGGGAGGAGGGTTTCTTTCTTTTTACATACACATCTTTGGTTTTTCATTATTTCAATATATACATCTCATTTATATCTTTACGAATTTTTATTTACACATAATTTATTACACTTTGGTCCAGTGGGTGGGACTGTGAGTGCTCTTCTTGTGGCATGGCTGAACACCACTGCTCAGGGCATCATTGTTCACCTAGGGGACGTTGATTCAGATTTCCTGAGGTGCATTTCTGGCATGGGTTCCACACTCACCCCTCCTGTTCCTATCCCTGTGGGACCCGGATTTGCTCACCTTGTGCCTTTTGAGTTTTATGTTCGCAGAGCTGAGAATCAGCTGCGGGGAGATGGTGGCTTTGGGTTCCCTGGACCTCCCTGGGTCACTGGACTGCTGTTCTGCAGCCAGGGATCATCCTGAAGGGGTCTACACCCTGTCCATCCTTGGTGAGATGCTGTCAGAGATCAGCTTCTGTGGGTTTTGACACTGGCATGGACATCACGATTGTCTGGTTTGCTGATGGACCCTTGGACCCGATGCTGAGGCACTCAACACAAAGGAGAACTTGAGACTGACTCTTTGTTCAGCAGATTCTGTTGTCTTCTCTCATGATAGACTAGTCACCCTCCGTGACTGATGCAAGAACAGTTGGATCACGGTGATCTGGAGTTTCAGCCAGTCCCTGGGACATTCCTGTTTTCTGTATCAAGAAGAAGTCTGGGAAATGGAGGTTGCTACAACACCTCCAGAAAGTTACTGCTATGATGGAAAGCATGGGGATGTTGCAGGCTAGCATACTGTCATGGGGTTACTTTACCTTTAAGAAGGTTAAAGTTGCTGGGGGCTGCCGGGAGTCTTCTCTCCTGACCAATTATCGGTCATTGCTGAGAATTGACAGCAGTTTTAGCCATTGAAAAGTAGAATCAACTTGTGAACCCCACCTTAAAGTGTACAACCAGAAGTCTGTGGGTCTCTTTGTTTTCTGACTGTGAAAGGTAGTAGAGCTTCGGCTTCTCGCTCTGCCCGGCCACGTGTGGCCGGGCGGGGGCCGGGCCTGGCCTGCCGCGTCTCCCGTCTCCCGGCCGGGAGATGGGGCCTGCGGGAGCTTGCTCCCAGCCAAGCTAGGCCAGGCCAGTTCCTGGCTTGGCTGCAGGTTTTGCCGTGATGGAATTTACCAGAAAACTGCCGAGTAAAGAAGGAGAAGAGCTCTAAGCTTGTTGCAAGCAGAGACGGTGACTATGCTCTCCAGAGCAGCTATGAGGAACTTTCCATCGCAGACGGCTCCAGCTCCTGTTCAGCAGAGATCACCGAACCATCTACAAAAGCTTGGGCAAGATTTTAACTCTTTCTTATCCAGATGAGACTTGCGGATTAATCTTTTTATCCAGAGAGAGAAAAGGAGAGTGATCAACATGAAAAGAGACTTTATAAACTACTAGTGGCAAGAAAGAAAAGAAACTTCAAGAAAGGTAGAGAATTAAGAAGATGCTTTAATTAAGCTGAAATATCTTTCTGTTAAAACTATGGGGATGGACAATAAAGTCCTGAAAAGAACTCTTTTAATTCATGATAGTGTATGGGGAGGAATAGAGTGTTCAAAGTGTAAATTTGAGTAAAAAGCAGAATAATTGTGGTATAGTGAAGTGCTAGGAGATTTGAAGCCTTGAGAGGCAATGAGAAAACTGTTTTCTAGTGAAGCGCACAGAAACAGATGAAGAATACTTTTTGCCTTTGACTAACTTATCCTTAAAAATACTATCCCTAAACATCATGACCTATAACACATTTCAGAGTGATGTGGAATGGGAGGAGTGAGCTTTGATAACAGCAGCTCTGAGCAGCTGATATCAAGGAAACAGAAAACTATAACAAAATAGCTTTCTTGTGAGAAACTCCATAAATTAACAGAAAGGAACTTCTGTTTCTCTACAGAAACTGAAGAAAAGACTATAGAAAGAATTGGGACTGTTTAAACCATCAAAATTCTAAAGTTTTTGTCTCTGTTGTCATGTGAACAAAAGAATGGTGAGCAGTGAGAAATGAAAAGGTTTTTCTAAAAGTTTATTCTGGTGTTCTTATTCTTGTAGTTTGTCAATAAACTTTCTTTATTCCTTTTAAGTGTTATGCCTGGTTTGCTCTTGTTTTAATCCATATCTCACAGCAAGAAATAAATAATCCTTTTTTCCCCTTTTTGTTAATTACTGGTTCAAAACCACAACACATACATTCACCTGCCATGCTTCCTGCTGATTGGCTAGTCCTCATTCTGGATCTGAAGGATTGTTTTTTACAATTCCTTTGCATCCCGATGACAGACCGAAATTTGTCTTTTGGTGCCAGCTATCATTAATGCTGAGCCCACACAGAGGTATCAATGGAGATTTGCCATAAGACATGCAAAATTTGCCGGCATTTGCCGATGATACGGGGCTCTAGTCCTCTCTGGAGTTTGCAAACAGTTTCCTGGTGCTCGTCTCTACAACCTCCCTGAAATTATTTGAGGGTCCCAAATAAATCCCAAAATTATTTTGGGACAAACAGTCCTGCATTTGGAAGTGCAATTATTTATTTTTGCATTCAGTGCAGACACTGCAAGAATGTTGTCCAGATATTAATGGACTTCTACATGGTTGTGTCCCTATATGGGACTGACCACAACACAACTGTCTGCCTTGGTTGGTCTATTAAAGGGAGACTCTGATTTAAAGTCACCTCTGACACTGACCCCAGAGGCACAGTAGATGCTGGAGGAGGTTCTGTGGGCAGTTTCTGCTCCTCAAGTTTATTATATTAATCTTTCCATTGATGTCACTGTTTTGTTTGTAGGTTTTTTTTTAGAGAGTCGTGAGGCTGGATCGGCCCAATTGATGGAATTACAGGCTGCTGTCATAGCATTTCATAAGTTTTCCCAGGCACCTTTCAGTTTGGCCATGGATTTTGCTTCCTTGACCAAATTGAGAGACATCCACAAGCAGGTGGTGATGGACATTTGTTTCATTTATTTTTTTTTGAGTTTTGTTGTTTTTGTGGTTTAAAAAAAAAAAAAAAAAAGTTTTTTTTGTAATAATGAAAGGGTGAGATATCACCCTGAAATTACAGCCTTCTGGTTGTATGGAGTATTGTATTTTTCTATTATTTATTATTTTGATTGTTTATAATGTTGCTAGTTTCTTTGTTCATTTTTCATTTTTCCTTTCTTTTTATTGAACCAAAAAGGGTGAGATGTCGCCCTGAAAACTCAGCTTCTGAGCTTGCTGACATGGTTTTCTAAAGACTTTCCCAGGACAGTAACTGTAAACATAGATATGTGTACATTCTTTCTGTTACACATCTTGTGAAGGGCATCTCTCATGGCCAGTGCTGTGAGAAAGTGTTATCCTGACCATCCAATCCCTGGCCATGGTAAGATGCCTATAAATCCTGGGAGGAAAAATAAACTTTCTCTTCTCTTCACCACACCTCGACCTGTGTCCGTGTGATCTGTTCATCTTCAGCGGCAACACCTACCCATTCCTTAGAGTAAAGGGTTGGATTCCAATGTCTGTCACCATAAAGTACAGTGATTTTATTTAGACTTCATGTGAGTAAAATTTAGTTATGTTCCTCTGAGCAAACAGGCATTAAGAGAAGAGCGTTTTGACTTGAATATCAAAAACATCAAAACCCCACCCCCCCATAGCTGTTAAACAAAGAATCATTCAGAATAAGACTAACTCATGTTAACATTAAAACAACATGTGTAGTAAAATATTTTAACAGAGTAAAAGCATGATATTTTAGTAAAAGCCTGTCTGCACAAGCCAGCCTTTGGTATAAATGACAATATTAAAGGTAGTGTCCTTGAAACTCTCCTGAAGCAGTGAGAATGAAAGAAAAACAATAGCCTTGTGTACAGGAGAAAAAATGTAAACCAATATGCATTAGCCAATAGTAATTTGCTAAGCCCACAGATCCTGTCAGACCCTATAAAAGTGTGCTAAAGATAGAAATAAATGGCATTCACTATACTTCTGTGAAGACTCAGCTGAATAGTCTGAGTGGTTTCTCAATATCTGGCGCTCCGATCAGGAACCTCTCGTGGGCTGAGAGGATTTGGTGGTGGAGCCGGTGGAGCGGATCCATGCGCGGGAAGATGCGGATGCGGATCGGTACCGGGTAGGCAAGCCTGCGGGTGGGGAGATGCGGAATGGAGGCAGGACGCTGGGGGAAACCGAGGGTGGAGGAGTTGAGGAGGGGTCGTGACCCTCCCCCTGCCCGTGGCCGCAAAGAATGGATGGGTTTGCAGCAGCACAAACTGCTTCTAAACATTATCGTTAAACAAAGCGAAGCAGTCAAGGATATGGACCTTGAAAAGCTCGTTCTATGGGCTAGACATAATGGGCGCGGGCGCCTCCAGGTCCCGCTGTTGCCTTTTGCAGCAGAAGTATGGAAAGACATAGGAGATTTGTTGTGGAAGAACACGATTACAGGGAAAAGCAAGGACACTGTCTCTCGGTCCAACTTGGCAGATTGTAATTAATACCTTAAAGAACAGGAAAGTGAGATATGCTGAGGCTGTGAGCCCCGTAATTCTACCTGCCTCACAGCAGCAGCCTCCCACTGCTGGGCGAGCATTCCTGTCTATGCTGCCCTTAGAGAGAGGCAGGGAGAGTCAGAGAGAAGAAAATAAGGAGAAAACAACTCCACAATAAACGCCGAAACAACAAACAGAATCTGTTCAGCAGCGGCAGGATGTGATATATCCTGAACTATTTGCTTCACTTTTGGAGACACTTTTAACACTAGAATCTTATTTAAGTCCCCACTTTACTACCCTGGAAGAAGAGAAGCCAGGTTTAGAATGGTTTCCACCTGAACCAGGGGGACATGGGGGAGCACTGAGGTGTGCGCAGAGAACAAAGGCACCCCCAGGGCAGAGGCAGTGCAGAAAAAGCTCCAAGGCCACGCTGGAAAAATATCAGCAATTACAGAAACCATTGAGCAGAAACAGGTGGCTCAGACACCTTCAAAGAGAGACAAAATAGCCAAAAAATCGTTAACTATATGGTATCTAGTTCTAAATTCATCACTGCAATTAAAAGTTGATAAGCTGCAATGGTCACCATTGTTACCACCTGGCCCTGAGAGACTTTTTGTGTAACATTGCCTGCTTTTGTAAAATCGCGCCCTTTTCCCTCTGTCTGCGAACAAGAGAAATATTGAGAGAAAAAACTGTATATGTTAAAGTTAACTTTGTGAGGTTTTTTTCCCTTCTCTCTGTTTTTCCCCTCTGCAAGAGTATGTGGGGTATGACAAAGACTTCACTCAAACCTTCTAGAGATAACAGCAGCAGAGCAGCAGCAGAGTGGGCAGTTCACACCCTCACTCCCTCTCTAAGAAAAAGCACTGGGACAGTACCCAATTTGTTAAAAGGCCATGATTTATTGGTTTTTTTAAAATGTTTTTATGTACCCTTTTAGAGTTAATTTTGTGTTTTAAGTAATTATGAGTTTACGCAGTTGCAGTTTTTTTGAGTTTTACTAGAGAAAGTATTGTGATTATTTGAAAGTTTAAAAAGCCCCTTTTTAAAAAAGTATTTAAGGTGAATATTAACAGAAGTAAAAGTTACCTTGCAATAATTAGTTTTGAAACTTAATGTTAAAATATTGAATGATTTACAGCTACTAAGAAAACAACCTTCCAATTAATGTTATCTACAAAAGAGATTTATGGTTTAAAAAATAATTAGCCAGGAGAACTTTACTGTACAAGACAAAGTTAAGTTAAGCATATATTGCCCATTTGTTTGGTTTTTCCACAATTTTAATAAGGTAATTTCAATGTGAGTCCTTTTGTTATAAAAAACATGTGTAGCAGCATATATATACCAATTTGGACTTTGGATTTTAATTAAAAGTTAGACTTAATGTTTTTGAAAAGTGCTACAAAAGCTAAATGGCAACTTGCCAAATCCTGTGTTGTGGTTTTTCTTTAGTAAAACTACACTTTAAAAATCCTGACCAATTTAAGCATATGCTAGGCAAATTCCTGTTATGAATAAGTATTTTTAGTAACATTTGCAGTTATTGTGAGTTATTCTCAAAGCCAGATGACATAGAATTGTGATGTATTTGTTATATTTTTATAATCTTTATAGTGATTCCATGTTACTGTTTCAAAGGTATATATCAAACTTTCAGTTGCCTTTTTGTAGTAATAGAGTGAGATTAAGTTATGCTTTCATTTAATATAGATTGTTAATAGAATTAAGCAAAATTAAGTTTTATTATGTTTAAGTTTGAATGTTTTTAAGTTAAGTTTTATAACTTTGATATTTTTTAAGGTTAAGTTTTGTTATTTCCTTTTGCCATAATTAATTTTTATCAGGTTCAAATATTGTTTAATTTTAATTGTTTTATGTTTTGTTAAAATTATTTGTTTAAACTGTAAAATATAGGGGTTTTTTTGAGAGAGATGAAGATGACTACAACTGAAACAGCTACGATAGAACACTGATGAACCTGCTTGTGGATAAAATTGAATGCAGTCTGTGACACCCTTGATTTCACCAGGAGTTCTAGTGTTTCTTGCAACCCCTGCAGTTTTGTTTGTTATAGCTTTATTATTTTTCAGTGTTTCCAGAATTTCAAGGAAATGTATCATTGCTGAGGGTCAGCTCCCATGGGAGAGGCTTCAGATTAAACCAACTGCTGAACAGTTTAATTGGTCTGTTCCCTAAGGCTTCTGATCATTTGCTTTGTACAAATGTATTTTAACAGTTTGCTGTGCTGTAAGCATCTCATAGCTGCTACTATTGAGAACCTTGTTTTGGAAATGAGTTAAAAGGCATCTTTCCAGTTTAAAGCCTAGGCCCTGGCCAAGCCTTGACTTTACCTGGACAGAATGTTTGCCAACAGATCCAGATGTTTTTTGCACCAAATCAGTATTTGAGTCACTTTTTGACTCAGCAATTTGACCCTGTTAATATGACAGCTGAATCAATTTTAAAGTGAGCTTGGAGAATCATTTCTGGAGGTGGTTATCCAATCCTTCACTGACTTTTTTGTTTGTTTGCAGACTATGAGATGCTGGTGCAGTGTTTTAGTGGTTAATGGTAATTTTATATTACATATGTTATTAATAATGTTTATGATTTGATTGATTTTTAACTGCTATAGGTTTTTATTTATTGTGTATATGGTTTTGTGTTAATGTTGCTGTACATGATGGAAGTACATCTCCTTTTATTTTTTTTTTTTTAAAAATCAGGGGAATTGATGCCCTAAAAGCCTTTGATTACTGCAATATGTGTATTGAAAATTTGGACCACAAGAATGAAATATTTAAATCAAAATTTAGAAAGATCATATAAGCTGAATTTACAATTAAGTGTACCACAGCTAAGTCAAAATAATTCATTAACTTCAAGGCGAGAAGTGCCTGCGTTTTGTTGACAGGTTCAAAAAGGTCACCTGTTCATCTGACCAGACTGTCTATCTCTGAAAACATGAGATCCAGTGAATGGAGACGTCACCACACAACCTTGGTACTCCAAACAAGATCAGAAGTGGACCCGCCAGGACACAGTTGTGTCTGAAAACTACACAGACAGTTTGCCAACAGAAATTTTATGTTGTTATTATGATGTTGTGTCTTTACCAATTTTTTTTTCAGTTATTCTCTGTTTTAAGATTTAGAAGGATGTGAAGAACAACCTAAACATTGATGCCCTCAGTCAGTCACTGATCAGCTGCCAGCTGGTGTCACAGGAGCAGCGGACATTCCAAGACTGAATCACGTTAAATCATAGTCTGTTTGTGAAAAGAATTTTGTAGAAGATCTAAAAGAGTATAGAGACTCCATCTAACTGTATATAAAAGCAAATTGTAACTGTACTTCTACCCTTTAAGCAAATTGCTTTCACACTTAGATTGCATAAATACCAGAGCATGTGTTAAAAGTAGTTAGATAATAGTTTAGGATACAGAATTTAGCTTGTGTGATAATTGTTATTTGTAGGTTATTGATAAGTTTAGTAAAGACATTAGTACAAAGTGTAAGTATTCCCCCTTCATGAGTTAATGTGAGCATAGTTGAAAGTTCATCTAACTTTAAAGCCTTAGCTGTGATTCTGCAAGCATGGTGTCATTTGCATGGAACAAACTGCTTATGGTAATTGTGCTGTGTATAGTCCCAGCCAACTGTCTGCTAAACATCCAAAAGCAACAGAACATATGGGTTACTCTAGCACATTGAACTGGCCAAAAATCAATGTGTCTAAGCCTAGCCACACCTGGAGATCCTTTTCACACCTGTCTCATGAGAGTCCCTGAATGGGATCCTCAAACATGTAAAAGTTTAGTTTGCAATGAAATTCAATTGAATCAATTGGCAATGTTATGAGAGTGTAATCTCACTGTTGGTTTCACGTCAAGACAACTTGAAGCCTGCTGACAAGTAAAAATGATTGAAATTCTCAATGTTACCATAGGGCCCTCAGAAAAATTAGACTTGTTAGGTTCCACCAATAGCTCAGGTGGATGGATAATGTTTAAGCTCCCATCAAAAAGCCACTCCAACAATGTAATGCAACATGGGGCTACAGTTAACCCCATAGTTGATCTCATTACTAACACCAAAAGTAAAGCCTTCTATTCATGGTGCAGTCTCACAGGACGATCACCAAGGCGATTACCTAGCTCAATATTCTTTATCTGTGGAGATAGAGCATGGAATGGAATTCCTGCTAGCCCACACGGAGGACCCTGTTACCTTGGGAAACTTACTTTGTTCCATCCAAACTTACACTAATTGCTGAATATAGCTGGTTAAATAAAAAACATCAAATGGTCAAAGCAAAGCCTGAATGAATTACAATGTGATGATGTTAGAGACCCAGACTTTTGGGGTCGTGGCATAATATAGCTAGCCTCCTTTTTTTACTCCAAGAGCAGCTGCTGCTAAAGGCTTGTCAACTCTAAAAAAGCTAGCTTGTTAAACCAAAAAATAACTGAATTTAACATCAACAATGTTAAGTGAACTTTCAGCTGATGTCAGTGGTGTACACCCCACCGTATTGCAAAAGCAAGCTGCAACTGATCTCTTGCTCTTAGCACAAGGACACAGTTGTGAAGAATTTGAAGGTATGTGCTGTTTGAATCCACAAACAATTAAAACAGCTACAAGAATGGGTTACATGCCCTGAAAGAAGACAGTGACCCCATTGGAAGTTGGTTAGCCAACTGAGGCATTACTGGATGGTTGAAGTCTCTTGTGCTGAAAGGGGGATGAATTTTATTTATGGTATTAATAGAAATAGTTATTTTAAGCTGTATGTTATCTTGTCTCTGTAAAAGTGTAAAACTAATTGTGTCTAAAGCCTGGCTTGTGCAAAAAGAGAAACAGGGAATTGTAGTAAAACATTTTAACAGAATAAAAGCATGATATTTTAGTAAAAGCCTGTCTGCACAAGCCAGCCTTTGGTATAAATGACAATATTAAAGGTAGTGTCCTTGAAACTCTCCTGAAGCAGTGAGAATGAAAGAAAAACAATAGCCTTGTGTACAGGAGAAAAAATGTAAACCAATATGCATTAGCCAATAGTAACTTGCTAAGCCCACAGACCCTGTCAGACCCTATAAAAGTGTGCTAAAGATAGAAATAAACGGTGTTCACTATACTTCTATGATGACTCAGTGAATAGTCAGTCAGTTTCTCAATATCATGCAGGGGGAAAAAGTGAGAAAGCAAGCAAGCGAGAAAGAAAACTTGATATAAATCAAGCCTAAACACTCCACCAATCATCAGCTCTCTAAATCAAGAAACCTGACAGATTTTCCAAGTGAGAATCAATCTTCTGTCTCTGCAGTAAGTATACTGTAATCCTTTTCCCAGCACAGTACAGAAAACGTAACTGCCACGTTCAAGATTTATTGAAAAATATTCTGCCCGACTGTTTGAATGCTGCTGTTCCAAATGTTTTTAAACAAGAGGTCAGAAGAGTTTTCATGGCTCTATCTTCCTCTTCTGTCCAAAACAGCTTTGATGAAAAATAATTCACATAGTTTGTGTGCCTGCCCCAAACAGAACCTGTGTCCAGAACTTGAGGTGATGCTCCTGTCAGATGACATCCCCTCACCTCCTGGGTGTGGCAGATGCTGCTGAAAGCACAGAGAGGTCAGTGTGAGGGAAAGGAGACAAAAAAGCAAGGACAGTTAAATAAGTAGGAAGCCAGTACTAAATCCCCCTCACCCCCAGCACTGCCCCTGCCTTCCTTATCTATTGCAGGCTGCAAATCAAAGCTCAGCCCTCAGAGGACAGACTGGGATAGGAACAGATTCTGACTATGGCAACTATCGCATCTCACCGGAGCTTATCTGACCCACAGGACTGGGTCACACCCCAGGAGCAGGATGACCCCAGGTGTGATTAGAGCACTTGTTCTACAGCTTTTGGCTGTCAGTCTGCACTCTGAGGAGACAAGGATGAGAGGGAGGTCTTTTGCATGGGATAACAGAGGATTTAGTGCCGTGAGGAATCTTGGGGGCAAAAGACAGAAAATGCGAGCGACAGAAAATTTCAGCAACAGCTGAAATAGGGAGGTGGTTCAAAGGGAGGGTACAAAGCATCAGCTAATCAGAGATATCCTGGGGAGGGTAAAAGGCAGGGCTCACAAAATCATCATCCAGTGAGGGAGGTAGGGGGGGGAAAGTTGGGTCACATGGACTAATCAAGTGTCGAAGTTTAGGGGATTTCCGAAGTGGAATTCCAAGCATGCGGTGGGCCTAAGACAGATTGACAGGAGACTCAGGGTAGATTGACAACGTGGGGTAGGAGGGTCTCATTTGGACCAAACCATCAACTTAGGTAATAACAGAACATACCATTAACAAGAAACACTGCAACATCTCCCCATTTTCTGTTTAAGAAGGAGAGTTTTGGCACTGAGGAATAGATTCAGATCAGGAGAACACATTTTTTCACCAGGACTGCTGTGTGGATACTTCTACATGATTGACTTCAACATGGTAAACATTAACTAAAAAGTTCTGACATATCACTGGGAAAAAGAACAGTCAGGGATAATCTGGCACAATCAATTAGGGGATCGGGTTTTACAGTTCCTTGGTGCCGGCACCTCCGGAGGGAAGCCACAGTTACATCTTTGGTGGACTGACCTGATCATGGTACGGGCTTGGGGATGTGCGGTTTGACCCACTTTTGAGGGACCCATCTCAACCCAGAGGGCATGGACATGCAAGCGTACCCCCGACCCCAAGTGATTAACTCAAATGGGCCCTCTACTTTTGCTGTCTCAGGACTCTTTATTAAAAATGGGGGTTGTTCTCTCAATTTCAACTGTGTGTTACTGCTGAAATGCCGAACAACAGGCGGGTTCAGGTGTTCAAATAAGCAGTTTAGAAAATTTATGGTAAACAGGTTTTTTTTTAAAAAAAGATTAAACTTTTTACAGAGTTTAATCTGTGGTGGATCACTGGTCGTATTGCTCTGCTGCTCTAGGACTCTCTTGAGCGACTGATGTGTTCGCTCAATGATGGCTTGACCTGGGGGGAGTAAGTGATGCCTGTTTCATGGTTTACTCCCCATTTCTGCAGGAACTCCTGGAAGGCCTTGGAGGTATATGTGGGACCATTATCTGTTTTAATCTCTTTAGGCATCCCCAACACAGAGAAGACGTGTACTAGGTGTTTTTGTGCATCTGTGGTTTTCTCCCCTGTGTGGGCAGAAGCATAGACTGCTCTGGAGAAAGTAGCCACTGAAACATGAACATACCTCAGCCTGCCAAATTGTGGGACGTGAGTCACTTCCATCTGCCACACCTCACAGCTGTTGAGGCCTCTTGGATTTACACCAGTACTCAAGGTTGGTACTGCATACCTTTGGCAACTGGGACATGTAGCTACGATGGCTTTGGCCTGGTCCCGCTTTAGATGGAATTGGCGTACCAGGCCAGGTACATTTTGATGGAATTGTTGATGGCTCAGCTTTGCCTGCTGAAAGATATCCGGCAGGTTGACCATCTTAGTGGGGGTGTCCAGGGCATCTGCTCTTCTGTTCCCTTCTGCAATGAAACCTGGAAGGTCAATGTGTGACCTGACATGCATCACATAGAAAGGCTGCTCTCGGTGGGAAACAAGATAAACTAATTTTGAGAGTAACTTAAACATGTTAGGATTAGAGACCCCTTTAAAACAGCATTTTTGGCTCTAGATATTACTCCTGCAACATAGGCCGAATCAGTGACTAGATTAAAAGGTTCAGAAAAACTCTTGAAGGCTCTGACGACTGCATCTAACTCAATAATTTGAGGGGAGCACTCAACTTCTTTTACATCTGCTTCCCATTTCTGAGTCTGAGGATCCTTCCAAGTCATCACTGACCTGTGGGATGCTCCAGATGCATCTGTGAAAACTGTCACAGCATTGAGTGGCCTCCAACTTTGCTTTTCCTTGGGGACTAATTTAAATGCCAAATTAAATAATTTATGTCCAGGATTATGAATTGAAATTTGTCCTGGGTAGCTATCTAGAGCAAATTGCAGTGTCTCATTTTCCCTAAGTAACTGCTCCAGAACCACTTTTGTTAACTTACCTGATGTTAGGGTAAGTGGTAGATGGATGCATGCAAAGTCACACCCTGCCAGGTCTCACATTCTTGCCCTGGCCTTCCGGATCAATTGAGCCATTAACTCTTGTGGCCTGGTGATACTTTTGGACTGCTGGTGACTGAGGAATACCCACTCTATGATCAAGAGTGGATCCCTCTGACCCAGATGCCACTGAAAAATCAAGCCATGGAGGTGTGGCAATCTTCCCAAAACAATAAACTTAAATGGCAAGTCTGGCAGGCAGCGATGAGCTTGTTTTGTTGCCATTGCCTCTTGAGCTTTCTCCAGAGCTAGCTTGGCCTCTTGGGTTAGGACCCTAGGAGAATTCAGCTCCTCTCCCCCTTTCAATAAATTGAAAAGGGGGGCTAGGTCTTCTGTTATTAAGCCCAGCCAGGGTCTTACCCAATTTAAGGACCCACACAGCTGGTGGAGATCAGCTAAGGTTTTAGGGTTGCTTCTGATCATCAGTTTTTGAGGAGTAATGGTCCTCTTGCTAATTTGGAGCCCCAGATACCTCCAAGGGGGCACCCGTTGAACTTTGTCCTTTTGGAGTTCAAATCCTGCAGCAATCAAAACATTGACAACTAGGTCAAGCGTGTGCTGTAGTATATCATCATTGGGGGCACACACCAGCACATCATCCATATAGTGCAGGATGATGGTTTCTCTTGCTTTGGCGCGCACTGGGGACAGCAATGAAGCAACGTACCACTGGCAGATACTGGGACTGGTTTTCATGCCTTGAGGCAAGGTTCGCCAATGGTAGCGCTTCATTGGAGCTTCTCGATTGATGGAGGGAACTGAGAAGGCAAACCGTGGGGCATCAGCATGGTCAAGGGGAATCTGGAAGAAACAGTCTTTCATATCAATAACTGCCAAATTCCAATTTTGGGGGAGCATCGACAGGGAGGGCATTCCTGGTTGAAGAGACCCCATGTCTTCAATGACTTTGTTAATTTCTCTAAGGTCCTGGATGAGTCGCCATTTGTCTTTTCCAGGTTTCCTGATAACAAAGACCGGGGAATTCCAAGGGCTGGTGATTGGCACAAAGTTGCCTTTTGTTAACTGCTCTTCTACCAATTCATTGAGCACCTTCAATTTTTGTTTATTCAGCAGCCACTGATCTACCCATACTGGGTGTTCTGTTTTCCAGTTCAGCTTCTGGGCAGGGTGCTCATCAGCAGCCGCTATGAAAAATCCTGTAGGGTTTTTGGGATTTCAATTTTCACTCCCCATTGAGACATGGCATCTCTCCCCCTCAGGGGAACTTTATAGTCTAAAACGAATGGGCATAAGCTGGCCAATTGCCCATCTGGCCCTTCAATTTGGATGATGCTCTTAGATTGTTTGGCGAATTGGGCACCCCCAATGCCCTGTACTTTACCTATCACAGGTTGCAATTCCCAATGTGATGGCCATCTGGTGGTTGGGATGATTGTCACATCAGCCCCTGTGTCCAACACTCCATCAAGGTGAAGGTAATCTTCACCTTGCCGGAGTCCACACCCCATCCAAGGCTTGTCTTGTCCAATGACTTCTGCCCAATAGACACCTGGTAAAGAATCGTCCACTGGCATCTCATGTGGCATCGGAATCGCCTGGGCGATGATTTGGCCCTTTGGCATAAAGAAGGGTAGGTGGACACAACACGCCATGAGAATGAGTGCCTCGGGCTCTGACGTTATAATTGCCGGAGAGATTTCAATTTCCTGGGGTGTGTGCTTGGTGTCCCCGATAATGACATACTTACAGTCCAGTCCAGCAAATAAGCCTTTGTCAAGTGGGTCAGCTGACACAGCCTGCCAGTTGTCTGTATTGAAGAATGTGTTTTGTGTCACAACTAGCTTAAAGGGAGTTTGTGGCTTCCAAACCTTCTCTGGGTCCCTATTCTGACCTGCTTCATTTTTGTCTACACGTGACGCAGGCCCATGCTCCCCATCTAGCTTTTTGGAAGTAGTTGTCCCCCTCCCTCGAGAACTTACTGGTTTATTTTGCAGAAGCTCCTTCATTGGGCAAACCTTTGCTACGTGTCCCTCCTGCCCACATTTAAAACACAGAAAAGGCTGTTGGTGTATTTTTGGAGTAGCAGCAGCAGCTGTTTTCTCCATTCTGTCTCCTTTTCCTCGAGGCTCTGGGATGATGGCTCTCTTTGTGCAAGCTTCGATGATCAAGTCGAGGGTTGGTGGTGGCTCAAAGGGCAGGCCTAGGATGATCTTCTTGCAGACATCATTAGCATTTGCTTGGGCTACTTCCATTATTATCTGTTCCTGTAGTTGCCGACTCTCAACCTGCCTCTCCGCTTCAATTCGGAGCCTTTCAACCAAATCTATAAAAGCCTCAAAGGGAAACTGTTTAATATTCACATAACTTTGCTTAGGTTCTTTTGTGGGCATAAGGATAAAGGCCTTCTCTGCAGCTCTCTTTACCTGTTCCAACACAGGCTGTGGTATTTTTTCAGCCTGCATTCTAGCTTGTGACCAATCCCCTTGACCACACAAGTGGTCCATTGAGATACTGTTGTTATCTGCATCAATGGCACAGTCAGGGCTTTGCAAGAGCTCAGGAAGGAGTTCCCATAATAATCTCTTCCATGTCCTCTCTCACAACAGATATTCTGTTTGGGTTAGGAGACATGCAAACGAATCCCTGATATCATCAGGAACTAGTGTATTTGAAGAAAAGGTGGCTTTTAAAAGACATTTAAAATATTCACTTTTTCTCCCAAACTCCTTCTGAGCCTTGCAAAGCTCCTTTTTATGTTGATAATCCAAAGGTTGCCACCTAGGGGTTCCTCTTGCTCGGGTATAGGTAACAGGTGCACCGAAGGGGATGATCTCCTGTTCCAGGTTCTGTTTTTTGTCTCATGGCTTCCGGTTCCCATGCCATCGTGGGAAGCTGAAGCTGGAAGATGATGAGAGGTGCTAGAGAAGGAGGAGGGAACAGGGGTGGGACAGCAATTGGAATGGGTGTTGCTGTTCACAGGTGACATCATGGGAACAGCGGATGTCATGGGAATGGGAGGCTGAGCTGGTGGAAAGGAAGGGGGGTAACCCGGGGAAGGGGTGGAGTTTGGGGAGAGGGGCAGAGAAGGAGGGACATGGGTAGGGGTGGGGGCAGGGGAGGGGTTGGAAGGAACAGGGTGAAAGGGATTGTGGGAAGAAGAAGCACAAGGTGGGGCCCGAGCCATGTGGCTTCCACCATCTTGTGTCCCTTGGGGATCATTCTGAGGGGCAGGGGAAAACTCAGGGAAAACTTGGGAATCTCCTTTAGGGGCATTCACTTGAACTGGAGGATTAACAGCTGGGAAAGAGGGGTTTAGGAAAGGGTCCTTGACAGCGTGGCCATCGCTCTCAAGGCAAGGGTACCGAGAAGTCTGTGGGAGGCCAGGGAGTCGGTAGCTCTCCTGCACTTCATCGCGGTTTGCCTGGCACAGACTTCCCGATGCAAGGGACAAGGATTTTGGATCAGGGGATGGGGGAGGTGGGGGTGTTAGTTCGAGCTTTTCCTCCACTTTCTTTTCTTCAACTATCACTGATTGAATTAGCACAAACAATGAAAAGAATTTAGCAACCGATGCATCACCTTTATTTGTCAAAGCTGTTAATTTGCTTCCAACTACATCCCAGAAGGAGCTGGTTGGTATTTCCTCAGAAGATACCCTTGGAAAGTGGAAGAAAAGCCACTGAACAAACTTTTTTAACAACCTTTTTGAAAACTTTCTTTTTCCACCCTCCAGGGTACCCAAAATTTGAAAATAGATCCCTCTCTGCAGTGCTGACAATTTTGCACCCATTTTCCTTGATGTTAAGCTGCCGGTACAGCAAAAATCTACCCTCCCCTGCAGCAAAAGAAACAACAAACTAAAGATAAAAGTTCCAGGGCCAGTCTCAGGGACAGGGTGCTTTCCGCAGCCAACTGTTGTGGCCTGTAGGTTCATGGCCCCCCCTCCAGCACCCCCAGGGAGCAATGAACCCTTCCCACAACTTGTGAGCACACCAAGCCTAACTTGGGGTATACTCACCCTCCTTAGGTCCACTGGACAGGGGCTGCAGGGAAGTCCTCCTCAGGGAAGTGCTCCTCTGGATGCTAGACGATTATCACTTCCTCCCCTCAAGAGCCATCGGAGAAAAACTGGTCTGCTGCACTCAGAGGTAGCTGACGGCCAGAACTTTTTGGATAAAATCCACAGTTCATCCGTGGGGTCTGTTCACAGGGCCCTGCATGGTGGGCGCCAGCTATCCCATCTCACCAGAGCTGATCTGGCTCTATCACTCCGGCCTGCACAGGACTGGGTCACACCCCAGGAGCAGGATGACCCCAGGTGTGATTAGAACACTCGCTCTACGGCTTTTGGCTGTCAGTCTGCACTCTGAGGAGACAAGGATGAGAGGGAGGTCTTTTGCATGGGATAACAGAGGATTTGTTGCTCTGGGGAATCTTGGGGGCAAAAGACAGAAAATGCGAGCGTGCAACAGCTGAAATAGGGAGGCGGTTCAAAGGGAGGGTACAAAGCATCAGCTAATCAGAGATGTCCTGGGGAGGGTAAAAGGCAGGGCTCACAAAATCATCATCCAATGAGGGAGGTAGAGGGGGAAAGTTGGGTCACATGGACTAATCAAGTGTCGAAGTTTAGGGGATTTCCGAAGTGGAATTCCAAGCATGCGGTGGGCCTAAGACAGATTGACAGGAGACTCAGGGTAGATTGACAACGTGGGGTGGGAGTGTCTCATTTGGACTAAACCAGCAACTGAGATAATAACAGAACACACCATTAACAAGAAACACACTGCAACAGGCAACAGTACTGGAAAACAACCCCTTAATTCTCAGTGCAATACAGCAAATCAATGCTGCTGGCATTGGAATAGTTCATGTTACAAGAAATTCAAGTGATTCTGCAAAAATAAACCAGAGGCAACATGTAAAGGGAGAGCGAAAAGTCATTGGATTAAGAAACTATTTCAATTCAGAAGCCACTGAAAAACTCATGAGCTAAGGTTTCACCAGAGTTTCTAGGGCTGTTTTTAAAGCACGCTGAAGAGGTATTCTTCTCTTTCCCATTGCTTGCAGCCAGGGACTTCAGTGGATCCATCTAAAGAGGCAACCTCACAAGCACTTGCTGGCTTGCATCAGGCACTGGTGCTGTGGTGATGCTCCTGGGCTGGTGGTGCTGGCCATTGAGCTGTGAATTTGGCAGAATTGCAGTGAATCTGGACTCCTTTGAACATTATTTTTTGACAGTGTGTGCTGACACTGGTGTCCTGTGGGGGCCGGGGAACCCGCTGGCTCCGCCATCCTGGCTCTCTCCTGGAGGCAAGACACCTTTCACTCAGAGAGAGACAATGTATCACTCCCAGGGATCTTTGAGTTACTTATGTTAAACTGTTGTGCCCCATTGGTGTTCCCCCCTACTGTTCCACCCCGATACATGTAAGATGTAACTAGGGCTCCTACCCCTCCCCCCCCCCACCCCAACATCCTCCCTAATAAATACCCCGGGTTTTCCCCTGTTTGGTAGATTCACTGTTGCTGGCACCCTTCACCGAAGCTCTGCCTGAATAAAGGTTTGTGCTTAGCGGAACGCTGGACCAGCTTTCTCATCCCTTCTTCCCGTGTCACCTGCCCGCCGCCGCTGAGCCAAGCTGGAATCACTCGACTGCCCGAAGCCGCACACACGCGTTTCAGCCCAGCCCTTTTCAGGGCTGCTTCTCCAGAGAAGTCGCGGCGCTCCGGCCTGTCCATCCCCGCAGCAGTGTCCTGGCTGGATTTCAGTTTGCTTGGTTACACCCCAACACTCTGCAGCCCCTGCGCTGCTGGCTAGGAGGACAATCTCTCTCTGCCCTCCATAACCATGGCATGGCAGCACTGGTCAGTACCAGGGGAGGCTGGGCTTTGGTGAGGGCAGAGTGACAGCCACATGTCCTCCCTGTACCTACCAGAGATGACAAAGTGTGTACTTCCCATGGGAACTTACAGGAATGTTGGAACTGCATGGTTTACCCATGACAACCCAGAGAGGGTGGAACTCTCCAAGCAGGGATGTGAAGAAGCAGCCCTGTGAAGAGCCCAAGGTTCAGCCAAGGAGGAGGCAGTGAGATACCACTGAGCCTTCTCACTTGATCTTCAGAGGAGGGAAGTGATCTGGTAAAACTTCAAGAGATGCATATTCCCACTGGTGAAAAAAAAGGAGCAGAGGAGAGGTTGTTTCCTTCCTGCTTATCCTTTAGTCTCTTCAAAATCTTACAATGAGAGCTTAGTATAGTTTGGTTTTTAACTAAGATAATTAATATTCCAGGAGAAAAGCTGAGGTTTGATGTTCCTTTTAAGTCTATACGATAAAACAGCCAATGTGTCTGCTCAACAGTAGAAGGAGACCTTGCAGGTATTTTTGTTCTACATTGGTAAAGATGGTTATTCTTTTCCAAAATGCACATTTTTTTCCCTTTGCTTTCTGCATGTATTTTCACTTTCTTATAAGCCCAAGTAACATATTTAATGCAAAATTACTGTGAGAATGCCCCCAGAGCTGCAGATGTGTCACTGTCCACTTTTTCCATGAGCTGCACTTGCTCCTCACCCTATCAGTCAGGAATATGCCATTGTGGGGAACAGCCATGCCATCCCTTTAGATGAACATGCAGGAAAGATGGGATTTGAGGTGGTGTTCAAAATTCAGCAAGAACAATTTCCTTTAAAAATTAATTCCTGCTGACATCTAATACAATTGCAGCATGCAGGCAGACACCAGCAATTAATTAATCGGCAGTTTTCAAAAAAGAGGGTATTGATTTGTTGTTCCTCATAAACCTGGAATATTAGACTGAGGACAAGACAATTACATAAAGCAAGGAAAGGAAATTGGCTTTCATGAATGAGACAAATGGGAAGGAGTCTGGATGTCTCTGGTTTTCACCTGAATCCTCATCTAGGGTCATATACCAGAAAAGACACATTCAAAACAGCTCACTCATTCTTCTGAAAAATTCTCTCCAATAAATAAACTATGCTGTCCCATCCCCTGCTCCACCTCCAGCACAGAGCCACCTGCAGCAGAGCAGGACCTGGCTGTGTAGTACAGCCCAGCAGCCCACTCCTTCACTGGAAAATGGCAGCTTTCAGCTCCAGAGCATCTTCTTGAGCAGCTCTGTTAAGTTCAGTCCTGCTCCTCTTGCAAGCTTCCTTCCCTTCCAGACAGCCATGGCACATGGAACGTGAGTGGCATGGCCAAGGCAGCATGCTATCAATCACACTCTGTTTATTCCTGGAGCACAATTGTTTCTTTTTAATTATTTGCTCTGTCCATCACTCTGTCACACCTCCCTGTTTCTCTTTCTCTCCATACATGTTATTTATCACCCCATAAATATTCTTTCCCATGAGATGGAAGCTTACATTTGGGGCATTATTTAGGGCTTTGACAGGCACAACTTCACTGATTCAAGAGGGAAAACCAGCTGAAAGATTCTATCCTCCCTGCCTCCCTGCAGCCCTGGAGGGTGGCAGGGCCCTCAGCAGGAGCAGGGGTGTTGCTGCTGCCCTGGGCACCCTCTGTCCCTGCTCCACCCATCTGTGCCTCTGGCCGGTCCCACTGCTGCCCGTCCTCTGCCACAGCCCTCCCTGCACAGACTACCGAGGCAGAGAATGTAACTGAGCAGTGAATTTTAACTGGCTACACAGTATCTGGTGACAACACCGCCAGCACAGAAATCCTGGAGAAAAACAAACAGGAAGATCTCACGCAGGCAGTTTCCATGGATGCAGCTGCTGCTTGAGTGGGCTAAAAAAACAAAATAGTCTCTCGTCCAGAATTTCACATTCCTTTCTCCCTGCAATCACATGCATGTGGTTTGAAGCTGTTAATTCCCATTTCTGTTCCTGCCGCTCCTCCCCAGAGACTGGGAGCATGCCACCTCCTAATTGACATGGTAGGCCAGGGAACAGGGACGTGATCAGCTTGCCTGTTCAGCGTTCAGCATGCTGACAAGCAGCCCAATACTACATTGCCAAGGCACTAAAGCCTGCCTCAGAAAGCCAAGGCTTCATTAGCAGAAGCTATTTACTTGCTGCCCAGACCAAGGGTCCTGCCAGCTGTGGTGGGTTTGGCTGAGGACAGTGCTCAGACCCAGGTGCTGCAGCCTCACTGGGTTCAGTGAGTGTGAGAGGAATGCTCTGTCTCTCAATGATACAACGTTTTAGCTTGAGTTCCTGAGAAAATCAGGAAAATCACCTTTAACTGCTTGTCAGGGGGTCACCTTATAGCTTTCCTCCTCATCTTCCGTCACACCTTCTTCTTTCAATGCATTCTGTCCTTTTTTTATTATTTTGTCCTTTATTTTATTCTTTCCAAGCAATTTGGCAAAATCTTCAAGGCTTCTGAGCTACCCAAATTCTGACAAATTTCACCCCAAATAAGCCTGCTGCTTGCAGAGGTGACAGGCTGTTTGGGCCAGAGGAAATCCTCCTCCCTGATGCTGCTGACATCTGACAACCCTAACAGAGGTGTATTCCCAGGCAGCACTGATCTCTTCCTGAGGATTTCTGTGGTCTTCTTCCAGGCAGGACTCACTTTCCAGGGAGCAGAGAGGCCACTCCAGCAGGCTCAGTACAGGGTTAAATCAGTGCACAGGTGCTGCAGCTGTGTGAAGGAGTGAAAAATGGGTACCCAGCAGGGCTGAGTCTGGGAGCCTAGGCAGAGTTCCCATTATTAGCCTGAGATGTCCCAACCTTGGGAACCATTAGGAAGATGCACCCTGCTGTAGCAACAGCTTGACTGCATCAGCTACCGACTGTTACAGAAACACCCTGCTGGTAAGCATGAAGCCAGATCAGCTTAATTAGAGCATCTGAGAACTCTGTCTCAGCACAGCTGATCTCATTGTTTGCTTGGGAAGGTGTGCCTTCCAAAGCTAGGAATACACTTGACTTAAAAGGTCTTCCCTACAACTGAGGCAACTCTCAGTATTGTTTTCAGAAGTCACTGAGGCAGATTTGGAGGTGGAAAGGAGAAAAGGACTGTCACATACGTGACTTCCAGTAAAAGAACTCACCTCCACTCAAGGACATCGCCTAGAGCACACTGCCCAGGACCATCACCAGCCAGATATCTCCCAGGACAGAAGTCACCCTCCCTCTCAACAGCCTATGTCAGGGTCTCACCACCCTCACAGCAAAGAAGCTTTTTCTGACGGTAAATGTAATGCTCAGCATTTTCATTTGTATCCATTCCAGTCACAAAGCTGAAAGATAACGTTTGGAGTGCTTGATGTGCTCAGACTGCAACACAGAGACTGCAGCTCTGCCCACGGGACCTGCTGTAAAGGAGCAATCCAATCACTGGGAGTGTTTGTTTTCACATCACCTGCGGAGAAAACCACTCTCCATCTACCCCAAATAAGCCCTGCTTCAGAAAACATGCTGTGAGTGAAGTCCACAGACAGAAAAAAACCAACCTGCCTTTGACTGCACATGCAGGAGCTCCTTGTGCCTCCTAGGAGAGGGAATGCACTCTGGAATGTGGAGCCCTGGAACCTTTCATTGTGGTCTGGCATTCCCAGTGCATCTTCTCTGCCAGGTACGGAGCTGGCAGTGCCTCCAGTGCCGTGCAGTCCTCTCCCTGCATCCCAGCTCACACCTCCACCAGAGCCACAAGTTCCCCTAGCCCCACAACCACGAGCAGTGGGAAGGTTATGGAGTGCTCAAGCATGAGACTGGTGATTACAATTATTATTCAGGTTTGTTGTCTTGGAGATTCTTCTCTGCAGGCAGGACCCCTGGGCAGAGAAGGAGGCATTGCCTTCCCAAATATGACTTCTATCTCCCCCAGACCCAGCTTCAACGACAACAAATTGTGCAGCCTCAGGGCTGCATTTCTTCTGCAGCATCTCCCTCGTGTTGCATTGCATTTTCCCCTTGCTATTTAGCACCCGAGAAACAAAACTGATTAGAGATGTCTCACTGGAGACTTTGGTTTCAGGGAGTAGAAGGAAGCAGCACTAAAAGCATACTGAATATTCATTCGACAATGAAATCTTAATTCTCCTTAGCAGCTCCTCTGGGCAACACATTTCAAAGTGAGACTTGAACATCAAGGTGAATATTCATTATGTTGCAGTTGGCTTTTTCCTCAACAGATCTCATTTCTACATCTCATTTCTGCAAATTCTCATGCACAACTAAACTTACTGCCAGGGCTGAACAGAAAAATAACATCAAAGTGATTTGTATGTGCATGGTGGGCAGCAAACACTAAAGATTTGCAAAATGCAAATTCCGCAGGACTTTAGTAAATACCAACAACTACCAACTCACCAGAGTTGTCCAGGGCATCTTAATGTCTGCTTGGACCTTTGTCACCTTTTGTTATCCACATGTTGTCACCTCAAGGAAGAGGAAGATGGGGAAGGCAGAAGAGCATTGTATCACTGTGAGCTGTACAGTACTTACACAATGGCAGGACTGGGCTCTGTGCTGAGCTCTTCAAACATCTCTTGTCTAAAGGATTTCTTCACACTGTACTTAAAGTATTACCAGCTCTTCATAAACAGTGTCCCAGCTCACTGCTATCAGACATGAATTGCAACGTACATGTGCAAAGAAAATGAGTCAGTTTTTATGGAGAAGCTGCTTCAGGGATTTAATTCAAAATTATTGTCTTCAGTTTTATTAAAATCAATATGGGATTTTATTACAGTATAAATTAAATGGGAGGCTATTTGCTCCTCAGGTACCAGAAGCAATAGTGTGAACATTGCTTCAAGCAATGATATTCATCCACATGTCTTAGCTAATGCTGTCTGTGTACACGTGTGGGGTTCCATTTCTTTCTCTCTCTTGTTTTTTCATCGCTTAAGCATCAGGCACAGTTCATGAAATGCAACTGAGGCTTACAGATGATACTGAGATATTTTTAAAGGCTCAGGATACTCAGAAAGGACTTGAAAAAATTATTATGATCTGTGGGAAATGCTCTACAGTGAGTGATTAAAGAACTCAGTTTGTTTATTAAAAAGAAGGTGGAAGTTAGCTTGATTACAGAGTAATCAATTATAGGATAATTAATAGATTCACAGGGAGAAAAGTACATGGGACGAAATGGCTTTTAACCTATGTGAGAAGGTGGCCATCATGCTCAGCAGCATGCACCAGCCAGGCACGGGGCCCGGGCAGGGGGTGCTGCTGGGGTGTCCCACCCTGGCACATCAGCACCACTGCCAGACACAAACCCTGGGGCAGATGTGCCCATCCCTGTGTCAGACAGTGGGCTTGCGAGCTGAAACACATATTTGGGTTCACCTGTTAGCAAGCAGCAGCTAGAGCTGGGAAGCTCTAAGCTCACACATAGGTGGCAGTCTGGTAATAGCACTGCTTTGAGATTGAAATTTCTAAAACCAGAGTGAGGAGATTTCATGGAAATGTCAAAGTGTTGGAGGAAAAACCTCAAATGCTGTATTACAGTAGATGTAAAATAAACTGTGATAATAGCCAAAATCCTGTCAAAGTTAATCTAATAATCACTTAAACTGGACTTAGATGCTCGAAAGGTTAATGTGCCAACAACTTATTTCACTGAGCTGCCATATATCAGCAGACAAATCATTTAAATAAATGTATACACACTCAGAAGAAGGTCATCAGGGCCCATAAATGCAGGTCATATTCTGAAAGGCTGCCAGTTACTGTCACTTGGAAGGAAAAAGTATATGTCAGGCTGATTTGCATAGGGAGAAACTGGTCCTAAACACTCAAGATGGAGAAATCAAATGGAGATAGCAGCTGGTTACATGATCTTTAAAGCTCATCCCAACACATGATACAAAACTAAAGCACTCCCAGTTTCCCCCTAGAGCTTACTCTTTCTTTAATTAGGTCATTTGCATAAAAACTGGATTTCTACATTCAAAGTTTAACAGTTCTCGCTGAGGTTTCATGCAAGGGCTTTTTTTCTCTCTTCTGAAATTGCCTTTGCTTTGGGGACATAATAATTTTTCTCATACTAATTATGATGTCAAAACCAAAGGATTAGCTACTCCACTAGGAATATATACACAATGAGAGGTGATTGCACAGCGTTCCTTTCTCCATGCAAAAGCCATTGGCACAAGTCAGATACATAGAAATAACACCGACCAAACACTGGCTTGTGCCCCTGAATGCAGCATCAAGTAGAACTGGATGTGGTTATGCTGCATTTATGCCAAACAAGGCCAGCTCCTGCCCTCTCTGCCCAGCCCCCTTGTTTCTATCACGTCATTGCTGTTCTGTGCACCATCAGAAATTGGGCACTGCTGTTTCTTCCCTCTGTGCTCTGCTCACCCATACTGAACAGAGCCATCAGCACAGATTCTGTTCTTTTCCTTATTTTATTTCTTAAGTCACTGAGTTGAAAAACCTGTTTTTAATGAAAAGAGATGAGCTCTCTGTTAGAAGCATGACAAATGAAGCCTCCTGAATGAAAAATTCTGCAGGTTATTAGAAGTGACACATCAAATACAAACTGGATTACAGGCACAGTAAGGTAATTATTTATTACAGAGAGACACAATTAAAATAGTATGTAACAGTTTTTGAAGCCCTGATAGATAATGACCCCAGGGGAAACCCCTTGGGCCCAAGGGATGTTCCATACCATGTAGTGCCCGAGAGCACTGGAAACTGCTGAAAAGTGTCCGAAACATCTCATGGCTAAAACTTTGCGATCCTATTGCCACACATCCTCTGACAGTTCAGCAGCACAGGAGCAACCTTGCTAGGAAAGAGACACATTCTTCCTTTTTTGTTTAGCTGAAAAGAAAAATAAGATACACAGTATCTTACCAGTTATCAGAACTACATGGTCCCTTGTACCTCTCTTTGTAAACTAAGAATAGAGGTCATTTTAATATCCTGCCAGATACAGACATTTATGGTTAAACATGCTCAAACACCTCCTCACGCCACGATCCAGCTGCTCATAGCAGTCTCCTATCTCTCCACACTCAAACCCCCTCCTTCTTGTGATCCTCACTGAAACAAATAAATATATAATACTCCTCTTTTCTTCACAGGGAATTTATATAGAACATCATTATTAATGTATAAAAGAATAGACATATGCTCAATTGTAAGCAGTGAAATAATTAAATATAGCAACAGATAAGCAGGGGACATGGTAAAATTTTAATAATTTGAGTTTTTAAAGATAATTTTTCTTTTGTAAAAATGCATGCTAGTTTAAACAGACACTCTATCACTAGACAGGAATTAGTGAATGAGTCTAGGCCTCAGGATGCTAACGTGGCTCATAAATAGGTCCTGGGCCTAGGGTAAACTATTAAGGGCTTTTTCCCCTCAGGATTGCTGTGTGACAAGGGAGTTACAGTTCATACAGTATTAACCCCTTTTCTGTCACTCTCAGACATGTTCTTCAAGACAAACTTTCCCAGCTGCTGGTTTCAGAGGAAAGAAAAAAAAGTTTCTGGAAAAAAAGGAAAGAAAAGCTGTTACTGAACAGGACCTAATGGGATTAGGACCAAAGTTCAGATTTCCTCTGACTGCAATAGCAGTGCCCTAGGTATCTTGGGTGCTGGCAGAACTAATCAGGATATTTACTAGATGTAAATAATAACAAATGTAAGTGAACACAAACAGAATTCAGCCTCATGCAGGTATTGTCTGACCCTTGGTCTAGGGTCTAGCAACCCAATAGAACAGAGCAATGTAAAACACCTGCAGTGGTAGCACTAGAGAGCAGCAGCACAGACCCTTTCAACCCAATAGAGATTAAATATGGGACAATAAATTGTTTTTTTAAATGTAGGACAAAAGACCAAAATAGAAGATGAAGCAAAATTAGTAGAGCAGAAAACTCCAAAAGATGTGGTAATAATTCATTCTGTTACCAAATGCCTGCTGACACAGTGCAATTCAATAAAGGCTTTGCTACCACTCTGTGCTGCCAGGGAGGGAACAGTGGGGCAAAGAGACAGAGGTGTCACAGCTGTGCAGGGGCTGCAATGCCCCAGCCCAGGGCAGAGGGCTGCCTGTGCCACCCTGGCACTGCCACCGCAGCCAGCCATGGCACACACTGAGCCAACAGCAGGCACAAAGAGAAAACAGGCCAGAACATCTTCAGAGGATTTACCCTTCCATGGAGTGCCACAGGTAACAAAAACTACTCCAGCCCAAAATGTGTGAGCAAATGCCTGGCTCTTGATCACCTGCTCAGACAGCACAGATACAAGTCTTAATTAACTCTTGATGCAGGGTGCTGTTATAATGAGAAATAGTACAATGAAAGTGGAAAAATATTTTCCACCTGCTGCATTTGACTTCTGCAGGGCAAAATGGCTCATCTGGGTAGTTATGAAGCCATCCATCACTAAGATTGTCAGTTACCTTCTCACATAGAAAATTGCATTTTAAGAGTTGATGGTGAGTCTGAAATAATCCTATTGTCTTCATACAACAACACATTCAAGATGTTGAAGAATCTTTGCCTTAATTCAAGGTTTCTATTTGATATTTATTTGTGTGACCTGCAGTGCATTCTGGGGAATGATGTCAAATCCCTCGGCCATTCCAACCAGAACAGGAGGGATTCCAGTTTGCTATTACAGATAACCTGATTAAAAGAAGCATCCAATAGCATTATTACTGCTGTGAGAAAATATATACTAAAACATGGTCATTCTCATCTCACAAGCTGTCAACCAAAATCAACACTCCCACTGATGCCACAGCATGACCAGGGGACACAGGAATCTGGCTTGCAACCTTCTGTGAACATGGGATAAAAAGCTTGTCCAGAAGTGAGTTGGAAAGAAAGGATTCCAGCCTCAGGGTGAGATAAGGTCTCAGTATTTCAAATGTTCCTCTGAATTCCCATGTCTCACTCAAACTTGTGCTGCTTGATCATTGCACATAACTGCCTGCTCCACTGCAAAAGACTGCAGTAACAGCATCTTGCAGCCTCACACTAAGCAAGGGCCAGGCCATTTCCCAAGCAGAATTTGTAGACTTGTGAAAGAAACATCCATTTTACATTTCATTCCTTTACATTCATTCAACTTTAATGAATGTCTTCAATTTATCAGTAAAATTTTGAAAATGCATGAAGTTCTTCTGAAAACATGACAGCAAGAATGAATGATATTTGCCAATAGGATAGGATATCTATCTTCTTGTAGTCTTTAAACACAAACAACACACCATCTGTTCAGGGTGGAATTATATACTCCTCCCATCCATGTCTCAATTTTCCTGTATATTCATTTATCTCCTTTTATTCTTTCTTCTTTTCTCTTGCTCACTTCTCGTGGTTGATGGGACTGATTAAGCCCAGATGGACAGTGAGGCAAGCAGGCCCCAGCACATGGCACCTGCCCTGTCACCAGTGCCAGGCAGTGCCTGTCCTCTGTATTACCAGCACTGTATCACAGTTAATAACAAGTTGTGCTGTGTGCTGATATGCCCCAGGGGAAGAAACATCTGACTTTCCAAATGAATAACTCTTAAAAATACTTACAAGTCCTCTCGACAAGCTGATGTATAAGACTACTTGTCACGCAGTGCTTCCCAAAGAGCATAGACTAGGATACAATGTACGGATCTAAAGACTGAAATAGAAAAGGAAGTCTGTACCTGCATCTTGGTGTGTGTCAGCAGCACTTCCCAAACCCAGATACTCATCCTGAACAAGTCAAATTGTCCCCAACAAGTTATGTCCTTTGTTCTTCCCAGGTTGTTCCCTCACTTCAGGAACCAATGATCAACTTCAGGTAGCTTTGGTTCAAAGCTACACAAAGCTCGTAGCATTTCTCTTAATTTTAACATATGAGCAGACAAAACCTTTGCCTTCAGACTGAGCAGTATTTCAGCTTTCCAGGTTTCTTAACCGGGGTCAAAAATAAAAGCTTGATTTTGAAATTTACATTTACCCAACCAATGCTCACCCAAAAGATCAAATTTCAAACCATCCTCAATACTGCTGGGAATCACCTTCTTCTCAGCTGGCTTTCACCAGTTTGCTGCTTGCTACAAGGACCTTTCTGTTAGGCAGAAGCCAAATAATCACTGTAATCAGGAATAACCTATGGATTTAATTGTCTTCTACACAGATGTATGAAAATTGTTGTGAAAAAGACAAATTTAATACTATGAAGATATAGTCTATCATGTATTATTTACCCTACACCATTAGCTCATTAAATGAGGAATACATAAAGTAATCGATACTCAGTAAATAGGTCAAATTAAAACCAAATTAAAATACAAAATTAGTTTTAAGGAATTCCATTTAATCTGCCTGTTTACAGAGCTGGCAGTGGTTACAGGCTGTCTTGGGGTGCACATGCTTTCCCCACAGCACCCAGTGGCACAGAGGACAACCATTTGACCTCAGCCTCACACATCTGGAAATTGTCACCCTTCTTCACGGCACATGTGCATGTTGAGGGACTTAATTTAATAATTCAAGTACCTCTGTACACAGGCCAGAGGTCCTTTAGTGCTCCCTTCCCTCTAGAATACACAGTGCACAGGGTCTGTAGTCCAGCTAGTGAATGGGAAAGAAATATTCTCTTTCTTGTAAGCAGCAAGGCAATTTCCCATTGCCTAGAATGCATGTGCCCAGCACAGCAACAAGGAAAGTGATATTAATCTGCAGGGGAAAAAGAATGGGTGGCTTTAGCCTGAAGAAGCCAGGTCAGCACCCAAAGAATGGCTGAAACATGCCTTTTCCTTGTGGAGCTCAGGTGTTCTCTCCATATCTACTCACATATTCCTGTGTGGCAGTAGACCTGGAGATCATCTGAAATTTTATGTCATACTTTCCATCTCTTCAGGCTCTTTTTAATGAAATGACATCGAGGAAAAGAGAGCAAGCTGGGGTTATGATAATGCTGTGTTTTAAACATAATTATTTAAGCCTCTCAGGAGACAGGTATTTTGCTAGCATGGTTAGAGTATCAACAAAAACCAGGAGACACTCTCCAACCAGTTTGTTAACTGACATTACTTTGTTCAGTACTGGGTACATGGGGGATTGCTCCACCTAACATATGTATGTCATTGAATAAGTGGCTCCATTCCAGACAACAAGCAGCTTTCAATAAGCAAATGCTCAATGTAATGGATGAAAAACATCATAAATAAATAATAGTGCTGCAAACACTGAAAGATGATCCATCTTTCAGTAAACTGCACATGCTTTTCAGATTTTGTGACTTCATCTCCAGATCTCTTGGAAGTAGTGCATAAATACAAAATATTGCAGCTATCACCCTTCATTTCAGCAATCAATTTTGCTCTTACGTGATATTTATGTTTTGCAAAAATGGCTGTTTAAAAGGAATTTTCTCTGCTGTGTGAGCTAAAAACAGACTGTTGCAAATGGAAGAGTAAAGTGGGCCAGTGGTAAAGGTGTTTTACAAATTTAGTAGTTAAGAGTGTGGTTTCCTGAGGAACAATGAAAAGAGGTCATGTAAACTTGTGCCTTAAGCAGCTCTCAACTTCTCCAAACATCTGTGTTTTCAAAGCATGACCTTAAACTGTGCTAATCTCCAATATCTGCATTGTGATCTTTACTTCTTTAAGTAGCTGGTGTTTAGAAATAACACCATATTTATTAGATACTTGCTTCCTAGGTTTGTTTGGGGTTTTGTTTATTTTCTGCTTAGCAAAATGCTTAGCAAAAAAAAATGCTCAGCCTAGCCAGCTTCCTCAAGCCCACAACTGACAAATACAGCCAGAGGAGTTCTTCTCCCTTGGAAATGCCATGACTGATGATCTGCATTTCCTGTCACAGCACTGTCCTGGCATCTCCTTATGCCCTACACACATCATCACTGCTCAGCTCCATAGTCTACCAAGGGTCAAATCACCCAGGAGATGAGCAGCTGGCAAAGAGTAGCTTCTCCTAGGAGTAACATCAACTAAACACACCTTCACTTTTGACAAACTTTGCCTTCTGCTGCTCATTATGAATGCAAACATAAGCCATCTGCTCTCCTCAGGCAAGTCAAAGTTGCCCAAATGCACATGTACTGATTATGCTTCCTTCAGCACCACATCACTGCCCAGAGTGCACCTGCTCTACCTGCAGCACAGCCAGCTCCAGGGTAAGCACCCATAAGGGGTATTTTTTATCTCACCAACAAATTTCAGGGGTGCCTTTTGGTGAGTTTACATCTGTTCTGGCTGCTTAGGCTGTCTGGGAGGCAGACCTGAAAAAATGAGATGCCTCACAGCTGCATTAAGTCTCAGTGGGATGTGGTTTGCTGTTTTGTCTGCCCCAGCCTGAATTCCTCTTGCTGTTGCCCATCACCTCGTCCAAGGGGATCATCTGCTGTGAGAAGTATTTTTATGGCTCCTTCAGTGCTGCAAATCAATGCATGTGGTCTGTAACAGGCACTGCAGAGTTGTGATCACGCAGTTTGGAGCAAGCCTGCTTTTTTGGATGCAAATCAGCTATTTTGGATCACTGAACAATAATCACTGTCAGTAGCAGAGAAAAGAAAGGCAAAACTTTTAAGATTGGGGACAAATATCTTGCTATAACAGGAAATAACATATACTAGATAAGACTCTGAAGCTCTGAGGCTGAAGAGCAGTACAATAGATTTGAGCTCACCCCAGATTTCCATGTACACCTTTTCCTGGTGCCTGTATCTGCTGCAGCATTTTTCAGCTACACCAAACAAATGACATTTTCAAGTCATTCACATACCAGGATCAATACAGGCACAACTCTGCATTGACCTTTATGTTAATCTCTGGCATGTTCATGGGGATGAGGTGTGTGAAATTGAGCAAAACAGTGTATCAATCACATCTGATGCCATAGTTGGGGCCCCCGGACATCTAAATGCACTCAGTGCACCCCTGTGAGCAATCATTTCCTACCACACTGCTTACTAAATTGCAATCCTGCATAAAAACACCTGCAGATCCTCATGCTACGGTTATGCTAAATTGGTATTCACTCTGTTTATCCTTTTAGTCTTAGTTTTTTTCTTTTGTTTGCAAATAGAATTCTTATGGAAAACACCAAAAGACTGAAGCACCTGACTGCCAAATTCCTTTGTTCCAGGTTGGTAATTATAAAGTGAGTGTACAAAGGGCTTGAAGCTTTGAATGCTCACTAAATCCTTGAAAATTTTCTAATATTATTTCTGATTTCCCCATCACATGGCTCATTTTTCTCCTCTTATAAAGCATGAAAGAAGACAACCACGAACCATGAATTCTTGGAAGTGTGATTGTGTAATTTGCACAACCCAGACAATGTTATTCAACTCATGAATAAATCAGAACCCATCAATAACCCTGATCTGGAAGTTCCATGCAAAAGTGCTTTCCAAGGCCCTCTTCAAAATTTGGAACTCCAGCAGTGTATTTCATATCCTGGAGGTAACATGACCATTCAAACATCAGCTCTGCCACAGTCACACCTCGGGAGCCCAGCACCACAGTCTCTACTGGCTTGAGCTGAGCCACAGACTGGGACTCTGTGCAGTAACCCACCATCACTCCTGCCTAGCCAGCAGCATTCAGCTGCTGTGGGCAGCACTCAGATGCTCTGAGCGGGGTTTGGCTCTGGTCCATGCTCAGCCCACCTCTGCCTGGGGGCAAAAGCCCCCAGAGATGCAGCCAGCAACGGGAGGTGAGGAAGAGCAGGAACAAGTCGCCCTTGTTCCCCCTGGGAGTATTTCCAAGATCAATCTCTGCAGAGATAAGAGTCCTGAAATATTTATATGAAGAATTTCATGCTTCATTGTAAATCCCATTGTAAACCCTACAGAAGCAATAGGGTTCTTCCTCCTCCCTTTCTCTCCTTGGCTGTTTCTCTCCATGTATATAAAAATAAACTGATAATATCCATCAAGGCTGAGTAAATTCAAAGCTATTGAGCTGTGGAATTCCAATTGCCCAAAGAAAAGCACCGAAGGAAGTGACTTTCCTTCCTACAAAGCAGGGGTGAGTAATGGACCATAAACATGAGCTGAGCTCCTCACCCTCCTGACTGACACAAATACACATCAGCTGGAAGATGCCAGCTCCATTTGAGGCCAGGCATTGCATGTGTTAGAGCTGAGGGAACAGGAGACATGACCATCATTATGGGTGAAAGAACAATATGGTCATCACAGCATAGAACTTCCAAACAGCATAAAGAAATCAAATATAATTGGGAGAGGTACAAACACTAATACACAGCATCAAGCACCAAAATTCCTTCTGCTATGCTCCCTCCACAGACAAGATGTTTTTCAGCCAACACTGGTGAGGCACCAGCAGGTTCCAGCACCTGAGGCTGATGACAGATTCACCAAGAGAGAGCTGGCATCACACTGCTGCTCCATGGGAGTGATGGCAGGAAAGTTTGACCCTCCAACTCCATGCCTACTCTAGTACCACAACAGCCTAATAATGTGGTCATCTTCAAGTTTAAAAATACTTCAAACTTTCTTCATTATAATGATTTTTGCAATGAGCTGCACTGCTTTTGTCAAGCCCAAGGTTTGCATACGTGAGAATAACTTGTGCAGAGGCCCAATTCCAGTTGCTTCACCACACCAACCTGCCAGAGATCCAGTGCTATGACTGCAAGGAAAGGGTCCCCTTAGCACCATTCATATTCCTGTTGGCATTGCAGCATGTCTGCTGAGGAGAGGGTTCATTTTGATATACGTGAAACTTCAGGTGAGAAAAGACACACCTGTAAATTACACTCCCAGGCATTACTTCCCATGGAGAGCAAGGGCTCAGGCATTCTGATGTATCAGTCAGCATTTGGTGCTGGGCACACAGTGTCAGGCAGTGCCTGAAAATGCTTTTTGCTCTCAGTGAGTTGCAAAAATTAAATGATTGTGAGCTATAAATAAAGCAGAAATGTCTTTTCATAAAGGGTCTTTTTCCATCCACAGATGGAGAAAAATAAAAAGCCTTCACACAGGTGTCCTCAAACAGCACAATGCTGCCTTTTCCAACATCCCAGCTTTTATCTGCTCACAGAGCTTGTTTCCAGCCCCCCAGCACAGTGTGGCTCATTAGGCACATACCTTGTGCTTGGCAGTGCTTCCTGCAAGAGGCAAGGACAGGCAATGCAGAGGGGTTTCATCACCTCCAGAGCTTCCCAGCCACGAGCAGAGCCCCAGCAGGACAGAGCAGCCCCAGGCCCAGGGAGGCTGAACTTCCCTACCCCAGGACAACAGGCTCTGCCTCCTCCCTGGCTCCAGCCTTTAGGGACAGCCAAAAAGCCACAGTGCCTTTCTTCAGAGCCTGAGGTCCTCCTGCACATGGACAATATGAATCAGAGTGAATGGGGCTGACAATATGGTCATAATATACAATTTCTTTTTCTCAGTAATTGCTGCATGCTAAATTTAAACATGACAAAGCACATTGTATTTCTGCCTCAACTTTATCCCTTCATAAGAAAAATACTTGAATAATTCCCAAATTACAGCCCAGCCTAGAAGAGCTTTTTAAGCTTCTAGCAGAATTGGCTATTTCAGGTTAATAGAAGAGTTGCGAGGTCAATGCAGTAGAGCCCAGCACATGCCTCTGTGTGGAGGATGAGAGCATGCCAAGGGCAACGAACGCAATATGCAGCAGCAACCTGACACAGCCTGTCAAAACACTTTTGTATTTCTTTAGTTAATAAAAATTAGGAAATTATTCCCAGCATTTTAGGAACAGTTAACGCTACAGTAATGTGGTAAGATATAGATAATCTATTGCAACATTAATTGGCAATCTCTTAAAATGCATTTACAGCCTCATACAATGGAGAGGATCCTGAAGTGCCAGTTCAGTAATGTGCACCTGCTTAATTCTGAAGATACAGCTCTTTCCTGGCAAGCTTCCCTGGGAGACTGAATTTGGGAAAGCAGAGTCAACATCTGACTTTCCTGACTCCAGTAAATGCCAGACCCTGCCCCTACACACAGCATTGGCACCACACACAACTGCTGCACTCCTCACATGTGAGCTCCGAAATTCAGAGAGGGAAAATCTTGCAAAATGTATCCAAAGATCTGCAGAATAGGGCAAAAGGCTTCAGAGCCACGTTTCCAAAAGGAAATGAGATGGTGGTGAATCAGTCTCACTTGTAATATTCCTGCTTCTTTTAACTCCTTGAGAGTACCACAGGGGAGAAGACACAGGAATACAGCCATCAGCTGCCAGCTCATGGCACAGGCCACACAGATCATTCCCAGCTCATTACTGGTGACAGCTTAAAAGTTTGATCTGCTCTTTAGAAGTTAGTGCACAAAAACATTTCAGTGCACTATCCCATGCTGGGCATCCATTGAAGGAAGCAAACACAGTCTAACCCTTCCCATGTAATTTTCATAGAAAAATAAGTGAACTTTTCTGCCAATATTTTGTCACCTTATAAATTGCCTTCACAGGAGAGCAGCAGTGAGTGACATGAAGCAGGCACTAATCCATTCCAGTGAATTACAGCACAGTCCTGAAAGCTGTCTTAACACTAGTGGTGGACTTTGGCTCCACTGGGTATTTAGCTACATTTGGTTATTTAGCTGTGAATTTTGGCTGCTGAACTGCTCACTTCTCATGTTAGGCATGAGAAGCAGCAACCTGGGTGTGCAGCCCTAGCATGAAATTAAGGAGGAGTACTTAATATCTAGTCTCATGTTATCTGGGTGCTGTGCAAGTGTTACACCACTCTGGGGACTGTCTCAAATACCAGACAGCCAGAAAACAGAAGATGGATTTCGCCTGGATCTTTTGCATTAAGGCAAAACTAATGCTATGACTTTGCTGGATGGAAATGCTACATTGAGTATCCCCACTACACAGCTTACATCTGCCAGTTGTAGAAACAGTAGGCTGGACAAGCCAAAAAAAAGATCCAAAGAAGCCAAAAAAGTCCATTTGTGTAATTATACAATTAATAAAAGATGTCAGCTCAAAAGATGTATCCATGGTGTGACAGGGATGAAACAAGGCAAGTGCATTTTACAGTGAAAGACAAAAAAACTGGACAATTTATTTTCTGTATCAACATCCATTTGCATGGCTTCTGTTAGTAATCAGCATAGAGCCAGAGCAAGACCTTTTCAGCATCAAAAATATTTTAAAGTTCTAGCCATGAAATCAACGAACAGAAATTACTGTAAAAACCTGTCTACAGCCCAGCTGTTCCACCCTTATGAAAAGGAGACAAACAGCCATATACTGCAGGGGACAACTCCAGAAAACAGATTCTCACTCACTGTCTCCTTGAACTGGGAGAGACAAATTCTTATGGAATATTTCCATGTGCTCCTTATTAATGCAAACAGCTGCATAGCAATTAAATAAATAAATAAATAATAAATAAATTACTTGTAAAAAACTTCATAAATCTCCTGCACTATGTTGCTGTCTTCTTTATGGTAATGGTCAATACTGAATATTAATTGAAAATCAATGGTACCAATAATACTTCAACTAAATATAGACCATAGCTCTAAGTGTTCTTGTATCTCCTGTGTGAGACTTTCTCCAATATCATCTTAAGCACTTCATTTCTTGGCTATAAGTAAAAATGCTATCATGTGCTGTCCGAAACCGGAGCTCCGGCTGGCTCTATATCGGTTTTTGCACTCTGGCGCAGGTGAACGCCAGGAGTGGGGAATCACTGGGGAGTAGGCTTTTCCCCTACTGAAACCTCCAGAGTTTTGAGCCACCCCAAGCTCTGTGGCGCACGGCGTCAGGTGTGGAGACAAAAAGGCAGAGGAGTGTCTCCTGGATCATAGTTCCCAGCAATGGTTTTATTAGGTGAGGGAAACAAGGGGCCCATGCTGGAAGGGATCAGGTCCAAGAGAGCCCTGAGCATCGCCGCACAAGGATTTAAGTATGGCCTGACCTCTAGGGGAGGGTACAAACTGTAGACCAATGGGGAGTCCCAAGGGGAGGAGTAAGGGGAGGGGATCACAAACTCCGGACTAATAGGGATTCACAGAGGGAGGGAGCAAGATACACTAACCAGTGGGGCCTCGAGGGATAATTGATTGATACAGAAGGGTCTGGAAGTAGGGGTGGGGTTTACAATGATGGATAGGGAGATAGGGGCAGGGCTAAGGTGACAGGCAGGGAACATTCAGGGAAAATAGGAGGGGTTTACATAACTGACAACTAGGGCCAAACCAATACAATAAACAGGGGGAAACAAGAACGTACTAACAAGTTTTAACAAACCCTTAACAAAATTAAATAAATGAACTACAACAGTACCAATAATACTTCAACTAAATATAGACCATAGCTCTAAGTGTTCTTGTATCTCCTGTGTGAGGCTTTCTCCAATATCATCTTAAGCACTTCATTTTTCGGCTATAAGTAAAAATGCTATCATGTGCTGTCTGAAAACTAATCACACTCTGTTCATAAAATCCTGTTAGGAAATGTATCATTGTGATCATAGCTTTGCACAGAAGCTTCTCCATGGAGCCAAGGCAGTGGCATGCATCCATTCAAGATGATCAACTGGGCCTTCAGAACACACAAAGAGAGATTGTTTTTCTCATTAATGGGTAAAAAGGCTACAGTTTAATTTATAGAAATTATACCCTTAGTACCTTCCCAGAAGCGTGGCTTTGAATGACAGGCATCTTGATTTTGTAAAACAACATCTGAAATAGAGTGGCGCAAAAATGCTGTCTCGAGTGTGTCCATTTCACTGTCCATCAGGACAAATGTCCTGGGGCACTAAAGAGATTGCATTTATAATAATTATGTTAGAATTAAAATGATGAATTCTGACAGCTGTAACTTCTTCAGGTTTATGACTGGAATGCAAAATTATGTATTATCTCTTCATCCTTTGCCATTTGACTTGCATTTCCTTCAGAAAGACTTGGAAAACCTGAAGTTAATGTTAGCATTGGTACACCTCCCAATTGATTGACAAATTCATACCCTTAATAAAGGAGGATTTAAATACAATATAACAGCCAAGTAGTTCACAGAATGGTACAATGAGAGTCAGGACATGAAACTCTCAAAAGGTGTATTTTGACAATGTATTTTGTCTCTGACTATTTCCTTTATATCAATACATCCCCATTTTCAGTGTTAATGAAATAGCAATTCTCAAAAGAAAAATGTCCCATCTGAAAACTCGCCATAGCTGTAATCATCAGCCAGAAGGCCAGGCTGCCAAAAGGCAGCAGAAAATTTGGTAAATGAAATGCTTCAGCTGTCTTTCTGGAATACCTTATCTCAGCTATCAGTTCTGAGGTTCCCTATCCAAACCTCTGACCACAGGTCCTGGGCTGCAGTTCTACCTGGCTCCAAGCACTTATGTGAAAAGAACAGCTTTAGGGAATGGGATTTTTCAGGACAGCAGAAATCACAAACATTCTTTCCTTGGAGCTATTCCTAGACTGAAATATTCATCCTTAAATTGCTTCTGTGTCTCCAACTGGGCTGTCTGGCAAACTGACAGACAAATCTTCGTAAAAGACATACTGATAAATATGCCAGGAGAAGTACTTGCAGTCTTGTTACAAAAGGAAAAAAAAAAAAAGGGGAAAAGTAGCAAAAGAGCAAAAGAATAAGACAGAAGAAAATGCAAATCGCTCATCTGCTCTGGCTCTGTGCATAACTTCTGGGAAAAGGCAGTGCGGATTAGCAAGAATGACAATTTCAACAACTGAGTTAATGTCTTCCAGCAGATACAAGATCTGTTGGCTACTGAGTTCAACAGAACCTTGACTTGCACAGCCACACAGTGCAACCTCACTTCAGCATGGTGAGAAAATGATTGAGTGATTGATTGTTTGATTGATTGAGTGATTGATTGTTTGCCAAGGCTCTGGTGCTGAACTTTGTTTTTTCCCTACAGTATTCACAGCAAGGTAAGCTACATAAATAAATGGCCCCAAGGTACATTAACTCCACTGAAAGGAAAACACATTATCCTGTCATAAAACATTCATCCAACAATTCTTCAAAACTATAAGTGAGGCTGTAATTTGCTGTCACTGTAATCCAGACGTTCATTTACTTTTCCAAAATTGTTTTTTCCACAGAGATCATTCTGCCTTCAAAGCAAAACTCAAAATTGTATCACTGACCTGTTAGGTTTAGGTCTTAGTTTTAAGGATTTTTGTTGTTTGATTTTACAATGAGAGTGATTAAATACCTCAGATCTCAGTTACCCAGCAAACTGTCTGCATCCAAAACACCCCCAGCAGGGTTTAGCTTCTCCTAAGGAGTAAAAGAAAGGCAAAGTGAAGAGGAATGTTTCCATTAACCAAACTTTTCAGGAGAAAAATGTACTGAATACGTAATTTTAACTGAATTTTTTTTAACCACAGCTAATTAGAATGTATTTAATAGCTACTGAACCTTTATGGAAAAAAACAAACCCTGAACAATACTTCCTTTACCACACACACAGTCAGCAATGTTTCCTTATGGCAGACTTAATCAGAAATGGAAATTCATTTAGCTGCCAATTGATTGATCATTATGCCACAGCTCTTCAACAAAATGGAATTAAGAGGACCCATGTAATATTGTTATGTAATAAATTATTTGTAAATAAAAATTCGTAAAAGTATAAATAAGATGTATATGTGTTGAAATAATATAAAATCCAAAGATGTACATAAACCCTTTCTCCAAGCCTGGCCGGGAGTTTCCTCCAAAGGCAACGGATTGCAGCCAACACCCAGATAACGAACATTAGCTCGGAAAATAGACAGGACGAGGGCCATCAGGAAAACAAAGGAACTAGCTCGGAGGAGGAACCCACCTCCGGACCTGACCAACGTCCCTGCAGATCTCTGTTGGGAAACAATCAAGGTCGACAAAGACAAGCCTCAGAAAAAGTATCCGTCGCTAGACCTGAACGCCCCACCTGTCAGACCAGTGTTGGAGATGCAATCACTGGAAACAAAAGGAAAGACTCTGCCAAGATATCCATCGGCACCAATCCCGGATCACACCACTTCTGCTTTGATAACCCAAATTGAAATACATACAGAGTCTCTTTACATATGAGGAGACTCTGTCCGGACACTGGTTAGGTCTATTTTTCCAAGCCAGGAAATCCATTCACCGGACAATCAAGAACACTTGGTGAATGGAGCCTGCTTGGAATTTTAGCCTGAGGACTTAAAATCCCTATAAAACCCCAAACCTAAGAGCGCTCAGACGTGGATTTGGGAACCCTACACCTCCGGTGTAGACCCTGTCCACCCAGCGCTGCGCTGACCATTTTTATTGTGGTTTTTTTCTCTCGTTGTTGTTCTTTGCTGTTTATTAATAAATTTCTCTTTTTGATTTTATCCCAAAATTGCCTTTGCATTTATAACAGTTATATAGTTTCCTTGCATCACTGGAAACAAAAGGAAAGACTCTGCCAAGATATCCATCGGCACCAATCCCGGATCACACCACTTCTGCTTTGATAACCCAAATTGAAATACATACAGAGTCTCTTTACATATGAGGAGACTCTGTCCGGACACTGGTTAGGTCTATTTTTCCAAGCCAGGAAATCCATTCACCGGACAATCAAGAACACTTGGTGAATGGAGCCTGCTTGGAATTTTAGCCTGAGGACTTAAAATCCCTATAAAACCCCAAACCTAAGAGCGCTCAGACGTGGATTTGGGAACCCTACACCTCCGGTGTAGACCCTGTCCACCCAGCGCTGCGCTGACCATTTTTATTGTGGTTTTTTTCTCTCGTTGTTGTTCTTTGCTGTTTATTAATAAATTTCTCTTTTTGATTTTATCCCAAAATTGCCTTTGCATTTATAACAGTTATATAGTTTCCTTGCATCACTGGAAACAAAAGGAAAGACTCTGCCAAGATATCCATCGGCACCAATCCCGGATCACACCACTTCTGCTTTGATAACCCAAATTGAAATACATACAGAGTCTCTTTACATATGAGGAGACTCTGTCCGGACACTGGTTAGGTCTATTTTTCCAAGCCAGGAAATCCATTCACCGGACAATCAAGAACACTTGGTGAATGGAGCCTGCTTGGAATTTTAGCCTGAGGACTTAAAAATCCTATAAAACCCCAATCCTGAGAGCGCTCAGACGTGGATTTGGGAACCCTACACCTCGGGTGTAGACCCTGTCCACCCAGCGCTGCGCTGACCATTTTTATTGTGGTTTTTTTCTCTCGTTGTTGTTCTTTGCTGTTTATTAATAAATTTCTCTTTTTGATTTTATCCCAAAATTGCCTTTGCATTTATAACAGTTATATAGTTTCCTTGTGGAGAGCAGAGTAAGACATCTCACAATTCACACTGATTTTTATTACAATGTCACTTGTTATTTGCAATTTGACGCCTTTTAAAATTGTTTTTTGGCTTAGTATTTATTCATTGTATAATTTCCTTTCTGATGGCCCTGTAGCCAAAGCAAAGGGGCAGGAGGCCCTTGTGAACAGCTGGCCCCACTGACACCCACTCCCTGCATGGGACTGGGGCAGAGAGACAGAGCCAAGTGTCCACAGCTTCCCTTGAAAAATTTTCCACAAGACCGTCTGATAAGGCAACCTCTCCTAGGAAATTTTTTTACATATTGTAATAAATTAATCTGTAAATAAAAATTCGTAAAGGTATAAATAAGATATGTATGTGTTGAAATAATATAAAATCCAAAATGTACAAAAAAACCTTTCTCCAAGCCTGGCCGGGAGTTTCCTCCAAAGGCAACGGATTGCAGCCAACACCCAGATAACGAACATTAGCTCGGAAAATAGACAGGACGAGGGCCATCAGGAAAACAAAAGAACTAGCTCAGAGGAGATACCCATCTCCGGACCTGACCAACGTCCCTGCAGATCTCTGTTGGGAAACAATCAGGTCGACAAAAGACAAACCTCGGAAAGAGTAGTCTCGCTAGACCTGAACGCCCCACCTGTCAAACCAGTGTTGGAAATGCAATCAACGGAAACAAAAGGAAAGACTCTGCCAAGATACCCATTGGCACCGATCCCGGATCACACCACTTTTGCTTTGATAACCCAAATTGAAATACATACAGAGTCTCTTTACATATGAGGAGACTCTGTCCGGACACTAGTTAGTTCTATTTTTCCATGCCAGGAAATCCATTCACTGGACAATCAAGAACACTTGGTGAATGGAACCTGCTTGGAATTTTAGCCTGAGGACTTAAAATCCCTATAAAACCCCAAACCTGAGAGTGCTCAGACGTGGATTTGGGAACCCTACACCTCCGGTGTAGACCCTGTCCACCCAGCGCTGCGCTGACCATTTTTATTGTGGTTTTTCTCGTTGTTTGTTCTTTGTTGTTTATTAATAAATTTCTCTTTTTGATTTTATCCCGAAATTGCCTTTGCATTTATAACACATATTATTCAGGATTTTATTTGTGTTAATCAAGAATCTGTAGATCAATGACTTTAAAAACTTTAAGCTATAATTAAGCACCTGAAATTCACATGAGAATCTACATGGAAATTAAAAGCACTTATATTGCAAAATAACACTGTGCCTTTCTGCAGCACCAAAAATCTTGTCTTGAAAGAATTAACTCTGATTACAAGGAACTAAAAAACCCAAGATAGCCATACATTTAAGTTAAATGCACATAGCCCCACTGAATTTATTAGGCTTTGACATCAGGTGGAGGGCTGCAGAGCCTTGGGATGGGTGTGTCTCCCCTTGACGTGCCACGATTCTGCAGGTTTGGGTTCCACCTCAAGTAGCTCTGACAGCCAAAAGCAGCAGCTCGTGGCTGCTGCACTCCTCAGATCACTGTTTCCCCTGTAAAACCTGCCATCTCACATCTCCCCTTGGACGTAGTATTTTAAAACATCTACTACAAGAGCTGCACAGCAGTTGCTCAGCGTAAATCCAAACATTTACCCCCTCATTTCACTGTAAATAAATTACATTCCATCTTCTCAAAGATTTTGAATTCTATTTCCATTTAAAAGTTCCTGTTGCTGGAGAAGTCCAACCCTGTTACAATGATGGCTATGCCTGAAACACTGCTATAAATACATATTTTGAAGCTGCAGCAAAATGAAAGAAAGGGCATCACTACTTATCTTACAACATCATTGACTGCACTTGCATTATCTTCTGAAGACATGGCGCCTGAAAACACACTAATGCTCTGTTGCTTAGAGAAGCAGAACTGAAAACCAGCCAGACCAGGTGGTGGGTGAGTGTGGGAAGTTACTTCAGTAAAAGAACATTCTCAGAGTGACTGAAATCAGTGGGGGAAGCCAAATAGCCCACTCCTTCACAAAACAAAACCAAAGAGGAAAAGGCAAGGTGAAAACTGGAGCAAATGTCTACAAAAAAAGAATTGCTATTATTGTATTTGCACATCTGGTAAAAGCCACCTTCTGCTTAAACTGTGTTCCTTTATGCTCTTCATTTATGCCAGAAAAAAAAAAGTCAAAAGCCAAAGCACTCCTAGAAGTAACTGCTGATGCCCCATCTCTGCTGGAGCTTGTCCATGATTTGTTTGGATCTGTTGTTCGTACCAGCATGGAGAAATTACTATGAACCTCTTCAGTATCTCTTCAAGTGACACAGAAACCTACCCTCAAAATTAACCCCAAATGATCCTCTCAAGAATCTGGGAGGATTCCTTGATTCTGGGCTGTGATATCATCTGCCTGCTGTTTGCAGAGATAATACTCAAAGGCTTCTCCCACTTTGAACTTTCAAAAAGAGACAGTGTCAAACAAAAGGACAGCATGTTAACATCTCACTCTGGAGTCAGAGTCCACAGCAGAAAAATGAGCAGGTGTGACACCAAACATGGAAAGAGGAACTTCTCACTTTTTCCAGAAAGCTACATGAGGCTCTCTAGGCAGAGATGTTCATGCAGCTAAAAAAACAAAATCAGAAAATCAAGTTGTAAAGATAAGAAAAGAGTTTTTTAAGTTTCTTTATGTGCCAAGTACATGACCAAGGAGCTTCTAAAGGACCTTGCAATGAAGTGCACTTTGCTTTCTCAGGCTTATCACTGAGGTCCACTACCAAGCAGCAAGAGACTCAGCTTAAATAAAGGTGCAAGATGTTGGCTTTAAGAGTTAATTCTGATCCTCATTTATCACAGTGTTCTGGTTTACATCACTGACCTTGAGCCAATGCCTTCACACAATGGGTGGGCGCATTTTCTGCTTTTCCCAGAGTCAGCAGTCCTGCTGAAATAAACCTGCTTGGTTTTGCTCTCCTCCAGCCTTCAACAGAAATTCCTGGCAAACATCCCTCCTTACTATCTTTCTGAAAACGAGGTTAATTCTCTTGTCCATCCTCTTTCCGCTTCCCCAGTCACTAGCAGCTACTAAAACTGAAGCCCATACTCTTGTGAAAGCAAAAGTTGGATGCTATATAGCAGTTTAGAGTTAACATGCCAATGAATCCTCCGAAATAATTGAACCTAAGGTTACAATCAATGGCACTAACTGCCTCAGAGATAGGCTATTCCAAAAAAAGGATAATTAGAATCACTTCAGCAAACAAAATCCTTTGTTATTAATTAAAGTGAAAATTAACTGTCAATCATGTTTACCAGAAGCAAATTCAAGATTTACCTGATAATGATGCAATACACATTCTCCCACTGCTCTAACAGGATACTGAGCAGACATCTCTGGGCTGAAGTATCCAACTTTTGAGTTGCCACTTTTGAGAAAATACACAGCAAAAGCCTAACTTTTAGCTGAGATCAAGAACAAGAGTTATCCTAATTTTGATTGCTCAGTCAGTATGAATTATATGGCTATAAATTTACAAACTCTGTCCTAACCTTACATCTTGAAAAAATGCCAACTTGCAGGAAATAGGACACCTGATAACCATGTGTTTGTTGGCCCAAGTCACAACATTGCTGACACTACTAAAAAAATACTCTGCAGGTGAGAGCAGAAGAATTCAAGGAAGTCAAAACCATCTTCCATCTGAGTGTTCTAAATCCCTGTCTGTCATGAGCAGCCTCACATCTGTCACAGGAGCTTCCTGAGAGCCACAGCGTGAGGCAGCCAGGGGGCTTGCTCAGAACCTGCCCAAAACAGAACACACTGTCTTGTAGGAAACCGTGGGGGCAAAAAACATTTCTGGGTCAGACCCTGGCATTGCACTCTGGATAACTGCATCAGTAGGAAAGCGTTAATAGCAGTTCTTACTTCATTACCATTCTCCTGGAAAACCTGGCAGCCCACAGCTTGGACAGGTTGAAGTAGCTCTTCACTGGGTTGAAGTAGCTCCATGGCTGGGCCCAGGGTGGTGGTCGTGGTAAATGGTGCCACATCCAGCTGTCATCCCCTGCAGATCAGCTTCCCCTCAGCATCTCCTAATGCCCACCCTGCCTCTTCCCCCATGTTCAGCAAGCACAAGGGCTCCATGATGGGCTTGCAGTGGTGAAGCACCTCACTCAAGGTATCCCACTGGAGAACAGCTCCTGCCTCACACCCCACTCAGAAAACACATGAGCTTAATGTGCTACCAATCTCTAAACCTCACAGAAGAACCTGGCATATTAGACTTCCGCTTCAAGTCCCAGCAAGGTGTGAATTATTATCCCACAATTGTTGTAGTCTAGGGCATTGCGATGCGGAAGAATTCGGGATGTTACGGAAAGTTAGCAGACCCCCCTCTCTGTTAGGATAGTAAAACCTCCTGCAATTAGCCAATAGCACCTAAGTGTGATGCAAGCAGATGGGAGTAACACAATGACCCTAGGTTACAAAAGGTTAAATTTCCCTGCAATAAACGCCATTGCTTCGCCATCCATCACACTGATGTCTTGTGGGTCGAGTGGTCTGAGTGGCCAAGGGGGGGGCCACCGTGCTGGCTTCTAAGTCAGGGTGTCTGCCTTGCTTGAAAAGCCAACAATTGGTGCCGGAAACCCGGGAAAGAAAAGTGGGAAAAAACCCAGAAAGCGAGGAATCCCTGAAAAAACAGAAGCAGTGACCAGGAGAGCTGGGCTTATTCCTGGTGAGGGAGACGTCCCTGCATCTTGAACGATGATGGACTCAAGGATAAAGGTCGTATCTGAACTATATAAACAGTGGGGTGTAGACTGTAAATCTAAAGATTTTATGCTTGCTGTTACACAGCTTTTACAAATCGGTATTATAGAACAGCCAGTGGACATTCTTCACCCTGAGGTGTGGGAGAAATGTACCAGAGCTCTGGCTAATGAAACTGTAGATTCTGGTAATATGAAACATTTTAAGTCGTGGGGGAAGGTTGTTAAGGCCTTGAAAAAAGCTAGACTGAAACAAGAAACCTGGACAGCAGCAAAAAGCTGTCTGTTGGTCACCCCAAAACTAGGGGTGAGTGCTACAACACAAACTTTAGAGCCCCCAGATGAGAGCAGCTCAGCTGAGCAGAAGGGGACACAGGAGGATGATATGCCTCCTAAAACCCCAAACCCTGAGCTGCTCTCAGAAGGGCAACAGAAAGCAAGAGATTTTTGGAAAAATTTAACAGAAGAAGCCAGAAATGTAGCAAAGAAAGTAAGGGGAGACACATCCCCCCTTGGACTTGAAGATGGCGCTGAGAAAAATGTTATAGAGCGGGAAAAATATGTCTTTAACAAAGAACAGAAGCTGGCCTTGGAAGATGGGCACAGTTGGGGAGTCGAGAGAGATAAGAAATGTAGAGAAGAAAGTGGAGGATGCGTGCAGAATGCTTGGAATGCGAAGGCACTGGAAACGAGGGGGGGCAAAGGGCGAGTTAGAGCCTGGAGTGAGGGGCGGAGGGAAAGGTGGGGCGAGAGGCGGGGTGGAGGCAGAGTGGAACCAGGAGGGAGGGAATGGCCCGCCCACAGGGGTGGTGGGCGGGGCCGAAGCCCAACAAAAACACACTGCAAACAGGAAATGGCCAGCCGGTCAGGCTCTGACTCCGACAGAGATACTAGTGATGAATGCTCAGAGCCCGAGTCCTGAGAAGAGGAAACAATAAAGATAAACAAGAACACCCCCCCTCCCACACATTAAAAAAGAACTGAGAGAGGACACCCCTCTCACAGACTGGGGACAGATAAGAGCAGAATGTGCCACCTGGGTTGCCCCAGATGCATTAGTATTCCCAGTCAGGGTGTCTGAGGGGGGGGCAGAGGGTTTACTCACCAATAAATCCTAAAGAAGTTAAAATGATTGTTAAAGCAGTTTCAGAAAAAGGGCTTAATTCAGCCATGGTCACCTCCCTTATCGATGGTCTTTTTGGAGGTGACGACCTGCTCCCTTTTGATATAAAACACACTTGCAGAATGTTTCTTGATGGAGCAGGAATGATTGTTTTTAAACAAGAGTGGGAAGATAACTGTGCCAGATACCTAGCCCAAGTAACTGGGGCAGACCATCCACTACATGGTTCCAGCCTGCCATGGTTAATGGGCACAGACCCAGCCATGACTACACCTCAGGCACAAACCCAGGGTACGCGAGCCCATGAAGTTATGATAACCACTCGTGCAGCCAGAGAAGCTATTCGCTTGGCCTCTAGAGTAGTTGCTAAGCCATCACCGTGGGCCACAATAAAACAAAGAGAGAGTGAGAGCTTTACACAATTTGTAGACCGCCTTCAGGTAGCTGTTGACTCCTCTTCCCTGCCCCCAGAGGCAAAAGGCCCAGTCATGGCAGACTGCTTACGACAGCAGTGCAATTCAACAGCCAAAGAAATTCTCTGATCACTACCGGTAGGGGCAAATATAGCAGAGATGATTAAACATGTCGCAAGGGAGGAACAGGCAGTTCCGACTCAAACTGCAATCTGCACAGCAGTTGCTAATGTGATGGCATGTTTCAAATGTGGTCAGACAGGTCATATTGCTGCAAATTGCAAAAAGGGGGGGGCCCAGGCAACGCCCCCCTCACAGCAGAACCAGTTTAAAGGACTATGCTGGGCTTGTGGAAAAAAGGGGCACCTTGCCAGAGAATGCAGATCCAAGGCTCAGGGAAATGGGAGGGGGAGAGGACAGCAGGGCCGCATCCAGTTCTCTCCCAATCCTGCAAGAACCGAGCTGCTCCCGAACCCATTACCCCCCCGAGAGGCAACCACTTTTGTAACTCAGCCAGTTGCTCAGCCAACCCTGCCTCATCTGCCTCAGGGACAGCAGGGATCACAGTTGGGAGACAGGACCCCAGGGTGGCCCTGGCAGTAAGGTATGACAACCCGCCAGTTGTATGGGGGATCTGCACTCTTTATGACACCACAGGTGATCAGAGTATCCCCTCTGGGTCCATCAGTGTTCCTTTTCTAATTGATACTGGGGCAGATGTTGCAGTCATTCCGGAGACAAATTGGCCTCCTCTCTGGAAATTAGAGGATGCCCCCATGGTGGGCAGGGTTGGAGGGCTGTCACGAGCTCAGAAAAGTGCACAGCTAATAGCCATTACACTCCACACAGAAAAAGGGCCAGAAAAAACTATTGCCCTCTTCCCCTATGTCATGACAGGAATCCCAGCATTGCTGGGGAGAGACGCCCTAGACTTGCTAAAAGCCAGGGTGACAAATTTACCCTAAGGGCCGCTGCTGTGCACCCACTGCCACCAATCAAGCTTTCTTGGAAATCATCTGACCCAGTGTGGGTCAAGCAGTGGCCCTTGTCCAAGCCTCGATTAGATGCCCTTCTTGAGTTAGTTAACGGTGAATTACAACAAGGTCATATAGAGCCATCTACTAGCCCGTGAAATACTCCTGTTTTTGTAATCCCTAAGCGATCCAGAGAAGGGTTTCGCCTCCTCCACGATTTACGTGAAGTGAATAAGAAAATTCAACCCATGGGGCCTGTTCAAACACTGTTATCTATGAACTCTACGGTGTCAGAGGGCCAACCCTGTGCTGTTCTTGATATCAAAGACTGTTTCTTTTCTATACCCTTACATGAAGAAGACAGGGAGCGGTTTGCTTTCTCTGTGGTGTTTCCAAACAGCCAGCACCCCAACCTACGCTTCCAGTGGAAAGTGCTGCCTCAGGGGATGGTCAACTCACCTACAATCCGCCAAATCACAGTCGACCGAGCGCTAGCACCGATCCGTCATAGCAACTCGACTGCTACCATCATCCAGTACATGGACGACATCCTGATTGCCGCACCCTCGGGAGGTCAGGTAGACCAGTTATTGTCAACAATCACAGAGACTCTAAAAGCAAATGGCTTTGAAATCGCGAGTGCTAAAATAAAAAAGGGGCCATGTGTAACCTTTTTGGGGGTGGGGATCACAGACTCTTACATATCCCCTCCCCAGATAAAGATCCGTCGGGACATCAAAACGCTCCATGACGTGCAGCAGCTGGTGGGATCCCTGCAATGGCTCCGCAACATCATCCTAATCCCACCTGAGAAGATGACCCCCCTGTATAATCTCCTGAGAGGGAAAAATCCATGGGAAAACAAAGCCCTGACAGCAGAAGCAATGAACTCTCTTGACTTTATCGAACAGCAGGTATCTTTAAGTTCCTTCGCCAGGTGGAAGCCCCAGGTACCACTCGATCTGTATGTGCACTTCACAAAGGGAAGGGGAGTAGGAGCACTGGCTCAAGGCCCCCCAGAAAAAGCTCATCCAATACAGTGGATAGTCCTGGGAAAACAGACATGTGCATTTTCCCCAGGAGCTGAGTATCTCAGCAGCCTCATTATGAAGGGCAGGAAACTTGCCCTGAGACACCTTGGCATTGAGCCAGCCAGAATATTCCTGCCTTTTCGCAAGCAACTCTCTACACAGTCAACAGTGATGTCAGAATACCTGGCAACAGCCCTGGTTGGGTTCGGCAGAGAGATTCAGTATTCTGCAAAGCCCCCTTGGACTCAGATGCTGGCTGTTGTCGACATAGACCTACCACAAAAGGTCATGGACCGGCCCCAGCCAGGACCAACAGTCTTCACAGATGCATCCTCGACAACCTCCACTGCGGCTGCAGTGTGGCAATCAGAGGACGAGTGGCACTGTGTCAAAGCGACTGATCGTACACTCTCAGTCCAGCAACTGGAAGTAGCAGCTGTGGTACTGGCATGTGGACTGTTCCCAACAGAGCATCTTAACATTGTAACTGATTCAATGTTTGTAGCCAAGCTCTGCCTGGCTATGTCAGGACCCGGCATATCAACATCTACAGCAGCCCTAATGCTAGAAGAAGCGCTCTCCTCTCGAAAAGGTACCATATCAGTCATCCATGTTAACAGCCACAATCCGATCAAAGGGCTCTTCCAAGTCGGCAACGACAAAGCAGATGCTGCCGCAAAAGGATTGTGGACCCTACAAGAAGCTCGTCAGCTACACGAAACCCTGCACATCGGAGCCAAAGCACCAGCAAAGAGATGTGAAATCTCAGTTGCTGATGCAAAACACATAGTAGCTTCCTGCTCCCACTGCCAAAAGGCACCACTGTGGTCCTGTGGAATCAACCCCAGAGGCCTAAAAGCCTCAGAGATATGGCAAACAGACTTTACATTGTGCCAGCTGTTGAAACCCCAAGCATGGCTTGCAGTAACAGTAGATACGTACAGCGGAATGATTGTAGCCACGCAGCACCTGAAAACCAACTCCAAAGCAACTATCCAGCATTGGCTAACAGCCATGGCTTGGCTCGGCATCCCCAAGCAAATCAAAACGGACAATGGTGCAAATTTTATCTCAAAGCCGAGCCAGGAATTTGCCTCCAAATGGGGAATCACCCTAGTGCAAGGCATCCCGTACAATAGCACAGGACAAGCCATCGTTGAGCGAACAAACCAAACTTTGAAAGCTAAGCTAGAAGTGCTAGCAAAATCAGAAAGCTTTACCAATTCCATTCCTCAGGCAGATCAGGCGCACTTGCTAGCAACTGCACTGTTAGCACTGAACCAATTGCCTAGGGGAGATGAAATAAACAGTCCCTCCCAAAAACACTGGGCCACTTGAGCTCTAGAAGAGGGCCCGCAGGTCATAATCAGAAACGAGTTAGGCGAGTGGGAGCAAGGTTGGAGATTAGTACTCACAGGGAGAGGGTACGCTGCAGTGAAGAGAGACGGTAAAGTGAAGTGGTGTCCACTTAAGTCAATAAAACCAGACCTTAAAAATGAAACTGACAAGAACTCTGAAGTTTTGTTTGCAGGACCTGATCATTGGGCGCCCACGTGATGTATATGCTCCACTGCCAGAGGGACGCGGTGAACCACCAGACAACCCGAAGACATCCAAAACTCCTGAGCCTGTGAAGCCCAAGCAACAACAACTTTTGTGTGTAATCTTGTTTTTAGCACTTGTTAACAGCGAGCAGGTTGGTGCAGAATATAACCCCCATCAACCATTCAGGTGGATCTTACGCCGTGCCTCGAACGAAGTGATCAAAGAGGTAGTCACAGCAGGCACCCCAAGGTTCTCTGTGCTCATCTGAGACATTTTCCCTGGTATTGTAACTCATAACATCCACCCTCGGTTTGAACTGTACCAGTCATACTGGTGCCCAGCCACTAACCCAGGCAAAGATTACTGCCGCCAACCAGGGTATTGGTTTTGTGGCTATTGGGGGTGCGAAACAATAGTCCTGAGTAACAGGTGGGCACCACCAAAAGCAGATGAGTTTCTGCAAGTAACCTGGGGTCCAACAGGCTGTATGCGTCCCAGTTTCAACTGCATAGGGCAAGTGTTTTATGGCTTTTATGATGATCAATCTAAAGTCTGCCATCAAATGATCATGCAAGTTCTGCAGCCAGCAGATGTGGGCTGGACCACCGGAAGAATGGAAGAAATTGTTCTTGCACAAACCTGGTAGAAATCCTGGTGAAGTAGTACAAATTATCCGGCTCCCAGTCATGACACCTGAAGCAGTTGGTCCCAACCTTGTAGTACAGGCTGAGAACCCACGATCTAATAGTTTATACCCGCTGCATAAACAAGAAGCTTCTCCCCAAAGATCTGAAGCCACTGCTTTTGATTCACTCTATCGAATGTTAGATGCCACCTTTTTACCTCTGAATCAATCCAACCCTAATGCCACAGAATCCTGCTGGCTGTGTTATGACTCACAGCCCCTTACTATGAGGCTGTGGCCCTCAATAACCGGCCGCTGTGGGTTAATGCAGAAGCCCCAGTCCAGTGCCGTGGTGAGTCACCTTCTCACAGAATCACCATCAGCCACATGACAGGGCGAGGGTTTTGCTTAGGCAAAGCCACTCTTGTTGACAAAAAAGTTTGTGCGACCACTGTGCAGGTGGACAGGTCCAAGAAATGGGCAATCGCCCCCTTGTCTGGCACGTGGGTTTGCAAGCGCAGTGGGCTAAGCCCCTGCATTTATACCCAAAGCTTTAACTCCTCTGCTGACTTTTGTGTATTAGCTGTTATCATCCCCAGGGTCCTATACCACTCCAAAGAAGAAGTGAACCAGTACCTGCTCAGGCCACCTTCAGAAAAGGGAGCTGTTGACAGGACTGTCAATAGCAATGCTGCTCGGCTTGGGAGCAACTGGAGCAGCCACGGGTGTCTCCGCTCTGATAACCCAGAGTCAGAGCCTCTCTCAGCTACAGATGACTGTAGATGAAGATCTACAGAGAACTGAGAAATCCATATCCTTTCTAGAAAAATCAGTCTCCTCACTCTCTGAAGTTGTTTTACAGAACAGGCGAGGTCTCGACCTTTTATTCATGCAGCAAGGAGGCCTCTGCATCGCCCTGAATGAAGAATGCTGCTTCTACGCTGACCACACCGCAGTAGTGAGAGACACCATGGCAGAGCTACGAGACAGGCTGTCTCAATGAAAGGCAGAGAGAGAAGCCCAGCAAAACTGGTTCCAGTCCTGGTTCAACCAATCTCTGTGGCTAACCACCCTGGTGTCTACCCTGATTGGACCAGTTGTGATGATTTTATTCGTGCTAATCTTTGGACCCTGTGTTTTAAATAAGCTTGTATCCTTTGTTAAAAGCCAACTAGAAAAAGTTAACATTTTGTTTATAGAAAGGCAACAGATGCTTTAAAAATATACTTAGTCACTGCTTGTGCCTTATATTTACTAATGAAAACTGTAGTATCCATTTTATAAGCTTTTAGTTTTTTAGTTAAGTATTTTATATTTTACTCAATTTTATATTATCCATTTTTAAAACTTTATAATATAGATAAGTTAGACAAAGTGTTTAGAAATACGTATATAAAAAATAACATTAGAATTTTTAAGACTAATATACCTTATATTTTAGCAAATTAGTTATTTATAGGGAGGGGGGAATATGTTGTAGTCTAGGGCATTGCGATGTGGAAGAATTCGGGATGTTACGGAAAGTTAGCAGACCCCCCTCTCTGTTAGGATAGTAAAACCTCCTGCAATTAGCCAATAGCACCTAAGTGTGATGCAAGCAGATGGGAGTAACACAATGACCCTAGGTTACAAAAGGTTAAATTTCCCTGCAATAAACACCATTGCTTCGCCATCCATCACATTGATGTCTTGTGGGTCGAGTGGTCTGAGTGGCCAAGGGGGGGGGCCACCGTGCTGGCTTCTAAGTCAGGGTGTCTGCCTTGCTTGAAAAACCAACACACAATGACCATCTAAATCACATAATAGCAATATGTGATGATAATACCTACACTGTAGATCCTTTTTCCAATAGTAAAAAGGACATAATGATCAAGTTAGTAGGTATAAGCCTCATGACTCTGCTAAGATTTTCAATTTGTGAAACAAAATTGGTATGGGTGTGCCTGTACTTCCTGACTGCTCCAAGTGCAGGATTTATTGCTCTGCCTTTTGTTTTTAACTCCTGCTATGGTTAGAGGAGGTATCTCGTGCTCAGAAAATGCATTAATGTATCCTCTCTGCCTTTGGGCTTTCTGGAAAACAAGATGTAGCTGCAGGAACTACTCCTTATTCAGTTTCACCTAATGACAGGCAATGTTCCATAGATTATTCCAATGCCGGAAAAACAAGAAGAATGAAGAATTTTAGTGGAGGCAAGGATACAAAACACAGATGGCTGTTAATGGAAAGAGTTACTGATTCCCTTGGGCAAATTCAATGACATCATTGAATCATCTCTGTGACAAAAAAAAAAAAAAAAAATTCTTAACAAAAATTCCCTTCAAAACCAGTCTCAGAAGAAAGTGTCATGTTTTGATATAATTGTTCAAATGCAAATACAGACTTAGACCATCTGTAGGCTCTGCTGAGTTCAGCAAGAGATAGATATTAATTCATACAAATGAAGATCAAATCCAAGGATCAGCCAAGTGGCCAGTAGGAAGCAACAGATAGAGGCAACCTCTATTTCTCAAAATTTTAAAAGTGTGAATCAACTACCAATGAAAAAAATGTAAGTCAAATGACCTCACTGGGCTTTGCCAAGATGCTCATTTCCATGTCACACCACACAACTTCTGAAGTACTGGTTCCATCCCAGAAACTGGCCCCTGCAACAAATTTTCCTGAGTTTGGAAACAAGTTAGTATTTTTTGTCAGTTTTGTTTTCTTTGAATTTCATCAATAGTAAATTCTTTGTCTGTAGGGAAATAAACAAATACTCTGAGTATTTATTGTTTGCAATGTCTCTGGGTAAGAAACTGTGAGAAAGCTGTGGTCAATGAGCTGATGCATAATGTCCTTCCTCTTCCTCCCTGGTATGTTACCAGAGCCTGGCCACTCTGGCTGTACTTGCAGTCACTCTCTGAAACTGTTAGTGTCATCTGGAAAATGGGTCAACTAGCTGCTTTAGGTGGTTGCTTTAGGTAGACCTTAATGACATTACTGAAATGTCAAAAAACATTTGTGCAAGCATGAAGTGTAACTTGTAGAGAGCCAGTAAACAGGGGTGCAGTAGAAGTTCAGGCTTGGTTTCAGAGCCCAGTTTTCACTGAGGTGTTTAAACAAGAGACACTTTCAGTAGTGTGCAATGTCTTCCTACTGTGTTAATTGACTTGAAAATTTGATGGTGTGACTTTGTTTAGCTGGGCATTGAGTGGTTCTGAAATTCCAATTTTTCTGTTACCCTTTCAAGCCTTGGGGAAGAAAATCACAAAAAGCCCTGTGATGAATAACATCTTCCTCCCTGCTTTAATGGTCTTGAGTCACAGTGTGCAGCTGAAGCAAAGACAACCCATGCCGGTACTGACACTGCTTGTGTCCTGATACTGTCTCTAAAGAAGAATCTGTCTATGACTGAAGTCATGTTAAGGAAGAGCAAAGCTTTTCTTCAACTGGCATGTCTTTGTAAACAGGAGATGCTGTTGTTCACATTTGTTTTTAGACAACACAAGCCACATCACAGCTGCAGGCTGCAGTGTGCTTGGAGATGAGCCCTCCATGGGGGTGCGGTGAAGTACTGAGATGGCTCCGTCCTTTCCATGGATTTCTGTTCAGAACACTAACTGGTGATTTGAGGGTGCTGTAAGCAAAAAGTATCTGAATTTGTCTTGGATACTAATGATTGTAGTAAATTGCAAAATTTATCAAATCAGCTGTGGCTCAGTTTCTGTGCCTTTGCCTTCTCAGAGTTCCTGATTATTCCCGGTATTGCACAGAAAAATGGTGTTCTTCAGCCTACCAAAATACTGCTGAATCCTTACCACCAAGGCACATCATGCCATGTTCCTGTTCTCCCCTTTTCATGAGCAGGATCAGAGGGATGGAAAAATTAATTAACTTCCCTAACCTTTCTAGAACAAAACCAAGCATAAAAAAAGAGATGAAGAAACATTGCCTCTTCACATACCTACCTGGAAGACTAAAGAATGCTGGTGGAATTGCTGTTTCAGATGTTCAGATGTAGCATTCACACACACCTTTCTGCCATTTGAAGAGCAGTGGCCCGTGTCTAGAACATTATCTCCACAGCAGAACAGAGTCCCTGGTGGAAGGAGAAAAACCTCTAGAAAATACTCTTACTCCTGTGTGACCAACACTCATGGGCTGCCTTCTCCCAGTCCCTGTGCTCAGGAACTCTCTTCATCAAAGCCAAGCCATGTGCTCCAACAGCTGTGTTTACTAGAGCAACTGTGGCTTGCCCTCTAAAACTAGTTCTTAGATGTTGTCAGCTGTGTTTATACAGATATGGGAGACTTCATGTGGCAAAGCATTTGCCAAATACCCTGTGAATTAGCTATTTTCCTTGTGCTGAGATAATACTGGCATTACCTAGTTTTAAACTTCAACAGATCTGTATGACAGCACTGCAGATAAATCCTCAGCTAAAAGTTCAGCCTTGAAAGCAATTCTTTGGCAAGCACATTTGTGCTGAACACAACTGCCCAGTATTTCTTTGCTTTTGAGGAGCACAAATCAAAGCCACTGTCTTGTTCAGCCACTGCTATTTTGGGAACAGCGCTCTTCCTCCTCTGAGGAGGGAGGTTCACAAGGAGGAAGAGGCAGGAGGTCACATCATCCTGCGTGGTACAAGCAGGGTGTCTGGGAACATCACACGTCTGTAACCAAATTCATGTCTTTTCATTACCTGGAGCCCCTAAATCCAACATGTTAGCAATGCTTAACACGGTGTATCACAGGCAGAAGCATACAGGAGATAGAGAAAGTCTTGCCCATTATTCCCTCTGGATTGTCTTAAGACATGGATAATTGACACCTTAGACCCAAAGGGTGCTGTGCTAGAATTGTGGCCAAAGCAGCACTGATAGCACAGGGGCATCTCAACTATTACTGAGCTCTGAGGCACAACACCAAGGCTTTTTCTGCTTCCCCTGCTGCCCTCGGGCTGTCGATAGGGAAAAGGCAAGAATAACAGGCTGAACAAACACACAGGGTAAGAAACATGCCTGTGGAGCATCCTGCAGGAAGGAATCTATGATCATCATAGATTACATGGAATGTGAATCGACTCATGATCATGATCATGCAAAATATCAGCTGGAGAGAATGCAGAGGGGAATGATCTGAGGTCTCAAAATTGCTTAGGAAAACAGGTGAGAAAACAATTTTGTCTAAGGAAGGTCAGACTAAGGAGATCAGGTATAGATGTAACAGAGGGGAAAAGCAGTGAACATTAACATTATAGTGTCGCTAGTGGACATGAAATAGAAGCGATAGGTTCGGTATCACAGTAGCCGAGGTTTTACTTCTCAGAAGGCAAAAGCCTTTATTTCGGGGTTTTCAAACCTTTTTATAAGGTGTTCCAATATAGGTTAACCGGATTGGTACAAAGAACAGCACCTCTCTCATCCCATTGGTGGAACAAGAGAAAAAAACACTCAGAATATCTGTGTCATTGTTTTGAGAGCTAAAATCTTATTTACACAACAGTCCTTGAGAGAGAGAAGTTTCCCAAAAGACTTTCTCTTGGGAAACAGATCAGCCACTGAGAGCCTGAAACTATCTCAGGCTCAGAAAATCATGTCCACATTATAGGGCTCATTTCAGAGGCATTTAGACATGCTAAATATCAAACTCTGTCAGGATTATGCTCAAAATCACTCACCCTACTACTGAAAACAGATGCATGTCTCAAATTACAGTTAAACACTCATACAAGAAAATGGCTTCTAGGAAGTCAGAAGCATCATCTCAATAGAAGAAGCTTCTGCTCTAAGAACAGACTTAAATTCAGAGCAACTCAAATCAGACCTCGGGATCTTAACTCCCATGGTTCAAGCCATGTCTATGCAAATGATTCCAACAGGACTGTCCCATTTTATACAAATGAACAGAACAATCCTGCTCACCTGCAGCAGGAGGCAGACTCATAATACATTGCACATCAAGTACCTCTCAACAACCTACTGGAACATGATGGTTAAAAATCTGAGCAAGCAGCTGTCAAGGAATTTATCATTCTGATAACGTTTGAGGTACAGAAGCCAAGTGTTAAAAGACCTGCTACAGTGTAAAAGAGCAGGAAGTCTCGGACCTTTCAGTTCAAAGGGAATAGTAACTCAAAGTCCTTTTAATCTGGTGATGACCTGCAAATCTGCACTTATCCGTTCATTCTGCTGACTCCCAAGACAGTCAAGCAGAAAAACCTCACACAAGCAACTTGGCAAAGCAGATAGGTACAGGATACACAACAGAAAAACCAAACAGCTGTAATAAGTTTAAAGTAATCTTTTCCCAGTATATTTTTTAAAAAATTGTAACAATTTATCTTTTTCTTCATGTTTCAATTAGACCAGATCCCCAAACTAGTGAAATCAAGGAAAATATTTCTCCCGACCTCAGACACTCTGGACTAGTTTCTTCTGAAGTGATTTGTGTTTTATTCTGCATTGCAGGTTAAACTTGTTTTAATCAAAGCACTGGTGACACTATCAGAAAGACAATGTGACATTTCCATTCCATTCCACCAGTTTAAAAAAGACTCCATGAAGAAGCTGACCTTTTCTCAGTCAAAACATAAATGCCAAAGTTGCAGGAATCTATCTTTCAATTACTGTCACCTTGATAGTGAAACATGCTGTAAGCCCTACACATAAAACATTACCAAGACTAGTGTGTATTTCAAAGGCAGTCTTCCCTTTCAGGGTGGATTCTCCATTCCTGAAATGCAATGAATCTTATACAACTTTTCCTCACAAATGTGACAATTCTGGGGATTAAGACTCTAAAGAGGAAAGGACTATCAAAATGTTGGGGAACGGCAGGAGCACTAGGCACTTGCCTGACTACAAGGCCAGCAATTTATGTCCCTCTGTACGGCAAAGAGAAATCAGAACTCAGGGTCCCACATATTGTCAGTTTCTGCCAGCTCTGTAGGGAATGCTGCCAGCCAGGGGCACCACAGCAGGGAAGAGGGGTCCCTACTTTCTGTGGAACAAGTGTCTTTCTTACCCTCTTCCCAAGGTTCACACTTTTGCCTGAAAACATGCTTCCAAAACATGATTCCAAATGAGTTCCCTAGGAAGCAAAAAATAACATCCAAAATCCAGTTTAAAACTCAGCCTGAAGCAACCACAGAAAAGTTGTGGTTGAGGAGAAATGCTGTAAGGAATAAATGATCCAAAACCTCTGCTACTCTTTAAAGACATTTTTCCTTTTGCTTTCCTTCTGCTCTTAACTGAATGAGGCTACAAGTCCGACTTGTCAAAAGAGTAGTAAATATTGCTCTTGAAAGCTCACCAGAGCTGAAACTTTACACAGGCTCGATTCTACTTCAGTTCCATTTGATATTGCAGATCAGGATTCTTCTCTGCACAGGTGAATGTCAAGTGTTTAATTCATCCCTCTGTGCCACTGTACATCTGTCTCATTATCCATACATCCATGAAGTTACAGTTATGATATTCACAATCATGATTTATGAGCTCATGCCCTTCAGGGAAAGGATTGATACTTTTAACATAGAGTTTTAGCTCAGAAAAAAAAGAAAACAAGTATTTATACCAAAGCATGTGAAGATCCCTAAACTTCAGTTATTGCTTCCATTTCCCAAAGAAGGCACATAACTGCAGTGCTGAGTAACAGAATAAAACACTTAGATAGATGCATAATAATTTATTAATTACCTCTAATATGGACAGAAGCCCTTGAACATAGATACGATACAAGGAAACTGTCATGAATCACTACCCAAGATTAAGAAACATCTAGTTTTTTGCTCCCTCTTCTCACTCATTCCATCTTTTTCATTTCTTATTCTTTCATCTCATGGTAGCAATGCTGAATACTAACAAGCTGTATGTATTTAACTGTGCTCACTCATTTCCATGCTAATTAATTCAGGTTCCAATATATGCATTTTGCACAGGTTTGATAAATCTCTCTTAAACTGGTAATTTGAGCCCAAATCTTCTCCCAGGGCAGAGATAATCATTCAGCTTCTAGCCATTTCTGCCTATGATGTCAGTGCAGGGATTATTTTAACTAAAATGTAGGTGAGAAAATCAATCAAAAGACAACAAACAAGCCAGATCACACATTACCTGTAGCCAGTATATATATACATATGTGATTCTAATCAAATTTATGAAGCTTTCAAGCCAGTAAACCAATTAATTTTAAAATGCATTTCAGTCAAGATGAAAAACTACCTCATCTTGTGCTTTGTTTTTTAAGGTGCAGGATGAATAAGCCGCAGAAGACAACACAAAAGCATTTTCTTCTTGTTTTTGTTTTTTAATGGCACAAATGCAGCAATTACTCCTAAGTGATATCCATCAGAAGTCTCCTGGCAGTTTATATGCGACTTTAACAATAGTTAAAATACCTCAAATACTTTGAGAGTGATGTTAGCAGACTGTTTTTCTGCTGTTATTTGCTTTCATTCTGACACATTAAACCATGAGACAGAGGGAATCTACTACGGTCCCACTGTGTTGTCCTTCGTGCCTTGCCACTCACAGATACCAGAGGCTCTGAAAGCTTTCAAGGGAACAGGAAATATTTAGGAAAAGATATTGAAATTATTAGATGTTATAAATGTGATGGCAAAATGAGGTTAAATAAAAACAATTTATTATAAAGCAATTTCAATGAAACAAACAACAAAAGGAAAAACCACAATAAAATATATCAGCGCAGCGCTGGGTGGACAGGGGTCTATACTCAAAGGTACAGATTTTCCCAAATCCACGCTGTATGTGTTGCAGTCCGGGGTTCTTATAGGGGTTTTGTGCCCTGAGGCCAAAACTCCGAGCAGTCACTGTTCAACAAAGAGTCTTGATGTTTGGTTGAATGGATTTCCTGGAACCGGTGAACTGCATCAATAGACAGTTGGGCAGAGTCTCTTTGCATGCAGAAAGGTTCTGAGTGTCTCTTGATTTCATCTTGGGTTGGGCTATCAGGACGGAGTGGTTGGGTCCAGGTTGGAGCTGATGAATATCTCGGCTGGGCTTCTTTCTTTGTCCAGTTTGATTGCTTCTCCAACTGTGGCTTGCAGGGTGGGGCGTTCAGGACCGGTGATGAGTATCTTGTCCGGGCTCGTTTCTTTGTCCAGCCTGATGGCCCGTGTCCTGCTCATTCTCTTAGGTTGATGGGCGCCGGCTAGAATCACTATCTGGGTGCCGGCTAGAATATTTATCTCTTGAATGGGTATTTGCTGCTGGGTCTGGGGAGGAATCCTTGGGCCACACTATATTTTATATTTTCTTATATCATTATAAATACAGATATATTTATTTAGGCTTTCACGAATTTTTATTCATAGATACATTTATCACATTAGATATGGGACCACTGTGCAAGTACATAAAATATAATTATCTTACATCAGGTATTTCACTGAGCACAAGACTGTAATTATTTTGGTTTATGTCACCATTTAAAAAAATAGGAAAAAAACAGAGTGATACAGCAAAAAAAAGCTCTTCACTATAGAGTATTAAGTGAAAGTTTTGAAAAACAGGATAGTGTGTTATTAGGCATAGCATATATTCAAGCAGATATTTACCACCTTCAGGACACTAAAACAAACAAGAAGCAAAAACCTGCCCAAATACAACAAAGGTCGCCATCAGTTTGGTGAACCAGAGGGTAATTTAATTCTGCATCATCAAAAACAGTTATTCAATTGTGATGTATTCCATTCTTTTAAGCATCTTTTCCCCAGTTTTTCAGCTTGCTTTTTTTGTCAGGGAGAGCAAAAACAGGAGAAGGAAGGAAAATGGGAACAAAAAAATTCTGTCTCACCCATCATAAAATGTATTTCATAGTAAAAGCACACGGGAATCAGGGGAAAAGAAAAAAAAATCCTATTTTTATGCCAAAGCTATATCTGCCTGTATTCATAATCTCAGTTTCAGTACAAATACTGAATTCATAAAAGGAAATATAGGGTGGTAGGGCTGGATTTATCACTGGAATCTGCACACTGCCGTAAAGAATGTCCTCTATTAGTGACAACAGCTGTTGGTTTAATAGCCCTAGAAAAGATCATTAAATTCCTTCAAATTTCCCATAAACAGATGGAAGAAATGCAAAAGTGTTAAAACATATGGGAGAACATATTGGAATTCAGCAGCCTCCTGGAGCGGCCAGAAATCCCAACACTGCAGCCTTCAGGCTGACATGGGTCCCCCCACAGTGCTGGAGGTGGATTTGCTGTGGAAATGATGGAAATACTGGGAGATGATGGAACAGGCTGGATGTCCAGGGGCAGGGGTTGCTCTGACACCCTCATGGCCTTTGCAGGCACAGATTTCCTTCCCACTCTATTTCCTTGGGAAGTTCTTTGCACCCAGAACTTCAGGACATGCAGAATTTTAACACAGAGGAACCCTTTCCCCCTGGAGAGAGCTGGAACAAACCCGTGACTGTGGATCACCTCTGCACTTCCTAGAATGAGAAAAAATTAATTTCAGGAAATGGGAATTTCCCAACATCTTGAAAGAGAAATCACAACAGGTCCCAGATGAAATGTTTCATGTGAGGCTTTTTTGTCTAGTCTGCAGTAAATCTCCCAGGCTGGAACCCCCAGGACAGAGTGCCCTTTCTAGAGGCATTGGCATTAAATGGAAACAAGATAAATTAAGTCCTTCCTCACCAACCAGGCTGCAACTCACTCCATGTGGCCTGGCCAGGAAAGCAGGAGTGCCGCTTCACTGACCTCAGTGGATGTCTGCATGCAGCTACACACAGATGCCTTTATAATTTTACTCTTTATATATCATCTGCAATGGATTTTGTGAACTTTTTATCTTCTGAGTGAATGAAATTCCCACCCAAACAAGCTGACAGGCAGTTCATGAGCCATCTGCAATATACTGCACCTTCTTTGTGTACACAAATAACTAACTGTAAGTTCGCTCTTTCAAAAGACTACTTTTCCTTCAGCAAAACCCAGTTACAATATTAAGCCATAAATCTAGGTCTTGTCTCATTGTTTATTTATGGTAAATTTTCATAAACAAATGGTTCCTGTCTTCTCTAAATTGATTGCACAAAATGAACAAGTTTATAAAAAGTCCTTACAAAGTATACATAACATAATCATGGTTTTGTAAGTCCAAGTCAGGTACGTAATTATTGCAAATAATATTTCCTGCATTACTCACTTGAGCAGAAATGCATTTCAGTGAAATTCTGGCTAATAATTGACTGTTCTGAAAACCTATCATTTCAACTCATAAGAACACATGCAAGTTGATATGTTTTATTTATATGCACACACTTCTACTTGCCATCTCACGTGCCTGCCTACAGCAGTGCACATCACCAAACCTGAAAATTCAACAGCTCTCATTTCTGTCCCAAAGAAATGTTATAGGTTGTTTCAAATCTAGGAAGGTAAGGCCCCTTGCTACTGGAGTGCTTCTGGACCCCCAAGACTCCCAGCACTGGGACAGCTGGGAAACCAGAAGCAAATCTTAAAAAAATGTGGGATGTATGCACAAGATGCTTACTTGAAGGCCCTCATTCAGAAATGGCCTTAAATTGTCATTTCTTATTCCTCCATAGCAAACGAAAGCTAACTTATCTTTGAATGAAACATGTGCAGGAGAGCTAATGTGTTTTTAAATATGCATAGTGACCTCATATTGAGCTGGACCTGCTTCAGCTTTCCTGAGCACTGATGCAGAGATCAGCTGCAATGCAGGGCTTGGAACTGCATCAGGAGCCCCTCCAACCCCCACTGCAGAGCCATGGGACAGGAGGTGGACAGGAGCTTTCAAGGACTGCCTCCCCACAGAGCCAAGCTGAGTTGACATTCTCCAAGAGACAGAAACACCTCTGCCTCTTTTATTCAATGACCCAAAGAGATGCCTTCACCAGGGCTGACTCCTCCAGTTTTAGAGGGAAGTTGGTCCAAAGAGGGCCCTTGAGCCTGTGCTGAGGCTGAGCACAGGCAAGCCCTGGAGCCTCTGTGAGCCATGGCTTTGCTTGTTACTGATGCCAAATCTCTAATCCCTGCTTCCTGTGAGGCCAGCTGACAAGAAAAGCAAATAAACAAAAAACCAACAAACTATTAAAAACCCCCACAAAAAGCCACAAACAACCAACACAAAAAACTTCGACACAGAAAGTATTTTCCTTAACAGAATTAGCTAATAAAGAACATAAAGGCACTTGCAGTTTTACTGGGTTAGGCTTCAATCTTTATTACAAAGTTTATCAATTACTGAATAACATTTATATGAATTATTTAGAAAACCTTTTATTTAAACCAGTGTTTGGTAGCAGAGAAACTGGAACAAACCATTTCAATCCTCAGCTTTATAATCTAAATAGGTAGGCTTAGCTGAGATAAAAGTCACATTTCACAGGAAAAATCCATTTGCTGGACTCATTTCACCTTCCAAATTTGTTTCCACTCCTCAGGAACAGCATAAGATGAAACCAAAAAGCACCTTTGGTGCCTGGTGCTGGTGTGAGGCACGATACCCTCCCCAGCACTCCACAATCCTGCCACAGCTTCCCCAGAAGAGAAGAGGCCAAGGGCCCCTGTGTAGCCACCAGGACCACAGGGAGAGACAGGGCTTCTGCCTGGCCCCTGTAAGAGACGGTCCAAAGATTCTCTCATCTGTCTCACAACCATCTCAAGGACAGAGACTGAGACCCTGAATATCACAAGGGACTTGGTTTAGGAGTTTGGGCCTAGCTGAGATGGATGTTTGCTAAGTGATTGTTTGCAGGTGGTTGCACGGTACACTGCCCTCGTTCCTGCTGGTGAGCAAAGACTCACAAGATGTGGTTTGCTCTGTACCCTACAACTGCCCCCTGCACAATGGAATTCATCACAATGATCATCAATCTCCTCTGGTTTTGGCCCTGTGCTCCTCGCTTTGCAAAAGACTGTAAAATCACACCCCAAACTTACCTTCCTTTGAGATCTCCCCAACAGACAGAAGACTGTGTGTCGTTGGACAGCTGAGTGGACTTCGACGTTGGTAGCTTGTAGTGGTTTAGATTTCCTAATTTCGTTTTCCCGGCCAACGCACCAAATAAATGTCATGGTTTTAAGGCAGTAACTAAAAAAATTACTTACTTCTTGCTGTGAGATATGGATTAGAACAAGAGCAAAACAGGTTTAAAACTTAAAAGGAAATAAAGAAAATTTATTAACAAAACCACAAGAATAAGAACACCAGAATAAACTTCCAGAAAACCCTTTTATCCCCCACTACCCAACCATTCCCTTGTACATGTGACAACATAGAGACAAAAAACTTTAGAACTTTGGTGTTTAAAACAGTCCCAATTCCTGCTAGAGTCTTTTCATCAGCTTTTGTAGAGAAACAGAAGTCTTCTTCTGCTAATCTATGGAGTTTCTCACAAGAAAACTATTTCTGTTATAGTTTTCTATTTCTCTGATGCCAGCTGCCTGGAAATCTGCCATCAGTTCACTCCTCCCATTTCACATCACTCTGAGGTGTGTATGGGCCATGAGTCTAGGGATATAATTTTTTAAGGATGAGTTATTCAAAGGCAAAAGTCCTCTTCATCTGTCTCTGTGAGCTTCGCTGGAAAACAGTTTTCTCATTGCCCTCAAGGCCTCAGATCTTCGCTCCACTCTGTTCCATCACCTCACTGTATCACAATTACTCTACCTTTTGCTCAAAATCCACACTTTGAATACTCTATTCCTCCCAATATACTCTGTCATGAATTAAAGGAGTCTTTACAAAACACTATTGTCCATCTCCATAGCTTTAACAGAAAAATATTTCAGCTTATAAAGCATCTCCTTATTCTCTCTTCTCCATCTAAAACTTAACTCTTTTCCTCATTGTCCTTGGTGGTTTTATGATGTCTTCTTCATGTTGATTGTCTCTCTCTCTGTCTCTCTGGGAAAAAAGAGTAATCTGTACATTTTATCCAGGTAGTAAAAGAATTAAAGTCTTGGAAAAACTGCAGATGTTCATAGTGTCAGGTTTCAGTCCAGCAGTAGAAACTACAAACTAAGCCAAGCTGGCCAGCTCTGTTTCTCTTCCCCCCAACCCCCGTCCTCTGCAGCCTTGTCTGGCCTGGAGGGGGGGGAAGGCCAAGACAGAGCCTTGTTACCTTTTCAGAAGCCGGAAACCAAAAAAAGAACAAGAGAACTCTGGCTTTACATCTTAAGGCAGTGTTCACAAGTTGATCTCACTTTTCAATGGTCAAAACTGCTGTCAATTCTTAGAAATGACCGATAATTGGTCAGGAGAAAAGACTCCCATCAGCCACCAGCAGCTTCAACTTCCTTAGCTCCCAAAGCTATCTTAAAGGTAGTCACCCCATGACATAGCTATAATCCCCTTACTCTCTTTTTCTTATGCTTTGCTTTCTCCTCTTTTCCCTCTATCGCATATTAGTGCTGATGAGCACTCAATAAAGTATGTTTTGCTGTTTAAGTCCTTGGTTTGCTGATAATCTTTTGTACTCTAAGACCGACTAAAAGAACCACATCACGAATACCACCTTGCGGATCGTGACAGCCCCGGCCCAGCCCTGCCAGAGCAGAGGCTTAGGGGATGGTCCTCATCATTCAGCTAGAATGAACCTGCAAACCACAGCTCTCTTCTCACTCAGAGCCAGGGGCAGCTCCCACAGCTGTGCCTTTCAGCTCCATGGCGAACATTCTGATGGCTGCATCTCGGACCTTGCAGCCACTTGATCCTGGTGCTGCACACAGGACTCATCCACTCACACAAACAAAATTACTCACTCCCTGAAACTGGTAAACTGAGCATAAGCCTGTACAGGATTGTGACCTGCAATTCTGTCTTTCCAGTCAATATTTAAACTCCAGCAGTGGAGTTTCATGAGGGACCTTACCCCCAAAGCTCCCTTTGAAGGCTGTGTGTGCCCTTCCCAACTCAGTGCTCCGCAGCCACCACAGGGCTCCTTCAGTCCACAGGCTGTGCTGCACCTGGGCGTTAGGAGTGTCATCCTCAGGTGACACTGCAACGCATGTGTGTGTATCTGTGTGTTAAGTCTTAGCTTACTCAAAGCAATCAAACTGTTTTAATTACTTCAATGCTCCTTATGCACAGTAATAGAATAGAACTGTTAGAGCTGAATCATTAATCATTTGAGCTAGATCAATAAATAATTATCCGTGCCATACCACTGTGCTCATAAACAGAACCACCGTCCAGACACAGACACACTGGAAATAAACAACAGCCACATGGACATGTACAAGAAAGAAGGAAAACAGACATTCCTCACAAAAACTACTTTTCTTCTAAGTGTATAATAGTGAGATTTGCGAAGCCAGAGCTGTGAACTAATAATTTATTCCTAAAACAATTAGAGGCTTTTGAAAATTTTATTAAATCAAGAACAGATAAATAATTACCATATCTGGTATTATATTTGTACTATAATTTTAAAACTGACCAGACATGCACAAGGGCACAGAAACACAAAGTGATCATGACATGCCCAGGAGCAGTGGTGTGGGTCTTGACCTGTGTAGGAGTTTCATGTAACAAATTTCCTGCAATAATCTAAAAGTTGTGAGAGAAGGGGGAACAGAAAGTAAGCATCCAGTCACTACCACCATTAAACTCCATTTTAATGCCCACGACATCTTGGAGGAATGTCGAATTATCTCCTAATTAGGAGCCCTCCTACCCCCTCACTCTCATCTCCCTTCTTCCTGTCAGACAGCTTTTGGGACTGGAGCTTTAAAGAGAAACAGCAAGCATGCAAGATTTTAAATAAAAATTGCAAGATGTGTGAGCCCTGCTACTCAAATGTTTTCCTGTTTTTGACACTGAGTCCTATGTGCTCCACCATGGTGCTCACCCTGAGACAGGATCTCACAACCAGGCCCAGCATCCCAGCTCTCACAAACCACCCCTGCAATGTCCCTTTTCAGTCTCTCCAGAGACACAAGTTCTTTTTTTCAAGAGGAACCTTTCTCTAGTTTCAGCATGTTTCCAGGACTGAAATTCTTACACAAGATTAAGAAAACAAAAATAAACAAACGAACAAAATAATCCCAATGCTCCTCTAATAAAATCTACATAAGTTAATGCAATTTTTATAGTGCATGAAAAATAACAATAAAGATTCAAGCTCTTGTAGAAATCAATGATTCTCCTATTTCAAAAGCTTCTGTGCAAAGAATATTTCCTTGAACTAATACAATACATTGAAGTGAAAGTTGTAATTTTACAATAATTGCATCAATAGTCACATTCCTCCATTCAAAACTCTGAAGATGAAATTTTAAAACATGGTTCATAAATGCAGGAACAAAGTACAAAATAGCTTCTTTTTTGATAATTAAACAGTTAGCAGCTAAATTGCACTGTAATTGATTGGAAAAATGCTTTTTTAATGAGATTTAGTCACTAGGAAATGGCTTTTTTTCTTCAATACACCCAATGTGCATTGGGGTCATTTAAAGAGCAAATTGCCTTCCTGAGCTCTCTTGTAGAGATTGAGTTTAATGTAAGAAAAGTCACATCACCCAGCAAAGGAGTCCCAGCCCTGTGAGGCTCAGCCCTGCAGCTCAGCTGTGCAGGGCAGATGCAGGTGTGCACTCAGGGCATGGCAGGTGCAGGTGGGTACTCCTCACTGTCCCACGAAATGAACTCACATTCTGCCAGCTCTGCTGGCTGGCTGATGCTGGAGTAGATCCGGAGCACTGCTCCTGCAGAGACCCCAGCCTGGACAGTCTAAATAGACAAAACAAAGTGAGAGAAAGTACTCAAGTATCTTTTTAAAGATTTATTATTTCAGACCTAATGTACTATTATGAGTAATACAGTGTGCAAAAAGATAAAGTAGCCCTTCTTCAACACTAGAAAGGCCATTAAAATATTTGTTTTCAAGGATATAGTAAACAGTCTAAAAGAAATCTTGTCCAGCTACCTTAAGGGCACTGAGTAAGCATATATTAAATGTAAATTATCATTTCACAACTATTAGTTAAAGGAATTTTCCAAATGCTACAGGAAAAAAAGATTTCTAAGAACTCTGGTTACTGCAAACAACCTATTATGTACAACACATACATTATACAGTTAAGTCAGATTTTTAGTGTTTAGCTTCCAAGATTTCTATTGATGTGACTTGGACTGCAATATAAACAGCAGTGATTGCAATCATCTGTTGCTGCCATAGCAACAGAGAAAATTAAAAGGGCAAATACTGAAGCTGAAGTGGCATCACAGTTGTAGCTTATAATTGCCTGACAGTAAAATGCTGTGTGCAGGGCGGCAGCAGGACTCGCAGGTATCTGTGAAGCAGGTTTGCTTGCAGAGATCAAAGTCATTTAGGTTAGGTTCTGAAATCAAGAACGAGCATCAGCTCTCATTTTTCTACAGCTCCTTCTCTCTCTTTTTTTCTCTCTCTCACATCGGTAGATTTTAAAAAGGGCATTCAGAGCAATCTTATGGAGATTTAAGCTATGTCTCCATTCTCCAGGTTTCTAATTTGGAATTCAGACGTAACTATTATTCACCACTTCTGTTCTGGATTTTAGAATGTGGTGGAGAAGAGAGTCCCCACTATTCATATAGTTACATGATACCAGTTTCCACACCTCAGGAATGAACTTGCTGTTGATCTGCTGCCTCTGCAAGGTTTGCCATCCTTTGGAGACATCTCTGCCTACCTTAGTCCACTCATTCTCCCCTGCTGGTTACTTGCACTTTTACTGCATTTCTTTCTGAATTTCAGGGACATGTGTTCATATGCCATAGGAGAAGATGGTCCTGGTCATCTATCTAATAGTTTACTTTTTGCAGGGTTTTTTTCTAAATAATCAAAAAAGTACTTGAGCTCAAGTTTCTGCCAAATTTTATCCCAGTGTGACTCAAGACACCCAGAAAGCCCTTCAGCAGCAAATGAAGAGATGTCAGTCATGAGGTACTATAAGTTACATAGTTGGGTATAATTCATAAAATAAATGCTGTTTGTTTTAACATGCTGAGGCAGTGTGGGGGGCTTTTGTTGGCTCAACAGATTACTTTTACCCTCTGGATTATTGAAAATTCACACGCATAGAAGACAACAGTAAGACAATGAGATCCCACATTGTCTTTTGCAACAGAACCATTAAGAAGTAGCAGTGGGTAAATTCAAAAATAGGTAATTCAGCTTCTCCCCACCAGCTCACTGCAGGGTATATTGTCAGTTTAATTTCCTCATTTAGTTCCTTCTGCTTCTCATAACACTGCTTTCGAATCACAACAGTGTCTGGGAGTAGGATATGCCAGCTGGCTTTGCAATGTTTTGTGTACACACAAAAATCCTGACTTCAAGTAAAATTAATATACACACAGCATAGTGAGGAGCAGTCACCAGCAAGCAGCATCTAAGAAATGGAGAAATACAAGGTGTCCTTCATTCTGGTGCCTCAGAGATGGATGTTAAAATTGTCACTATGACAAAGGATTGTTTTAAAAATTACTGTTTGGAGAGGCATGTAGGTAAGGGTTTACTGGGGAAGGAAGGGTATTCAAAAATGCATTGCCTCCCACCACTGCCAAAGAATAAAAGTATGTCTTAAGCTTCAGGGTAAAACACTGAAATCCCAGAGTATTTGAAACCTCAGCAGTGCTTCAGGAGTATGATGCCATGTCTTCTGAGTACCTGTCCTGGTAAGGCTGAGCTTCCTTTTCTTGCACAGAAATACATTTTTAATCTCATAATAGTTTTATGCCTGGTTAATACAGCCTTTTTTTTTTTTTTAAGAAACAGACGGTAACAAAACAAATCCCCATTACCGAGCAGAATGACGGCACACTTATTTTCTTGGCTTCTCTAGTATCTTCCAGTTCTATCTCCTGGGGCAAATGCAGGCCGAGCTCTAAGATCCCCCGCTGCCCCGGAAGAGTACGTTGAGTCTTTATTGCCATCTAGTGACCGAAGCGAGCGCATTGGCACACCGAACACATCTGGGAATCGGGAAACCGACAAGCGCTGCCTCTCTCTCACCCTGAACTTCGTGGTACTCTGTTACCCGCATCCCCTTACGGGCCTCAGGCGTGCAGACGTGTGGGAACTGCTGCTTTCATACAGTCCTGCCGCTCTGCAAATGAACCGGCCCTTCACCCTCCCACCGGGACCCGGCAGTTCACACAGACGCCACTCACAAAACCAAAGAGCCTTGGTTTGTCCCCAAGGAACACACCGAGCTTGGGAGCGGGGTGGCCGCGCTGGGCAGCACATCCACCCTCGGAATGACATCTAGGGTGGCATCAGATAGTAACAGCCATCTCCTCACCCCGGGAGAAGTACAGAGACAGATTGCTTACAGGTGCTTTGAAGATCCATTAGAGGTGTGTTTTGTTTTGAGGGCTCTCTTGGTATTGAGAAAGACTCCTGGCAGCTGGTACACCTGCACACAAGGCACCAGAGCATGTCGGGGGGCTGCAGAATGCTCCAGGCCATGGACACCTGGCTCGCTGCTCTCTTTTCCAAGCGCTGTTTTCTTTGACCCAGCTGGGACCCGACGTTACGAATTACCGAATGGTCCCGCGCCGCGGCTGGCCCGGCTGTTCCCGCCTCTCCTCCCGCCCCAGCCCGAGCTCCACGCGGGGGAGCCGGTGCCACCAACAGCAACACCGTGTGGCTGTGCCACCCACAGCCACACGGTGCCATCCACAGCCACACGGTGCCACCCACAGCCACACGGTGCCACCTACAGCCACACGGTGCCACCGCAGAAACGAGCGCCAAACACCCCGCGGACCTCAGTGGAGGAAGCGCCCCTGTAATAGGCCAGGCATTCCCACCTCTCCAAAGGGAAGGGCTGAAAGGCTAAACCCCGGCCCTGTGATTTGAGGTAGTTTTGTGGCTCTTTTAAGGCACAGTAACCATGGTCCTGATGCTGCAGTACGATGCATGACCCCATGTGCTCCCACAATAACCTGTGATGTAGCACAAGGATTGTGTGCAGTGCTTCTGGGGTAACAAGGCTGGTGTTTGAACCTGCCTGTTCCTGCTCATTTGCTGTCCCATGAGCATCCACTCTCCCTGCTTTCCTGCCATTGGACTCTATCAGTTTTCACTTGCATTTCAAGAGACAAACACCCTCAGTTATCCCTGGATGTTTCTGCCATCTCCTGATGTGAAGGTATTTGTGTTGGTCCTGGGTTCAGTGGTCCACTGAAGTCATGGAAAGCAGGATTTCATGTTTTCTAATTTCACTGGGCCACGCCCTGATAAACACCAAGTCCTCAGCTATCAATGAGCACAAGAGGAATTGGCAGCACTCAACATGATAAGGTATTCTGAATCCTTATTTCCTTCTCTTCCCCAGAAAAAGCATTTTAAAATAAGCTGCTCTCCCTGCTGAACCAGGTGGGAAAAGTACATTCCTAAAGCAAGCTTACACATAAATATTTGAAATTACAACAGCTGTTGAGCCTCAATCAATTTTACAGTTTTCTAGCAAAACCTTTAAACGCTTCTCTTGATAAGGAATAAAAAAATTTGAGACACTCTTTGCTCTTAATCCAGAGTAGCAAGTTTGCACTTTTATTTGCTGATAAAGCTATCATACTTTCAGTGTCTTTTGCTAAAGCTGAGCTGAAGCTTCAATCTGAAGATATGCCTCTATTTCCAGACTTAATCACAAATGCTGTAGAAAGAGTCTTCTACAAAGACCAGTTATGAGTGTTTTTAAAGTTTCAGGTTTACAGCCTTCCTATGTCATCACTCAGTTAACAATATAAAAAGTCACTATGCAGTTTAAACAGTCCATGTTATTACCATGTACTCACTTTTATTTCAAGACCAGAGAGCCCTGTAATTCAAAACTAGGCATACCTCGTATTTCTCACTTTGGTGCTTTTTTCTCTTTTTTCTCTTTAACTCACCAGGACAGGAAAGTTTTACAGGGAGAAGTAATACATCATTTACTGAACAAAGTAGAAAAAGGATAGATTAAGAACAATGGCTTTCAGTTTCCCTTAATTAAACTGGACAAAGAGGAAATTATTCTGCCAGGAACAGAAAACCAGAGGAGGACATTCTGGTCTCTGCTTCTGCAGGGAAAGCACTGCACTGTTCAGAGTAGATTGATTTGTGAGGCACAAGACATGTTAATCTGAGTTAAGAGAGTGAAAACAGACTGGCTATGCAGCAATGCTTCTTCAGTGCAATCTCATAGTAACCCACTGTGTGCTGCAATCTAAAGAGCTTTGTGATACTCTGAGTATTAGCTTTACAAGATGCAGTTCCTCTGCAAAATATCCCATTTTTTCCATTAACTCAGTCTAGAATCATCCTGAATGAGGAAATCTATTCTAAATTTCTGAAATTCTGCAGTATCTTTTTTGCTGTGTGTCCTGGTTTAGGGGAAATTTGGGAAAGAACTTCCAAATGGGGTCCCTCCAGAAAACAAATTCCAGCTGTCCCTCTCCCAACGGCCTGGGAAAAAATTTCCTTGGAGAAAAGTGGAAAAAACTGTTTATTTAACAGAAATTGAATAATATTAAACAATAAAACCTCTTGCTGTTCGATGAGATGGTAAATCAAAAAAAAAAAAAATCCTTTTCATGGGGTGTAGCTCAGCTTGCTCAGGTTCTTATCAGTCCCTCCAGCGCTGGAAAGTGCTGAAGCCCAGGCCCCGGTGGGGCACAGGAGTAAGCTCCAGGGGCTTGTCTGGGTTTTCAGTCCAGAGCAGGCTTGAACACATCCAAGAAAAAGGGGGGAAAAAAACCAGTCCGGGAACTTCTCTGCCTCAGCTAGCTAAAATTAACTAAAAGCAAAGGAGAGCTGTGTCCTGCTGTCTGTCCGTGCTGCAGACAGCACAGTCCAGGAGCAGGATGCAGAGGAATGACGGCTCTTTCTCAACACAAACTGCACACTTCTTCTTCCCCCCACTTCACTCTCAGAGCTAGTCTTAAAAGTGCAGAACTTAGTATGTAACATGAACAAGGTGATTTGGGGTACAACCATCACAGCCCAGGACACCGTGGCTTGATTTTTGTTTCATCCTAACATTTCGCAAAGTTGTCCAATGCAGACATCTGATCTACAGAAACAAGTAACACTCATATCAGAGGAGAATTTAACATTATATGCCACAAGCCATCATATTCAGTAGGGAGGCAACTAGATATAATCCTACTATTTGATTATCAGGAACAACATGAGCCTTCAGCAAATAAGAACAGGTGCTGAACACCTTCTAGGATTTAAGCTTAAAATTAATTACTTCAGTCATAGTTATTACTTCCTTAAAACTGAAGCAGGCAATGGATCTTGTTTGTGTAGATGTGAGCATAAATAGTCTAAGGAATTACCAAATCCCACATTTTACAGACAGAGTGTACCTGTGGCCAACAGGTCGAGAAGCTTTGGAATTCACAGATGGGCACTGGGGTCCTGTAGAAGAGCTGGTTGTATTTGTTAAAGTGGTTAAGACCCCCACGGGAAGAAGCAGCTGCGCACCCCACGGCTGGCAGGCGGCGAGGCTGGCAGGAGTGACGGGAGAGTCAGTTGAGTGACAGCTGGAAGTGAGATTGTGATTGGCTGGAGGAACGCGCGGACAGCGTGTGAGCGGGAAGTTGATTGGGTGATAGGACGCATGGCCAGCAGCACTGCAGCTGAGCCAGCCAATGGGAGCCCTTCTTCGGTTGAGTTCTGTTAGACCTCGCCTTGGCTTCAGTTAAAGCAGGTGGAGATTAAAAGCGCATGGCGATTTGTGCAGTAAAGGGATCGTTCTTGGGTATGTAAGCAGATCCGTGTCGCTTTGTTCCCCAGTTGTGACTGTGTAAGTATGGCCCTTTGCAGGTAAGAAGCCAAGCCCAGTGTGTCACTTCTCACCTCGTGTTTCTGAAGGGTTGGAAGTGGCAGCAGAATGTTGCAATAGTCACAGGTAACTAGCGTATCTAAAGACTGAATGTCTTTAAGAGCTTGAGGTGATGTGGAACATAGTCTCTTCTGAGAGAGGGAAATCATCTTTCTTTTGTAGAGTTTGTCCAATGGCCTTGCTACTTCTCAAGACACACCAGGTTCTGCAATCCTCATGGCCCTTTTGAGTCTTCTATTTCATGAAAGATGGCCAATTACCCTGAACAAAGAAATTAATGTTTTATCACTTAATTGCAAACATATAAACAGAAACAATCATCATTCATGGGGGGAAATTGAGGCAGCTTCTGGGTTTTGTATGGTCCATGTGCTGAATCCTCTCTCTGCCAGATACTGCAAAATTGCACACAGTGGTATTTTGAAAAGAGGGAACATGCAGCAGGAGAGAAGGCTGTGAGAGAAACCTCTGCACAACAAAGTAGCAAGAGAGCAGGAACTTGGAAATGTGAAATGCATACAAAATATTTTTATTTCCTACTCAATGGCTAGCATACTCCTGCTATATGGTTCTTTCCTCTGCTGCCTCTCTTACAGGAGACCCAGATAATACTAAGGAAAATCCTAGAAACTCTTGAAATCTCCCCCTTTTAGGAGTGAAGATCTCTTACCAATTTTTGCGAACTTGCTCTCTCCTTGTCTTTTTATTCTGCTGGATATCCTTTCGTCTAAGAACAGAGAGGAAAAAAACCCTGAAACTGAAAGGCTCTGTTGCAGTAACTCCACCCCAAACAACTCTATTCTTTAAAGGAGAAACAGCAGCATTGCCAGACAAGAGTTGGGGTTTGATTTTCAGTGGGAATTCCTCACACAGATTAATTTGCTAATCCTTAGGAAACTCTGGGGTCTCAGTTTCTTTTTTTTCCCCATGAAAGTTTGATTTACATTAGCTGGTTCAGCAGGTGGCAGGGGTTCCTCTGCCCCCAGCACCCAGACACGCTCCGGCCCAGAAGCAGAGGGAGCCTGTGGTGCCCTGAGGAGCCTCAGGTCCATTGAGGTCCCTCCAGGCTGCAGGGCCTCAGGGCTGGCTTGTGGTGAGCAGGAAGACAGGGGCATGCTGCCATCCCCTTTGCCTCTTGAGGGATGGTCATGATAGTACTCGGCCCCACAAACCCACCTTGGCCTCCCAAGGGCAATGCTGCTTCCCTTGGATAAGTGCTGCCAGCGCATGGGAGGTGTTTTGCCTCCATCTCCACCTGGGAGAAACCCAGCATCAGTCCCCAGCTACATGTGGGCTGCTCAGCCATGCCCAGCAGATGCCCAGGCCTCACTGGTTCCCCAATGACCTTTGGAGCACTTTGGGGTATCCAAGTACGTGCCAGGGGAAATCTCCAACCTGTATTAACCAGCACTGACTTTCCTCCCTGGTGATAGTTTGCTTTGCTATGACTGGGATGGACCAACAGCAGAGAGGCCCCAGGAACAACAGATCCTGTTGCCTCCTGGACCTCAGTAATAAATTTTTAAATAGGAAACTTCACAAGATATATGAATTAGAGAGAAGAATGAACAGAACTTCATGTTTTCAATGCCAAGGAGTTTCAAGACTTGCTGAAGGAAGGTTGAGCATTTCTGTACCTGTTGCTACAACTGATCCCTTATAGCTGTATGATGCAAGTGGTGTCTCAGATATGACAGACCCTACCCAGTGTGGAACAATGGAATACAGAAGATGCAGAAAATACTAACTGACCTTAGTCTGTCAAGTAGGGGCACCAATATTGATTCTTTTACTTTGCAGAAGTATCAGAAAAAATCATTCACTAGTCTTCGCACAATGTATCATAATTCCATATACAACAGCTGCCTCAGATGTTTCTCAGAAATTGGTGTGGTTCATTTTCCATTGAAACAAGCCCCTTCTGTCCCCCATTTTTCTCTGGGAAAAATGAAAGAAGAAAAAGGAAGCGCAGTAAGCCATTATTTAGATCCAGGAATAATTAATGTTTATCTGGATTTTGTAACACAAATTATGTAATGAAGCAGAGAAAAGGCTTTTGAAAAAATATGTTAATGAGATGGCAGCTAAGGGAGAGGTTACAAAGCTGCCAATTCTGAATCAAATTTTTAACATGATTTTCTTTTGTATTTTTTTCTTTTGTAGTCGTTAGCCTGCACAGCATTTGAATGGGTTTTAGGGCACAAACTATATAGGAAACACCAATTCTAGGTCAAGAAAGACTGATCAGCTACATACACTGACTGAGAAAGCCCCACTGACTCAAAATTCATAATGAGGGCTTTTGTGTAGAAAGTTGTTGGGCACAGGGATTGTGCCGAAAGGACTGTTCATTCAGAGTCTTGAGAGCTTTTCTTGGAAAAATATCAGATGCTCCACTGGGAACTTAGTTGAAAGCTACTCCTGAAGCAGGACAGTGGACTGGCAGTAACTGGGAAGGACCGATTGGAGGGAAAATGGAGAGCAATAAAGGAGTGGTTTTCTCTGAATGCTGGTAATAACTCTTTCTATTTAAATTCTGTATAAACCTTCCAGAGCATAACATTACTATACAAGACCTCTTCTAGGCATCTTTTGAAGGCAAGAATCACATAGAGGTAAGTTCTGAGCTGGTTATTTTTTAAATGTGATTTTCAAAAGCCTAAGTAGAAAACATTCTATTTCTGCTAAGTCCTAGAATATCTCTGGTTCAGTTGTTTTAATTTTTGTTTCTCAGTGTCAAGTATAATATGACTTACAGTCCTTATTTAATTTTATTTTGTTAAAACTTTTGTACCTCTGGCTGCTGCATGGAGCCTGCAACTTGAAAGAACTTTATAAAGAATGTGAGGAGTTCTTGTCTTGAGAGAGAGTAGCAGTTATCTAGGTCAAATGGTCTGCTTTAGAACAAGAAAACTGTACTTGTGTGCTTGGGCAGCATTTGAATTAGAGGCAGAAAATATGTCTATCTGTAATTAAATGAACTAGCTGCTTCCTGTAAAGCCACCTTTTTACAGACCATTTCTATCCTCCAATAACTGGAGTAACTGGGATGATTGCCTTGTAGAGATTGCGATCTATCAGAAAAGCAGCTTCTCAGGAATGAACTAAACTAAAAAAATAAATCTTTATTTTACAGTTTTTCCACCTGGACTGACCCTGGAATTCCTTCTTTCTGGGATTGGTTTTCAGTCCCTTTCTCTCCCAAGTAATACAGGTTAGCCTTTTTTTACTAGACTTCAGCAATGTCCCACTTCTGACTGCAACTTTTGGCCATGGTTCACATTATTGACTCTGGCAATTTGAAGTATGAAAGAGAAGATTGCAAGACTCTGCATGTGGTTTGACAATGCTGTCAAGGTCATCTAGGCATTTGCTGTCTTGGAAGGTGTGGCTGTTCCTGCCACAGCTGTTCCTTGCCCAGACATAACTAGCCCAGTCTCTTGAGCTGGCTCTAGTGCTTACTGAACACTTCATTGAATCTGTTCAGCTCACTAACAGCAGAAAAATGTTCTGCTTTCGTTGTCAAGTTAAATCAAATGAGCACCAGAGCCACCAGCTGAGAAACGTCGCAAAGGCCAGGGAAGGTTGCTGGCACTGGGCCACAAGATGGGCTTGGCTCTGTTACTTAAACCCTTGCTTCTTGACATGCTTCAAAATACCTGTGTTTATTAGGGCAGGAGAAAAACAAATGGGAGAAGTGGTATCTTGTAGCCAGGAAAAGGAATTTCAGGTACAAGAGACTGATTCAGGTCCTTGTTCCACCTCATGTCACCACCCATGCCTAAGCTTCTTTGTAACACAAAAATTTGAGTTCCTTTGAAAACTGATTTGAAATTTACTACCAGGAACAAGAATAGTACATTATTCAACCATAGGGCATCAAAATTTGGCCCAAAGGGTGCTACAGTCTTCTGCTTTTAATGATGTCTGCAACCAAAAGCTAATTTTACCCGCTGCTTCTAAAGCGGTATTTAAAGCCATTGCTCTCTTCTGTGTTCAGAGCCAATACTGACTGGAGGAAAGGATTCCCTTTTCTTGAAGGTGGGAAATTAATGCTCAATTAGCATAAGCTGAATTTCAGGTGGTGGGAGATTTTTGTTTGAATGCTCTTTGGACCACCTAAAATTCCTGGATGTTTTGCAAGTGCTTAGGCTCTCTGCAGTTCCCTTCTATCCAGCTATCAGACCAGTTTTGTAAAGTAAGCAGCCAAAACTTTGTCTTCTTGGCACAGTGAAAAGGAACCTTATCATCAAATGATAGGAAGGCAAGTTTGCAGTAATTCTGCACAATAAGAGAATATTGATTCCCTTTTCTGTATTGACAAAAAAAGGGACTGAGGCATGAATTAGCTAATTTAATTGCCCATGGAGTCCCATGTCTCATCCCCAGGTACAGCAAGCAAATCTCCTTTCACAATATTAGTCCATCTAAAGGTATCAACACATTTTTTGTCTTTCTCTTTATTTTCTTTTTTCTTCACTGCATCTTAATGAAACAAGAAGACAACAAATTATATTTGCACTGGACTCAGAGTTAACCTTAGAACAACTCCTTTAGAGTTAACTATTTGCATTTTCTTATTTAAGTGCTTCTAGTCCTTTTTCTTTTTTGTCTAGGAACCATTTATTCATTGGAGACAGGCCACAGGAATGCAAGTTTTGGCCAATTCCCCATTTTCTGCTAGACTTTGCACTGGTGTGAAGTTTCCTCTGTGTTGGTAAGTTACCCAGAGGGACTGCTTCGAAAGGTTTGAAGATTTGGAATCTGTCCAGATCCGGTTGGCTACTGTTTTCTTAGTGGGTATTCACTGTTTTTATAAATGAAAAGTAACGTTGGAGTGTCTTGTTTTGAACTTCTGTCACTCAAGTTCCTCTGGTCAGCAGAGGACAAAGAGTGCAAGCTGTAGTCAGAGCTCCCTCATTAGTTGCTGTGGAATCTGAAATTCTTTATTTCTGTGAGTAAATGCTTAGTAAGACTATTAAGAGGCTGCAGGATCAAATCGTTGAGATATGATTTATGCTGACTTCAATTTCAAGTGTCTGTTGCCATTCCAGAGGCAAAACCTAAAATACCAACAATTTGTTTGTCCTCTGTCTAGCTGTGCCTTTCTGCCTTCTCAGTCGTGCTAGCCACCATCACTAGGGCTGTCCCTTTGGATTCCGAGGCTGCGCTGTAGACGAAGTCACTGAATTCAACATTAAAAATAACCTTTCAAGTTAACCTTCCTGGGTTATTTTTAACCCAGATCCAGCGGCACAATGCCTCTCAAAATAATAACAAAACACAACCATGCATGCCTGCACAGACCTTTGTTTTGGGGAGACCCCCACTGTGTTTTTAACTCTCCATTTCCCTGAAGGAGCTCAGTCCTTCCCCAGCACTGTGTGAATGAGCGAGGGACGATCCTCCCTTGGCGTCACCAGCACCTCGCGAAAGTCCAGCTCCCGAAAGGGGCCGTGTCAGCACCTGGGTCCCTCCAAGCGATGCGCACTGTGACAGTCTGTGCTCGCTGGCACCTTTCTGTGGGCTCTGTGAGCAGGGAGAACATTCCTACAACACTCTCCCGACTGGTGCGATAGCTGGTACGCAGCCGTTGAGGCGCTTTCCTTGGCACGGAGGGGCTGCAGAAGCCCCGCACGGAGGTGGCCGGGTCCCGGCGGCCCGGCAGGGAGGGCTGGTCGGAGCGGGGCCGGGGCGCTCGGGGGTAGCCTGTTCCTTCCCGGTCCCCAGCCGCACCGCTGCCCGGGGCGGCCCCCGGCGGGGCGGGCGGGACGTGTCGCCCCCGGCCGGGTCCCTCCCGCCCTGTACTTAAAGCGGCGGCGGCGGGCACTGCTCCCGCTCGCGCCCTGACCGTATCACCCCACAGAACATGGCCCCGACGTGCCTGCGGCCCCTGCTGAGGTACCGCTCCTTCGCCATCCTCTTCCTCACGCCGCTGCTGCTGCTGCCGCTGCCGCTCGCTGTGTCCACGCGGGTAAGTGCCTGCGGGGCCCCTGCGGGAACGGAGCTCGGCTCCGGCCCTGCTGCCTCCCAGGTGATCCCCACTCCGCCCGGCCCCGGTCCTGCTCCCGGTGGCTCCCACGCACCCAACCCACCGTGCCAGTTAGGTGCAATTCATTCTGGGCCGAGACAAACCCGTGTGTAGCTGGCGCGTTTGGAATTGTCTGCATCGTGTCGTAGCGATTGGAGTGGGCTGAAGGGCGCAAGTGCGTCCCCCAGCTCTCTGCTGAGGCTCTGGTACTCCCAGCATGTTGCTTAGTGACATTCTCCATCCTGATGCAGTCAGGGTTGTGTTGTCTGAATTGGTCAGAATTTCAAATGCCATGTCCTCCAGTTGACCCATCTCACTCCAGGGATGGCGATGGCACAATTCCTTTGCGTTCTGTGGAGTTACACCAGCATAAAATTGGAATAACCCAGGGAAGTTTGGGGTTTAATGCCTTGTAGCCTTGACCAAGTGTGACAGCTCAGTTCACAGTATTTTTGCCTACTAGAGCTTTGGAGGCTATTCTAATGCTAAAAACAGCCTTTCTTTTGAGAAACTTGCATCGCTCAGTCTGATTTAAAGTACAGGAAAATTTTATCTTGTGTTTATAAACCAAATTGCTAACCCTTCCGGTTTACCTGTCTTAAGTTATACCAGCCTAGCCTTTCAGTTGAATGGTGGTACTTTATATAATTGGGAATTCCTGACTTTTAATCTCTACTTTGGCCAAAACTAGGAAAGATAATTTCCAAAAAAATAAGTATGTCTTCAGTTTGCCATTATTTCTAGGCATATTGTGTCATTAGTCTAACCTAAGAAATTACAATATTTCACAATGGGAAAGCAATATTTCTGTCAGTGACTGCTTTTTCGTGTTTCAGCCACAAGGCAGGTCACTGTGTTTTGTGTCAACTGTACAGAAACACCAAAGAGACCTTCTGTGACTGTTCCCATAAATCACAGATAGATATAGGTATAAGTACAAATATATATTTAATTCCAAAGCTTTGGTTGTTTAAATTTGCCATGGTTGTTGGAGTTAATTTATAAGCATCATTGTATTTTTGAACTTCACATAAATTATTTCCTCTCTACTCTCTAAAACCAGTGTTTTGAATTTTATTCACTTAGAGTTGTTTATCTGTCTTTCATACTAGCAACAGATTAACCACGGTCAGTTCTAGCCCTGCATTACTGCAGCTTATGAATTGTATCATAAGCTGACTTTATGTGTATAAAGGAAAGAGCCTTCAACAGGATCTGTCTGATATCTTCTAGTCTCTGAAGAATTTTTCCTCTCAAAATTTGTGCTGTAATTAATTGGGAAAGTTGAGGGGAAAAAAATTCAAATTACTTACAAAAGGTGTTTTCTGGTTCTTAAGCTTCTCAACAAAATTAAGCAAAACACAGTCCTACATACTAATATTACCTGATGTCAGTTTTTAAGTGTGACTGTCACACCATTTATTTTAGCAATAAAGTCACATTTGTTGTATTAGAATAAAATTCTATAAACACATGCCCTGAATAGGAGCAAATACTGAACTACAGAACACTGCCTTCAGCTTTCAAACAGTTCACTGTTAGCTAATGAATGCTTGCTTCTCCTGACAATTTTTAGAGTATAAACCACAGAAGGCTGGGATACAGAAATGCCTGATCAAAAGCCCAAAAAGACAGTTTGCAACAATTCTAAACTAGGGAATCCCCTTAGCAGGTAGGGACAGTATGATTTGGGAAAGTAGTTTAATACCTCTAATGTGCTTGGTCACAACACAAAAAAAAAATAAATATATATATATATATATATATATATATAAGAGTTTTACTTTAGGAGTTACTTCACAAAGCAAAGAGCTTTTAAATTATTCAATGAAATAGTTTCTGAGCTCAACTGTGTTACTGGGCATACATCAGAGATTGTGAATTTCAGGCAAGCTAATCATCCACACTGGGAAATTTGGCCATCCATTAAAAAAATTAACTCTGTATTGCTGTTCTTGGCTCCTAGGTGTAAAATTTGCTGACCTCAACCACCAAGAAGTACTTTCACATGGCAAACTGTGCACTTACCTAATGGTGGAAGATTTGTTTTTCTCACAGCATTTATTTTGTGTGGATGTATTAAAGCAAACATTATGGCCTTCTTAGTCAAAAAAATCCTTTTATACAAGTGACTTCAAAACATGATTTAAAAGCGCAAGTTTAAGTCCTCGTTCAGCGTAACTTGTTAAGCTACAGACAGTGGAGTGTGTGAGCCACTTGTAAGAGCTACCAGTGTGTTTCTTATCTTTAAAAACAGTTTCTAATGCTTAAGTGTATCTTCTATTATGTTGCAGGAGGCTAGATGTGCATATATCATCATCATCATGGCTGTGTACTGGTGCACTGAAGTGATCCCCCTGGCTGTCACCTCCCTCATTCCAGTGGTATTTTTTCCTCTGCTTGGAGTTCAGACTGCTAAAAAAGTAAGGAACTCATGCAATCCAGATCTGATACAGAGAAATCCAGTGCTCTGATCCCCCACCAGTATTTAGCCAACGAGTCTGTACTAGTGTTCAGGGTTCTTATATGGGAAGATGCTGAACTACAGACATTTGCCCAAACTCTTAAGAGTGGGAGGCTTGAGGTGGTAGAGGGGAGGGTCTGTTTTGGGTATGGATCCTGCAGGAGAGCATCCCACTCATGCCCGCAGTGTGTGTGCTCCCAGCCTATGAGGAAGTAGCGCTGACAGTCTTCTGGAAGATCTCAAAATGCATGGGACAAACTTCTGAGAGGATAGATGGCATGGTGCCAAAAGGTATGCTGTGTCCTCCCCAGATCTCATCCTGGGCTGTTTGTGCTGGAGGCACAAGGCACAGGCTATATTCAGGTTCTGTAGCCCAGGTTCACTACTGCCCAACAAGCTAGTAAAGGCAGGTATGGTTGCTGAAGATGCTGAGAGAGCCCTTTTGGAGCTCAATATTTCCAGCACCTTCCATACTTTGAGCCCCCAACTATGTTTTAGGAAGCTGGTGTCATTTTGCACAATGATGCACAAAGATTTCTTGCACAGGCAAGTCGGCAGTTACCCAGGAGATCGAGGGTCCAGGAAACTGCAGGGAGCTCTCAGGCAGCAGCTGCCTCTTGTTCCAGTGTTGGCTGGGGCCTGGTCCAGTCCATGGATTTGAGAGGGTGGTAGGAAAATTGTACTAGTGAAGTAAGTATTTTGGCCTGATGTACTTTCTTTCTGTCTTTCAGGTGTGCTTTCAGTACCTAAATAACACAAACATGCTCTTCCTTGGAGGGCTGATTGTCGCAATTTCTGTTGAGCAGTGGAATCTTCACAGAAGGATTGCACTGAGAGTCCTTCTGATTCTTGGGGTGAAACCTGCACTGTAAGAATATTACGTTGTTTTTTCTTACCTTTTCTCAGTTTAGCAGAGGCCTGGTGATGACATTTAACAGTCAACAGAGAAAGGAACAAGAGCCAATTCAGCTGTACTTGCACAGTTTCCAGAAGTGAAGTCTAGCAGCAGAACAGTTTATTTGTCCTTTATCCAAAACTAGTATCTGACTGAATTTTAGAGCCTTGCCTTTGGGGACAAAATTATGACAGACTTAATTGTGCACTGGGATTCCTTCAGTGAAGGTGGGAGAGCTGTCCTAGAAGGGAGTCTCTGTAATAGTGGATGCTGCACACATCCCTGCCTGGGCTTTGCTCTCCATATTACGGTGACTGCAAAGCCTAGCAGCATCTATTCACTTTCTTCCTCTCCTCTCCGTCTTTCTCTCTTTTCAGCCTCATGCTGGGATTTATGGCAGTCACTGCCTTCCTGTCCATGTGGATAAGCAACACAGCCACCACTGCCATGATGGTTCCCATTGTCCAGGCTGTTCTGGATCAAATGGACAGCACGGAGTATGATGTGTCCATAATGGAACAAGCAACTGGGCAAACAAATGCAGTGATAGAGCTGGAGGAAAAGAGCACATCAGAGTCCACTGCAGTGCACGGTAAGGGCCTTCTCACCAATAAGCTGATGCTACTGAACTTGCTACACTCAGCTCCCCCCTACCTAGGAGTGCTGTGTACCCTCTCCAAGGAAAGAGGATGGTAACCTGACCTAAAATTCCTTAAATACATGACATTTAGGTTTTACAAAATAGCTTTCAATTTTGATGGCTACCATTTTGTGTGCTAGTGCTAGATCTCAGACAGGTTGTTATGTTATTTTCTTCGAGCTGTAGTCATCCTCCCACAGTTTCCTCAGGCTTAACCACTTGTTTAGGGAAGTGAAGAGCATATCCTGTGGGAAATAACAATCTAAACCCCCAGCATACTATTTTCTAAATCTTGTGATTATCAATGGGGATTCAGCTTCTAGGTGAAGTAGGACTATTTGAAAAAATTATGTAAACACAATCTATTTTGGTTCTAGGGTAATAAATATCTCTTTATTGACCAGATTTTATGTGGAGGTGGGGAGAAGAAAGAGGACTACTTTAAAAGCCGCATGGAAAAGAAGAAGCGGTGTAATTTGACTCACAGTAGACAAACTGTTCTTGTGTGTGATCTTACACTGATGCTTGATTCCTTAAGGTCCTCTGCCAATGCTGTGGTTCTGCAATAGGTTTCACTTCATTTGAAATATGTGCGCAAACTCAGACACTCTCATTTCACTGCTCTGCTATGCTGTTACAGAGGGCTATATTATTAAATATGATTAAAGATCAGATTCCAAGTGTAGTGAAGATAATAAGAGTGTGCAAAAAATACCCTTTAATATTGTTGAGTTGGTTATAATTGCCATAAATTCTTTGTCCTATTCCAGTAGTCTAGTCTGACTTCAAGATTTAGAGTGTTAACCTCAGAGAACAATGGACACAGCAGTAAAGTTTCATGACATAATGGCAAGCAAGGATTTGGGTTTCAGTAGGGCTTTTTTCTGCCTATATTCATATCCGTTAAAGGTAGTTGGGTTCTCACTGTGGAATTGGAATGGTTCCAGTGACTGTGATGTTTGGCTGGTGGTACACCTCTCTGTGAAACAAGACGTTGCTGATGAGGAGTTGTGGCCCTGATGTGGGCAATAGCATCCTTGGATCACGTAAACCCAGACTGTCAGCCTCTTGCTCTGGCTCCTCATGAACATTAGTCTGAAGTATTTAGGGAGATATCTGTGGATTTTTTAATTAAAATTATTGGCACATACAAACTGGAAGCACTAAGCCTACAGACCCTATCCTGAATTCTCTGTCTTTCCAACTTTACCTGAGGCAAATAATTTTCTTTCTGCCTAGTTGTAAGCAATGAACAAGCCCCTGATGACCCCAGATCTTCTGAGGAACAGAAAATGAAGAAGCGTATATGCAAGGGAATGACACTTTGTGTATGCTATGCTGCCAGCATTGGAGGAACTGCAACACTTACCGGAACAGGACCAAATGTGGTACTGAAAGGCCAGATGAATCAGTAAGTAATTATTGCTTTTTGTTTTAGTTACATTGTCATACTGTTTGTGTGACCAATTGACTGGTCTTAGATGACAAATTCAGTTGTGAACTTCGAGCAGTAAGTTGAGGAACTGAGTCTGAGAAATGTGTATGAAGTGTTGGGCCTCATTTTTCTTGCTTCAGCATCTTTTAAACAGAAGCTATGTGATGGAATTAAATTCTTCTGAGAAAATTGGAAATACATGTTGACAATCGACATGCAGGTGGTTGATTATGAGATATTGGTTCTTCTGTGTCCTCTCTTTCAACTGAAATAAAGCACATCAGAAGAGGAACTGCAGTAAAGAGCACCAAAAGAATGTAGATTAACTCTGCTCATAAGCACACTGAAGAGAGCTAGAAGGAGCTTGGCTCCTCCTGTAGCAGCGTTCCTCCATGCTGTGGCTGTAGAAACTGCAGTTGTGTTGTTCTCTCATTGCTAAACTGAGTTTGGGAACAGATCTACATGGAACCCAGTCTGCAGTGGAAATTTTCCAACATTGCTTCCTTGTGTTGCAAGTACTTCAGCCTCAGCTGCTACATTATCTGTTGGTTTTAACACCCAGCTGGAAGTTTGCTATTGATATTTTTCCTCCTATCATTATCAGCAAACACAGAGAATTACAAAAATTGCTTTTCTTAAAATGCCGTCTTCATTCTTTCAAGCCAACTAGCAACTTTTTCATCTGTTGAAGGCAGCAGAAGTATGGTTATTAATTTCAGGAAAGACATTTCTTGCTCTCTTATTAGCATGAATTTGGAGAAGAAATATCCTGTCTTGGGATAAATGAACAGGCATGTTGGAAGTGAAAGGTATCTAGGAAGTATGTGAGGTCTTTCAGCCGCAGTTGTCTGACTGAGACCCAAAATATCCACATAAGCTCCTATATGCATCAAAGTATAACACAGGGAGAACTTAAAATCATTTAAGTTATGCTCTGAAATCAGGCTGCCTTCTCCCGTGACTTAAGTTAGGCTGTGGATGTTACCTATGATTACTTGTAATGGTTGTCCTAGATTTACATGCATAATTGTCACTAGCACATATTAAAGGTAGAGTAGATTACTAAATGTTTTGACATTCATACAGAAAGTCATTTCTTTACAGGTTATACCCCAACAACAACGATATTGTGAATTTTGCTTCCTGGTTTGGATTTGCATTCCCAAACATGATTGTGATGTTGGCACTAGCTTGGCTTTGGTTACAGTGCTCCTTCATAGGACTCAAGTGAGTATTTATCTCCACAATATTGTGTAAACCCCTAAGTAAGTTAGTTAGCTTACTGAGACATCTGGCTAAAGCAAATGCACTGACAAGTTATTAATTTTGTAGCAGAGAGTAGGTTCATTTCACAGAAATTTTGAGGTCTGGAAACCTTTTATGTTCATGGGAGGTACATTAAGGCAAAAGCCTTATACATTCTTAATCTTCAGACAGAATTGCCTTTCTGCTTTTCAATCTCTGACCTGTGAATTTCAACCCTAGGAGAGCCGGCATAGCTGGTTTGCAGCCATTGATTCAAACCTGAATTTTTCATCCCAGGTTACTCCAAATTGCCATCCTTTGATAGACTCCATTCTTCTGTGAGAATTGGTGTGTCCCCACAAAATATTTTGGCACTGTTGTAGTTTATTTATAGCCTCTGCTGTGGTCTGTGTCTGTCCTCCAGAGTTCAGAGTGATAAGGATGTTAAATCCCTCTAATATATTGATACTTATATTATTTTTTTCCATTTTTCTCAAAGCTTTAAAAAAAACTGGGGCTATGGGACAGAGAGAACTGCCAAAGAAAAAGCTGCATACAATGTGCTGAAGGAAGAAATGAGAAAGTTAGGCCCTGTCTCTTACGCTGAATTAAATGTCTTCCTGTTGTTTTTATTGCTGGTGCTCTTGTGGTTTACCAGAAACCCAGGCTTTGTAAAAGGCTGGGCTGCCAGGCTCTTCTCAGGAGGAGACAAGTAAGTTTTTAGGGTTTTTTCCATCTTTTACCGTCTTGGTTATTAATCAGATTCTCTTGCTCATATATTCCATTCTGAATGTGGGGTCATTAATTCCAGCTTTGCCTGACTTAACATGTTTGCTGGGCTTGATCCAACGGCTTGTACATGACAGTACAAATCACCTATGATTTGACAGTTTGTACTGCAGTGAAAAGGTTGGAGACTGAGGCATGGAGCAAGCTGAATCTTCTAAAAGAAAATTCTGTTATGCTGGTCTCAGTCATACTAATGTACACCTTGGTATTTTGTTTGTATGAGCTCCAATCAGTTGCAGTTGCATTTGACTTATTTGGTAATATCACCTTTAACCAATACCTTAGAACTCACTGGAAAATTGATTTTGTGCTTTGAATGGCTTCTTTGCATAGCAAAGTGCATGGCATGTTAGGAACATAAAATACATGTTGGGACTATCATTCAGACCATTTCTTTAGATGTCTGTCTTTGCGATACAACTGTTGAATCTCGGCTTCAGCACAGAGAAGGATCCCTGCTCCATGAGGGATGAGTTGTCATCCAGGACTCTGCTTATTAACATGTATTGTATTGTGTTTCTTTTATTATTGTGTTTATATTATGGCAGGTCTGAGAGACCTCAGACATGAGTTAATGACCCATTTTGTTCAAGCCCCAAATGGGATGGTAAAAATCTAGAATGCTAGAAAGCAGCCCTTTTCTAGAAGAAAGGTGTCCCATTTTCTAACCTGTATTCTCTTTTCTTCATTAGGTATATCACTGATTCTGTTCCTGCTATGTTTGTTGCCCTGTTACTGTTTGTCCTTCCTGCTCATAAGCCCAAATTCATAGCCTGGAATCAAAGCATGTCTGACCCTAAACAGACTGAAGAAGGTATTCAAAAGAGGGACTGTAGTACTTTGAAACAGCTAACCCACTCAGCTAACAAGGCAGAGTCATGCACTGGATTTGCATGCAGTTCTTTAGAGCAGCTCACCTACCTCCCTTGTTGGGAAGGGCTGGGGCACACTCCGTGCTCATGTGTGTTACCCTCACTCTGTGCAGACTTCTCAGTACTGTGCATCTGCCCACCAGTATCTTATAGAACAGGAGACAAAGTGTCTTCACTCTCCTAAAACATGTTCTACTTTTCATTTCTCACTTCAGATATAAAAAAGCCATTTTTACCAACCTCGCTGCTAGACTGGGATGTGGTTCAAAGGAAGATGCCCTGGAGCATTGTGCTGCTGCTGGGAGGAGGTTTTGCTTTAGCTGATGCAAGCGCAGTATGTATTGAGATCTGTTTTCCTCTGACTCAAAGGGGAACTTCCCTGGTTTGTTATCTGGCCCATATTACTGGGCATGCACCCAAAGCCAAACCCAGTAGCAATGTTAGGATCTGGAGGGAGATCTAAATTAGCGAAAACCAAGGAGAGGTGAATGCTTGTGAGTCTTTTTCCAGGAATTTTTGTTTTCTGCCCAAATTTCTTTAATTTATCTTACTGCTTGGAGACTGATGAGTAGGTTGGGATCTTCACTGTCTGGACAGTCCAGAAAAACATCCTTTCTTATTTCTGTAATCATCCCAATCATAGCCCTGGCTGGAAAAGCAGAAGTATAGATAACACTTGTCAGATTTTCAGAACCATTTGAGGTTTGTTTAAAGGTTATATATCTTCAGACTTAAAGCAAAACCACTGCTGAAATGGTCAGAAAGAAAATCTGGGTTGATGCTGTGTTCATAAATTCATAGAAAAAGCAGCTAATTCTTAAAATAGGAAGGAATTTTGAGGTGAGACATATTGCTTCCTTCATCACTGCTAAGATGCATCTAAATCAAAGCAAGCATTAGCTATCAGTAGTGCAATACTTTGGGGAAAGTCATGTCACATCTTTAGTTTTGTGGCTAATTAGGTTTTAACCATGGGGAAAATTAAAGCTCTGGGCCTTACATTCATCTTTATATGTCACACATAAATTAATAAAGCTCCAGAGCATTAAAAACTAGCAAGTCAGAGATATTGTAACCTGTTTGTATCCAACTACTGACTGTTTTCCTACAATAGAGCATTCATACAGAATCATAACCTTCAGAAACCTTAGAAAAATGTGCCTAGAAGCTTTCTGGGCTATAAATTAGTATTTGCAATGGCCTCAGAAAAATTTTCTTGTTTAGTCAGAAAACCATAATTTTGTAACCTATGTGTGAGCAAGTATTTGATTTCCAGAAGAATCAGAAAAGTGTGATTCAGTGTTATGTCTAGTTGGCAAGGAATTTCTTTTTGTTTTTGTGACAAATCATTGTACTTTCCTGGATGGTGTTTGTATAATTCAGGACTCCTTTAGCATTATTAGACAGGAATGTTGCCCATAACATGGCTTCCTTGTTTGTGAATCAGGGTTTTAAACCTCCCTGAAATCCACTTTTTTTCTTGCAGAACTCTGGGCTCTCAGCTTGGCTGGGTCGTCAGATGACTCCCCTGGGATCTATCCCACCGTGGGCCATTGCAACAGTGGTCTCCCTTATTATAGCTGTCTTCACTGAATGCACCAGTAACGTGGCCACAGCTACCCTCTTCCTGCCTGTCTTTTCATCCTTGGTAAGATTGCTTCTGTCCTGTTACCCTGGCAGCTGGGGGATCAGAGTTAAACTGGGTGGCAAAGCAATATTATATTTAGTGTCTTGGATGCTGCTCCAGTGTACTTAAAAGGAAGCTATGTCATGCCTTCTGTAAGGTGTGTGCCTTGGCCTTGGAGAAAGTAACAGTCACTTTTTCAATGCAGGTCAGAAAACATCACTTACTTCTGGTCAGTTTGAACCATCAACTTAGAACTGGAAAAACACATACACACACACACATAAAATCCAAACCAAAACAAAATCCAGCACTTTCTGTTGATGCCATTGAATTACTCATCTTCACATTTTGTGCTAAAATACTCAAAGTGGTAGGCCTGATTATTAGAAATGTCTAATTTCTCATAGGAACCCAGAACAATTTAAAAACTTAGGAAGGAAAACCTGGTCAATTTTGCTGCCTTTCCTCAGCAGAAATGAAACTGTGGCATAAAGAGAAAAATAGGTTACTTTGTCCTTTAATTAGGAAAGGACAAGCACTTTATTCTAGACTATTTCATCAAAGCAAAATTACCCCAATCAAGGTACTGAGCTAATAATGACTTAAATTGGCACTTAAGTTTTGAGGCCCACAGAGTAAAGTCTAAGTGTGTCACTCCATGTGCCTAGTAATTATAATTCCCATTCCTGGAAAAAGGGTGGTCCGAGGTCAAAGAAAAGATTGTTGTATATATTTGACCAGAAATCCAAATTATACCATAGAACAAAGCAAACAACATGAAAGAATCAAGTGTTGCTTTTAAGTATCATGGGACAGGAAACAACAGCAAGTTATCTTTAAGCACATGTGGATTTCAGAATAAAATGTGAATTTTTCTGGTGATGTAATGCAAGGAAACAAAATAAGCCTGTGTATTTCAGTGGTCTGGGGTAAATTTATCTTGTATGCTTTTCTTTTTTAATACCCCCAGAGTGATATTCTCTCCATTTCATTGCAGGCTACATCTATCAAGATCCACCCTTTGTATGTTATGGTGCCTGCTACTCTCAGTGCTTCCTTTGCCTTCATGCTACCTGTTGCAACACCACCAAATGCAATAGTGTTTTCTTATGGCCACCTCCGTGTTTTGGATATGGTAAGATAATTGCCTTCTCTCTTATCTGAAATTCTCCATTGCTTTCTTCCTGAAATATGGTGAGAGTTTAATTTTCTTTGCAGAGTATTTGCAAAGGACCAGGAAGCTCTTATGGGCTGTGACTACCACTCTATGGCCCTCTCTTCTGCAATATTAATATTGTGATAAAAATTTGCATCTCTGAAATAACAGTACTTTTCTCACAGGCTTTGGCAGATATACTGACTGGCCCAAGTGAAATTAAAAACTGGCAAGTCATAAGTCTCTGAAACCTGAAGGGTTAAAGTGCAGGCATGCCCTGCAGTGTTCTGGGGCTTTGGCCAGTGTCTAAAGCCTTGTCTCCACTGGAGCTGAAAGCAGAAGGTAGCAATCAGTAACCCTTGGCTCTGGTCGTCTGATTTTCTGCCAGACCACACAGGGCAGGTTCTGGGCAGAACACACAAACATTACTGGCTTTCTAACTGGGTACTTGAAGAGCACATAAGCTGTCCTCTAACTAGTAAGAAAGACTTGTTACACGTGCCTTAAAGCCCCTAGACTGGTTATATACATAGCAAAGTGCTCAAAGACTTTGCACAGTGTGTTCCCTGGTATTTCCACCTAAGCAAGAGCAGAAGGTGATGGATACAATGGCTATTTCTGTGATTTACTTGACTGACTTTCATGACTATGTACAAGTATGTCTTGCTGTAGTTTGCTGTGTTGGTGTTTGAATGCTGCTGGTTTGGACTTGCTGTGCTGGTGTTTGGTTATTGTTGTTGGCTTGGATTTTTTTCCTCACAGGTTAGAACTGGAATAGTGATGAACATCATTGGAGTCTGCTGTATCACCCTCGCCATCAACACATGGGGAAGACCTGTATTTGGGCTGGACACATTCCCAGCCTGGGCAAACAGCACAGCAAACCAGTGAGCTGTGAAGAACTCTCGTGTTAAACAAGGAAAGTACCCTTAGTAGTCCCTATTGCCTAAAGTCCTGTATAGAATCTCATCACCATTTCAGATCCAGTGCTGGGTGTTTGCTGCCTTCCAGCAGTCACCAGGTTTGAACCAACCCAATCTTACTCCACTTGTGATGGAGCCAAAAGTGTTTGCAACTATACAACCTTATGTGTTGGGATCATAAGTATGATCAAGTGATCCATTGTACCTCCAATCAAGGTCAAGAATTAGGATTTATCAGACTTTCAATAGAGAAAGGGGAGGCTATTTTATCAAGTGGTTTGAGCTATTATATCACTGGTATGTACTTGTAAATCATTAACATTGAACATTACATTCAGGCAAGGGCTGAACATTCCTTACATCCTTGTATCCTGAGCATTCCTTGTATCTACAAGTCAGCAACTGTACAGAGAAATCTCTGTTGTCACTTGTCCAGTGAAGAAGGGGGTACATGATGTTATGTTTTAGTTGGTCCTCAGCCGTGTGGTGGGATTCTTCCAAGTTAATATCCAACACACTTTCTCTCGCCTTTTTTCACTTCCAAGTCTCAGTGCATTTAGACACCTTTACTGAGGGTTGAGATAACATAATTCCATGCTGGTCATGATTCAGCTGATTCTCGGACAATGATGCACTAAGGTTGGCTCTGTGTTTCTTGTGGCAATTAGAGGCAAGGGAGCCTTTCCCTCAGTCACAGGTGTGATTTCACATGCCATCCAGTGTTTCTAGTGGTAGCCTGGAGATGACCAGTGGCCCATAGAACTTCACATCTATTGCAGAAGTTCCTGAATTAGTCCCTGATGTGCCTTAATTAATAACTGCAATTTTTGAGTGAAGCCAAGACATGAGAAAGGCTCTAATTAATGCCCTGGGAAAAACTGATGGACCCAGATTCTAGTCTTGTGTGTGTGCTGGCTGACAGCAGTGGGAGTTATCTGGTGTACTTTGGAATTTTTGGCTGGTGAGAAAAGCAGTTTTTAACCTATATATGCCATTTCTGTTGCAGTAGTAGTCTACAGAATTATTGGTGTTGGGCTGGATGCATTTTGACATTTCCTTCAGCCCTGGGGGATGGTGGTGGGGGGAGGTAAAGCAATGTCTTGCAGTGGAAAGATCTGTGGGTATGACCTGGGATTTGCTCCTAGACATCCCCATGCCAGTCAATTCACCTCTTTTTTGCCTATTTCCCCTCCTAAAGAAGATGTTATGGAACCTATCTACCTCACCAAGGTGTTGTGAGGACATAAGGGTCAAATTCTGCAGCCATAGTGATTCCCACCATGATAACAGGTGCAAGGTCTTAAGTTATAGAACCACAGAATTCTGTCTAGAAGATCCGGCATATAGCATAGTACTGTGTGTAGGATATTTCGTAGTTCTTTTATTAATGTGAGTTTTCTTTATGGAACTGGAAAAATACATTTTTATCTAGAAGTGAGGGAAATATTTATCCATAAAATTAACAGGTGCTTTTTTGAGCAGAAAACTGCTTTAAGAATTGATTTCTGTGCCTTTATCTTTTGTGTTCTTTCACAGTGCTAAGCACTATAAACTGTCTGATGAATGTTGTTCCTGAGTGCCACCAATGGCTTCCTGTTTTCCCAGCTGGCTGCATGTGGTGCAAGCTCACACTTCTTCCAGGGAATGGTGGAGCATGTGGATAAACACACTTCCACTTGCAGAGTCCATCTAAGGAAGAGGCCAGTTCTAGTGCCAAGAATTGGCTTGCTCACAGATATTTGTCACCACCTGAAACTTAACAGAGTATTTTTTTGAAGAAAGTGAACAGTTGAGCACCTTCTGTCCTTTGGCAGTCACCACTTAATGCTGATTTGCATCTCTAGGTATCTAAATGCATTTGAGAAAGGGACTTTCTCTGCTTTTTGATGGACTTCACAGTGTGAGAACATGTTATTTTTGCTAGATACATGGTGCTTGCTTTGTCTGCCAAGTAGGATACAGGGGAGCTTGCATGGGTAGATGATACTGAACTTGGCTCAGTTCGTGCTGATCAAAATTCCTCTAAAACTGGTTCCAACTAAAAGCTGTAGGATGGACACTTCACTGTCCTGTTTGCAGAAAATAATGTTCTGAAAGTTTCTTGAAGGGCAGAAATTGCCCTCATATCAGCTAGTGAAAAACTTCACTCTGTTGCTGGACAAGGAGGAAGCAAATGCTTTTTTTCATCAACAGTCACACAGGGTAATTCGTGGTCAGGAGTGCTGGGCCAGGGGAACTGTGCATGTGGGGTAATAAAGAGTGGTTTATTGTAACTGTGAAGTATTGGATGTGTCACCTCTCTATACTGTTAATAGCATTTTCTTTCTGAGACACTGTTATGACATCCTGTGATCGATTCACATTTAATTTAAATGGGTGGATTGCATAATTGGAGTCTGGCAAATAAAAACTTTCTTGAACTGTCTCCCCTCCTGTGCAACATAGTGGACCACTTGTTTCTGCATTTGCTTCCAAATGTTCCAATTACTGTAGCACAGTAAGATCCAGGAAGGTACACAATAGTGAATAATGCAAAGCAGAGATTTGGGCACCACTCTTAAGTGTCTTCAGACCTGAATATTGGTGGTTATCTTCTTTCATCAGCGAAGTGATAACTCAAGTTTGCATCTCTGAAGATGCTCAGGTGGGACCACATCAGGTGCCATACCCTACAAACTGTCTCATTAATTTCAGAGTAAAGGATTATAAGAATCAAAGAAACACAACCAGTTTTTAAGAAATAATGTTGTACAAACCTTCCAATATAATAAGCACAAATGGGCTTTTCTTCAGTATCAAGCATGCATGGTGTCCTGTTCCAGTGCCCTGAGTTACATGTTACTTACAGTGGACAATGCAAGGACAATTGCTTTGTGACTAGATCTGATTTACAGCCTCTTCAGATGCAGGACAAGTATCATGATGGAAACTTACTGGGCATGGCATTTATTTTGTTGCTCATCAAAGGATTATTGTTTTAGATGCAGAAGCATGATGGTCCTAAGGTAGTGGCATAAAAGAATTTGTTTTCTCCCCACTTTAAAACACGCACCCCCAGAAAACATGGGAGGATCCTCAGTGTGGGCTTTGTCATGGCAGATTATTCAGCCACCCTGAGTGAGCAAACAGTTACCATTGTACTATACAAGTGCAGAGTGTGGTTCCTTGTGGTCAGTGAGTCTGTCAGCTGGCCAGCTGGCAGCACAGCTGGCAGTGCTGCCTCTGAGGAGCTAAATTAATGCTTTCTTATTTTCTGCCCACTCCCTTTGGATCCTTGGCTTTTCCTTTATTTTCTCAAAAATACCAATTTACCAAAATATCAAGTTGCTAATGCTGTTTCTGCAAATATTGAATGTCCCAAACCTGCAGCATTGTGATCTGGGCTGCTGTTGCACAGGGTTCCTGCTTGGTCATGTACCAGTGTGCAAACTTGTTCCCACAGTGTACTAGTGCTTGGGAATGGTCTCACAATTATGAATGAATTCATTAATAACCAAACTACAAGAAAAAATACAGAGGGAGAACAAAGGTATTTCCTGCCCATGTGTTGAACATCTAGATCTGTGAAACAGAAAAGAGAAACCTTTCAGTATTCTCTATATGATCAGAAGAGGTCCTCAAGCTGAAGAGCAGTTTGTTGGTGTTGTCCACTGAGCTCAGAGCAGCGGGTAGTGCATTCCAGCTGAGTTCTGATCACACTTGAACTCAGTCTTTGGCTTGTTCAGTCTTTGTTTTCTAGCTCAGGTGTGTTGCCACTTGAAATAGCAATAACCTGGTTGTGGCATTTGCTGACAAAGTTGGAAATGGACAGTTGGTGAAAATCAACCCAGAAAGAGTAGATCATGAATCAGTCCTAGCCAAAATGCAGCAGTGGTTCCTTAACATACCACCTCTTCCTTTTTACTAATGGCATATACATTTTTACATGCATCACATCTTTTTTTCCTCCCAAGTTTCTGTGATAAATATGTGAAGAAGTGGTGGTAATGAATCCTGAGCCCTTGGATGAAGTTGACAGAGTTTTCACAATGTTTTTTAATGTGGGTGAATAAATGTGTGAGTTTAGACAAGTCTGATCAATCTCTTTGTGCCGTTGAGAGGTTTTCAATACTTCTGTACCTTGCACCACAAGGCTGCCAGTCTGCTGCAAGAGGCTTGTTTGGCTCAGCATTTGTCTGCATGGTTTTATGGCAGGGAGCTGATTCTCCTCTTCCCAGAAGAACCATCACAGTGGCAGCTCTTCAGTGACAGATCAAACCTTCCCCTATGTGTACCTTTGCTGGCCCCTGTCTGAAGGGTCTGTGGCACAGAGAGGGCTTGCCATGTACTGCAGAGTGCTTCTGCTTGGCAAGGAAGTACTGAGGGGAGTACAGCCCTTACCATTGGGAGTACAGAGTAAAGGCAGGCATGCCATGCTGCCCTGAGGTGACTGGGGACTGCTTAATACGTTTGGTAGTTATTTAAAAACAGAGCTGATTTTACTGAAACTATTTTTTCCCATTTAGGTTTTTCTGGAGCGCTTAGGCAATAGTTGCCCATTCATTATCGTGTAAATGTAGATTTACATTTACTGTAGATTCTGGCCATAAGAAAGAGACTGTTTCTTCTGTCAGAGAAAATATGTTATCCTTCCCCAGGTTACTTCAGTGCTTTATTTACCCCCACAAAATTATTTCCCAGTCTTATTTGGCAAATGGCGCTTCAACGAGTTTTCACAAGCCGTTTCAGGCCAGAGTGTGAGCCTCATTACAATGTTCATAAAACATTTTTTATAAACAAACCATTTTCTTGAAAAACAGAATATTCCAGGTACTAAATCTAATTTATTGTAGTTTCCTTTGTCAGCTGTTCTTTGAGAACAATGACTTGGGTTGGGTCTTAGCAAATATTTCAGAAAGCCAGCTGAAGATCTAATTTCCACCTGAAACAAAGTTAACACAACCTTTCAATTAAGGAATGATTATTCTGGAGGAAGTTTCTATTTTACTTCAATATTTTGCCTTGGCTATACAGTCAGAAATCAGAAACATAGGAATGTATATTGCTACTGGCAAATGTCTGACGTCAAATTCACCTGCTGTTCAGGTGTCTTAATATAAGCCTCACATATTTTTAATCAACTTATTAGTGAAAAACATAAAATGCTTTCTGACACATGACATTTAATCTTGAGTTTATCTTTGAATTCTAGTGTTCATCTGAAGCTGGAGGAGTACCACAGTCAGAGAAGTACATGTGCCAGTGCCTTCAATAAACCAGTCTTTTTACACTACATCATCCAATTCGCAGCTCGCTTGAATGGTATTTGGCATCTGCAGATGAAGTGGTTCTACCATGATTGTCATTGGCTGCCTTCTGAAATGCACATTACCTGCCAGTTTCTTGACCTCAAAAAAGAGAACTTATGGAAGAGTTAAGCCTTTAATTAAATATATTCTGACAATTGTTTTAGTCAGTGAAAACTATGATCTTGTTTCTATTGAATTAAAATTATAGCATTGGAGTAAAAAAATTGTAGACTTTGTGCTGGTTTGTTATAAATATAACATAATGCATACTCTGCTCTCTGTTATTAACCATATTTGAAGCAAGATGCTCTCCAGTCTCCAGGAGCTGTCTTGCATTCTGTGGGTAAAATTCTGTCAGACGTTGCATGTTAATATCAGTTTGCTTTCTATTCAAATCAGTGGGTAAATGGGTGAACAAGAGGGGATGTCTTGGGTTTCATGCACTGGTGTAAAACGCTTCCCTGTTTCATCTCACTTGATAAGTTTTCAGTGATTAAATTGCTAGACCTTTTTTCCTCTCTGGTGCAAACGCACTGCACTATGGTGTCATAGTCACTTCCTCAAGAGTTTACTTTGAAGATTCAACAGTATGCTAGACAGGATTTTATTTTCTTTTGTGTCTCATAAAACCTTGGTGGCTTCAGGTTCCAGAAGTGGCTCCATTTAAGAGCTGTGTCTCTATGCCAGTTCTAAGGAGTTAAGATAAATTTATGGTCCTAAACCATCACATTTCTGGGGAGGCAACAGCAATAACAGCAGTCAAGTCTCTATGAAAGGAGAAAGTGAGGCAGCGATGTCATCCTGGTTCTATGACAAGAAGACAGACTCCTGGCTCACATTTATATTAATACATATCCTGCAAGTTTGGCTCACCTGACATTTAAAAACAAAGAAAAATTCAAACTTTTCTTAGAGAATGTTCTCAGTTAGTATACTAAAACCTCTATTTTCAATTTTCTTCCTAGTTTTGATGGACAAGAATTGAGATGTTTGACTTAACTCATGCAAACCTACATAGTTATTTATTTTTGTGACCAATCCTTTTTTAGGATTCTCTCCTCTAAAGTCACTCTTGGGAGAGAAATCCTATTCTAGAATAGCAGTGCAGACACATAGGATATATTTGATCTCTTCTTTCAGCTCAAAGTCTGTGTTTACTGGGGAGTGACTTGTTATGCTTTGATATAGTAATAGTAGTATTCCACAACCACTAAAATGTTGTCTAAAAAAGCAACCTTTTTTTAGTAAAAAAAAACTCTGCATGGATCTTTTTTATATGGTTTTTGTAATCCAATTCCCAGGGAAAAATTCATACTGCATAGGAAAATATAGTATTATAGAAAATTGCTAAGTTGGATGCCAAAAATACTTCAACAAATTAAAATAGAAAATAATTAAACAACAAAAAAAGGAGGACATTACAAAGGTTTCAGGTTAGTCTGTAAAGATTGCTTCCACTGCTGCTGCTCACTCATGGAGCATTTGCTTATTAAGGGTTTTACTCTGAGACAACTGTGTTTTAATTAATGAAGAATTAAGTGTAGAGGTTGACAGAAATCTCCTTGGCTGACTGTAAAGTCACTATGAAAAAACCCCAAAGCTCCAAACTTTGTCCAATGTCCAATATTTACCATTAAACTTGAAATACAATTTAGTATTTTAGGGTTGATTCTCTCCACTCCCTTTTGCTCTGGAAGTGATGAACAGTGTTTTTATCTAGTACAAACCTAAAATGAATGTTCTGCAAATACAAACAAAAGTTCATCCTCTTTTTATTCTGCCCAGCTCAAGGCTTAGCTGAGGAAAAAACATGCATGGAACAGTGACCCCAAAGCCACATTCTAATGGCTCTGGGACTGACTGGCCTCCACCCTCATTCCTGTCAGAAGGGATGTTCATGTTCGAGAAGAGTCGTAGGAGCTGGAGTCCCGGGAATGTCACTCTGCTTGCACTGGGTTCCCCTGGCACAAGCAGCGCGTGTGTGACGGATTTTTCCCCTCAGACGGTGAAATTCCGTAGGGCTGGACGGTGCCGAGAGACGTCGTCAGGACAAAGCGATTGATGTAAAACTGAGTGCTGGTCGCTTAAAAAGACATTGGTTTGTACTTTAATGATTTCTGAGTTTTTTGGGGTTTGCCGTGAGCTGCAGCACAGCACCGTGAGAAGGAAGGAATTTGTATAGTGCCGTATTCAGTGTGGGGTTTATTTGGATATTGTGGTCTCTGAACACTCTTTCCAAGAACAGCTACTTGATGCCCTGCTGCTGTAACCCGGCAGGAGCTACTCCCTCACCCGCGGGAGTGAGGGATTGGTGTCAGTTGTGCCCAGCTCCCAGCACCCGAGTGTTCGCGGGCTGCTCTGCAGGGCACGTACGAGGGAACTGCTCCGATCAGTGCGCGGCTCTGGCGAGACTCGTGGGGTCGGGAAACCCAACCCTTAAAAGGACCCGCGATGGTTCAAGGGGCGCCATGTCAGTGTTTAAGGACGAGTGCGAAGGACGACGGTGTGTTAGCACACGGCCGAGAACAGAAATGGGAACGAACAGGAGCCGCCTCCAGCCCAGGATGGACAGCGACCCAAGAAATCATTCCCCGCCCGCCGGGCCCCGCCCCCCGCCGGGCCCCGCCCCCCGCCGGGCCCCGCCCCCCGCCGGGCCCCGCCCCCCGCCGGGCCCCGCCCCCCGCCGGGCCCCGCCCCCCGCCGGGCCCCGCCCCCCACCGGGCCCCGCCCCCCGCCGGGCCCCGCCCCCCGCCGGGCCCTGCCCCCCGCCGCCGTTGCTAGGCAACGGCCGCTGCGTTCCCAGTGTGCTTAGCGCTGCATTTCACCGGGCCGCTGACGGGGGTGTGCTTGTCGCCGTCGGGTGTGCGCGCCCCGGACATGGACGCAGGTGTGGGAGCCCGTGGGGCCGGTGCGGGGCCAGGGAGGAGCCCCGTGGGCCGGTGTTGCAGCCGCTGTCGGAGCTCCTCAGGCCCTCGGAGCGCCGGGTCTGAGGGAACGCGCTAGACCGAGAGCTCGCGGCCCGGGAAGAGGCCGCCGCACGGGCGCTGGGGCCCCTCTGAGCCCGCAGCCCCGGAGGCCTCTCCCGGGCGTGCCCTGGCCGAGCCGGGCCCGCGCACGGAGCTGTTTGCTGCTGCCGGCCGCGGCCCTCGCCCACCCCAACCCGCCTTGGTCCCGGCTGACACATCGACCACGATTGCTTTCTATTTGTTGTGTGGGTCCATTTCTTACTGTTTTTTTTCTCGACTCAGATGATACAGGGAATCGACTTCGATTCCAGTTGGAGCTGGAGTTTGTTCAATGTCTGGCAAATCCAAATTACCTCAACTGTGAGTATTTAAAGTAAATACCAAGACCCGGAGGAGTTAATATAGTTTAATGATATTTATTGTTACTGGTATTGTTAAATATTAAGAGAGGGCTAAACAAAGAAAAGGGTTTTTTACGGCATAAAGGTAGTCTGTAAATAATTTGTTTAACAGGTGGGTTGTTTTTTTTTATTTGACTGTAAAGTCTTTTGTTGGTTGGAATGCAAAAAAAAAAGCATTTATTTGGTGGAGGAAAAAAATAACAAGTTTCAGTCTCTTATTAAAAAGTAACATCAAGTTAACAGCATTCCTTCATCTGAAAACAGAATTTTACTAATGTGAATAGTTTCATATATACATAATGTTTCATATATACATAGTTCAATTTATACATAACTCTGTGCTAATTTTGATACTACAGTCAAAATTTTCTTTTTTCAAAAAACTGTTCCATTCAATGAAAGATACAAACCAAGACATGAGACTAATCAATTATTTTGTTGACGTAGAAATCTTATTTTGTCCTCTTTTTTTATTTGCCAAGTATAAATTAGTGAAATTTGATTGTAATGAGAAAGTTTTGACTTTGTGAATTTTTTCAAGTGTGCACATTTTTTTCACCCATCTGTAACTGACAATTCCTTATTTGTCATTTTATTTCAGTTCTCGCACAAAGAGGCTACTTCAAAGATAAAGCTTTTGTAAATTATCTTAAATATTTACTTTATTGGAAAGAACCTGAATATGCAAAATACCTGAAGTAAGTGCTAAATTCCCTTAAGTTTCTGCGTATTAATGGTTTGGCATTGACCTCATTTTACACACTGTACAGCAGCATGTCAAGGTTTCATTTCTGCCTATAATGTTACTTTTGTCCTCCCCATAACATAGATTATGTATGATTATGGTTATATGCAATCTGGATTTTCCTGTTTCCAGTAGTCCACATGTAGCAGCAATGGGGAAATACTATAAAAATTTCATGAGTTTTCATAGAATCTTCCTTTAAAGCCTTAGTCTGCACTTTTGATTGGTTTAAAATGAAACTGTTGAACATTAGGGTAAAAAAGCAGTAAGTGCATTTTAAGATTAATTTTGCATTATTGATGCTTGCATGAGACACAGGGTGATTTTGTGTATTTGCAAGTGTGCAAATTCATTCAGTTTTTGGGAAAATGCTTTTGGTCATCTCCTTTAATTGGGCTCTACAGTCATTGTAATTCCTATGGATTTGGTCTATCAAACCAAGCCACTGGGGAAGCTACTGCAAGCAAGCAGGAATGTGCATTTATTAATGGACCTGGATTCCTTGTTTCCTGTCCTGATGCTGCAGTTACCAAGTCACAGTGTGCAGGCTGAAGTGGTTTCACACTTAGGTAAAGCACATACGAATCACAACTAAAATAACAGCCCAAGAAGTACTGAAGACTCTAGATTTAGTGTTCCTTGTAAAAACCTGTATTAAAGTGTGCTTATTTTTAACCCAGGTATCCTCAATGTTTGCATATGCTAGAGCTGCTCCAGTATGAACATTTCCGCAAAGAACTGGTCAATGCTCAGTGTGCCAAATTTATTGATGAGCAACAGATCCTCCACTGGCAGCACTATTCCAGGAAAAGGATGCGCCTCCAGCAGGCACTGGCTGAGCAGCAGCAACAAAACAACACCTCTGTAAAATGAAGTACATTTGGAGTGTACTAGTGGAGTAGTGATGATAAGGTGTACTTTGTGTTAGTGAAGTATTTACAGGAGAGGAATGAACCCTTATGCAACTTTGGCTCTGGATGTGTGTCCCTTTCATTTGAATGTTTCAAGTGACTGGTGTTGTTTTTGTTTCATCTATTCTTTTGAAGACTAATAAACACCTGCAATTTATTTTATAGCATGGACAATTTTCTAAGAGCTTTACTGCAGTCAAGTTATTGATTCCTCCTGACTTTGAAAACAAAACCTAGATTTGTTACTTACTAATTATTTACAAAAAAGTGTAGCTCTACAGGCTGACCATGGGAAGCCTTTTCCCTGGAGAATAATGATGTGTCTTAAAGTGTCACTGAGAACTCCCTGCTACTTACAGCTCCAGGACAAGCAAAGGTGAAGTGATGATAGACAAAGTTGAAATTTGCAGTTTTTCCTTGAAACCAAGCTGCGCTATTACTCATCACTTCTGTTTCCCTGGAAGTGATTGTTGATGGAAGTTTTGCAGTTTTCCTTACAGCACATTGTACAGATAGAAATCAGGAGTGTACAGGGTGAGGTCTGGGGAGTGGAGCAGAGAGAAACTCTGCAGGATAGAGAAGGAAACAAGCTGTAGCTGTCTCTGTTCCATTAAACTCGGCTTCCTTGAATCTTGGCCTTTGCCCATGCAGGAGTGGCTGCTCTGGAATCTCTTTACACTCCATGTAATGAGAACAGGGTACATGGGGAAACATGCCATTGCTTGGAGTATTGGAGAAGCACTTGCCATTTATTCCTTTACGTTTTTTTATTGTAAGAACATAGCTCTTGGCAGCTGCCAGGATTTTAATTTTCCTATTTTCAGGCTGTATTTCTGGTGCATTCATGTTGTATTTCCTGTCCTTGTAGGATTAGGTACTCCCAAACTGTTAACCATTGGCATGTAATCAGTGATACTACAGCTGTCAGCCATCACGTTATCACACTTGGACAGAACACATAAGCCATTAAACATCTTTGGCATTGAAAATTTATCTTAACAGTTTCTGTAATTATGTGGTCAGACTTAGGAAGATTTTTTTCTGTTTCTCCCCTTCCTTCTTATTCATTTTAAGTGTAACTTTGCAGTTACACTTCAGTTAGTGCAGGCTAATCTCAGTTTCTAACATGAGCTCAGCTTCTTTGAAAAGAGGTCAGTTTGAAAACTCAAGTTTATTTGGACATAAAAGGAAAGATACAGTTTCTTGTGGTAAGATTTTAGTGTTAAGGTTTGGACCCAGAATTTCAGGACATTTATCTTGACTAGTCTGAAGTAATTAATTACAAAAGTTTTAATAAAGGTCAGTGATTCTTTGAAAGGACACTGCAGTAATTGAGATTACCATCTTCATCAAGGACTGACTAGTAAGGGCTTTAGTCTTCAGTAAATAACATGCGCACAAGCTCTGCTTTAAAACATTCTTCTTCGACCAGCTTCTGAGGCTGAAAGGAAAAGTTCATAATTAACAAACTGGTTCTAGTGGAGAGCCATTTGTACATACTAACATTAGCCACATCCAGCAACTGTTGTCCTGGGGGTCGAGGTAGTGGAGGTGGAACTAGAAAGGTAATAACAACTGAAGCATTCCTGAGGTTTGGAAGAGGGATTTCTAAGCAAGTAACTGCTAATTAACTAACATGTACAAGTTACAACTTGAGCTGCAGTCTGAGCCAAGTGCAATGCTCATAAATTGTTTCACTCCCATAGTTCAGTGTTTGTATTTTTCAAAAGTTGAGGAGTTGCAAAGCTGGAGCATTAACAATACGTAGCTAATAAGTTTCTCAACCCCTCAAGCACTATGGGCCAAGTGCACATACTCCCTTTACTGCATGTTTATTATAGACATTACACAATAAGCAGAATGGTTGTCTCTTGAGGAACTGTTTGAGGAATGGGGAGCAGAAGAACTGTTCAGAATGCTCTGGTCTCCTTGAACAAGAGAGGGTTCTCAGAGAATACAAGTGACTAATTCATTTACAGCCCTAAATTCCTGCCAGCGCCATTTCAATGCCTGTACCTGTAGATCCAGAACACAGAACAAATCACTTACTGTTCCGTATTTAAGTAGTGTAGGCACTCCTGTAAGTTTCAGGTTCTTCTTGAATTCATTGTTGGGATCCTTCCAGCTGTTCAGAAAGAAGGTGTTAAGCACAGCTTGTAGAGGGGCATTCTGAAGTTAAAATAGCTTCAAAATTATTCAAAGGCCTTTGCCTCACACCTTCCCAACTCCCTTCTCAAAACAAGCATGCAGATCATTTATGTCAGAGATGGTGAAGGCCTCAAAAAATTATTGTCTCCTTACAGAAAAGGACAGCTCAGTCAGTTTTTCCAACAGGGTAACCACCAGTCCACCAACAGTCATCCCATCTGTCAGCATTCAAAGGTACTTACTAGGGCCTATCTCCAACTAGACAGTAGATGAAAACTGACTCATCAGGCAGGTTATGAAGTTCCTTCCTCACAATTGGCTCAGCTAGAAAATAATTTTTAAAATCTGTTAGTACGTAATATTTGTGCTACTGAATCACACGTATTTACTTGGACCAGCAAGGCTGCTTATTAATGTTTTGTCTGCTTTAGTTAGAGATCTCTAATTCATTTCACCTGTCTACCCACAAGTTTTTCAGAGTTCATTATGTGCTCGAACACTGACTGGACTTGTGTTTGAGTAAAGGGCAATTTCTTCTCTAACACGTTCATTCTGTCCTGTTTTGGGTGTGACAGCTCAGCACGGCGCCCTACTGCAGGGCGACGGTTCCATAGCGCACCTTCACACCTGCTCAGACACGTAAAGCCCAGGTAGTTCAGCGCGCTGATTCTGAGAACCGCCTTCACCTGCTGCCGCCAGACACCTTCGGGAGGGCACCGCTGCGCTTGGACACGTTCAGCATAGGTGAAACTGACCGCAGGTCTCTCTGTTTGCTGGCCGTGCGCCAGCCTTCACCAGCAACCTGTGCCGCTCCATGTGGGCAACGAAAAGGGAAGCGCGGCAGCCCGCTCGCGGAACTGCGCCTGGAGCCCGGCACCGACACTGGGGCTGTGCTCGCCCGGCATTTTCCGGGAAGGCACCGGGAGCCCCTCCGGCTTCCCCATGACTGACACGGCCCATGCCGCAGGCAGGGCGCTCCCCCCACAGGCCTCACCCGTCACGCAGTCGGGACACCAACTCTTGCCCTCGGCGTCCTTATCGCCGCAGAAGAGCACGAAGATAGGCCGGCCGTGGTAACTCTGCGCCGTCCGCATGAACTCCGGATAGCCGCGGACCTGCAACTCCACCCAGCCCATGGCGGCAGCTGCTCCGCCCGGCCGCCGTAGCTCCGCGCGCTCCCGGCGGCCCCTGCGGCGGCGGGACCGGGTTCGAACGGCGCCTGGTGGGTCCAGGCGCGGCCTGGGTCGCCTGTCCTCCCTCCCTCTCTGCCTCTCTCTCTTCCTCCCTTCCTCCTTCCCTCCCTTCCTCCTTCCTTCCCGCCCTCTCTGCCTTCCTCCTTCCCTTCCTCCTTCCTCCTGCCCTCTCTGCCTCCCTCCGCCTCCCTCCTCTCTGCCTCCTTTCTGCCTCCTCCCTCCTGTCTGCCTCCCCTCCCTCTGCCTTGCAGCAGCGTCCAGGACCCGCTGGTGCCGGTGCCGCCCGGCACGCCGTGAGGGCCCGGGCCCGGAGCAGCCGCGGGACTTGGGCGGTTGCAGGGAGACCGCCCCAGTCTTCTCTCCGCGGCTCCCTCGGGCTGGTTCTCCCTTTGTTGCTCACGTCGGACCCGGGATGGCTTTTGCGAGTCTGAAATAAGCGTTTATTGTTCTCACATTCACAGCTGTGATCACAAGCAAGGGACAATAGCGGGATTTGCTCTCAAGCCGATGAGATGGGACTGAGCAAGACCGCGGTGTCTGAGGATGCATTCACCACCCAGCGATACAGGAATGAAGCTAAAGCTTTACAAACACAGGTACCATATGCCGTCTGTAGTGATGCTGAATTGGTTTTCTTTGTGATTGTAACAAAAAGATTATTCTGACCCACTTCGTGAGACAACCCAGCAGGGAGTGTCATACCAGCTTTCCTCATGTTGTCACACATTATCTTGACTCTGTCCTTTGGTAGGGGTAGAGATCACAAACTGTATATGCAGTTATTCTTAATTTTCTGTTGTGCTTCGATCCCAGTAGGCAGCTGAGCATGCAGCCACTTGCTCACTCTCTGCTAGTTGGCATGGGGAAGAGAACTGGAAGGTGAAAAGCAAATGCTTTCCTGTTTGTGTACACAAACAAAGCAAAATAAGGAATTCATTCTCTACCTCTTATCAGTGGGCAGGAGTTCAGCCACTTCCACTACTTCAGTGCATATAACAGTGACTTAGGAAGACAAATGCTGTTCACCAGTCTTCCATTTCTCCTTCTTCCTTGCAGCTCTTACTGCTGAGCATGATGCCACAGGGTGTGGAATATCCCTTTTGTCAGTTGGGGGTCAACCATCCAGTTGTTTCCTCTCTAGCTTCTTGCCCACCCTTAGGCTACTCAGTGGTGAGCAAGTGAGGAGCAAAAAAAGCCTTGTCCTCTGTGAGCACTACTTAGCAAGAATGAAAACATTGATGTTAGCACTGTGTTCAGCACAAATCCAAAATGGTGCCATCATGAGTTGTATCACCTGTTTATAGTGTTCTGTATAACATCAGGATTTTTTTACGCTTTGAACAGCTCCAGTTTAATAGAAGTGTTCCTGCAGTTCCAGAGAACTTGGCTCTCAGATTCTCTCATCCCCATCCAATTATAATAGAAAAACTGAAGGCATCCAATGATCAGAGAAATCTAGTTGGAAGTGAGAACCCCAGCCTGAGAAGCTCTGGGATGTTCTCAGTGGTATCTGAAGAGAGACTGAAATTGGCTGTTCAGCTGGCAAAAAGGGACATCAGACAAAGACGTCTTGAAGAACAAGTGAAACAGCAGGTATTTGGAGATGTGGTCAGTACACCATTGTGGACCCAGAAATCACGACAGCAGAAGACTGAAGTATTTGCGAGTCAAAAAACCAAAAAAGCCCTGAAGACTCAAACTCACTCAGCATGTCAGCAGAGGCTTGACCAGCCTTTCCAAGGGGAGTCTGCCAGCTCTGACGCGAACATTTATCTCTGCGTAGTTAAGGAGGGAAGGCAAATACCAGCTGTTTTGGACTCTCCACCCACCCATGATACCAGACCAGACACCAAGCCAAATTTAAATAAAAAAGAACATCAAAATATGCAGGAAGTTCAGCGTCTGCAAAAAGAATTGAGGAGCTATGTCGAGAAAATTGAAGAAATTATTAAAAAAGGTGTTGACTGAACAGTAATTATCTTATATAAATATACACTAGTTCGTTGATTTTTTTCCCCCATATTTGAGTTATATTAGAATTTATATTTATGTCTAGACTTTTGAGAACCACCTTTTTTTTTTTTTTTTTTTTGAGAAGTTCATACAAGATAGAATAGCTAGCCAGTTTAAGCAGTTGCTTCTTTTGTAGTAACTAGCAGGAGGTTTAACCATTTCTAATTTTGAGTGCTTTATCTACAACTTTGGCATAAAACTTAGAGATGGTTTTTAAAATAACTAACGAGCTATATCATATGAGACTTCAGTCAAATTCTAAATAGAAACAGGACATAGAGTTTACAATAACTAACATGCATTACTGTTAAAAGAACCCTGCACAAATAGATGGCTTGGTTCTGCATGGAAAAGGCTTATTACTAAATTATGTCTGTTGTCATGACTTAATTGGGATTTTCACAGGTTAAATTAGGATATAAAACTTTATATTCTATGCTTTTTAGGGAGAGATAGAGAACTCGATCCTGAAAACGAGCAGCGGCTTTGCACTAGGAGACAGCAACAAACTGCACGGTCAGCTCGGATGCTATATGTGCTCCAGCAACAGGTAGGAACCATGATTTTAAACAGATGCACAGGAGTTTAGTTTGTTGTGATGAATTTGTCAGAAACTAACTGGAACAAGAGAAAGTCAGTCGGGTTGTCGCTGAACTTCCATGGCATTCTATTTATTCTATTCAGTTTTTTCTGAATAGTGTGACTAATTTCCCTCGTGGCTGGACAGAAAGGTGAATGTCACTATTGGAAAATCGGAGATGCTACAGTGAAGATCTATTGTTCATTTATAGACATGGAACTAATTGTGACTGACTTGCTCCTCTCTGTCTCCTTTCTTGATAAACAGGTAAAAGAAATTCAGGACGATTTAGAGAAACTGAGTCCTCATACAATCAAACATACTAAAAAGGTAAGATGTAATTATCCTTCAGGGTGCAAGTAACTTATTGACAGAGTTTTCTGGATAATTGAGTTTGATTGTCTGGGGTGCAGCTGAGCTCTCTCCAGAAAGGGGATTTCCTTTGTATCTTACACATGTTGTCTCATTGTCCGAGAAGTATGGCTCACTTGGCCCGACACTGCCTTTGCTACTTCCTTTTTCTCCTCAGCTCTCATTTGCAGTAAATGAGAGGCAGGTGGTTGGTCTTCTGCGTTTATGTGGCTTCTAATTCCTTCTTCATTTCAATTCCTTTTTGCAAGGAATTAGCAATGTGTTCTACTCTTGACTGCTTTTTCAAAACTTCTGTTTGATGACACTCAGTCTTACCAGCTTTCTTTCTGATTTTCTTCTCTGCCCAGCACCTTTCAGGGGGATGGCTGAGATCACGACTTACAGTCTGGCCAATGTTGCCCTGTTGTTCTCTTGTCCTTTTTCAATTACCTGCATTGTCTTCTGTAACAAAACACAGAGGATTGAGAATATTCTTGTTTGCACGTTAGGCTCCAGCCAACAGTAGATAATAGCTCTATGTTGGCACAGGTAGTAGAAACATCATGACCTGTTATCCCCAGGCTGTTTTACCCGAAGCCAGCATGACATCGATAGGAGTACTCTTGTGAGGAATCTTGAGTAAATTACTTCAATGCCTGTTTTGCTTTTTCTCACAAATAAATGGCTTAATACCAATCAAAATTATTCCAAACATCAATGTTTCTGCATGAAATTTCAGCAGCATTTCTTCCAATAGTATAATATCCATAGAAACTATAGTTATTAAAGCATTTATTTATTTTTCATTTTTCCAGTCTCGAGCAGTATCCAGGCTGGCAGCAGCACACAGAGGAGCTGTACGAACCTTGCAGGCATTTGCCAATCAGTTTACAGATCAAACAGATGAGCAGATTCCTGCCCACTACAAGGAACTGGGCAGTCTCATTCGTCAACTGTCTCTGTGCTCTGCCAAACTAGAAGGGGATTCTTCCATTTCTGAAGTTATCATAGATATTTTGTTGCAAGTTGAGGTAGGAAAAAACCATTTGTTTTTGCTAAGGCAGGAAAGATGTAGCGAAATATGAGATTGTGTTCATGAAATGGCAGATTATATTACTGGTTTTGTTTTTATTTTTTAAAGGTCATATTTTCTAATGTTAAAAAGTACTTCTAATGTTCCTAAGCAATGGTGGTCTAAAAGAGACGTGCATCCTAAACACAGAAGCTACCTGCTGCTTGTTGATGCTGTTCCTAACTTTCTTGGCTGTCCTGGTAGAATGAGAAGTAGTAGTGATAATGGCAACAAAGCATCAGTTCCTAATCCATTAGTCATTTTCAGAACCAAGAGAATTAATTTTATACATTAGGTGTGCATTAAGTGTTTATTACTCTGGATGCATGCTTTAGTCATCAGCATCAGTGATGAGCACCTGAGCATCTCATATGGTGGTGGGTGCAGAGTTGTCCAGGCAGAAGATAAAGTTGTGGGTACAAGAACTACTTGGCTCTGTGCCCTTCAGATATCTATTTTATTGATATCTGATGACTTACAGATATCATTAGTATAATTGAAAAGTTCTGATTCATGTTGCCTGCTGCATAAATTAAAAAAAAAGCAATATCAGAGCCATAAGATGCTTTCCTTAAAAATACTGTTAAAACTGTAAGAGCTATGTCTTTAATTTTACTGTTATGACCTGCTTATGAGAACAGTAAGAGTGCTAACTGCCTGGGAATGGGAAAGGAGGTAGTTGTTTAAGTTTGGACATAGCATTGGAAGAAGTGTCTTTGTCACGATAGTTATGTGACCATGAAATTTTTGTTGGTCTGTAGCCCTTGTCTTCAATTCTTTTTGAACATTCTGTAAGCAAATGGTTTGCTGGAATCAGTTGTAAATATGAAATTGTAAGCCTTTTCAGTAAGATTTAAGTTACTAATATGAAAAAGCTTCTACGTGAACAAGCTATCAGGAATAATCACCATCTGAAAAAAAAACAAAATAAAACCAGACCAAAAAAGCTCCAACTGCTTAGAAGGTCTTGAATTTGCTTTTCATTACATCAGATTTACTGAGACAATAATTAAAACTCTAAATATTTGGTGCAGGATCTGAATTCACTGCTGGAAAACAAGCAAACATCAAAAACAGTGAAGAAATGTATTTCAGCTTCTCAGGCCAAATCTCCAAGGAACACTGAAACATTTCCAGCAAGAAAACTTCTCTCTCCAAAAGGAGAAAACAAACCTCTCACCTTAAAGGGGCAGCATGGACAAGAGTCTAAAAAACCTCCATGTGCCAGGAGTCTTTTGACTGGTTTGTATTTTGAATAACTAAATACCTTATTATCACTTAACCTGCCGTCTACAGTTCAATTTTTTTAGTATGGTATTGCTGTTCAGAAGTCAGTTAGAGGTCAGCAAATCAGTCTTAACAAAAACCAGGCTGTGGTTGTATAACTGCTCATACTGAAAAGTAATTCTGTGGCTTTGGCTCAGAATTCCCTTGGCTGGTACAATTTCTCTACTGGGAGCAATGGCTGTTTTATCCTGGCCAGTTTATTACTGTTAATGTAATGAACAATCACACTTCTCTACCTAGAGACATATTAACTGATGGTTAATCTGAAGACTTGAGGGTTTTCACCACTATCTTGCAATGCAACTGTTCAGAGCTGGCTTCCTATATTGTTCTTTTGCTTTGGATATGAAAGGAAAGGAACTTTATTCTTAAGGTGGTGTGAGATAAATTTACTTGAAGTATTTTGCCACCTTATGAAAGCCACTGTAAGTTCTTGCATTATTATATAAATTATATTAACTGTTTTTTTCTTTGTGGTGACTTTCTCATACCTCAGACTGGTTTGTACTAGAACAATAAGTATTCCCTACTACCCCCAGGTAGCAATAATTCCATATGCTGAGTTAATCTTTGGCAGTCCAGGGAGATAGTATATAAGCACCTAATGGTTTCCATGTGTCTTGATGCCTAAAAGAGGATGCTTTGTTACAACTGCCTAGACCCCATATAGCAATTGCACCCATGACTTGCATATATATTTTCAGATATCTCTTTACATACTTATATGTATATGCACACAAACCCCAGACCTTCCTGTTCATCAAGACAATGTAAGAAAGATAACTGCTTTTAATACTTGTCAGGAAATACAAGGCTAGAATTTTTCATCTTGTCTTTCATTTTTTAAAAATTATGGTAGAGCTTAAAAGTTCATAACAGAGGTAGCATAGTGCTACCTAGCATAACAGAGGTATCAAATGTAGAAATGAAGAGAATTCTTGCCCTTTCAATTTAGAGTTAACAGTTCATGTGTTATTTTTAGTATAGATAAACATTGACATGTTGCAAATATTTCAACAGTTCAACAGGCAAACAGTTGTGCCCATATATTACACAATAAATATCAAGAAGAAAGTGGCCCACCTACTTCAGAGAGAAATGCCTCTTTGCAAGGAAGCACAAATGTACTGGTGAGAGCTAGAGCTGTAAGAAAAGGGTCTGTCCTTGAAAGTGGTGCTTTGAAGAAGAAAAATATGTTATTGCCTACAAAACCACAGGTATGGAAGTGATAAATCATTTATGCTGTCTTCTACTTGTGCCCTGGGATTTGTTCTATAAGACACAGTCAAAGCCTTGCACTTCCTCACAATATTGCTATTCTGAGCTAGGAGACATAGGGGGTAAACTATGCAATCTGCCTGTTATTTCTAGTGCTTATGACTATTTTAGCAAATTATTTTCAAAAACGGTGTTTCTTGTTCCTTGGAAATATACTCTACAACTAGAAACAACAGAATTGATAAGGAAAATGTTTACTGAAACATTAATCAGGTTTGATATTAATGTGTGCTTTTCAATTTAAAATTAAAGCTGAAGTATCTTCCTCCTATGGTCATCTTGTGTCACAAAAAATGCACTCAGCAGTAATGTTGCGCTAATGTTAGTAGGAGAATATAAGTTACTCAGGCTTACTTAATTGGTAAATTATAAAACTTTACTATACAAGTTCTGATTTCTGCTAAGTCCTTGCAACCAGAAAGAAGCTCCATAGTGCAAACAAAACAATTCTTAAAAGACATGGGCTATATTTTGCTAGTAATTTGCTAGGATTTGCTTTTTATCCCTTCCTCAGAGGCTGAATACAATGTTACCTTGGAAACCTTCTATTTGGATTTATGAATAGTTAGCATAGAGTCTAATTCTGAAAAATCAAAATTAAGTTTTTTCTGCAGGAAGAGCAACACTGGAAAAGTTTGAACTGTTTGCAAAAATAATAGTTGCAGGATTAAGCATATGTTCCATTCAGGCACAGCTATACTTCCCTTTAAAGCACTTGTAAAACTTTCACATCCATCAACTGCAGAAAAGCCAGCAGGCATGATTTCAAGACAAAGTCTAAAGCAGAACGCAAAATACTTTAAAAATTCAGCAACTGGAATATGTGTTTTTAATGTGATCATGTTAATTTTAAGGGAATGCTGAAATCTTTAAACTCAAGACGGACAAACCCTCTAGGAAAGCATGCCCGATTTCAAGAGTCAACTATAGCTTTCCAACTAAAAGAGAACAAACGACCTGTTAAGGAGAGCAAAATGCCTTGCATGCCTTCAAAGCCTTCACCTCGGTCTGTTTCACCTAAGCGGTATGTTTGCAGTCCCTGGCACCCACCTTTGCACTGCTTCTCAGTGGAGAAGCTTCTGGATCTGTGCTAGTGACTAGGATAGAGTTGGCCTGGCTTCAGTCCAGTGGCACAGCACAGCTTGCTGTCACATAGCTGCTCTCCTTTCCCGCTTGGCCCAGAGCAGCCCCATTCCCTAAAGCCTGGGAAGAGCCAGGTCTTTAGTCTTTTGCCCGAATTGCTTCCTGGGAGTCAAGGCCAATGTACATTTTGTAACTTACTATGCTACTGTGCTATTTTTGAAGATTAGCAAGGCTTGAAGCAAAACATTCAAGAGGAATTCTAACTCACCTTTGCAGAGGAGAAATGGAAAAAATACAAAAGTTGAGGTAATGACTTTCTTTGAAAAATCATATAAGGAGTGTCAGATCTGAGTTTCTCCCCACTCCCAACAGTCCTCCTAAAAATACATTTATATAGTTTGGTGTTTAAAATTATTGTTGTCGTACTGGCTTTCAGAATGGCATTGTCATTTGTTCTTCTTTGTACAGGTCACGAACTGTTTCTCCAGCCCAGTGTGCAGACAAAGCTGGGAAGGAGGTACAGGAGTGGTCAGAGCCTCCGTTAGACAGGACACAGGTAGTACAGACAAGATCATGCCACTGGGTGAATGATGCCTTGACAGCTGTCAAATTTTTATAAAAGAGCAACAAACAGTTTCTTTTCAACTTAATGGAAGTTACCTTTGTTTTGGTTTGGGTTTCTTTCTTTCTTGTATTGAGTTTGTGTCATTTTGTTTTCTGTGGCATTTGTTTTTGGGGTTTGTTTTTTTTTTAAGTAGCAGGTTGCAACAAATGCAGATATTCTGAGTGAAAAGCTATTGGATGATCTTTTGGAAGATACTGCTCAGGAGCTGTGGAGCATGGATCAGCTTGAGAGACTCCAGACTGAGGCCCTGCCTGTGGCTGGCACTGGTAGCCTGGAGTCAATGTTGCAAAGAATGGAAGAAATTGAAGTAAGATTTTCGGTCTTGGTTGGTCTCATTAGTGTTCATTTCTTATTTGCTGTCCATAAATTATAATAACTGTAAGTATCTGCATTCTTAAATGAAGCAAGGTCTGATTGGATCAGTGTCTGAGATCAAAGACCTGGATGGAGTTTGTGCTTCCAGAAAACACCGTGTTAGAACAGAAGCAGTGTTTGATGAATCTGTTGCTATAAAGTTGGCAGACCTGAGTTTGCATCCCATCTTAAAATTTTGTGGCTTAAATCATTGTATATGAATGGGAGAATCAGTATGGTGATTATGTTGATTGTCTAGCAGATTGGAAAGTATTTTAATATTAATTTGAATTTTTCCCTTTTGTGTGCTATAGAATTTCAGTATTCTAGTAGCATGACCATCTTGAGGAAATATGCTCTGGCAACCCAAAGTATTTCACAGGGCAGCATGGAGAAGTCAGATGAATACATGGTTATCTGTGCCTTTTATTCATCTTTCTATATAAATATTCATACATAAGGTTATAGTTTACTTGACTTGAGCTTTCTCATGTATTGTTTTCTTAAAAAGTTTTCTTCAATCTGTTTTTTCATCGTTTCTGGTTTGAGTTCTATTTTGACCTTCTCTGAAATTTATTGTGACTTAGAACTACTCAGTTTAGTGCCATTTACTTCTAGAGATCTGTTCATTAGTTGGAAGTGTGAAGCTGCAGTGTCCTTTTCCCTGAGGCACTGGAGCACACATTTGTATTCACTGTTGGTGAGACAGGAGCAGTTTGAGGGCCCCTCAGTTGTTTGGCTGAGGGCTGTTGGTCTGAAATGGGAGGAGTTCCCGTGGGACTGGCAATTAGTTTTGTATTCAAGTATGACATTTTGAACAAGATAAATGTCTGTGTTTTCAATCCCCCAGCCCTTTTCTGTGTTGTGTTACCAGCTAAAATAAGCCTGCTTTGCCCAAGGAGGACAATTGCTTGTTTTCCTGTTGGTGATAATCAGTACAGCTGAGCTGTGTGTATGTTACACACTTGACTGACTGATGTTGTGTGTTCCACCACAGATGTACCAGGAGGCTGTCCGCAGGAGAGTCACACAGATTGTCTACAGTGACTCCCAGTTCTGGGCCCAGGAAGACAAAATGGGTAATTGTCTTTTTTAACACAACTTGGTTTTCTTATAAACTGTAGGTTTAAGTTCAGGTGTTTTGAAATCAAAGTAATTGGATTATGTGTGATCAAATAGCACCACTTGGACACTTTTTACCATAAGTGCTTCTTTTAGAGCACAGTTTCTAAGATATAGTTCTAAAATCAATACTTTATCAGCATTCCTTTTCTTTATCCTATGGTTTGATTAACACAGTGAAGCTACATTGGTTTTCCACTGGATCACATACAACTTTACTGAAACTGTGTTGTTTAACGTAAGTTGGAAAGTCTCACAGTAAGACTGGTGAAGATTTACCCCAAATCTTTATGGATTCTTTTTCCATGTCTTGGATTTACCATGGAGTTTAATAGACTGTGCTATTTTTACAGTGATATTTTCTATCTCTGCTAGAAGCACCCACTGGCAGCACAAATGATTTATACTAAAGGTAGTACTTCTAGAATGCTCAGCTTTAATACACTGAGCTGAATTTATGTTTTTTCTCACTTTGAATACTTCAATTGCCTGAAGGACTTGCCCTTAAAAGAAACAAGTCTTTGTAAGGACTTAATCTGCAGTAGATCTAGTTTTTCTCTTTCAAAAAAACAATTTAAAATGGTATTTTCTTCCTTCTAGAACAACAAATGGCATCAACAGCTAAAAAACTTATGTCTCCTCATCCAGTTCAGATAACTAAATTAATCAGACACACAGAGCTGGAAACAGACATTTTATTTGAAAAACCATTTGACAGCACGTAAGTGGAATAATTGGCCCCACACTAAACTGTGGTGCATAAGACCTATGTGACTTCATTCCAGTGTTTTCATTACACTGACTCTTCAAAAAGAGACTTAAAAATTTGATTCTGTCTTGATGATTATTTTATATTTCCAGTGATATTGATGAAAATAAAGAAGCAGAGGAGAAATTGCAGTCTGGAAGTTATGTTCTGCAGTCCTTGCCTCTGAAGTCTCTACAGAAAGCGTATTCTGTGTCTGTCTCTGTGCCAAGCAATGTGCTCCAGAGCATCTTGGATTATAACAGCAGATACAAGCATCATTTAAAGCTTATTTCCCATGAGGTGGTGGGCAATTTTGATCCATGGAAGATTGCTGAGAGGTATATGAACTGTCTTTGTGGTTTGGAAGTGAAAGACTGGAATTTGAAATCTGACTTTCTGAACCTTTTCCTTCTCTTTTTTTGCCCTCCCTCTCCCTTAGTCTTGCAGAGCAGCTGACAGAAGAAGCCCTGTGTGATGTGGCAGCAGAGCTGCAGGATGTTTGTGAAGACTATGCAGAAGCTGTGTTCATGTCAGAGTTTTTGCAGCCAGTGCAGTGAATTCTTTCCCACCTGCCCTGTCAATGTCAGCCTCAGCCTGACAGTCTGTGAGATTTTCTGCACTGGATCTCCATCAAAGATTCATCTTAGGTTTTTTATAAAACCATTATAAAAATGTTTTCCTTTTCAGAAAGGACTTCCTTACTTTTCCTTTTATTGTCTAATTGCCTTAGCACATGCTACACTGGGGTGAGCTCTTTTGGAGATGTGGCAATCCAGTGAAGGATTCTCATGGCACAGCACAGATAGATGCAAACACTTGTCACTGGCTTAGTTGCAGGTTTGCTTGGGCTCTTGCCGTCAGCTTCAGAAGGGAGTTCCTGAGTACCTCCATAGTACATAATGTGCATGGTACCTCCTTAGTACATAATGCAAAGGCAAAACAAGACCTTTCAGTAGAAGCATGTGATAGAAATATTACTTTCTTTTTCTTAAACTAGTCTGAAATGTTACATTTTTATCAGCACTTAGTGATTCAAGCCCACATTCCTTTCTCTTAAGAATCCCATTAAAATCAAGAACAATGAAATAAATGAACAATTGGTATTTCTGCAACATTAACTTGTTTGAAGTAATCAAAGTACTAGTTTGGGTTATGTCTGGAGTCAGAGCAATAGTAATAATTACTTAACGTAGTACACTAGGGAAATGCAAATTCAGCCCTTGAGGTAACCTAGAGAATATGAGTCTGTTTCCTTTGTCAGTTTTTTTTCTCCAATATTGTTCAATCTATAACACATTCATTTTTAACCTTCTAAGATTATTTTTATTTTCTCTAATTAGAAAATATATTTTAAAAATAATTTTGTTTCTATTGAAGCCTGGTTTACTATTTCAATCATCTTCAAATGTAATGACGTAAATGTTACTGCAGAAGTGGGACTTCGCTGATATGTGGTTTGTGTAATTTAAAACAGCTGATTTCTAAAATTGTAAGTCAAAAATATTAAAGCAATAGTGTCTCTATGTGTATATATGCGTGTGAAAGTATTTTGAAGATGTTTTATTTTTTAATAAACAACACTTGTTTATTATCACTAAACACAGTTTTAGTTTAACTTCCCTCTGAATCCATTTGGCACATAGCACAGCATATTCTATGATTCTATATATCCATGGTCTTTCTCTAGGATTGCTTTCTTTGGTGGCTCAGTGACACTGTAGCACCTTTGGGAAAGCAGTCCTTGTCAAACCTTTTAAACAGGACTTGTGTCCAACAGCAGAGGCAATGTGGCTCGAGGGCTAACTACAGCATGTAGTAGCACTGTCACCCATAGCTGGGGGAAGGTGAACCATAGTTTATTTGCAGCTGGCTCTGGAGGTGGGAACTGCTTAACTGTCTATTCCACTTAAGGCTCAAGCAAAACCACTTAACTCACCAAGTTCTCAGGGGTATTTGCTGTGGCTCTTGAATAAACTGCTAAGCAATACCCTAGCAAATCACATAATTATCTTTATACCTACCAAGTTGGTGTTGGTACAGAGCCTGTAAGTGGCTTTAGGACTTGGTTGTACTATGCTTGGTTCTTCAATTGTAGGATTTTTGGGGCAAAACTTCTGTAACTGCCCTTTATTTGGTAGTGTTCTGACACACTGTAGTAACATAAAATCCCTCCTAAGCTCTCTGCCAGCCTCTTCCCATTGTTTCTACAAGAAGGGCTGTGACTCAAGATGTTCCTTAAGATGAATTTCTTCCGGCTGTTGGGGGTTCTGGAGAAGTTGGCATCTCTACTTTTAGAGGCATGCTGCCAGTGAAGCTCTTGAAGAGGGACGAACTCTGTAAGTTCCCTTAATTCGGCTTTCAGCAGACTCAAAGCCACTTGCCTATTGCTGACCTAAAAGGCAGCTTTGCAGTTGTTCAACCACTGCATTGACACGGGGCCTGGCAACACCCAGAGGAATGTTGCTGTTCAAATCCAGAGCAGCCACTCGCAGGAGCCGGCTTGGCCGGGGCCGTGCCGCGGCAGCAGTGCGGGCCGGAGTAGGGGCAGCGCCACTCAGGGCCGGAGCCGGGCGCGGTGCGCGGCAGGAGCGCGGCGCGGGTCTCGGCCCCCCCCTGCTCTGAGGGGCGCAGAGACGGCGAAAGAGCCGCGACCCCTCCCCGGGAGGCGTGTCATGAGGGCTGCGGGCGAAGCGAACTCCCGGCGGAGGGTCCTTGCCGGCAGCGGCGGGGTGAGACCCGGCGCCGAGCTCTTGCCCGGGGCGGGCTGCTGCTCGCACCTGGTGGCCGCTCTCTCCAGGCCCTTTATGCGCAGCCACGTCCCCGTGCTGGCCCGGCCCGGCCCCCGCTCTCCGCGGAGCCGCTCACTGCGCCTTTAGCGACGGCGGCTGCGCCTTTAGCGGCGGGCAGGCGGCACCGGGCGGCGGCTGCTCCCGGCGGCTCTCGGCTGCGTCTCTCAGCGCCGCAGGCAAGGGGGCGGCGTGGGGCATCTGCTGGAAGCCGATGGGGCGCCGGAGAGCAGGGTGCCGGAGCGCCCAGCGGGCGAGCACCTGACACGGCTGAGGACGGCTTGGCTGCGAGCGGGCAGCCCTGAAATGGCGAAAGCTCCGCTCCCAGGTAAGTGCTGAGCCACGCGGCCCAATGGGGCAGTCCCGAGGGGGGAGAGAGGCCCCTGGGGCGGGATGGGGCGGCCCCGAGGGGAGCACGGGCCCCGGGGGCGCGGCGGGGATGAGGCTCCGGCGCGTTCTCCGCCCACCCGCGGTTCCGTGGCAGCCCCGCTCCGCGTCCTTCGCCGTCGGCCCCGCGGAGCGGTGAGTGCAAACTCGTGTGGACGAGGCGCGGATACGTTTGACCTCCTCGTCGTTACAGAGCACGGCCCGTTCTGCTTTTGGCGCCCGCATCTGCCGGTGCCGTGGTCAAGGCACGGCCGTGCGGGTCTGCGGGGCGGCATCGCAAGCGCCCACGGCCGTCGCCGCTGCTCGGCCTCCTCCCCGCGCTCCGGCCGTGCTGCTCCGGGAAGGGTCTCTCCCAGCTCCCGGAGAATTCCGTGGCTGCCGCTCACTCGGGAGGAACCGACCGGGAGGCAGCAGCCGCGGTCGGAGAACAATACAGGTGTGCTGTTGGGTGGAATTTGACGAAAGCCTGCGCTGCGCCTTGCCCATTCAGGTAACTCGTGCTCCCTCTGGAGCCTGAGCAGTGTGAAGGTTGGAGGCCGGTTGGCTGGGGCTGAGATCAGGGCTTGAAGATGCTCAGCAGCAGCAGCAGCAGCAGCAGCAGCAGCAGCAGCAGCAGCAGCAGCAGCAGCAGCAGCACCCTGATGTCCCGTGCATGGTGGCAGGTGCAGCCTGGACGAGGTAGCATATGTTCTGTGTGCACGAAGGCCGGAACAGATGAGAGTGCATCTGCTGATGCAGAAGTGGTTTCCTTCTAGGTTGCATGCAGAACCCATTGCTGCGGCAGGTGAAGGCCTAACTGCTATGACTGTATGGTCAGTATGTGACACTTGCCTGGTGTTTGGTGTGAGGTCTGGACACAGCTTTGCAGCTGCATGGCAATTTCAAAGCAAAATCCAAAAGGGTGGTTTTTTTCCAGCACTGTTTATTTCTTCACTCCCCCAAACTAAGCATGGATTGGTGGCAGCCTGGAGATGTAACACTCCAGAATATGAGAGCATTAATAATTTCAGAAGATGCGAATATAGGATTGAACAAAACGTTTCTTTTCTGTCTTTGGAAGATGAAGATGTAATGAAATGGGGGGAAAGTCTCATGGTTGGTTTTTTTTCTTTGTCATTAGTTTACAGTCCTTTTAGGTTTGATAAGAAAATAAGGCATTGCTTTTGCTTTTTGTGATACATGAGTAATGCAGCTTGCATACATAGTTTCAAATAAAATTTTGCACAAGAATTTTAAAGCATAGTACTTGTCTTGGATGTGATTTCACTGACAAAGTATGTATTTTGAAAGGAGCTTTGTGATGTCACTACTTATTGCAAAGAAAATAAGAGTACACCATTCACAGAGGAGGTCTGGAAGAAACTATCTGGTCTAGGCGTAGGGAAAACGTGCTGCTTTTATAAATTGAGCCTACCAAATTTATCAATGTGAGCTGCAATATGCACAAATATAAAAAAGTTGTTTTGCTTGTATGTATCCTCCCTTGCAGCTCCTGCCAGTGCTGTAGCCTTACCTCAGGAAGACCAAAATTGTAGTGAAAATGTGCTGTTTGTTCACTGTTGAATAACAGGTGTGCTTGTAAAGGGCTTTTAGACATGGCTCACACTTGACATTTGAGTAACCAGATCTCACCTAGTGAATTCCAGACCTTAAGCACTTGAAGAAGTGCAGAAATGCTTGGGCATTTGCAAGAGTTGGTTGTAAAACCACAGAGACAATTGTAGATCACTACCTGACATGTCCCTGTGGGAGAGGTAGGGTATCTGCTCTTCAGCTCTGACTTCACTTTTAACAGAGCACAGTGACTCAAAAATGCCAGAGTCTCCTCAAAAAAACAGAATCTCTGCACTGTGAAAGTAGAGACTCTCAGCTGTGTTGCAGGCAATCCACCTACAGTCACTGCAGGAAAAGGTTAGAGAATATTCATATCTTCTCTGGTTTTGGGGAGTCAGTTTGGAGGAGGTGATGGCATTGCTGAGAGGGAGGGTGAAGTTAATTTCTGCTGGGGAAGCTGGCATCTGAAGTGTCAAGAAACAGCTCTGGCAGATGTACCATGTTTACAAGAAAGTTTGATCTAGGATTTAAAGTCTGAACAGTCATGTTAAACCTCTTTTCTCTCTTCCTTCACCTCACTAATAATGCTGTAAAGTGCAAGACTGCAAATGTCACTGGTACCTTAAAATAGGGGCTTAAAGGTCTGCATGGCTTAGTTTCTTGATTTGTTTTCTGAACTCAGTATTGAAATACATGCCCATCCTTACCATCTGCTGCAGAACTGACAGTGGAGGAATGTACAGAGTAGACAACCAGGGATTTTTTGCTGTGAAATTGCTGTGAGATGAAAGACACTGAATGAGGAATGGGAGAGAGGAGCTGGTTGTTTTGGATACTTCTGACCACAGTGGCATCTGGGCTGCTCCATCACTCAGATCTTTCACTTTTTGACAAGAGAACCTGCAATTTGTGTGGACTTTTTTCTGTCTGTAATTATGTCTGGCTTTGTCAGCCATGTATTTTTGACAAGGGAGCTTGACATCTTGACTTGGTCTTCCACTTTTTTCTTCCTCATCCCCTTTTGGCCTTCCCCATCCCATTTCTCACTCCCTCCCTCCTGCCTCCCACTGTTATTTTTCCCTTTTTAGCCTCACAGTTTTGTAGGCCTCCCACTCCATTCCCCCCCACAGCCCCTTCCACTGAGTGTTTCATTTCAGCTTCAACTGATTTCATTTCAGTTCCAGTCTCTGATGCAGATTCATTCTGTGATTTTAGATGAGTTCTATGTGGCCCTGCTGTCAGTGATGGCATATATGGTCCATCTTTTTTGGTGGTCAGTGTGCAGGCAAGGGCTTCCTCTGATCAGCATCTCCCTCTGTCTTTTTTGAGCTCCTGAGTCTTAGGAGTGCCGCCAGTAGTTAAATTTGCATCCTTGTAACATATATCCTCAGTTTTATGTTTTCCAAATAAGAAATACAACATAACTAGAAAATAATAGTGGGTGAACTTGGCCTCCAGTTAAGTCTTAACTGCATAGTCACTAGGTAACTCTGTGTGGGTAGCTCAGTTAAATCACTTAATGGGTAGGCAAGAAGCATCTGAATCCAGCAAAACAGAAAGAAGTATTATTATGCAACAGCAGTCAGTAGCAATAGTGAAGGTCATTCCTCCTACCCAGCATCTCTATGCAAATGGAAAAATTACTTGTGATTTTTAATTTTATTTGGAAAACTGTCCCTGAATTCAAAATGGTACATTTCTAAAACAAGTTTTGACAAGTGGAAATGTTTTAATCTGTGCAATAGAGTCTATTTTTTTATTATTTTTTAAATTGAGATTAATTCAGTCCTCAATATTTGACTGTGTAAAAGACTGAGTCCCCAGTCTGAGCTATGAGAACACTGTGTGCTGTTTCATCTCTACTTAGGTGTGGTGATAATATTCAGGAGTGCTTTCTTTATGATTGCCTGTCTTCTGGCATGTGTTTATCTCTGGGCTTGATTGGAAATTTGGAAATGTTTCCAAGCAGAAGATACAAAAGAAGGCTGGGCCTGCTGCAAAGCTTGAAATCTGTGAAAATATGAAGTGAAGTGAATAATACTGGATTAGTTTTACAGTAAAGCCCATTGCTGTAATTGCATCCAATGAAAACTGCTGCTCTTATCCCAAGCTGCTTGAATGCATCTTCCTGGCAAGTCTGCTGTGAGCATACCTGAGCTGGGATGGCCTCTGGAAATGGCCTGTGATGCTGCCAGTACACAAGGGGCTGGTATGACTGGTATTTGGATCATCCTGCTTACTTTCCATCTGTCCTGCTTGCCTGACAAGGTAGCCAGGAACACGTGCATTGGTAAGGAGAAGAGGGAGATGCTGGAGTGACTTTTAAACTGATGCTTCTGGACTGAGCCTACTGTGCTGCTAGTCTGCCCTCACAAGTGTGTTTCAGGAATGAAATCACTATTCTTTAATTCCCAAAGTATATGTACTGGTCCTGCTCATGAAGTGCTTCTGTAAATAGTGATGTGATGACTCCAGTAATGGGGTTTTTTTTTCAGTTGCAGTAAGTGTTTTTAAAAGCTATTTCAAAATGAGGAGAAGGCAGATCCAGTGAAGAAAGGTAACATGGCTGTGGTTTCGCAGCAGGGCTAGGCTTACTTCCTGCTGCATTTGAAAATTAATTTTATGCTCATTAGATCCAGTTGCAGATTCAATCCCTGTGCCTCGGTGCAAGGTGTTCTTAAAGGATATAATTTCCACAGGAAAATGTTCCATCCTTTTCCCAGAAGATATTCTTGTGCTGTCCACACTTCTTAACTCCAGGTCTATGCCACCTAAGGATCTGGGGCCTGTATGGTGTGCTGTTAACAGCTTTGTGCTGTCAGAATTGATGCCAGTTACTGGAATGGAAATGGAAAGTAGATGCCTTTTTTTTCTCCTAACTTGGTATGCATTTTAAATACCATCCTTGCTTAACAAATAATATTGAAGCAGCATTTTTGGTACTGGTTGCAGAACATGTGCTTACTATTGAGTGATAGTGATGAGCTGCTCTTTCTTAGGATGCTTGGGACTTTTAGGATTGGGTGTGTTTTGGACCCTAGACCTTCCAAATAATACAGGAAAGTGATTAAAGATGGGAATCAACAGCTTTAGCTATCCAGTTTTCAGAGGAAAACCTTTGCTTCTTAAACTGCTTTTCAGAGCCTCTTCAGCCTTATTTCACTTCTTACCTGATTTCCTGTTTCCATTTCCTTAGTCCTGAGAATGTTGACTACAGACCAGTAGGGTCACTTTAATTCCTCTTGTGTTTTTCTCTTTTTTTATTTTTCTCGTTTAAAATCACTCTCATATCACATGGAATGAAGTGTGCTCATGCACTGCTTAATTGTCATATCATTGCCAGTTTGTAAAGAAAGAGACACCTTTGGAAAAATCTGGGTTTATGCCTCCTGAGCAGAGGAAGCTAGAGCTGATTCTTCCTTTATTTATACTTAATTATACTTTTCAACTGCTGTTTCTTATGGAACTATGGTAGAACGAGCCCTGCTGGTGTTTGTGGGTGAAAGTGGAATTGGCATTTTCCATGACTGTTCCACTCCCTAGGTCTATTTGTGGAACATATCAGCAATTGCATCATTTTAGTGGGTTGTTCCTTCCCTGGATGGACAGCATTAGAAACTGCTGATATGTGAGTGGGAACTGTTTCTTCTGCTGTTTGCTGGAATTATGTACAGTCACTAAACACCAGGCATGAAAGTTGCCTCATATCTGAATTAGGATGATGTGTACAGTCTGACTTGCCTTCAACCAAAGTACGGGTGTTGCATAATAGAATATGGAACTATTTCTGTAGCAATTTTTTAGTCAAATAAATTCCTGGCTATTTTTCTGCTTATCACAAGAGGTTGCAGCTGATTGTGATCTATGGCTCTTCCCCTTATGGAAGCTGTTATGCAGGATATAGATTTCAGTTGTGATCCTTACTTATACATAGGGGTATGGAAATCAATGTCAAACATGCACCACAGCACTTGTCAGGTCACCAGGTCACTGATGCAGCAAAGTACCAATGAAATTCCAGGTGTTCTTTATTGAAGAAAAAAATAGAGACTTTTTTTTTTACTGAGGAAAATCCCTGATTGTAATCTTAATTACAATTACTTACAGTTAGTGCTAGCCTAACTAGAGCATTCAGTTTCTGTTCATAGTGCTGCAAGGATCGCTGTGCTCTTGTCTTCTCCATGGCTTTTTCTGTGGCTCTGTGCTCAGGGCAAACCCCTGCCAGCTCTCTCTGGGACAGGTGACTGTCACAGCTTGCAGTTCTGTGCAGAGAGAGCAGGTTAGATAGGAAACTGTACTTGTGCTTCTTCTAGAAGAAAAACACCTGTGCATTTCTATGGGCTCTCCTTCTGCCTCTTGGAGTGCTACACTTACAATCCTACCATCCCTCTGTTGTGCTGCCCCAGCAGCTTATGGGGAACTACTGTACGTGCTTCCAGTTCAACTATTGTGACTCGCAAATTGGTCATGTAGTGTTCATTTCTACATGCTTTCCCTTTGATCAGAAATTGTGATACCGAACAACTGAAATGAAATGCAAGTTGCTACCCTGGGTGCAAAAATTTCTGGCATCTGGCTGCTAAGAGTCTGATCTGATAAAGGGTAGGCTCACTGCCATAGAAACATGAAGTGTCATTACCAAGGAGCTCACTTGTGTTCTGAAGTAGGGCTGGTCTTTTCATTCTCTGAAGCCAAATTATTAAATAAAATGTGCAGCAGTTGACAGTGTAAATCAAATCAGTGAGTCCAGGCAATGCCAGTGTCTAATAAAATCAAGAAATGTTAATAGAGTCCTCTGAAGGTGGCTAATGCTAATCTGCTGGCACAGAAGGAAGCAGACTCAATAGGACCAATGTATTAGGGCAATGCAATGCAATGTGATCTAGCCAGCAAATCAGCCTAGATGTGGAGAGCTGTTGCAGTGAGCTTTACACAGATTTGTGCTGCTGACTGTGGTTATGTTTAAGCTGCTTGTAAATCTAGAAGCATTTCCAGTGCAATATAATAAAACTGATGGTCCCAAGATCTTTACTCATAGCCAGAATTTATGCCTGGCTCTTTGTGACACTTTTCCCTGCCCTCCCTTCACATTCTGCATCAAACTCCAAGGTCCCTGAAACCGTGAGCTTTTTTTGTGGCGTCAGTACTTTTACTGTTTTTCAGCCAGGCTCGTGGCAGCTCTTTCCCAGGGAATTGCTGTTTGCTTTGGAGTACCTTTGAAGTTTTAAAAATTTTTTAATTTTGTAGCTTCCTGCCTCCTTTTGTTCTTCTTCTCTCTCTCCGTCCCTCACTCCCTTCCTCCCTCCGTCCAACCCTCCGTACATCATTGGGTTTTTTTGTGGTGCCTCCCACCTTGTGCTTTTGAAATAATGGAATGCCTGCTCTTCCAAGCATTGGACCAATGAAGACTTTTTTTCATTTGAAGTTCAGAATAGTGTTCTTTCTACCACTGTTTTGATGCCTGTAGTGATGCATTTTAGGATAGATATGTATCTGAATAGTGGGGCTCCAGTAGCTGCCATATCTCACTGGACACATTCCCAATAGATGCTGTACTCTTGTAATGAATGCTGACTCCTTAATAACCATTTAAAAAAGGCATATTAAAATGCTATTAATTGACTGTTATTTTTACTTACTTCTTAAAACCTAATTTATTTAACCCTATTAAAATGCTATTAATTGACTAGTATTTTTACTCACATCTTGGCCAGCTAAAATTTGCTTCTTCTTACCACCCTTCACTTATATTTCTGATTAATTCAGCTTATAGGTGTGATAGTAAAAGATTTTAAAATCATAGAAAATTCAGGGAGTTAGAAACAAGGTTAGGCTTGGCAAGCCCTAGGAAAAGTGTTAAAGGTAGGCCCTGGGAAATGTTAGGCCTTGTGCTTGCTAAGATCATGTGAAAATGCACCTGTGTAGTCAGTATATGATAAATGATATAATTGTTAGATGTGATTAGATATAATTGTTGTTTAAAGAATCATGAGAAACTATGTTAGGAGTTTGAGGGGGATCATGAGAAATCCATGCTTGGATGGAATCAATGTATACAATAGAAGAATGTAAGTTTAATAATTAATATGTAAGTTATATAGCGATAGAATATAAAAACATGTTCAGCTCAAAACCAAATCAGGTCAGATTTGGGTATGTGTACCCCTGACACCCAGAGCTCTTTAATAAAGCACCTTCATATAATCGTTCCGTGATTATGTGTTCCTGAACACTAACAGGTGGAGTAAATGGAGAACAAAAGGCTGCGACCTAGTGGCATGTTTGCAGAAGGATGCATCTTCTGTTTGAGTGCTCTTTTACTACTCAGAGAAGAATGCTTTTGTGGCCAGGAGCTCAGGATATTAGAATCAGGTCTGGTGTCATCATTTGTGGAAATGAATAAAACAAAGGACACTATTCTGGTGGGTAATGAGTGTCCTTTCTACAATAGTGTTATTATATAATAGGGTATGGTTCTCCACTGATTGTGGGGAGACTTTGTTGTTAATATAGGGAATATATTTCACTACTTCTTTCTAGTGTTGGGTTGCTTAGATGTAAGGAAAATCCAGGTATTTAGACAAGTCTGGTTTACTAACTACAAATTAGTTTGAGTATGACAATCCATTAGGACCATTTAAGCTGTCATGACTGTATCTGTTACTGTACCTATTCTAATGTGGTTTTGCCTTCCTGTCTTCAAATGACAAGCTTCAAATGAAAGCCCCAGGCTCCAGCACAGCAAATCTCTCTGGAGAAACCAGTTCAGTGAGTGAGAATTGAGTAGCTTGTCTGCAAATCTGTGAGCCAAATAAGATAGCACTTATTTTAGAAGTTAAATTGAATTTAAGTGGGAGCTACTGTCCTGAGGAAATGCTGCTTTGTTTTTAGAAACAATGTGCAATTTGAGTGTTGGAGTGGAGCAGCCAGATGTGTTCAATAGGAAAGAATTTATCTTTTAAGGTCACTTATTAGCTGAATGCAGGCTTATCTTTAACACAAATTTGTTTTAATCACTTTAGTTAAGTGGAAGTATTTTTTCCCATCCTGAGAGCTCTGGTTGGCTGACAGTTGAGATTAAAGTGTGCATGATGACCATCCTCCTGATGCACCTACACAAACTGTTCATTAATGTGTTGGGTCGGTGTCTTTCCTGGAGCAGAGGCAAACATTCCCTTGTGTTAATGTGAGTCTCCTTGTATTTCCAGCTGGCCCATGCCGATTTGGTGGTGCTCAGCGGCACGTGCAGAGTGTTCTCAGAGACTCTGTAGAGAGTTCTGATGATGAATTCTTTGATGCACGAGGTGAGTACACACTTTTGTCCTCCCCTCCCCGTTTTTTCCCCCCAGTTTTACAACAGGTAACTAAGCTCCTTCATGGGTGAACTGACAACATTGTCTTCATCAGACAAAACCTCCATCAATTCTTCTGTCCAGGATTTGTGAATGGACCTAAATTTACGGGAGTTTGGTGAGGTGCTGGGGTGGATGAGTGAGCTGCCCTGAACTGTCTGGCATCAGAAGCAGCAAGACACCACCACTGCTGACCTCAAGGGGTCTGACCCAGCTCCTTTCCAGCTCAGACGGTGTATGAGGTTACAATGGCTCTTGCTCACAGTTCCTTATGAAGGCCATGAGTGTCCATGATGGCCAACTTCTAAGACTAATGTCTTAGGTTTTCCACTCTATCAAAACTCAAACTGGAGGGACTGGGACCTCTGCTTGTTCAAGGAGCAGTATTTGAATGCTTGTGGATTTCATCTCAGGATATTCTGACTTGGAAGGGACCCACAAGGAGCACTGAGTCCAGCTCCTAAGTGAATAGCTCATATAGGGATCAAACCTGTGACTATGGCACTGTGCTCTAACTAGCTGAGATAACTGCAGCACTCCCTACGTCTTCTGTGAGGCCTTGAATCTTGACATGCTTGGTAACATGCCAAGTTTTGTTCTGAAGTGGGAGAAGAATCTGTAGGTTGTGTGCATACACCATCTCCCACTTCCAGTGCGAGACTGTGGCTCTGGTTTTGGTTCTGTTTGCAGGAACCAAAACTTATGCTTTTCTGACACATTTCACGTGCTTTTTCTGAAAGAGCTTCCCTTAAATACTTAAGTTTTAATGTCAGAAGTAGTCTATGTAGTCTGAAATTCTTGTAATGACAGTTTCTATCATTTTTATAATGGTTACTTGAAATAAAAAGTCACTGCTACATAAAGATAATGAACAACATCTGTTACTGAGTTGCTAATCCCCTAATAACAGACTTTTAGTGCCAGATAATAATACGTGATAAATTGCTTCTGTGGATAAAAATTAAATGTGCATGGGAGACATCTAAGCATGAAGAGGATGAAAGATGGTGATCTCTTTCCACTGGGTATTCAGTGAGAATAGGATACCCAAATTATTTAAGCTGCATTTAAATCTTAAGCTTTAGTGAGTGGAAGAGTTGGAAACAAAAAAGAAATATACCCTATGCTGATTTTCCTCCACACTGCCTTTGTGCTTTACAGTGTTCTGTTGTGTGCTTAAAATAGCTGTATTGATGGTATCAGCAATGTTTCCAAATTCTGTGTGAAGCTGCAGTTGTAACTTTGAGCACCAAATCATACTTCAAAATTTTTCTCCAAAAAAGAGCTTAAACGATAATGTTTCATACGTTCTAGATGGCATAGTTTTCTGTGATGTGACTAGATTCTGTCTTTGGAAGTATGATCACTTACTGTGCTTGATGGAATATTCTTTTGAATCATCAAGATCTGTTGTTCAGTAATGCTTTGAAGGTCAGTTTGATGCTTGCATTTTTGGAGTTGGTGAGGCATGCATTGTACACTGAGAACAAGAAAAGCACTTGGAATTTGCTGGACATAGCTCATATTGAGTTGACACAAGTATTTCCTAGTTTAGATTACTTGATAGTTTGCTTTCAAAAATGCTCTTCAAATCAAGTTTTGTTTAGTTAGATTTTCATTTTTTCTTATCCTGTCGCTGGTCTCCACAGAGATGTCAGCACCTCCCCCTCCATAGGACACCTTGAGGAAGTTACAGGGCTGCAATGAGATCACCCCTCAGTCTTCGCTTTCCAAACTGAACAAACTATGGGACCTCAGTCATTCCTCATAAATCTTGGTCTTGAGGCCTTTCAGCATCTTGGTTGTCCTCCTCTGGATGCTCTCTAATAGCTTAATATCTTTCTTTATTATGGCACCCAAAACTAGACACAGGACTTGATGTGAGGCTAAGCCAGAGCAGAGCAGGACAGTCACCTTCCTTCAGCTGGCTAGGGTGCCGTGCCTGATGCACCCCAGGACGCTGTTGGCCCTTTTGGTTGCCAGGATGCACATTGACTCCAATTCACCATCAACCTAAACCATCAGGTCTCTTTCCCCAGGGCTTCTCTTCAGCCCCTTCTCCCACAGTTTGTAGGTCTAACCAACATTACCCCATCCTGGGTGCAGAATCCAGCACTCACGCATGTTAAATTTTGTATGGCTGGTGATTGCCCGGCTCTGTGGTCCATTTAGATCTCTCTGCAAGGCATCACTACCCTTGAGGCAGTCCATTGGTCCTCCTAATTTAGTATCATCTCTGCTTTCTCCCAAACAGCCTTTGAGAAATAAGTGTTTAAATGTTCACACAGAAGAAAAAATACTAGCAAAAGAGGCAGAAAGCATTTCTACAATCAGAAGCTCTCTTGGTGATAAGGGAGCTTATGTCTTTGGTAGAGGAAAACATATGTGTGGGCTGAAGTAATTGGCATTATCAGTAGATTAAACTTAGCACCAAAAATACGAGGAATTTGTTTGTGCTGTAGTGAGGGAAACCTGTCTAGGACAGAGACACTGGCTTTCACCTCCTAAAGATGAGGTAACTTGATACCCTTTTTCTGTCTCCAGCGTAATATTTTCTGCAGTGTTTCTTACCTGTATTTCTCACCCATTCTCTTTTTCTTATTCAGAGTGCATCATGAATATTTGATATTCTTGCAACTGCACAGTGCAGCTGGACTTGAGTACTATGGGGTTTCTTCATGGGAGAATCTGGAAGCTATCCCACATCTACCCATGTGTAATTTGTATTACATAGACAGGCTGAAGTAGGAAACAGTGGGCACAGCAGTCAGCACCATTAATACATAACATTAGTGAGCTGCTTTTGTGTTCTGAAAAGCAGCTGGGGTGAAATCTCAGTTTCACAAACAAAGAAGTTTCTGGCTGGCAGCCTTGTAAACAGAGAATCAAGCACCTGTGTTTGAGATGAAGCAGATGTACATGTTTTGACTGTTGATTCATCTGTCATGGCTAACTACTTAATTTAGTGAAATCCATAGGAAAGAAAGATGTAATATTTTACTGTTTTATATTGCCTGGTTTTCCTTTGTTTCTTGCTTTCCATATGACATGCCATAAGTTAGACAGGAATTTTACAGTGTCAACATATAAAATTATATTTGATGCAGGAAACTACCTTATAATTTAACTGCAACATACCTCTGAACACAGAAGATGAAAATTACAGCTGAATACATCATCACAAAATTGTCAGAATATGAAATTCCATGGTTGACTAACATTTTTTCTCAGATTTGAAAAACATCTCAGAGAAGCCTGCACATTCCAATTTGGCCATTTTACCAGACTTCCACAGCAGTTATAACCATTTCCCCACACGCCTGCCCCAAAGCCTTTAAGCTGAAAAAAAATCTTCCATACGACAGCCCTGGAGGCACATTTCCCTCATTTGTTATCAGTTCTTTTCACTGGTCTTTGTGGCTGCTGCACACACCTGCCAGTGTTCAGGGCCATCAGCTGTGCTGCTGCTGCTTGGTCTTCCAATGCAAACACTGGACTTCACTCAAGAAGAACAAAGAAGGAAAACAAAATCTGCAGTAGAGAGCCATTCTTTCCCATTTTTATCTGTGGATAAAATGTTACACCTGTCAGCCAGCCACTCACCACTACTAGGCCTTAAGGAGGTCTTGAGGGCTGTGTTTGTTTGACACTGCTACTAATTTGAAGACTTTTCCATCAGTATTTGTGCAGTTGCATTGAGGGGCTGGTGTGAGCTTCAGGGGGGCAAGAAACTTCTAGTTACTTCAGAAAGTTGGCAGGAGGAACAGCAGTAAGGACTAAGCACAAAACATCACTGAAAATACTCATCATACTCAGATGGATTTTAAAACCACTTGTTAAGGGGGAGAGGGAAGAGACCAAAACCACTATGGCTCCTTCCCTTCCTCCTTATAGAACTTCAAATAAATCAGCATCTGAGAGAAAGTGACAAAAACCTGAACAAAATGCTGTGCTAAGTGGTTGATTCTCTCTGCCTCAGGGAGCAGCTGAGATTGCATCAGATCTCAGGGGGCTTTGCTTGATCCAGCTTCTCTGATAAATCTGATAAATCTGATAAATTACCTTTATCAATGTTTGTTTGTAAAAGGTATGACTTTGGAAGAGATAAGATATGGTGGTGACTGTGAAATGATTTATACAGTCCTTTATACATATCCATCTTTCTTCTTCTCCAGTACCAAGATCTCTAAATGAGAGAGGTACGTATGAAAGAGCATAAATTTTAAAATAATTTAGAGGCCTACTGCAAGGTAGGTATTTGAAAATTATTATTTTAGCCAGAAATGTCCTGGCTAAATTATTCTGTGTTTACTCTCAGAACCATTCTCTCTATGAAAGGCAGTAAGAAAGGACATAATTTTGCCCATTCTCTGAATCTGTCTTAACAAGTAAATAATTGTTATTACTTATTTTACTTACCTTCTTCCTATGTGCTCGCCCTAGGTACTAAGACCATTGAGTTGTATCCAGCCAGGCTGAAGTGCTTTGAGTAAATTTATTCAGAAAGGATTAATGCACCCTTCTTGCCAAATAGCTGTGAAATTGAAGGAAAATATTTTCCTACAGCTTCTAGGCCTGTTTGGTTTTGGGTTTGTTATTCACAAGAGAGTTAATATCTATCTACAGGTTGTGTTTTGTCCTTTCAGTTTTTCCTACCCCATTTCTGGATGGGATCTCAATAAAAGATGGTTCTCAGTGCTGTAGGCTTGGTTACTTTCCATTATGTCTCTGTGTCCCTACATGAAAATGTAAAGCTTTATATAGCACAGGTGGCCTTGATAAAAGGGTTATCAAGGACTTCTTGAAAAGTCTTGAACTGGTCTGTGTCTATGCTTCCCTCTGCTTTTTAAATGTTCTTCAAATAAAAAAAAAAATTATAGAAAAAACCCCAAAACCAACCAACCAACCACTCTAACACTCAAAGTGATTATTATAAACTTTTTTTTCATGGTGGCTGCTGAAGAGAGAAAAGATTCAGATAGTCCTCTCTTTTCCGTATTTTTCCTGCACGCAATCCATAAAGCATATAGGATCCATGTGAAGCATATGAGTAGGCAGGAAGCTTTCCTGGACAGTCCTGCATAATCTGTTATCTGTTCCCATTGGAGGCTCTAATGAGTGTTTATTTCTCTCTTGATTACTAGTTCTCACCCTGTCTTTTTTCTCTTGTTTGTCACAGCAATTTATTCTATTCTTCTTCCTCTTACAGAAGAGATGGTGGAAGGAAAAAATGCTATTCTTATAGGCATGAGCCAATGGAACTCAAATGACCTTGTTGAGCAGATAGAAACAATTGGGAAGCTTGAAGAAAATCAAGGTAATGCTTAGCCTGTATGACATAATTCCTAAGAGTTAACAAGAACATCTGACTAGTGAAGCAATTACTTTTTAGATACTATGTAAATACTCTACAGGAGTAATGTAATTTTACAGCATCCCATAGTTTAAAGATTTACATAGATATGTAAGTAGCATTTTATTGCTGAGAAATGAAATGCAGTGATCTCTTTCAGAGAAAAATTTGGCAGACCAGGTAATACAAATTTACTGGCTTCAGTGGGGGAAGTCAGTGTTGGACTCAGCTGAACAACTATGAAATAGAATACAAGACTAAAGCTTATATTTTCTTGTATTCAACATGTGAGAGACTTCTTGTCATCACCAGGTTATTTTGCTCCTTAAAGGCAATGAATCCTTATGTTCAATTTCTGTGAGGACACATACTTTCAGGTGTATTTGGGGCCATTTTTATGTAAATATATATATAACTATGCACCACTGAAAGGAGTGGGAAGTGGGCACTGATCCACCAGTAAGAATTTGGGACTTAGGATAAAGGCCTAAGCAGTGTTATTGTTGCTTTGGCTCCTAAATTGCCTAGTTGTTTGAAAATTAAATTACCTTGTTGACTTCAGGGAGAGAGAAAGACCTAACTTGCTCCTCCATCCATGATATGGGGCTCAGGCATAATGAGCTTGTTAATTATTCTAGTTTTAAAAATAAATTAATATACTTGTCCATTTTACGAATTTTCTTTATGGATTTTCTACATGTAGTGGATCCTGAAATTTTGTTGACGAGTTTATTTAAGTTAAAAGATATATATAAAAGTAATATTTATCTGAGTGTGCCAAACCATCATATTCACAAACCTCTTGATTACGTACCATGAGAATTTTTTTATTTTTATAGTACTTAACTGACAGGTAGACACAGTACGCACAGTGTATTTACAGTCCTTAAATAGGTAAATAGAGAAAAAAAAGTCAGTTTTGCATTTGCTTTTAAAATGATGTCAAGGCCTCGTTTACATTGTTTACTAACTTATTCAGATATTCAGTGGCAATTTTTAAGATAAACTATAGATGTTATACCCGTTGTAAATATGGTATTTTCTATGCTACAAAGTACCAAGAAAGAGGAATACATTATTATATCAATTATGAGTTAGTCTTTTAAATAACTAGCCAAGAACCATTTATCCTTGAATTCTTGCAGAAATTTCTCTACTTCTCCCACTTCTAGCAAAGATTTAGAGCGGGACTTTTTTTCATTGTAGCACCTTTGTATGAGTATGGGTTTGTTTAGCTTTTTTCTTCCGCAGTGCCCTTTGTATTGGACACTAAGGAAAGAGTGGTAAGAGACTGTTTTTAAGGGTTTCTGCTGTTCAGAACCAAGGCTGATAACGGGATGGAGTTTTTTGCGTTATGCAGTTGAATAACTTCCACAGAGAATGTAACCTATGGTTACATGGAACATATGTGCAGAAACAAAGGAAGCAGTCCTCTGAGTTGTACTCCATCCTTCTTCATACAAAGGGTTTCTATTTTCATTTAAGCTAGTTCTCTGTGATGTTTTGCAAAAGAATTTCTATTTGTTCTTTTCCTTTCTTCATTTCTGTTCACACACACCTATTAGAAACCTTAGAAGCAGCATACCTGACTCAAAACAGCCAATGAATTGATCTATGATAAGATGTATCTGCATTCTGATACTGTGTCACTTGTGCTGACAATATACTGTTGAATCACAGTTCATTGTGTTGAGCTTGACTGTTCTTAATAGAGATGTCAAGCAAGGACTGAAGTTGTTGAGAACTGGGCTAGCACAAGTCTGAGCCAATATTGCATGTACTCTATCTCATTAAGCAGGAATGTGATTTCACTGTTTCAGCAGTGCAAAAGAAAGCGGAGTTCTGTCTGTAAAGCACACTGATAGAAATCTTTGAGGCACCCATGCTAAATACAGAAAATAACACAAACAGCAATCAAGCAGATATAAAAATTCATACAACTGCATAAATTATGTTGATGCAGATGCCTTTCTTGTAGAACAAAGGCATTTTCAAACATCATAGTTAGGCATTTGAATTCACTCCTGGTGCAAAGTATTCTATCCATTACATTGAGGGAAACTGCATGTACTCACCACTAGGAACAAATTCAGCCTAGTGGTTTTCAGTCCTCCAGCTGTCTTGAGATCATATCCTTACTTAAAATATATATTGTTAGTGTTTCTAAGTTTGAAGTTTTTGTTGGTTTGGTTTTTTTTTTCTTTTGTATCGTGCAGTGAAGGTAAGTTGAGGTAAGGTGAAGAAGATTTTTCATATACTTTGAATATATGCTTTACGTTGCATTACTTGAGGGTTTTTTTTTTTATGGTGGGAAATGAGGTTTCTGTACATGTTAACTTGCAAACCAGTCAAATACTTGTTACAGGAAAAAATGTCATTCAATTCAAGCTAGTAATTGACATGTAAGCTTAAACCTATGTCAGCATTTCAAAGGATGAAATCCTGAGGAAAAAATGCTGGAGTATGCATTATCCATGAAGTCAAGACATGTTTGTTTGAGACCAAACCTGCATAAGACTTCAAATAAGGTCACGTGAATACTAGGGGTGTCCTCTCTCCCTCAATTTCTATCTCTTGTTATATTGACCTTTCGTAAATGTGGGCTTGAGAGCTGGAAAATACTATAAGAGCTTAACATACCATTTCTTTTTTCTTTTCTCTCACACATACAAATTAAAATATAAGAGAATCCAGAAACATCTCAAATGAATGAAGAACCGCAAAGCTCCACAGGGAGATGATAAATGCTTGCCAGTGCAGTTGGAGTTTATCTGTATTGTTATGATTCAATCTCCATATACAGCCAGCAGACTCTTCAGCTCTTCAGCCTTCATTTTGTCACCTCTTTCTCCCACCTTGCCTCAGTTAATTTTATTTTTCTAAAGAGTAAAAGAAACATGAAGCTGCCAAGGAATGGGCAGTGCAGCTCAATGCCAGGCTACCTGGGCTTTGCCAGCTGACCATGGACATGAACCAGCTTTAATTACACTGAACAGCAGTGAGAAAAAGGTTGAGTTGTTCTGCAGCTTTAGTAGATCACACTGCCTTTCCTGAGCTGGTAACTTTCATGCTAGGGAATTTTAATTACTTCTGCCTTCTTAACTGGTGAGCAGAAACAGTTGGCATTCTCTGGGTCATTAACACAGACAAAACTACTGTATAACTTTGTGCAAGCTACATTGCAACATCAGACATATTTTTTCATCAGATCTAATAAAATGTACAAGCTTGGAAGTTTTTCTTGTATTGAGCTTCTGGTTTTTTATGTGACTGCTTGGTTTTCTGGCTGTCCTCAGTGAATAAACAACTTTGCTGGACAGCTCTAATTCTTGGCCATTTTACCAGAAAGTGATAGGACAGGTTATATTTAATTACAGTTGCTGAATATCCCAGAACAAAGTTTACAAAGCCAAGATCTCAGAATTTAGCAAATGCCAAGCTTGAGATCTTAATGTGATCTTCATCAATTTCCTTTGTCTATTTTCCCTGACACACTGGTTTTAATTACTTAGTAGTGTGATAGGAACAGATTGTATGTGTCAGGTTTGTCTACTGTCGTTGACACGGGTAGAAAGAGAGCTTTTGTCTTTAGCAATAGTGGAAGACATCTTGGAGGAAAGTTTGTCTAGCAGTGAAGAGAAAGTGCTTGAACATCTTTCTTGTCCCTGGATAGCTTTTTCCTACAAAAGCTTTCCTTAGAAATTTAGAGAGATGTGAAGATGATCTTTGGGAACAAAGATGGGTGTATGGTTGTAGGAGGGTTGAAATGGTTGGTTTAGATTATGTATTAAAATCACAGTAGCAAGATATTTGCAGTAATGTGAGTTTGTGGTGTCATTGTGGCAAAATAGGTAATTGGCATGTTTTTGTTTGGTTATTTCTTTTAAGGAAAAGAAATATGCATTTTTGTAATATGTGACAGAATTAGATAACATCTGAAACTTGATGTGTACAGTCTCTGATTTTTTTTGACTGTGCTTTCTTGCACAACTCGTGGTTCTCAGGAGCACATAATTTCTGCCTTTCACCAGAAAGTGTAATTAAGCATAGAGTGATTTGGGTTGGAAGGGATCTTAAAGCCCATCTCATTCCAAGTTCCTCCCATGGGCAGGGACACTTTCCACTATGCCAGGCTGCTCCAAGCCCCATCCAGCCTTGGACACTTCCAGGGGTCCAGGGGCAGCCCAGCTTCTTTGGGCACCCTGTGCCAGTGCCTCAGCACCATCAGAGGCAATAATTTCTTCCTAATATCCAAACTAAACCTACTCTCAGTTTAAAGCTGTTCTTTCTTGTCCTACCATTGAATGCCTACTGGCCTGCTATAAAGAAAAGTCAACCAGGCTATTATCTAAGGTCACAAGTCCTGCCAGAAGTGGGCTTCTTTCCCTAGGCCACAATATTTGCCACAGGGTTTCCTCCAGCTTCCAATAAAGGATGGAGATTCTCCTTGACCCTCTTTTTATGGCTAACATATTTGTAAAAAGCGTTTTATGTTGTCTTTAGTAGTTTGCAGTAGTTTTAAGATTAAGTTTTAGTTGGGCTTTAGCCCTTCCAGTTTTCTCCCTCTGTAATCTCACAACAACCATGTAGTCCTCCCCAGTTGCTTGCCCCTTCTTTCAAAGGTGATACGCTCTTTTCTTCCCGAGTTCAAGCCAAAGCTCTCTGATCAATCAGGTATCTTTCTTGCCAGCTCAGCCTGCATTTTCCAAAATGTAAATGTTACAGATGCTCATGCATGCACACACAAAAAAAGTGAAACAGGCAAAGCCCCAATGAATCTTGACTGTTTCTTTGTTTTAAAACTTAATTTGTTTAAAAAAAAAAAAAAGAGGCCATATTTGGTACTTTTGTAGAAAATAAACAAGCAAGCGAACAAATGACGATGTAATTTCTGTAATAAAGCTTGCCAGAGATGATGACTATTTATTTAATACACCCTAATTAATTTTAAGAGCCATTAGTCAATTTTTTCAGCAACATGCTACTATTTTACTCTGCAAGTCCAGTTAATTGAATTAAAATGCTTCAAATTAGGATGAATTCTCAGGTATATTGACAAAATGCGATTTAATTTTTAGTTGTTTAAAACATAAGTGACTGTAAAATGCCTGTGAAATTCACTTTTCCTGTGCTTCATATGCCACACATACAGACTGATGGATTGCTTTACTGATTACCAGCAAAATATTTGGACATGATCAGCTTTCACAACTGGAAATTTTCATATCAGGTGAGTGAAAGGCCTTTCTTGGTCCCATTGCACAAGACCAGGTTACACGGATATTTTCATCTTTTAACAAATTGATTGTCTTTCTGGAAAATAGTGCTGACAGAGACATTGCTTTCTTTCTGGGAGTAATTTGAATTGCTGATTTAGATCAAACTTACTCTTCAGATCCACCCCATTACAAGACAGTGGTTTGGAGCTGGGAGATGCTACTGTCATTCATCATTCTTCAGGTTGATGTTTTTGCAGAAGGAGAAAGAACCTTGTAGTCTTTCTTCTTCTGAAATAACATTAATCCCAGTTTAAGTCAATAATAAAGACTGTACAGTGTTTAAACATGTATATATGGTGCTTGGTGAGGAGCAAAGCAGAGCCTGCAGCTCCCTGTGCAATGGTTAAATGCAGTTTTGGCAAGGAGTGATGCTAAGGTGCTAACAGTCAGCCCTGAGTTCACTGCAAAGTATGACAGAAATGCAGCTGTAAGTTTGATCTTTAAGGTCAATTTTTTCAGGCAAGACTGGATTTTTTCTCTTGTTCTTCTTCCTTTTATAATTTGTATATTTTTATAATTTCTTTGTATAATAATTGGAAAATTATATATTTAATTTAATATATATTTAATTTAATATTTAACTTGATTCTTTGCTGTGTATGAATTCAGCATAATTCTATGTTGGTCTTGTTTTGTTGAATTTTGCAATTCTAATGTTTAGAAAAAGTGAATTAGTAGGTCAAGGCTGTTAAAAGAAGATATTTCAGATATACTAAATTTGGGGTGAATTAGCATTCCCCATTTTAATGGGAATGATTAATTTTTTGCATTGCACAGTTTAGACATTTTGTTAAGTGACTTGTCAGCTGAGATGTGGATAGTAACCCATAGTGTCTACAATTATGAGTTATGTTGAGCTTGATCCATTAAACTTCCACAGGAAACCAGTATTTCTGTACAAGACTGGTGCAGACTGTGGTGTCTTTAGTGGGTTCATCTGGTCTCATATTTCATTGGCTCACTCACTCAGTCCCCTTTGTTACACCTGCCATGCATCTCAGAAGTTCTTCAGCATTTATACAATAGTCAAAACACTCAAAATAACACAAAAATCTTTACACATGAGAACCACTCATGACTGCTATAGTGAGTTTTACCTTGTACTAGTGTTTCTCCCTCTGTCTCTCCTCTGAGGGCTGCCTTGCCTAATTTTGTCCACAGTGAATGTTCTGTGTAAACAAACTGCTCTCTTCCTTCCCTCCAGCAGCATGTGATCTAACCCCCCTCGTCATGCCCTCCTGGAGTCACATAATTAATTAAGCAGTGTTTTTACATAGCTGACTGTAATGTTTATGCTGCTATTAAATTTATTGCGATAGCATCTGCTGCTGACTATTAATATGAAGAGTGGTAAACATAAAATTTGGCTTAGTTGAACAGTAGAAGGGAAGGATGGAAACTACAATAGTCATCAGCATTCCAAAACACATCAGATTGCTCATATAAAGAACAGATTTTACTTCTAGCTGCAGATTTTAGAGAGAAGCAGGGGGTTGGATTTCTGCAAATCACCACTGTTGGCAGTTTATAGTAGGGCAGGTTACAAGCATTGTGCAACAGGAGTCATTTAATTTTGTGATGCTTTATGTTCTATAATACACCTCAGAAAATGGATGCAAAATGGAGGAAGCCTAATCTACCAGCTAAGATATTTTTTAGCTGGGAGCTGAGTCTTGCTGCACAGAGCATTGCTTTCCTTGAAGTCTCTCCCTTTTCATTTTTTAATCTGTATTGAGATCTGGTCCACATGCTGAGATCAGCATGTGTTCTTGCATCATTTTCATGGGCCTGGAGTGTCCCTGGCTGCCATTCCTATGGAGAGGATCATACCATCTGTAGGTATATTGCCTCCTTTCCTTTCCCTCTGTTTTCCCAAGTTTGACATATCTATGCTTACACTAGTGTTACATTTGCTACAGCATTTTAAAAAATACTTAACAATACTTAACTTCTCTTCAGAAGTTAATTTTCACAGGATTCTTGCTGAGGTGAAGATCGTGTTCCAAAGAAGAGCATCAGTGTTGTTTGTTCCAGTGGTATGGTTATGTTCTTACACAACTTCAGATTATTAGAACACAGAAAGTCATATATACCATAAAGATTGCTGGCACCTTTTTTGGCCAGTATTGCAAGGTTGGATGTGTGAGGGAAGAAAGAAGATAACAATTCCCCTGGTATTGCCTTGTGCTGAGGTGCATTACTCTGTTCTGCTGTGCTATCCCCTAATGCTGAATCCATTATTGATGTAATCTCAGGCGAGAATAAAACAAGAGTTAAGACTTGTACAAAATGTACTCTGTCCTCTCAGGAGCACAGCTACAGGGCTGTGTAATGGCTACAGTATACAAATCTAGGCTACAGTCTACAAATATGTGTCATGGCTATGTAGCATGACACTGAAGGTAACTTTGTGAATCTTTTTACCTGCAGCTGCTTTCTCTGAAGAACAGATTTCTACTGGTGTTACCAATCTTTTGTGGGAAAACAAGGTGGCTTCTATTCTGGTTTCAACACTGCCCAAAAACACCTTCCTGATTTTTTCTTATTTTATTTTTTTAGTAGCATGCAAATAAGAGTAGTTGCAGATCATCCTTCAGTTCTGGGACAGAGAAGTGGCATTTTATTTAGAATATGTTAAATTTACTGTGTGATGAAAAATAAAAAAAAGTAACTGTCTGTTTCTTAAATCTACCAAATAACAATTAATTTTTGTTCTGTAGTGGGCGTGTCTTCAGTTTCTATTGAGAGTTGTTCTTTTGTGATGGAGAGTTTCTATCTGCACAGCCATTCAAAGCTGCCATGGGAAGGAATTTTCTTCATGAAACCCATTGTTTTACATGTTGTCATTTGTGGAATTGTGTATACAAGTACTTCAGAAGGCTGGTCTGTGCTCTTGGCATGGAGGTCTGGTTTTTGCCTTTAGCTGTCACATTCCTGAGAGCTTCACACATTGTTCCCAAGAGTGACTGACCACTGCTTTGCCTTAGCAATGACTCTGTCTATGAGCTAGTGCAATTAATATTTCTTCCCTAGTAAGCTGAAAGTAGATAACAGCTGTGACCCAACCTCTTTGGCAGGGCAACAGTCTGTGAATTGTCCTGGCAAGGAACTGAGAATGAAAGAGATTGTATGTGAAATTTGGAAATAGCTAATTCAAACTATTTCCATTCCTCAAATGTAAGGTGTGGCAGTGTATTGCAAGTACAGCTTTCACAAAGGATGGACTAAAGCAGATTTCTTTGCTGTATATTAAAAGCCTGTCATTTTTTTTTTGGTTGGTTGATTCCCTTCAAAACCAAATTGTCAACTGTGATAGTTGGAGCACCTGAAAAAATACAGAATAGTTGCAGAGCTCTTACTTTGTACTGCTGCATCCATCAGAGGAGTTAAACGTTATTATTATTCTTTTTGTATTAACCCTAGTATGATTTAGCATAACAGCATTTTTAATTCATGAGATTGAGAGACAGTGGTGACAAGTTTTAGAGTCTTCTTAGACATTAGGCAGAAGCTTTCATTGAACACAAGAAAATCAGTGGGCAGGCAATGGCAGCAGAGGGAGTTTTATTCACATATAGAAGGCCACCAGTTTCCCTGGTCCTTGTCATTTGCTATTCTGTTCTTTGATGCCAAACACATGCAACAGGATGTTGCCTCTGTCGTTGAGTCAGGCTGTGCCCCAGGAGCAGAATTCTGTGTCTGTCACATGTGTGAAGGTACCCAAGTGGCAGGTAGGTTCTGGGAAAAAAGTAAATGTTGCCTGAGCCTCTGAAGAAAGAGAAGATACTGGGAGACCTGTGTTCTCATTCCAGTTTTGAGGGTAGATGTAGGTAAAGGTAGACTGATACCTTTGGATTTTGTCATGGTCAAATGATGGCAAAGGTGTTTGCCCTCCATGGTAGTACTGGCCAGAGTACTGTAGGAGTACTCTATCTATAGAAAGGGCCTTTATTCCCATGTCCTTATGTCTCTGTATATTCGGTTTTTGTATTTAGATCTGAGTACTTGCAACTTTCCTTGGGTGGGTGGACTGTGGGAGGGAATGTAAGGACAGAAATGTTTTTTAAACAACTGCTAATTAAATACTTGTGATAAAAATCTGGTTTATATTGATAGGTAAGTTATGCCAATTCGTAGTTATTAAGAGATTCAGTGGCTAATGCTACAGGTTATCAAATGTATTTCTACCTACACACCTCCATCAAATAGATTCCTCCCTACCTACCTATAAGTTTTATTGCTTATGATAACCTTTCTTGAAATGAGGAGTAAAATCTAGCTTCTAGCATACCCATTTTGATTAATAGATTCCAGAAGCTGTCAATTGTGTCATGTGCTGATCTGTTCCCATGGAAGCCAGTGGGGGTTTTGGAAATCAGCATAGTAGTAGTCAGTTGCAAAATATTTACAGCAACACCGGAGAAAAAGTAAAGAACTTGATGTTCATGTAAAGCAATTTTAATTTACATTGTGATTTTTTTTCTTTTGCAGGTGAAGAGTCTGCATTTTGCTCATCTGGCTTACTACAGGAAAAACAACGTGAGTTGTTCTCATTTTAATTTGTACCAAAGCTATTCAACAACTAGAGATAGTAATAGTACTTGTTAACTAGCACAGGCCTTGTGGTATGTTGCATTGAGAAGAGAAATGCATGTGGAGGGATCATGATTATTTTAAATTTTCTTTTAAATTTAATTCTTTTCAGCATGGATTATTATAATGTACCAGGAAAGTGCCTGTGACATTATTTAATACATTAGTGCCTTATAGCATTGGCTGGAGTGGTGGAGGTAGAGCACTGGAGGGTGAAGCTGCTGATGTACACAAAGCTCACACAGGACAGTACAACATGGCTCAGTTTGGAGTGTAGAAGCCTTCAGTGCTTTGTGCTCTGGACTTCCTCCTCAGTTCTCTACTTAGGGAGGTGTAAGGAGTGTTGCTGTTAAAATTTCTGAGTGCTGTAAGAATGAAAAGTAGTGCCAAGCCTGGCACTGCTAGGGTTCCTTTGCTGCTGGTGCCTGCCCAACTTCATGAGTGTATTTACATGTGGCTCTGCCTTTGATTTTTCGATGCTTTTAAATTGTTTTTTAAAGAGGAGGAATTGACATACAGAAGTGTGTGGTATTAATGAGGATGTTTCCTTTCATCACAGTTCTCTCTGGGGACATTGTGTACCTTCCTGGAGTTCACAGTGAAATATTTATTCCTGCAGCTATGTTCATTAGCTCATGTGGTCACTAGGTGCCAACCGCTTCCATTTTGGAAATCATACTTTTCCCATCTTGCCTGCTGTGGTAGCTGAAATTATAGAGCATTTTGAGTTGAGATCCTCACCTGAACCCTGTGTGTTTCTTCTTCCGCTATGCTCTGTAGTAGTCATTTACAAGATCTGGTAGCATGTGTATGTGTAAGACTCATTCAATGAAGAAACTGTGGAACTTAACACAGGAACTATCTCATGCTGTGATTTTCAGAGAAGGATTGGGCTCATTGATGCATGCCATTATTTTCCTAAAACCGTGCAGTTTGCAAAACTGCATCTGCAGTATATTTACAGTATTCTTTCTCATTTGTTAATAGAAAGCATATGTCACAGTCTTCATGTGAACATATTTCTTATGACAGATTTGTCATTATAAAGGGCTGGCAATAGTGCAGCAGATGGCAAGAAATGGCATCATTTCTCATGGGAGCATGATAAGGGAAATAGCAGCTTTCTTTTGGGGCTACCACCACTTTATGCTTTATAGCCAGCACAAGTTCTCCTTTTTTTTTTTTTTTTTTTTCTCCTTTAAATCTCTCCTAACTAACATGGCAAAATATGAGGGATATTTGAAACGGTCTGTGTAATAAAATAAATAAAAAAAGAGAACCTGTCTTGATTCTTAGTATGGGTTTGAACCTTACCTCATGATCTCAGAAGTTTGGAATGATCATACGAATTCTCTTCTCCTAGATTCAGGGTACAAACTTATTTTTTAGTCATGTATCAAACCCATGCCTTTCATGTCTGCTTTGGGGTGTTGAATCACTCAGTGTTTTTCCTTTCACCTGACCTTCTTTCCATGGTGATCTTGAGATCTGATGTATTCCACATGAAGAGACGGGGCAACAAGTTACTTCCAGCAAAGTTAGTGATGCCAAATTTGCTTAGTGTCTCTCTGAATCACTGGTGAGCATGTATCGTTCTGTTTGTCTACAGAATTTCCTGTGAACAGAACTGTATGTTGTGAAATTAGAAAAGTGCCTTACCTCCATAAATGTCTGTAAAAGACGTAACAGACAAATATTTACTAATATGTCTCTTTTCCTTTCAGGTGAATTATATAGAACCTCTTTAAGAAAACAAAGGTTCCCTGCACAAGACAGTATTGAAATACATGAGGACAGTGGGGTGAGATTTTTTCCTAAAACAAGCTGTGCTGATTTTCAAGGTGTAGACATGTGAAAGTACTTTCATATTGTGTTATGCAATTGTAAACTCATCTCATGGCTTAATGTGTTTTTCCCTTGTTTAGTAGGTGCACATGCAATCACTGAGAAACATCTAAAAAGATTTTTATACATTGCATACTTAAGTGGAAATAGGACTCAGTTTTCTGAAGAGAAATTATGTCTGCTTAGTACTTGACTGGGAATCCAGGTTTTGTGAAGCAGATTCAGCAGGAGTCATGAATTTGATAATAACAGAATCGACTTATTTTAGAAGCAGGAAAGAATCTCAACACATGGTTCTTCCAGAAAACTGATTAAGGACCTCTGTCCACACATAGGACAGGCAATGGAAATGTCTACTTTACCATTTTTTAAGAAGTCAGTTCTACAGCCCCCTTAAAATGATGACAGTCATTGATTGACTTCAGATGTCCAGTCAGTTAGTACTTGAGCACCTTATCTAAGTGGTGGTTGAGCTACTTTTGACAGATAAATTAATTTTATTCTCTTTGAGTCTTCCTGTGAAAGATATCAGTTAAATCCAGCTGAGAGACTTCTCATGCCAGTAACTTCAGCAATATTGACCCCCTTGAATTTTTCCTTTTTGAAGCTTTCAGTTCCACCAACTCCTCAGCAGTGCTGCTTACTTACAAGCAGACATTGTCCATGGAAGAAACTACATTTAGCTTTTAAAGGGAATTAAATTTCTCTTTTGAAAACTGGAATGAGAAACCTTATGGAGAAGGAAATTGTAAATCAGTGCATGGAAAAATTGAATGTGAAAAATGCTTGTATGATTCTCCTGTATTTAAGCAGTTACAAATCAGGTCAGAAAAATGACTTCACAGTGAATACTTCTACTGGATACTTAAATTCATGGGCTGAACAGAAATAGTAGAATAACCTACAATTCTCTCATTTTGAGACATTTCTCTGTCACCATTATACAAGTGCTGAAGTTACTCATTTCCCTTCATTCCAAAATTTAAGAAAAAACTGTCCAGAACATTGCCTGATTCTGAGTAAATCACCCAATCTAGCATTTAATGATCCTTAGACAAAAAACATTACTGCTGTTTTTGCAGTGTGTTCATATTTGGTCAGGAACTAAAAACCTTCAGAAGTCATGTCATTCAAAGTGAAGAAGAAAATAGCCATCAAGATTTAACAACAAAAAATCTAATCTTTTAATGTATTGCTGGGTTCTTGGAGTGCACATGAGTATCAAGGGGTAAAGAGGAAAAAAAGGTGAAATTGTGAGACATTCAAAATGCTTTTCCAGTTTCAAGTAGGAAATATTTTGGTTATTCTACAAAACATGCTCATCATTGTCTGTGTATGCAGCTATTCACATATACATAAATTCTTTTGTGAGTTTTATGGCTATCAGCAATGATGCATTTTTTTTACTTTTTCTATGTTTTTCATTTTAATAAGAAGCTACCAGTCTCAAAAGTCTGAGATAACTGAATCATCTGCTTTTGCTGAATATTTTCATTGGCAGAGAAATTTGTCTTTTTTGGACTTGTGATGGTTTGAATGAGAACCTTGCCAGTAAATGAACTAATCACTAGGATACCTAGACAGATGATTGCTTACGCTGCCTGTGGAGGCTGGAATTTTTTTCCAGTCTCAGAGTATTTAAAGTAACTTCCGATGTACGCAAAACTGGCTTTGTTGATCTGAAACCTACTCTGTGCTGCTGGGTTTGTGTCAGAGCATAGTGGGCTCTATATGATTCAGACATACTTGAATTAAATGGAACACAGGACATGCGCACATGCACACATATGCCCTCACCCACTCCAGTGAAAGCAGGTATCACAGAATTATCACAGTGGGGGTGGGAGAAAAAAAACATCACTGCTAATGTTAACACCAAGTAAACTAACAAAGTCCATAAAAATGCCCCCTCCTTTCCTGTTTTGTGTTTTTCTTGCAGGAAGAAGTTCAACACCAGAACTGCAAAACTCATGTGTTAATTTTGATCCTACATGGGGGGAACATATTAGACACTGGAAGTGGAGACCACAGCAGCAAGCTGGCAGATATCAACACCTTCAGTTCTGTGTTTGAGAAGGTGACCCGAGCCCATTTCCCTGCTTCTTTGGGTCACATCTTAATGAAACTTGTTCCCTGCCCAGCAATCTGTTCAGCAGCTTTCTCTCTTGTTTCCAGGTAAGTTGATTTGCATTCCCTGGTGTTTGGTTATGAATTGTGATTTTGAATGATTTTCTGTGACCCATATATTTCATAATGAAATTTCATGAATCATTCTTAATCTTTTGCTGACTGCAGGACTTGCAACAATCTTCCATCTTTTTCTAAGTGGATGAATTTGTTTTAAAAAACATTTTTATTGGATATATCTACTTCAGAAGCTGCTCTTCCTCAGTGTTTTTCAGACTGCTTTTTTAGTCTTGAAATTCACACATTGAATGACAGAATGTTTTCAAGTAACATTACTTTCTGTGACATAAATATTTTAAATGGCAGAATAGAGAAATGAGAAAGAAATGCATACACCTGCATCAACTCTTCTACAAGTGCAAACCAGGATTAACTGCTGAACTGGGGTGAGGGAAGGAGAGAATCAGATTTTCTTGATTTCTATTCTTGTAAGCAGAGACACTTCTCATTGTTTTGTCTGGGGCTTCCCTAAGTGATGGTTGCTTTTAGAATCTTTTTTGTTGCAGTATAGAGCCCAGAGTTACATTTGAACCTCATGTAGAGCAGAAAACACTGCAGAAGAGTTGAGGAGGTAATAAAGCCTTGGGTTGATATGTAATCATGAGTAATCCTGAGTAATGCCTTGGGTTTTTTCTGGAGTTGAGTTCTCTGAGAAAATGATCCTTCCTGTGTTTGCTCATTGTAAGCTGCAGTGGCCCAACCCATTTCTGTTAGTAACTGCTCATTCTCTAGTGCTGTGTGCTGCATCTTGCAGTTCTCCTGATGATAACATGTCCTTTTCTAGCCTAAATCCTTACAGCTATGATGAGAGCTGTCTCAGCAGTAGTGAAGATCACATCCCACTGGCTGCCTTGCCTTTGCTGGCTGTTTCATCTCCTCAGTACCAGGATGCAGTTGCCATGGTGATCAGTAGAGCCAATCAAGTTTACAATGAGTTTCTCAAATCTACTGATGGGGCTGGTTTTAATGGACAGGTAGGACTATTTTCTCTTACATCAAAGTAAAATTTCTTCAGAGCAAGGCTGTTTCTTTTCAAGCCATTGTGTTGAGGGGCGTGAGTTATGAGTGTGGGACAGTAAAAATGTGATGAATAAATGTAAGCATGGAATCACCCACACAAAATGCCTTCTCAGTGTCCAGCACAAGACAGGCACTTCTGGAATCCTGTGCACTATCTCATGTGGATTTACTCAGCTGTTGGAAGATTATATACATTCTCCCACAAGCATTTTGACTCCTAACCTCTTACTTTGCTGTGCTACAGTAAGCAGGGTATATAGTGGACAAGCATGCCAGCCCAAGACAAATTATCATCTATGTTAATGAGTTCTTCAGACATAGTTGATGGAAAAATTGGGACACCTTTAAGATCCTAAGAGATCCAATACTGAACTACGATTTCTTCCTTCCCTCCATGACTATAGTAATAAAGCAATTGACAGTAAAGAAACATAGAAGACAAATATTAGTTGCTAGCAGTGTTGCAGATTTCCTGTCTAACTCTGGGGAAATAATGCAATTTTTCTGGTGTGACCCCCCCGCACCGTTTCTTTCAACTGACAGTAACTGTCAGCTACTGTTCCTGCTTCACCATCTTTAGTCACATAGAAATATGATATTGATACCCTGTGTGAGTTACTGATAATATTATTCATAATGGGGCTGTCTACAAGGGCCAGGAACATGTACTTCCTTTAAGTACAGTGACCTCCACACTTCAGAAAAAGAAAGAAAATACATTTAGTATAGACTACAGTGTAAACTTTGAAGGGAAGCATGTGTCTTATTACAGATTATTTTCCATGACACTAATAAGATTATGCTGTGATATGTCAGTATTTTTAGACTAAAATTTGGTTGGAAGCCATTTTTACTATGCATAGTAAACTGTTCTTGATTAAAGCATAAAACCAGCCCAGCTGCAGTGACAGAGCATTATGAAAGGTGAAATTATGTAAAGACTGATACGAGTTACAAAAATAATATGAACATTTTCTCAATAGAACTTTAGTATTACAATTTTTTTCTCAGACAAAGCTACAAAAAAATCTCCCTGTTGTGGTTTACAAATAATATATATTACTTCCTGTGGAAGAGTCTGCTTGACCTCTGTATGTTCCACAGAATATTCACATCAACTGTCCACACTGTTAAAACTGAAGTGACTTCTCTGTGCTCTATAAAGTGCTTTGCTTTCCTCCTTAGATTGAAATTTCAGCTCTGTCTCTAAATAAGTCCTGTACTGATTGAATATATATCATATATCTTGACATGCATCCTGTGTGAATCTTTGTTTTCATATTTTTGTCTCTTCTGTCAATTTACATTAAAAGTGGATTAGATCAGATTGCCTTTTTGATTTTATATAGTATCTGGAACAAGTTAACTCCCTTACCTTAATGCAAATAATAGTAAGGATTAGAAACACAATGGTAAATTGAAGAAGATATTGCCAACTCCCTACAAAAAGTGCTGTTAATTTTTTTGAGGTTACCTGAATCATAAGATTTTCAGCTCTTTGTGGACTTCATTATGCAGCATAGGAATTTGAAATCAAAGAGTAAATTGGCATGCCGTTCAATTGTATACAACTTTAGAAACAGAAATGCCTTAGGAAAGATATCGCCTCATTACATTTTGATATTTTATTTTTTAAAGTGTTTTTTTTTATAATTTTTGTTGAATACAAGAGATGTACTCACTATAGGAAGAGTGCTACATGGACATGCACCGAGAGGAGTTTGAGGTTTTTCCCTACCTACATCTTGAAAAACTCGCTTTTCCTAACATTCTTCACTTTAGAGAAAGCATGCACAACACCCTGTATCCAAAACTTGTAGTTTACTGTTGTAGTCAAGCTGAATTAAGTTTAGAAGTAAGTTAAAGTTTGTGATATCTTCTGTTATGCTAATCAGATTTGGGAACAACAAATTAGACAATGGCTTCAGTTTGAACATCATAAGGAGAGGCTTGCTGAAGCATGCTATCAAGCTGTTACTCATGCTCAGACACTGAGTGGGGAGCAGGGAGAAAGAATCATCTCATGTGGGATGGGGAGGTGTTCAGTGGAATTAGCTTGTGAGGGAGATTCTAGTGTACCATAAAATTACTCTTGAATTCCCAGTTTTAGTAGCATATGTATTTTGGATTGCCAGATACATACTTTGAAGATAGCCTCCATGTGAAGCAAGAATGATTCTTCCTGCTTAATACCTAATTTTAAAGTTTTGTTCCCTTGTCGTGACAGGGGAGTGCCAATCTGTAAGGTTCTCTCCCCTCTGTAACTCCGAAGAAAATGCTGTGGCTTAAAGTCTTTGTGACACTGGTCCAGTGATCTGGACTTAATGAGCTGGAATCTGGCTGCAAGCAGCTGGAAGAGTTCCAATCCATTTAGCAGAACTCACACTCATCAAAATAGTCCCTGGGGCAGATATTCTTCACATAGGGCGTATTTCTGGTGATGAAAGAAAGTAGAAAACAGTAGCTGCAATATAAACGAAAGTGTAAAAACCAGTATCAAGGGGATGAAGTAAGACAGAAACTCCTCTGCAGTACTGTGATGCTTTTTGTCTCTTTCAAAAACACTTGCTACATCTTCAAAAAAAATCTTTTTTTCAGGTGTGTCTTATAGGTGACTGCATTGGAGGAATTTTGGGCTTTGATGCCATCTGCTATAATTCTAATACAGCTTATGAGAGTCGGAACAGTAGCAGGAGAGGAAGCATCAGCAGCATCCAGGTGAAAAGAAAAAAATACACACAGCTGAAACCCTATAGATTTATTCCATGGAGGAAATCAGCTTCAGAGGAAATTTAAGGATTGGGTAAATTGCCATGATAGAATGGGATTCTGCCTGTGTATCAAAAATTTGCTGTTAAAAATTAAGTTGTCAGCTTCAGTTTTATGATATACAGAAACAAGTAGTGAAGGCTTTATCTGTTAGCCTTTAAAGCAGGATTACCAAGTGCTCTATATGGTCCTTAACTGTGGATGCAAACACGTCCTTGATCAGAAGTCTCTGGTAGGCTGCCATTTTTGTCAAAATACTTTCTTTCTTTTGTTCTTTCTTTCTTTTCACCGGGGGTCTGGGATTCCTTACACTATTGCCTGGGGGTAGTCTAGTATTAAGACATACTATGAATAAGTTTTAGTGACTAGTGAAAGAATGCCTCTTTCTTTATAAGGAATGCAAATCACCTGCGGACCTGTGAATGCACCACTGAGTGTCCATGCAAGTGCTGCATTTGCACAGAAGAGAGGATTCATTCTACCTGTGATCCAGGAAAGGTTTTATGGTAGTAAAAGTACAGGTTTTAAAGTAATGCTAGCATGTAAACTTCATTATTGTGTGCAACACACTTGAGAAAGAAGGTAAATGAGAGTTGGGAGACAGATGTATGCAAGAAGGAAGGGAACAACTTTGAATCCTTTGTGCTCTCTTGTGCAATGCTGAGCTGACTTGCCAGTGACTTTCTCTAGGGTCATCCCACAGAGATCTAATCCCATGTCCTTCTAAAACTAATTTTTCTTTGCTCATTGAATTTGGCTGTGCCTGCCCCTCCACTTTGTCTGATGAGGATGCTATAGACTGCCATGAGGTCTCCCATCGGTTCCCTTTTCTCCAGCCTGAACAAACCATGAAACCTCAACTACTCCTCATATGGCTTCCCCTCCAGACCCTTCACCATCTTTATAGCCCTCCTCTGGACACCCTCTAACAGCTTTTGTATCTTGGATTGCTATGCCCAAAACTGCACACAGGACTCAAAGTGAGGCCACACCAGAGCACAGCAGGACAATCACCTTCCCTAGACTGGATTGCAATGCTGTGCCTGATGCACCTCAAGGTGCAATTGGTCCTCCTAGCTGCCAGGGCACACTGTTGATTCATATTCAACTTGCTGTTGACCACCACCTCCAAGATGTCTTTCTGTATGGCTGTTCTCAAGCCTTTCGTTCTCTAGGTTTTATGCACGCTTATTATAAAAAACAGATCTTGCATACCTCATGCATACAGATCTCATCCATGAATGAGGTGCGAGGTTCCATCCAATGGCATTTATTTTGAAAAGCAGCATCTGCAGCATCAGCTGCAGCATTATTATGCAGCATGCAGCATTATTATGAACAATAGTAAATAATCTTTAGGATATGGTACCACTGGTCTCTTGCACCCTGCAACAACGAAAATTTTAAAAAAATCAGATCCCATATCCATGGAACATGATGAGCAAGATCATTAATGTTGTAATGTGCATTTTGTGCACTCAGGTAAGACCCCTTCTGATTAGCTTATGATATTTATAGTTCTCTGAGCATGATGAAGTCATGATGGATAAAGCTTTTGTGTTAATCCTCCTTCCCACCCCTTGCACCCCCTTCCACCCTCAAATTCCTGATTCTCTTTCCAGTTTTTGGGCTATTATCTTGAAGAGAAATTTAGTCTTCGTCTCTTTCCTTTCTGCTGCAAAGAGAAATTTTTAATCCCTTCCACCCTTTGTTGGATAAAGTGAGGTCATATGTATAAATGTAGGCATTTCATATAAGCTTTTTATATTTTATTAGCTGTCTAAACCTTCGCTTTGCTCTGTTCATTTTCTGAAGGATAATCCACTCTTAGCAGAGGACTCCAGTCTGGGTGACAGCAAACACCTGAGCAAAAGCAATATTGACATCTCAGGAATCACGGAGGATGAGAAGCAAAGGCTGTCACTGCCTCGGAAACAGAGTGACTCATCCACTTACGACTGTGATACCATAACCCAGCACCATGCGTTCCTGTCCAGGTAACCAGTGGTTGATGACTGAGTAAAAGAAATGGGCTTGCCATTGAAAGGAGCCGTTAGCACCAGAGCACAGAGGCATTATTATTGCTTGTAGTATGTTTCAGGAGGTTTGCTTAAAGTTCTCAGAGAAAACTATGGATTTAGTGGGTCTAATATGAACATACATACTCTGGGTAGTTTTTTATTTAATCTTTATTCAATTGTGAGGGCTTTGAACATGCAAAATGAATGCACAAAGTTCTCCTTTCTTCAGTACAGCTCACTCAAAACAAGATGGATGAATACTTATAATTGCAAATTTCTGTTACTTATTTCTTTATAACAATCCCTCTGACTACACTTTCAGGACTTTTATTATTGTCTGGTGAGAATTATAGCTTTAGGTATTGTTCTGTGAGCTATTCAGATCAGCTTTAAAACAACAACAAAAAAAAGCCCTGCATAAACATTTGGTGTAAGTAAGGAGGGGATTAGAGGGAGAAGTTAACTTAGTTTTCCTTTATCCTAAAAAACCTTTGAAATACATGGGATGGGAACATAAGCATTCCCTTTGTCTCATTGTTCCTGCTGGTTCTAAGCTATTTGTTTTTTTATTTACCTGAATTATTTGGGCTTTTGTTTCCTCTATTTATCATCCTATTTCCTTTATTTCATTTTGAGTGATGCAGAAGAGGAGGTTTTACTGTGTGTTGAAGTTTCAGTTCTGCTAGAGTTGAGTATAGGGCAGACTTAGTACTGTGCCTTACTTCAAGTCTGGCATTTTTCTTAGTAGCAGATTAAGGTAATTCTGTAGTCTTGCTTTGACTGAATGTCCTTTGCTTTGCTTTTGTTGACTGTTCTGCATTTATTTTTAAACCATTGCATTTTCTGGATATAAATGTGTTGTAGAATGTTTTCCCTCTGAGACAGAATGGTTGTTTTTCTCTTGTCTGCAACTGAAAATGTGAAGATGTTTATGGTCAGTCACTTTTAGGTTCTTTGTAGGAGAAATACTGTGTTATATTTAAAACAGTAAACTTGAATATTCATGGTCCTTGCAAAACTTTACCAAGTGTTCTGTAGAAAAATTGCAGGAAACTCTTGCATGTTGAAGGTAGTAAATTTGCTGAATAGCTTCACTGAAAATCATGGCTGCTGTACTGCAATATCATTTTACAGTTTTAAGATGTACTGTTTGGATCTAAATGGCAGAGCTAGAGCTTTCTAAGCATCCTGTTTCAGGAGTGTTCTTTTTTTCTGAATGCCCATCTTTATTTTTGATCAAGTATTTTCTTTGTTCAGCATACACTCAAGCGTGTTGAACGATGGTGCAGACCTTCCTCCAGTGGATTCCAGTCTCTCAGAAGTAAATCTGGGCCGATTTGAGTTTGAGGTGTCTGATTTCTTCCTTTTTGGATCACCTCTTGGTTTGGTGCTGGCCATGAGGAGCACTGTTCTGCCTGGTCTGGATGGTAAGCTCTTCTTGGGGTTAAAATACAGGATGCATAATGATCTTTGTAAACAAAGAGGCTCACAAAAAAAGGAGGTAAATAAAGGAGCCTAGTTAAAGTCAGGGAGAGAGGTAAGTTTCTTCCTTTAAGAGATGGGAACATTAATGTAGGTGGGTACTGAGGAGATGAGGATTGTTCCAGAGCTGCCACTGCTCACTTACAAAAGTGTTATATTCTGCTGTTAATCATATATTCCACGTCATAAATCATGAAGCTTACACTTCACCAAGGATCAGTCCTTGAAAACAATATCAAAAAGAACATCTCTGCTTGGTTCAGCATTACCTCTTGTTCATGTCTGGCTTCACGGGTGGATTTGGCCCTCGGGTAGGTTGCTTGTGAGCCATTCTTCCTCTCTAGTAACAGAGCCTAGTGATCAGACACAGAGAGGATTTTTTAAGTTTTATTTCTAAAGCATCTGGATTTTTTAAGTTTTTCAGTTAAAAGCTTACTTTTCATTATTCAGCACATGCTTTGTCTCTTTGCATGGTATGAGCTTTGGATAGCGCAGCATCTTTATAGGAAATGATGCATTCATTCATTAGATGAGGAAGAAAATCTGTTGCCATAATGAGAAGAGACAACAATTCAGAACTCCAAGGGATTTTTTTTTTCCTAGCCAGTAGTCCTTTCTCCAGTCTCTGCTCTGCTAGCCTCCAGACACTTCAACAGGAAAATTTCATGTTAATTACTAGTATTTTAAACTATTTTCTTCAAATTAGCTCTCACTTCCATCCTTCCTCTGGTATCCTGCAAAGGAGTATACTTTGAGAGCAGCTCAACTGATGGGCCTTTCAAACACATTCTGAGGTGAGCAGTGTCTACTTGAAGCATTATTAGCCTTTAGAGGTGCATATGATAAAAGAATCCCATTTTAAAGTGATAATTGTGACACAGCTGAGAGTAAAACAGGCAAATTGAAAGTTACTATGCAGACAGTTGGAAATTAGTTGAGAAGAGTCAGGTGTCCTCTTTACTGAAATGAAATGTAGAAAGCTACCTGAAAATGTGACGGGTAAAATTCAGACGTGTTTATGTATTTGTTTTGTTGGAATCAGTTTTTTATAATAAAAGGGAAGTTCTGCTGTCCCCTAGGTTTAAGTTGCCTGGATGTCACAAGCCCATCAGACCATTTTGCTGGTAAATATTTGAAGTGCTAAGCATCACAGCTATAATGCTCAATAATATGTTTACAAGATTTTTAACTTCTTTTTCCTTCCTTGCTTCTATCTGTTTCTCTTCTGCTGCTCTCCACATTTCCTACGTGCCTGCATCTCAGATTGTGATGTCTTTGTAAACTCCTGTGCAGTGAAGTGTTCCTTGCATATGAAATAGGAAACAATTTAGTTACATTTCTTTTGGCCAGATGTGTGCTAATCTGGAGGTTGCAGAAGACCGTATTAACTATGTTTCTGTACAGACTCCTTGAAAATTGTAAAGCAGCAGTACTGACCTCTCTTTTTCTGTCTCATTCTCATCCAAGTATGCCAGGTCCGACCAGCCTGCAGCCAAGTGTACAGCTTCTTTCACTCTGCTGACCCCTCTGCCTGCAGACTTGAACCATTGTTGGAGAAAAAATTCCATCTTCTTCCTCCATTCAATGTCCCACGGTACCAGAGTTACCCACTAGGGGATGGAAGATCTCAGCAGTTAGGTACAGTGCCTGTTTTCATAGCTCTCATTGCGTGTTGTTCTCTTAAGTGTTCTCTTCTTACACAGCTCAAGAGAATTTGAAATAGCAATGTGCTGGTATGCTAAAAAAAAGTCATCTGGGACTGAGTTAGTACAGACATACAGTAAGTGTGGAATGAAGAAGATTACTAGGAAAAGATTATTCTTATACATGAGGTTTGTGATAGTAGATGTGTTAAAGAGGAGTTTATACCTCTTTAGGAGGGTGATACCACTTTTCTAGTTGAAGAGTCACTTGGAAAATTCCATGTCATTGACTATCATTTTAAACAATTTATTTTTACAATTAGTTGACCACTATTTCTTTTGGTCACTTGTGGTTAGTTTGTTGTAGATATCTACTACAACAAATCAGACCACTAAGAAGTCTTGATTGCTTTACTCCTAGGTGAGTTACTAAACAATAGTTATGTTGGTACTAAAGATTTGAATACAGGAAAAAAACCAGAAATAGATTGATTTCTGGGGAAGAAAGAGAAAGGAGTGGATGAGCAAGATGCTAATAGAAGGAATTGTGCTTTTTTGACTTTATAGAAAATTAAGTAAAATCACATAGTCATGAAGTATCTTTGACTTTTTTCGTGTTGCACAAAAAATTACATTTTGCTCATGTCAGAAAGAGGAACAGAGAAGTATCACAGACTCCCAGAGCTGTGTAATTCTTCTCAGGAAATTACTTTAAAATGGGTAGGGTTGAGTGTGAAGTAAAATAGCATCCCAGCATCACTACCCAGTTAGGAAGATCCTGGCCAAAAGCACTCAGCTACCATTGCACATTCATGGCAGTAGGGTGTGTCCTTTCTCCATATAGTCATGCTGTGTCATGCTGTTCTCTCTGTAAAGAAGGAAGTTTCATCCATGGCCATTAAATGTGATATTATTCAGGAAAATGCTCATTAGCCCTGTATTTTAAAATAAATGAATAAATAAGATAATACACACAAACACTAGTTTCAAAACCATGGTGTGCATTCTTTCTTTTTAATGTTATTTTCATTTTTGTAACCTGCAGGTGATGCTCTCCACAATCACAGTGGTCTGTTCCTTGAGAATAGCTCTTTGAACATACCTTTCTCTCAGGAGAATCCTGGATCTCCAAGTAGTCCTGATCAACCGCAAGGGAAAACAAGAAAGTTGAGCTTGGGCAGTACAAACAGTGAAAACTCCGGGTCAAATGAAAGTTTGCCATCAGCATGCCTCACCAACAGTGAGTGAAGCCTGGTGCCATGTGCTGTTGGATATGGCAATAGCCTTTCCCTTCACATTGTTTCTGTGAAAAAATTGATTATGAAAAGAAAAGATATCTGCTTGGAATTTGGGAAGAATGAGAATAGCCCAAGTTTCTGCAATTTTACATAACACAAGTTATCTTCCTTTTCTCTTTGTAATTAGATAAAAAACATACTAGAAAAGAAGTCAGAGTTTTATATTAAGGTGCCACTTATAAGTAGCTACAAGAGTTGCAAACCAACAGGGATTTATGATCATGTTCCAGGTATGAAGCAGTATAGGTAGATAAGATTTGTTACTCAAAATTCTATAAAACATTATATTTTCCTGCTGTAGGCGACAGTCATATGTCTGTCTGTCTATCTATCTATCTATCTATCTATCTATCTATCTATCTATCTATCTATCTATCTATCTATCTCAATATTTGCTTTGCTGTTGGGGAGGCATTTGCAATTCTTATCCTATAACTTGATCATAAAAGTACTAGTCTTTCACTGTACATTTTCCGTGGACTGGAAAGCAGTGGGGACCATGGTGAGGTGATTTCTGCTTCCCAAAACTTGGACGCAGAAGAACTATTTAGGTGGCAGGCAGTTAAGTGATGATGCAGTCAGTAAAAACAGTACTTTCATGAATGACAGATACCTTTAACAGACTCAAAATGTCAAGATTAAGAAAGCAGAAGACTTAATTCCATTATCTAGCTTAAAAACAAAGACAGCAAGAAATTTATTGATATAGAAATGTTTTGCTATTTTGTTTCATTTTTTTGTAGTTACTGCAAAGTGGTGGGGAACAAAACGAATAGATTATGCCTTGTATTGTCCAGATGTGCTGACAGCCTTTCCAACGGTGGCCCTGCCACATCTCTTTCATGCCAGCTACTGGGAATCAACAGACGTTGTGGCCTTCATCCTAAGACAGGTAATTGATACTTTTTTTTTTTTTTTTCTCTCTGCAATAGATAACCTTGTGATTGTTAATTGCATTTTCCAAGGGTCAGTCTTGTAATCTTTACATCAGTTAGATGGCTAAATGCATCACATACAAATTCATGTAGGAGTGACAAATCTGGATTTATTGGAGAAGTAAAGGGGACAGTGAGCCCACCATTAGCATAGCTGAGTTTTTGACCAGTAATATTGCACTTTTATGCATACCTCACCTGTCCCATGCCCCATATCAGTTTAACCATGTATTATTATATATGAATTTCATCCTGTTTTTGAAGGAATAGGCTATCTCCAGCCTTACATAATTATATATCTCCCTATTAAGTATCAAATTACTAGCATACATCTGATAGTAAACCAGTTTGAAAGTACTGCTTTCATAAGAAAGTCAAGTCTCTCCTTTACAGGAGACTTTCTTAGCTTTGTATGTGCATTACAGCTTTTAGAATTGAATAGGCCTTTCAAGCATTTAGAACATGTCTGTAAAGCAGTATGTGAGCTTATAGCACTACAAAAAAGAGTGGTTAGCTCCAGCACAGTCTGGATCTTCTGCCCGTGTTGCAGGTTAAGATTAGGACTAATGGCTCCTGAATGCCCTGTGGGTGCATATATTGCCTTGCCTGCACATTATCTCTAATGAATAGAATTTATGCCAATTTGTTAAAAACCATGATTACTTCTCAACATTACTGTGATTTGTTGCAAACCATCTGCTTTGCTGACTCTGATTGCAGCATGATTTTACTAAAGGGATTTCTTAAAAGATATCTTTTAAAGTGGTTCTAGACCACTCTTCTAGCAAGGGCACTGAGAGTGTAAAACTTCAGCACAGAAAACCAGCTGTTGAACTTGAAAAATTTGCTAACATATTCCTCATTCAAAATAGCTATTTGTGATTTCAGGTACAACCCACAGATTTCAGTGAGACAGGGCTTCTGGTTCCAATTGAAATGTGGCATAACTCACACACAGATTCTGAATTCTGTGGGTTGTGTCCTGAAATCTGAGTTGGACGTGCAAGTTTCTCAGTAAGTGTATGATATTTAAGTTGTAAGAATGTGTGTGACATAATAGGGTTCTGCATTTTCACAAGCTGGACTTCAGTGGGTCCTTGTGGGTCCCTGCCTATCACCTACTGCAGTAGTAATACCCAAACGGGATAAGAAACTTTCTCTCTGAGTAGATGTGTAGAAAATCAATACAGATGAACTCGGGAGTCTGGCATCTGCCACATAAAGGACATTAAAAAATGCTTCTGTGGTTTTAAGCTACTTTACTGACTTTGCAGACCATAATCAAGACAATGTGACTGTCACTTGATACCATCCTAATGTTTTCACCATTTTCTCTGGAGGAATGTGCAGGCTCTGTTGCAAATGAAAAAGCTGTTCAATATGTATTTGAGATTAAGTTTTGACTAACAAAGTGAAAGCAGTTTCTTTATCTTTGCAGTTAATGTGAACATATGGCTTTACTTTTCTCTACTTCCATTGTTCTTTTGGCTCTGCAGTGTCACTCAACTAGGACAGCAGTGTAATTTCTCTTTCTTTGCCAAGTACCAAGACTCCACAGGCCACACACTATTTATTAAAATATTAATATAATTTCAGGTGATGAGGTATGAAAATGTAAATTTCAAGGAAAATGACAACCTGGATCCAGAAACACTAAGTCCATCCAATCCACGAGAAAAATGGCTACGCAAAAGGACACATGTCAAATTGAGGGTAAATTTAACTCCGAATATATGTGGCAGATATGGAACATGGGTTTGACAGAAATTTAAATGGAGTTTGAGTAAGAGTTTACATAACTGAATATCACTAAAGAGCTGAAAACTGCTAACTTAATCCAGAGGCAGGCAGATTAACAGTTAGGGAATATGAGCAATTTTGTCTTGGTTTATCACATCATGTTGTGAGAAAGTATATTTCTTTCTTTAAATAACAGACAGGCCCTAAGTTTCCATTTTGCAAAGAGGTTTCTTTTATGCTAGACAAATCCATAAGCCAAGCAAAAATATTTCCTCCTGTCTTCAGGTGCTAAGTCAGTTAGTAATGTTAGTTAAAATGCATGTGCCCTGCACATAATGATGTGGCTCCATGGCACCACTTACAGTGAAAAAAAGAATTGGCTTTCCTTACATGTTCTCTCATACTTGGTCATCTTGAGCACTCTTTCTAGAAGGTCTATTCAGGAACCCACCATTAGTGGAAATCAGGCTCCAGCTGATATGGAAATGCAGTGCACTTGATGTACATCAGACATACTGTCCAGGACTGTGTTTCTGTGTTCCTGCTGATAACAAAACAGAGACAGCAGCCTCGTGACAAAAACAAACAGTACTCTTCCCATTTTCCGCTCTTATTTCAGAATGTGACTGCTAATCACCGAGCTAATGACGTCATTGCAGCAGAAGATGGTCCTCAGGTACTAGTCGGGCGCTTTATGTATGGACCTCTGGACATGGTGGCTTTAACAGGTGAAAAGGTGAAGTCCAAGTAATCAATTTTCTTAGTTCTACTAGAAACAGTTGTTGAATGTAGCACACATGTATAGTGTCAGAGAAAGCCTTACAGTGAGGGGAAATATGTGAGGGGAGCCCCCTACTACTTCAGCAGAAGTATGCTATAAAGTGGGCTTTCCCGATAGCTGACCTTTTTCTGAGCTCTCTTCTCTCTTACCTGATTATGGCTGTCTCCTTTGGTTAGTGGTGAGTACGCTGTGCAGTGGTTTCTGAACCATCCATCTGTACCACCTACTGGAGACAATTAACTTTCTGAGGAAGAAGGAGAAATAATTTTATAGTAGTTGATAAAGCACTGAAAGCAAATAATGTATCATCCTACCCAGGTAAAATAACTAGATAAATGAATAGGCATTTTAGAGGCTAGGTGGTTGCTGTATCTTACACTTGGGCATGTAAAGATTAGTTTTAGAAATTAGTAGTAATGTGACACAGCTGAAACTGTCATTCCTAAAGCTGCCTGCAGAAGACAGGCTTACAGCTAATAAAGCCAATCATCAAGTAAACACATTTTTTTCATATTCACTGAGGTTGTAAGAGTTTCTGTGCAAATTAAGAGAGCAATGCTGCTGAGCTGAGGGCAAAACTGAAGTGTGGAGGTTTTACTTGGCCTGTTTCAGGTCCAGCAAAATATTTACTATCCTTTATGTTGATTTTGATTAAATATTTCAGTTGAAGAAAACCACATGGATGAAATCTTTTGATAATTTGAAGTGTTTTGGTTGTAGGCGAGGTTATGATTTGATAAAGATTTCATGTAAATAACCAGATGAAATTTTGTAGGTTTAGTGTGTAAAAAGGTAATATAGTCATGCAAGAGAAAATTCTTTTTCGTAGTTTAGGGTTCCTCCCAAATTTCTTACCTCTATACCTATGTTTGACACATACAGTACTAAAATCAGTGTTTTAAATTATGAAGACAATAAATTATGAAGGCAATAAACTCTTGTAATGTATATTAGGAAGCATTTGCTTATTGAGAGGACTCTCTTTGAAGTTCTTACTGAGTCATGAAGTTCCTTCAATCTTCCTTGTAAGCTTTTACTACCAGCCATGGTTGGGGACAATAATATTATCAAGGCTTGACAGGCCTTGTAAATGGGGGATGTTTTGTTGACTATCTCACTAGACTATTGTTTTGTTGGTTTTGCAGGTGGATATCTTCGTAATGACTGAGCCATCTTCGGGTAGGTGGGTGTATTTTGACACAGAGATCTCCAACAGCAGTGGACGAATATCCTACAATATACCTGAACAGAAGAGACTGAGAGTTGGTGTGTATCCCATCAAAATGGTGGTCAGGTAATAACTCCAAGCTGGAACTAAAGCTGTGATGGGTTGTTGTGATCAGGACAGAACTTCAAAACCGAGTAAAAAGTTCATTTGAATCCCTGCTTGGGAGATTAAATCAATGAGGTGAACTTAGCTGAAATAGAATGTGTTGTTATCCACCAGTTAATAAATTCCAAAGTCAGCTTACAATCCTGTGTAGTGCTGCTTGAGGAGGAGAAAATGTTTTATCTCAGTTTAATAAAAAAAGGCAATCAATTCAAGAAAATAGAGCTACTGATACGCAAATAAAATTATATTAAAAAGTGAAGCTTTAGAGTGCAGGACTAAGTTTCAAAGAGGAACAAAATTAATTGTCCTGTCTTTGTTCATTAGGCTGTGAGCACATATTGTATCTTCATCACCGTACATAAATGTGATCTTCACATTACAGGTTTTAGGGAACATGTGGTGGTATAGGAAGAGCTTTGGATATGCTTGTCATTTGTTCATTTTTTAACATCCAATTCTCTTGGGGAAAATACATCATAAGGAAATGTTTTTCACATCTTTCCATGAGAAGAGTGATGTATGACTGCATTGTTTTTTGGTTGGTTGTTTTTGGTTGGTTGGTTGGTTGTTTTTATTTGTTTGTTGCTTTTGTTGTTGTTTTTTACTTTTCTCAACTGGTATTCCCAGCAATTCCCTGTAATTTACAAGGATAGAGGGTCATTAATGCTCATATTACCAACTAACCTAACCTACTACCCTAACTGTTAAGCTTATGGATAAGGTTTGAGTAGTAGTTTGAGTACTTCAAGCTGTTTTTTTCTAATTATTTCAGTTATTTGTATGTATGTGATTCTTATTAAGATAAACTTCCAAACTTCTTTTTGGAAACTATTTCCTAAAAGTGTTGATGCTTTGAGAAGGCTGACCTAGAACAGAGGCTAGACAGGGTAAGAATAAAGTAGGTATTTATTGAAAGGCTTTAAAGGATACACGTTGGGTAGTACAAGAGCCTGGTCAGGGTTATATGCAAGATGGACCCAAAATGGTCACAAAATGGAAGTCTGGACACGAGGTTTCACACTTTTATAAGTTTTTTATAAGTTTTGGTCCATCTTCATATTGGGGTTAATTGTCCAATTGCAGCTTGAGGTTATGAAGTCCTGTCATTCTTATTTCCTCTCTTCAGTCCACTGTTGTTTATGCTTTTGGGCCTGAAACTTTTAACAATTGTCCTTGGCATCCAGCTAGAAAAGGAATTGTTTTGTCTACCTACTCTGTGAAGAGAGCTCACTAACATTTAATATGAAGCTCAAAACTACACACCTGGGCAGCGCAGAATCTGAAAAATATGAGAGCTAAAACTTAAGGCATCAGTGTAAGTTTCAATTGTCCTATGTAAGACTGAAAGCAGAAGCCATATTTGACATTGAGTTTTAAAGCTGTAGGTCCAGACAGATCTAATTTCATATCTTAATTAGAACATGCAGAAAAATACCTTCTGACATTTTGCTTTTTAAATTCATTTATTGCTTTGACTCTCCAGAGGGGACCAGACCAGTGCTGCAAGTTACCTGACTGTACTGCCCCGAGGAATGGAGTGTGTTGTATTCAGCATTGATGGTTCCTTTGCGGCAAGTGTTTCAATTATGGGAAGTGACCCCAAAGTCCGAGCGGGGGCTGTTGATGTTGTCAGGTAAATGAAATTTGAGCACTTCAAATCTCCGACTTTCTGCTTGAACACAGTAGGAAGGAAAAAGGTTGTTACACTAAACAGACAGCAATTTTATAAGGGCTCAGATTCTCCGCAGAGAAATTTCTATATTTTCTTGCACAGCACATCTGCCTGAATTTCAGGGTAATATTAGAATGCTGTGGATGATGTTGAAATTTGTAGTTTAAGGTGCCTAAAGATAAAAAGTTGTTTCTTGGGAATGTGATCTTGAAGTGTGTGCAGTGAATTAATAGTGATTCCATGTGTATTTTGTGTTTCACTAATTTCAAAAAAGGACATATTTGTACTTCAAAAATACCAAGTACCAGGAGTGAAAGAATGTTTTTTGGAGGAAAAATTAAAAGGCCTTTTAATCAATTCTTGCAGGTCTGTTAGTGTTGCACTGGATGGGAAAAGGCAGTTCTTATTTTGGAACTTGCATGGGAATGTAAAAATGTCACTTTCAAGGGTTTCCATTCCTTATAGCTGAAATGGCAGGAAAACTTATTAAAAATTTCAAGAGTAGAAGTACCTATGTGTTGCAAGGTTTATTCTAAGTATATACTTTTAAATGGCTCTCATATTTTAGATAATATTTTGTATAAGAATGTCTCTTGCTTTCCTCCATCTCCTGCAAGGTGTAGACATTATTACTTAGTTTCTTGATTTGGAGCAGCGACTTAGGTATGCTCCTTTCCACTTGTTGAAGTGGAAAGTTGAAGTGCATCTGACTTCTAACTGGTCTGAGAAAAGGTGCTGACCTTACCTGTGAGTGTTGTTTGTCTTTCTGCACTTATTTCACTGCTTCTTCTGACAGACATTGGCAGGACCTGGGATATCTGATTATCTATATCACTGGCCGTCCAGATATGCAAAAACAGCGTGTGGTTTCGTGGTTGTCCCAACACAATTTCCCACAAGGGATGATATTCTTCTCAGATGGACTTGTTCATGACCCACTGCGACAAAAGACTATTTTTCTCCGGAATCTCATGCAAGAGGTACTAGAAACCTATTTATAGCCTTAAAACCTCTTTTCAGAGAATGTCATTCAGTAGAGATCTCCCTTCTTTCAGAACAGTAAGTCTTACTGAACATCACAAAGTCTTTTTGCCATTCCTCATTTCTTTTCTCACTTTTTAAAGAGCAAGGAAAGCTGATAAAATGTCCAAAAGGAACTCCAGTTATGACAAATATGTAAATTATCTGCTTGTTCTTTCCTGTGCACATAGCTGTAGTTCTTACTCACATGTAGGCAGCTTTCTGTGCCTTTCTTTAAAGCTAAAGATTTAGCTTTCTGTGGTTTACAGATTGAAATTGTTAACAATGAACTCATATGCTGCTTTATTGCAAATGAAGTGTTAGCCTTGTAGTAGCATGGTTTTCAATAGTGCGTTCACTTTGGAAATAATGTTTGTTTCAGTGCCACATCAAAATCTGTGCTGCATATGGTTCCATGAAGGATATTTCTGTGTACAGTGTCTTGGCTCTGTCGCCATCCCAGATCTACATAGTTGGACGATCCACAAAGAAATACCAGGCACAGTGCCAAGTAAGTAACTCCTGCTATTCAGTCAGGAAGTCCTAGGGAAGACAAGGAAATGTATGCAAGTGAATGCATGTGCAAACTCACACATACAAAGCAGCAACAGTATTTCAAAGAAAGGCAGTTTGGGTTACAAATGAGGCATTTTCTGGGTGAATAGTAAAGAGAATCAAGTGGTTGCATGTTGTATATACAAGTGCATGCATTGCATATTTTTGAACAACAAAATAGAGTGGGTCACTTGAAAGAAACGTGAGGCAAGAAGAGTAGTAGTACTCTGTAGATGTCTAACTGGGATGACAGTGATCAAAGCTTAACTCTTCATAGCGCTCATAGGTCAAGGCAGCAGTAATTTCTCATTCCCTTTCTTTTCTTCCTGTTTCAGTTCCTCAGTGAAGGTTATGCAGCCCACTTGGCCTCACTGGAATTCAATCTCCATTCACGACCGAAAAAGAACAACTCTCGGATGATCTTGAGAAAAGGCAGCTTTGGCCTCCACTCGCAACCTGAATTTTTGCGCAAGAGAAACCACCTCCGCAGGACTATGTCTGTGCAGCAACCTGACCCGCCTTCTGCAAACCCCAAGCCAGAGCGTGCTCAGAGCCAGCCTGAATCAGACAAAGATCATGACAGGCATTTGCCTTCCATTGCTTGGGTTCGAGGTGGAGTTCACAAATTTGAATCTATTCCCTAGGAGGATTGGGAATATAGATCTTGGGTGCACCCCATTAATCTTGTAGGCATGCCTCAAAGATAGTATTTAGGCAGCTCCAAACTTAGAGAAGTAGACAGGAATTTGTACTTTGGAGTCTTCCCTGTTCTGAAATCTGCCTTCTTACACCAAGTGGGGCACTTCCAGTATCTTCCTCTTATCATGTTTATTGGGGAAGTTTAAAAAAATCTAGAACTATCACAAGTTTATCATCATAGCAACAGGTTATTTTTTTTTTTTAACAGATATAATATGTGCAATAAGAGTAAAATATACTGATTTTACTCAGAAGGATTATGGTATCAGCTAATTAGCTGCACCCAAAACAGTATAAAGGGTAGGCCCTGTAGGTTACAGAGAATGTTTACACTTTAAACATTAAGTAGTCATGTCTGTTTCCACTTCACTTTTCAGTAAAAGCGATAAAGGGAAGCAGCAGTGGGAGCTGGAGTGGGGTGGTTAGGACTTGTACAACAAGATGCTTTCTGGATGCCTTAAACCCAAGGTTTCCTTTCAGCCTACAGTGTTGGTAAACAGACTCCAACCTGGGCACTCATATTTGTGTGAGGTGCTGGACAAATAAACGAGAGAACTTCACTTGTGAACCAAACATAAAAACTTCATGTTAAAAATAAATGTGTCTGCCACAGTTTGAACACAGTTCATGTTGTTGTAAACAAAGTAGTGTGCAACTGTACAAAGATCACATTGTTTGTGAAACTTGGTAACTGTGCAGAAATGTGTGGAGTACTCCAAAGATGATGGCTCTGATGATCTCAGTCCGAGAGTCAGATCCTAAAGGCAAGTTAAACGGAACTGTTTTACTAAGGGATCTGCAAACTTCAGAGCAATTACTTTTTTTAATTATTCTAACTAGAATCTTTACACTGGAGGGGAAAAAAAAAGTAAGTAAATTGATAAATTGTTTACCTTCTCATGCTTCACAGCAACCAGCTGTATTAAGACAATCTATAGCATTCAGAATTATAGAATTTGAGGTTCAAAGCATGAACATGTGAAAAAGCAGGTGCCAAACAGACATTTTTCTACTGATTTAAATATTTCTCTGATATTTCAATAGACTTACTAGAAGTAAAATGCGTGACATTTTCCCTAAGTAGTAATGTTTCCAAGGCATTATAGTTACTTTAACATAGTAGCAGTTTGCAGATTCTTCATGCAGATACTTTGATGGGAATTCATTAAGAGAAGGTCAATGACAGAATTGATTTTAAAACCTGCAACCTTACAAGTGCACGTTAGAAAAACCTCTTTTTTTTAGCATTAAAAGCATAGTATTGACACTGAGAAAACTTGAAGTCACAAGGTTTGTTGTTTGTTTTTTATTTCAGGGAGTTGGGGTGGAGAGGATGTTGTGCCTCTCCATCACCCTTTCAGGTTTTGCTAGACCAGAAAGAGTCTCTCACCAAGTTGGTTAATGATTTTGGAAGTTAACATATAAAACAAGAAATGCAATGGAAAACTATTAAGACAGCGCAGAAGTAAAGTCTATACTCCCTGTTAACCCTGAAGTTTTAGTGGGCTTTTAGAAGGGCATAGGAGTGTGGCTTTAGCCTTAAGAGGTAAAAAAATAGCTTATAAGTGGAGACCTTTGATTTACATTTTCAGGCATTACTTGGCAAGATTGTCAGTTACTTATTTCAAACTTCCTGAAATATGTCTGGCACATCAGTAGTTGGTTTTGTTTTTTTTTTTTCCTCTAATGCTTCCTTTAAGGGAAGGGGTAACCTCTACTGAAGATTAAGGACAGATAGTAAAAGGTTTGATAGAAAACACTCTTTGGGAGCAGGTAAGTACATTACAAGGGGCTAGGGTTTTGTGCTTTGTTGCTACAAAAGCTAAATGAAAGATAGTTTGCAGGCTGCATTGAAGCAGTCTTTACAAATGCTTTCCCAGTACTACCATAGTTCTTGAACCCATGAAATTGGAGGAATTATTCCATGTTCTCTCTCAGCATGTATTAATTCTCATATGGGAATGGAAGGCTTGTGAGAGAGTAACTTACTAGGAAAATTTTAAGTTTGCTGAGGGGTCTAAAATATTGACTGATCAAAAAGTTCTTTTTAAGCATTGGGTGTTGTGTAGAATGTCTCCTGACAGTAATTGCTATTCTTGTTCAAAGCTACTGTTGCTTTAGCCATCTACCTCTATTGCCCAAGAGACTTGAAAACCTATTTTTTTGTTATAAATTGCCGTAGTAGAAAGATCTACTTCCTTTCAAAAGAGGGATCTGTGTGTAATTCTGTGACTGTGTTGAAGGAAATAGTGTCTGAGTACAAAGTTAGAAAAATCTCCTAGATTATAAAGGGCTGTCTTTTACTCTTGGAGACATAATGTCATTTTACAGGGTTTCATGTCATGAAGACTCTGATTTTGTGTATTTCTATTAATAGCCAGGTCACCTTTACAGTAGTCACTGTGCTGGCTTCCCTTAAGAATATTAGGAGATAGTAGCAGTAAAACAATGTGTGAGTGTGAGTGTGTGTGTGTGTGTGTGTGTGTGCACATGCACGTGTATGTGTATGATTTAGTGTGGTAACAAGTCCAAAGTTTCTACAAATGGTATTAAATTAAAGCTGAAAATATTGTCCCTAACTTTGTTTTGCAATATATGAGAGCTTATATAGCATTTGCATAATTCCAGCACTGCTGAGTGCTCAGGGCTAGAATGGTTTATCTTGTGATCACACGCTCCAGCTGTGCATTTTGGCAAAATAGTGATACAGGCATTTTAGCTACACACTTTGTCCACATGAAACTGAATCCAGTCATTCACAGGCATTCAGCTTGCAGTTGGACTTCATTTCTACTTGTGTTTTCATGGAAGATCAGTCCCCTAGGCAGGCCATTCGCTGAGGGTAAGTTTGATCCTAGAGTCATCTTGATTGCAAGTTCTCACTGCTACAGTTTCTGTGCAATCAGCACTTACTTAAACTATACAAACTATGAAGGTGTTTTAACATGCACAGAAGGGAAAGGGACAGAAAAGTCAGGTGAGTGTGCCCACAGAACATACATTAGACTCGTCAGTTGTTTCAGCACCATCAGTTTAGTGCCTCCAGTGTGTAACAGAAAAGCACATTCTTTTAACGTGCTGGATGGAGGAAGCATAAATAAAATTGTAAAACACAAAATTGTTAGTCCAGGGGGTGCTAAGGCTACAGTGCAAGTAAGATACAACTGGAAGTATTTACTTCTTTGTCCAGTTGATATGGATTAATTTTAAATTACTGTAAAAAAATGGCTGTGATTAATAGCAGTGGTAGAGTTATTTGAGATATTGTGAAAACACACTTTCACAACTGTGGTGTTTTGGTTTTGTCTCTGTGTATGTGTGTATAGCTACTGGAAGACACTTAAGTTTTGGTTCTGCTTTCCCAGCAAATTTGTAACCAATATACATTAAAAAAAAAGAACAAAACCAACTCAAGCACAGCAACAGCTGTCTGTTTAATTTTGTTGTCTAGCTAGGTAGGTTTGGAACAAGATATCATTGTATAGGTTGCAGAATTGAATTGTGATGTTAATCCAAATCTGCTTATTTTGAATAACTATAACATTTTTGTTTGCGTACAGTAATGCTCTTGGAATAGATTTTTGTGTGACCAAAGTATTTCTGTTTAGTTTTGTGGCATGGTTTGTATCTATTCAGCATAAAATTCTGTTAGGTGTAAAAACAACAAAGTACTGGTAATTCTTATTCATTGGGGTTCCATGAGAACTGTCGTATTTATTTGTTTACATTAAAGTAGTCTTAGTTTATACAGATTACTTCCCTTTTTCCTCTAATACCTAGGGAAGTTACTTCCAAACAGCCAAAACTTTCACTGGTTATGTAGAAGTGGAACTACCAGTGAACTATAGAAAAAAAATTGCACACCCTGATCTATGAAGGGAATGACATTCCTTTCAGAAGCTCCACTATTCTGCAAAGTAGCCTTTGTTTGCCATTACTAGTGAGCAAGTTGTCCTGTTTATGCATTGCAGTCTTTCTTTAGCCAGGACACTACTCATATATGCATTTAACAAATCCTTAATATTTAGATCTATAGTATCATAATGTCTTTCATGGAATAAATTTAGAAAGGTAAAAATATTTTTTTTTCCTTCTTTCATATCATTTTCTGTTTTAAATCTGCTGAAAGGTTTTGGGTTTTTTTAATAAGCATTTAAAATAATACCTGGAACCAGTAGCTATTTTTACACTTTAAAATTTGTAGGTCAAACAGTTGTTACTGAACAAGTAGGGTTTTCCCCAGGTTTTTTTCCCCTCTTGCCATCTAGGCTGCAGAAAAGCGAGTATATTATCATAGGACTTGATGACTGAAGCATGGACATCTATTTGGTAAACTCATTGGCTTGATAATAGAGAGATGAGGATTATGCACCACAATTTCATAATTTTTCTGGTTAGAGATTGACATGTGGTATCTGAACTCAGGATCTCTGCACTGACTTGTTCATGTCAGGCATGCAGGGGAGAAAGCGGCACTTTCATCCTCATCTGGAGCTAGTAGACCATAGAATTCCTATAAGCACAAAACTTTCCAGCCTACCTTCTCAGCTTCTCTAAGAGCAATGATTCCTCATGGTCTGTTCAGAGCTTAAGCAGAAATTGTGGGTTTGTCAAGGTAATTAAGAATTCCATGATGTTTAGTCACTCAAGGTGACTGACTATACGTTCCTACAGATGAGGCTAACTTCAGAACCCCCCTAAAAAATGGAAGTAGAAGCACATTTTTCTGGATGAAAAGATCTGTTTTTCAGAAATATGGCCTGGAACAGCTAGAATCCAGGGGCTCTGGAATTGAAGTAATGTGTTGGCTCTTTCACTCATTTTAGGTCAAGCCCAACAGACAGGGATTATTACTGTTTACTTAACAAGTAATTACTTGTAATTTACTTGTATTAATCTCAGTAACCTGTCCTTGAAACTGAATGGAATTTTGCGGGATTGGGGAAGATAAATTTGACAGATGATTTGTCTTTTGTACGGATGTATAGAACCTAGGAGGGGGGAAAAGAGAGAGGCAGGTTTACTGTGATGTGCTGGGAGATGGTATACCAGAGATTGCAACACTGAAGCATGATTTACAGATAGCGAGTTTGAAAGGTAGGGTTATTCCTGGATGCCTGGTGTACAGCCCAGAATGGCAGTTCTCTCACAGAACCCCAAGTCTTATGCATAACTTGTTTTTCTATTTGTGGGGGAGAAAAGGGGCAGTCCCTTTACAATTGAATTCACACAAGGAAACTTGAAATTGTAGGTGTTCTTTCAGTCTATAGTTTTATTAAGTGCTTACTTTTAAATATTGTCAGTGAGAAGGTTCTATCTGGTGACAAATGTTTATATTTCTTATGGCTGCATTGTAAAGATTCAAAAATGTACAATAATGAATTTCTTACTATGAAATAAGGAGTAAGATTTCTACAACTGCTATAGATTTTGATGTGAGCTGGTTTTTAAAATCTTAGCCACTTAAATAAAATCTTCCTTGCCTTTAAACAAACACTGTCACTGATTTTTGTTACCAGTAATTTGATAGATATTGGATCATGATTGTACATGTCCAAGTAACTGGTGAAAACATTATAAGTAAAGGCTGTTTGATCTGTCTGAAGTAATACCTAGATTGGAGGTCAACTTCCAAAAAATTCTAACCCTCCTTTCTTTTCAAAAGTCACAGAAAAAGTCGTTTCACTAATGAGACAACATCTTTGTGGAAGCTTTATAGGACTAGTTTCAGGACATGCAAAATAACTTGGATATACTATACTTTTCTATACTTCATATAAAAAAGTTGTTAAAAAAACCCTAAAATCAGCCCACAAAACACATACAAACACTACATCAAGAAATAACATAAGCTAAGTTCTTTGTCATCTGAAACTCTAGAAGTCTTCAGGCTGGAAGGGTTGCTTTCATGTATCGCATCTCACCAGAGCTGATCTGGCTCTATCACTCCGGCCTGCACAGGACTGGGTCACACCCCAGGAGCAGGATGACCCCAGGTGTGATTAGAGCACTCGCTCTACGGCTTTTGGCTGTCAGTCTGCACTCTGAGGAGAGAAGGATGAGAGGGAGGTCTTTTGCATGGGATAACAGAGGATTTGTTGCTCTGGGGAATCTTGGGGGCAAAAGACAGAAAATGCAAGCGTGCAACAGCTGAAATAGGGAGGCGGTTCAAAGGGAGGGTACAAAGCATCAGCTAATCAGAGATATCCTGGGGAGGGTAAAAGGCAGGGCTCACAAAATCATCATCCAGTGAGGGAGGTAGGGGGAGGAAAGTTGGGTCACATGGACTAATCAAGTGTCGAAGTTTAGGGGATTTCCGAAGTGGAATTCCAAGCATGCAGTGGGCCTAAGACAGATTGACAGGAGACTCAGGGTAGATTGACAACGTGGGGTGGGAGGGTCTCATTTGGACCAAACCATCAACTTAGGTAATAACAGAACATAGTATTAACAAGAAACACACTGCAACATTCATGTTTCCAGGCCTCAGTAACTGTTTCAATGTTTTAAAATGGTTTAATTTGACAAGAAAAAAAAAGAAAAATTGTGAGCAAGTTTAAAATCAATACTTATATATACATCATAATTTAATGCTTTTCATATTTTTATCTGATACCATTAAAATTTTAGTAACACTGGAACTACTAGGTCACATACACATCCTAAATTTATCAAGTAGAGCAGATTCCCAAATCTTAAAAATGAGATTCACTTAATAAATTATAAAAAGAATTTAATATAAACAAAAAGACAATTAGGAGACAAAAGAAATAAAGCAAAGGGTTAAAACGGCCGGGTGCCCTGGCGAGTTGCCAGGAACACACCTGGTATCTTGGGAACACTCTTTTTATCCCCCCCTGCTGTGAGGGGTTAATGCATATTCAAAGCATGTCCCCTCCCTGGTTCTGCCTTCTTAGATCATGCTTTTGTACAATTTTTACTTTCTGCTGGTCAGCATATTTTTTGCTGGTCATCATTATTCTAGCTGGTCAGCATTATTTTGGAGTTTGGTTTCCTTTCTTCTGCAAATGGTCACTGGTCGATAAGAGTCCAGGCCTCTCATCCTTCCTTTTGAGGGCAGCTGGGCTTCACATCTTCTGCTCATAACAGTTGGGGCTCTATTGTTCTTCTCCTGATAACAGCTTGGGCCCCACTGTCTTTGCCCTCTGGGGTTTCCTTGCCTTGTACCTAGGAAATTCTTTTAAGCTTAAGACTTGTTAGCAAGAAAAAAGTACATACATAGCTAAAAAGTATTTAACATATAAGATTCATCTGTGAAAGCCAATATCACAATACAAATTTATAACACAAATCAGTCTTTCATTTGAAGGTTCATTTTAGAGTGAACATAATTGGAGAAGCCTGCACAAAGCTTACCATAGAAAACAGCCCTGGTGTTGAATTCTACTTGAGAAATCTTTGCTTTAGTTTGAAAGACTTAACTTCATTATACTGAATGACCTACCAAAAAATGCTTGTCAAATGAATGTTATAATTTTTTTAGAGTAATTAGAAGCAAAATACAGGTATCAAATGCTAAGTATAGATAATCAAAATACTTTAACCATGATACTAATTAATAACAGTAGTTTCAAGAGTAGTGACAACTTGTATTTGTTTTGTATTATTTTTGTATGTTTGTAATTGTAATAACAAATTGTAGTAACAAATTTTCATGTATAACTAAAAGACAGATACAGCACAAAAGCAATGTTTAACTCAACTCCTAAGATGCTATCTAAAGCAGCAATAAGAAATAAAGTTGCTCTGATTTGTCTGGAACCAAACTACCTAAGTGTCTTATTACTGGACTTTTAGATTTGGGTTCTTTTTCCCTTTGAACTGAAGATTGATGAGAGGGAGGCGTTTTTTTCTCTCGTTAGGTCTCAGTTGTTTTTCTTATCAGTATTACAAGGTACAAGGAGCTATGTGCGCTATGATAGAAAAGGGGTAAAATGGCTAACAAAGATCTTCTTCAAGGTCTTTTATATGTCCATTTACCCAATTAACAGATGCCAACCAAGCTATTTTTCTTAGTGACCCCATGACCCAACACCTGTGTGCTGCACTGCGGCATTTTCTACCCAATCACCTACTACTACCCAAAAACCCCTAGGAAAAGAACATGAAGAAAGAAGAAGGACAAGGGACAACACCCTAAATCCTCCATCTTGTCTTCGGCTCTCTAAACTACTTTAAACTCTAAACCTCAACCCATTCACCCAGTGATTTAAGAAGCTTTCTAATTTACACATTTACATTTTCAATCTTTTCTACTTAACTCTACCTGTTCTCTCCATGGTGCTATGCGAAACTCAGTGCTTTTTTGGGGGTCAGAGTTAGGCATTACTGATAAAGGTATATACCTTGCGTCTCTGACCCCAACACCTAAGATATGATAAATTAGGCTAATCCTTAAATCCTTGAAGTAAGAGTCCTAATATGGCTCCATTTTTGTGGCATGAGTGACTCCACAGAAGTGGAGCTTTGGAATGACAGTTTTGCTTAGAACTCAAAGAAGCCACTAGTGTTTTATTAACTTCCAGCTAACATGATGAATAACTTCTAGTTTGCCAATAGCAACAAAAAAAAAAACAAAAAACAAGTTAGGCTTTCAAAATAATAGGCCAATCTTTTTCACATGGAAAGTATTTGTGATAAATCTCATGGCTGCTGGATACCAGTTTAAACACTACTCTTACCTTGAATTACCCTTCATAAATCTATCATAAGGCCTTGCTTTGGCCATTCTTTCTGGCCAGTTCAGCATCAGTTTCTAGGTTCTTACTGTCTCATGAAAGTCACTTTCAGGGTGGTTCCCTCAGCAGGAGATGATACACTGTGGTTGGTACCATTTTGATTCACGCTTTACTTGAAAAGAGAAAGCAAGGGAAGTCCTGAGCTGCTTCATTAAAAAAAAAAAAAAAAAGTGTAACAGCTCATTAAGAGTATATAGAGTGCAGCCTTTCAGGTGCTATACAGACATCTCCTTCATACGTGCTCAAATTTGGAAACATGAAAAAATAGTTACAGCCATCTCTGTCTAGGTACCAAGCACTTCATGGAGCTTCTTTGCTTGCCTTCTGATAGCTTGAGATGGTTTCAGGGATTGATGTACAGACTGTGAGTTTTGTGCTATTAGATAGTAGTAGTTTGATATTTCTTGTTTCCTGCAGAAAAACAACAGGACTACCATTAGCAGCATGAAGTAGAGTTAATTACCTGATTGTCACACAAGTTGCTGGAAAACAGATGGGGGAAAGGAAGAGATCTGGTACACTTTCACTGTGTAACTGTTCTAAACACTAGCAGGAAAATATTTTGTTATCTTCAGTGAACAAAAATGGCAGTACATGAATTAAATCCTGCGATATTTTAACTAGCAACAGGAGCATTTCCTGTGATATAATCTAACTCATTAAAATGCAAAACATTAGAACAATACATGGAACTAGAAACAATCACTTGAAATCAAGGTTTGCTTCATCATGAAAAAATGAAAAGAGAGCACTAACATTAAAATTCATGACAATTGGATACCAGAACAGACAGTCTCATGCAAGACTAAAGGCACCTTCAAAAAAGTTCATTTCACAATTATTCCAGTAGGCAACTAGGCAGTAACAGAGCACATTGTATGCATCAAAACATGCAGGAGCGCTGCACCAAGTTGGGGAAGCAGTACAGATCACTGCTGAAAACATCAGTCCAGCATTTGAAACTGCTCTCATTTTTCTTGAAAAGTTACAGCAAAGTGCCTTGCACCTATCTTTGTTGCTAAAATAGAACACAGTATTCAGGATGTACATTTCCCTTTAATAAAAAGATCACTTCCAACATAATGGGTGAAGATATTTATGTCACATCCATTTGGGTACAATTGCTGCGTTTAAAAATGCCACCAATACAGTTATGAGCTACTGTTAATTGTGATAGCATGAACTCAACTACTATGAAAATACGAGGGATGGAAAAGAAGGGCTGTAAAATCAGACAGCTCAAGATAATGGTTGGTTCTCTCATGCTTTGTGATCATTAGTAGCCAATGAGAACTGAACTTGAGTGACAAAAACATTAGTCATTTTTTGGTCTGGGGTGAGAAAAGCTGATGTTTGCATAGAAGTTCATTGTGAACCCAACAAAGACTCCCTAATCCACAACTTAGAAGTGAAGTTTTACAACTGCACAATCACCTGCTGCAACAGAGACAGCCAGGGTGAATATGAAGGAAGAACCCTGTGGTTCTACATAATACTGCCTTAAAGCAGCATGAGATAATAAGCCTTTCTCTCTTTTAACAGCAGGTTTTCTCCCCACAGATGCATGCAGGCACAGACAAGGTAAGTGAACAACTACTTTACCTGGTTGCTACTATCTTCAGTTATGAATGAGAGAAACTGTCATATCACTAGCAGATAGGAGAATATTTGGAGTGAGATTCAGTGAACTTTCAGTGGATATGATAAAATTAACTTGATACAAGCTTTGACTTATAGTTATCTAGACATGGTCCCATTGGTACAAATTTTTGCAATTATCTGGGATGTTAAGCCCTTACCTCTTTGTAGGTAAAGTGCTTGATGCTAAACTCTCTCTAGAGAATTTGAGGTGCTTGACATTTAGTTATTGAATGCTTGACATCAAGTGTTCTAAGAGATTAAGAAGTTTAGGGAATAATCCTGTGACAAGATTTCTGATTTAATTTTTATTTTCTTAATATGGCTAATTCAGAATGATATAACCTTCACAAATACAGCAGCCTACGCCTTTGTGGATTAACCAAGGTGTTGTATAAGAGGCTTCTTCATCTGAGTACCATGGATTGTTCATTAACAAAACGCTACCTAATAAAAGGATTTTTTTAATAGATGTGCAGACATCAGTAACTGTGTCAGCACACTGGAATTTTCCCCCCTCCTTCCCCAGCCTGGATTGGCACCTCTTTTAGACAAGAGTCAGGGAGGTACTGTTCTCACACAAGGTCAAAAGTAGGCTCTTTCTGCTAAAAATCAGACTTCCACAACAAGGAAACTAAAGACAAGGAGAGCATCTGACAGATTTTAGAAGCTGCAAATCCAACGGCAGATTTAATCTTCCGCGGTATCTTGAAGAAAAAAACGGATATACTACATTACACCTGAAAAAGTTCTGCAACTATTCCTCATCCTAAATTACAGGGACTATTAAGCCTGCAATTGGCTATATTCAGGTGGCAGGTAACTTGTGCCAAGAGTTGAGGCACACTTAGCAGTATTTACCTCTCCTCTTTCACAATGGCATCATCAAATGCTTGGGAGATACGCTTCAAGTGGCAAATCCCTGAAGAGACCAGTTCCAACTTGCAGTCAAACTCTCTGCAAACAGAATCGTGGTTGCTGAAGATCAAACAGGACAGGGCTGACTAGGTGACACTATTCAGGCCTCCATCCCTGCAGTACCACTCTTGTTACCTCTAGACTTTATCCAGAGGAGTTTAGGGCGGTGTCAATTATGCTCTTAATTCCATTGGCCAACTGCTTCATAGCTCCATTCATCCCCCAAACAGCTCTCTTCCAACTCAGCCACAGGATTCAGATTCATAAGGCTTGGATTCAACTTCTACCTTTAACCTTTCTTGTGACTTTGACCAAAAGAAAAACCTATGTGCACATTATGAAGCATTTCCCTAGCTCACAACCCTTGATCTAATTTGTGTATCTTGCTTGAGGCAAGAATCTCTCTATAAAGAACTCAGCATAAGAAGAGCTATTCCTGGTATCTTTGGATTACAAATAGCAGCTTTGGAAAAGTTACAATTAACTTGGAGCAAGATACATACAGCACATTTTCCTTCACCCAAAAAGCACCAGCAAAGAACCCAGGTATGTCTCTAGGAAAAAATTACTTTCTATGTTTCAGCTTTATGCAGAGCTCAGTCCCTGTCTATACAGGGAGCTGGAACTATTTTAACTATTCAAGCAGCACATTCCTACACACCTTCAGGGGAATAGGACAGAAAACTTCATACTTTGCCTTTTACTTTACCAGATAATCTAATCAGAGAAGGAAAAAAAAAAAAAAAAAGAAAAAAAGGGTTTAGAAGAGAATGTGACTTACATCTTTCTGCTGGAAGGAGCAGGTGATGAATAAGGGCTCTTTAGTGCTGCTGCTCTTCTGGATCTCCGGAGAGAGACAGCATTTTTACCAAGCCAGGATGAGAAATCCCTCCATTCTCTATGTTCTGATGCCCTTGTTGATCCAAGCAAGGCCCTTTTGCCAGAACTTGGAGTGCCTTTAGAACTGGTTGCTGGAGTAACGCTCTTATAGCAAGGTGTTTGAGGTGTAGCACTTCTTTTTGTGGTAGAACTGGTCACACAGCTTCTGCTGATGGATTCAGCTGGAAAGGTCACCACTGAGCGTACTGGGCTTTGGCAAGACTTCTGTATTTTCTGAAAGAAGCATTAGACATGTAAGGCTAAATTAACTCAAGTAACCTCGAGTTTGGAACCAGGAAGACTAGGAATATTTGGGCTGAATTCCTAGCTTCCATTCTCATATCAGGTTTCAACTAACATAAATGCATCTTAACCTCTGTACTCATTTGCATTGTAGGAGTCGCTTGCATCCCTTGGTACTGATCAAGGACCTCAGAGCAGGCATTGGAACAAAGCTCCTGCTGCTCTTATGTCGCCCTGAAAACTCAGCTTCTGAGCTTGCTAACATAGTTTTCTAAAGACTTTCCCAGGACAGTAACTGTAAACATAGATATGTGTACATTCTTTCTGTTACACGTCTTGTGATGGACATCTCTCATGGCCAGTGCAGTGAGAAAGTGTTATCCTGACCATCCAATCCCTGGCTGTGGTCAGGAGCCTATAAATCCTAGGGGGAAAAATAAACTTTCTCTTCTCTTCACCACACCTCGACCTGTGTCCGTGTGATCTATTCATCTTCAGCGGTAACACTCTTATGCTGGAAAATGTCAGGCTCCCCAACACAGACCTCATGTATTTAAAAATCTGATGTCTCCCAAGAAAGGGAAATGCAAGCTTAAATCTGCTACCCTGCTACCTTGTAGCAGGTTTTGTCAGTCTAAATTTAGATTAACTATAATGAAGAACATGGTAGTAAACAGTATGGGTACAGGAGAATAAATAAAAGAAAAAAATTCAACATGCTGCATATTTCTCTGTAAGAATTCTTTGCAAGCAATGGCAATCTCTACCCAGCTTCCTTCGTGTGAAGGCTGCCCTGCCATATATGATTAAATACAGTAGGGGAAAAGCTCTTATTTCATAATAAAATAAAATAAAATGCTTTCACCTTCCTCCATTCTGCCAGATCTATAATTTGCCTGTCTATACTTTAAGAAAAAATATTAAAATTTTAAAAGTTAGTAGCTATGAGACAACTACTAAGTTGGGCAAGTGTGTGCGAATGGACTCTCTGGAATACAGCACACAGTACAGAATTCAGAAATCTTAGTGCTGGAGTTGAAGCAAAAACTAAACTCTATGTTCCAGTGCAAAGGCAAAATACCTGGGACACTGTTCCAAAAGCATATTTTGCTTTGATTGTCTGAAGAGTTTGGCACCTCTGTCTTGGTTCTGGACTTCCCCTAGTTGGGGTTTTATGAAAATGCAGCTCTACTCGCTTTAATGGTGCCCGTTTTCTTAAAGACATGCGAATGGTATTGAGAGAACTCAGAAAGGCCCTTCTCTTGAATTTGTCAGGCATAGGGCTCTCATTCTCACTAAGGTCAGTTAGGAGCTGATGTTTCCGCCACACCACTGTTGCTTTGACATTCTGGAGCACAGATGACATCTTGTTCCAGTTCTTGGTCAACTTTATTTCTAAAACAAAATGAGAGCAAAGCTTAGACAGAACAAGGTACAAAGCAGAGGAAAAAAAAAGAGAAATGGAAACTGTTACACGATATATTTGGTTACACTTGCCTTTAGCAGGAAAACCGGAGCTGAGCAGATTTTTACTTGGGGTCTTGAAAGAGAACAGGGCAGATTTCTATAGCTATTTAGGTTTGTGCAAGTCCATAAAGAAGGCAATTCCACTGCAAGACTCTAGTTTGAGAGGTAGAATGCTCTACGAGTGCATTTTTTTTTGTTTGTGTCTCAGATCAAAGTCTGATATCCCAAATTTTTGCTTTCTTTAATGAAAACAATCTTCCACTGCCAGACAAGTTTACACAGCTGCTATTGTCTCCTGCCGTGCTTGCTAGCTGAATACTTCTACATCAGTCACAGTTGACTGTGGATACATAAATCCTGAAATAGACAGAATCATTCCTAGCAGAAGACTTTGGTGGGAAGGGCTAAAATTCTAGTTATCTATATGATAATTTAAACATATGCACATCTATACATTCAACTCTTGATTTTCACTCGCTAGCAAAAATGAGTCAGGTGAAATGACCCGAGAGAGCCGCTGCTGCCCAAACGGGTATTGCACAGGACAGCGCGGTGCTCTATTCCTTCCGGAGGCCACGGCGGTCTGGGACAGCCCCAGGCCTCGTCCAGAGCCGCTCCCGCCGCAGGGACCCCACTCTGCTGGCGCTGGCCGTGCACTGACAGCCACAGCAGATCCGCAGTGCGGCCACATCGGGCTAACGGGACACGGGGGCACCGGGCAGGCCCAGCCAGAGCCGTTATTGCGCCCACCAGGACGGTAGAAACAAGCGCGAAAAGTGCGGCCAAGGCCGGAGGAGACGCGCCCGGGAAAAGCGGGCCGCTCTAGCAGCCGCTCAGGGCAGTACTCACCCAGAGCGCCGAACGAGACCGGGACCCGATCAGGACCGAGCTGCTGCCTCCCCGCAGCAACTGCTCTGTGCGCCGCCACCGCGTTTGAATGCCGCACCGCCCCCTCCGCGCCCCCGGATTGGCGGCGCCGCCGCCGCCGCCCGCCACAATTGGCTGGGCCCCGCGCGCGCGCCGCTGCCGTTACTCGGCACGGCGCGCGGAGCAGCCGCGAGTGAGGAGGGAGGCGCGTGCCGGCGCTGAGGGGAATGGCCCGGGCCAGCGGCGCAAGTGCAGGGGCTGCGCTGCCCCTCCGCCCGCGGCTCTGGCGCCTTTGCGGACCTCGGCCCAGAGATCCCCGTCAGCTGGAGTAGTAAAAGGACTCAGGCTGGGTTGCCCGTTTGGGTATCCAAGCCACAGCTCCTGTTACTTCTGGTAATTATCGGTCAAAGTCTTAGCAGGTCTTTGTTTGCTTTTACTCCACGGGCTTCTGCAGCTCTTGCTGGAGAAAACAGCTAGTGTAACTGTCCGTGTGGGACCGTAAACCATCCGGGAATGCCCTTTGAAGCAAATCGGGCAGCAAAGAGGGCCAAGGGCAGAGGATGTATGTGTTCAGCGGTGGGGGATCTTATTTTGATTTCTTTTTCTTACCCAAGTGTCAAACAAGACATGAAAAGTATTCATTTATCTTTAAATGACTGATGCCTGAAAAAAAAAATGCTCTAGAAGGAACTGTAGCAGGAACTGGTTTTTTTCCGAAGATTTATTTTCCCCACACCAAGTTAAACTCAGAGCTGATAGCTAAAACACCTCTTTAGACTTGGCTTACAACGATGGGGAAGCCAACCCAGTAACACTGCAGGATACCTCTTGAATCTCACTACTGGCTTATAAACAAACATACTTTTTACAAATTCATAAGAACTCTGGTTTTTAAAAAGTTCCTCTTGATGGTGCAGCCCTTTGTATTCACACACTAATAATGATGAGTGTAATGTAATAAACATCCTTTATGAACAGATGTGTTTCTATGTGTTGCAGCCCTATATTCTGTTCTGCTTTCCTCTGTCCATTGACTTCAGGGCATCCAAGTAGCTGGAGTGTTAGATCTCTTCCCCTGTGTATTCCCCACTCCTAATCTCTATAGTAAAAGTTTCAGGTTCTTCTTGCTAGCAAACTGCAGCTTCAGCCACCATATTTTAAGACTTGGCTTGGATTTTTGAATACTGATCTAGAGACCTCCTAAATGACTAATAGTTCAGTAAAACAAAGAGTTCTTCTTGAGGGTAGTGCATACAAGAGAGAGAGTCAGGTGGTAATCAGACCACACACTCAGTTTCTAAGGGTTATCTTTGTAGCTGGGGATGTGGACTGGCACTTTGAGTGGCAAGAGTGGGCAGAGGAATCTCTAAGAATAGAAATGGTGCTAACTGAAGAGTATGCTAACAGTCAGAGAGATTCTGTGTGACAAAAGACAAACAGCAGACTGAAGCTTAACAGTGCTATCAGCCTGTCCTTTCATGCCTGTTTATAAAATTGAAACAGAAATATCTGAGCCTTTGTAGAATTGTAAACCAATTCTCATGGATCTGCATGTTTTCTTCTTCTGGTGTGCTTCTTGTTTCCATCCATTTCAACTTTTTTATCCAGCCTTAATCTAGGTTAGGGTACTGCTTGTCATGGAATGGTACCCCAGAAGGCTATGAAAAGTCATTATAGCTAAGTTTGCACTGATGGTCCTGTTCAAATGTATACTGCTCAAAGAACTGAGTACTTTTAAACAGGCATCAGATCACAAACCATGGTCAATTAATTGTAGCTGATGCTAACCAAAGGTTTTGAAGAGGGTGTGGCTGCTGTAGCAGCAGCTGATACCATTTCACTGTTAAGCTAGACTGAAGAAAAAAAAGTTAAAAGATGTGTCCTGTGCTTCACTCTTTTTTTTTCTTTTTTCTTCTTTTTTTTTTTTTTTTTTAATTATTATTTAAGTAAGACTACAGTTTAAACTCAGGAGTTTGTTTGACTCTGACAGCTGGAGTACAGAGGCAAAGGGTTGTTGGTTTTGATTGTGAAGAAGCAAACTTGCATCCATTTGTTTAGAAGCCTATTATGCTGGGATTGGCAAGAAATCTACACACAGCTTTCTGCATTTTGGTTTGACTCAAGACCTGGAAGAGAAGTTCTCTCAATGGAAGATGACAGTGAACCTGAACAAAGGTCCTGGGCCTATCTACCTGATGTCTGTCTGAGGCATGTCTTCCATTGGTTAGATGACAGAGACAGATCTCGGGCTGCCTTGGTCTGTAAAAAATGGAGTTGTGCCATGCACTCTGGATCTCTCTGGAGATGCAGAACCATCACGTTCTATGGCCAGCCATCAAGGGCACGCACACTGGAGTTTCAAAGTGCACTGTGGTATACCAAGAAATTTGGCAAGTATTTGAAGCACCTTGAGATCAAGTTATCAAATCCTTACAATACCCCCTTTATCAAAAAATTTCAAGTGATTATGAGAGGTCTTCTTTCACACCTGGGAAAGTGTAATAGTCACCTAGTATCCCTGAGCATCAAGTACCTAGAGTTAGACTGCTTGATCTGGAAAAATGTAGTTAGGGCTCAGTTTATCAAGAACTTAGCTGCCTTCCTGAAAAGAATGAGCCATCAACTTGATTATCTTAATTTAAAAGGAGCAAGAATAACTTTGGAAGAAGGCTGTGAGCTTCTGAATTCTCTGAGCAGCTTGACTAATAGAAGCTTTATATCTGAAATCAATATTGAGGATTTCTTCAGTCTCCACCTTTCTGTTTACAGCAGTGCCTTGTTCCACCAAACTATGTCAAAGTTCCACAGGCTAACCACCCTGACTTTCAATTATAACTGCATGTCTGATGAACTGCTGGACATCCTGCGGGAGCACAGCTCTCATTCACTATGCACCTTGAATATCAAGTGTCATATCCATGACCCTCATGGGCAAGTGGTCTCAGGAATGTCCTGGGCAAACTTGGCCAAGAGAGCCCCAAAACTGAATGTGAACTTCTTCTTTGAAAGAGTAATGAAGCATGATCACCTAGCTAGGATCCTACTCGTGGAGATCCCAGTTAGGAGCATCAGCATACGGAGCTGCTATTTTAGTGACCCAGACTGGACAATGAGACCTACCCTCACCAACCTTCTCCCAGCTTACTGGCATGGTCTGCAGGTAAGGGAAACAATAGGGGCAACCCTACGGCAATATCACAAAGCTATACAGAGTAATCATGTAGGCCTTCTACATGACAGCAGTCAGAAACAGAAGTTCCTGACTGCTTCAGTTTTACATTCAGAGGGCAGTTTTCACAAGTGAGTAATTTCAATGTTTCACCCATAGTGTTAGTTCATTAAGTAATCCTTGTCTAGTTATAACGCACCATAATGCTATCAGGCTACTCTGTTTTGGCAATGCAAAAATGTCCTACAGCACACCTAAATTAGCTGTGTCAAAATTAAATTAAATTTGCCTGCGTTAAAGCACTTCCATGTCACAAGAGATGTGTCACCAAAGGTTTGCAACACCTGACCCACATAAGTGAGTATCAGGTCTTTGCACACCAGAGGGAAACACATGGCCTTACACCTGATGGTTGCTGACTGCTTTAAGTTCTGTTTCATTGTAGAGTTTCCAGTAAACACCAGAGATTTGTAAAGCTTTCTAGAAACCATCATTGGCTCTACTCTTGTCTCTGGGATAATTTTCATTATGTCAGATAAGATCATGGTATGATCTGACTGTGGGTACAGCATTTTCTAATAAATGTACAAGGGATCACCCCATCTTAGCAGGAGAGTGTTAACACATACACTGTTGTCAATGTAAAAGAGATTCTCCACTAATGTCAAGGTACAAAATTGATCTGCTGACACTCATTTTTGTTGGTTAACTTGGAAAACTATTTGTTGAATTCTAGTTTCTGCATGCAACATCTGTTTAGTAGTACTAAGTGTTCATTTTTTTTCAAGAAATTAACACTTGAATTGAACAATGACCGTGAGTTGCTGGACAGTGAGCTGCTACATCTTATCTTATCATGCAAGAGGTTGTTATTTCTGAAAGTCTGGGCATTTCTAAGCATCAGCTTTATGGAGAGGCTGCTACAAAACCGTGCAGAAAGGAAATGCATTTTGACTACCATAAAGGTAAGACTTTGTGCTTCAAAACTCCCATTCCCAAAGGTCCCCATGCACAGGCAAAGGTCACTTACAGAAATGTTAATATAACTATCTTCCCTATGTTATGCCTTAGTACTAAAGAGCTTGGGAACCACTCACAGGAATGAGGCTTTCCAACCTTCTTAGCAACATACAGATACTATAGCAGTTTTTAATGAAGTCCTGAAAATTCCAGAAGCCCTTCCTAGACTGGCATTCCCTCTGTCACTTCTAGTTCAAGACCTCTTCCCACTTCTAGGGTTTCTCAGTCACCTCTCAGGCTCAGTGCTTATGTCTATGCTTAAACCAAGGAAGGTGGACTGAATCCCACTAAGCTGCAAAAAGATATAAACACATCACACCCTTCAGGGGTCCTGTGCTGAACTGGGGCCAGGCCACAGCTGTGGCTGGTGTAAACCATCCTGACATGCTACTTTGTGTGATACAATCTGAATTCAGTAGGTCCTCACAGATGTGTGCAGAACCCAGGGATGCATCAGTTTTGGGGGTAAAAAGAACTTTGCTCTTCCTGCCTGAGTGAGCACAGGCAGACAGCCAGGACAAACACAAAACCACAGCTAAAAGGCAAAGAGTAAATTTATTTCCCTTCCTTTGCTCACCGAGGCATCCCCAAAGCAACCCCCAGGCAGACACACACAAGTGGGGATGCAGGCATTGTTAAATTTGGTCCATGCCAGAGGGTCACTGGCTGGTGTTCATACTGGGTTATCCAAGGGCTATTCCCATCTGCAAGATCACCTGAGTGAGTTACAATCCTTCTTGCTAGTCTTCCACTATTTAACCCATTCCTCCCAACACCACCCAGAACTTCTTTGGCAGGAGATGATGTTTTCAGTCAGTTGGGAGTGGGAAGAGAGTAAAGCCTTAAGATCCTATTCAAATTCAAGGAATTTTGATTCTCTAGCTTCCTTATTAGTCACAGATGCTTCTTCTTGCCATGAGCTCTGTATGGGGGCTGAGGAGTCAGCCAGCAAAAGAGTTGTGGTACTCCCCTGGAGAGCTAATCTGTAAGCAAGATACTTCCACTCATAGCAAGGAAATGTTTTACCCAGAGACCTTTGCAAGTTATATGTTGATTTATTGTATCCCATTGCTTTTTCCCCTGTCAGTTTACCAAGTTACTCTGTTACTAGCTTCTCCCCATCCCTCTCCTTCCCTATGTAAATTCCAGTTTTTCTCCTGTTGGGGAGAGCTGCTGTTCCTGGTTCCCTTCACAGAGGGCCCTGCTCTTAATAAAGGCCTGTTCTCTGTGGAATGCCACACAGTGTTCTAGTCCCTCTTTGCGTCGCCTGAGAGCTGCCGCTGAGCCTGAGCTGACAATCACTAGCCAGGCTAGGGATGTGCCTGTGCCTCTGGGCTGTTTTTTCAAAGACTTCTTCAGGGAAGTTGCAGCACCCCTGCCATCCACCCTGCCGTGGCAGTGCTGTAATGGGTTGAGCTCCCTATATATAAGAGACATGACTGCTGTTTGTGCATACAGGTCAGAATTTATACTGTCCAAGACGACAGCACTGAGGAGGAGAGGCTGTTAGCTGATATTTACAGGAAATTCAAGTACCTGATTGACTCAGAACTTAATTATTTTGTCATCACCTACCCAATGGTGTAAACTACAGGAAGAGGAGAACACCCAGTGACATCTACATTAATGGATCCTTTGAAGGGCTTTAGTAAGGGATTTGAATTTTGACATCAATGCCTCTGAAAGGGAGTTATCATTCCACCAAGAGAGAGGTAAGGGACAATTTTAAACTCCATGCATTAAAATGTTGGACTTGGGAAGTGGACTCCTTTGTCTCCAGCATTATTTATTCTTGCCCTTGCTTTGTTTTTCCTTGTCAGAAGCAAAGGAAACAGTGATCCCTTTTCCATCCTTACTGGCATCTCTGATAAAAATAAGACACTCCTCTTTTTTCAGCACTTCTGACTGTAGAGCTTCAAACACTTTACCATTGAAGCCCATCTCATTGTTTCCATTTTATAAATAGGGAAACTGAGACATGGGGTGAGGAAGTGATTTTCCCAAATTTGGCCTTGGCTTGATCTTGATTCAGATGCAGACAGATAGGCTATCTAGTTTATCACTTAGATAAGTTAGGTCCTGTTAAGTTGGCCATACTGTCTAGTTCTTAGCAGCAGATGCTAAGATAAAAACAAAACATAGCATGGCCCATTCTGACAGACATCCTTCTGTCACCCTGAGAATCAGGCCTTTTGATATTGTTTGCATAATTTCTAGCCACTTTCCCAGGGAAGTAACTATAAACATAGGTGTTTATACATTCCATTAAAGATATGCCTTTTGATGGACATCTCTCACAGTCAGTGTGGTTGGGAAGGTGGTAACCTGACTATCCAATCCCTGGCTGTTGTTGAAAACCTATAAATACTGAAAGAACAAATAAACTTTTTTCACCACTCTTTGAGCTGCGTCCGTGTGAATCATTTTGTGTCCAACAGTGACATCCCTCTCACTTGCCCAGCTTTCTATTTAGTGATTTATGAGGACACTCCTGCTCTAGCTTCCACACAGTTGTCTTTCGACACCTTTCAATAGTAAAAGATATCATTGGTTACACATGAGAGAAACATGGAAGAAGGGGCATTTCTCACTATTCTGGAATTTTATTGCCAAGTAGAAGATGTCATCAAATGTTTTAGAACATAGAAACAAATGAATGTACTATACATATGAAACAAATAGCTGTACTAGGTCTGTTTTAATTACCTTGCACAACTAGACAGCATTGAGCCAAGCCAATAAATTGGAAGTTTGCCAATAAAATTTCAGCATGAGCTGGTTCTTTGGAGCAGTCTCCCAGTATGATGACTTCAGTAATGGTTTATGCAAAGAGACTCTCTCATTTGCATGCACAGCACTTCATCAATGTACAGTGTATTCTCCTTGACCTTGATCTCTTCCTCCAAGGAAAGCTGTCGGCAGCTCAGGCCTTTCAGCTCTATCTCAGCCTGTGCCAGTGCATCCTTTAATCTATTAGGGAAAATAGAGGCAGGCATTAGTTGAAAACATATGGATAGTTTTTTTTTCTCATAAGGACTAGGAATTCTGAGCAAGAAAAAAAAAGATGGAAAAGGATTCATAGAGACAATAGCCATTGTCTTCCCTTAAAGTCTATCCATTAACTTCCCTTAAAGTGTCCTGCCCTTGAGAGAAAAGAAATTTCCAGCTTTTCAGGGAGAATAGCTGGGACCCATTGTCATGCTGGCAGATTAAATTAACCCAGTAACCATTACTACAGATTTTCCTCTTGCATCATTTCCACTTGCCTTTGAATATTTTTGGTAATCTCTTGAACTTCACTCATCAGGCTGCTGTGAACTGTGTCATAGCACAGTTCCACATTGGGACGATGGTTTCTCACTTCCAAGCGGGTTTGAGCCACTTTCACAGGTCCTTCCTTATCAGCAATTGCCTTCTTTAAGGCTGCAATGTTCTTCTCCTGCGAGGCAGTCTCATCCATTACCTTAACAAATCCAACAGTGAAATTCTGCACACTGCCTCTTGCACTGTGTGAAATCATCATCATCTTTAGTAATTGTAACAATCACAGTAACACTCCCTATGTTGTTATTTCATCAAATAATATTTTGCAAATATTGCCAGAAGTATGATTCCTTCATTGGAAAGCAGATGACAGTGTTCTGGGTGAACCCAAAAATTAATGCTCAGCAATTAATTTTTAACATTAATACTCAGTTTTCATGTGTCAAATTTTGAGCACATTGACCGTCCTTTTATCAATTATCAGGCTCTAATATAAAAATCCTGAAAAAGCTATAGGAGCCCCATGCAACTAAAAATCACAAGGAAAATTCTGACTTTAATGATGGCTACAGCAACATTTAGATTGAATGAGTGACTTCAGAAATTCAACTCTGTGGTGGTGCACACAGAGCTGAGAAAAATAAAATCTAAGATGACTTTTACGGAGGAGGGAGAAGGGAACAAAAAGGAAAATGTGGCAGATAAGTGCAACCCACTGGATAGGAAAAACCGGTAGACCCAAGCCTAGTGTTACCACTTTTTTATTGACTGTCCCCTATGACTTACCATTGCAAGAAGTGTCTCTAGCTTGTGCTTGGCATCCTTGACTTCCTTTATCCTATTTCTAAAAGCAGTATTAACCATCTCACATTGCTTGTGCATGTCATTTACTGTCTGCGAGAGGATGCCATCAATAAGCGCCTTCAGTGCCAAAGAATTGTTTCGCTGCTTGTCAGCCTTTTCAACGTTTATGTTTGAGAAATCTATCCAGTCCTCAGGGCTAACAAAACTGAAACAGATTCAAAATAAAAGGTCACCAACAGAGAGAATCAGGACCTTTATGACTTCATAAATCTGTAATTATACCACAAAATCAAGAAAAAAGCAGTACTTTTAACTCCACATCGTAATAAGTGTGACATGTCCTGGGGGTTCTACTGATACAAAAGAATGTCACAATCATGTGTCTGTCACAATAATTTTGTAATTAAGTAGATGAGAGTCAGATGAAAACAAATTTGCTTGAGTCATAGAGCAACTTTGCTATAATTTTCTTCTCCCCTGGCTAAGGATTGAACTATTGTGGTGGGAAACACACATAATAACCAATATTTCTTAGAACATCTTTCATTGATAAAGTTGTTATTATTAATAGCAAGTAGCTATTTACACAACACAGTCACTTATTCTCTCACACAGTTCACCTATACAACAGTATAACAGTACCTGCCTGGAACAATAGTTTAGAAGCCCAGCCCCAAGTGTATCCCCAGAATTAGAGGGTCATCCTCGTGCAGCTGTGGCTTGCAGGCAGATGTTTGGAAAGCTCCTCACAGGGTTCTTTGTTACATTGAGTGGATATATAAAGTTGTAATTCTCATTTGCACATAGCAGGCAACACCAACCTGGGTACTTTCTGAGTTACATAACCTGTTGTTGATGCATGCCAATGTGCTGGCTGCAAGAGCTGTCAGCCTCTTGGCTTAGCAAGTTTGCCAGCTGTTGCATAACAACAGTAACTTTCTGAGGCTCTCACACACATTGCTTTCTCAATATAGTTCCCCTTTTCAGCCCATTTTCCTGTGGTAGCTATTTTTCCATTCAAACCTTTCACACTAACTAACCCATTTGGGCACATTTGACAGGTTAATGTCTGAGTCAGAAACTCACTCTCCAGGATTCTCCCCTCTGGGACACCCTGGGAGAGGAAAGAAGTTAAGATAAGTAAACCTATTCTGTGTTTAAGCAGTATGTGAACTTCTTCCTTAGCTAACTGTGAACTTCAAAAACTTTTAAAAAACTGCAGTTCACTCGGAGCATAATTATTGTGGCTTATTTCACAGACATATTACACAGATACAAAAGTGATGGACAGAAAGAAACAAGTAGATGGCAAAAAGATAAAAGCCTGTTTTACACAAAATGAATCTTGCTCTTACTGGGACAGCCCATATTATCTGTAAAATTATCATATGTTTGTTGAACTAAAGAACTACTTACTTTGCTTCTAGTTTCATTGCATTCTCAGCATATATAATATGAGGAGTGTCATTTGTCAAGCTAGCACAGTAATCATCAATCGTCAAAGCTGTGAATTTGTCCTTCAGATCCATTTCCAGGTTGTATTTTGCTGAACGGTTTTGTCTAGGAAAAGAAACAACCAAATTCTAAGACAAAGTGTAGGCACTCACAAGTGTCCTTAATATGTATACATACATGCTTTAGATAATTCAAATGCTGTTACAGAAATTTTCATCTATGAAGTCTTAGTTGTCAAGTCACATAATGTACAGTATGAAGCTAGCTTTCTATAAATTGGTATAATTCTTGTTAAAATTAAAGGCAGAGGACTGGATCATGAGAAGACCAAGGATCAAGTGCAAGTACTTTGTATTCTACATGCAGAACCTCTCATAATTACTGATTGAGTGGTATGAATTAGGACTGACCTCCTGCTACGGTTTACCATTGATAATAACTTAGGACCTGTGCTTGGCCTGACCCTACAACTTCTCAGTATTATGGCTGTATTAATTTTCATCTAATTAGTGTTCTATTATGCTCTTTGCCTCTGCACCTGATTTGCTCATTTGTTTGTTCCAAGGTACGTCCAAGTAAAGCAATAATCCCCTGGAGCACTTCAGCTTCCTTCACCAGTTCCTGTTCCACCTCATCATGCACCAAGTCAATCCCAACTCGCCTCTGCCTACATGAAAAAAGGAAAAATCATCAGCCACATTGTTCAAAAGCCTGCATCTGACAGAAGATGATGAAATTCTGCTTTCCCCAGTGTTTTAACACCTAAATCAGACTGCACTGCAAAGAGAGATGGGCCTTTAGTTTGCAGTTTAGTTTGCAGAAAACAGTTTTCTTATTTGTTAAAGGTTCACTATCTAGATTTTTTTCTCTCCTTGAATGTTCACCTGTACAAGAGACACTTTTGGGCAATTACAAGTGGCTCTTTGCAGCCCTCCAAAGCTCTCTCCAGCCTGTTCTTGAAAGTCAACAGTATCTCTGTCTCATGAACAATTTGTTCCAGCTTGGTATCTAATTCTTGCTTCCAGAATTTTATTTCTTCCCGTCTCTGCTCTGTAAAATCAAAATAACAAACGTGTTAATATGGGCCCATTTTATGAGCAAGTGGACTGTAGCTCAGATCTTAGGTATGGCTAAGAATAGACATATTCTACAGTGGAGTGCCTGTAGTGCTGTGGTCTGTGTGGAAACAGACAAACCTGTTGTTTAGCAACCCTGTGTCAGGAAGTTTGGTTAAAATAGCCTTTTGTGTGTTTTGTTATAAAAATAGAGTCTGCCTCAAAATATTTTATAAAATATTTTTGATTTTTCCATGACATCAACAAGCATGGCATTGACATGTACTCCTGTTCATTATCAACTAGTTTGCTAAGTCCTTCTTGAACATATAGCACAGATAATATATATATTATAATATATATATTATATATTATATATTATATATTATGTATTATACATATTATATATATATATATATATATTATATATATATATATTATAACATATAGAATATCTTGACCCTTGCTGAAGACGTGGGATTACCTAATTTCTTGTTGACGTCACTTTGGGTTTTTTGAGTTGTTTTTTCTATTTCATCCACCAGCCTCCAGCTCTCAGCTATCATGCATTCTGACCTGGATTTCTGGGACTCTGTACTAGCACGCTGCATATTGTTTGCAATGTACCATTCTGAGGGATGAAATTTAGATGGATCTTGCAACAGTCTGGCCATTGCTATTTGGAAAGTTTCTAGATATAATGCAGGTCAGTTCTTGGAATACAGAACCTGAAAACAGAAATTATTAACATGATATGATATGATACAGTATGATATAATATAATATAATATAATATAATATAATATAATATAATATAATATAATATAATATAATATAATATAATATAATATAATATAATATAATATAATATAATATAATATAATATAATATAATATAATATAATATAACAATCTATTACTTCACTGCCAAAGCAAGAAGGGGAGAAGACAGGTTCTATAAGGATGAGAAGTATTTTGTTCTTTTTACCTGCAAAATGACACTGATATCAAAAGAATAGATTTCTTGTTCAAAGTTTCCCAAGTCTTTGCTGATGTGTAGGGAAGAACATGCTGTGTTTGGAGCGGGAGAATGAAGGAACAGAAGAATTTGTGAGTGGAATTTGTGAAAAGAGAATTGGAACTGACAGGAAAAGATGGTCTGTGCAATATGAAGGAGAAGGGAAATGAGACCTGAGAAGGAGGATGGAATTACTAAACAAGCAGTCACAGAAAACAAGAGAGAAGCAAACAAATATAAAAGATAAATAGCCTCACAGAGGTTGGAGAAGTAAACACCTTTCAAGAATTTGGCTGGAGAGATGGATAAAATCTAGACTGTAAAAAGAAATGTAATCATAGAATTATTAAGTTTGGAAAAGACCTCTAAGAACATTGAATCCAACTGTTAAAGCAGCACAGCTCTGTTCACCACTAAACCATATCCTCAAGTGCCAAATCCACACGCCTTTTGAACATATCCAGGGATGAGAATTCCACACTTCCTAGGGCACCCTGTTCCAATGTTTGATTAGGTGATTTTTTTTTTAAATGACCATTAGTAAAACAAACAAACAAACAAACAAACAAACGATCCACAACCAAAGAAAACTCAACCCAAATCAACCAAAAAATCCCACAACCAGACAACAAAAAACCAAACAAAAAACAAACACTAAACCTAAATGGGACCTGAAAAGCTGAAGAAGAAAATTCAGCAGGCAAATGAGGAAATGGGAAAGTCCAGAATGGACTAAAGTAGAACAAAGAACAAAGCGTACTGAGGACACTTATTTAATGAAGAGTGAAACCAATGCTCTGAATTTGCAAAGTAGTTTGATTATAAATTTTCCTATTCTTGCAGTATGCTCATCCAGTGTTCCTGAGACACCTCCTGAGCCCAAATGCACACAGCTGCTCCTCAGCAACACAAAGCTGTGCCCACGCTCCATTCAGCACAGCTACCCTTAACTTCCTTCTCCCTCACACCTCTCAACTGATCTTGCTCCTCGATTGAACTGCTCTGAAGTTGAAAGCCTGGCAAAGTTCCACGTCCTCAGTTCCCCTTCCCTAGGAAGGGTCTTTCAGCCTCAACCTCCTCAGCAGCAGCAGCTTCTTTTTAAATGTTTGACTAAATATTGTAGGAGGTGTCTCGAGCTGCACGGAAGGCAAACAAACTGGCTGCTGTGGGAACTACAGTAGCTACCGCTGCTAGCAGCCTAGCATAGGAGGAAGAGACACAGCACACACAAGCCAGTGGTGCTTCACTTCACCTGCTTCCTGTTAAGATTTATCTGGAAAAAAAACACCTGTTCACTGTATATTATTTTTTTATAGTTCCCAGAGCTGCGGACAATAATTCAGAATTGATTTGTTATAGAAATGCGTAAAGACTGTGAAAGCAAATAAGAGATGGCGTTAAGCATCTAGCTATCTAAAATGTCAGTCATAAAATAGTATGTAGTATGCTACATAAAATACTTAATAGTATGCTCCATCTTTGTTTCAACAATATTCTTTTCTGGGAGAAAAGATACTGAGAGCCAGACAGAGAAGATGGAGATGAAGAGCATGACATAAGATGGTACTGTTGTGTCCCCTCCGTACAGCTCTGCTATATTTTAGGTCAGAGCAGAGTTTCTCAGAGTGAAACCCGACAATGTTCAAAAAGATCACAAAATGATAAAGAAGTAACTGGTCAAAAAGAAGTAGAGCAGAGAGAATATAATGTTTCTGAAAACGTGCTCAGTCACCTTGAAAGCTGAGGAACTCCCCAGTGATGGTTCTCCACGATGTTATTGTGAGACTTCATGCCGTTTTGTCCTGAAAACCCAGTATCTCACACTGTCCCGCCCCAGATTGTAGCGACACTGCCACAAATTAAAGCTACGAACCGCAAATCCGTTCCTCAATGCCAGCTACAGTAAAAGACAATTTCCTTTTAAACTGTTAATATGAAATTTACATCTGATCCTGCAATATGAATTGTACTACAAGGGAAAGCTTTAGTTTTACCTCAGATGGTTTTCTCTACCGACTTACTGGGTAGGAAACGGCTCCACAGCCGTCGGAGCCGCACTCACCGGACGGCCCCACCGCGTGCCTCCCCGCGCCGGCCCCGCCCCTCCTCCTCCCCTCCCTGCACCTCCCCCGCCCCTCCTCCTCCCCTCCCTGCACCTCCCCCGCCCCTCCCCCGCCCCTCCCCCGCCCCTCCCCCGCCCCTCCCCGCCCCTCCTCCGCCCCTCCCTGCACCTCCCCCGCCCCTCCTCCGCCCCTCCCTGCACCTCCCCGGCCCCACCTCCGCCCCTCCCTGCACCTCCCCCGCCCCTCCTCCGCCCCTCCCCGCACCTCCCCGGCCCCCCCTCCGCCCCTCCCTGCACCTCCCCCGCCCCTCCTCCGCCCCTCCCTGCACCTCCCCCGCCCCTCCTCCGCCCCTCCCTGCACCTCCCCCGCCCCTCCTCCGCCCCTCCCTGCACCTCCCCCGCCCCTCCCCCGCCCCTCCCCCTCTAACGAGGGCCGCGGGCGGCCCGGCCGAAGCGGAGAGCGGCGGAGGAATGCGAATATCGGCTTCGCCTTTTCACAGCACCTGTAAGCGCCCAGGTACGGGTGGAAGAAAAAGTCCTCTTCTGCACAGCAGCAGAAGTAAGCTAACACCAGCTCGCTTACCGCATTCCATCGTAATGCCTTTAAAAAGGGTTTTACAAAGAAGCGGTTCCTAAACTTGTGCATTTTGTCTGGATGTAGAAAATGGGTCCACTGTTTGTGAAATGGCCACGTTCTTAGTCTGGAAAAATCTCACGTTTTCTGTGGAGGAGTCTAACCAACCAGAAATAACGAGACGATCTAAATTAAGTATGTTGCCATGTTCCTTATTGGGTTAATGAAAAATACCATAGATAGTCTTATTCATCAGAGAATCAATCAGCAAAGCTGCTGCCACTGTATTGAAATAGGAGTATTCTCTAGGTCGAGCTCATACAGCAGCATCATCAACTGCTTTCTTTCAATGTTGCTGAAATTGCAAAGCAGACTAACATAATAGGTCTGAACTCTGGTGTTCCACTAGTGTCCAAAATAATCTTTGAAGAAAGGCTGATACGGCTGGGGCTGTTCAGCCTGCAGAAGGCTGAGGGGAGAGCCTCCTGCAGCCTTTCAGTACTTAAAGGAGGCTTCTAAGAAAGATGGGGACAAACTTTTCTTTAGGGCCTGTAGCAACAGAACAAGGGTTAAAGATTAAAACTAAAAAGGTTGATTTAGACCAGATATAAGGAAGAAATTTTTTACAATGAGGGTGGCAAAATACTGGCACAGGTGGCCCAGAGATGTGCCCATCCCTGGAAAAAAATCAGGTCAGTTTTGGGCTTGGCTCTGAGCAATCTGATAGAGCTGAAATCAGAATCATTTAATGATTTGGGTTGGATATCCCTGCTTATAGCACGGGGGAATTGGACTAGGTCTCCACCACAGTGATCAGTCCCTTCCAGCTCAAACTATTGGCTCAGTATGTTTGAGCATGGTGCTATAACTGCACCAAGGTTGTGAGTTTGATCCCCATATGGGCCATCAACTTAGGAGTTAGACTTGATGATCCTTGTGGGTCCCTTCCAGTTCAGAATATTCTGTGGTTCTATGTTAACTCCTCTGAGGCTTTATGTAGACAGAGATATCTATTAGCATAACTAAAAATGGCTTTCAAATGCATCTTACACAAAGCAATCCCATCTTTTATTTTGGACACTTTAAAACTACCTCTGTAAGCCAGGCCAGGTTTAAATTAATGATACAGTGATGAACGTTTGGGATAGTTTTATATGTAATTACATATATTTAAAATACATATAAAAGAGTTTGCATGGGTTTGAGCATATGTTTAGATTAAACACTTTATTGAAAACATCACACAAAGGGAGAAGTGATGAAAGACATTCATCCATGTATTACACTTCAAAAGAGAACAATTTTCCCGCTGTGGGAAGCATAGTCTTAAAAAGTAGATGATGTCTCTGCTGACATTATCTTGAAAATATTGCACAGAACAAACTGATTTAGACTTTAAAAGTAGGATCAAGTTGTCAATAAGCAACCATCGATATACTTTTAGACATAATACAGAAACATTAGAAAAGTTAAGAAACAGTCCATTTGTGTAAAATATATACTATACCAACTTACTAGATTGTTCGTTTATCATTCATGCTAAACACACTGTCATATATACACACATGCTCTGCATTTTTTTTTTTAAATAAAAATACTGAAAAATCAGTTGGGGGCATACATTATATACTCTAATTTTAATTTAATCATACAATCAAATAGTTGAAGTTATTCATATAGAGCAGACCTCTTAATACACAAAGCTGTCAGTTTTTCTAAAAGTATGTCATAGCACTAACCCTTACACACAAACCATCAATAGATCAACTCAGCTTATAGTCTTTCACTTCCCTGCAAACAGGTGGCAGGTATCTTTACCATCACCTCTCTGAAACAGGAAGACTTTAGAAAACCTGTACAGATACCTTGTGAATAGCTGCAAAAACAAGCTAGATTATGCCCCGGTGAATTGGCAATAATTTTACAGTCTAAAACTTCCTTTATATAATTATATGCTATTAAATCTGAATTGGCCAAGCCCTTACCTGTCTCTTCAGCACTCACATCACACAGTAAAATCATCTGTGACCTTGGACTGTGAAAGAATGTAATGTATTAAGCCAGTATTGACCCTCTTGTGGTAGTTATGATGCAACTTGGCTCTGCTACTTAATAAAAAGTATTCTACTGTAAGAATGTAAATAGGTGTATTGTGTGTGCCAGTTTTGGACACATTTCTCATCATGCTTAATCCAAACTCCTCCAAAACGTAAGTACAATGTGTTTATCCTTACAATGCATTTGGTAGAGCTAGAGGTGCACGCTTACTCCTCAGATTTATCGTCATTCAAAACAAAGTTAAAAACTGAAGTCAATGGCACTTATATGCTAACAAAGCAGTTGCTTCTTCATTCATGGTTTCTCAAGTGAACTTGACTAGAAACGGAGACAACTAAATTCATATTTCAAATGCAATTGAACTTATGTATTTTTAAACTGTAATTCAGGACACACAGAATTATGACTAGAACAAAAATCTTTTAAGTAAAAGCTCTGTGTTGTTTCCACTGATTTTATTTGGTTATCTGTCACATCATTCTCAAAAGATGCAATAAATCTGAAGAATGCTTGACGTGTTTTATTATAAATGGTCATCAATACAGAACCAAGTTAATATTTTTAAATATCTACAAAAAGCACAAGGACAGGTTAAAAAACATTCTCTAGCATGAGCAGAGGACTTGTGGCTTTCAGTTTTTACTTTCTATGAGCCTGTTCTTAGGGAAGAAATCATTTTACAAGGCTTTTTTTAGTCCAGAATATCTGGAATAATCTAACTGTACTGTGGTTTTAATGCTAATTTAACTGAAAACTGAAACTAGTGAAAGGCTTTTGAAGCTATTTCAAAACTCCCACATTTTTCATATATATTTTTTGTGTATTGTTCATCTACCTCAGAATCAGCATCTATGCTGAACAAGCTGTAAAGAGTTCAGTCCTGTCTACACTGAAGAGCTGCTCTCCCCCTAAGTCCACGTAAAAGCATGTTACAGGCTTGTTTCTATTACAAGTGTTTAAAGGATTTTGTACCTTGCTAGCTCCTACCTTCCCTACAATCCTAAACTATGCAAGCACACAATCTCAGAAAAAGAACAGTCCCAGCTGTTGCTATTCTTATCAAGAAATTAATCCAGGACTGCCAGTAGAGGCTTTAGCAAGCCTTTCAGCAAATACCATGAGATTTGACCATTACAGACAAATGCCATTTTGTAAAAGTAATCTGTCACTATACTCGTCAGACAAAAAGTTATGCTCTCTTTATACTTTAAAAGAACAAAACAATGCCTGTGTGATTTCTGTGTGTGTATGCTGGAGTGGAGGAGTAGGGTTGGAGGAGAGGCATTATTGCCCTAGTGGTTGAGTACTCTAGGTTGCTAAACAGAATTTTCCTTGTCCATCTGCTATTTCTTTTTAACTCTGCTCACCAGAGAAGTGAAACTTAAGGTGATATCTTCTGGAGTTTTACCTGCATTTGAAGATGGAACACCTTCATAGCAGAATCACTGCATAAAATTTTCCCCAGCCTTACAGAGACAGGAGAAGCATATTTTCTTCCTGTGATCTTTAAATATAAAAATCCTAAAAATGCAATATACTACTAGCACCAAAATGATAATATTTGTCTTTGCCAATGTCTTTTTGTCTTTTTCAAACCTCTTTCTGTATTACCGACATGGTGATGTGACCAACACTTCAGGGCATTGCTCAGCAATACTTTAGTCAGCCAGCCACACAGCTGAATGTAAGCAAAGAGACAGTAAAAAGCAAGAAATAATACTGTGTTCTATTTGCAAAATGTCACTCTTCCCATTAGCATGCTGTACTTGACCCTTCTGGCTGGAGAGGTGTCAATGGTTTTATTCAAAACATCGTAGATGACTGTACAGAGACTGGACATAGGTGAAGACGCACATGGGATCTGGCTTGTGACCCATCACCATCATGTCTTCCACTTCTATCAGACGGTCGCAGTGAGCCATTTTCCTGTATTAACAATAAAACAGATACAGCAAATCAAGAATTATGTAACTGCTTCCAAGATACTTTCGATGCTCTGATTTGCGCATCACTGGAACATTTAAGAAATCCTGAGGTTTATCGGCAGCATTTTGTTTCACAATGAATTGAGCAGGGTCAGGCTGGACATTGTTATTTTTATGACCATGGAATATTCCTGTTCTTTCTCTCTCTTGCTTTATACTGAGATCTGATCTAAAGCTCTGGAGGGGCGGGTCTTTTTTCACTATCATTCATTTTCCTTGTATCTGTAGCATGTAGCCCAATCTCACACTACTCTGCCCATGTCTCAGTTTTTTATTAATATAGAGGGAGCTCCAAAATAATGGAAAAACTCAGGAAGAGATGAGACATGCTGATGAAGGCCCATGTGGCTGTGAATTGTTTCTCCTCCACTACCCCCCCAATATCTTCAAGATGTGAGTGATCTGGACCAGCAGAAAGGAACAGATCTGCAGAGGCTTAAGATGAAAAATCACAAGGGCAGGAATCAATTTTATCAGTACAGCTAGTTCTGGGGTGAACAGCAATAACTAAGAAAATAGGCTTTACTGGCACTTGAATAAATCAGTTTAAAGGCAATCACAGCTATGAATAGTTATTTCTGTAGATAGCTCTTACCTAGTGTTTCTTAGTGTTGTGTTTGTGGTGTCTTTTGTTCTCCCCTAAACTTACTGTTCACATAAACAGAGGTAGAACACTGTAGCTTTCCTGTGAGAGTTGTAGATAGTTTTCTAGCGATCAATCATCTAAAAGTATCATAGAATCTCCTTCAACTCACTGACAAGCAACAAAATTTTTTTATATATACATAAATGCGTACTTACAAAAACACTTTTAAATCCCAAATTAATTTCTTTGCTAGAGGCTGTAGTAAGGAGAAGCAACATTATGGGAAGAAAATGGAAAGGTTTTTTCTGAATGGTGAATGGCAAATCCAATTCTTTGAGTTATCACATTAGCCATGTATTCTTACTGCCTGTTACCATTTGGAAAAAGTGTACCCAACCAAGCTGCATACCACATGGACAGATCTTCCCATAAGAATCTTGTTGATACCAGCTCAAAAAGGTTACTATTTCTGACTGGCAAGTTCCCATTCATAATGACTTTAACAAACGAGTTAGCATTTAATTGCCTTCTATACAGGCATAAAAAAGAATCTGGATTGTGTGACTGGGGGTACTAGCTCTGCCTGTTTTCAGAAATGCAGTTACCTGCTTGAGATACTGAGAAGCTCTCAGCCTTGATCTCTACTTACACTTAATTCAATCATCGTTCTTTTTCAAGCAAAGTAACATACAGTCAGAGGTGACGTCTCCCAGGTGTTCTATGCTTTCTCTCTGCAGAGCTTTACTATCTTTTTTGGCATGATACATGCAAGCTAGTAATACTCATGCCTTAAGTTTTAGCTTTCATATTATCCAGATTCTGTACTGCATTAGTATATAACTCTGAACTTCATATAAAGTATTATCAAGTTCTCCTCACAGTTCAGTCAGACAAAACAATTTTTTTCCAGCCCAAAAACCAAGGACACCATTGCAGCTTCAGGCCCAAAAAGTGTAAACAACAGAAAGTTGAGGAGAGCAGTCTGGGAGGATGGGACTTCATAACCTGAAGCTATAATTGGACAATTAACCCCAACATGTAAATGGACCGAAATTTACAAAAGTCTGAAAATGTGTGATCCATCATCCATCTTGGGTGTAGCCTCAGCCAGGCTCTTGTACTGCCCAAGGTGTATTCTTTGAAGGCCTTTTTAATAAATACCAACTTCATTCCTGTCCTGGGGTGACTTTATGATACTGGTATCCCCAATCGTCTGGTTTATGTTATATATTAAGTTCTGCACCTTTAAGGCTGGCTTTGAGAGCAAGAGAGGGGGAAGAAGAAGCGCGCAGTTTGTGTTAAAGAAAAACATCACTCCCACACATCTCGCTCCTGGACTGTGGTGTCTGCAGCACGGACAGACAGCGGGACAGAGCTTCTCTCTGGCTTTTAGTTAGTTTTAGCTAGCTGAAGCAGAAGAGTTCCCTGGACCTTTGGTTTTTTTCCATTTTTCTTGGATCTGTGCAAGCCTGCTCTGGACTGAACACCCAGCCAAACCCCGGGAGCTCACGCCTGTGGCCCACCAGGGCCTGGGCCTCGGCACTTTCCAGCGCCGGAGGGACTGATAAGAACCTGAGCGAGCTGAGCTACATCACATGAAAAGGACTTTTCTTCCTAGACTTGCCATCCCATCGAACAGCAAGAGGTTTTATTATTTAATATTATTCAATTTTCTGTTAAATAAACAGCTTCTTCCACTTCTCTCCATGGAATTTTTTTTTTTTCCTTTTCCCGGACCAGTTGGTGGGGAGGGGCATTTCCCTGGGGAAATCCCCATTTGGAGCTTTCCTCCCTAATTTGCCCTAAACTAGGACAAATACAGTTTTTGGCGCCCAACGTGAGGCAAGAGAAAGTGGAAAAACCTGTACTGATTGTTGGTTGTATTTTTAGTTGTATTTATTCTGTATTGAGATAAAGCAGTCAGTAGCCATGTTGTTTAGATACATTGTATCTCTCAGGGTAGAGGCCTTCATGTAGATCTGGTCCCTAGAATTTTTTGAGGTTTTAATACCTGTCTTTGCCCTCTTTCACAGTAGAGAGGCACGGATTAGAATGGTTATTGTGCTGGGCTTGGTGATAATGATTCATAGGAAGTTCATAGAACGACTGAAGTTTCTGTCAGGTATGTTTGGCTTATGGTTTCTTCGCCCGACCCTGCCTCCCAGTCCCAATAGCACATTTTGGGAGTTTATTAGTAATTGTACCCAGTTTGTTAGAGGAAGACCAGAGGATGAGGCTTTTCAGCCTTTTCTTTCCTTCTTCTCCTTTGAATCTGTTATGTCCCTCTTTGAGAATATCCAGTTTCCCCTGAATGTTAAGGATACCACTTTCCTAGTAGTTCAGCTGTTAAGCTTCCTCTATACGGTCTGCAGCTTCTCTAGAGTGAGGGCTGAGATATCCAGAGGAGCCAACGAGACCCCTGTCCCAGAAGTAGACTCAGGTGTGAGAAATCCTGAGTGGTGTAGAGAATGGGAGAGAATTGGCCAAACTCTGAAGGAATTTTCTGATCCCCCAGCCTGGGAATTTTCACTTGAACAAATTCAGAACCCAGATGAAGTAAGGAAATATCTGGAAGAGAATTGCTGTGATGATTCTAAGAAGAAAAATATCATTGCAATAAGCTGGGCCCTAGCGTATGCTTATCACACGGTGCTAGATACTATAGGGCAGGCAGATAAATCAGCAGCTACCCCAGTCACTCAGGCTGCAGCCAAGCTAGCAGCCAAACCAGACAGTGAGCCTAAGCCAGCAGCCAAACCAGACAGTGAGCCTAAGCCAGTGGCCAAACCAAACAGTGAGCCTAAGCCAGCAGCCAAACCAGACAGTGAGCCTAAGCCAGTGGCCAAACCAGACAGTAAGCCTAAGCCAGTGTCTGTTGCTCCTACCACGAGAGGTATGAAATTCAAAACCAAAACCGATCGGCCAGTAGATGATGATAATGGCGATGCGGGGGAAGGACCCTCAAGACCAGCAACTGATCAAAAATCAGAAGGCACTGGTGAACCTTTCTCCCTGAAAGACCTTCGTGGCCTGAGAAAAGATTACACTTGACGACCTGATGAATCTATAATTAGTTAGTCCGTCTGTGGGATGCTGCAGGTGAAGCTACAGTTCTGGATGGCACTGAAGCGAGGCATCTGGGGTCCCTGTCACACGATCCGGTTATCAATCAAGGAATGATGAAGGGGGCTGACCCTTACAGTCTCTGGGAACGGGTCCTAAGAAGTGTGGCACAAAGATATCTGTGTGCAGATGATCTCTATATACAGCAAACTCGTTGGAAAACCATAGAACAGAGGATTCAGCGCTTGAGAGAAATGGCAATAGTAGAGATTGTCTTTGTGGGTGACTTAGGTACTAGAAATCCAGACTTGGTGCCATGTACATCTGTGATGTGGCGAAAACTTGTTCGACTTGGGCCACAAGAATACGCTTCTGCTTTAGCAACAATGAAGCAAGATGACCGGGAGGAGACTGCTGGATATGGTGAAGAAACTTCGAGCATATGCAGATACCATGCATGGCCCCATACAGGCAACAATTGCAGCTGTGGAAACACGTATGCAAAACTTCCAAGACAAAATAGAGGAGAATCTCAAGAAACTCAGGGAGGACCTTCTTCCAGTCTCGGCAGTACAGACCAGGAGCCCTGGTACTCAACGCAGAAGTTCCCCAGATAGAGAGAAAAAGCTACGAGCTGAGCTGTAGTTTTTCCTACATAACTGTGGAGAAAACATGAAAAGATGGGATGGAAAATCTACTGGTGCTCTGGCACAACGGGTGCGTGAATTAGAAGACAGCAAGACTCAAGGGGGATACTCCACCAAAAAGAAAGCCACTCCAGTAGCCTGTAGTCAAACTGACAAGTATGATGATGACATGTCTGATTCCCTTGAAGGAACCTCCAAGACATATACCCAAGGAAAGAAGGATAACCAGGCTTAGAGGGGCCCTGCCTCTAGCCAGGTAGAGGCTAGGGAAAACCATGTCTTTTGGACTGTGTGGATTCGTTGGCCTGGCACATCAGAACCACGAAAATATGAGGCCTTGGTTGACACTGGTGCACAGTGCACCCTAATCCCATCAAAATATGTAGGGGCAGAATCTGTTTCTATTGCTGGTGTGACAGGGGAATCACAGGACTTTACTTTAGTAGAAGCTGATGTGAGCCTGACTGGAAATGAGTGGAAGAAACACTCCATTGTGACTGGCCCAGAGGCCCCATGCATTTTGGGCATAGACTACCTCCGAAGTGGGTATTTTAAGGACCCAAAGGGGCTGAGGTAGGCATTTGGGATAGCAGCTGTAGAGACAGAGGGCATCAAGCAATTAAATACCTTGCCTGGACTGTCAGAAAACCCATCTGCAGTAAGACTCCTAAAAGTAGAAGAACAGCGAGTGCCAATTGCCACCTCGACAGTGCACTGCCGACAATATAGAACAACTCGAGATGCTGTGATCCCCATCCACAAGATGATCCGAGAACTGGAGAGCCAAGGGGTGGTCAGCAAAACCCACTCACCCTTCAACAGCCCCATCTGGCTTGTGCACAAGTCTGACAGAGAATGGAGATTGACTGTGGACTATCGTGCATTGAATGAAGTGACTCCACCGCTGAGCGCTGCCGTGCCGGACATGCTGGAGCTCCAGTACGAGCTGGAGTCCAAAGCAGCGAAGTGGTACACCACTATTGACATTGCCAATGCATTTTTCTCCATTCCCCTGGCAGCAGAATGCAGGCCTCAGTTTGCCTTCACGTGGAGGGGAGTGCAGTACACCTGGAACCGACTGCCCCAGGGGTGGAAGCACAGCCCCACCATCTGCCATGGACTGATCCAGGCTGCACTGGAAAAGGGTGAGGCTCCAGAACATCTGCAGTACATTGATGACATCATTGTTTGGGGAAAGACGGCTGAAGAGGTCTTTGAGAAAGGAGAGAAAATCATCCAGGTTCTCCTGAAAGCCGGTTTTGCCATCAAGAAGAACAAAGTTAAGGGACCAGCTCGTGAGATTCAGTTCCTGGGGGTAAAGTGGCAAGATGGACGGCGTCAGATCCCTACTGATGTCATCAACAAGATCACAGCAATGTCTCCACCAGCCAACAAGAAGGAAACGCAAGCTTTCCTAGATGCCATAGGTTTTTGGAGGATGCACATTCCTGAGTACAGTCAGATTGTGAGCCCTCTTTACCTGGTCACCCGCATAAAGAACACTTTCCAGTGGGGCCCTGAACAGCAGCAAGCCTTTGCTCAGATCAAACAGGAGATTGCTCATGCAGTAGCCCTTGGCCCAGTCAGGACAGGACCAGATGTGAAGAACGTGCTCTACTCTGCAGCCGGGAGCCATGGTCTGTCCTGGAGCCTTTGGCAGAAAGTGCCTGGGGAGACTCGAGGCCGACCACTGGGATTCTGGAGCTGAAGCTACAGAGGGTCCGAAGCCAGCTACACTCCCACAGAGAAAGAAATCTTAGCTGCCTATGAAGGAGTTCAAGCCGCCTCAGAAGTGATTGGCACAGAAGCACAACTCCTCCTGGCACCCCGACTGCCAGTGCTGGGGTGGATGTTTAAAGGAAAGGTTCCCTCTACCCACCACACCACTGACGCTACATGGAGCAAGTGGATCGCCCTCATCATGCAGCACGCCCGTATTGGAAACCCAAATCGCCCTGGGATTTTGGAGATAATTACAAACTGGCCACAAGGTGAAAACTTTGGTCTCACTGATGAAGAGGAGCAGGAACAAGTGACACGGGCTGAAGAAGCTCCACCGTACAACCAGCTGCCAGCAGAAGAAACACGCTACGCTCTGTTCACTGATGGTTCCTGTCGCGTCGTAGGGATGAACCGGAAGTGGAAAGCAGCCGTATGGAGCTCCACACGACAGGTCGCAGAGGCCACTGAAGGAGAAGGTGGATCAAGCCAACTTGCTGAACTCAAAGCTGTTCAGCTGGCCCTGGACATTTCTGAAAGAGAGAGGTGGCCAAAGCTCTACCTCTACACTGATTCATGGATGGTAGCCAATACTCTGTGGGGATGGCTGGAAAGGTGGAAAAGGGCCAGCTGGCAACGCAGAGGAAAGCCAATCTGGGCTGCTGATGAGTGGAAAGACATCGCCACCAGGGTAGAGAAACTGTCTGTGAGGGTCCGTCATGTAGATGCCCATGTCCCCAAGAGTCGGGCTAATGAAGAGCACCGAAACAATGAGCAGGTGGATCAGGCTGCAAAGATAGAAGTGTCAAAGATAGACTTAGATTGGCAACACAAGGGAGAGTTGTTCCTAGCTCGATGGGCCCATGATGCCTCAGACCATCAGGGTAGAGATGCTACCTATAAGTGGGCACGAGACCGAGGGGTGGATCTAACCATGGACAGTATTTCTCAGGTTATCCATGACTGTGAGACGTGTGCCACGATCAAGCAGGCCAAGCGGTTGAAGCCCCTCTGGTACGGGGGGCGGTAGTCCAGATACAAGTATGGGGAGGCCTGGCAGATTGACTACATCACACTGCCCCAAACCCGCCAAGGCAAGCGCTACGTGCTCATGATGGTAGAAGCCACCACTGGATGGTTGGAAACCTACCCTGTGCCTCATGCCACTGCCCGGAACACCATCCTGGGACTTGAAAAGCAGGTCCTTTGGAGGCATGGCACCCCTGAGAGGATTGAGTCAGACAATGGGACTCATTTAAAGAATAACCTTATAAACACCTGGGCTAGGGAACATGGCATTGAGTGGGTGTATCATATCCCCTACCATGCACCTGCTGCAGGGAAAGTGGAGAGGTACAATGGACTGTTAAAGACTACCTTGAAAGCATTGGGTGGGGGATCTTTCAAAAATTGGGAGCAGCATCTAGTAAAAGCCACCTGGATAGTTAACACCCGAGGTTCCACCAACTGAGCAGGCCCAGCCCAATCCGAGCCCCTGCATAAAGTAGATGGAGACAAAGTCCCAGCGGTACATCTCAGAGGTTTGTTAGGAAAGACAGTTTAGATCAATTCTACTTCAAGTGCAGACAAACCCGTTCGTAGAGTTGTTTTTGCTCAGGGACCGGGTTGCACATGGTAGATAATGCAGAAAGATGGAACAACACAATGTGTACCTCAGAGAGATCTGATAGTTGGGTGAAGATCATGAATTAATTCCCTTGTCTGTATATAATGTATGTGTTGTAGAGTTAAAATATATATATATATTAATTTTGATAATAAGTTGACGATATAGGGATAAGGGGTGGAGTGTCCTGGGGTGACTTTATGATACTGGTATCCCCAATCGTCTGGTTTATGTTATATATTAAGTTCTGCACCTTTAAGGCTGGCTTTGAGAGCAAGAGAGGGGGAAGAAGAAGCCGCAGTTTGTGTTAAAGAAAAACATCACTCCCACACATCTCGCTCCTGGACTGTGGTGTCTGCAGCATGGACAGACAGCGGGACAGAGCTTCTCTCTGGCTTTTAGTTAGTTTTAGCTAGCTGAAGCAGAAGAGTTCCCTGGACCTTTGGTTTTTTTCCTTTTTTCTTGGATCTGTGCAAGCCTGCTCTGGACTGAACACCCAGCCAAACCCCGGGAGCTCACGCCTGTGGCCCACCAGGGCCTGGGCCTCGGCACTTTCCAGCACCGGAGGGACTGATAAGACCTGAGCGAGCCAAGCTACATCACATGAAAAGGACTTTTCTTCCTAGACTTGCCATCCCATCGAACAGCAAGAGGTTTTATTATTTAATATTATTCAATTTTCTGTTAAATAAACAGCTTCTTCCACTTCTCTCCAAGGAATTTTTTTTTCCTTTTCCCGGACCAGTTGGTGGGGAGGGGCATTTCCCTGGGGAAATCCCCATTTGGAGTTTTCCTCCCTAATTTGCCCTAAACTAGGACAATTCCTTTAACACTGTCTGGCCTCTCTTCTAGGTAGCCTCTCAAGGCATCAACACAGAGTCAAAAAGAATAATAATTAAACTCTTCACTGCTGCTCAAGTGCATTAGACTTGAACAGAAACTTGAACTTCACAGAGAGCTAGTGTACTCACTCAGCCGTTGTGAAGGCCAGCTCAAAGTTCTGCTTGCGATTAGCTGGGTCAAGCTTATTATAATCAAAAGCTTCCGGAAAGAAAGAATGCACAAGAGCGCAGAATGCCATCCCATCATTCCAGCTTGAGGAAAAGTTCTGGAGATCAATGTGCTGTCATGAGGAAAAAAGTACACATTAATGCAGCACAGGCGAACAAATAAGAGCAGTTACTTTTCTTCAATGAAGTTTTCTATCCTTCTTTCCCACCAGCAAGAGCACAGGCTTTATTTTTTTCTTCCCATCTTTGTATATCCATTTCATTGTTGACATTCTGGGAAAAACCTGGTACACTCAGCAATAAAAGCTTTTTGCCTGAAATACCCAGATGCAAAGCCAACACATAGTCAAGGTCCCTGATCCAAAGCCTACTGAAAATACTGTAAAGAATCTCATCAACATCAGCGAGCTCTGGACCAGGCCCAATGCAGCAGCTCAGTATCTGTGGAAACTAAGGATACTGCTTACATATAACCATAATCACCCAATGGAGGATTTAAAATTGAAGAACAGTTCATTTTGTGGTTGTGAATAACACTAGATAAAGACTATGTTTGCCTGCTTTGCCCAATTCAATACCTGTTTACACAGATAGGTAGAAATATAGGAAAAGTCATACCTACTGCACAACCTAATTCTTATAACAAATTCTTATTGTTACCTTCAAATGCCACAGTGAAAAGAAACATATTTTTGCTCTTGTCTCATGCTGCTTCCCCATCATATAAAATTCAAGCCCCAGCTTTTCTGCTAAGCAATTAACCGTAATTTTAATTAGTTCTGCTTATTTATAATATAATGTACAGTTTAGCAATAATTATGCACATTATTAACACTGAAAAACATACTACACACACACACACAAAAAATCCCTAGGAAAATAAAAATTCTGTATTTCTTTGACAACCGCAATTTAAGGCCAGGTAAAATGAATAAAATCTCAACTGCTGTATTCTTTTAGCTATACTGAGGCTACCTCATAAAAATTTGCTCACAGTGTGATGCAAACTCAACCATTTACTACAAATTCATTTGTCAAGTATTAAGAGAGTACTTTGGCCTGCATGTAGCAAAATAGTCTCTATGTATTCAGAACTTGTCATGTATAATGTGAATGCAAAAATTACAGCCTGCAACTAAGAAAAACAAAATGTCTGAGTGTGTACTGAAATTTATATACATAATCACAAAAAGGTAGACTTTCAGAAAAACACTAATGCATTGCTTTAATAGACATATAGAATCTCATTCATGCCATCACTAACTGTCTTGAAGTGCTGCCACACAAAAATTGGTGACCTTGAGGAAGTTAACTCATTCTCTAGCATATTTTACATTCACCTTTTGAGCGTGGAATTTGGCAAATTGTCCTGAAAAAAAAGAGACATATGAAAGTGCTATCATATCTTCACCTTGTATCCCATGGTTTTTGAGCGGCACCAGTCTAACAGAATTTGTTTAATGCTGCTAGCGCTGGCAACCCCAAAACTCAGCGACCTCTTCAGCTTAGCTCTGGATTCTCCTTTTCCTCTGGAAAATTAACAGAGACTAGATTAAATTACATTCTAGAAAAACTTAAACCTACTTATCAGGAACATCTATGCAACTTTGCCCAGGTCAGCCCCTGTCCAGGTGATACTTGAGAAACATGTTGCTGAAACCTTGACTTGTTGGTCCTGCAAGAAAAACTGATTTTTATTAAACTAAAGCCAGAATTCCAAGCCCTCTTTTATTTAAATCATATTACCATGAGGAAGCATCCATACTTTTGATCCTCAATGAATGGCAACAGAAAGTCGCTATATTTGCAGCCTCCTATAATGATGGAGAAGGCAACTTTCACAGAACTCTTTCCTGTAAAAGGCACCTGCTGCTTCAGCTGAACAACTCCAAAGTCAGAGGAATCTGTAACTGTGAATTTCCAAGGCTTGGCCTGTAAAGTCAGTGAAACTTCAAGTGACCTCATATCGTCCCTTAGTTCCAAATCCTACGCAGAGAGAGTTCTCCCATCCAACTCTACTCTGCTGGTAATAATTGACAAATTACTTTCTCATTAACAAACCATTCTGGAGACAAGGACTATGACATACTTTCCATCACGTTCGAGTTTCTCGAGAAGTGCTTTCCTGGCCTGTGTTCCTGTAGTCCGTGGGAGCGTCTGAGATCGCACCAATTCTCGCCTCCGTTCAACTTGGTGATGTACAGTAGGAGGAGGGGAGTGAGAGCTGTGGGTCGCATCACAGTAACTGTCAACAGCACTGGAGAAATGTGACATGAAAAGTATGTGGTAAACAAAAGAGTAACTCTCTGCAGTAACAAGAACTAGCATAAAGGTTCAACTGTTGTCTCTAAACCTTCCAAAAGATCCATTTCGAGAGGACCAGCATGAGTCAAAAGCAATTTTAGTACAAGTAAAATTATTATTGACACACAACAGCATTTAAGTATAGAATCCCCTAAGGTACTGTTACAAATAAGACACAGCTGCACAAGCCACATACACTTGGTAGCACTGGGCAGAACAACAATTGAAAACCTTGAAGAAAAAAGAAGACCAAAAAAACGTTTTGGCCACACTGGAGCACTAAATCCCTTCGATTTCCAACTTCAGGGTTCCTGGAGGCTGTGACATTTTTAAAATGAAGCTTGAAGAGTAATTCAGGAAATACTTCTGAACTGTTCGCTTACAATGCACAGAATTCTGAGCTTCTGTCAGTGTTGCTTTACTGACTGCAAGCTGTTAATTTGATTGAAAAATATAGGATTATATTCTAGTTTGTGTTTGTTTGAGCCATATACTACTTCATCAGCATTAATGAAGTAAGCCAAACATTACATTTGGAGATATTCCCTATCACAGAGATGGGGAAAACAGGCAAGGAACAATGACATCAGTGTCACACATTAATTTCTGGTACAGATGGAGGTCAGGTATGACCCCAAGTTCTCTAGGGTGCTCAGCGTATCATGACTCAAATACTGAAGTGCTGATGTTGAAACTACCTTGGAAGAAACGTAATACATAATTTGAGATTGTTTTCAAGGCAGATACAAGCCTAATTTAAGAGATTTAAACTTTCTTCTCTCCCATTTTTTTCTTGATGAGTATTTTGCATGCTAAGGAAGTCTGTATATGCCAGGTGTAATTGTGATACAATGTAATCCTCTACTAAGCAACTGCAACTCTGAGTAAATAAATAACCTGTAGTAGTCCTCAGCAAGGCATTTATCTACAAATTAAACTCTAGGCTAGCCAAACTAAGGATACTTGATGGCAGTCATATGTTGGTTTCCAAAAATAAGCCCAAAGTACTCATTTCAATACATATGAGTATTTTTAAAACTGTTTTCAAAGGACCAAACAGCTTCCTCCTCCTAACAAAAATCCGCCACGATCAGGCACTGGAAGTCTTACTGGTTAAGACTAAAACAATGTGGAAATCCACTGTTAGGTCTGCTTGAAACTGCTCTATAAAATGTTGTCCTTTCTCATCTAAAAGCTCACAGCCTTTAATGGGCTTAAAATATAGCACCAGTGACTCTTGTTCTTTGGTGCACTGGTGGGTCAGCCTGAAGAAGCCTCCCCCAAAAAAGAGCCCAATGTGCTAAGGCTATCCAAAGCTGTAATCGCAGGTGTGATGTTGATGTACAGTCTACTAGATGTCTGGTGAAAAGAAAGATGTGAGGATTAACCAGGATATGGCCCTGATATAGGAATCAGAGGCACAAAAGAGCAAGTCATGCAGGGGGTTTAGGGGAAATGAATGGTCCTCAAACTAGACATTTAGCATGATATATACAGCAGGTTGCTGATTTCCCATTAGTACAATCAATAAATAACCTGGTATGTTTCACCTGAGAACATTCAGGGTATGTATATACACGGCCGTGTTGAATGAAAACTACTACGTACAGTGCATCACTAGGATGGTTTTAGTACAGAAAGTGTGATTATTCCAGTAGCCATTGATTGGTTATTCCTTGAAAGTAGATGTGTGGTTAAGAGGAATATGCCCATTTACATGTTGATGGTCATAGAACATGTATTAAATGAACTACCTATGTTAATGTAAGACATTATGGGGCAAGTAGATTAATTGACAATTATACATCCAATGCTTAAAATACAGCATCTGGGACTCACCTTTTTTCCAAGTCAGCAGAGCACCTGTGCCTTTAGACTATATTGACAACAATGGCCTAACAAAATGTCATGAAAAATGCATACCTTTCACCAGTTTTGGCTCCACTACACAGCCCGTAGTTCACAGCTGAGACAGACTTGGTGACAGAAGTAGCATTCTCTATATAAAAACAGAAAAGACGCATTAGTGCAGAAACTTTCCTCGTGTGCTTTCAAATAGAAACTTTCCTCATGTGCTTTCCCGATGGATAGGTACACATTGATTTTTAGTCACCACACGGTAAAGCTGCAGGCCTCTATGAGCTATCAAGCTGGGGAGGAATTTTCCCCAGCAGTTGAATTTTTCTATAAAACTGTTGCACTGCAGTGAGGATAGTGTAAGCATACCAGAAAACACTCTGAGAGGATGTCTTTGATAAAGCCACACTCAGATCAGATCACTTCAGGCCTTTGTGTAGACCTCAAAGGAGGGCACACTGCCACTGACATTTCTGTTAAAGGAAAAAGTGGTTCTTGCAAAAGTCATTCTAGCAGACAAGCCCTGGGAAGTTTAACGTAACTGAGTGCATAATTTAAATTATCTAATTTCTACTAGGAAGATGTTTTCATTTGTAAAGTAGAACAGACTCAAAGTTGCCAATGTGGCTTAAAACCAACTTTGCGTCTTCCTCTGTCCACCCCTGAGGTTCTACTTTTTGTGCTTTGCCTCTTAGGGCTCAGCTCTGGACTCCAGCAATGCTCTATAGCTGCAGAACAGTGGAGCGTCTTGCCCAGTGTTAATGTACAGTGTTAATGTAATGTAAAGCCAAAACCTGTTCAGCAACTAATTTCTTGAACACTCCTTTTACACAAAGGGCTGGCATCTTAATAGAAATCCAACCTGATCACTGTCTAAGTCACTCTCTGAAAATGCAGAATTCTCCCGTTCTTGTAGAAGTGATTCAGATCAACTACACTTCTCATGTGAAACACACTGGTAGATGCCAGCCTACAGGTGTGACAAATTTGTGACCACTAGCAATTGCCAGATATTTATGCAAATCTCAGATGTTCTCAGATGAGGAGGAGTGTGATCTTTATTCTGGAAGAGCCACATATTTTGCTAAATAAGCCAACACTTGGGACCACTGTGAAATGCCAGTACATTGTGCAGACAGTAAGATCTTGGTGACAGCAATCAGAGGTACTTTTGGAGAGAGCTCAACTCATCTATTTCAACTGAGATCAGAAATCCTTAAAACATCTTGTCCTTTGCCACATTCATATTACAAAGGAGACTCCTATCTTGCTCAATGTCATTTGCTTCAATATACATGGATGGGCACACCACTTTTCAACTGCCATTACCTTGTATACAGTCCCAGTTTTCACTTCATCAGCTGAAATCTTCACTGCTCAAGCTGTCTGCCTGACACACTTCTCTGGCACCTATGATTTCCACTGCAGAGATTGCCTAATAGTACACACGTACATCACTGTGCAAATAACGGTAAGTACACCTCACTTTGAACTGATAGAAAAGCTGATGGAGTAGAACAAGTGTTCATGATTGTATGAGTCTGCATACAGACTTGTTAGCAATATTGGTATTACTGTGCACCCACAGACCATAACTACATGCTCAGACCTGAACCCAAAAAGCATGAAATCTCTCTCAATTTTTGTTGCATAAGGGCATGCAGGTAGGAGCACTCACCTCCAGTGGCAGATGAATCTGTTGTTCTCGTTGTAATTGAATTCCAGTCCTTCACTGCAGCAGCACAAAAAATAAATTAAAAAAAAAGGCAAAGGGAGTGTTTGCTGCATTCTCAGATTTAATAAGATAAAAATTGAATGAATAATCAGAAAATAATCTTTTGCTACCAATTCCATCTGGTCTCCTTCTGTAATTTCTGACCAATATATTTAGTCCAATTCATAAGTATCACAGCCAAGGACGAATAGCTTCAGTGTGATTTTTTTTGTTTGTTTGTTTGTTTTAAACTCAGTTTCAATATAACTAAGATTCTGCAATCATTAATGTGTGTATATGTGTCAGACTGCTGTCAGTAATTCCTTCTTTCCTCCAAATGACTACTGGAACATGTTAGCCAAATATCTAACTTAGCCAAATATCTGCCTAACTTCTCACAGAGCCTCCAGTCTCAAAGCACTAAAAATGTCTACAAATTTCATTAAAAGAGCTGGGCATGCTTAAGAGATGTAGTAACTTATTTAACTCAGTAACTGCTGTAAGATATGCTTCACTAAAAACACAACTACACTGGGGACAAAAATTCTCTGCAGATTACATCCAAAACCTCCAGCTAGGACCCACAGTATTCCAAACTGGAGTGTCCCACAATGGGATATATAGCCATAGAAGCAAGATTTAATATTTACCACTAGGTGACAAGACAATACTCATAGCACCAGTTGAAGAAAGGAAACAGCGTGCAGCTTCAGCAAGTTATTTTTCTCTCTTTTACCTGGCTGGTTGGAAGATTTTACTCCCAATGCATTTGTGCTCTTGCCCTGTCCCGGCAGGCAAAAAGATGTATTAGTTGCTCCTGTTGGACAGATGTTCTCTCCTGAAAACTTCTCAGATGTCCTGGTTACTGCAGTAACTGGAAGATGGGGCATCTGTAAGGTGACTGCAGGGGCATGGGCTTCAGGGGGAGAAGATTCTGACATCTGAAAACAAGTCAGTTCATGGGCAACTTTTGCCTGACCTGAATAAAAAACGGGAGAGAGGAAGTAAATTTGTTTGCAGATTTGTAAGAAAGTTACAAACCAGTGTCCATGCAACAACTTTATTTTGCAAGTCATTGGACTTATTCCCCTGTGAAACATTGTACCATTAATGTAGCAGAAACAACCCTAGTGCAAGTGATCCTTGCAGTCATCGCACTTACGCTACGTCATTGTCAGGAACAATGTCTTCAGATCATTAATATACTAGCATTTGGATTTGGTAAGCTTCTCTTCCTCTGCGCAGCTCTCATTCCCAATCTCCTGCCCTGGTTAAGGAAGCAGCATTTTTGTTCTTTTCATGGTTTTATGAAACACTGTATGACTTTCTCTAAAGTGGAGATGGTAAGTCTGTCCTACACTGAAGGATGATGGAAGCAGACGGGTGACTTGCAAGATGTTTTGGAATGCAAGGCTATAATGGCACTCAGCATAGCAGGCCTTATTGCTTGTGTCTCAAGTTAATGCAGCAGTAATAGCCTCTAATTTACAAAACATCATAGTTCATGCTTAACAGTAAAGACAAAGTTTAAAAGTTAAACTCCTAATTATGAAATAAAGTGTTGGTGCCACAGGACAATATCCATCCTGAAACTATAGCAGATTCTAACCCTTCCAAAATGTGAGACCTGCTCTATGACTGCCAAGATCAGGTATTTTACAAGCAGTGCTACTTCATTTCATGCCTTGTTCCTACCTGATGATGAAGATCGATGCCCATTTTCAATGATGGAAGAACTAAAAACTCTTCTAAACTCAGGTTTCTGGTGGTCTTCCAGGTCTACGCTCTGTCAGAACAGACAGCAGACATGATAACTAAATTTCAAAGAGCAGCAAAACTGAGAAGAATATCCAGAAACACCTGCCAAGAACAGGTCTTCCTTGTGCAAGCGACCACAAAATAAGAAGGGAACAATTACCTAACCCCAGGACCTGAGCCTACAAATGAAGCATTGGCAATGCATAACTTAAACCAACCTTCACATGCTTGTCTTTAAAGGACCCCAAGCACCTACGAGGTATTATCTTTTGTTAGGTAAAGATATCACGATCACTGTGATGGTGATAAACAGAAGACTTCATGTAACAGTGGAGAAATTGATTGAAATTGCACGGAATAATGCTCTGTATTTTTTTTTTTTTCTCTTTGCTGCAGAAAGAAGTTACACTACGAAAACATACTGTACAAGCATTACAAAATAAATCCAATCCTAGGACATTACATATTATATTATAATCTGTAACTTCTGTAAGGATAGCTTTTTTTCTGGGAAAAGCATAAATTCTCCTCATAAAATCTGTCTCTATAATTCCAGAAAAATCACCCAGGATTTTTTTTCATGGGTTTAGTAGGAGGTTGTGGTTTTGGTTTTTTTTGGTTTTTTGTTTGTTTGACTGGGTTTTTTAGCTGGTTGGGCTGGGGTTTTTGGGGCGTAAAGGGGCATGTTAAACCATGAGGAACGATGTGATTTTTGGCTGTGTATCTAAAGGAAGAAGAAACTGCTTCACGGATACATGATTATTGCATTTAAGATTCCAAGAAGCAGCAGCTACAAGTAGTAGAGAGAAATTCTCCAACACACAGTCCACAAAAGGTTTCATTGACTGCATAGTTGTATTCAGATGTTTTGATAGCTGAAAAAAAATCTATTTTGAAACTTTAGTATTTTTCAAGAAAAAGGTACTGTGCATGAATAAACTCAGTTATCAGTAACTGGCAGGATTGAGAAAATTACAACAAATACTAATTATAGAAAACATGCAGAATCAGGGGTTCAGAACTTCTATTGCTGCGTTTAGTGCAATTGAGATCCCAGTCAACAATTTTTGCCCATATCCAGAACTGAAATGTAAACCATAGCTAATGAAGCTCCCTAGAATGTACTCATGATATACAGTTAGAACTGTTTAACCATTCATGTCAGCTATTATGACCTGAATGTAAGGAATACCCGTGTAGGTTGTAAACATCAATCTGCTTTTATAAGCTGGGGAGGTGTGGGTGAGTAAAATTGTCAAATGACATGGTCATTGCAAAGGTCACGTAGCATTCTACACACTGAACTGGCTTTTGAATGCAATGACAAGTGCTGCATTACCTTATTTCATGCAAACCTGACTGCTACAGTTTGGCTAACAGTGCCAAGAAAACTGACACCAGGCTGGAGGGGGGGAAGAAGGCCCACATGCTGACAGAACAGTGGGAGGATTTAGGATCAGATTCTGATGTGCATTTACTAGTGTCAGGCTGAAGTACTTTCAAAATCCACTTTGGAGATGCCAAGCTTGTGACAAACCCATGTGTTTAGCAATACTATTCTGTCAGTGCTGGTTACATAAATTATAAATAGCAAAGGGATAACTACATATATCTGTACTTAATAATAAGTAATCATTTGTACAACTCATGTGACAACAACATAATGAAGAACCGGTGAAACTGAAGAAAAGAAAGTTAACACTAATATTTTGGATGCCTTATCCAAGCTTGCTTGTAGAACTGATCTCTGTGTAGCTCAGAGGTCTCCACATAATGGAGGATGATAATACTTTCCATAGTTGTAGGGCTGCTGGAATTCCTCTTTTGCTGCAAAGAAATTACACTTTGGAGATCTATAACCAGAAGCTGCAATTATTGCAAGCCAGCAGTGAAAATTCAACACATTCAGAAAAAGTAAGCTCCAGATCACAAGATTAGGAAAAAAACCCCACAACTGATATTTCCTTGCTGTTAAAACCTCTAAGGTGCATGTCTGCTATGTCTTCAAGATTTTGTCTGCAACAAGGTCAAATTCTAGAAGAATGACAGGCACAAATTATATTACTTTCTTTCAAATGAGAAATTTCAGTCATTCAGTGTCTTTCATAAAACCACCAACTACCACAAGGGTCACAATACAAATCCCTAAAATTTCTCTAGAAATGCTGTTTATCTAGGAGAAGTACATCCCCTTCTTCTTACATAGGACAGGTGAAATTGATGCTTCACTTTGATAAACAGTAGTATCACCACTGACTGACACAAAGGCAAGATTCCAAACTGTTCCTTGCATATAGAGAGATCATTGATACATCACATACTGGGAATGATGAAATTTTGAGGAAATGCAAACAAGCCTGCTAGACACCAGCAAGAAGTGCACCACATTTACCCCTTAATCAGACAATACAATTATTCTCTGTCTGTTACTGACCCTGCAACTTGGAGAAAAGCCATCAACACCAGGAACATGCTAGAAACACACTGAAGAAAAGCAATAGGAGTGCTTCTCATAGAACAATTTCTTAAGTAAGCCTGGATATAAATGGACAGGAGGGAATGATTTTCTCTTAGCAGCTTCAGCAGGTGCCTGTGGCTATGTCAAAGTGATTTAAAAGAAACAACAACAAAAATAATCTAGATAAAGCAACCTTGAAATGTCACCATTCCAAAAGGATACTTGCAGGGAGTATAACAGAATAATAAAGAAGTTAAACCAACAGACTTTCTTTATCAAACATAGGAGTTGAGATAGTTTAGAAATAGAGTATGTAATGCTAGGTGATTCATGTGGATTGTGTAATCTCCCTGTCATTATAGAACCATAGAATAGTTTGGGTTGGAAGGGATAGCAAAGATCATCTTGTTTCAACTCCTTGCCATGCACAGGGATTCCACGCATTAGGTCAGGCTGCTTGGGAGCCCATCCAACCTGATCTCAAACACTGACAGGGATGGGGCATCCACAGCTTCCCTGGACAACCTGTGCTTCATCACCCTCTGACCACTTCCTAACATCTAATCTAAAACCAACCTCTTTCAGTTTAAAACCATTGCCCTTTGCCCTCTTGCTATCTGCCTGTACAAAAACAAATCACCCTCCTTTTTGTAAGCCCCACAATGGCTCAGGCTCTCCCTGAGGCCTTCTCTTCTCCAGGCTGAACAACCCCAGCTCTCTCAGCCCTTTGCTGAAAATCTTTGCTGGAAATATGTAGGTCATTATGCACACCCAAGTCATGTCTTACACAGTTACTCACAGGCTGACTAACTGCTGGGTGCCATCACATCACCAGGGAGAGATCCCAATGGGTAATACTTGTTTAGACTTTCAAAGGTGGTCATAGCCAGCTATCTATCTCTCTGCAGCTTTGACCACTGGCAAATAGCCAAATTATCAAATAGCAGGCAGATTCTCTGCAGCTATTTGTCCAAATTATACAGAAACTCTTCTGACAGTTTTAAAACAGAACCCTCTTAAAGTACTTTTAGTCCTCCCTCTTAACAAAGGCATCATGCTCTGTCGCCCTGAAAACTCAGCTTCTGAGCTTGCTGACATGGTTTTCTAAAGACTTTCCCAGGACAGTAACTGTAAACATAGATATGTGTACATTCTTTCTGTTACACGTCTTGTGATGGACATCTCTTATGGCCAGTGCAGTGAGAAAGTGTTATCCTGACCATCCAATCCCTGGCTGTGGTCAGGAGCCTATAAATCCTGGGAGGAAAAATAAACTCTCTCCTCTCTTCACCACACCTCGACCCGTGTCCGTGTGATCTATTCATCTTCAGCGGCAACAATGCTCAATCACAAAAACTAAGGAAATATAATAATTTATAAAGCTCCTGTCAAAATGTAAAATCAGATCAACAAAAAAAAGATCAAAACTCTTCCTTTGTAAATGCTCAGTAGTGCAAGGTACGTCTCCAGGATCCAGAGCTTTGAAACTAATTTTTCAAATATCCCCTATTTTCCACCATTGTGAAAGCAGTTCTCAAGAACTGATTAAGAGAGCTGAGTTGAAGTCTGGCATCAAAACAACAGAAATACCTCCAAATCAGAACGGCTAACAGCCATTTAAAATTTCACCTAAACCAGCATTTAGACTGCTGTATACCAGTCTAAATGGTATACAGAAATAGCATAAATGGTATACAGAAATAGCATAGCAGAAATTTCCCAGATTAGAATTAAAAGGAGATTTGTGTCCTTACTTCTGAACTATGCTTAGAACTCCCTGGATTCATTTTTTTTCCCCAATGAAATTACCAGGACAATAATCTAGCAATATTAGAAAATAATGGTTCAGACACCGAAGGTGCTCAGAATCTTCGGTATCCAATTAATGCTGTATTGATCACACTATAAAAGAACTGAACCAATAAATCTTTTCAGGAGCAAAAGAGCACATCTTGATTTGCTACTATTTCTGGGTCAGTATTATTTGCTTCTCAGATCTCACACTTCTATAAGTATTTACTAAGACTAGAAGTGTCACCAGTTTTATCATAGGTACTCGTGTGTCTGAAAACACACACAGTGCCATTTATGGTATTCTGTTTCAAATGCTTCGGTCATATAACCAGAAATGGCATCAACTGGAGGAATATATGGAATGTAATGAACACAGGAAGTGTTCATTACAGAGTATCTGGGTGACTGGCACAGCAACCAAGGCTTGCTCTTTCGCCATTTGTGTGCAGCCACATAAGAACCTGACCTACAAATTCATGTTTTCACTGCACAAATTTGGTGTGTACAGCTGCAGCTGCATCTCCCATAGTTCTCAGTACTGAAATTCCCTTTCGGTCAGCTCTGCTAACTTGGGAACTTCTCCAGCCTAAATTGTTGGGAGGGCACTGAAGAAAGATCAGCATTTAAGTGATCTTCCCTGAACCCTCAAAGCAAAGTAGGAAGATTCCCATCCAAACAAAAGCTCATACTGTGCTTTAATGTGGACTGATACCTAAAGCTGGATATTGACATAATATTGATGCAAGACTCTTCACAGACTGAAGTACACACCACAACGTAGACAGTGGTGATGGAGTGAGTGAAATGAAGTGAGGGACCACAATCTCTTGTGCCTTTCATATCACTCATCTTACTTCTACTCCTCACAATACAAGCAAGTGTGGATAGCTCTGCAGAAAAGAACCAGTCTGGAAGTTGTATGGATGCTGCTTACCTTTCTCAAGTGGGGGAAAAGGCAGCAGTTGCTACAATGTATCAAACAGCAGATCTACCTTTTCATTTGCCCAGAGGTAGGAAGCCCAATGCCCCCATTCACAGGTCAGTAGGAATGAAGAGGGCTGGAATGCAATACAGACTCTGCTCATTCTCACCACTTCTAGCAAATTTAATATCCAAACTTTTCTTTTTTAACCTCAAGCCTGGATACACCACAGACCAGTTTTTTGAGCTTCAGCAGTTTTAAAACTCCCTTAAGACTTGCTTAACCAAGAGGATGTGAAACAGGCTGTCATCTGTGAAAGCCAAGTCTCTGGTACCCCAGTTTTATGTGACTGAATCACAGTGTACTGTCTGGTTGTGCTCTCCTCACATCAAGGATTGCGCAGGAGCTCTCAACTCTTCTTGCAGAGACAGACACAGAAAAAGGGTTACACAAAACATCTCAGTACCAGATGGGCTTTCCAGTAATTGGGGTTTCTATGCACCAAGATACAATGCTCCATCACACTGCAGAAAGTTTTATCACCATGAGGAATGACTACATTTGTGCAAGTTTAGGTCACAGAGACCACGACAGCTTATGTTGACCTCTCAAGGACAAGCTTCAGCAGTGAGGGAAAGTGGCTGGACAGCAAAACTGTCTCACTCCAGGATGTTATCTTAGGGAAACTTTACTGCCCACTATATGCTAAGCTATTCCCCTTAGTGAGCTTGCCAGCTGGCAAACGGCATTGCTGGCACACAGATCCTCCAAACTCGAGTCCAAGAAAGGATACAAAAATATTCGTGTACATACATACATCAATAGCCAAGACTGCCCTTCTCCTTTTATTTATAACTGCAGGAAAGTAACAGGTTGCTACCACTCTAACCAAGATCCCAGTCTGACCAAACAGAGCCATAATCAGGTAGATTTCCAGGTAGTATAACAGCCAAAACCATTTCCCAGAGCACGTCCCAAAATACCACTGACCCCGCACCTCAAAAGAGGAACCCCGTGTCCCTAAACATTACCCCGTGCCAACGCAGCCTGGCAACACGCGTGAAGCCTCCATTCATACATGCCCTTGGCCCTCCCTCCTGCCGTCTCCCTGGCTGCTTACTTGGCTCCGGCCAGTGACCGCTAGCTTGGCATGACTGGAGAATGTGCCGTCGGCTGAACCTTGCCTTGGCGAGCCGGGCCCAACGACCTGAGGGCTCTCCGCCGCTTCGTTCACCCATTCCTGCGGCAGCCCCGCCGACCGGCCCAGGGCCTCCACCTGCCGAGACAGGCGCTCCAGCTGTACCCGCAGGCGCCGGTTCTCCTGCTGCAGCTCGGAGACAGCGTGTGCCAAGGGGCTGGCGAGTCGCAGCACCTCCTCCACCTGCCGGCCTACTCCCTGCTTGAACAGCTGGATGTCTACATGGATCTCGCGGACGGCGCCCCGCAGCGTGTCCTCGTAGCGTCCCAGGCCATCGCAGACAGTCTGCGCGTCCCGACTATTCAGATCCTCGATCTCGCCGGCCATGGTGTCCGCGGACCGCAGGCTGGGCGGGCAGGGACGCAGGCGGCTCGGGAGCGGCTAGCGGCAGACGTCCGATCGTCTCTCCGCTCTCCGCCGCCCCTCCTTCTCTTTGAGAACTCCCTGTGCCTCCCGGCGGCCGCTAGCCCGGTCCTAAGCCCGGCCCGTTCTCCTGGGGCGCAGGAGTTCGGCGGGGCGTGCGCCGGACCCGGGGCAGCCGCCGCGCAGAAGCGGCGCGGGTGGTGCGGCTGCCCTGTCTGCCCCGCTTAGCGTACACTCCTTCAGAGGGGGAGATGGAATTTCGGGAAGGCAATGGTGGAACAAGCAGGGAGAAGGGGCGGAGCCACGGGATCATTCGCAGCTGCCCAGGGACTTTTAGGGCCCGAGAGGGCCGGGCGCGATGGGCTGAGGGCGGGGCCGAGGGAGAGAGACGGCACGAAGCGAGCGGCAGCGCCGGTGTGGGGGAAGGAAGAAGTGGGAGATGGGGGTCGGTAAGGAACAGGGGAGAGACAAAACAAGGGGAGGACGGGTTAGTACCAGATCCTTCCCGGGTTGCTTGGACTATGACGATGTGAAAAAGTATGCACAGATTGTCTTTTTCGTAGGGAACACGGAGGCAAAGAGAGCGGTCTTTGAGAGCATAGAGACAGAAATGCACATACACCCTTAGACAAACCGCCAAGTTTCTGCGCTTTCATGGGCAGAAACTTATAACCAGCATGTTCACATTTAAACGTTTCCCATAGCAGGCTATAATTCGATGGGCATTAGTATTGAGCTGCCAAGTTATCCAGCAGATCCAGTCTGTGTGCCTGGGGGATGAGACACATTTCTGTCAAACTAGCCAGAGCCACGATGCAGAGCACCTTCAGGCATATTCTTTACTGCAGCACAAGACAAAAAAGCCTTAAAGGAAAAGGGAATCTGAGAAATATTTTAAGCAAATTTGTATCATCAGGTAGCCTATATATGTCAGCACTTTATGTCAGGTAGCTACAACTTCTTTGGTACCATTTAACAATCGTCAATAGTAGTTCTCTTGAAGCAGCAAGTAGCTAAGCCTGTAAATCTAGAATGGGTAGGGAAAGTTGGAGTTCTTCCCCAGTCAGTATGTGTAAAACCCTAAAGCAACGTTAACAGAATTCAATTACCATTAGCTCACAGACAATTTCTTAACATATGCAACCTTATCTAAAAATAATACATATGTGTGCGTGGTTATTAAAGTTGACAGCTCATAGCTATTAGCTAATAGTACTAACAGTGTAATTATTTGGAAAATACTCTTCCTGGTTAGTAAACATTTCAATTTTTCCAATATTTTTAATTACTGAAGAAAACTTCTACTTTTTCACAGAATAATTATCTAGTAGAAATTTCAGTTTTCTGACAAAAGGTGTTTTGAAATGAAATTTCAGTTTCTGAAAAAAGTTGCTTTGAAAGAAAATTTCCAACCTATTCTCAGCTAGGTCTAGTAGATCCAAGCAAATCAAGCTGTTTTGCTGTTTACAGACTCAGCAACCACAGAGTAATCACAAGCCCCAGTATTTTTAAAACTGCCTCCCATTCATGCATTTATAACAATTTACAGTACAGATCAGGATTAAGATAGGTTAGCCAACAGTTAATTTACTTCCTAATCTCACAAAAAAAAATTAAGTTCAACTTTCTGTCTGTATTTCTGTCCTGTCAAAAACTACACCAACCTTTCTGTTTCATTTGAAATCTCTTTTTGATCTCTTGCAGGAGGATAGAACTTGGGAATATGTGACTCTCCAAAAGACTCCCAAAACAGTTATTGGATGTAAACAGCACAGGTAACGCCCAAACCAGTGATTCAAAGATGGAAAATGATGCTCAGATTTTCAGAGCTTAAACTGAGAGATTTAGAATATTTTGATGCCCAAATCACACTAGGTTCTCTGTCTCAATATCTGATGATTTTTTTCCTTCAGTAAAACTGCATTGGGAAATAAGATTTCTTTTGAAGTACACGTAATTGAGGACCTCTTTTCAGGTCTGAGCCATAACAAAAAAAACAAGCTCAATGGGTGCATTTCTGTTCATGGTGTTTCAATAGTTCCCTAAGCACTTGTGGTTAACACTTTTTCGAATCAATCTGGAGTGCTAAAAAAAAAGAAAAACTGTCCTAGAACAGCAGAAATATGTCGTTTCATTAAAACAAGCTCTGTTTGCTTCTGTACACTTCTCTATACAAAGACACATGTACATATAACACAGGTAGGTGCACCCATGTGCATTCAGAAGCCAAAGCATGAGCTGGGAAGTCCTCACCTGATAATAAGGTCCTTCTAGACTTGTGTTAAAACATTCTCATTTCAGACCTTGAGCAAACACAGCCTACTGAAATGTACTAATCTAAAAGCAAAGCAATCCAGTGGAATTTATGCAACAAGGATTTAAAGAGGTGTCTTAGACATAGAAATATTTTTGGATAGTTTAAATATCAGAAGGCCATTCTGAAATGGGATCAGTTGAGTGCATGGGTGCAATCACTGATCAGATGAAGTTTCACAGCCTGACTGCATGTGAAACCACGATTTTTTAGCAACTAAGGGAGGATAAACCTCAATATAAAACATAAGTTATGTTCTTAGTGACTTATCTCAGTCATTAGTTCTAATTTTGCAAAGCTTATTGAAAACAGCTGAAGATAACAATAACTCCAAGCAGGCTAACAGCCAAGAAGCCTCGGTTGTTTCTTATAACTGACAGGGAACTTTTCTGTGCTGTTCCTGCTTGTACCAGGAATGATTGTAACATTGAACTCACAATGGCAGAAGGTAACAGAGTGTAGCACAAGGCATGTGTCTACAGATGTATGTGCAATTGCACACACCCAAAGGCAGCAATAGGAGCAGCCATTCCCTGATTTGTGCAAGGTATTCAGCTCCTTTGGCCCTATTCACTCACCACAAGAAGGACTAACAGTCTCCATTAACATCTCACCTAAGGATGCCAAGCCCTGTAAAGGGCAACATTCAAGAGACAACAGTCGCTGCCATGGCTGCAAACTTTGTTTTCTCAATACTGATCTCGGGTGTCTGAGACCTGGTCACCCTCTCCTTAGCAATCATTATCCGATCATGTGTCTGACAGCATTCCACGGGCAGTTCCAATTCTTTCCAGATCAGAGTTCTAGCTTTTCACGGCGTAAAGCAACCTGATACTCTGGGCTATCTCCAGCTTACACAAGACTGCCAGCCAAGGGGAAGGCCTCAGCAATAGGACATTTTTTTGTCAGCACCTGTTTCAAAGTGCTCTATTACAGAAGAAGTAGAAAAAAATCTACAGTCACTTCACCCAAATCAGCTCCTTATTCATGTCTCCTCCTTAGCACCTGCTTTACCAAGCACAGCATCTTACAGTGCGGCTTATTATTTTCTACAGCACTCAGTTTACCCCATCTGGTAAGAGATGACACTACTTGAAATTCTGAGACCAGGGCGGGGGGGGGGGGGGGGGGGGGGGGGGGGGCAAAACAAAAGCAACCTCAAGACATGCAGGGATCTGATCCACTGTGAGAGAGATTCAGGCCGAGTGTCTCAAAAGCAAATCTTTTATTAGGAGGATGAAAACCTGCCATTGTATTAATTCACCTTTGGGTTTTGCATTTGAAAGGTGTAGGATTGCTTAATACTATGGGAAGGCAGCAGCACCCTGGCATTGTCCAGCTGGGGTATACTGTCCAGTATACTGTCCAGTATATTGTCCAGCTGCATACTTTCATGGCTGGAGTGCTTTCCCTGTGGAGTTGCCAAAGGACATACAAAACTCCAGCTAAAATGTTCCTCAATCAACTAATTACAACCTTCATTCTAAGAAACACCTTCACTGAGAATCTGGAGCTTTTCAGGAATGTCAAATGACCAGTAGCAGGCTGGTTTTTGCTCATTCTTCCAGTGTAATCTTCTGCTAGGTACTCCACTATCTCACCTTGCAAAATGTTATGGAATTCATCAGTGCTATTGGACCATTTATCAGGCCAGGGCTTGGTAATGGCTTTCCAGTCTGATAATGCTGGTTGATGAGTTCCTCAAGCACCCTGCCTAAATCCTCCAAAACATTCCAGTGTACCACATAAAATTCCCACAGTTCAGATAGCAGCCTGACCGGTACGACTGTTTGTCTCTTTTCCTGACTGGGACTCACTTTTTCCTGAATGCTCTGTTTTTCCAACTTGTTGTTCCTCCTGGCTTTCTACAATCTGTAATAAATTAATCTGTAAATAAAAATTCGTAAAAGTATAAATAAGATATGTATGTGTTGCAATGATATAAAATCCAAAATGTAAAAAAATCCTTCTCCGGGTCTGGCCGGGAGTTTCCTCCGAGAGGCAACAGATTGCAGCCAACACCCAGATAACGAACATCAGCTCAGAAAATAGACAGGACGAGGGCCATCAGGAAAACAAAAGAACTGGCTCGGAGGAGATATCCATCTCCGGACCTGAACAACGCTCCTGCAGATCTCTGTTGGGAAACAATCAGGTCGACAAAAAGACAAGCCCCGAAAAAAAGTAGTCGTCGCCAGAGCTGAACACCCCACCTGTCAAACCGGTGTTGGAGAAGCAATCAAAAGAAACAAAGGAAAGACACTGCCGAGATATCCATCGGCACCGGCCCCGGATCACACCACTCTGCCTTGATGACACAAATTGAAATACATACAGAATCTCTTTACATATGAGGAGATTCTGTCCGGACACTTGTTAGTTCTATTTTTCCATGCCAGGAAATCCATTCACCAGACAATCAAGGACACTTGGTGAAGGAAGCCTGCTTGGAATTCTAGCCTGAGGACATAAAATCTCTATAAAACCCCAGGCTTGAGAACACTCAAACGTGGATTTGGGAACCCTGCACCTCTGGTGTAGACCCTGTCCACCCAGCGCTGCGCTGACCGTTTTATTGTGGTTTTTTCTCGTTGTTTGTTCTTTGTTGTTTATTAATAAATTTCTCTTTTTATTTTTATCCTGAAATTGCCTTTGCATTTATAACAAATCTGTCCCTCTCTTTCTTACTATACTGATTCCATTGTGTCTCCTTTTAGGGGCAAGATCCCGAGTGTTAAAAAACATTTGCAGTCTGTCACAAATCTGTACAAAATTGATACTGCACCAAACAGAGAGCAGTCAGCTTCCTTCCTTCAACAGAAGAGTTTTAGCCCTTGGCTGCTGCTGTGGCATTTTAGCCTGTGTGACACACAGGTTGCATAGTTAATGTTCATTATATTGCTGGCTGTACTTAGCAATTGACAATAGAGTCAGGCATTTGCCAAGGGTAGTCATCACAGTATAGTTTCTAAAGGGCTGGGAAAGACTTCTACTGCAGATATAACCCAGACCTTGCATTAAGTTTAATGGAAGGAATGATCTGAAGCTCCCAATTGAGGTAAATATGCACATGCTATGCTGGTAATTTAAAAGTTAACAGGGCAAATTCCAGTCTCAGCTATAATATTATCATGAATGCAAAATTATTCTTTCAATTCCCGCACTTACTTGATATTTACTGTTATCTCTCTAAAATCAGAATGCAGACCTCAGTCTTGATTTTGAAGATTGCCCATACCAAGTACGGGATTTTTTTCTTCCCTTATATGCCAGAAAATGAGCAACAAAGGAAGGTGATCTATATCTAGGCTTACAAGAACATTCACAAAAAGAGGCAGAGGAAAACATTTGTGTTTTGCTTCATCAAAAATATTTTATTCCAACTATTATTCATTATCAGAACAACGAACATGGAGATGTGGAGAGCAGCAGCATGCTCAACAATGACCTTGCTTCAACTCTTTTAGTATAGAACCAAACTCATAGTCAATTTCCTAGATGCATATACTTCTTACTGTGAGCAGAAGGTATCAGTAAGTTCCTTAAGAAAGCTAAGATTTTTTCTTCTCTTTATAGACAGGACAGAAACAGGCATTTTCTGAGGTGATCTGTCTACAGCACCAGTGGTTAAACTGCTGAATGAGAACTCAGCTTTTTATAGTGCCCATCTGGCTTTCTAGCACCAGGCCTAAGCTTTGCCTCTCTGCTGCTTCAGTGAATGTCCCAAGAGCCGTGCAAGGAGGAAGCCAGGGCAGGGTGCCTAGCCAACTGCATCTCTCAGCACCCTAAGCTATGTCTGCTAGCAAATAAATATTTAGGACTTTCCTGATAGAAGTTAACTAAAACAAGTTCCTCATACTTCACCCTAAAATCAGAGAAAATATGGGGGTACCTTTCATAAGCTTCTAGTCTAAAATATCCCTGTGAACAGCATCAAACCCTTCCAGAATCCCCCATTCCTCATGATGTGTTTAAAAAGGTGATGTTTTCTCCCATAATTTGCACAATTGTGGCAGTTCCTTTACTGAATTACCTTTACTGCGTGAGCCTGAGTTATAGGTGGGGGCGGCTTGCATCCAGCAGGAATCCTGCTCCGTTCATAATTTTCGGAGGCAGAAGCCCGCTCCTGGCCATGGGCCTCCAGGCACAAACGGCTGCCCTTTTCCATGGGAAAGAAAACTCACCCCCCCAAGGTTCCTGATGTCAGTTTGTCAGAGATATTTGGCATTTCAAGGACAGCCAGAGTTTTAGGTGGAGGAAGCCTGGCACCCCAGTGCTTCCGGGGCAGGCAAAGGGCTGGACAGGGGATGGAACCACCAGCTGGGCCTTTCTTCCCCTCTCTGCAAGGTGCAGCACCTCCAGGCATGACTTGCTCTTTTCCGAGGAACAACCAGTGCCTGCAGAGGGAGCTGCTATTCCAGAGGGTCCAATGGGGTCTTCTCCAGTATTCCTCCAGGAACCACGTTTGGAGCACGCAACAGGGGCTGGGAGGCAGCTGGGCATGGGCCCGGGCATGGAGCACCACTTTAAGAAAATGCCAAGGGAAAACCCTCAATCCAATGGGAAGCACCTGAGCAGGCAGGGTAGCATGCACAGTCCCAGGGGAGAGCTTTAAACTTTGTTCTTTTATCTTGTCAGTCCCTTTACAGCGTTCCTTGAAAAGGGATGATATGTGGATAGAAAAAGAACTCTGTAACTCCCAGAGTAGTTATAACAGTAGGTATGAATTTATTCAGCGCTGAGGTGCATGGGGGATATCTCCTCCGAAAAGCATGTACACTTTTGAGATTTGGCTTTCTCTTTTTATCCTTTACAAACTAGGGTTGCACAATATGCCTAATAGATATTAATTTCCTAACCCCACCTGTCCTCACTTCATATTAAAATTAGCTCCACACCCCTTTGCAGCTGCACATTGGTTTTTCTGGTCAGTTCAGTGGTTGTCTCAGTGGTCTTTGGGATGAGGTCAGCAATTTTCTCCTTAGCTGAGCTCTTCACTTTGTCTTTTCATGCATGCCTCTTTCAGTCCTTTGACCACCTTTTGGCCTTTGATACCATTCATTCTGGATTACGGGTCCAAGGAATCCCCTTATCCTGTGGTGCCTTTGCATCCTGTTGGTGTATTCTAGCTCTTTATCTTATCTTGCAGTCTTGCTTTTTCCCTGCTCTTGTGGAGCAGGGTATGGTTTTTGTCAACCCCCTTCTTTTAGTCAAGTATTTCTTTATGTTTAATTCCTAATTCTTATTTTCTCTGTTTCAGGGAGGGCTTATTAGGAGAAAAGGGGGCTAAACTGAGGGGAAAATCTTCATTTTCCAAAATTGTGTGTGTTCAAATTGTGATCAAATCCATTTTTCCTGCAATTTTATTGGTCTCAGTGCAAGTAAGGCCTACCTTTTCTATGCTGTCAGGGGCACTAATTGACAGGGAATCTGATTTTCCCATTATTTTCCAGTTTAAATGGAAGGGGAAAACCTTTACTGTACTTTTTAATGAGTTTGAGTTAAGAGTAACTCCCCTCTTTTCATTGTCCTAAGGCTTAAATTGAGAGCAAAGCCCAGCTGTCCCTCATTTTTGAGGATTTGAATTGAGGGGAAAATCTCCCTTTTTCAATCACTGGGATTTAAAGTGAGGAAAACCCCTCTTTTCCCCATATTTTAAGGGAATAAATTATAGGGAGGAAGCATTTTAGTTGACATTGTATCAATTTAAGTGGAGGCAACTGCCCCATTTCCTCATTTTAAGGGATTCACTTAAAGGAAGCTCTGCCTTTTTCAGCATTTTAAGGGTTTAAAACTGCATTTCAGGGCACTTCTATTCGTGACCCAGGACCAACTACCTCAGATGAGAGTGAGCCTGACACATATATAACAGCAACATCCCCCAGGAGTCTATTATTTTTCTTATTTTTATATATCAAATAGATATTATATTATATTTATAATATAGACAAGAGCTCCCAGTACACCATTCATATTATTACTATTCTTCTCCACTCAGTCACATGTAGAGTACTACTTAGTAGTCATTAAGGAACAATTGTGTAAGGTAACAACAAATTGCCCAACTTACCTAGCTATGCTACCAAAACAAAGTTTTATTTCTTACCAGTTTTCTGCCTGTAATAGATAAACTTATGAATAAAAATTCGTAAAGGTCTAAATAAATATATTTGTAGCTATAATAATATAAAATAGAAAATACAGTGTGGCCAAAAAGTCCTCCCCCAGATCTAGTTGCGAATTCCCATTCAGGAGGTAACAATGCTAGCCGGCACCCAGATAAAGATCTTAGCCGGCGCCCATCAACCGAAAAGAATGAGCAAGACAGTGGCCATCAGGCTGACAAAGGAACGAGCTCAGAGGAGATACCCATGGCTGGACCTGAACACCCCACCTGGCAGACCACTGTTGGGAAAGCAATCAGGCTGACAAAGGAACGAGCTCGGAGGAGATACCCATCGCCGGACCTGAACACCCCACCTGGCAGACCACGGTTGGGGAAGCAATCAGACTGGACAAAGGGAAAAGCCCAGCCGAGATATCCATCAGCTCCAACCCGGATCCAACCACTCCATCCTGATGGCCCAAACTAAAATAAAATCAAGGAATGTTCAGAATCTCTTTACATATGAGGAGACTCTGCCCGGACATCTATTAACTCTATTCTCCAATGCCAGGAAATCCATTCATCCAACAATCAAGGACCTTTGGTGAATGGTGCCTGCTTGGAATTTAGCCTCAGGACACAAAATCCCTATAAAAACCCAGGCCTGAGAACCCTCGATCGTGGATTTGGGAACACCTATACCTTTGGTATAGACCCTGTCCACCCAGCGCTGCGCTGCCCATTTTATTGTAGTTTTTCTCGTTGTTTGTTCTTTATTGAAATTGTTTTATAATAAATTTCTCTTTTTATTTAACCTAAATTTGCCTTTGCATTTATAACATGCCCTTTTGCTCAAAGCAATTGTAGCAAAAAAGTAAGCATTACCCTTTCCCTGAAGAGGCTTGTATTTATAGCTTAGTTATAGTTTTTTTCTAAATCAAGTCCTTTACTTACCTTGAAATTAAGTCAGAGGAGCCAAGCAGCTGTAGCTCACCTGAGGGCTTTTATACCTTGTGGGATTTGTCTCCTCCCTTTTCCCAGGCACAGTAGGTTTGAGAGGCGGGCCCAATCAGGTGTATATTAACCTCAGCCTTTGCTAAGGGGCTTCATTGCCTCTTTAGGATCAGCTGGGGTAAGAGCTCTTCTCTCATTTTAGTGAAGAGGCTCTTTTGGCTTATCCCAGCTTATTTTTAGTAGATGCTTTTGGGCACCTAAAGCAACAAAGACTTAGAAGAGTCTATGAAGAAAATAGTATTGAACTCATTGAGTACTTAAGTTCATGATTTTGGGTGTGTTCAGGGGAGGGGGTAAGGTGCTTCTGCAATTTCTGGTTTTATTGGTTTGGGTGGGGGTTTTTTTTGTTTGTTTTTGTTTTTTTTTATGGGAGTGCAATTTCCTGAAATTCTATATTGTGCTGAGTATAACACTTAAGATTTTCCAGCAGGTTCATCATGTCACAAAAGGGATCTGTCCTGTGTTAAAGATAATGTTTGAGATTGAGGCTTCAGAGGAGTAAGTTGAGACTTGTGAGCAGGGTGCCCAATTAGGAGTTACTGGGGGGGGGGCTTTGAAGGCAGCACAGTGGTAAATGGTGTCCATTTAAGGGTCCCCTAAGGCTTTTTACAACCACAGTAGATGCATTTACATGTCTCACAGCACATAAGTGCATCCACAGCACTCACAGAAATGCTGTGTAACTTTGCCTCTGTCTAACCCAATTGTGAATCATAACAGCAGCCATAACCTTAAACTGAGGATGAAGCTGGAGACTTGAGGACCCAGGCACACTTAGGAGATGGCAGGTAGCCAACTTGTTGGGATTTGGCCCACGTGCTACTAAACTCATCTATTGATTTTGGTTTTCTTTCTTGTAGCTGACTAAGAGGCTAACTGGAGATCATGGTGCCTTCCAAGGCAGACTCATTTCAGGTCCAACATGGGATCATGTTGCTGGTTGTCCAAAAGATAAGTCAGGGTCCACAGCCTTGAGATCGGATGATAGTAGGATACTAGGTTGGAGATTCCTGGGACAGGTTTAAAAACTGGTAGAGGGGAATGGGATGTCCTTTAAGGGGCCTCTTAGGACATCTAAAGGGAGCAGCTCTGCTTTTGATTGCTGGTGAAGGGTGTGCAGAGCAGTTCTAGTCTGTCCTGTCCAGTTTGTGTGGTGTTGCCTGGTGTGCCAAAGTGTCTAGTGTGTCTTTGGGATCCTTCCAATCAGATATCTCTGCCTTTTCCCCTGGAGGGTCTTATAGCAAGCATCAATTATCATCTCTAGATTCTTGAACATTCACATTTCTTGGCACCATGCCAATATGGTTTGTTCTTCTTTGAATAGCTGTACCTATCTTTGAATTGGTACAAGTCCTTATCTACTGTAATGAAATATTGTGGTATATAACTGCCTGGTCTCTGAACTTCTCTCCTCAGAAGCATTGAGTTGGACATCTGTTGGGGGTTAGGTGTTCTTTTTTTTAGATCTGGCTTGCCTGTGGTATTTTTACCCATTAGTTGTGGGGAAAACCTAACTGTGGGTACTTGGTGGGTGCTTGAGAAAACACAAAGAGTTCGGCCAGGCCCAGGGGGGGAAGGGGACAGGAAAAGGGGAGGGTGGGGACAGTTTGGCAGCTTCTTCAGCTTCGGAGAAGGACACTTTGGGCGCAGAGCTGTTGCGGTGGGGAGAAGGGAATCTCCCCATCACCCAGATGGAGCTGCTGCTTCTTCTCCTTCTTCCCTCTTCGTCGGTGGCCTCGCACCCCCTGTCCTGCGGGGATGTGTGGCAGTGCCAGGCACCTCTGCGGAGCGGCTGATCCACCTCAGCCACCAGCCCGGGATCTCAGCTCATCCCTGCTGTTCCAGCTGAGTGTGATTTGCGGAATGAAAGGAACCCTATAACTCGCAGAGTAGTTATAAGAGCAGGTATGAATTTATTCAGTGCTGAGGTGCGTGGGGATATCTCCTCCAAAAAGCATGCACACCTCTTTGATTAGGTTTTCCCTTTCTATCCTTTACGGACTAGGTTTACACAATACGCCTAATACACACTCATTTCTTAACCCTGCCTGTCTTCACTTCATATTACAATTAGCCCCATGCCCCTTTCAGTTCTTTGGCCACTTTTTGGGACTTCAAATCTGTTTCTTCTGGCTTAGGGTCCGAGGAATCTCCTTTATCCTGTGGTGCCTTTGTCTTTGCATCTTGTTTGTGTATTCCAGCTCCTTATCTCATCTTGCAGTCTGACTCTTTTTCCTGTTCTTGTGGATTAGGGTGTGTACTGGGGTGACTTTATGATATTGGTATCCCCAATCATCTGGTTTATGTTATATATTAAGTTCTGCACCTTTAAGGCGGGCTTTGAGAGCAAGAGAGGGGGAAGAAGCGCGCAGTTTGTGTTAAAGAAAAACATCACTCCCACACATCTCGCTCCTGGACTGTGGTGTCTGCAGCACGGACAGACAGCGGGACAGAGCTTCTCTCTGGCTTTTAGTTAGTTTTAGCTAGCTGAGGCAGAGGAGTTCCCTGGACCTTCGTTTTTTTCCATTTTTCTTGGATCTGTGCAAGCCTGCTCTGGACTGAACACCCAGCCAAACCCCGGGAGCTCACGCCTGTGGCCCACCAGGGCCTGGGCCTCGGCACTTTCCAGCACCGGAGGGACTGATAAGAACCTGAGCGAGCCGAGCTACACCACATGAAAAGGACTTTTCTTCCTAGACTTGCCATCCCATCGAACAGCAAGAGGTTTTATTATTTAATATTACTCAATTTCTGTTAAATAAACAGCTTTTTCCACTTCTCTAAAAGGAATTTTTTTTTCCTTTTCCCGGACCAGTTGGTGGGGAGGGGGCATTTCCCTGGGGAAATCCCCATTTGGAGTTTTCCTCCCTAATTTGCCCTAAACTAGGACAAATACAGTTTTTGCCTTTCCAGCCATCCCCACAGAGCATTGGCTACCATCCATGAATCAGTGTAGAGGTAGAGTTTTGGCCACTTCTCTCTTTCAGCAATATCCAGGGCCAGTTGAACAGCTTTGAGTTCAGCAAGTTGGTTTGATCCACCTTCTCTTTCAATGGCCTCTGTGACCTGTCGTGTGGGGCTCCATACGGCTGCTTTCCACTTCTGGTTCATCCCTATGATGCAACAGGAACCATCAGTGAACAGAGCGTAACGTGTTTCTTCTGCTGGCAGTTGGTTGTATGGCGGAGCTTCTTCAGCTCGGCCAATTCTCTCCCATTCTCTACACCACTCAGGATTTCCCACACCTGAGTCTACTTCTGGGGCAGGGATCTCATTGGCTCCTCTGGATATCTCAGCCCCCATTCTAGAGAAGTTGCAGACCGTATAGAGGAAGCTTAACAGCTGAACTACTAGGAAAGTGGTATCCTTAACACTCAGGGGAAACTGGATATTCTCAAAGAGGGACATAACAGATTCAAAGGAGAAGAAGGAAAGAAAAGGCTGAAAAGCCTCATCCCCTGGTCTTCCTCTAACAAACTGGGTACAATTACTAATAAACTCCCAAAATATGCTACTGGGACTCAGAGGCAGGGTCGGGCGAAGAAACCATAAGCCAAACATACCTGACAGAAACTTCAGTCATTCTATGAACTTCCTATGAATCATTATCACCAAGCCCAGCACAATAACCATTCTAATCCGTGCCCCTCTACTGGGAAAGAGGGCAAAGAAAGGTATTAAAACCTCAAAAAAATTTAGGGACCAGATCCACATGAAGGCCTCCACCCCGAGAGATATTATGTATCCAAATAACATGGCTACTGACTGATTTATCCCAATACAGAATAAATACACCTAACAATCAGTACAGGTTTTTCCACTTTCTCTTGAGCGCTGAATCCCTTCTTCCAGTCTCGACAGTACAGACCAGGAGCCCTAGTACTCAATGCAGAAGTTCTCCAGATAAGGAGGGCCTCCTAATCCCAGGGTCGTGGGTTTGAGCCCCACATTGGGCGCCAAAAACTGTATTTGTCCTAGTTTAGGGCAAATTAGGGAGGAAAACTCCAAATGGGGATTTCCCCAGGGAAATGCCCCTCCCCACCAACTGGTCCGGGAAAAGGAAAAAAAAAAATCCTTTTAGAGAAGTGGAAGAAGCTGTTTATTTAACAGAAATTGAGTAATATTAAATAATAAAGCCTCTTGCTGTTCGATGGGATGGCAAGTCTAGGAAGAAAAGTCCTTTTCATGTGGTGTAGCTCGGCTTGCTCAGGTCTTATCAGTCCCTCCGGCACTGGAAAGTGCCGAGGCCCAGGCCCTGGTGGGCCACAGGCGTGAGCTCCCGGGGTTTGGCTGGGTGTTCAGTCCAGAGCAGGCTTGCACAGATCCAAGAAAAATGGAAAAAAACGAAGGTCCAGGGAACTCCTCTGCCTCAGCTAGCTAAAACTAACTAAAAGCCAGAGAGAAGCTCTGTCCCGCTGTCTGTCCGTGCTGCAGACACCACAGTCCAGGAGCGAGATGTGTGGGAGTGATGTTTTTCTTTAACACAAACTGCGCGCTTCTTCCCCCTCTCTTGCTCTCAAAGCCCGCCTTAAAGGTGCAGAACTTAATATATAACATAAACCAGATGATTGGGGATACCAATATCATAAAGTCACCCCAGGACTGGGTGTCGGGGTATGGTTTTTGTCAGACACCCCTTTTAGTCAAGCATTTCTTCCTAATTCTTAATTTCTCTGTTTCAGTCCCCCCTTTTCTAAAAAATTAGTAAATTCTTTTACTTAGCAATACCAATGCTTTTTTTTTTGTTTGTTTGTTTTGTTTACTTTTACAGCTTCATTTCTTAATATAAAAAGAAGTTTGGTGTCTTTTTATGTAACATGGCTTTGCTGGCATCTCAAAAGGGAAAAGGATAAGTGACAGAAGAAGGAATAATAGGGGTCCAGTATGGCTTACACTCCCACACACTCTGCCTATGAGGTTGCAGCTCACAGCAGGTGTTTTATATTCTTCTTGGTGGTGAGTTATAGTGGTCAATCTCGTCTTGCCCCCTATTTCCTGGTCACTTCTTCTTTTCCAATTTCTAAGCAAATCTTTTTTGACACCTTTTAACAGTAGTTTCTCACCATTTCTCAGGTATTTCTCACATTAGTAATTTCTCATCTGCAAAGCAAAAGTTATCATTTAAGTTATTCTTAATAGATTTGGTACACAACACTTTCTGCAATGAGAGGCTTAACTTTGTGAACCACAATACCTATTTTTCTCTAATTTAAGTAGTTCAGCTAGCATGTCTCATATTGGGATGATTTAGACAAAGTATATGATGTGGCACTGATGGAAATTGTGATTTTCTCCCCTCCTTTATACACATTACAGGCAAAAGCAAAAATATATGAGGATCTCCCAACCAACACAGCCCCAGTCTTCTTGTTTGGAGTGGGAGTTTTTCTTCTTCAAGGTGGATATCTAAGGTGCCTCAGAACTTGTCCAGGCAGGATTTGAAACTACTGATACAGGCTTGGTCTTACTTCTCAGTTAGGTGTGATTCTTAGCTCAGTTCATTACCGCCTGATCTCTGCCTAAGAGTCTATTTGCTATCACTCGGTTTGGGTGTTATAGTTCAGTTTTCAGGTCTTTTGATCTTATTGGTGTGAATCTAACTTCACTCTTTGGTCCAGATTGCAGCTTTGCTGCCTTAGTTATCAGTAGAACCTGAAAAGGATTTCTTAGCAACACAGGGAAAGTGAAAATGTCACATCAAAATTTTCCATTAGTATTCTTTAAATTTTTTTGTGTTAAACAAAATTTAACAGTAAACATAGGAGCCAATCTCTTTCTGTGAGTTTAAATGAGTTAAACAAGAAAGGTTAGGTTAGTTTTGACTTCAAATAAATTAGTTACTTGTTTAGCTTCACAAACTTCTTCTAACAGTTTCTTAGAACAAATCCCCTCTTTTTAACAACAAGAGTAAAAGAAAGAAAGGAAGAAAGAGAAAAAGAAATCTTGCTTTAAGATAAATACTGTCAGGAAAATTAATCCACAAACACCAGAGGTTTATGTCCAAAAAGGAGACAGAGGAGTCCTTTTACTTTATTCGAATAAAGGGAGAGGCCATGGGGCATTCCCCTGGGGTCTCTCAAATTTTTGGAGGGCGCAGCCTCTTTTTTATCCTAATTCCCGGCCACTTGTCCCTTCTCTCTTTTCCCATAGGCTGAGGTACTTGAGAGGTACAGGCTTCCCGGAACGCCTGATACCGGTGGTGATACCTTCCCCCCCACCCCCAATACATAATCCTTTCTTAACTTTTATGGAATTCATAGTGTTCTTTCAGTGCCTCTTTGATCTTCTACTGGAATCCATCCCATTGTTTCTGTCGGCTTTCACTGATAGCTACATCTTATCAACTGACCCACAGCTTGTTTGTAAAGACAAGCTCATCATTCCTCTCAACACCTTGATGAGGTTTTCAGAACTTAGGGAGAAAGATTACTTTTGCTTTGGTCTTATAATCTACTGGTTTGTTTTTTGGTTTTTGTTTTGGTTTTTCTTATTCACAGCAGTTTTTTCCAGGCCGTCTCTCGCTCTCTCCCACCCCTGCTGCCACAGCTCTGGGCCGAGCAGGCTCTATTCAGCAGCTCGCTCTGCAGGGAGGGGCCCATAGGCTGTCACTTGCGTGCAAAGCCCGTGCTCCATCTCTCCCTGCTGCGCCGTCCCTCTACACACAGGACTGGCATGTTCAAACACACTCAGCTCCCACCACAGCCAAGGGGCAGAGCCCAGAGTCCACAGTGCTCTGGTCTGGGGCTCCTCTGCTGGGCTAGCTCGCTCTTCAGTGGCAAACCTCACTCAGCACCGCTGCCGGGCCGGCGAGCGCTCTTGGCAACCTTGCATCCCTTGAGACCCCGGCACAGACACGGCAGGTCCCGCTCCAGCAGCGGTCCTCATGAACTGCGCTCTGCACCCTTCACATCAGGTGGGAGAGGACAGGGAACCACCGCTCCAGGCCCCGCTGTTCGCCACTTACATGGGACCAGGTCCTGCTACAGCTGCTTTACATAAAAGCAATAAACCAACACCTAAACCTAGCAACTCCTAACTCAGCGCTTTAGATGCTCCTAACATCCCCTGTTTCTGGCACAATTCTCACCTCTAATCGCACTTGAAAGTTTTTCTCTCCACAAGTCAGTGCTCACTCTCTGAGCCAATAAGACACTTCTTGCTCTCTTTGTAAAAATTTCTACAGCTCTAATGAAAGGGATCACAAACCTCTCTCTCTCTCTTTGCCACTATCACTTCGCCACTCTTTACACCACATCCCTCCAGAATCTCCACTACACAAATTATTCTGCCTCAGAATCAACTACAAATTTTAACACCTCCTTTTGGGAACCCTCCCCAAAGCCATCAAAGGCGCTAGATACAACTCACATCAATGCAGAGCAGATGACCTCCGCAGAAAGGCTGGAGAGACCAGTCAGCTAGCCAGCTACCTTTACCTACTAAAACAAACCTGCAGCTACCATTTTCACTCTCTTGAACAGATCTTCAGTCAAGCTAGAAATGAAGACACAGACATCATTCTTCTCTAAATTTTCTTCTACAAGTACAAAGGAGTCCATCCTCACACAGCTGCCTAATGTGAATAATCTTTAGTGTAACTTTTCTCATGGCAAGATATGATCAGGTCTTTTAATTCTAATTTCTTTTTAACTGGGTCTACTTCTGCTTCTGTAATAAACACACCTACAAAACAACACTTCTAGAGACGTGCACTCTCTTGGCAAATTCAAAAGAACAAGAAATCATGGCAGATCTGAGCATGATTTTTAGCTAAACACACCATTACAATAACTTCAGCAATCATCAGAGAGATGATCAGCATTTCATATTGTGAAAAGAGAGACAAAATAATTTTTAGCAGCAGTAAAGAGATTTACAACAATCCACAGGATTTTGCTTTTAGGCTGGCACCAGGTTCTGATGTTAAGAACGATGGGCTGTGCCCATCAGCACGGGACACAAACAACATTAGGGTTAACAGCTCTCACACTTATTGACAGACTGATAAGTTTTCACTTTAAGGAGTGACTACTATGTAACTTGCCTCTAAAAATAAAATTCTTGCTAGTCTTCAGGCTTCAGCTACCATCAGAACTATGACTGCACAGCTTTGCAGATAATGGGGACTCTGTGTTTTCCCATTTTTGCATTAAGTCTACCTTAGGGGTAGAAAGGTAATTAACAAATTAACTAAGGAAAGATAATAAAACATTTCTTAAGGTTTTCTTATAGCCTCCACAGAGGAAGTTGCATGATAAATAATTAGGGACACCATTATCTTTACAAGGTAGCAGTTGCAGAATTAGCTTCAGGATTAGAACTTATTAATTCTGGTTTTTTACAACAAAACACACAAAAAGCAGGAGGTTGTGGTCTTCTCTAAACAGGAGCCTTTTAGCTTTGCACAAAATCTTCTGTAGACAAATGAATTAAATATCTAAAATTCATTTACTATCTTAGAGAAAGATACATTCAAATTTCTGAGCTTACAGAAGAAACCACAATTTTATAACTCTTTTGAACAATCAAAAAAAAAAATTTTTTTTTAAACAATTTTCTCCCTCACGGATAAAAACTAAGGTGGATCTAGAGATCTTTGTTTTCACTAAGACACACTCCTTTTTAATTGAAACTTACTTTAAAAGTTTACAAAGATTCTAGGTCTGTTTCTCTTGTCTTCTGGACTTTTGAGAGTCCAGCTGTTTTTGCAGACATTGCCATTTTCTGTGTCTCTCTATTTTGCAGACAGTACACGGATTTTTCTCAACCACTCTTTGGGTCAGGTCTCCCTTGCTGGGGGGGGGGGAACGCCTCTGCCACTTCTTGGTGGCCGACTTCATCCCCTCTGAGACTCTGGGCCCTTGATGTTTTCCTTTCTTGGGCTGTAAAAAATTCTGTCATCACTTTTGCTTCTCTTCATTTGTGTTCACTCTATTTACCACACACCACTAGATCTAGTCCTTGTCTTGCCACATTACTTAAACAGCTCTTCGCACAATTCTTTTCAGTCCTCCTCTTATACGCAATCTCAATTAGTGGGCACCTAATTTGACTTTCCACACACAAACTTCAGAGTTTTCACTTTGCATGTGGAGCATATGCCTTGATGGTTATTAAAGCAACAATACCAGCAATATTAAAACAAATATTAACCACTTTACACTTAAGCACAACACTCCATTTACACTTGGGTTTGCTCCACACTGACTCCAGTTGCTTTGCCTTTTTCCGGCCGCCTCAGTCGCCCGAGGTCGGAACCATGGATAGAGCTCCACACTCGCTCCACACCTCTGGTGTGTCTCACTCGCTCATTCAAACACCAAACACACTTAGTGACTCAACGTGTCCGGACTTAGCATTCACACAAAACAAGGGTTTGCTCGACTCACCCCCAGAGTCACTAGCGGGCTGCTCTTATCAGCTCAGCGAGAACCCCGCCAACCTTGTTGGCCGCGCTATCGGCCAGGATCGATCCTGTTATAAATTTGTATTGTGATATTGGCTTTCGCGGATGAATCTTATATGTTAAATACTTTTAGCTATGTATGTACTTTTTTCTTACTAACAAGTCTTAAGCTTAAAAGAATTTCCTAGGTACAATGCAAGGAAACCCCAGAGGGCAAGGACAGTGGGGCCCAAGCTGTTATCAGGAGAACAATAGAGCCCAAACTGTTATCAGCGAAAGACAGGAAGACCAGCTACCCTCAAAAGAAGGATGAGGGGCCTATACCCTTATCGAACATTTCCAGAAGAAAAGAAACCAAATTCCAAAGTAATGCTGATCAGCATGAATCATGATGACCAGCAGAAATAGTACTGACCAGCAGAAAATAAAATTGTACAAGAGCATATTCTAAGAAGGCAGAACCAGGGAGGGAACACGCTTTGAATATGCATTAACCCCTCACAGCAGGGGAAGATAAAAAGGAGGGTCCCTGAGATACCAGGTGTGTTCCTGGCAACTGGCCAGGGCACCCGGCCGTTTTAACCCTTTGCTTTATTTCTTTTGTCTCCTAATTGTCTTTTTATTTATATTAAATTCTTTTTATAATTTATTAAGTGAATCTCGTTTTTAAGAATTTTGGGGGCTCTGTCCGGGATAAGTACCTCACCTCTAGGACCACCGGAGATCCAGAACGGGGAAACAGGAGCGCCCCTGCTGAGTTCAGCAGACCCCGCTCCGTTTCTCCTAGCGTGGACCAAGCGGCTGCAGGTCAAAACCCCGAGGACAAGAAGGAGAAGAAATAAAGCAAAGGAAAGGGGAAAAGGCTCCCTAAACCGCGGTATTTTTGCTCCATAATTCTTGTGCACGAAGACTCAAAGAAGAAAATGGATTGTAAGTAATCTTTGGGGGAGCGGGAAGCAGGGGTTTCAAGATACCCCCAGGGTTACTGGGACTGGGTCTCAGGGGAGGGGTTAGCCCCTCCCCTAAAGGGAGCTGAAGGTTTTCCTGGCACAATCCACTGGGAAAAACAGAGTAAAATGTAGATTTTCTAAAACTTTGTCAAGTTGAGGATTAAATCCAAGAAATTTAGACTTAAAACTGCCAAATTGAGGCATAATCCAAGAAACTTGAGATATTTGACATATTACAGTGCCCATGGGTGTATATTAACAAGTAACTGGGAAATAAAGAGCACCTTATTGTCTTGCTGTGACTGGGTGGAGTTGAATGAACAGATGTGAGAATGCGTAAATAGGTGTGATTGTTGCGTTAAAGTCCGGGTTGTTTCTTTTTTGTTTGTTTTTTTGGTTTTTTTTGAATTGTGTTGCTAAAGAGGAAAGGTTTTTCTGTGCTGTGCTGGAGTAAGAGTGAACACGAGTTGATGTTTCCACAGGGACTGGATCACGGTGGGGACACATGGAGTGATTCGCTTCCTCCCTGCGAGCTCCTGTCTTGGAGCCCCAGGGTGGCAAACCAGAACTGGGGCTTGTAACCCAGGAGCTGCGGGGGTGCTGTATCAAATCTGTTCTCAGCGGGATGGCGGCTCTGGTCTCAGAGCAGAGCCAAGGTTATCTTTAGTGGTGATCTTCGCGCCTTTCCTCCCCCTGGGCAACAAGAGCTGCTTGTGGGGGTAGGTCGCTTTGGTATGTGATTCAGCGTTTGGAGTTGTTTGTTTTTTGGTTTTTTGGAAGTTTTTTTGTTTTGTTTTTTTTTAGAAGTTTTTTTTGCCCCACTGTGGCGGCGGTGAAAGGTTTTTCTGGGAGATCGTGCTCCCAGAGCTATTCCCCATCGAGCTATTGAGACGGAGTGGCGGGTCAGCCTCAGGAGTGCAGGGGAACTCCTGCAGCTCCGGCCGGCGGTGAGTCGGGCCGAACCCTGATAAGATCCGGGCACAGAGGGTGCCCTGAGGGGATGAACTCAGCTCGTCCATTTTGAGTAAGGCAAGAGCAAAAGGCCGTCTAGGTCTTGGTGCCCCTGGATTGTTTAAACTTATTTTGGAGCTCTCAAGCCGCAGAGCTATGTTCAAGTTGTTCTGGTGGCTGCAGGCAGGCTGGATTGAACCACAGATGCTGGTTCGGGTTCCCTGCTCCAGGCACAGGGGGATCGGAGGAGCTCTCAGTGACTCCTGGAACCTCCTGAAGCTGTGAAACAGGCCGGGAACATGCCCAATGGTGAGAGAGCTGAGTGAGTCCCTCTGGGACCCAGGTTTTCTAGGCCGGGGTCTTATGAGACCTCGGGCACATTAAGTTCTGTGATTCTGAGAGTAAAAACTGGTGTCAAACTGTCTCAGAGAGATTTTTCTTAGCCAGATGTGTGAGTGAGATATGGAGCAGTACTGGCGTATGGTATCAGCTCCAAACCAAGGGAGCTGCAAGTTGCAAGCCTTTGTTTTCCCGGGTTCTGGGAGAATTCCGTGTGTGATTGTGCAGTGGGCTTCTGCAGCAGTAAGCTGTGTCGGTGCTTAAAATTTGAAATTTCAGGAAAAACAGAGAAGTTTGGAGGGGTGCTTAGAAGAATTCCAAGAAATGCATCCTGGGAGAAAATAGAAAAAGGAAATAAGCTCTGTTTGTTTTTTTTCTTGAGTGACTGCAATATTTATTTTGTAGAGAAACAAACCAATTTCTTAGTATGCCTTCCAATTTCTTTACTTTAGTGAATATCGTAGAATTTTGTGGTTGATTTTAATTTTAAAGGCAAGTTACAGTAATTTGCATAGTACTCACTCCTTAAAGTGGAAACTTACCAGTTTGTCAATAAGTGTTAGAGCTGTTAACCCTAATGTTGTTTGTGTCCTGTGCTGATGGGCACAGCCCATGGTTCTTAACAGCAGAACCTGGTGCCAGCCTAAAAGCAAAATCCTGTAGGTTGTTGTAAATCTTTTTTCTGCTGCTGAAAATTATTTTGTCTCTCTTTTCACAATATGAAATGCTGATCATCTCTCTGATGATTTCTAAAGAATTCTTGTGATGGTGTGTTTAGTTGAAGATCAGGCTCAGAACTGCCATGATTTCTTGTTCTTTTGAATTTGCCAAGAGAGTGCACATGTCTCTAGGAGTTCTTGTGTTGTTTTGTAGATGTGCTTATTACGGAAGCAGAAGTAGACCCAGTTAAAAGATTAGAATTAAGATTGTTGGTGTTTTGAATTGAGAAGAAAGTTGTAAAGACTCTAAACTTAGTCTATTTTAATAAATACGTGTTAATTTAAAAATGAGTCTTATTTTGTGAAAGAAGAGTTTGAAAACAATTGTCAGACTGGTTCTTGCTATAGATGGTTCATAGTATATAAGCTACAAGTACTGTTGAAACATAAAGGTATTGTCAGAAACTTGTCAATGTATCTAAATGCCTGTAAAAATAAAAGACCTGATCATATCTTGTCATGAGAAAAGTTACACTAGAAATTATTCACATTAAGCAGCTGTGTGAGAATAGACTCCTTTGTACTTGTTGAAGAAAATTTAGAGAAGAATGATGTCTGTGTCTTCATTTCTAGCTTGACTGAAGATCTGTTCAAGGGAGTGGAAATAGTAACTGTAGGTTTGTTTTAGTAAGTAAAGGTAGCTGGCTAGCTGACTGGTCTCTGTGTCTAGCGCCTTTGATGGCTTTGGGGAGGGTCCTGTAATAAATTATTGTTGTATTAAAAATTCGAAGTATATCAACAGGACAAATGTGTTTTGCAAGGACATAAAAATATAAAATGTATAAAAGCCTCTCCTCAGAGCAGGACGGGGCTTTTCTCCAAAAAGTCGCTGATTGCCAGTAACGCCCAGATAACGAACTCAGGCCGGCCCATCAACTCGAACAAACAGACAGGACACGGACCATCAGAAGGACAATGGAGCTGGCTCGGGAAATTATCTACCTCAGGACCCAAGCAACGCCCTGCAGATTTCAGTGGGAAAAGAAACTGATCGGTGAAAAAGACAAGCTCCAAAAGAAAGACTTCGCCAGACCTGAACATCTCGGTGTTGAAAAGGCAATCAGGAGAGACAAAAGGGAAAGCCTGGCCGAGATACCCATCGGCACCAGCCCGGATTCCACCACCCTGCCATGAAAAACCTAACATTGCAACACATACAGAATCTCCTTTACATATGAGGAGATTCTGTCCGGACACTAGTTAATGTCATTATTCTATGCCAGGAAATCCATTCACTGGACAATCAAGGACACTTGGTGAATGGAACCTGCTTGGAATTTTGGCCTGAGGACTTAAAAATCCTATAAAACCCCAATCCTGAGGACGCTCAGACGTGGATTTGGGAGACCTATACCTCTGGTGTAGACCCCTGTCCACCCAGCGCTGCGCTGATCTTTTTATTGTGGGTTTTTATCGCTGTTTCACTTATTATTGTTTATTAATAAATTTCTCTTTGATTTTATCCCAAAATTGCCTTTGCATTTATAACAGTCCCCAAAAGGAGGTGTTGGAATCTGTAGTTGATTCTGAAGCAGAGTAATTTGTGTAGTAGAGATTCTGGAGGGATGTTGTGTAAAGAGTGGCAAGATGAGAGTGGCAGAGAGAGAGAGAACTCTGCGATCCCTTTCATTAGAGTTGTAAAGATTTTTAGAAAGAGAGCGAAAAGTGTCTTGTTGGCTCCAAAGAGTGAGCACTGGCTTGTGAGGAGAGAAACTTTCAAGTGCGATTAGAGGTGAGAATTGTGCTCGAAATAAGAGATGTTAGGAGCATCTGGAGCGCTGGGTTTAGGTGTTGTTTTATTGCTTTTATGTAAAGCGGCTGCAGCAGGACCCAGTCCCATGTAAGTGGCGAACAGCGGGGCCCGGAGCGGTGGTTCCCGGTCCTCTCCCACCCGATGTGAAGGGTGCAGAGCGCGGTTCGTGAGGGGCGCTGCTGGAGCGGGACCCGCCGTGTCTGTGCCGAGGTCTCGAGGGGTGCGAGGTGCCGGCAGCGCTCGCCGGCCCGGCAGCGGTGCTGGGTGAGGATTGCTGCTGAGGAGTGAGCTGGCCCAGCAGAGGAGCCCCAGACCAGAGCACTGTGGACTCTGGGCTCTGCCCCTTGGCTGTGGTGGGAGCTGAGAGTGTTTGAAAATGCCAGTCCTGTGTGTGAAGGGACGGCGCAGCGGGGAGAGAGGGGACACGGGCTTTGCCCCAGGGTCAGCACGCAAGCGACAGCCTATGGGCCCCTCCCTGCAGAGCGAGCGGCTGAATAGAACCTGCTTGGTCCAGAGCTGCGGCAGCAGAGGGGGAGAGAGATAGCCTGAAAAACTGCTGTGAATGAGAAAGAAAGAACAGAACAAAAGCCGAGAAACAAACCGGTGTGATAGGACCAAAGCAAAAACAGTTTTGCTTGTTAGGTTCTGAAAACCTCATCAAGGTGTTTAATTTCTTGAAATAAGATCTTTTTTCTCTTATTTTTTTCTTTTTTTCCCGTTCCTTTCTTTTACTCTTGTTGTTAAAAGGAAGGGGTTCGTTCTAAGAAACTGATAAAAGAAGTTTGTGAAGCTAAACAAGTAAATATTAACTAAAAGAATAAAAAGGTAATAAATGTAATTTATTTGAAGTTAAGACTAACCTAGCCTTTCTTGTTTAATTAATTTGAACATGCAGAAAGAGACTGGCTCCTAGGTTTAATGTTAATTTTCGTTTAACCCAAGAATTTTAAAGAATACTGATGGAAAATTTTAATGTGATGTTTTCACTCTCCCTGTGTTACTAAGAAATCGTTTTCAGGTACTACTGATAATTAAGGCAGAGAAGCTGCAATCTGGACCAAAGAGTGAAGTTGGATCCACGCCAGCAGAATCAAGGGACCTGTGAAAAGACTCGAGGAGTGGACTATAACTTCTGAACCGGGTGATACCAAATTGACTCTAAAGCGGGGGCTGGGTAGTAATGAATTGGGACAATCCACAGGATCCAAGGAATGAGCAAAGAATTACGACTAATTGGGAAGTGAGACCAAGCCTGTATTAGTGGTTTCAAGTCCTGCCTGGACAAGTTCTGAGACACCTTCGATAGCCACCTTGGGGAAGAAAACTCCCACTCCAAACAGGAGGATCGGGGCTGTTTTGGTCGGGAAATCCTCATATTTTTGCTTTGGCCTGTGATCTGTATAAAGAAGGGGGAGAATCACAACTTCCATCAGTGTCACATCATATACCTTGTCTAAATCATCCCAATATGAGACATGCTATCTGGATTAAATATAAGTGTTTAAATTAGAGAATAATAGGTATTGTGGTTCACAAAGTTAAGCCTCTCATTGCAGGAAGTGTTAGGTGCCAAATCTATTAAAAATAACTTAAATGATAACCTTTTTTTTACAGATGGGAAATTACTAGTTCGTCTTGAGTGAGAAATACCTGAGGAACTGTGGGAAATACCTGAGGAACAGTGGGAAACTGCTGTTAAAAGGTGTCAAAAGAAATTTGCTTGGAAATTACAAAAGAGGAAGTGACAAGGAAATAGGGGGCAAGACCAGACTGACCACTACAACTCGCCACCGAGAAGAATATAAACACCTGCTGTGAGCTGCAACCTCATAGGCAGAGTGGGTGGGAGTGTAAGCCATAATGGACCCCTATTATTCCTTCTTCTGTCACTTATCCTTTTCCCTTTTGGGACACCAACAAAGCCATGTTACAAATGCTATTGAAAGCTTTACATGGAAAGACACCGGGGTTTCTTTCTTATTACCCACACCAGTATCAATAATCACTGCTATAACCCATCCAAATTAAGTACCTGTATGCATAAAAGGGAAAATATTAAACCACAGAAAATCTAGGAACAAGTAGTAACAGATTAAAAAACAACTGCCCAAAAGGAGAAAAAGATGGATTTGCTTCACAGTTGTTGCCAGGAGAAATAGCCAAAATTTGGTAAGAGAGCAAATGGTAAGTGAAAAGATAAAGCCAACACAGCAACCTAGACCTGTATTAACCTCATATCAGGACCTGTAAGCAAAGCTCAAACAGCAATTAAATAGAGAAAATTTCTTCATGAAGTGAGAAATACTCCTGGTAAAAAGTATAAAGTTGGTAATAAAACTTGTACATAGTAAGTTCCAGAGAAACCAACTCTGTATTAGACCCAAAGGAAAGTAAAAGAAAAATTGTGTACATGGTAATAGAACCAGATTCTCCCAGTGTAATAGTACAGGGAAAAATCCTTACTCCGGAATCCCAGAAATAGCCAAATTTTAGGGAAATATAAATCAACAAAAAAATGACTATTAGAAAGCACCAGATGTCTTATTTTGGGATATGTGAAAAAAGGGCATAACCAAAGCTCCCTTCGCAATGGAAGGGGAATTGTACTCTGGGAATAATTCAACCAGGATTTTTCCTTTTGTCAGGACGAGATAAATCAATTGGGGGTGTTGGTTTTTGAGGTCCTAAAAAGAAATAAAAGAGAATGGTTTTGAGCACCTCAAAAATGGAGAGATGAGAAATGGCCCCTGAACGCATATTGGAAACATTCTTGAGCACAAGATGGAAGTTGGGGATATCGAACCCCAATTTTTGCATTATGAAACTCCAAGCTGTTGTAGAAATCATAACCAATAAAACAGCTGGGGCTATGGAACTAATAGCCATTCAGAGATAAAAAGCCAGAGCTGCAATATATCAGAATAAGCTGGTTTTAGACTATTTATTAGCTAAAAGAAGGGGTGTTCTGAGAGAAAATTAATACATAAGATTGTTGTTTTCAATGACAATAAAAATGCCATTCTAGATATCGCCAAGGGTATAAGAAAAATGGCCCATGTGCCAGTCCAAAAATGAAAATCAATAATGACCACTAATTAGTGGGATAATGTATTGGGGATAAAGTAGTAGAAGAAGCTAAGTTTCTTCCCCTTGTAGCAGTGCTACAGCTGGTTTAATATTTCTTCTTTGTTTAATCCCCTGTTTAAATTGGCAGATCACCAGTATATTTTAGGGCATAGCAAATGCCTACAGACTTAAAATTGGCTACATCTGGAATGGCAAAAACAAAAAAATCATGGTATTAAGAAAACAAAATAATGTGAAAGATCCGTTGGAAGAAGCTAAATTGATGAACGAGTGCTAGAAGCTAGAAAACAAGAATTATTGCTCAAGCCAAATTATTTATAAAAAAAGAAGAGGAGGGGTTTGTTATAAATTTGTATTGTGATATTGGCTTTCGCGGATGAATCTTATATGTTAAATACTTTTAGCTATGTATGTACTTTTTTCTTACTAACAAGTCTTAAGCTTAAAAGAATTTCCTAGGTACAATGCAAGGAAACCCCAGAGGGCAAGGACAGTGGGGCCCAAGCTGTTATCAGGAGAACAATAGAGCCCAAACTGTTATCAGCGAAAGACAGGAAGACCAGCTACCCTCAAAAGAAGGATGAGGGGCCTATACCCTTATCGAACATTTCCAGAAGAAAAGAAACCAAATTCCAAAGTAATGCTGATCAGCATGAATCATGATGACCAGCAAAAATAGTACTGACCAGCAGAAAATAAAATTGTACAAGAGCATATTCTAAGAAGGCGGAACCAGGGAGGGAACACGCTTTGAATATGCATTAACCCCTCACAGCAGGGGAAGATAAAAAGGAGGGTCCCTGAGATACCAGGTGTGTTCCTGGCAACTGGCCAGGGCACCCGGCCGTTTTAACCCTTTGCTTTATTTATTTTGTCTCCTAATTGTCTTTTTATTTATATTAAATTCTTTTTATAATTTATTAAGTGAATCTCGTTTTTAAGAATCCCTTTCCCTCTGTCCCCGGCCCCTCCTGGCCGGGTGCTTGCAAGCTCACTGGGACTGTGCTGTACGACAGACATCTCTGGTCGCTTTACCAGTGTTATAAATTTGTATTGTGATATTGGCTTTCACAGATGAATCTTGTATGTTAAATACTTTTTAGCTATGTATGTACTTTTTTCTTACTAACAAGTCGTAAGCTTAAAAGAATTTCCTAGGTACAAGGCAAGGAAACCCAAGAGGGCAAGGACAGTGGGGCCCAAGCTGTTATCAGGAGAACAATAGAGTCCAAACTGTTATCAGCGAAAGATATGAAGCCCAGATACCCTCAGAGGAAGGATGACGGGCCGGACTCTTATCAACAAGTGACCATTTGCAGGAGAAAGGAAACCAAACTCCAAAATAATGCTCATCAGCAAGAATAATGATGACCAGCAAAAATAGTGCTGACCAGCAGAAAATTAAATTGTGCAAAAGCATGATCCAAGAAGGCGGAACCAGGGAGGGGACATGCTTGAATATGCATTAACCCCCCACAGCAAGGATGGGATAAAAAGGGGTATTCCCAGATACCAAGTGTGTTCCTGGCAACTTGCCAGGGCACCCGGCCGTTTTAACCCTTTGCTTTATTTCTTTTGTCTCCTAATTGTCATTTTGTTTATATTAAATTCTTTTTATAATTTATTAAGTGAATCTCGTTTTTAAGACCAGCAGCCCTTCCCTTAATATTTAATTCATACCTTTATCCGCAGGCCAGCAGGTTGTTTTCTGTCCCTGCGGTGAGCGAACCGAGGTTCGGGGTCCCTTCCGGAAAGTCCTGGGGGCACGCCAGGGAATCCGTTCCTCGGCCACTCCTGCAGCCAGACAGAGATCTCCTGGCTGGCTCGCCAAAATGATTTGCGGAATGAAAGGAACCCTATAACTCGCAGAGTAGTTATAAGAGCAGGTATGAATTTATTCAGTGCTGAGGTGCGTGGGGATATCTCCTCCAAAAAGCATGCACACCTTTTTGATTAGGTTTTCCCTTTCTATCCTTTACAGACTAGGTTTACACGATACGCCTAATACATACTCATTTCTTAACCCCGCCTGTCTTCACTTCATATTACAATTAGCCCCATGCCCCTTTCAGTTCTTTGGCCACTTTTTGGGACTTCAAATCTGTTTCTTCTGGCTTAGGGTCCGAGGAATCTCCTTCATCTTGTGGTGCCTTTGTCTTTGCATCTTGTTTGTGTATTCCAGCTCCTTATCTCATCTTGCAGTCTGACTCTTTTTCCTGTTCTTGTGGATTAGGGTGTCAGGGTATGGTTTTTGTCAGACACCCCTTTTAGTCAAGCATTTCTTCCTAATTCTTAATTTCTCTGTTTCAAGGGTTCCTCAGAGCCCTGCAGTAGCACCGGGACTGCCCGCCCAAGGGGATTTGTGAAGCAAAGCCTCTCCTCCATTTCTTTCCGTCTCACTGAGAAGGCTGTCACGGGCCCCCTGGTTCTGTTTTCTTGCTAATGCTGTAGTTATTTTTGTTTGTGTGCCTTGTTATACATACTTGTAACGAACTGTTATTCCTGTCCCCAGATCTCTGACTGAGAGCCCCTTGATTTCAGGATTATCGTAATTCGGAGGGAGGGGGTCTACATTTTTCATTCTGAGGGAGGCTCCTGCCCTCCCTAGCAGACACTTGTCTCCCAAAACTGAGACAACATCTTTTGAGGCCTCATTCCTGGCTCTATCACCATCCGTCCTTTTAACAGGTCACTGTTGATGTCTTTTCTTTGGGTCCTTAGAGCCTCCTCCATGCACTGTAGCCATACTATCAGCCATCTCTTTTTGCATCATCTCGGTCCTCGCCATTATTCTTCTTGCTGGGATCTCTTTTTATCATCCTTGTGTCATACTGTTTGTAGCATAATATGTTGTTTGTGTTTAGCCTGGAACTGCTCTGCCCTGTGTAATAGATTGGGGGGTAGGTGGAGTAGAAAGAAGACTTTACAGATGTTTTGTTTTGCATAGTGTTGGGGGTTAGGTGTCCTTTTTTTGTTGTTCTGGCTTGCCCGTGGAATTTTTACCCATTAGTTGTGGGGACAACCTAACTGTGGGTACTTAGTGGGTGCTTGACAAAGAACAAAGAGTGGCCGGGCCCAGGGGGGGAAGGGGGCAGGAAAGGAGGGTGGGGACAGTTTTTGGCTGGCTTTCTTCGGCTTCGGGGAAAGACATTCTTTTTCTGGGGCGCGGAGCTGCTGCAGTAGAGAGAAGGGAATCTCCCCATCACCCAGACAGAGCTGCTGCTTCTTCTCCTTCTTCCCTCTTTGTTGGTGGCCTCGCACCCCCTGTCCTGCCGGCACGTGTGGCAGTGCCAGGCACCGCCGTGGAGCTGCTGATCCACCTCATCCACCAGCCCAGGATCTCAGCTCATCCCTGCTGTTCCACCGGCCCGGGATCTCAGCTCATCCCTGCTGTTCCAGCCGACTGTTCCTCAGAGCCCTGCAGGAGCACCGGGACTGCCCGCCCGAGGGGGTTTGTGAAACAAAGCCTCTTCTCTCTCCCGTTTCAGCCGAGAAAGCTGTCACGGGGTCCCTGGTTCCGTTTTCTTGTTAATGCTGTAGTTATTGTTGTTTGTTTGCCTGGTTATACTAGTAAAGAACTGTTATTCCTATCCCCAGATCTTTGCCTAAAGGCCCCTTGATTTCAAAATTATAATAATTCGGAGGGAGGGGGTCTACATTTTTTCATTCCAAGGGAGGCTCCTGCCCTCCCTAGCAGGCATCTGTCTTTTAGAACCGAGACACTTAGCCACCCAAGCCACACCACAGACTGGCCACCATCTGTGGCCAGTCTGTGCAGAGTCAGGCAGAGACAGCGGGAGCAGCACAGAGGTGTCTTACAGTTTTCTAGTCATTTGTCTTAATGCACGCTGTTGTGAGATTCTAGGCAGTTTGCTTTGAGAAATGAGAACTTTGGAAAGGTTAAGCTTTCCCTGCATCTGAGTGACTTTGACAAATCTTTTTTCAGAGGGATGGGAACACAGTAAACCCAATACAAACGCAGGAGGCCAGAGGAATAAGGCAATGAGACAGGTTGGTACCCCAAGTCTGAGCTACGTTTCCCTTATCATTCAGCTTTTCATTTCATTTTGATGATGAGAAGCAATCGGCACAGCTGGGTATCGGCACTGGGGGGACTGTGATGGGATGAGTACCAGTATTTGAGATGAGTATATATTCTAGCACAGAACCAAATGCTACCAGAGTTGTAGCAGTGATGGAACTATAAGCAGCTCTTGGGTTTTTTTATGTTTTACAGATGGCCTGCAGCCATTTAACTGCCAGTCCGATATGACCAAGACTCTTGCAGCAGAAGGAGGTCGCATTCAAGTGGTTTTGGATGGAAACTGCCTCAGCAACACTTTGGGACCCTGAGTCGCTACACACCTTTCCATTTTGTTTTGCCCCTTCTCCCTGGTCAGGTCAGACCTTGTTTGGCTTTTTAGAGGAGTCATAAATGGTGGCTATGTTACAGCACTTTTTTGTCCTTATATTTAGGAAGTAAAACCGGATATCTGCAGGCAAGGCAAGCAGTGCTAGGTGGAGGTAGTGCGTTATTATTGCTTGGGTGCCACATTGTGGGGCAACTGTAAACATGCATTCTCATTTGTTTGTTTTACGCAGCCCAGCAATATTATGCTGAGGCCCCCTCACCAACCTGCCAACAGACCTGGTTCACTTCTCTTGTGAGCTCCAGGAAGAATTACAGGCATCTGTGATGAAGCCTTGACTTTCTCCATGTGAAGGTGCCATCCAGGTAGCCTTTAGGAATGGCTGAGGAGTGGTGGTGGGTCGGGGATGTCGGGAGGAGTGGTGAGGGCACGCTCAAGTTTCAGCGATGCTGCATCACCTCCTGTCTGTTTAACCTAGGTGTATTCGGTGACGATGGTATCTACCTCCAAGCAGATGTCTCTGCAGAATCTCTGCTGAGATTTGCAGAAGCTGTGCTCCATTAGCTGGCTTGGTAATGCTTGATGCAGCTGGAACACATCACCTTCCAAGTGTGGCTAAAGCGTGCGGCCCCAGGACCCGGGTGTTCTTAGGAGATGGTGAGTATGAACACTGTCAGGTTTCGGTCGATGTGCTGCCAAGATCATGCATTTATGTTTGGTTTTCTTTATTATAGCTGAGTCTGAGACAACAGCGCTGTGAGGCAGCTTTCTTTGGCACCTGATTGGCCCCTTGCAGGGCTTCACATCCTCAGACATTTGAAAGATAAGTTGAGGGCTACAACCACAGAGGGGATCAAAGCGGAGTGGTGGGTTGGGACTCACACTGGTTATGGTTTTTCAGTCAGCTTTGGAGATGGGAAGGTTCAAGAAGTGGCCCCTTAGGCCACATCAAGGGGAAGCCTTGCTTTAGCTCACAATGCTGAGGTGTCAGGGCAGAGCAGTCCCAGGGTGTGTCATGTCACTTGTCTATTGTGCCTTCTGTGTCTTTTGCCTTAGCCCTTCTAGAGGCTTACTGGAAACCCTAGTGTCATTCTCAGCATCTCCCCGTTCCTCGGCCCGTCACCGACACCATCAAACCTTTGATTTGGGAGCTCAGACATACATCAGAATCACATCTCTAGAAGCGGGAGTTGTGTGTCTTTTTAGGTCTTGTTCTGAGCTCTGTACCCCAATGTTTCATTACAGTGGATAAGCACTTCAACCAATTTGAAGACAGGTAGAGGATTCTGACCACAGGATTCTCAGGCACCCATCTCTGCTGTTCTTGGAATAAGTTTTTCTGTTAGTATCTTTTTCCTTCAGGATTGTCTGAGACTAGTAGGCTCGCCTTCAGTCTCACATCAGTCATCTTGTTCTGCATTTTCTTGGTCCTTGTGGTCATTCTTCTGGCTGAGAGTTTTCTCTCCCTGTTGCGTCCCCTTGTCTCTTGTCTTGTGTGTCACGAGTGTCTGGGTGTATTTGGCCTGGAGCTGCTTTGCCCTGCTGCCTAGGTTGGGTGTAGGTGTAAAAGGACAAATCCTGGGCACCTGTAATTTGAAATTTGGAATGTAGGATGTAGTTGGGGTCTGGATGGTATTCCTAGATTGACACAAGATGTCTGGAGCTATGAAGTTATCCTGCAGCACTTTGACTTTTTCCTAACTTTCTTTCAGATGTGGACGGATTAAATTTGTGGCAGAGCGTCCCATCCCAAATGATGGGGTACCCCCGAGAATGCCAGTCAGTTTTTGACTGCTGCCGATTCCTGGTGTTGTTTTGGGGTTTCTTCCCAGGTTTTTGTTGCTTTTGGTGTTGGGTTTTTTGTTGCCTCACTCATGTTCTTTTCTTATTGTCTGTGGTACTCCCCATGCCACTGTGTCCCACTAGATTCTTTTGTCCTGTTCTCTGTCCCTGTTCTTTTATAATTTGTCTCTTTTGTGCTGCCCATCCCAGTCTGTTTATTTTCCTTTTCCCCTTGTTGTTTTTGGTTTTTTTCTTTTCAGGTTTTTTTGCCTCACTCATGTTCCTTTTTTTATTCTTGGTTGCCATATTGTGCTCCCAGTTCTACTGGTTCCCACTGGATCCTTGTGTCTCGTTCTCTGTCCTTGTTCTGTTTTAATCCCCTTCTGTTGTGCTGCCCCTCTTTTTTTTTTTTTTTTCCCTTAATCTTTCAGCCTGTTCTTTCTTTTCTTCCTGTGTCCTCTCTGCTGTCACTCCCTCTTTCTGCCGCTGGCCTGTGACTGGGGTTTCTGTGGAGGAATTTCTGGGACCTGCCCTTCTTTCTTGTTGCAGCAGAGCTCCTTCTTAGGTCTAGACCTGGAAAGGGTTCAAATAAAGCAGGGTGCTGCTGTCCAGGGCAGTTTGAGTTGTTCTGTGCCTTCTTTGGGGGTGAGGAGCATAGGCTGAGGAGGATGGGGTGGAGACTGTGGGGGCTCCCATGTCCCTTGGGGCACGCCGAGGTCCTTGGGAGAGGGAGGCACATGCTGCGCTGGAGGAGCAAGGTGAGCGGGGAATGAGGAGGGCTCGTGCCGGGTACCCTTGCCCAGAGGGGACCCCGAGCTGCCAGGAAATTCCCTGGGAGGGCTGTGTGCAGAATCCAAAACCTATTGAGTTTTTCTGGGTTTTATGGTAGGTATTGACAAGGAATAAGAGTTTATCTCTAAAGTCCTCTGGAAAGAAACCATCTCTCTGTCCACTCCATTGTTATGATTTTGCTATGTCAGTAACAGAAATGGGTTTTGTTTTTACATGTAAAATGTGAATGTATAAAATACATCTATGCATAAATGACATATTGAAATGTACTGATGGAATTTTTAAGTTCCATAGAGATTAGTGTGTACTGTGTACTAGTGTTGACTAAGGCTTTATATTTCTGTCATTCTGATATGTTAGGTGAATGAATTTAGAGAGTTTAAAATAGAAAGAAATGCTAATTTTAAAAAGCAGAAAAATAGGAAGAGAAATATATAAATATATAATATATATAAATGTGAAAATAAGACATATAAATAGAATATATATAATATAAATAATGTAAATAAATATTCACATACAAAAGATAAGTAATACTATGTATGTTATTGTAATATGCTAAAACCTGTAATTACATAGAATTAATACAAGAATATATACAAAATATAACACAAATAAAAACTATAAATCTGAGTTTAAATATTATTTAAACATAGTTTAAAATAAAGGCTTGCTTGTTTTTATTTGGGTAGAGGCAGGGCTTTTAAATAAAATGTACAATATACAAAAATATAAATATTTCAATATATATATATACAAAGAAATAAATATAAGGGTTTATAAATAGATACAAATAGGTTTATATTTAATATATAATATATGTTTAGTTGATAATAGGAATATATTTTAATATATGATACATTGTGTTATACCTAGTTCAGTATCATATATAAATATTAATATAAATTTGATAAAAATAGACATTAAAAATATTTAATTAACCATTCAACGTAAAGGGGCTTTTTGTTTTTTATTTGGTTAGAGGCAGGGCTTTTAAATAAATAATATAGAAATGAAAACATACAAATCTATAATAAAGATATAAATATAGGGAGATATATATAGACATAAAAAAGAAATACAAGTAAGATAAATATGTACAAGTAGATTAATATTCAACATGAAAAATGTGTGGATGTAAATATATTTTAATATATATTATGCTATATATGTGTATAAACATTGAATATGAATATGATAAAAACAGATATTAAATAAAAGGTTGTTTTTTTTTATTTGGTTAGAGGCAGGGCATGTTAATTTTGGGTCGGGGGTTTTTTGGGGTGTTCCTTGTAGAGGATTTTTTTGGAAGGAGGTTGCACACGTTTTTTGCCTCCCTTCTCTGACCGTGCTCGAGGCGCCCCCCTAGCCCCGGGCTGAGCTCGGTGGCAGTGCTGCCGCCTTGTGGCCACAGGGCAGTACCGCAGCTGTACCCCAAGCCGAACCGGGAGCCCCCCCAGGAGCCGGGTCAGGCTTCTTGCCACATTCAAGATGGCGGCCGGCCCCCGGCAGAGGCGTCGGCTCCAATTCCTGCCGCCGCAGGCGCAGCTGCAGCCCTCGTCCCCTCTCCGGGAAAGGTGGAAAATCGTGCGGAGAGCACGGAGTTAGTCAGCATCGGCTGGTTTTTTGTTCAGGCAACCGACTAAGACAGATGCACTGTGAGGATCGGGGGCCTTAACGGTGCCACAACATGGATGGCCGTTCAGCCAAAAGTGGCTTCAGCCACAACAAAGATGGCAGCAAGAAAGGTCAGAAATCATGTGACTCCACATACAAGATGGCTACCTGAGCGCTGCTTGCTTGATCTTCCAAGATTGGCTGCCAAAAAAGGCAGGAAAATGCAAGGACCCCGGGCAGTGCATCTACTTGGCTGCCTGACAAACACCCCGATGGCGCAATTTTCCGTGGCTTTTCCAGCTGTGCGGACACGGGCTGTGCACTCAGCGGTGCTGGGGCTGGGCGCGAGCCGGCCGGGCGCTGAAAAGCACTGGTGCAGCTGCCATCTTGGGTGTGGCTCTCGGCCTGGCCCGTCCTGTCTCCTGCCGCCGCTTCTCTCTCCTCTCTCCCCGCTGGCCTGGGGAAATGGAGGAAAACACAATTGCATTGGGCTGGAATAGTCGGCAGAGCTGCCTGACCCTTTCTCCTGCCCGCAGAGGAGAGGCTCCCTGGCGCTGGGACCAAACCAGCCGGAGGAGGCTCTCTGTGCCAGAAGAGTGAGAGGTGCGGGCAGGGGGGAGGCTTATCGACCTAGTATATAACTGTAAGTATAAAGATGATAAAGATATATGTTAAAAATATTTAAATACTGTTTAAAATAAAGGGGCTGTTTGGTTTTTATTTGGTTAGAGGCAGGGCTTTTAAATGAATAATATAAAACATAAAAATATACAAATATAAATAGGTAAAGATATAGAGAAAAATACAGATAGAGACAGAAAAATATATGTAATATATGCAAATAGGTTGAGTTATATAGTATGAATAATATATGTATAGATATTATGCATTTTAATATATGTTATGTGTCATATATATCAGTATGCTATATAAATATGATAAAAAATAGATATTAAAAATATTTAAATACTGTTTAAGATAAAGGGTCTGTTTGGTTTTTTATTTGGTTAGAGGCAGGGCTTTTAAATAAATACTAAAAAAAAAAAAAGTACAAATATATAATAAATGCATAAAGATATAGATATATATACACCCAGAAAAGTAAATAAATGTAAGTAATGTAAATATATACAAAGAAACTGATATTTAATATATGACAATAATAATGTATGTATACATGTTAATATAATATATTTTAATGCATAATATATTGTGTTTTATATATAAATTAATATAGTATATAAATTTAAACACTAGTGTGATAAAAATATATGTTACATTGCTTTTTTAAAAAATTTTCATTTTTTGGGCATTTTTCTTGGAGGCAGTCCTCCTGTTGCAGCTGCTTACAGCACTGAAAACCTCTATGCTTTGTGGTTTGTATTACCCAGCTGACAGTGATTCAGTTGTGTTTAGTGCATTAAATCCCACAGAGCTGGGTGGGATAGCAGGTGGCCACATTGTCTGACTCTTTTAGCTATTCTGGGTCACACAGAACTTCCTTTCCTTTTTTATATGGAAAACAGAGAAGAGAGAGTAGTAATATTAGCATTTCTAGCAGATTTTTAACTGCCACTGATGCTTGTTCATACCTTTGCGGTGTGAGTTTTCATGCTAACAAATCCTCTGCTTTGCCTTCTGTTCAGAGTCAGGTGGGGCCTTTATTGAACAGATTTATGTGCTACAAGGCTATGCAGAAGGAAGGAAAGTGAAAAAAAAAAAATAGATAAAAGGCCATGCATTGATTTGCTGATCTACTCCAGATACTCCAGAGACAAACATGGCTACTACAGGTAACATGGAGCAGCCCTATAGAAGTGTAAAATAAATTGTCACGGTTGTGGATTCACAGAGAGGCATAAATTGGCTCTGTCACTGCTGTGGTGTTACAAATGGGATGAATTCAGACCTGTCCTTGGTGTGATGAAACAGTGATGGGATTAATGGGTCTGTTACCGCTGTGGTGTCACAGAGAAGCATAAATTGGATTTCCCACTGCTGTGAGGGCCGAGAGAGGGGAAAACTGGGGTTGTCAGAGCTCTGGTTTCACAGGGAGTGGAATATTGGGTATATCACTGCTGTGGTGTCACTTAGAAGCGTCAATTGGGCTGTCACGGCTGTGGGGTCACAGAGAGATGTAAATTGGCTCTGTCACTGATGTCATGTCACAGAGGGGAAGAAATTGGGGCTGGAACAGCTTGGATGTCTCAGAGTCAGTAATACTGGGCCAGTCACTGCTGTAGTGTTACAGATAGGTGTAAATTCGGGTTGTTCCCTCTGTTGTGTCACAGAAAGTGTGAAATTTGTTCTGACACTGCTGTGATGTCATAAAGGGAAGAAACTGGGTCTTTCACTGCTGTGGTGTCACAGGCAGGCATAAATTGGGGATCCCACTGCTGTGATGGCACAGAGAGGGGAATAATGGGTCTGTCACTGCTGTGATGCCACCCAGGCGTAACTTGGAGTTGTCACTACTATGATGTCACCGAGAGGGGAAACTGGGTCCCTCATTGGTGTGATGTCACAGAGAGGGGAAAACTGAGGCTGCCACTGCTGTGGTGTCATAAAGAGGCATAAATTGGGCCTGTCACTTCTGTGATGTCACAGAGAGGGGAAAACTAGGACTGTCACCGCTGTAGTGTTACAGATAGGTGTAAATAGGGGTTGTTCCATCTGTGGTGTCACAGAAAGGGTGAAATTTGTCCTTTCATGGCTGTGATGTCATAAAGGAGGGAAACTGGGTCTTTCACTGCTGTGGTGTCTCAGGCAGGCGTAAATTGGGGTTCCCACTGCTGTGATGGCAGAGAGAGAGGGGAAAAGTGGGTCTGTCACAGCTGTGGAGTCTCAGAGAAAGTAACACAGGTGTTCTGACATGTCTGTTGCCACAAAGGGGATGCAATTAAGGTTGTGATGGCTGTGGTATCACAGAGAGGCTTTAATTGGTTTTGTCTCTGCTGTGATGTCACAGAGAGGGGAATTGACACTGCTCCTTAGCCGTGCCAGAGCTCTGGGCTAGCTCTGTGGTGCCACTCCGGCACGGGCAGCTGCCAGGAGTGGGGAACGGCAGGGGAATGGCAACCCCACTGACGAACCTACAGAGCTCTGACCCCTGCCGGGCTCTGCTAATCCAGGCGTCACAGGTTATGATAAAAGGACGGAGGAGGCTCAATCCACTGTACTTCCCAGGAACAAGTTTATTAAGGCGAAGGAAACAGAGGCAAGGGTCCGGGCTGGAACAATGGAACATGAGAGAGAGCCCCGAGCACCTCTGTACATCGGGTTTTATTCAGGGGTGGGCACAATCCAGGGTCCAATCAGGGATCACGGAGGGAGGAGTAAGGACAGGAGATTACAATATTGAGAACCAATGGGGATATAAAGAGGGTGAGATAACAACATAGTAACCAATAACGTATCAAAGAAGGGATGAAATACACAGAAGGAGCTGGAAGGAAAGGTGGGGTTTACAATGATGGATGGGGAAGATGGGGCAGGGTAAAGACAACTGACAGGGAACTTTCAGGAAAAAGGGGAGGGGTTAACAATATTGACAACTAGGGCTAAACCATTACACAACAACGGGGGGAAAACAAGAATGTACCAACAAACTTTAACAAAATCAAATAAATGAACTGCAACAGGGAATAATGGGTCTGTCACCGCTGTGGTGTCAGAGAGGCGTAAATTTGACTTGTCACTGCAGTGATGTCACAGAGAGGTAAAGTAGGTCACTCATTGGTGTGATGTCACAGAGACAGGACAACTGCAGCTACCACTGCTGCGATGTCATAAAGAGGCGTAAATTAGACCTGTCACAGCTGTGATGTCACAGAGAGGGTGAAATTTTTCCTGTCACGGCTTTGATGTCATAAAGGGGGGAAACTGGGTCTTTCACCACTGTGGTGTCACAGAGGCATAAATTGTGGTTCCCACTGCAGTGATGTCACAGAGAGGGGAAAAGTGGGGCTGTCACAGCTGTGGAGTCTCACAGAAAGTAACACAGGTGCTATGACTTGTCTGTTGCCACAAAGGGGATGGAATTAGGCTGTGATGGCTGTGGTATCACAGAGTAGCTTAAATTGGTTGTGTCTCTGATGTGATGTCACAGAGAGGGGAATAATGGGTCTGTCACCGCTGTGGTGTCACAGGGAGGTTTAAATTGGACTTGTCACTGCAGTGATGTCACAGAGAGGGGAAAGTGGCTCCGTCCTTGGTGTGATGTCACAGAGAGGGGAAAACCGAGGCTTCCACTGCTCCGATGTCACATAGAAGCATAAATTAGACCTGTCACTGCTGTAATGTCACAGAGAGGGGAAAACTGAGTCTGCCACTGCTCCGGTCTCTCAGAGAGGCGTAAATTTGGTCTGTCACTGTTGTGATGTCACAAAGAAGGTGAAATTTGGTCTGTCACAGCTGTGATGTTGTAAAGGGGGGAAACTGGGTCTTTCACTGCTGTGGTGTCACAGGCAGGCGTAAATTTATGGTTCCCACTGCTGTGATGTCACAGAGAGGGGAAAACTGGGGCTATCACAGCTGTGGGGTCTCAGAAAAAGTTACACTGGTGTTCTGACTTTTTTGTTGCCACAAAGGGGATGGAATTAGGGTTGTCACGGCTATGGTATCACAGAGAGCTTTTAATAGGTTCTGTCTCTGCTGTGATGTCACAGACAGCGGAATAATGGGTCTGTCACCGCTGTGGTGTTCCATTGGGGCTGCAACTAAGGCTGTCTTGGCTGTGATGTCACAGCTAGAGGAAAACTGAGTCTGTCACTGCTGTGGTGTCACAGAGAGGGGAACACTGGAGTGATCACTGTTGTGCAGTCTGAGAGAAAGTTACACAGGTGCCATGACTTGTCTGTTGCCACAGAGGGGATGGAATTAGGGTTTTATGGCTGTGGTATCACAGAGAGTCTTCAATTGGTTCTGTCTCTGATGTGATGTCATAGAGAGGGGAAGAATGGTTTTGTCACTGCTGTGGTGTCACCGAGAGGCATAAATTGGACTTGTCCCTGCAGTGATGTCACAGAGAGAGGAAAACTGAGGCTGTCACTGCTGTGGCCTATCAGAGGGGAGGAATTCAGACTTGTTTTTTGTTATAAATGCAAAGGCAATTTTTGGATAAAATTAAAGAGAAATTTATTAATAAACAACATAGGAAAAAACAGAGAGAAAAACCACAATAAAAATGATCAGCGCAGCGCTGGGTGGACAGGACCTACACCCGAGGTGTAGGTTTCCCAAGTCCACCTCTGAGCGCTCTCAGGCTTGGGGTTTTATAGGATTTTTAAGTCCTCAGGCTAAAATTCCAGGCCGGTTCCATTCACCAAGTGTCCTTGATTGTCCAGTGAATGGATTTCCTGGCATAGAATAAAGACATTAACTACTGTCCGGCCAGAATCTCCTCATATGTAAAGGAGTTTCTGTGTGTGTTGCAATGTTAGGTTTTTCATGGCAGGGTGGTGGAATCCGGGCTGGTGCCGATGGGTATCTCGGCCGGGTTTTCCCTTTTGTCTCCCCTGATTGCTTTTTCAACACAGGGATGTTCAGGTCTGGCGAAGTCTTTCTTTTTTGGAACTTGTCTTTTTCACTGATCAGTTTCTGTACCCACTGGAATCTGCAGGGCGTTGCTTGGGTCCGGAGGTAGATAATTTCCCGAGCCAGTTCCATTGTCTTCTTGATGGTCCGTGTCCTGTCTGTTTGTTTGAGTTGATGGGCCGGCCTGGGTTAGTTATCTTGGGCGTTGCTGGCAATCAGCAACTTCTTGGAGAAAAACCTCGTCCTACTCTGAGGAGAGGTTTTTCTATACTTTATATATTTTTTTTTATATTCTTGCAAAACATATTTGTCTTATATACACTTCGAATTTTTAATACAACAATAATTTATTACAGTCCCCCACCTAATAATTTATTACATTTAAAAATTCGTTATTTTCACATTTTCCTTTGAAGGAAAGTATCTCCTTTTTACTCTCTTTTTTTTTTTTTTTTTTTTTTTACTTTCTGGGTCTAATCCTTCTTCATCTTTTTGAAAAACAGAACACTGGGTTAAATTGAAGACACGAGTTCTCGTCATCTGACTTCAATAGTTCCAAAATTATGGGTTCATTATTGAATGTCAGCTTTGCCTCGTGTTTCACATTCTTCCCTTCCCAGTACAATTTTCCCCCCATCATGCATGGTTTTAAGTTTGCTTTACTGTAGCAGGTAGGGTTAACTCGGTGGTAAGCCAGAAATGTCGAGTGTTTCTTTCCCCCAATCCAGACAGTTTTATTACACTGTCCACAGACTTCGATTGGGGGAGTTCCCTTTATTTCTCTTTTGTTTCGGAAGTGGGTCATTGCAACCCCTATTTCTTCCAAGTTCCGAATGGGTTTTTCCTTGATACTTGCTCTCGAATTCGAGCACCAGATTTTCTCTTTTGATTTACACAATTTGAACTGAGTGCCGTTTAACCAACAAATACCTGCGTGTAGTTCTAAAGGGCACTCGGTCAAGCGCTCGATTTTTGTGGCAGTCTGACACTGCTCACACTTCCCCTGGGGACCCTCCCCTGGGGGTACCTCGGGCTCTATTTCCTTGATTGAGCACATGACTAGGCTCAGGGACATCAAGATTCCCCACAATTGCATCCCTCTGCCATTCCCTCCGCCCGTACAAAAGTATACGGCGGGGATAACCATCTTCTCGGCAGCAAGGACTGTCTTCAGGGGCCCTTGATGTCCTGATGGCAAACCTCCGCTTCAAGGTTGCCCACCGAGACGCTTTAACCGGTTCAAATCTGCACGGTACTTTCACGGTCTTACGGCACTCAATTTCCAAGGGTTCTGCTTTGCAATCAAGCTGACCCCCTAATCCTTTTTGATAAAACAAGAACCACTCCGGAGAGTCTAGTTCTAAAAGGCCCGCTCGAGTTGCAAGTATCAGGAATCTGTTTGTCTGGTCTAGTTCTCTCTCGTGGCACCTAGAGCACAATTCCCTCGGTTTATTACCCCTTATGCAATGAGCTACCCAAATCTGCTTACAGCAAGCACACTTAAAATGTATAATTTTGACAATTGTGATTTTAATGTTTGATTCATCCTTTCTACCTGTCCCGAGCTTTGAGGATGCCAGGGAGTGTGATATTGCTATCTGATTCCCAATGCTTCTGACAGTTGTTTAATGATTTTTGAGGTAAAGTGAGTACCTTGATCTGTCTTCCAATCTTCGGTAATTCTGTGAAATCCACCTGGATTCTCTCAAATGGCTTATACGAAAGCGGTCGGCCACCCCAATTTGCTTGTTTTGAATTTGAACGGTTTACTTTCTGGCATATCACACACCCCTTGTACCTCTTGCTTGGCAAGTTCAAAAATTCCTTTACATCCGAAAAATTTTAAAAATTGTTCAGCCAGTGCTCTGGTTCCCCAGTGGGTTTGTTCATGCAATCTCCTGAGTATTCCTCTCGCTATACTTTTTGGAACTAGCTCCCTCCCGTCTGGCAACCATCATTTATTTTCTTTGAAATATCCACCTACCTTCTTGAAGTCTTCTCGCTCCTTCTCCGAAGGAAGCACGGATACTTCTGGGGGTTCCTTGGGACTAATCTCAGGAATACTTACCGCCAGCAATGCAGCTCGTTTCGCCTCTTTGTCCGCTAAATTGTTTCCCCTGGTGTGAAACTGCCACCCAGTTTGGTGTCCTTTTACATGGACTACCGATATCTCCTGGGGCTCCCTGACAGCTTCTAAAATTTGTTTAATTATCTCTCCATGTATTAATCTTTTTCCCTTGGTATTTATTAAACTTCTTTCTTCCCATATTTTTCCGAAAGTATGCACTACTTCAAATGCATACTTTGAATCCGTGAAAATCGTTCCCCTTTTTCCCTTCAGGCCTTTGAGGGCTCTTAAGAGCGCAAATAGTTCACAGGCTTGAGCCGACCAGCATGCCTGCAAGGGACCGGATTCTATGATCTGTCCGGTCATACCATTTATGATGGCATAACCTGACTTTCTTTTTACTTCTACTATTTTTGATGAACTATCAATGAACCATTTCTCCCCCCCTTCTAACTCTTGATCTTCCAGGTCCGGTCTTACCTTAGTTTGCAATTCTACCGCTCCAATGCAATTATGAAATAGCTCACCTGTTGGTTCCTCAAACAAAAACTGCGCCGGGTTTTGGGCAGTAGTTGTCCTTAACTTGAGGCCTGGCGAACTGATTAGCATGGCTTCGTATTTCAGAAGTCTTGAATCAGTTAGCCATTTCTCGGCCTTTTGTTGTAAGATATTCCTTACATCGTGTGGGGTGTAGACTGTTAGAGAGACTCCAAAAGTTATCTTTTTTGCTTCCTCAACTAACAGAGCTACTGCAACAATTGCTTGCAAGCAAGTAGGCCACCCTCGACTGACTGGCTCTAGGATTTTTGATAAAAATCCTATGGGCTTCTTCTTTTCTGCCCACTCCTGGGTCAGAACTCCTTGGGCTGTTTGTCCACTTACATCGACAAATAGCTGGAATTCTTTGCTAGTGTCTGGCAAGGTTAGAACAGGGGCAGTTATGAGTGCAGTTTTCAATTCCTGAAACTTGCTTTCATCCTGAGTAGTCCATTTCAATCTATCCGTGTTTAATCTTTCATACAAAAAAATTTTACTTTTTCGCTGTATCCTTCAATCCACTGTCTGCAATATCCCAGGAGCCCTAAAAATTGCCTGATTTGTCTTTTTGTTTTTGGGGCTGGGAGTACTAGAATCCCGGCCACTCTGTCAGGGTCTAACCTCTTTTTTCCCTGAGAAATCCAATGTCCCAGATATTTTACCTCGGGCTCCGTAAACTGCAGTTTGGATTTTGATACTTTCAAACCCTTTTTTCCCAAAAAATTCAGCAACGATATTGTACTCTTTCTGACCTGTTCTTCCATGGTTCCGGCAATTAGCAAATCATCTACGTATTGCAAGAGCTTTGTCCCTTCCTCTGGAATGAATTCAGTAAGTAATTGCTCCAATGCCTGTCCGAATAAATTTGGTGATTCTACGAATCCCTGGGGGAGGACCGTCCACCTTAACTGTTGATTTCTGTTCGTGTCAGGATCCTCCCACTGAAAGGCAAAGAAATTCCTACTCCCTTCATCCAAAGGACAAGTCCAGAATGCATCTTTTAGATCAATTACACTGTACCATACATCCTCAGGTGAGAGTCTGTTAAGTAAAGTATAAGGATTTGCCACCACCGGAAACCTGGTTCGGGTTCTAGCATTTACTGCCCTGAGATCCTGAACCAGTCGGAAGCTCCCATCCGCTTTCTTTACTGCCAGGATGGGGGTGTTATGTTGGGACATGCAGGGTTCGAGGGTACCCCCTCTAAGGAGGTCCTCAATTACTAATTTTAAACCTCTTCTCTCTTCTATTGGGATGGGATATTGTTTGATCCTTATCGGATCCTCTGGGTTTTCTATTTCAATTTTGATGGGGGTAATATCTAATTTCCCCACCTCCCCTTTTGAATGCCATACTTTGGGATCAATCTCCCTTTCATCTCTTGGAGTTAAATGGAATATCTTTATTACTAATTCAGAATTCTTTACAACAATGTTTATACTCAATGCGACAATCATATCTCTTCCTAATAAATTGTAATCGGCTTCTTCTACTAATAATAAATTTCCTAGGCATATTCTATTTTGAGATTCGATTTCCACATCTTTTATTACAGAAACTTTGAAGGGATCTCCTTTAGCACTAATTACAACTACTTTTTCTTTATTTGCCACGCACCCCCTGGGTAATTTCTGCAGGGTGCTTCTCTCAGCTCCCGTGTCAACCAAAAATTCTATTTCTTGGTGATGGGGACCTACTTTTAATTTTATCAAGGGTTCTTTTGCTGTTACCATTCCTATCTGAAAGAGCCCAAGACTTCTCTAATCTTCTTGAAATACTTGTTTATCTTTTAATTTCTGACGGCAGTTCCGCTGAATGTGTCTTACTTTCTTACAGTAAAAACATTCTGGGGAATCCTTCCGCGGGGCGGAGCCGTCCTTTTGAGACTCCTGCGGCTTTTTTGGCGCTGTTTTAAATTTGCCCTGTGCCTGTTCTTGTTTTCTGAGCCTCCTTTACTGCGGCCACTAGTATTTTGGCCTGGAGTTTCTGTTTCTCATCCTCTCTCCTCATGTAAATCTTTTGAGCTTCCCTTAGAAGCTCTTGGAGACTTTTCTCTTGCTACCTTTTAATCTTTTCTAATTTCTTTCTAATATCCTCCCATGACTTTTCCCCAAATTGGTTTTTGAGCAAAACTTCCCCCACTGAAGGGCTAGGATCAGTCCCAGAATATATCTGCAGACTTTTCCTTAATCTCTCTAACCACTCAGTGGGTGATTCCTCTTTTCTTTGGCATTCCTCAAATACTTTGCTAATATTCTGTCCTCGGGGGACTGCTTCTCTTATTCTTTGTTCACTATGCTTCTCCTACCTTCCTCTGTCTGGCCGTTCCAGCTCGGGTTTACGCTAGGCCATTTTTCTGCCTGGCATCCCCTGTGGGTTACGCCGTTCTCAATCCCTGATACCAACTTGCTTACTACTTCTAAAAAAAGTCCAACCTCTCAGTTACCTCAAACGGGTCATCTAACAATCGTCTCATCTCTTTCTTAAACGCTCGCACATCCCCTGAGTTTAGGGGTACATTCACAAACCCAATCACTCCCGGAGCAGTAGACACTTCCCTGAGAGGGAACATTCTGTGCCTACTCTCATTCTCTTCCCATTCTTCACTCATCTGCCTAGACTTAAAACGAGTCCTGCTTGCGGGGGGGAATAGGGGTTTTTGAGAGTCTGGTCCGTTATTACTGATGTAAAGTCCGTTGCCACCAGGTTATTATGAAGGATTCCCCCTGTCAAATTTGAGGGACCTGGCTGTGGCAGCGGGACGGGCAATGGGGGATAAGGAGATCCCCGACCTTGCACCACCATGGATTCTGGAGAAGCGGCGGCGGCTGCGGTCCCCACAGGAGGAGCCAGAGGGGGGGGCCACCGGAACCACTGCTGGCGCCGGCTCCCCTGTTCGCGATGTGTGTGCTTCACCTGGTTGTGCCGGCGAGCTCGTGGGAGCTGATGGCACCACTTGATCCACCACGGGAGGTCCTGCCGGCCCGTGGTACGGAGGGGGTAAATGATCAAGGGGCTCCCAGGTTTCTGTTTTTGTTTCGCTTTTTAGTTTCATTGGAAATAGCCCTACTCTGGCCTTTAGCCAGAGTTTGGCGTATTCCTTCTCCTCAGAGTCTGAGGAAACCTTGCTCTCTACATAAGAGAGCAATTCATTACACGTCCACCTTTCAAACGTTCCTAATATTGGCCAAATGAGATGGGGTCTCAGTTCCTGCCCACCCCAAACCTCGGCACAATAGTAGATCATTTTTGCCTTGGACTTCTTTTTCTCTCAGGGCAATTTTCTCAATATTTTAACAACCAACCTAAAAGGACTTTCTGGTGGGATGTCTAACAATTCCTTCGTTTCTATGGAAGGATTCTTCTTATCTACTGGCTTTTGTATTTTACTCTTTCTCTGTCCCATGGTGAAAAAGGGAGTCTTACCTGTTTCTCTGCGTTGTGTTTGTGTTTTGAGAGACAAAAGTCTGCTAATACTCACCTTCGCGGTTTGCTGTACCGGGGTCTTTCTTAGCGCTTTGATCTCTCCTCCGGACCTCTCCTTGGGCCCTGATTGCTAGAAGAGTTTACTCATTCCCGAGCTCTACTGGACGTCCTCTTCCTCTTCCAGCCCTTTGTGATCGGTCCCCCAGAGCTCCCTTTAGCCCCAGGCTTTACAAACGTGTAGAGAGAGCCCTCTCACACCGATTCGCTTCCTCCGTGGCCGGCCAATTCCCTCGCGGGAGGATGGAACCGCGGCTTTGGTGTCCGCTCTCGCTCCGTGATCAGATCACGTCTCACACACGCTCGCCCAATCACCCCGCTCAACCTCGCAGTACTTACAGCAATTTTCTTGCGAGGATGTCTTCGTGCACGACTGACTTTTTATGAGCTACCAAGCCATGGCTTTTTCCCGAGCTCTTCTTGGATCCGTATCCTCTTTTATTGTGGTTTTTACCTCAGCCTAAATTTGGTTCGGATATCGGAGTGAACTGCGGAGGTTCTCGGCTTCCCAGGCCGCTGAAATCAGCGGGGGTACCCCCCTGGACAGCGAGGTTCTCCCACAGTTTTCCGATCCGAGTCCACGGCACCAATCTGTTATAAATGCAAAGGCAATTTTTGGATAAAATTAAAGAGAAATTTATTAATAAACAACATAGGAAAAAACAGAGAGAAAAACCACAATAAAAATGATCAGCGCAGCGCTGGGTGGACAGGACCTACACCCGAGGTGTAGGTTTCCCAAGTCCACCTCTGAGCGCTCTCAGGCTTGGGGTTTTATAGGATTTTTAAGTCCTCAGGCTAAAATTCCAGGCCGGTTCCATTCACCAAGTGTCCTTGATTGTCCAGTGAATGGATTTCCTGGCATAGAATAAAGACATTAACTACTGTCCGGCCAGAATCTCCTCATATGTAAAGGAGTTTCTGTGTGTGTTGCAATGTTAGGTTTTTCATGGCAGGGTGGTGGAATCCGGGCTGGTGCCGATGGGTATCTCGGCCGGGTTTTCCCTTTTGTCTCCCCTGATTGCTTTTTCAACACAGGGATGTTCAGGTCTGGCGAAGTCTTTCTTTTTTGGAACTTGTCTTTTTCACTGATCAGTTTCTGTACCCACTGGAATCTGCAGGGCGTTGCTTGGGTCCGGAGGTAGATAATTTCCCGAGCCAGTTCCATTGTCTTCTTGATGGTCCGTGTCCTGTCTGTTTGTTTGAGTTGATGGGCCGGCCTGGGTTAGTTATCTTGGGCGTTGCTGGCAATCAGCAACTTCTTGGAGAAAAACCTCGTCCTACTCTGAGGAGAGGTTTTTCTATACTTTATATATATTTTTTTATATTCTTGCAAAACATATTTGTCTTATATACACTTCGAATTTTTAATACAACAATAATTTATTACATTTTTGATGTTATGTCACGAAGAGGAGACAACTGGCACTGTCAGTGCTGTAGTGTTACAGATAGGTGTAAATCGGGCTTGTTCCATCTGTGGTGTCACAGGCAGGTGAAATTTGTTCTGTCAGTGCTGTGATATCAAAAGGGTGGATACTGGGTTTTTTACTGCTGTGGTGTCACAGGCAGGCATAAATTGGGGTTCCCACGTGTTGCTCTTAATAGCGGTGCACTGCCGTAACTCTCCTACTAGAAGCGTACTCTGGCTATGATCAATACCAGCTCAATACCGTAACCCTCCTAACAGCAGTGCACAGCATAACTGAGCACATCTGGACACACCTCAGCACACCTGGGCACCCTCGGCCCCTCCAGTGACACCCCTCCTCTTGTCCAGAAGCCACAGAGCCGGGGCCAGGAGAAGAAGCTGGGGCGACCCCCAAAGGTCCCCGGCATCTGCAAGGTGAGAGACAAGAATTGGCTCTGCCCCTATTGTATGCCCCGCCCACCCATAGCCACGCCCCCCCCCGGAGCAGCTCCTGTGGTTGAGGAGAGAGACAAGCCCTGGACCTGCCTCTTTCTCTAAGCCCCACCCCTCACACATAGCCACGCCCCTCCTGTTATAGTTTAAGGCCTTGCGTTCGGAAGATATCGGGATGTAACGGAAAGTGAGTAACCCCCCTTCTCCACATAGTATTGTAATGACTCCTCTAATGAGCCAATAGCACCCAGGTGTGACGAAAGCAGAAGAGAGTAACACAGTGACCCTAGGTTATAAAATGTTAAATTCCTCTGCAATAAACACCATTTTCGCCATCCATCACATTGATGCTGTGGGATATGGTCCGTGTGGGGAGGAGAGCCACCGAGCTGGCTTCTATTCAGGGTGCTTGCCTTGCTTGAAAAGCCACAAATGGTGCACAAAACCCGGGAAGATAAGTGGAAAAAACCCAGAATGCAAGGATTCCCTGGATCAGGAGCAGCGGCCAAGATAGCTGGACTAGTCTTGGCGAGGGATATCCTGGGCCCAGAAGGAAGATGGAATCATTGATAAAGGTCAGATTGCAATTAAGTTGTAAACCTAATTCGCTTGCTATTGCAAGGTTTTGGTTTATTGAAGTCGTAAATCAGTTTGTAAAGTCTATCCACCCTAAGGTGTGGGACAGATATGCTAAAATCCTTGCCGAACAAATTTGGGGAGTGACAAGGAACTGTCTGCTGGCTACCCTGAAATTTAGGGTCAGAGCTTTACAGCTCCCAGACGACAGCAGCTCAGCTGAGCCGGCGGGGGGCCGGGAGTCCCCTCAGTCCCCAAATCCTTATCTGCTCTCAGAGAAACAGTGAAGAGCAGAAGATTTTTGGAGAAAGTTAATAGAGAAAGGCAGGAGTGCCATGGGAAAAGCCCGGAGAGAAACATCCTCCCTGGTGTCTAAAAATGGTGCTGAGCAAAAAGACATTCAGCGAGAAAGAAATATCTTAAGTGAAAACAAAGAACAAAGGCTGGCATTGAAAGAGGAACGTGGTCATGGGGATGGGAGAGAAAAGGAATGCGAAGAAGAAAGAGAAACTGAAGTGAAGGAGATAAGACATGGGGGATGGGTACAGAGGCACAGAGATTGGAATGCAAGAGAGGAAGGAGGGGGGAGCAGAAGGTGGAGGGAAAGGTGGAGTGGAGGCGGAGTGGAACCAGGTGGGAGGGAACGGCCCGCCCACAGGGGTGGCAGGCGGGGCCAGAGCCCAACAAACAGGCACGGGAAACAGGAAGTGGCCAGCCAGTTGAACTCTGACTCCGACCAAGATACTAGCGATGAATGGTTGGAGCCCGAGTCCTCAGAAGAAAAAACAGTAAAGAATGTGAAGGGGGATGGGAGCAGAGCTGTGGCAGCAGAGCGAGCAGTTCACCTCCCCGCTCCCTCTCTAAGAAGAAGCGCCGGGATAATACCCAGTTTGTTACAAAGTCATGATTTATTGGGTTTTTAAAATGTGTTTATATACTCTTTTGGAGTTAATTTTGTGTTTTAAGTAATTATGAGTTTATGCAGTTGTAGTTCTTAGAGTTTTTTCTTAGATTCAAAACCAGCCCGATGCAGACGGGTTTAGCAAAACACACATATGGCAGCACACAGCAGCCAGAAACGCTGTTGCCATGGCAACCACCGGTGTAACAACTCAGGCAACTTTGGTAAAACCGCAGAAAGCAAAGCAACAAAACAAAAAAGAAACAACAGAAAGCTGGACATTTTGGAGAGGGATAAAAAAGAAAGTTTTAATTGGGCAATTCAAAAATTAGAAGCTTTGTAAATTGTATTGTTTGTAAATCAGAAAATTGTTGTAATCAAGATTGAGATTTAAAAATAAGACTCTATTGAATGAAGTGCCTTCAAAAATAGATTAAAAAGTTTATAGGTATTTTATAGTGAAATATATATAGATGTTGTATTTCTAATCATATCTGCTGGTTTCGTTTTTATAAAATGGCATGGCAAATGATAATATTTATACATCCCAAGAAACTTAAAAGATTTTTGTTTTCTTTCAGTATTCTCAATACATGGAAGTTTTAAAAATGTTATCTTCTCTGTACATCTACTGATAATGTAATATTGTATGATATGGAGAAATCATCAAGTATTATTACTGTAGTTGCAGTTAATTTTTGCAGGATGCATTTCTTTAAAGTTGAGTTTAAGGATCATATGATTTACCCTACAGAAAAAAGATTTAATGACAGGTTTCTTTCATTCTTAACCTTTCTTTTCATTTGAATAAGTGTATTGTGGATTTAGTTCAATACAGTTTTCAGTAATCTCAAAGTTATGATATATTACCCATTTGCTTGGTTTTTTGACAATTTTAATAAGGAAATTTTAATGTGAATCTTTTTGTTATATAAAACACATATAACTGTATATATATATCAATTTGGATTTGGGATTTTAGTTTAAAAATTAGACTTGATGTTCCTGAAAAGTGTTACAAAAGCTAAATGACAACCTGCCAAATCCCGTGTTGTTGTGGTTTTTCTCTAGAAAAACTGCACTTTAAAATTCTAACTAATTTAAGCATATACTAGGCAAATACTTGTTATAAATAAGTATTTTTAGTAACATTTGCAGTTCTTGTGGGTTATTCTCAAAGCTAGATGACATGGAATTGTGATGTATTTGTTACATTTTTATAATTTTTATAGTGAATCCATGTTACTGTTGACTTGAATGTTTTTAAGTTAAGCTGTATAACTTGGATATTCTTTTAAAGTTAAGTTTTGTTATTTCCTTTTGTCATAAATAAGTATTGTTAAGTTTAAATGTTGTTTAATTTAAATTGTTTTATGTTTTATTGGAGACACTTGTTTAAATTGCAAAATATATTTATTTTTCTAGAGACATGAAGATGACTACAACTGAAACAGCTGTGATAGAACACTGATGAACACCTGCTTGTGGACAGAAATGAATACAGTCTGTGACACCCGTGACTTCATTGGGAGTTCTATTGAGTTGTTGCAATCTCTGCAGTTTTGTTTGTGATAGCTTTCTTATTTTTCAGTGTTTCCAAAATTTTAAGATGTACCATTGCTGAGGATCAGCTGCCATGGGGGAGGCTTCAGATTAAACCAACTGCTGGAAGGTTTAATTGGTCTGATACCTAAGGCTTTTGATCATTTACTTTGTACAAATGCATTTTAACAGTTTGCTGTGCTGTAAGCATCTCATAGCTGTTACTATTGAGAATCTTGTTTTAAAAATATGTTAAGAGGCATCTTTCCAGTTTAAAGTCTAAGGCCCTGGCCAAGCCTTGACTTTACCTGGACAGAATGTTTGCCAACAGGTCCAGGTGTTTTCTGTACCAAATCAGTATTTGAGTCACTTTTTGACTCAGCAATTTGACCCTACTAATATGACAGCTGGATCAATTTTAAAGTGAGCTTGGAGAATCATTTCCGGAGGTGATTATCCAATCCTTCACTGATGATTTTTGTTTCTGTTTGTTTGTTAAATATGAGATGCTGGTGCAGTGTTTTAGTAATTAACAGTACTTTTATATTACATATGTTATTAATAATGTTTATGATTTATTTGATTTTTAACTGTTATAAGCTCTTACTAATTGTCTATATGGTTTTGTCTTAATGTTGAACAGAAGTACATCTCATTTTTATTTTTTTAAGAAAACGGGGGAAATTGATACCCTAAAGGCATTTAATTAGTGTAATTCATTAACTTCAAGGAGAGAAGTGCCTGTGTTTTGTTGACAGGTTCAGGAGGTCGCTTGTCCATCTGACCAGACTGTGTGCTTCTGAACACACGAGATCCAGTGAACAGGGAGGTCGCCACACAGCCTTGGTGCTCCAGACATGGATCAGAGGCGGACCTGTCAGGACACAGTTGTGTCCAAACACTATACAGACAGTTGCCAACAGAAACTTTATGTTGTTATTATGATGTTGTATCTCTACCAATTTTTCAGTTATCCTTTGTTTAAAGATTTAGAAGGGTCTGAAGAACAACTTGAACATCAAAACCCTCAGTCACCGATCAGCTGCCAGCTGACATCACGGGAGCAGTGAACATTCCGGGACTGAATCGTGTTAGAGAAATTCTGTAGAAGATCTAAGAAAAGTGTAGAGACTCCATCTAACTGTATATAAAGCAAATTGTAATTGTGTGTTTATTCTTTTAGCAAATTGCTTTCACACTTAGACTACATATATACCAGAGCACATGTGTTAAAAGTAGTTAGATAATAGCTTAAGGTTAAGTGTTTAGCCTGTGTAGTAATTGTTATGTTTGTATAAAATATAAGTATTTCCCCTTCAAGAGGTAGTGTAAGCATCTTTGAAAGTTCATTTAACGTTAAAGTTTTAGCTGTGAGTTTGCAAGTATGTTGTCATTTACATGGTAAGCTGCTTATAGTAATTGTGCTGTTTATAGTCATAACACCTGAAGCAGTGAGCCCCAACCTTGTGGTACAAGCTGAGAACCCACAATCTAATAGTCTAGCCCTTGCGTTTATACCCAAATCTTTAACTCCTCTGTTGACTTTTGTGTATTAGCTGTTATCATCCCCAGAGTCCTATACCACCTGGATGAAGAGTTGAGCCTGCAAGTGGAGAGACTCACCCGACTTCAGAAAAGAGAAGTGGTGACAGCTGTAACCATAGCGATGCTGCTTAACCTGAGAGCAACTGGTGCTGCCACAAGTGTCTCTGCCACTGTGACCCAACAACAGAGACTGTTTCAGCTACAAATGACAATTGATGAAGACTTGCAGATAATTGAAAAACTGTGTATTTTAAATAAGCTTGTGTCCTTTGTTAAGAACCGACTAGAAAAAGTTAACATTTTGTTTATAGAAAGGCAACAGATGCTTTAAAAAATATACTTAGTCACTGCATGTGTCTCATATTTACTAATGAAAACTATAGTAATAATTTTATAAGCTTTTAGCTTTTTAGTTAAGTATAGTGTATCCTATATTTTACTTAAGTTTATGTTATCCATTTTTAAGACTAATACACCTTATATTTTAGCAAATTAGTTATTCATAAAGAGAGAGGAATATGCTTATAGTAGTTTAAGGTCTTGCGTTCGGAAGATATCGGGATGTAACGGAAAGTGAGTAACCCCCCTTCTCCACATAGTATGGTAATGACTCCTCTAATGAGCCAATAGCACCCAGGTGTGACGAAAGCAGAAGGGAGTAACACAGTGACCCTAGGTTATAAAATGTTAAATTCCCCTGCAATAAACACCATTTTCGCCATCCATCACATTGATGCTGTGGGATATGGTCCGTGTGGGGAGGAGAGCCACCGAGCTGGCTTCTATTCAGGGTGCTTGCCGTGCTTGAAAACCCACACCCTCCAAAAGCAGCTCCTGAAGCTGGCAAGGAGAATGACATGCCCTGGTCCCGCCCCTTTTTTGAAGCCCCGCCCACCCACTTGTAGCCACACCCCTCCAAAAGCAGCTTCTGGGGCTGGTGAGTAGAATGACAAGTACTGGTCCCGCCCCTTTTCTAAACCCTGCCCCTCCACCCATAGCCACGCCCCTCCTAAAGCCACACCTGAGATGGGTGAAGCCATAATGCCCTTCACTGAAAGGCCCTGAATCGGGGTGCAGGTACAGAAATGATCCTTCCAGCCTTTCCAGGACCGGATATTGGGGTTCAACGCATTCAACCCCGCTAATATTGTGCTTCAGGCACCCCAAAAGCCCTCCAAGCAGGAGTCGGTTACCCTTGCTCCCCTAAGAACCGCGCCAGGAGTAATAGAGGGGTGCAAGTACCGTAATGCCTCTAATAGCTGCGCCTCCCACAATAACCACCTTGGGCGTAACCCCTTGCTGCTGCTGCCTACCGTAATGCTCCTAATAGTGGTGCATTGCCATAACCCTCCTATTGGAACCGCACTCCGGCTACGATCAATACCAGCTCAATTCTGTAACCCTCCTAACAGCAGCACACAGCATAACTGAGCACATCTGGGAACACCTCAACACACTTGGGCACACCTGGGAACAAGTGGGGACTCACCTCAGCACACCTGGGCATCCCCAGCCCCTCCAGTGACACCCCTCCTCTCCTCCAAAAGTCACAGAGCCAGAGCAAGGAGAAGAAGAATCCGGGGCGACCACCAAAAGATTGCCAGCATCTGCAAGGCGAGAGACAAACCCTGCCCCCGACCCTTTTTGTAAGCTCTGCCCACCCATGTAAAGCCACACCCCTACAAAGCACTTCCAGGGACCGGCAACGAGAGAGACAAGCCCTGGCCCCGCCCCATTCTCTAAGCCCCATCTACCCACTCGTAGCCACGCCCCTCTAGGAATAGCTCCTGAGGCTGGTGACGAGAGAGACAAACCCTGGCCCGGCTCCTTTTGTAAGCCTTGCCCACCCACACATAGCCAGGCCCCTACAAAAGCAGCTCCTGAGGCTGGTGAGGAGAATGACATGCTCTGGCCCTGCCCCTATTTCTAAGCCCTGCCCCCCCACATAGCCACGCCCCTCCAAAGCAGCTCCTGAGGCAGACAAGGAGAATGACACACCCTGGCCATGACCCTTTCTCTAATCCCCGCCCACCACCGCCTAGCCATGCCCCTCCTGGAGCAGGTTCTGAGGGCAATGAAAAGAGAGACATGCCCTGGCCCCGCCCCTTTATGTAAGCCCAGCCCCTCCACCCATAGCCACGCCCTTCCCAAAGCCGCTCTTGAGACCGGCAAAGCCCTAATGCCCTTCAATTAAGGGCCCTGAATCGGGGTGCAGGTACAGAAATCATTCTTCTAGCCCTTCCGGGACCGGATATTAGGGTTCAACGCATGCGAGCCCTGCTAATATTGGGCTTCAGGCACCCCAAAAGCCCTCCCAGCAGGGCTCGGTTACCCTTGTTCTGCTAAGAACTGTGCCAGGAGTAATCGAGGGATGCAAGTACTGTAATGCCTCTAATAGCTGCGCCTCCCACAATAGCCGCCTTGGGCGTAACCCCTTGCTGCTGCTGCCTACCATAGTGCTCCTAATAGCGGTGCAGTGCCATCACCCTCCTAGTAGAAGCGCACTCCGGCTAGGATCAATACCAGCTCAATACCGTAACGCTCCTAACAGCAGCGCACAGCATAACTGAGCACATCTGGGTCGACCTCAACACACCTGGGCACACCTGGGCACACCTGGGCACAACTGGCGACATACCTCAGCACACCTGGGTGCCCTTGACCCCTCCAGTGACACCCCTCCTCTCCTCCAGAAGCCACAGAGCCAGGGCAAATAGAAGAAGAAGCCAGGATGACTTCCAAAGCAACCCGGCATCTGCAAAGTGAAAGACAAGACTTGGCTCCGCCCCTTTTTGTAAGCCCCTCCCACTCACGTAAACCCACGCCCCTCCCAGAGCAGATCCAGAGGCGGGTGAATAGAGAGACATGCCCTGACCCTGCTGCTTTCAGTTAAGCCCCGGACACCCACTCATAGCCACACCCCTCCAAAAGCAGCTCTTGAGGCCGGTGAGGGGAGAGACATGCCCTGACCTCGCCCCTTTCTCTAAGCCCTGCCCACCCACTCATAACCAAGGCCCTCCCGGAGCAGCTCCTGGGGCCAGTGAGGAGAGTGACAAGACTTGGCTCCGCTCATTTTTGTAAGCCCCGCCCACCCACTCATAGGCACACCCCTCCAAAAGCAGCTCCAAAGGCCGGTGAGGAGAGTGACAAGACTTGGCTCTGCCCCTTTATCTAATCCCCGCCCACCCACCGATAGACACGCCCCCCCAAAGGCAGCTCGTGAGGCCGGTGAGGAGAGTGACAAGCCCTGGCCCCGCCCCTTTCTCTTAAGCCCTCACACCCACTCATAGCCACGCCCCTCCAAAAGCAGCTCCAGAGGTTGGTGAGGAGAGAGACATGCCCTGACCCCGCCCCTTTCTATAAGCCCCGCCCACCCACTCATAGCCATGCTCCTGCCGGAGCATCTCTTGAGGCCGGTGAGGAGACATGCCCTGGCCTCGCCCCTTTCTCTATGCCCCACCCCTGTACCCATAGCCAAGCCCCTCCAAAAGCAGCTCCCAGTGGCCGGTGAGCAAAGTGACAAGACTTGGCTTTGCCCATTTTTGTAAGCCCCGCCCACCCACATAAAGCCACGCCTTTCTTCTAGCAGCTCCAGAGGCTGGTGAGGAGAGAGAGATAAGACACCTGGCCACGCCCCTTTTCCTAAGCCTCGCCCACTCACGAAAAGCCACGCCCCCCCATATTAGTAGCTCCCGAGGGCGGTAAGGAGATACGCAAGCCCTGTCCCTGCCCCTTTCTCTAAGCCCTGCCCCCGCACCCATAGCCACGCCCCTCCAAAGCAGCTCCTGTGGCCGGCAAGGAGAGAGACAAGGCCAGTCCCCGCCCCTTTTTCTAAACCACGCCCACCCATATTAGCAGCTCTCGAGGGCAATATAAAGATATGCAAGCCCAGTCCCTGCCCCTTTTTCTAAGCCCCGCCCACCCACTCATAGCCACGCCCCTCTTCAAGCAGCTCCTAAGGCCGGCGAGAAGAGAGACAGACCCTGGCCCCGCCCCTTTTTCTAAGCCCCGCACCCGCACCCATAGCCACGGCCCTACAAAGCAGCTTCTATGGCCGGCAAGGAGAGAGACAAGGCCTGGCCCCGTTCCTATTTCTAAGCCACGCCCACTCACTCATAGCCATGACCCTCCCGGAGTAGCTCCTGTGGCCGGTTAGGAGATAGACAAGCCCTGGCACCGCCCCTTTTTCTAAGCCCCGCCCCTCCACCCATAGCAACGCCTTTCCCAAAGCCGCCTTTGACACCGGCAAAGCCCTAATGCCCTTCACTTAAGGGCCCTGAATTGGGGTGCAGATACGGAAATGATGCTTCCAGCACATCCGGGACCGGATATTGGGGTTCAACGCTTTCAAGCCCCACTAATACTGGGCTTCCGGCACCCCAAAAGCCCTCCCAGCAGGGCTCGGTTACCCTTCTTCTCCTAAGAACTGCGCCAGGAGTAATCGAGGGATGCAAGTACCGTAATGCCTCTAATAGCTGTGCCTCCCACAATAGCCGCCTTGGGCGTAACCCCTTGCTGCTGCTGCCTACCGTAGTGCTCCTAATAGCGGTGCAGTGCCATCACCCTCCTAGTAGAAGCGCACTCCGGCTACGATCAATACCAGCTCAATACCGTAACCCTCCTAACAGCAGCGCACAGCATAACTGAGCACATCTGGGTCGACCTCAACACACCTGGGCACACCTGGGCACAACTGGGGACACACCTCAGCACACCTGGGCGCCCCCGGCCCCTCCAGTGACACCCCTCCTCTCCTCCAGAAGCCACAGAGCCAGGGCAAGGAGAAGAAGAAGCTGGGATGACTTCCAAAGCAACCCGGCATCTGCAAAGTGAAAGACAAGACTTGGCTCCGCCCCTTTTTGTAAGCCCCACCCACTCACGTAAAGCCACGCCCCTCCCAGAGCAGCTCCAGAAGATGGTAAAGAGAGCGATAAGGCCTGGACCTGCCCCTTTCTCTATGTCCTGCCCACCCACTCATACCCACGGCCCACCAAAAGCAGCTCCCAGGGCAGTAGAGGAGAGTGACAAGACTTGGCTCTGCCCCTTTATCTAATCCCCGCCCACGCACTCATAGACATGCCCCCCCAAAGGCAGCTCCTGAGGCCAGTGAGGAAAGTGATAAGATCTGACCCTTTCTCTAAGCCCCGCCCACCCACTCATAGCCACATACCTCCAAAAGCAGCTCCTGTGGCCGGTGAGGAAATTTACAAGCTGTGGCCTAGCCCCTCTCTCTAAGCCACGCCCCTCCACCCATAGCCACGCCCCTCAAAAAGCAGCTTCCGAGGCCGTTGAGCAAAGTGACAAGATTTGGCTTCGCCCATTTTTGTAAGCCCCGCCCACCCACGTAAAGCCACACCTTTCTTAAAGCAGCTCCAGAGGCTGGTGAGGAGAGAGAAAAGACACCTGGCCCCGCCCTTTTTCCTAAGTCCCGCCCACTCACGTAAAGCCACGGCCCCCCCCCATTAGCAGCTCCCAAAGGCAGTAAGGAGATACGCAAGCCCTGTCCCTTTTTCTAAGCCCCTCCCCCGCACTTATAGCCACACCCCTCCAAAGCAGCTCCTATGGCAGGCGAGGAGAGACAAGGCCTGGCCCCGTTCCTATTTCTAAGCCACGCCCACTCACTCATAGCCAGCACCCTCCCGGAGCAGCTCCCGAGGCCGGTTAGGAGATAGACAAGCCCTGGCTTTGCCCCTTTATCTAAGCCTCGCCCACCCACCCATAGAAACGCCCCCCCAAAGGCAGCTCGTGAGGCAGGTGAGGAAAGTGACAAGCTCTGGCCCCGCCCCTTTCTCTTAAGCCCGCACACCCACTCATAGCCATGCCCCTCCAAAAGCAGCTCCAGAGGTTGGTGAGGAGAGAGACATGCCCTGACCCCGCCCCTTTATCTAAGCCCCGCCCACCCACTCATAGCCACGCCCCTCAAAAAGCAGCTCCCGAGTCCAGTAAACAAAGTGACAAGATTTGGCTTCGCCCATTTTTCTAAGCCCCGCCCACCCACGTAAAGCCACGCCCCCTCCATTAGCAGCTCCCGAGGGCAGTAAGGAGATACGCAAGCCCTGTCCCTGCCCCTTTTTCTAAGCCCCTTCCCCGCACTTATAGCCACGCCCCTCCAAAGCAGCTCCTGTGGCTGGCGAGGAGAGAGACAAGGCCAGTCCCCGCCCCTTCTTTTAAGCCCCGCTCACCCACTCATAACCACGCCCCTTCAAAGCAGCTCCTATGCCAGGCAAGGAGAGAGACAAGGCCTGGCCCCGTTCCTATTTCTAAGCCACGCCCACTCACTCATAGCCAGGACCCTCCCAGAGCAGCTCCCGAGGCCGGTTAGGAGATAGACAAGCCCTGGCTTTGCCCCTTTATCTAAGCCTCGGCCACTGCCCATAGCCACGCCCCTCCCGGAGCAGCTCCTGTGGTAGGCGAAAAGAGAGACCAGGCCAGCCCCCACCCATTTTTCTCAGCCATGCCCACCGTTCATAGCCACGCCCCTCTTCAAGCAGCGGCTAAGGCTGGCGAGAAGAGAGACAGACCCTGGCCCTGCCCCTTTTTCTAAGCCCCGCACCCGCACCCATAGCCACGCCCCTCCCGGAGCAGCTCCTGTGGCTGGCGAGGAGAGAGACCAGGCCAGTCCCCGCACCTTTTTCTCAGCCACGCCCCCTGCCCATAGCCACGCCCCTCTTCAAGCAGCTCCTAAGGCCGGCGAGAAGAGAGACAGACCCTGGCCCCACCCCTTTTTCTAAGCCCCACCCCTCCACCCATAGCCACGCCCTTCCCAAAGCCTCTCTTGAGACCGGCAAAGCCCTAATGCCCTTCACTTAAGGGCCCTGAATCGGGGTGCAGGTACGGAAATCATTCTTCCAGCCCTTCCGGGACCGGATATTGCTGTTCAACGCATTCAAGCCCTGCTAATACTGGGCTTCAGGCACCCCAAAAGCCCTCCCAGCAGGACTCGGTTACCCTTCTTTGTTGGAGTCTGAAATACAGACTGTGTGCCCTTGTTTTTAATGTTTAGTTCTGAGATCCAAGAAAACACTGAATTTCATATAACATGAAATTCATGATCATGTTTTCATGGTGATACATGAAAACAAATGCTAAAGTTAGATAAGAAAGGTAGGTGTGTAGATTAAAAAGTTTCTTAAATCACTGGGTGAAAAAATAGTTTAGAGAACAGGAGACAAGATGGAGGATTTAGGGTATTGTCCCTTGTCTTGCTTCTTCCTTCTTCATGTTCTTCTCCTAAAGGTTTTTGGGTAATAGTTAGTGATTGGATAGAAAATGCCGCAGTGCATCACAGAGGTGATGGGTCATTGGGTCATTAAGAAAAATAATATACGTGTCTATTGTTAATTGGACAAAAATAAGTATAAAGATTAAAGAGCTGCGTAGTTCGGGGCCATTTTGTGTATCAGACATGAAGTGTGCCACAAGGCCTTGTTTGCACCATCAGAAGAAAGAAATGTTCCAAATTGCAAAGATTAACCTTGTAACCAGCCTAGAGAAACCTGCTAAGCTTTGTAAGGATCCTTCAATAAACACGAGAAACAAGATTCTAACGAGCTCGAGAGTTTACTTCAAATAATGAGAACTGAGATAGGTGGAACTCCCCACGAGGGAGGATCCCAGAAGAATTCAGCCCAGAGAAGGCTGGGAGATTAGAGAAAAGCTGTATTCACAGAGAATTCAGCCCAGAGAAGGCTGGGAAACTATAGAAAGGCTGTATCTACAGAAAATTCAGCCCAGAGGAGGCTGGGAGACTATAGAAAGCTGTATCTACAGAGAATTGAGCCCAGAGAAGGCTGAGAGACTAAAGAAAAGATATATCCACAGAGAACAGAGCCCAAAGGAGGCAAAGAAGAGAGAGACAGAGGTAACAAGTGGTGCCCCGTGTGAGGACGAAACTCGCAGAAGCTTCAATCAACACCTGCAGGATCACAGCAACCAGTTCCTGAAAGAAATCCATCTGGAGAAAAACATCTGCTATCACATTCCGAAATTCCAAGGGCCCTGGACTCGGAACATTGGATTCTGCTGGTCAGTAATCTGAAGATAGCCAGGTCTGGTAAGCTGCATACAGTCTAGATAATGGGGTTGAATATTTATAGAGAGAGATTGTTTAAACCCAGGATATGGGGGAAAATATAAATATGATGTTTAAAGAGTTAGGAGCCCCGGGAATGTGGGTAGATGAACTGCCCTTTCTGAAAGTGCGGGAAACCCAGATAATTCCCCAGCGGCGTGGTTCCCCTGTCCCTGTCCCTTCAGAGAACGTGGGGGGACGAGGGAGGAATGCGAGGGAAAATTGAACACCGGGAAGCTTGTGTTACTTCAGAAAGCAGAGTGAGCAGTTTGTTATATTGTTAGAGGTTAAAAAAATTGCATGGAGAGATATGATGGTTTATATAGAGTCTTTTTGGAATTATTGCAGTTAGAAGAAATCGCGGGGGGCTGTTTCTGAAACCACGCCTTTAGAACAGCCCCCTACCCTGCACCCTCCATGCACGTCAGAGGAGCCAGAGGGAGGGAGGGAGCCTACCCCGCCCTCTGACGAATTTAATAACACAGAGATGTTAGAAAAGGCTGGTAAAGGTGTGTCTGCCCAAGAGGGGACACGGGGGTATTCGCTGAGCAAGCGACCCCGAAAATATCCGCCCATCAGGCGGAGTTAGAAGCTGCCCAAAGAGGAGAGGCTTCAAAGAGCGGCGGGAGACAGCGGGATGGCCGCGCCGCGGAGTGACCCCGAGCAGAGGGGGGAGAGATTAGAAAAAGAAAAAAAAAAATATTAGAACGCTGCCATAGACAGACAGCGAAAGAAAAGTGGCTGGCCAAAGTTATAAAAGCACACCCCGCAGGGAGAGCAGTGCCGCGATCCATGACGAGAAGACCCGGCCCTCCGGAGGGGAGATTGGCAGGTCCCCTGTCGAGCCGCGCATGCGCGTTTCGGCACTGAAGCCGAGCCGGCAAAGATCGGGGAGTCGGCCCGGCTGGCTCAGTCGGTAGAGCCTGAGACTCTTAATCTCAGGGTCGTGGGTCCGTTTTCTGGGACAAACAGCAGTCACCCAAAAAGGGATTTATCTCCTGAAAAGGAGCTTCTCCCTAAATATAAGTTTTTAGAGTTTTTTCTCAGATTCAAAAGCAGCCCGGCGAGAACGGGCTTGATAGCACACAGCAGCCAGAAACGCTGTCGCCATGGCAACCACCGGTAAAACAACTCAAGCAACTTCGATGAAGCTACAGAAAGCAACAAAACAAAAGAGAAACAACAGAAAGCTGGACATCTCAGAGAGGGATAAAAAAGAGAGTGTTTTAATTGAACAATTAAAAAATTAGAAACTTTGCAAATTGTATTGTTGGTAAATCAGCAAATTGTTGTAATCATGATTGACATTTAAAAAGAAGTCTCTAGTGAATGAAGTGCCTTCAAAAATAGATCAAAAAGTTTATAGATATTTTATAGTGAAATATATATAGATGTTGTATTTCTAATAATATCTGCTGGTTTTGTTTTTACAAAATAGCATGGAAAATGATATTTATACATCCCAAGAAATTTAAAAGATTTTTATTCTGTTTCAGTATTCCTAATATATGAAGGTTTTGAAAATGTTATCTTCACTATACATCTACTGATAATGTAATACTGTATCATATAGAGTGATCATCAAGCATTATTACTGTAGTTACAGTCAGTATCTGCAAGAAGCATTTCTTTAAAATTGAGTTGAAAGATCATATGATTAACCCTACAGAAAAAGGATTGAATGACAAGTTTCTTTCATTTTTAACCTTTCATTTGAGTAACTGTATTGTGGAGTTAGTTCAATGCAGTTTTCAGTAATCTCAAAATTATGTTAACCATATATTACCCATTTGCTTGGTATTTTTTTATAATTAGGCAATTTTAATGTGAGTCCTTTTGTTATAATAAAAAACATGTATAACAGCATATATATAAATTTGGATTTTGAATTTTAGTTAAAAAGTTAGACTTAATGTTTCTGAAAAGTACTACAAAAGCTGAATGACAAATTACCAAATCTGTGGTGTTGTATTTTTTTTTCTAGTGAAACTGCACTCTAAAAATCCTTACAAATGTAAACATATACCAAGCAAATTCTTGTTATGAATTGGTATTTTTAATAACATCTACAATTATTATGAGTTATTCTCAAAACCAGATAACATAGAATGGTGATAAATTTGTTACATCCCTATAATCTCTATAGTGAACCAATATTCCTGTTATATTGTGTTCAAAAAAGTGTATACCAAACTTTTAATTGCCTCTTTTTAATAATAATAGAGTAAGATTAAGTTGTATTGTCATCTGATATAGATTAAGTGTTAATAGAATTAATCAAAGTTAAATTTCACTATGTTTAAGTTTGAGTGTTTTTAAGTTAAGTTATAACTTTGGCATTTTTTAATGTTAAGTTTTCTTACTTCCTCCTATCATAATTAATTTCTAACAAGTTTAAATTGCTTTATGTTTTATTGAAGATGTTTGTTTAAATTGCAAAGTATAGTTATTTTCCTAAAGAGATGAAGATGAACACCTGCTTGTGGACAGAAGTGAATGCAGTCTGTGACACCTTTGACTTCATTGGGAGTTCTGTTGTTTGTTGTTATATTATTATTGTTATATTGTTATATTATTGATATATTGTTATTGCTATTGTTATAGCTTTCTTATTTTTCAGTGTTTTCAGAATTTTAAGAAGATGTACCATTGCTAAGGGTCAGCTGCCATGAGAGAAGCTTCAGATTAAACCAACTGCTGCATGGTTTAATTGGTCTGGTACCTAAGGCTTCTGGTCATTTGCTTTATACAAATGCTTTTTAAAAGTTTGCTCTGTTTTAAGCATCTTATAGCTGTTATTTTTAAACCCCTTGCTTTAAAAATGAGTTAGGAGACATCTTTCCAGATGAAGCCTAAGGCTCTGGCCAAGCCTTGACTTTACCTGGATGGAGAATTTACCAATAAACCCAGAAGTTTTCTGCATCAAAACAATATTCAGTCAATTTGACTTGGCAATTAGTGAATTAATATAGCAGCTGGATTTTACAGTGAGCTTGGAAAATTGTTATCCGGACATGATTTTCCAATCTTCCATTGATTTATCAGCTGTGGCAGACTCTGGGATGAGAGTATATATTTAGTACATTTAGCAATTCATATTACAGATTATTTAGATAAGTTTAATATCGCATAATATTAATTATGCATCTTCTTAATAAGTTTTTGATTTCTGTAAAAGTGTTATTTCCTATGTGTATACATGTGCAAGTGTTTTAATTTGATGATTATTCATTGTCATAACAAAAAAACAAATACCTTACTTAATTATAAAAAAAAAAAAGGGGGGAACCAAGGCTATGGCTCAGAAGTATAAAAACCTAATATATCTTAAATTTTTGGAAAAAGTGTAAAGATCTTATATCTATTGCAAATAATTCTTGAACAGTCCTTTTTAAACAAGTCTTTTACAAAGCCAGTTCCATCAATTATTAGGTATTGTTCTAACAGTACTCAAGCAAAGCTGAGAGAGATCTCTTAAGTTCTGGTCAAAAATTCAAAAGCAAGAAGATTAAAAAATCTATTTCAATTAATAATTTGGAGGAAAGTGTATGTTTATGTATTCACAGGTTCAAAGCAAAAGTAACTTCCTAGCAAAGAACATGGAAACTTATCAGCTGCAGAGACAAGCAGACAGCCTAAAGAGCAGAAGAGCGAGCATGCTCTTGCACCCTTTTTCTAAGCCCCGCCCCTGCACCCATAGCCACGCCCCTCCAAAGCAGCTCCTATGGCAGGCGAGGAGAGAGACAAGGCCTGGCCCCGTTCCTATTTCTAAGCCACGCCCACTCACTCATAGCCACAGCCCTCCCGGAGCAGCTCAGGTGGCCGGTTAGGAGATAGACAAGCCCTGGCTTTGCCCCTTTTCCTAAGCCCCGCCCCCCGCCCATAGCCACGCCCATCTTCAAGCAGCTCCTAAGGCCGGCGAGAAGAAAGACAGACCCTGGCCCCGCCCCTTTCTCTAAGCTCCGCCCCTCCACCCATAGCCACGCCTTTCCCAAAGCCGCTCTTGAGACCAGCAAAGCCCTAATGCCCTTCACTTAAGGGCCCTGAATCGGGGTGCAGGTACGGAAATCATTCTTCCAGCCCTTCCGGGACCGGACATTGGGCTTCAACGCATTCAAGCCCCGCTAATACTGGGCTTCAGGCACCCCAAAAGCCCTCCCAGCAGGGCTCGGTTACCCTTGTTCTCCTAAGAACTGCGCCAGGAGTAATTGAGGGATGCAAGTACCGTAATGCCTCTAATAGCTGCGCCTCCCACAATAGCCGCCTTGGGCGTAACCCCTTGCTGCTGCTGCCTACCGTAGTGCTCCTAATAGCGGTGCAGTGCCATCACCCTCCTAGTAGAAGCGCACTCCGGCTAGGATCAATACCAGCTCAATACCATAAGCCTCCTAACAGCAGCGCACAGCATAACTGAGCACATCTGGGCTGACCTCAACACACCTGGGCACACCTGGGCACAACTGGCGACATACCTCAGCACACTTGGGCACCCTCGGCCCCTCCAGTGACACCCCTCCTCTCCTCCAGAAGCCACAGAGCCAGGGCAAGGAAAAGAAGAAGCCGGGACAACTTCCAAAGCAACCCGGCATCTGCAAAGTGAAAGACAAGACTTGGCTCCGCCCCTTTCTGTAAGCCCCGCTCACTCTCGTAAAGGCACGCCCCTCCCAGAGCAGCTCCAGGGGCCTGTGAGGAGAGAGACAAGCCCTGACCCTGCCCCATTCTCTTAAGCCCCGCCCACCCACTCATAGCCACACCCCTCCAAAAGCAGCTCTTGAGGCTGGTGAGGGGAGAGACATGCCCTGACCCCGCCCCTTTCTCTAAGCCCTGCCCACCCACTCATAGCCACGGCCCTCCCGGAGCAGCTCCTGGGGCCAGTGAGGAGAGTGACAAGACTTGGCTCCGCCCCTTTTCGTAATCGCCACCCACTCACGTAAAGCCACGCCCCTCCCAGAGCAGCTCCAGAGGCTGGTGAGGAGAAAGACAAGCCCTGACCCCGCCCCTTTCTCTAAGCCCCGCCCACTGACTCATAGCCACACCCCTCCAAAAGCAGCTCCCGGGGCGGTTGAGGAGAGTGACAAGACTTGGCTCTGCCCCTTTATCTAATCCCCGCCCACCCACCGATAGACACGCCTCCCCAAAGGCAGCTCCTGAGGCTGGTGAGGAGAGTGACAAGCCCTGGCCCCGCCCCTTTCTCTTAAGCCCTCACACCCACTCATAGCCACGCCCCTCCAAAAGCAGCTCCAGGGGTTGGTGAGGAGAGAGACATGCCCTGACCCCGCCCCTTTCTCTAAGCCTCGCCCACCCACTCATAACCACGCTCCTGCCGGAGCATCTCTGGAGGCCGGTGAGGAGAGAGACATGCCCTGGCCCCGCCCCTTTCTCTATGCCCCGCCCCTCCACCCATAGCCGCGTCCCTCAACAAGCAGCTCCGGGGGTCGGTGAGCAAAGTGACAAGACTTGGCTTCGCCCATTTTTGTAAGCCCCGCCCACCCATGTAAAGCCACGCCTTTCTTCTAGCAGCTCCAGAGGCTGGTGAGGAGAGAGACAAGACACCTGGCCCCGCCCCTTTTCCTAAGCCCCGCCCCCTCACGAAAAGCCACGCCCCCACGTATTAGCAACTCCCGAGGGCAGTAAGGAGATACGCAAGCCCTGTCCCTGCCCCTTTTTCTAAGCCTCGCCCCTGCACCTATAGGGGAATGGCTAGAGAGCAAAGGTCACTTTCCCATGCAGCAGTTAGCTGGGAAAGAAATAGACAATGGAGTACAGTTGGTGTGAGATGTTGCAAAAGTCAGGAAGGCCTTGATGATAACTGTTAACTGGGAACAGGACGCTGTAATCAGAAGAATGTGAATTCTGCATAGATGAGCGATCACAGGAATGTAGAATTAGGTGGAGTTGACCTTATATGAAATATCCAATAATGAGCTTGCTTTTAAACTATGTATGAGCCTAATTATTGATGCTATAGAAGTGGTTTTAGAGTTACCAATAAACGAGACTTGCTGATCATTCATATTGATTGCTGCATTTCTCCCGCCGAACGCAACAATTGGCACCCGAACAACAGGGACCTTAGGAACAACAGGGACCTTAGGGACCTCAGGGACCTCAGGGACTTTGGGGACCTCTGGAACCCTAAGGACCTTTGGGACATTTGGAACCTTTGGAACCTTTGGAAGGAGTGGGCCAAGGGAGTCGGCGACGGGGGACGGGTCCTTTGCAGCAAGGACGGCGAAAAAGCAACAGCTGTGCTGCGTTCCAGGCAACCTCGGAGGAGAGTCCTGATCACACAGTAACGTTGCCGCGCCCAGGCGACCTCAGAGGAGAGTCCTGCCGTAACGTGCTGCCGAAACCTTGTAGGGGCTGCAACAGCGCGCGCTGACGGTAAGATGGAAAGGCAAGCAGCATATGATTTATTTACCTGCTTTCTAGAAAAGCGACAGGTTAAAAATCTTGATTTGCGCAAGGAGCTTCCTGAACTTCTTGCTTATGGGTATGCTCAGGGTTGTTTTCAGAATCCCCATACAGTCCATGAATTAAGTGAGTGGCGAAAGTTTGGAGATAAATTGTGGGAGGCTACTTTAGATGATGATAAAACTGCTAAAAAATTGGGAAAACTGTGGCGGATAGTTCATAATGCTCTCTTGCAGTGTCAGGCTGAACAGGCAGCTGCCACGCAGGCATCTGCAGCTATGTCAAAAAACAGGCTTTTACAGGGAATTAATGAGTGTCCATTGCCACCCGCCACAAATACAATAATTTTAAACCCTCCCGCGCAGTCACTGACCTCTGCTGCAGCTGCTAATTCTTTTGTGTCATCTCAAATTCCTTCACCTACTAACCTTGATTCTGGAACGGAGCCTTCTGCACTGTTACCATCCTCCCCTATGGGAAATAAATCTGTCCCTGGGGAAAGGCGTGAATTAGGTGAGGCTATTGCACGGGAAAGAAGGGAGACATGGGCTGTGTTAGCACGGAATATTTTGCAAGAAGGAGATCAGGAAATAGCAGACGCTGTATTGGAAGTAGCATGTCCCGTAACCTTTGCACCAGTGCAAGGGGGAGGAATACAAGCTCAAATTACAGCTTTAGATTGGAAATGGTTATCACAGTTGCAATCTACAGTCAGTCAGTTTGGAGTGACCAGTGAACCAGTTAGACAAATGATTGATTATTTGTGGGGTACACAGATTTTGTTGCCTTCAGATTGTAAGAGTATTATGAAATTGATTCTTAGTCAGCATCAGCAATTGTTGTTTAATGCACACTGGCACGCTTATTGTCAAGAAAGTGTAAATGTGCAAAGACAGGCAGGTGATCCATTGCATGGGCTGACTTTGGAAGAACTTATGGGCTTAGGAGTATATAGTCAAGTGGAAGCACAAGCAATTTTGGGACCAGATAAGTTGAGAGAAGGAATGTGGTTAGCATGAGCTGCATTTGATAGGATTAAGGAGCCAGGAGGTATTCCATCTTATATGGGTATTAAACAAGGGCGAGATGAGCCATTTGGAGCATTTATCGATAAAGCAGCTTCAGCTATAGAGAGGGCAGGTGTTCCTGAATATATGAGGGGAGCATTGTTAAAACAATGTGCATTACAAAATTGTAATCCAGCAACCAGGTCAGTTTTGAGTTCCTTAAATGCTAACTGGACTATTGAAGAGGCATTAGAGAGGATGTCTAATATACCGGTGGGCTCACAGGCAATGTTAGTCCAGGCAATTAAAGAACTAGGAAAAGGGTTAGAAAAGCAGGCTGCATCTATAGAAAAGCAGGCTGCATCTAATCAGAGTCAGGTTTTAGCAGCTCTTGCACCCCTACAAGCGGCCGCAACCAACAATGGCAGGATTCCAGCCTCTCGACTCAAATGTTTTCGCTGTGGCAACCTTGGACATATTCGGAAGGAATGTACTGTACCAGCTGTTTGGTGCAATCAGTGTCGGTCCAATACCCACGCTGATAATACTTGCTGCCGGAGATCGGGAAACGGGAAGGTCAGCGCGAGGAGCCGCCGCGCCAGGACACACAAATAGCAGCCGCAGGAACATCAGTGCAACTTCCCTCCAGCCTGCCACAGCAGGAAGCCTCGGCTTGGACCTGGCAGCCTCAATGACTGTGGATTTATTGACATCACAACCCTACAAGATTCTCACGGGAATTATTGGACCAGTGATAATAAATGGAAAAGCTATGGGTGCAATTGTGTTGGGACGTTCATCTGCTAGTTTATTGGGACTATTTATTTTACCTGGAGTAATTGATGTGGACTATTCTGGTGAAATATATATCATTGCATATACACTGGCACCACCAACCAGAATTTATAAAGGACAGCGAATTGCACAATTGGTGCCGCTGCCACAATTTACCCATCAGTTGACACCATTGAAAAATCAATCACGGGGTACAGGTGGATTTGGTTCTACAGGAGGACTTACGTTACTTACTCTGGACTTAAACACCAGACCCAAGCGAACAGTTGTTCTTAATTATAACGGAGAATCCCATCAATTGGAAGGACTGTTGGATATTGGGGCGGACTCAAGTATTGTTGCTCCACAATATTGGCCCCAGGAATGGCCTTTGCTGCCTAGTATGGTTACTGTTACAGGAGTTGGAGGCTTAACTCTAGCAAAGACGTCTCCACAAATTCAGATTCAATTAGATGGGAAGGTCATCAGTTCTGTTTTGTCAATTGTTCCATTACCAGACAAGGTTCAATGTCTAATTGGACGAGATATTTTGTCACAGCTTGGTGTTATTTTGACCAATAAACATCCTTTAGAATAGAGGCCATTGTTTGGACTTTCCCAATCCCACTCAAATGGATAATCCAGGAACCAGTATGGGTTGAACAGTGGCCTTTAAAAAGGGAAAGTCTGCAACAAGCTCATCAATTAGTGCTGGAACAATATCAACAAGGACATTTAAAGTTGTCAACAAGTCCTTGGAATACTCCTATTTTTGTTATAAAAAAGAAATCTGGGAAATATCGATTGCTGCATGACTTACGTGCAGTCAATGAACAAATGGAACCAATGGGGGCGCTACAACCTGGTTTGCCCAATCCTGCAATGTTACCAAAAGATTGGCCCTTGTTAATAATTGATTTAAAAGACTGTTTTTTCACTATCTCACTGCATGAACAGGATACTTGCAGATTTGCTTTTACTTTGCCTTCATTAAACCGAGCAGAACCAGACAAGAGATTTGAATGGACAGTTTTACCACAGGGTATGCATAATTCTCCTACTTTGTGTCAGCTTTATGTTGATAATGCTTTGCAACCACTACGTGCTCGGTGGCCTACAACTATTATTTATCATTATATGGATGATATTCTTTTTGCTCAGCCACAGCCTTTTGCAGATAAACAAGTTAAGGACATTCAAACACACCTACTTCAGAATGGACTTGTTGTTGCACCTGAGAAAATACAGCAGTCATCCCCATGGAAATATCTCGGGTGGACTTTAACTGAACAGTCTGTTGCCCCTCAGAAACTGTCATTAAACATATCACTTAATACTGTTCATGATGCTCAGTGATTGCTAGGAGATTTACAATGGCTTAAACCTGTTGTGGGTATTCCTAATGAACTTTTGCAATCCCTACGACCTTTGTTAAAAGGTACTGATCCTACAGCACCCATACAGGTCACCAGTGAACAACAAGAAGCTCTCGATAAAATAATGGACTGTATTCAGACAGGTGTTGTTCGTAGGTGAGATCCAGATTTGGACATTAATCTTACTGTATGGTTTGGACCTCAACATCTCATCGGTGCCCTGACACAGCATCAAAAGAAAACAGGGGAGATATGGGTATTAGAGTGGTTGTTGCCACCACTACAACAGAGACATACTTTAATTCAAAAAATTGAAATTTTAGCAAACTTGATAAAACAAGGACGGAAGCGATTGTGGCAACTTATGGGTGCAGATCCAGCTGAAATTCAGATACCAATAAAAAAGGACACTTTATGTTGCAGTCTGCAACCTCAGGATCTCGTCCAGAGAAGCAGCAGGGTTCTGGGGACTAGCATGAAACACCAACGAGACGGGCTCCCGTTCATGAAACCATTTATTCAGCATGAGAACAAACTCAGGTCCAGAACAGAGAGCCCCGAACAGAGGCACAGCAGGGGTTTTTGAGGGACAGAACCGAGGGTTTACACCTTTGAGGGTGGAGTTCAGGGTCAGGGACCATTAGAAACACACCAAGGGAGAACCCCCCAGGGACTCAAACCCAATCAGAACTCCTGGGCCGCCCTTCACAAGGGGTTTGGGGTGGGACAATGTAACTCTTTGTCTCCCTGAGGCCGCCGCCACATCTGCTCCTTTTTTTTTTTTTTTTTTTTTTTTTTTTTTTTTTTTTTTCAATTTTTAATTAGGAGCTTAAAATGTTTCCAAACATACACTTTAAAATCTCACCTCTTCCACAGAGCACCCACTTTGCTTTGTGGGACACCAAAAACTCAATCACAAAACACATCAGGCAAACAGAAAAAAAAAAAAAACAAAATTAAAAACAAACACTTAAATCTCGGACCACGCTGGGCAAATTAAACGGTGATGGTACTTAATGCAAACGTAATGGTTTTTTAGTTCAGTCTCTTCCACTTTAGGATTCTCTGTTAGGAAGGGTGCAGCTCTTAGATCTCCTCTCACGAGGGGCAGAATTCTTCGATCTCCAGCTTCGGCTCCGGCTCCCATGTGGGCGTCGCCCTTTAGATGATCTCGGTGTAACACTGGATTTGGGAGCTCGGTTACAGTTTCGATTTCCCCAGAGGGGGTGTTGCCCACGATGGAAAAGGCAGAGCCCCCAGGGGTGGAGCACCGAACAAAGGGATGGGGCCAAGCAGGAGTTACTGGGAGGTTCGGGAAGGGAAGGTTTGGGACCGGAAAAGAAGGAGCAAGGCGGGAAACCAGGGATCCCAGACCGCGTGGCCGGCGCCATCTTGGGATGGGGGGGAGGCCGGGACGGACTTTCCCAGCCAGGGAACGGGAATATGGAAAGACAGGGGGTGAAGGAGGACACGGAACGGCGGGCAGACGGCAGCAGACCCGCATCACTCTGGATGTTCTCCGTCCCTTGCCTGCCTTCAGGAAAACGGGGGATGGGATGGCAGAAAGACACCGGGGTGACGGGGAGTCGGCAGCAACCCCGAGCCACCTTGGCTTTTTCACCCTTTGTCCTGCCCTTAGGAACAGAGGAAAGGGGAAGGTACAGGGAGGTATACACCAAAAAAAAAAGGAACTTCACAGAAGACAGAAACAGTCCACCGGAAGATCCATACCGTCCATAATCGTCCATAATGTTGATATAATCGTCCATAATGTTGATATCGTCCATAATCGTCCATAGTGTTAATAGAATCGTCCATAATGTTGATATCGTCCATAATACGTCTCGTTGGGTGATGTTAGGTGCTTGTCCCAGTGTCTGGTCTCGGCTCCCACACCTCCGTAATCCCTTTTCTTCCCCATGCCCGAGGCACTCCCAACCCAGTCTCCCTGCCAGGTACTCTCGAGTCCTCCTTTCCAAGGCGGGGGTCTCGCCGGCTCTCAAGCCATCAGCCGGGGACTTACGAGGTGTCCATGGAGCCGGGTCCTGCTGTTCTCCTGGTGCTTCGCTGGATGCCCGCATTCTCTCACCATTTGTTGCAGTCTGCAACCTCAGGATCTCGTCCAGAGAAGCAGCAGGGTTCTGGGGACTAGCATGAAACACCAACGAGACGGGCTCCCGTTCATGAAACCATTTATTCAGCATGAGAACAAACTCAGGTCCAGAACAGAGAGCCCCGAACAGAGGCACAGCAGGGGTTTTTGAGGGACAGAACCGAGGGTTTACACCTTTGAGGGTGGAGTTCAGGGTCAGGGACCATTAGAAACACACCAAGGGAGAACCCCCCAGGGACTCAAACCCAATCAGAACTCCTGGGCCGCCCTTCACAAGGGGTTTGGGGTGGGACAATGTAACTCTTTGTCTCCCTGAGGCCGCCGCCACAACTTTAGATTGGTATTTAATTCACAGCTCCACATTGCAAGAAGCATTGCTTAACAACAGCAGTGTAGTCAGTACTGAGGAAGTGCCTCGAATACCACTGTGATGGATAGGTCAGCAGAATTGGATTGAAAAGCCCAAACGATCATTTGTGCCATTACCAGAGGCATCAACTGTGTTCACTGATGCTGGAAAGAAGTCTCGTACAGCTGCTGCTACATGGCAAGATTCAGAAGGACAATGGAATCATCATATTATTCCAGCTCAAAAGGAGGACACATTACAAACTCTGGAATTAGTTGCTGTTGTTTGGGTTTTGGTACAGTTTAAGGGTCCTGTTAATGTGGTAACTGATTCTTTATATGTTGCAGGAGTGAGTGAACGTATTGAAAATGCAGACATTAAGGAAGTAAAAAACCCTCGTTTATATGAACTGTTTTTGCAGCTTCAGAGAGCCATAAAGTTGAGGACTGCTGCCTTTGCTATTATCCATATTCGTAGCCACAAATGGGATGTGGGTTTAGGAGAAGGAAATGCTAGGGCAGATTGATTGGTTTCACTGTCACAAAATAGTCCTGTCCCACCACAGACATTAGCTAGAGAAGCTCATGCCATCTATCACCAAAATGCAAAAGGACTCCATCGAGAGTTTCAGATACCTTTAGAGGAGGCTCGGGCTATTGTCAAAGCATGTCCTATTTGTAGTTTTCATAATCAAGGCAGTGGATTGGGTCTTGGGGTAAACCCTAGAGGATTACAGGCTAATGAGTTGTGGCAAATGGATGTTACTCATGTTGCAGAGTTTGGGAGAGTTAAATATGTGCATGTCACCATTGATACTTATAGTCATTACATCTGGGCTACAGCTCAATCTGGTGAGAAAGCACGGAATGTTGAGCGACATTTAGTAAGTTGTTTTGCAGTCATGGGAGTTCCACGTTCTATTAAAACAGACAATGGACCTGCTTATTGTAGTAGTAGAATTAAGCAGGTGATGCAATCATGGGGAATCAAACACATAACAGGCATTCCACATTCCCCCACAAGTCAGGCAATAGTAGAAAGAGCAAATGGTATCCTAAAACAATATCTGAATAAATTTAGGGAGATCAAAGATCCACAAGAACGATTATTGCGTTGTTTATTTGTTTTAAATTTTCTGTGTATTTTTGGAAACAGTGATTTGCCTGCAGCAATGCATCATACTGCACCTGGAGCAGAGAAAACTCAAAGTCCAATATGGGTTCGCTATAGGGATCCTAAAACAGGACTGTGGGGAGGTCCTAGTAAGGTACTCTACTGGGGACGTGGTTATCTTTGTGTGTCTACCCCCACAGGGCCTGTCTGGGTGCCGAGCCGATGGACTAAACCTGCTGATCCCAGTGATTTATCTTCAGCTGATCCAGAAAATTTAGCAGATATTTCTCGCTCTCTACCATCAACATAGAGACGGGATCTGATGAACTCTCATGTGAAAATTTTGTGTACAGTACCAGCTTGTGAATGTTATCCTTTTGTATGTTACATTTATAAAGTGTGTAAAGAGAAGTGGTGGATACATTCAAAGTGGGGTCGATCTCCAAGAGGGATTTGTACAGAGTGTTACAACTTTGAAAGAAATTTAACTGAGATTGCATTACAGGAAGGTGTGCAAACAAGACAATTTAAAAAAGGATCTGATAGATGGTGGGAGATTTTTGGTTTTGGGATAAATCCAGAAAACTATTGTTATCATCCTAATAACCCTTTACCATATATTATTGAAATAATTGCAATACGTTGTCACAAGACACTGACACAAGTCAGGTGTGATATTCCAGGAGTAAAAAATAAAAATTGGGAGCAATTCTTAAAACGGCAGTCTCGAGAAAAGAGGTCTTTCCCTGAAAGTTATCCTTGCTGCTGAGAAGATGGAACAACCCGTGGTTCAAAGCAACCGAATCGACGGGCAAGACAGAGGGGTAAAAGAAAAGGGAAGCAAGATCTCACATGGGATCCAGCCAAGATGCTGGCTGAGCTGCCGCGATCATTTTAAACTCCTTAAAGAACTATCTCTGATCAAGTTGTTGTGGTTTACAATGATAAAGGGAAATCAAGGGTTTTTGATTGACATGGATGAAAGACAAAATATGTGGGTAACCTGGGCTAATCAAACTGGACAGGATAATTTTTGCCTTTCAATGGCTACCCCTTCAGATCCTTTTCGAACTTGTTTAGTGGGCACACCTTTAGATGATTTACTCAATGCCACAGTGTTTAAAAACTGGACAAAGTATTGGAAAACACCCAAGGAAGCAAACAAAACATTATGTGAAATTCCATCAGGTAAATTCATGATCAATATCTGTGACACAGATTTAATTTCAGCAAATCCCATTGGTGCTCAAAATTGGTACATTGCTACAGGTTTAAATGGTACTGGGTCAGAACCACAAGAGTTAAGACTGTTAGGTTCAGCCCCTAGCAATTATTGTTTAATTTTTGTCAATCGGACTAGGAACAATCATGCAAAAAGGTCTCATGGGCAAAATGGTACAAATGTTTCTCCACAAAATTTGCTATACTTGCAAAATAAGGATGCATACTGTGGCAATTGTTCTCACAAAGTAAATTCTAGCAGTACACCTCTACAATTACCACCTGGTATTTTTCTAATTTGTGGAGATCGTGCATGGCAAGGACTGCCAGCAAACCTTTACGGAGGGCCTTGTTATTTTGGGAAATTGACATTGTTTGCACCGACTATACAGCAGCTATTAGGAGCCAATAGAACCAGGTTACAAACAAAGAGAAGTGTGTTTCAATTAGGGCCAGAATGCAAAGATAAGGTTGAACTTTGGGAGCGTCCTACAGTGATTGTTTCATCTATTTTTACACCTGGAGTATCTAGTGCTCAAGCCTTAACACAGTTACGACGACTGGCATGCTGGACAGGAAAACAGTTTAATATTACATCAAAGGTTTTGTCTGATTTGCTTTTGGGTATGAACAGTGTTAGGCATGCTGTATTGCAGAATAGAGCTGCTATTGATTTTTGCTATTAGCACAGGGCCGTGGCTGTGAAGACTTTGATGGGATGTGTTGCATGAATCTTTCTGACCATTCGGTATTTATTCATGCTCGTCTTCAACAACTACAGAACAATATGAAAAAGTTAACCATGAAAACAAATCCATTAGACGAATAGTTTCAATCCCTAGGTCTCACAGGATGGTTAAAAAATTTGGTACAAATGGCAATTGTTGTTATATTGATCATTGTCATTGTGTTACTGTTTATTCCTTGCATACAGCAATGCTTACAAAACATGGTAAAGAAGGCTACTTCTACAGTTTTGTTAGTGCAAAAAGAAAACAGGGGAATTAGAAAGGAATGGCTAGAGAGCAAAGGTCACTTTCCCATGCAGCAGTTAGCTGGGAAAGAAATAGACAATGGAGTACAGTTGGTGTGAGATGTTGCAAAAGTCAGGAAGGCCTTGATGATAACTGTTAACTGGGAACAGGACGCTGTAATCAGAAGAATGTGAATTCAGCATAGATGAGCGATCACAGGAATGTAGAATTAGGTGGAGTTGACCTTATATGAAATATCCAATAATGAGCTTGCTTTTAAACTATGTATGAGCCTAATTATTGATGCTATAGAAGTGGTTTTAGAGTTACCAATAAACGAGACTTGCTGATCATTCATATTGAGTGCTGCATTTCTCCCGCCGAACGCAATAGGTTGTGTCTCTGATGTGATGTCCCAGAGAGGGGAATAATGGGTCTTTCAGCGCCGTGGTGTCACAGAGAGGTGTAAATTGGACTTGTCACTGACTGCAGTGATATCACAAAGACGGGAAACTGGGTCACTGATTTTTGTAATGTCACAGAGAGGAAAAAACCGAGGCTGCCACAGCTTAGGTGTCATAAACAGATGTAAATTGGGCCTGTCACTGCTCTGATGTCACAAATGGAGGACAACAGGATCAGTCCCTGCTGCGGTGTTACAAAGGGGATGAATTTGAGGCTGTCATGACTGTGATGTCCCAGAGAGGGGAATAATGCCTCTGTCAGCACTGTGGTGTCACAGAGAGGCGTAAATTAGAGTTGTCAGTGCAATGATGTCCTAGAGAGGGGAAAATGGGTCCCTGATTGGTGTGATGTCACAGAAAGGAAAAACCTGAGACTGCCTCTGCACTGGTGTCACAGAGAGGCATCAATTGGGCCTGTCGCTTCTGTGGTGTCCCAGAGAGGGGAAAAGTGGAGTGATCACTGTTGTGCAGTCCCAGAGAAAGTTGCACAGGTGCTATGACTTGTGTGTTGCCACAAAGGAGATGGAATTGGGGTTGTTGAGGCTGTGGTGTGACAGAGAGAGGTTTTAATAGGTTCTGTCTCTGATGTGATGTCCCAGAGAGGGGAATAATGGGTCTTTCAGCGCCGTGGTGTCACAGAGAGGTGTAAATTGGACTTGTCACTGACTGCAGTGATATCACAAAGACGGGAAACTGGGTCACTGATTTTTGTGATGTCACAGAGAGGAAAAAACCGAGGCTGCCACAGCTTAGGTGTCATAAACAGATGTAAATTGGGCCTGTCACTGCTCTGATGTCACAAATGGAGGACAACGGGATCAGTCCCTGCTGCGGTGTTACAAAGGGGATGAATTTGAGGCTGTCATGACTGTGATGTCCCAGAGAGGGGAATAATGCCTCTGTCAGCACTGTGGTGTCACAGAGAGGCGTAAATTAGAGTTGTCAGTGCAGTGATGTCCTAGAGAGGGGAAAATGGGTCCCTGATTGGTGTGATGTCACAGAGAGGAAAAACCTGAGACTGCCTCTGCACTGGTGTCACAGAGAGGCATCAATTGGGCCTGTCACTTCTGTGGTGTCCCAGAGAGGGGAAGAGTGGAGTGATCACTGTTGTGCAGTCCCAGAGAAAGTTGCACAGGTGCTATGACTTGTGTGTTGCCACAAAGGAGATGGAATTGGGGTTGTTGGGGCTGTGGTGTGGCAGAGAGTCTTCATTTGGTTCTGTCTCTGATGTGATGTCCCAGAGAGGGGAATAATGGGTCTTTCAGCGCCGTGGTGTCACCGAGAGGTGTCAATTGGACTTGTCAGTGCAGTGATCTCCCAGAGAGAGGAAAACTGAGGCTGTCACTGCTGTGGCCTATAGGAGGGGATGAATTCCCACTTGGCTTTGATGTTATGTCACGGAGAGGAGAAACCTGGCACTGTCACCGCTGGGGTGTGTCAGATAGGTGTAAATTGGGCTTGTTCCATCTGTGGTGTGACAGAAAGGGTGAAATTTGGTCTGTCAGTGCTGTGAGGTCTTAAAGGGTGGAAACTGGGGTTTTTCACTGCTGTGATGTCCCAGAGAGGCGTAGATTGGGGTGTCCCACTGCTGTGATGTCCCAGAGAGAGGAAAACAGGGGCTATCAGAGCTGTGGAGTCTGAGAGAAAGTTCCACATGTGTTCTGACTTGTCTGTTGCCACAAAGGGGATGCAGTTGGGGATGTCATGGCTATGGTATCAGGGAGAGGTTTGAATTGGTTCTGTCTCTGCTGTGATGTCACAGAGAAGAGTATAATGAGTCTGTCACCACTGTGGTGTCCCAGAGAGGTGTAAATTGGACTTGTCACTGAGTGCAGTGATGTCACAAAGACGGGAAACTGGGTCACTGATTTTTGTGATGTCACAGAGAGGAAGAAACTGAGGCTGCCACAGCTTAGGTGTCATAAGCAGATGTAAGTTGGGCCAGTCACTGCTCTGATGTCACAAATGGAGGACAACGGGATCAGTCCCTGCTGCGGTGTTACAAAGGAGATGAATTTGAGGCTGTCATGACTGTGATGTCCCAGAGAGGGGAATAATGCCTCTGTCAGCACTGTGGTGTCACAGAGAGGCGTAAATTAGAGTTGTCAGTGCAGTGATGTCCTAGAGAGGGGAAAATGGGTCCCTGATTGGTGTGATGTCACAGAGAGGAAAAACCTGAGACTGCCTCTGTACTGGTGTCACAGAGAGGCATCAATTGGGCTTGTCACTTCTGTGGTGTCCCAGAGAGGGGAAAAGTGGAGTGATCACTGTTGTGCAGTCCCAGAGAAAGTTGCACAGGTGCTATGACTTGTGTGTTGCCACAAAGGAGATGGAATTGGGGTTGTTGGGGCTATGGTGTGACAGAGAGTCTTCATTTGGTTCTGTCTCTGATGTGATGTCCCAGAGAGGGGAATAATGGGTCTTTCAGCGCCGTGGTGTCACCGAGAGGTGTCAATTGGACTTGTCAGTGCAGTGATGTCCTAGAGAGGGGAAAATGGGTCCCTGATTGGTGTGATGTCACAGAGAGGAAAAAACTGAGACTGCCTGTGCACTGATGTCACAGAGAGGCATCAATTGGGCCTGTCACTTTTGTAGTGTCCCAGAGGCGTAAATTAGAGTTGTCAGTGCAGTGATGTCCTAGAGAGGGGAAAATGGGTCCCTGATTGGTGTGATGTCACAGAGAGGAAAAACCTGAGACTGCCTCTGCACTGGTGTCACAGGGAGACATCAATTGGGCCTGTCACTTCTATGGTGTCACAAAGAGGGGAAAAGTGAGTCTGTCACTGCTGTGGTGTCCCAGAGAGGGGAAGAGTGGAGTGATCACTGTTGTGCAGTCCCAGAGAAAGTTGCACAGGTGCTATGACTTGTGTGTTGCCACAAAGGAGATGGAATTGGGGTTGTTGGGGCTATGGTGTGACAGAGAGTCTTCATTTGGTTCTGTCTCTGATGTGATGTCCCAGAGAGGGGAATAATGGGTCTTTCAGCGCCGTGGTGTCACAGAGAGGTGTAAATTGGACTTGTCACTGACTGCAGTGATATCACAAAGACGGGAAACTGGGTCACTGATTTTTGTAATGTCACAGAGAGGAAAAAACCGAGGCTGCCACAGCTTAGGTGTCATAAACAGATGTAAATTGGGCCTGTCACTGCTCTGATGTCACAAATGGAGGACAACAGGATCAGTCCCTGCTGCGGTGTTACAAAGGGGATGAATTTGAGGCTGTCATGTCTGTGATGTCCCAGAGAGGGGAATAATGCCTCTGTCAGCACTGTGGTGTCACAGAGAGGCGTAAATTAGAGTTGTCAGTGCAATGATGTCCTAGAGAGGGGAAAATGGGTCCCTGATTGGTGTGATGTCACAGAAAGGAAAAACCTGAGACTGCCTCTGCACTGGTGTCACAGAGAGGCATCAATTGGGCCTGTCGCTTCTGTGGTGTCCCAGAGAGGGGAAAAGTGGAGTGATCACTGTTGTGCAGTCCCAGAGAAAGTTGCACAGGTGCTATGACTTGTGTGTTGCCACAAAGGAGATGGAATTGGGGTTGTTGAGGCTGTGGTGTGACAGAGAGAGGTTTTAATAGGTTCTGTCTCTGATGTGATGTCCCAGAGAGGGGAATAATGGGTCTTTCAGCGCCGTGGTGTCACAGAGAGGTGTAAATTGGACTTGTCACTGACTGCAGTGATATCACAAAGACGGGAAACTGGGTCACTGATTTTTGTGATGTCACAGAGAGGAAAAAACCGAGGCTGCCACAGCTTAGGTGTCATAAACAGATGTAAATTGGGCCTGTCACTGCTCTGATGTCACAAATGGAGGACAACGGGATCAGTCCCTGCTGCGGTGTTACAAAGGGGATGAATTTGAGGCTGTCATGACTGTGATGTCCCAGAGAGGGGAATAATGCCTCTGTCAGCACTGTGGTGTCACAGAGAGGCGTAAATTAGAGTTGTCAGTGCAGTGATGTCCTAGAGAGGGGAAAATGGGTCCCTGATTGGTGTGATGTCACAGAGAGGAAAAACCTGAGACTGCCTCTGCACTGGTGTCACAGAGAGGCATCAATTGGGCCTGTCACTTCTGTGGTGTCCCAGAGAGGGGAAGAGTGGAGTGATCACTGTTGTGCAGTCCCAGAGAAAGTTGCACAGGTGCTATGACTTGTGTGTTGCCACAAAGGAGATGGAATTGGGGTTGTTGGGGCTGTGGTGTGGCAGAGAGTCTTCATTTGGTTCTGTCTCTGATGTGATGTCCCAGAGAGGGGAATAATGGGTCTTTCAGCGCCGTGGTGTCACCGAGAGGTGTCAATTGGACTTGTCAGTGCAGTGATCTCCCAGAGAGAGGAAAACTGAGGCTGTCACTGCTGTGGCCTATAGGAGGGGATGAATTCCCACTTGGCTTTGATGTTATGTCACGGAGAGGAGAAACCTGGCACTGTCACCGCTGGGGTGTGTCAGATAGGTGTAAATTGGGCTTGTTCCATCTGTGGTGTGACAGAAAGGGTGAAATTTGGTCTGTCAGTGCTGTGAGGTCTTAAAGGGTGGAAACTGGGGTTTTTCACTGCTGTGATGTCCCAGAGAGGCGTAGATTGGGGTGTCCCACTGCTGTGATGTCCCAGAGAGAGGAAAACAGGGGCTATCAGAGCTGTGGAGTCTGAGAGAAAGTTCCACATGTGTTCTGACTTGTCTGTTGCCACAAAGGGGATGCAGTTGGGGATGTCATGGCTATGGTATCAGGGAGAGGTTTGAATTGGTTCTGTCTCTGCTGTGATGTCACAGAGAAGAGTATAATGAGTCTGTCACCACTGTGGTGTCCCAGAGAGGTGTAAATTGGACTTGTCACTGAGTGCAGTGATGTCACAAAGACGGGAAACTGGGTCACTGATTTTTGTGATGTCACAGAGAGGAAGAAACTGAGGCTGCCACAGCTTAGGTGTCATAAGCAGATGTAAGTTGGGCCAGTCACTGCTCTGATGTCACAAATGGAGGACAACGGGATCAGTCCCTGCTGCGGTGTTACAAAGGAGATGAATTTGAGGCTGTCATGACTGTGATGTCCCAGAGAGGGGAATAATGCCTCTGTCAGCACTGTGGTGTCACAGAGAGGCGTAAATTAGAGTTGTCAGTGCAGTGATGTCCTAGAGAGGGGAAAATGGGTCCCTGATTGGTGTGATGTCACAGAGAGGAAAAACCTGAGACTGCCTCTGTACTGGTGTCACAGAGAGGCATCAATTGGGCTTGTCACTTCTGTGGTGTCCCAGAGAGGGGAAAAGTGGAGTGATCACTGTTGTGCAGTCCCAGAGAAAGTTGCACAGGTGCTATGACTTGTGTGTTGCCACAAAGGAGATGGAATTGGGGTTGTTGGGGCTATGGTGTGACAGAGAGTCTTCATTTGGTTCTGTCTCTGATGTGATGTCCCAGAGAGGGGAATAATGGGTCTTTCAGCGCCGTGGTGTCACCGAGAGGTGTCAATTGGACTTGTCAGTGCAGTGATGTCCTAGAGAGGGGAAAATGGGTCCCTGATTGGTGTGATGTCACAGAGAGGAAAAAACTGAGACTGCCTGTGCACTGATGTCACAGAGAGGCATCAATTGGGCCTGTCACTTTTGTAGTGTCCCAGAGGCGTAAATTAGAGTTGTCAGTGCAGTGATGTCCTAGAGAGGGGAAAATGGGTCCCTGATTGGTGTGATGTCACAGAGAGGAAAAACCTGAGACTGCCTCTGCACTGGTGTCACAGGGAGACATCAATTGGGCCTGTCACTTCTATGGTGTCACAAAGAGGGGAAAAGTGAGTCTGTCACTGCTGTGGTGTCCCAGAGAGGGGAAGAGTGGAGTGATCACTGTTGTGCAGTCCCAGAGAAAGTTGCACAGGTGCTATGACTTGTGTGTTGCCACAAAGGAGATGGAATTGGGGTTGTTGGGGCTATGGTGTGACAGAGAGTCTTCATTTGGTTCTGTCTCTGATGTGATGTCCCAGAGAGGGGAATAATGGGTCTTTCAGCGCCGTGGTGTCACAGAGAGGTGTAAATTGGACTTGTCACTGACTGCAGTGATATCACAAAGACGGGAAACTGGGTCACTGATTTTTGTAATGTCACAGAGAGGAAAAAACCGAGGCTGCCACAGCTTAGGTGTCATAAACAGATGTAAATTGGGCCTGTCACTGCTCTGATGTCACAAATGGAGGACAACAGGATCAGTCCCTGCTGCGGTGTTACAAAGGGGATGAATTTGAGGCTGTCATGACTGTGATGTCCCAGAGAGGGGAATAATGCCTCTGTCAGCACTGTGGTGTCACAGAGAGGCGTAAATTAGAGTTGTCAGTGCAATGATGTCCTAGAGAGGGGAAAATGGGTCCCTGATTGGTGTGATGTCACAGAAAGGAAAAACCTGAGACTGCCTCTGCACTGGTGTCACAGAGAGGCATCAATTGGGCCTGTCGCTTCTGTGGTGTCCCAGAGAGGGGAAAAGTGGAGTGATCACTGTTGTGCAGTCCCAGAGAAAGTTGCACAGGTGCTATGACTTGTGTGTTGCCACAAAGGAGATGGAATTGGGGTTGTTGAGGCTGTGGTGTGACAGAGAGAGGTTTTAATAGGTTCTGTCTCTGATGTGATGTCCCAGAGAGGGGAATAATGGGTCTTTCAGCGCCGTGGTGTCACAGAGAGGTGTAAATTGGACTTGTCACTGACTGCAGTGATATCACAAAGACGGGAAACTGGGTCACTGATTTTTGTGATGTCACAGAGAGGAAAAAACCGAGGCTGCCACAGCTTAGGTGTCATAAACAGATGTAAATTGGGCCTGTCACTGCTCTGATGTCACAAATGGAGGACAACGGGATCAGTCCCTGCTGCGGTGTTACAAAGGGGATGAATTTGAGGCTGTCATGACTGTGATGTCCCAGAGAGGGGAATAATGCCTCTGTCAGCACTGTGGTGTCACAGAGAGGCGTAAATTAGAGTTGTCAGTGCAGTGATGTCCTAGAGAGGGGAAAATGGGTCCCTGATTGGTGTGATGTCACAGAGAGGAAAAACCTGAGACTGCCTCTGCACTGGTGTCACAGAGAGGCATCAATTGGGCCTGTCACTTCTGTGGTGTCCCAGAGAGGGGAAGAGTGGAGTGATCACTGTTGTGCAGTCCCAGAGAAAGTTGCACAGGTGCTATGACTTGTGTGTTGCCACAAAGGAGATGGAATTGGGGTTGTTGGGGCTGTGGTGTGGCAGAGAGTCTTCATTTGGTTCTGTCTCTGATGTGATGTCCCAGAGAGGGGAATAATGGGTCTTTCAGCGCCGTGGTGTCACCGAGAGGTGTCAATTGGACTTGTCAGTGCAGTGATCTCCCAGAGAGAGGAAAACTGAGGCTGTCACTGCTGTGGCCTATAGGAGGGGATGAATTCCCACTTGGCTTTGATGTTATGTCACGGAGAGGAGAAACCTGGCACTGTCACCGCTGGGGTGTGTCAGATAGGTGTAAATTGGGCTTGTTCCATCTGTGGTGTGACAGAAAGGGTGAAATTTGGTCTGTCAGTGCTGTGAGGTCTTAAAGGGTGGAAACTGGGGTTTTTCACTGCTGTGATGTCCCAGAGAGGCGTAGATTGGGGTGTCCCACTGCTGTGATGTCCCAGAGAGAGGAAAACAGGGGCTATCAGAGCTGTGGAGTCTGAGAGAAAGTTCCACATGTGTTCTGACTTGTCTGTTGCCACAAAGGGGATGCAGTTGGGGATGTCATGGCTATGGTATCAGGGAGAGGTTTGAATTGGTTCTGTCTCTGCTGTGATGTCACAGAGAAGAGTATAATGAGTCTGTCACCACTGTGGTGTCCCAGAGAGGTGTAAATTGGACTTGTCACTGAGTGCAGTGATGTCACAAAGACGGGAAACTGGGTCACTGATTTTTGTGATGTCACAGAGAGGAAGAAACTGAGGCTGCCACAGCTTAGGTGTCATAAGCAGATGTAAGTTGGGCCAGTCACTGCTCTGATGTCACAAATGGAGGACAACGGGATCAGTCCCTGCTGCGGTGTTACAAAGGAGATGAATTTGAGGCTGTCATGACTGTGATGTCCCAGAGAGGGGAATAATGCCTCTGTCAGCACTGTGGTGTCACAGAGAGGCGTAAATTAGAGTTGTCAGTGCAGTGATGTCCTAGAGAGGGGAAAATGGGTCCCTGATTGGTGTGATGTCACAGAGAGGAAAAACCTGAGACTGCCTCTGTACTGGTGTCACAGAGAGGCATCAATTGGGCTTGTCACTTCTGTGGTGTCCCAGAGAGGGGAAAAGTGGAGTGATCACTGTTGTGCAGTCCCAGAGAAAGTTGCACAGGTGCTATGACTTGTGTGTTGCCACAAAGGAGATGGAATTGGGGTTGTTGGGGCTATGGTGTGACAGAGAGTCTTCATTTGGTTCTGTCTCTGATGTGATGTCCCAGAGAGGGGAATAATGGGTCTTTCAGCGCCGTGGTGTCACCGAGAGGTGTCAATTGGACTTGTCAGTGCAGTGATGTCCTAGAGAGGGGAAAATGGGTCCCTGATTGGTGTGATGTCACAGAGAGGAAAAAACTGAGACTGCCTGTGCACTGATGTCACAGAGAGGCATCAATTGGGCCTGTCACTTTTGTAGTGTCCCAGAGGCGTAAATTAGAGTTGTCAGTGCAGTGATGTCCTAGAGAGGGGAAAATGGGTCCCTGATTGGTGTGATGTCACAGAGAGGAAAAACCTGAGACTGCCTCTGCACTGGTGTCACAGGGAGACATCAATTGGGCCTGTCACTTCTATGGTGTCACAAAGAGGGGAAAAGTGAGTCTGTCACTGCTGTGGTGTCCCAGAGAGGGGAAGAGTGGAGTGATCACTGTTGTGCAGTCCCAGAGAAAGTTGCACAGGTGCTATGACTTGTGTGTTGCCACAAAGGAGATGGAATTGGGGTTGTTGGGGCTGTGGTGTGACAGAGAGTCTTCATTTGGTTCTGTCTCTGATGTGATGTCCCAGAGAGGGGAATAATGGGTCTTTCAGCGCCATGGTGTCACCGAGAGGTGTCAATTGGACTTGTCAGTGCAGTGATGTCCTAGAGAGGGGAAAATGGGTCCCTGATTGGTGTGATGTCACAGAGAGGAAAAAACTGAGACTGCCTGTGCACTGATGTCACAGAGAGGCATCAATTGGGCCTGTCACTTTTGTAGTGTCCCAGAGGCGTAAATTAGAGTTGTCAGTGCAGTGATGTCCTAGAGAGGGGAAAATGGGTCCCTGATTGGTGTGATGTCACAGAGAGGAAAAACCTGAGACTGCCTCTGCACTGGTGTCACAGGGAGACATCAATTGGCCCTGTCACTTCTATGGTGTCACAAAGAGGGGAAAAGTGAGTCTGTCACTGCTGTGGTGCCCCAGAGAGGGGAAGAGTGGAGTGATCACTGTTGTGCAGTCCCAGAGAAAGTTGCACAGGTGCTATGACTTGTGTGTTGCCACAAAGGAGATGGAATTGGGGTTGTTGGGGCTATGGTGTGACAGAGAGTCTTCATTTGGTTCTGTCTCTGATGTGATGTCCCAGAGAGGGGAATAATGGGTCTTTCAGCGCCGTGGTGTCACCGAGAGGTGTCAATTGGACTTGTCAGTGCAGTGATCTCCCAGAGAGAGGAAAACTGACGCTGTCACTGCTGTGGCTTATAGGAGGGGATGAATTCCCACTTCATGTTGATGTTATGTCACGGAGAGAAGAAACCTGGCACTGGGGTGTTAGAGATAGGTGTAAATTCTCTCAGACTCCACAGCTCTGATAGCCCCTGTTTTCCCCTCTCTGGGACATCACAGCAGTGGGACACCCCAATCTACGCCTCTCCGTGATACCACTGTATTGAAAGACCCAGTTTCCACCCTTTAAGACATCACAGCACTGACAGACCAAATTTCACCCTTTCTGTCACACCACAGATGGAACAAGCCCAATTTACACCTATCTCTGACACCCCAGCGGTTGCAGTGTCAGGTTTCTCCTCTCCGTGACATAACATCAAAGACAAGTGGGAATTCATCCCCTCCTATAGGCCACAGCAGTGACAGCCTCAGTTTTCCTCTCTCTGGGAGATCACTGCACTGACAAGTCCAATTGACACCTCTCGGTGACACCACGGCGCTGAAAAACCCATTATTCCCTTCTCTGGGACATCACAGCAGAACCAATTTATAACTTGCTGTCATACCACAGCCCTAAAAACCCCAATTCCATCCCCTTTGTGGCAACAGACAAGTCATAGCACCTGTGCAACTTTCTCTGGAACTGCACAACAGTGATCACTCCACTTTTCCCCAATCTGGGACACCACAGCAATGACAGACTCACTTTCCCCCTCTTTGTGACACCACAGAAGTGACAGCCCAATAGATGCCTCTCTGTGACACCAGTATAGAGGCAGTCTCAGTTTTTTCCACTCTGACATCACACTAATCAGGGACCCATTTTCCCCCCTCCATGATATCACTGCACCGACAACTCAAATTTACGCCTCTCTTATGACACCACAGTGGTGACAGAGGTATTATTCCCCTCTCTGGGACATCACAGGCATTCGCTCCAATAGTCACAGATTGCTTAACCCAGGAGCTCTGAGCATGGAACGGCAAGATGTGCTCGGCTTTCGTCATAAAGAGTGCTCCAGAGCGCTTGGCAAAGGGCACAACGAAATGTGTGTGCGGGATAGTGAACATTCATGCCTAGTGCTGGCAATGCACGAACACTGCCAAAGGGCAAAGGAAGGCGCTTAGCATGCGGCTTGTGCGCAAAGCTTTCAGACTGCCAGAGGACCGTAGCTGTTGTAAGCCGGCTTGCTCATTTGACGTTAGGTGTCACCTGCAAGAACTTCACACGCGTCTGGTTTATGCTGCTACCTGTTGTTAGGCGTCAACAAGGGCACATGTAGCAAATGCTTTTTCCTGTTTCATTTTGCTAGGCCACGCTCTTCTGCGGCTCTTTAGTGCTTGCCAAACTGCTATGTGCGTGCTGCTGCTTCCATCTGACAAGGAGCACAGCCTTCTGACAGCAGCTTTCAACTTGCCTAAGAAAGAGCTTAGCCATTTAGATGTGATGCAAATCTGTGTGTGTGTAAGGTGCAGGTGTCAGCTCCAGACAAAGGTTTTCTCCAGGTTCAGTTTCTATTTGAGAGACACATTGGAAATGTTTTCCTCTGGCCTTCGCATCAAGAGTCGCAGATTGTTTAACTCCGGAACTCTTAGAATGGAGCGGCAAGATGTGTTCCGCTTTCGTCATAAACAGCGCTCCAGAACGCTTGGCACCGAGCAAAACGAATCGTGTGTGCAGGATAGTGACCATTCACGCCTAGTGCTGGCAATGCACGAGCACTGTCAAAAGGCAAAGGAAGGCGTTTAGCATGCGGCTTGTGCGCAAAGCTTTCAGACTGCCAGAGGACCGAAACTGCGGTAAGCCGGCTTGCTCCTTTGATGTTAGGTGTCACCTGCAAGAACTTCAGCCGCATCTGGTTTATGCTGCTACCTGTTGTTAGGGGACAACAAGAGCACATGTAGCAAATGCTTTTTCCTGCCCCGTTTTGCTAGACCACGCTCTTCTGTGGCTCTTTAGTGCTTGCCAAACTGCTATGTGCGTGCTGCTGCTTCCATCTGACAAGGAGCACAGCCTTCTGACAGCAGCTTTCAATTTGTCTAAGAAAGAGCTTGGCCATTTAGATGTGATGCAAATCTGTGTGTGTGTAAGGTGCAGGTGCAAGCTCCTGACAAAGGTGTTCTCCAGGTTCACTTTCTCCCTGCCAGACACATTGGAAATGTTTTCCTCTGGCATTCGCAGCAAGAGTTGCAGATTGCTGAACCCAGGAGCTCTGAGAATGGAACGGCAAGATGTGTTCCGCTTTCGTCATAAACAGTGCTCCAGAGCGCTTGGCAACGGGCACAACGAAACGTGTGTGCGGGATAGTGAGCATTCACGCCTAGTGCTGGCAATGCACGAGCACTGCCAAAGGGCAAAGGAAGGCGCTTAGCATGCGGCTTGTGCGCAAAGCTTTCAGACTGCCAGAGGACCGTAGCTGTGGTAAGCCGGCTTGCTCATTTGACGTTAGATGTCACCTGCAAGAACTTCACCCGCATCTGGATTATGCTGCTACCTGTTGTTAAGGGACACGTAGCGAATGCTTTTTCCTGCCCCGTTTTGCTAGACCACGCTCTTCTGTGGCTCTTTAGTGCTTGCCAAACTGCTATGTGCGTGCTGCTGCTTCCATCTGACAAGGAACACAGCCTTCTGACAGCAGCTTTCAACTTGTCGAAGAAAGAGCTCGGCCATTTAGATGTGCTGCAAATCTGTGTGTGTGTAAGGTGCAGGTGCAAGCTCCTGACAAAGGTGTTCTCCAGGTTCACTTTCTCCCTGCCAGACACACTGGAAATATTTTCCTCTGGCTTTCGCATCAAGAGTTGCAGATTGCTTAACCCACGAGCTCTGAGAATGGAGCGGCAAGATGTGTTCCTCTTTCGTCATGAACAGTGCTCCAGGGCGCTTAGCAACGGGCACAACGAAACGTGTGTGCGGGATAGTGAGCATTCACGCCTAGTGCTGGCAATGCACGAGCACTGTCAAAAGGCAAAGGAAGGCGCTTAGCATCCAGCTTGTGTGCAAAGCTTTCAGACTGCCACAGGACCGTAGCTGTGGTAAGCCTGCTTACTCATTTGACGTTAGATGTCACCTGCAAGAACTTCAGACGCATCTGGTTTATGCTGCTACCTGTTGTTAGGGGACAACAAGAGCACATGTAGCAAATGCTTTTTCCTGTTTCATTTTGCTAGACCACGCTCTTCTGTGGCTCTTTAGTGCTTGCCAAACTCCTATGTGCGTGCTGCTGCTTCCATCTGAAAAGGAGCACAGCCTTCTGACAGCAGCTTTCAACTTGTCGAAGAAAGAGCTTGGCCATTGAGATGTGATGCAAATCTGTGTGTGTGTAAGGTGCAGGTGCGTGCTCCTGACAAAGGTGCTCTCCACGTTCAGTTTCTCCCTGCCAGACACATTGGAAATGTTTTCCTCTATCATTTGCACCAAGAGTCGAAGATTACTTAACTCAGGAGCTCTGAGAATGGAACGGCAAGAGGTGTTCCGCTTTCGTCATAAACAGTGCTCCAGAAGGCTTGGCACCGAGCACAACGAATTGTGTGGGCGGAATAGTGACCATTCACGCCTAGTGCTGGCAATGCCTGAGCACTGCCAAAAGGCAAAGGAAGGTGCTTAGCATCCGGCTTGTGCGCAAAGCTTTCAGACTGCCAGAGGACCGTAGCTGTGGTAAGCCGGCTTGCTCATTTGACGTTAGGTGTCACCTGCAAGAACTTCACCCGCATCTGGTTTATGCTGCTACCTGTTGTTAAGGGACACGTAGCGAATGCTTTTTCCTGACCCGTTTTGCTAGACCACGCTCTTCTGTGGCTCTTTAGTGCTTGCCAAACTGCTATGTGCGTGCTGCTGCTTCCATCTGACAAGGAACACAGCCTTCTGACAGCAGCTTTCAACTTGTCTAAGAAAGAGCTTGGCCATTTAGATGTGCTGCAAATCTGTGTGTGTGTAAGGTGCAGGTGCAAGCTCCTGACAAAGGTGTTCTCCAGGTTCACTTTCTCCCTGCCAGACACACTGGAAATATTTTCCTCTGGCTTTCGCATCAAGAGTTGCAGATTGCTTAACCCAGGAGCTCTGAGAATGGAGCGGCAAGATGTGTTCCTCTTTCGTCATGAACAGTGCTCCAGGGCGCTTAGCAACGGGCACAACGAAACGTGTGTGCGGGATAGTGAGCATTCACGCCTAGTGCTGGCAATGCACGAGCACTGTCAAAAGGCAAAGGAAGGCGCTTAGCATCCAGCTTGTGTGCAAAGCTTTCAGACTGCCACAGGACCGTAGCTGTGGTAAGCCTGCTTACTCATTTGACGTTAGATGTCACCTGCAAGAACTTCAGACGCATCTGGTTTATGCTGCTACCTGTTGTTAGGGGACAACAAGAGCACATGTAGCAAATGCTTTTTCCTGTTTCATTTTGCTAGACCACGCTCTTCTGTGGCTCTTTAGTGCTTGCCAAACTCCTATGTGCGTGCTGCTGCTTCCATCTGAAAAGGAGCACAGCCTTCTGACAGCAGCTTTCAACTTGTCGAAGAAAGAGCTTGGCCATTGAGATGTGATGCAAATCTGTGTGTGTGTAAGGTGCAGGTGCGTGCTCCTGACAAAGGTGCTCTCCACGTTCAGTTTCTCCCTGCCAGACACATTGGAAATGTTTTCCTCTATCATTTGCACCAAGAGTCGAAGATTACTTAACTCAGGAGCTCTGAGAATGGAACGGCAAGAGGTGTTCCGCTTTCGTCATAAACAGTGCTCCAGAAGGCTTGGCACCGAGCACAACGAATTGTGTGGGCGGAATAGTGACCATTCACGCCTAGTGCTGGCAATGCACGAGCACTGCGAAAGGGCAAAGGAAGGCGCTTAGCATGCGGCTTGTGCGCAAAGCTTTCAGACTGCCAGAGGACCGTAGCTGTGGTAAGCCGGCTTGCTCATTTGACGTTAGGTGTCACCTGCAAGAACTTCACCCGCATCTGGTTTATGCTGCTACCTGTTGTTAAGGGACACGTAGCGAATGCTTTTTCCTGACCCGTTTTGCTAGACCACGCTCTTCTGTGGCTCTTTAGTTCTTGCCAAACTCCTATGTGCGTGCTGCTGCTTCCATCTGACAAGGAGCACAGCCTTCTGACAGCAGCTTTCAACTTGTCGAAGAAAGAGCTTGGCCATTTAGATGTGATGCAAATCTGTGTGTGTGTAAGGTGCACGTGCGAGGTCCTGACAAAGGTTTTATACAGTTTCGGTTTCTCCGTGCCAGACACATTGGAAATGTTTTCCTCTGGCATTCGCAGCAAGAGTTGCAGATTGCTTAACTCAAGTGCTCAGAGAATGGAGCGGCAAGATGAGTTCCGCTTTCGTCATAAACAGTGCTCCAGAGCGCTTGGTAACGGGCACAACGAATCGTGTGTGCGGGATAGTGAGCATACTCGCCTAGTGCTGGCAATGCACGAGCACTGCTAAAAGGCACAGGAAAGCGCTTAGCATGCGGCTTGTGCGCAAAGCTTTCAGACTGCCGGAGGACCGTAGCTGTGGTAAGCCGGCTTGCTCATTTGACGTTAAATGTCACCTGCAAGAACTTCACCCGCATCTGGTTTATGCTGCTACCTGTTGTTAGGCGACAACAAGGGCACATATAGCAAATGCTTTTTCCTGCCCCGTTTTGCTAGACCACGCTCTTCTGTGGCTCTTTAGTGCTTGCCAAACTCCTATGTGCGTGCTGCTGCTTCCATCTGACAAGGAGCACAGCCTTCTGACAGCAGCTTTCAACTTATCTAAGAAAGAGCTTGGCCGTTTAGATGTGCAGCAAACCTGTGTGTGTGTTAGGTGCAGGTGCCAGCTCCTGACAAAGGTGTTCTCCGGGTTCAGTTTCTCCCTGCCAGACACATTGGAAATGTTTTCCTCTGGCATTCGCATCAAGAGTTGCAGATTGCTTAACTCAAGAGCTCAGAGAATGGAGCGGCAAGATGAGTTCCGCTTTCGTCATAAACAGTGCTCCAGAGCGCTTGGTAACGGGCTCAACGGATCGTGTCTGCGGGATAGTGAGCATACACGCCTAGTGCTGGCAGTGCACGAGCACTACCAAAAGGCAAAGGAAGGCGCTTAACATGCGGCTTGTGCGCAAAGCTTTCAGACTGCCGGAGGACCGTAGCTGTAATAAGCCGGCTTGCTCATTTGACGTTAGATGTCACCTGCAACAACTTCACCCGCATCTGGTTTATGCTGCTACTTGTTGTAAGGCGACAACAAGGGCACATGTAGCAAATGCTTTTTCCTGTTTCATTTTGCTATGCCACGCTCTTCTGTGGCTCTTTAGTGCTTGCCAAACTGCTATGTGCGTGCTGCTGCTTCCATCTGACAAGGAGCACAGCCTTCTGACAGCAGCTTTCAACTTGCCTAAGAAAGAGCTTGGCCATTTAAATGTTATGCAAATCCGTGTGTGTGTAAGGTGCAGGTGCAAGCTCCTGACAAAGGTTTTCTACAGTTTCAGTTTCTCCTTGCCAGACACATTGGAAATGTTTTCCTCTGGCATTCGCATCAAGAGTCGCAGATTGCTTAACTGAGGATCTCTGAGAATGGAGCGGCAAGATGTGTTCCGCTTACATCATAAACAGTGCTCCAGAGCGCTTGGCACCGGGCACAACGAATCGTGTGTGCGGGATAGTGACCATTCCCGCCTAGTGCTGGCAATGCACGAGCACTGCCAAAAGGCAAAGGAAGGCGATTAGCATGCTTCTTGTGCGCAAAGCTTTCAGACTGCCAGAGGACCATAGCTGTGGTAAGCCGGCTTGCTCATTTGACGTTAGGTGCCACCTGCAAGAACTTCAGCCTCATCTGGTTTATGCTGCTACCTGTTGTTAGGCGACAACAAGGGCACATGTAGCAAATGCTTTTTCCTGTTTCATTTTGCTATGCCACGCTCTTCTGTGGCTCTTTAGTGCTTGCCAAACTGCTATGTGCGTGCTGCTGCTTCCATCTGACAAGGAGCACAGCCTTCTGACAGCAGCTTTCAACTTGCCTAAGAAAAAGCTTGGCCGTTTAGATGTGCTGCAAATCTGTGTGTGTGTAAGGTGCAGGTGCAAGCTCCTGACAAAGGTGTTCTCCAAGTTCAGTTTCTCCCTGCCAGAAACATTGGAAATGTTTTCCTCTATCATTCGCTCCAAGAGTCACAGATTACTTAACTCAGGAGCTCTGAGAATGAAACGGCAAGAGGTGTTCCGCTTACATCATAAACAGTGCTCCAGAGCTCTTGGCAACGGGCACAACGAATCGGGTGTGCGGGATACTGAGCATTCACGCTTAGTGCTGGCAGTGCATGAGCACTGCCAAAAGGCAAAGGAAGGCGCTTAGCATGCGGCTTCTGTGCAAAGCTTTCAGACTGCCAGAGGACCGAAGCTGTGGAAAGCCCGCTTACTCATTTGACGTTAAATGTCACCTGCAAAAACTTCACCCGCATCTGGTTTATGCTGCTACCTGTTGTTAGGCGACAACAAAAGCACAAGTAGCAAATGCTTTTTCCTGCCCCGTTTTGCTAGACCACGCTCTTCTGTGGCTCTTTAGTGCTTGCCAAACTTCTATGTGCGTGCTGCTGCTTCCATCTGACAAGGAGCACAGCCTTCTGACAGCAGCTTTCAACTTGCCTAAGAAAAAGCTTGGCCGTTTAGATGTGCTGCAAATCTGTGTGTGTGTAAGGTGCAGGTGCAAGCTCCTGACAAAGGTGTTCTCCAAGTTCAGTTTCTCCCTGCCAGAAACATTGGAAATATTTTCCTCTATCATTCGCTCCAAGAGTCACAGATTACTTAACTCAGGAGCTCTGAGAATGAAACGGCAAGAGGTGTTCCGCTTACATCATAAACAGTGCTCCAGAGCTCTTGGCAACGGGCACAACGAATCGGGTGTGCGGAATACTGAGCATTCACGCTTAGTGCTGGCAGTGCATGAGCACTGCCAAAAGGCAAAGGAAGGCGCTTAGCATGCGGCTTCTGTGCAAAGCTTTCAGACTGCCAGAGGACCGAAGCTGTGGAAAGCCCCCTTACTCATTTGACGTTAAATGTCACCTGCAAAAACTTCACCCGCATCTGGTTTATGCTGCTACCTGTTGTTAGGCGACAACAAAAGCACAAGTAGCAAATGCTTTTTCCTGCCCCGTTTTGCTAGACCACGCTCTTCTGTGGCTCTTTAGTGCTTGCCAAACTTCTATGTGCGTGCTGCTGCTTCCATCTGACAAGGAGCACAGCCTTCTGACAGCAGCTTTCAACTTGCCTAAGAAATTGCTTGGGCATTTAGATGTGATGCAAATCTGTGTGTGTGTAAGGTGCAGGTGCCAGCTCCTGACAAAGGTGTTCTCCGGGTTCAGTTTCTCCCTGCCAGACACATTGGAAATGTTTTCCTCTGGCATTCGCAGCAAGAGTTGCAGATTGCTTAACTCAAGAGCTCAGAGAATGCAGCGGCAAGATGAGTTCCGCTTTCGTCATAAACAGTGCTCCAGAGCGCTTGGTAACGGGAACAACGAATCGGGTGTGCGGGATAGTGAGCATTCACGCTTAGTGCTGGCAGTGCACGAGCACTGCCAAAAGGCAAAGGAAGGCGCTTAGCATGCGGCTTGTGCACAAACCTTTCAGACTGCCAGAGGACCGCAGCTGTGCTAAGCCCGCTTGCTCATTTGACGTTAGATGTCGCCTGCAAGAACTTCAGCCTCATCTGATTTATGCTGCTACCTGCTGTTAGGCGACAACAAGGGCACATGTAGCGATATGCTTTTTCCTGCCTCATTTTCCTAGTCCACGCTCTTCTGTGGCTCTTTAGTTCTTGCCAAACTCCTATGTGCGTGCTGCTGCTTCTATCTGACAAGGAGCACAGCCATCTGACAGCAGCTTTCAACTTGTCGAAGAAAGAGCTTGGCCATTTAGATGTGATGCAAATCTGTGTGTGTGTAAGGTGCACGTGCAATCTCCTGACAAAAGTGTTCTCCCCCTTCAGTTTCCAATTGCAAGACGCATTGGAAATGTTTTCCTCTGGCATTCACGCCAAGAGTCACAGATTGCTTAACTCCGGAGCTCTGAGAATGGAACGGCAGGAGGTGTTCCGCTTACATCATAAACAGTGCTCCAGAGCGCTTAGCAACGGGCACAACCAATCGGGTGTGCGGGATAGTGAGCATTCACGCTTAGTGCTGGCAATGCACGATCACTGCCAAAAGGCAAAGGAAGGCGCTTAGCATGCGGCTTCTGTGCAAAGCTTTCAGACTGCCAGAGGACCGAAACTGTGGTAAGCCCGCTTGCTCATTTGACGTTAAATGTCACCTGCAAGAACTTCACCCGCATCTGGTTTATGCTGCTACCCGTTGTTAGGCGACAACAAGGGCACATGTAGCAAATGCTTTTTCCTGTTTCATTTTGCTAGGCCACACTCTTCTGTGGCTCTTTAGTGCTTGCCAAACTGCTATGTGCGTGCTGCTGCTTCCATCTGACAAGGAGCACAACCTTCTGACAGCAGCTTTCAACTTGCCTAAGAAAGAGCTTGGCCATTTAGATGTGCTGCAAATCTGTGTGAGTGTAAGGTGCAGGTGCAAGCTCCTGACAAAGTTGTTCTCCAGGTTCAGTTTCTCCCTGCCAGACACATTGGAAATGTTTTCCTCTGGCATTCGCACCAACAGTCACAGATTGCTTAACTGAAGAGCTCTGAGAATGGAACGGCAAGAGGTGTTCCGCTTTCGTCATAAACAGTGCTCCAGAGCGCTTGGCAACGGGCACAACGAAACATGTGTGTGGGATAGTGACCATTCACGCCTAGTGCTCCCAATGCACGAACACTGCCAAAAGGCCAAGGGAGGCGCTTAGAATCCGGCTTGTGCGCAAAGCTTTCAGACTGCCAGAGGACCGCAGCTGTGGTAAGCCCGCTTGCTCATTTGACGTTAGCTGTCGCCTGCAAGAACTTCACCCGCATCTGGTTTATGCTGCTACCTGTTGTTCGGCGACAACAAGGGCACATGTAGCAAATGCTTTTTCCTGTTTCATTTTGCTAGGCCACGCTCTTCTGTGGCTCTTTAGTGCTTGCCAAACTCCTATGTGCGTGCTGCTGCTTCCATCTGACAAGGAGCACAACCTTCTGACAGCAGCTTTCAACTTGCCTAAGAAAGAGCTTGGCCATTTAGATGTGCTGCAAATCTGTGTGTGTGTAAGGTGCAGGTGCAAGCTCCTGACAAAGGTTTTCTCCAGGTTCAGTTTCTCCCTGCCAGACACATTGGAAATGTTTTCCTCTGGCATTCGCACCAACAGTTACAGATTGCTTAACTGAAGAGCTCTGAGAATAGAACGGCAAGAGGTGTTCCGCTTTCGTCATAAACAGTGCTCCAGAGCGCTTGGCAACGGGCACAACGAAACGTGTGTGCGGGATAGTGACCATTCACGCCTAGTGCTCGCAATGCACGAGCACTGCCAAAAGGCCAAGGGAGGCGCTTACAATCCGGCTTGTGCGCAAAGCTTTCAGACTGACAGAGGATCGCATCTGTGGTAAGCCGGCTTGCTCATTTGACGTTAGCTGTCGCCTGCAAGAACTTCACCCGCATCTGGTTTATGCTGCTACCTGTTGTTCGGCGACAACAAGGGCACATGTAGCAAATGCTTTTTCCTGTTTCATTTTGCTATGCCACGCTCTTCTGTGGCTCTTTAGTGCTTGCCAAACTGCTATGTGCGTGCTGCTGCTTCCATCTGACAAGGAGCACAACCTTCTGACAGCAGCTTTCAACTTGCCTAAGAAAGAGCTTGGCCATTTAGATGTGCTGCAAACCCATGTGTGTGTAAGGTGCAGGTGCCAGCTCCTGACAAAGTTGTTCTCCAGGTTCAGTTTCTCCCTGCCAGACACATTGGAAATGTTTTCCTCTGGCATTCGCACCAACAGTCACAGATTGCTTAACTGAAGAGCTCTGAGAATGGAACGGCAAGAGGTGTTCCGCTTTCGTCATAAACAGTGCTCCAGAGCGCTTGGCAACGGGCACAACGAAACGTGTGTGCGGGATAGTGACCATTCACGCCTAGTGCTCGCAATGCACGAGCACTGCCAAAAGGCCAAGGGAGGCGCTTACAATCCGGCTTGTGCGCAAAGCTTTCAGACTGACAGAGGATCGCATCTGTGGTAAGCCCGCTTGCTCATTTGACGTTAGCTGTCGCCTGCAAGAACTTCACCCGCATCTGGTTTATGCTGCTACCTGTTGTTCGGCGACAACAAGGGCACATGTAGCAAATGCTTTTTCCTGTTTCATTTTGCTATGCCACGCTCTTCTGTGGCTCTTTAGTGCTTGCCAAACTGCTATGTGCGTGCTGCTGCTTCCATCTGACAAGGAGCACAACCTTCTGACAGCAGCTTTCAACTTGCCTAAGAAAGAGCTTGGCCATTTAGATGTGCTGCAAACCCATGTGTGTGTAAGGTGCAGGTGCCAGCTCCTGACAAAGTTGTTCTCCAGGTTCAGTTTCTCCCTGCCAGACACATTGGAAATGTTTTCCTCTGGCATTCGCACCAACAGTCACAGATTGCTTAACTGAAGAGCTCTGAGAATGGAACGGCAAGAGGTGTTCCGCTTTCGTCATAAACAGTGCTCCAGAGCGCTTGGCAACGGGCACAACGAAACGTGTGTGTGGGATAGTGACCATTCACGCCTAGTGCTCGCAATGCACGAGCACTGCCAAAAGGCCAAGGGAGGCGCTTACAATCCGGCTTGTGCGCAAAGCTTTCAGACTGCCAGAGGACCGCAGCTGTGGTAAGCCCGCTTGCTCATTTGACGTTAGCTGTCGCCTGCAAGAACTTCACCCGCATCTGGTTTATGCTGCTACCTGTTGTTAGGCGACAACAAGGGCACATGTAGCAAATGCTTTTTCCTGTTTCATTTTGCTATGCCACGCTCTTCTGTGGCTCTTTAGTGCTTGCCAAACTGCTATGTGCGTGCTGCTGCTTCCATCTGACAAGGAGCACAACCTTCTGACAGCAGCTTTCAACTTGCCTAAGAAAGAGCTTGGCCATTTAGATGTGCTGCAAACCCGTGTGTGTGTAAGGTGCAGGTGCCAGCTCCTGACAAAGTTGTTCTCCGGGTTAAGTTTCTATCTGCCAGACACATTGGAAATGTTTTCCTCTGGCATTCGCACCAACAGTTACAGATTGCTTAACTGAAGAGCTCTGAGAATAGAACGGCAAGAGGTGTTCCGCTTTCGTCATAAACAGTGCTCCAGAGCGCTTGGCAACGGGCACAACGAAACGTGTGTGTGGGATAGTGACCATTCACGCCTAGTGCTCGCAATGCATGAGCACTGCCAAAAAGCCAAGGGAGGCACTTGGAATCCGGCTTGAGTGCAAAGCTTTCAGACTGCCAGAGGACCGCAGCTGTGGTAATCCCGCTTGCTCATTTGACGTTAGCTGTCGCCTGCAAGAACTTCACCCGCATCTGGTTTATGCTGCTACCTGTTGTTAGGCGACAACAAGGGCACATGTAGCAAATGCTTTTTCCTGTTTCATTTTGCTATGCCACGCTCTTCTGTGGCTCTTTAGTGCTTGCCAAACTGCTATGTGCGTGCTGCTGCTTCCATCTGAAAAGGAGCACAACCTTCTGACAGCAGCTTTCAACTTGCCTAAGAAAGAGCTTGGCCATTTAGATGTGCTGCAAACCCGTGTGTGTGTAAGGTGCAGGTGTCAGCTCCTGACAAAGTTGTTCTCCAGGTTCAGTTTCTATCTGCCAGACGCATTGGAAATGTTTTCCTCTGGCATTCGCAGCAAGAGTCGTAGATTGCTTAACTGAGGAGCTCTGAGAATGGAACGGCAAGAGGTGTTCCGCTTTCGTCATAAACAGTACTCCAGAGCGCTTGGTAACGGGCACAACGAAACGTGTGTGCGGGATAGTGACCATTCACGCCTAGTGCTATCAATGCATGAGCACTGCCAAAAGGCCAAGGGAGGCGCTTACAATGCGGCTTGTGCGCAAAGCTTTCAGACTGACAGAGGATCGCATCTGTGGTAAGCCCGCTTGCTCATTTGACGTTAGCTGTCGCCTGCAAGAACTTCACCCACATCTGGTTTATGCTGCTACCTGTTGTTAGGCGACAACAAGGGCACATGTAGCAAATGCTTTTTCCTGTTTCATTTTGCTATGCCACGCTCTTCTGTGGCTCTTTAGTGCTTGCCAAACTGCTATGTGCGTGCTGCTGCTTCCATCTGACAAGGAGCACAACCTTCTGACAGCAGCTTTCAACTTGCCTAAGAAAGAGCTTGGCCATTTAGATGTGCTGCAAATCTGTGTGAGTGTAAGGTGCAGGTGCAAGCTCCTGACAAAGTTGTTCTCCAGGTTCAGTTTCTCCCTGCCAGACACATTGGAAATGTTTTCCTCTGGCATTCGCACCAACAGTCACAGATTGCTTAACTGAAGAGCTCTGAGAATGGAACGGCAAGAGGTGTTCCGCTTTCGTCATAAACAGTGCTCCAGAGCGCTTGGCAACGGGCACAACGAAACGTGTGTGTGGGATAGTGACCATTCACGCCTAGTGCTCGCAATGCATGAGCACTGCCAAAAGGCCAAGGGAGGCACTTGGAATCCGGCTTGAGTGCAAAGCTTTCAGACTGCCAGAGGACCGCATCTGTGGTAATCCCGCTTGCTCATTTGACGTTAGCTGTCGCCTGCAAGAACTTCACCTGCATCTGGTTTATGCTGCTACCTGTTGTTAGGCGACAACAAGGGCACATGTAGCAAATGCTTTTTCCTGTTTCATTTTGCTAGGCCACACACTTCTGTGGCTCTTTAGTGCTTGCCAAACTGCTATGTGCGTGCTGCTGCTTCCATCTGACAAGGAGCACAACCTTCTGACAGCAGCTTTCAACTTGCCTAAGAAAGAGCTTGGCCTTTTAGATGTGCTGCAAACCCGTGTGTGTGTAAGGTGCAGGTGCAAGCTCCTGACAAAGTTGTTCTCCAGGTTCAGTTTCTATCTGCCAGACGCATTGGAAATGTTTTCCTCTGGCATTCGCAGCAAGAGTCGTAGATTGCTTAACTGAAGAGCTCTGAGAATGGAACGGCAAGAGGTGTTCCGCTTTCGTCATAAACAGTGCTCCAGAGCGCTTGGCAACGGGCACAACGAAACGTGTGTGCGGGATAGTGACCATTCACGCCTAGTGCTCGCAATGCACGAGCACTGCCAAAAGGCCAAGGGAGGCGCTTAGAATCCGGCTTGTGCGCAAAGCTTTCAGACTGCCAGAAAATCGCATCTGTGGTAAGCCCGCTTGCTCATTTGACGTTAGCTGTCGCCTGCAAGAACTTCACCCGCATCTGGTTTATGCTGCTACCTGTTGTTAGGCGACAACAAGGGCACATGTAGCAAATGCTTTTTCCTGTTTCATTTTGCTATGCCACGCTCTTCTGTGGCTCTTTAGTGCTTGCCAAACTGCTATGTGCGTGCTGCTGCTTCCATCTGACAAGGAGCACAACCTTCTGACAGCAGCTTTCAACTTGCCTAAGAAAGAGCTTGGCCATTTAGATGTGCTGCAAACCCATGTGTGTGTAAGGTGCAGGTGCCAGCTCCTGACAAAGTTGTTCTCCAGGTTCAGTTTCTATCTGCCAGACGCATTGGAAATGTTTTCCTCTGGCATTCGCAGCAAGAGTCGCAGATTGCTTAACTGAGGAGCTCTGAGAATGGAACGGCAAGAGGTGTTCCGCTTTCGTCATAAACAGTGCTCCAGAGCGCTTGGCAACGGGCACAACGAAACGTGTGTGCGGGATAGTGACCATTCACGCCTAGTGCTCGCAATGCACGAGCACTGCCAAAAGGCCAAGGGAGGCGCTTAGAATCCGGCTTGTGCGCAAAGCTTTCAGACTGCCAGAGGACCGCAGCTGTGGTAAGCCCGCTTGCTCATTTGACGTTAGCTGTCGCCTGCAAGAACTTCACCCGCATCTGTTTTATGCTGCTACCTGTTGTTAGGCGACAACAAGGGCACATGTAGCAAATGCTTTTTCCTGTTTCATTTTGCTAGGCCACACACTTCTGTGGCTCTTTAGTGCTTGCCAAACTGCTATGTGCGTGCTGCTGCTTCCATCTGACAAGGAGCACAACCTTCTGACAGCAGCTTTCAACTTGCCTAAGAAAGAGCTTGGCCATTTAGATGTGCTGCAAACCCGTGTGTGTGTAAGGTGCAGGTGCAAGCTCCTGACAAAGGTTTTCTCCAGGTTCAGTTTCTCCCTGCCAGACACATTGGAAATGTTTTCCTCTGGCATTCGCACCAACAGTCACAGATTGCTTAACTGAAGAGCTCTGAGAATGGAACGGCAAGAGGTGTTCCGCTTTCGTCATAAACAGTGCTCCAGAGCGCTTGGCAACGGGCACAACGAAACGTGTGTGTGGGATAGTGACCATTCACGCCTAGTGCTCGCAATGCATGAGCACTGCCAAAAGGCCAAGGGAGGCACTTGAAATCCGGCTTGTGCGCAAAGCTTTCAGACTGCCAGAGGACCGCAGCTGTGGTAATCCCGCTTGCTCATTTGACGTTAGCTGTCGCCTGCAAGAACGCCACCTGCATCTGGTTTATGCTGCTACCTGTTGTTAGGCGACAACAAGGGCACATGTAGCAAATGCTGTTTCCTGTTTCATTTTGCTAGGCCACACACTTCTGTGGCTCTTTAGTGCTTGCCAAACTGCTATGTGCGTGCTGCTGCTTCCATCTGACAAGGAGCACAACCTTCTGACAGCAGCTTTCAACTTGCCTAAGAAAGAGCTTGGCCATTTAGATGTGCTGCAAACCCATGTGTGTGTAAGGTGCAGGTGCCAGCTCCTGACAAAGTTGTTCTCCAGGTTCAGTTTCTATCTGCCAGACGCATTGGAAATGTTTTCCTCTGGCATTCGCAGCAAGAGTCGCAGATTGCTTAACTCAGGAGCTCTGAGAATGGAACGGCAAGAGGTGTTCCGCTTTCGTCATAAACAGTGCTCCAGAGCGCTTGGCAACGGGCACAACGAAACGTGTGTGCGGGATAGTGACCATTCACGCCTAGTGCTCGCAATGCACGAGCACTGCCAAAAGGCCAAGGGAGGCGCTTAGAATCCGGCTTGTGCGCAAAGCTTTCAGACTGCCAGAGGACCGCATCTGTGGTAAGCCCGCTTGCTCATTTGACGTTAGCTGTCGCCTGCAAGAACTTCACCTGCATCTGGTTTATGCTGCTACCTGTTGTTAGGCGACAACAAGGGCACATGTAGCAAATGCTTTTTCCTGTTTCATTTTGCTAGGCCACACTCTTCTGTGGCTCTTTAGTGCTTGCCAAACTGCTATGTGCGTGCTGCTGCTTCCATCTGACAAGGAGCACAACCTTCTGACAGCAGCTTTCAACTTGCCTAAGAAAGAGCTTGGCCATTTAGATGTGCTGCAAACCCATGTGTGTGTAAGGTGCAGGTGCCAGCTCCTGACAAAGTTGTTCTCCAGGTTCAGTTTCTATCTGCCAGACGCATTGGAAATGTTTTCCTCTGGCATTCGCAGCAAGAGTCGCAGATTGCTTAACTGAGGAGCTCTGAGAATGGAACGGCAAGAGGTGTTCCGCTTTCGTCATAAACAGTGCTCCAGAGCGCTTGGCAACGGGCACAACGAAACGTGTGTGCGGGATAGTGACCATTCACGCCTAGTGCTCGCAATGCACGAGCACTGCCAAAAGGCCAAGGGAGGCGCTTAGAATCCGGCTTGTGCGCAAAGCTTTCAGACTGCCAGAGGACCGCAGCTGTGGTAAGCCCGCTTGCTCATTTGACGTTAGCTGTCGCCTGCAAGAACTTCACCCGCATCTGTTTTATGCTGCTACCTGTTGTTAGGCGACAACAAGGGCACATGTAGCAAATGCTTTTTCCTGTTTCATTTTGCTAGGCCACACACTTCTGTGGCTCTTTAGTGCTTGCCAAACTGCTATGTGCGTGCTGCTGCTTCCATCTGACAAGGAGCACAACCTTCTGACAGCAGCTTTCAACTTGCCTAAGAAAGAGCTTGGCCATTTAGATGTGCTGCAAACCCGTGTGTGTGTAAGGTGCAGGTGCAAGCTCCTGACAAAGGTTTTCTCCAGGTTCAGTTTCTCCCTGCCAGACACATTGGAAATGTTTTCCTCTGGCATTCGCACCAACAGTCACAGATTGCTTAACTGAAGAGCTCTGAGAATGGAACGGCAAGAGGTGTTCCGCTTTCGTCATAAACAGTGCTCCAGAGCGCTTGGCAACGGGCACAACGAAACGTGTGTGTGGGATAGTGACCATTCACGCCTAGTGCTCGCAATGCATGAGCACTGCCAAAAGGCCAAGGGAGGCACTTGAAATCCGGCTTGTGCGCAAAGCTTTCAGACTGCCAGAGGACCGCAGCTGTGGTAATCCCGCTTGCTCATTTGACGTTAGCTGTCGCCTGCAAGAACGCCACCTGCATCTGGTTTATGCTGCTACCTGTTGTTAGGCGACAACAAGGGCACATGTAGCAAATGCTGTTTCCTGTTTCATTTTGCTAGGCCACACACTTCTGTGGCTCTTTAGTGCTTGCCAAACTGCTATGTGCGTGCTGCTGCTTCCATCTGACAAGGAGCACAACCTTCTGACAGCAGCTTTCAACTTGCCTAAGAAAGAGCTTGGCCATTTAGATGTGCTGCAAACCCATGTGTGTGTAAGGTGCAGGTGCCAGCTCCTGACAAAGTTGTTCTCCAGGTTCAGTTTCTATCTGCCAGACGCATTGGAAATGTTTTCCTCTGGCATTCGCAGCAAGAGTCGCAGATTGCTTAACTCAGGAGCTCTGAGAATGGAACGGCAAGAGGTGTTCCGCTTTCGTCATAAACAGTGCTCCAGAGCGCTTGGCAACGGGCACAACGAAACGTGTGTGCGGGATAGTGACCATTCACGCCTAGTGCTCGCAATGCACGAGCACTGCCAAAAGGCCAAGGGAGGCGCTTAGAATCCGGCTTGTGCGCAAAGCTTTCAGACTGCCAGAGGACCGCATCTGTGGTAAGCCCGCTTGCTCATTTGACGTTAGCTGTCGCCTGCAAGAACTTCACCTGCATCTGGTTTATGCTGCTACCTGTTGTTAGGCGACAACAAGGGCACATGTAGCAAATGCTTTTTCCTGTTTCATTTTGCTAGGCCACACTCTTCTGTGGCTCTTTAGTGCTTGCCAAACTGCTATGTGCGTGCTGCTGCTTCCATCTGACAAGGAGCACAACCTTCTGACAGCAGCTTTCAACTTGCCTAAGAAAGAGCTTGGCCATTTAGATGTGCTGCAAATCTGTGTGAGTGTAAGGTGCAGGTGCAAGCTCCTGACAAAGTTGTTCTCCAGGTTCAGTTTCTCCCTGCCAGACACATTGGAAATGTTTTCCTCTGGCATTCGCACCAACAGTCACAGATTGCTTAACTGAAGAGCTCTGAGAATGGAACGGCAAGAGGTGTTCCGCTTTCGTCATAAACAGTGCTCCAGAGCGCTTGGCAACGGGCACAACGAAACGTGTGTGTGGGATAGTGACCATTCACGCCTAGTGCTCGCAATGCATGAGCACTGCCAAAAGGCCAAGGGAGGCACTTGGAATCCGGCTTGAGTGCAAAGCTTTCAGACTGCCAGAGGACCGCATCTGTGGTAATCCCGCTTGCTCATTTGACGTTAGCTGTCGCCTGCAAGAACTTCACCTGCATCTGGTTTATGCTGCTACCTGTTGTTAGGCGACAACAAGGGCACATGTAGCAAATGCTTTTTCCTGTTTCATTTTGCTAGGCCACACACTTCTGTGGCTCTTTAGTGCTTGCCAAACTGCTATGTGCGTGCTGCTGCTTCCATCTGACAAGGAGCACAACCTTCTGACAGCAGCTTTCAACTTGCCTAAGAAAGAGCTTGGCCTTTTAGATGTGCTGCAAACCCGTGTGTGTGTAAGGTGCAGGTGCAAGCTCCTGACAAAGTTGTTCTCCAGGTTCAGTTTCTATCTGCCAGACGCATTGGAAATGTTTTCCTCTGGCATTCGCAGCAAGAGTCGTAGATTGCTTAACTGAAGAGCTCTGAGAATGGAACGGCAAGAGGTGTTCCGCTTTCGTCATAAACAGTGCTCCAGAGCGCTTGGCAACGGGCACAACGAAACGTGTGTGCGGGATAGTGACCATTCACGCCTAGTGCTCGCAATGCACGAGCACTGCCAAAAGGCCAAGGGAGGCGCTTAGAATCCGGCTTGTGCGCAAAGCTTTCAGACTGCCAGAAAATCGCATCTGTGGTAAGCCCGCTTGCTCATTTGACGTTAGCTGTCGCCTGCAAGAACTTCACCCGCATCTGGTTTATGCTGCTACCTGTTGTTAGGCGACAACAAGGGCACATGTAGCAAATGCTTTTTCCTGTTTCATTTTGCTATGCCACGCTCTTCTGTGGCTCTTTAGTGCTTGCCAAACTGCTATGTGCGTGCTGCTGCTTCCATCTGACAAGGAGCACAACCTTCTGACAGCAGCTTTCAACTTGCCTAAGAAAGAGCTTGGCCATTTAGATGTGCTGCAAACCCATGTGTGTGTAAGGTGCAGGTGCCAGCTCCTGACAAAGTTGTTCTCCAGGTTCAGTTTCTATCTGCCAGACGCATTGGAAATGTTTTCCTCTGGCATTCGCAGCAAGAGTCGCAGATTGCTTAACTGAGGAGCTCTGAGAATGGAACGGCAAGAGGTGTTCCGCTTTCGTCATAAACAGTGCTCCAGAGCGCTTGGCAACGGGCACAACGAAACGTGTGTGCGGGATAGTGACCATTCACGCCTAGTGCTCGCAATGCACGAGCACTGCCAAAAGGCCAAGGGAGGCGCTTAGAATCCGGCTTGTGCGCAAAGCTTTCAGACTGCCAGAGGACCGCAGCTGTGGTAAGCCCGCTTGCTCATTTGACGTTAGCTGTCGCCTGCAAGAACTTCACCCGCATCTGTTTTATGCTGCTACCTGTTGTTAGGCGACAACAAGGGCACATGTAGCAAATGCTTTTTCCTGTTTCATTTTGCTAGGCCACACACTTCTGTGGCTCTTTAGTGCTTGCCAAACTGCTATGTGCGTGCTGCTGCTTCCATCTGACAAGGAGCACAACCTTCTGACAGCAGCTTTCAACTTGCCTAAGAAAGAGCTTGGCCATTTAGATGTGCTGCAAACCCGTGTGTGTGTAAGGTGCAGGTGCAAGCTCCTGACAAAGGTTTTCTCCAGGTTCAGTTTCTCCCTGCCAGACACATTGGAAATGTTTTCCTCTGGCATTCGCACCAACAGTCACAGATTGCTTAACTGAAGAGCTCTGAGAATGGAACGGCAAGAGGTGTTCCGCTTTCGTCATAAACAGTGCTCCAGAGCGCTTGGCAACGGGCACAACGAAACGTGTGTGTGGGATAGTGACCATTCACGCCTAGTGCTCGCAATGCATGAGCACTGCCAAAAGGCCAAGGGAGGCACTTGAAATCCGGCTTGTGCGCAAAGCTTTCAGACTGCCAGAGGACCGCAGCTGTGGTAATCCCGCTTGCTCATTTGACGTTAGCTGTCGCCTGCAAGAACGTCACCTGCATCTGGTTTATGCTGCTACCTGTTGTTAGGCGACAACAAGGGCACATGTAGCAAATGCTGTTTCCTGTTTCATTTTGCTAGGCCACACACTTCTGTGGCTCTTTAGTGCTTGCCAAACTCCTATGTGCGTGCTGCTGCTTCCATCTGACAAGGAGCACAACCTTCTGACAGCAGCTTTCAACTTGCCTAAGAAAGAGCTTGGCCATTTAGATGTGCTGCAAATCTGTGTGTGTGTAAGGTGCAGGTGCAAGCTCCTGACAAAGGTTTTCTCCAGGTTCAGTTTTTCCCTGCCAGACACATTGGAAATGTTTTCCTCTGGCATTCGCACCAACAGTTACAGATTGCTTAACTGAAGAGCTCTGAGAATAGAACGGCAAGAGGTGTTCCGCTTTCGTCATAAACAGTGCTCCAGAGCGCTTGGCAACGGGCACAACGAAACGTGTGTGTGGGATAGTGACCATTCACGCCTAGTGCTCGCAATGCATGAGCACTGCCAAAAAGCCAAGGGAGGCACTTGGAATCCGGCTTGAGTGCAAAGCTTTCAGACTGCCAGAGGACCGCAGCTGTGGTAATCCCGCTTGCTCATTTGACGTTAGCTGTCGCCTGCAAGAACTTCACCCGCATCTGGTTTATGCTGCTACCTGTTGTTAGGCGACAACAAGGGCACATGTAGCAAATGCTTTTTCCTGTTTCATTTTGCTATGCCACGCTCTTCTGTGGCTCTTTAGTGCTTGCCAAACTGCTATGTGCGTGCTGCTGCTTCCATCTGAAAAGGAGCACAACCTTCTGACAGCAGCTTTCAACTTGCCTAAGAAAGAGCTTGGCCATTTAGATGTGCTGCAAACCCGTGTGTGTGTAAGGTGCAGGTGTCAGCTCCTGACAAAGTTGTTCTCCAGGTTCAGTTTCTATCTGCCAGACGCATTGGAAATGTTTTCCTCTGGCATTCGCAGCAAGAGTCGTAGATTGCTTAACTGAGGAGCTCTGAGAATGGAACGGCAAGAGGTGTTCCGCTTTCGTCATAAACAGTGCTCCAGAGCGCTTGGCAACGGGCACAACGAAACGTGTGTGCGGGATAGTGACCATTCACGCCTAGTGCTATCAATGCATGAGCACTGCCAAAAGGCCAAGGGAGGCGCTTACAATGCGGCTTGTGCGCAAAGCTTTCAGACTGACAGAGGATCGCATCTGTGGTAAGCCCGCTTGCTCATTTGACGTTAGCTGTCGCCTGCAAGAACTTCACCCGCATCTGGTTTATGCTGCTACCTGTTGTTAGGCGACAACAAGGGCACATGTAGCAAATGCTTTTTCCTGTTTCATTTTGCTATGCCACGCTCTTCTGTGGCTCTTTAGTGCTTGCCAAACTGCTATGTGCGTGCTGCTGCTTCCATCTGACAAGGAGCACAACCTTCTGACAGCAGCTTTCAACTTGCCTAAGAAAGAGCTTGGCCATTTAGATGTGCTGCAAACCCATGTGTGTGTAAGGTGCAGGTGCCAGCTCCTGACAAAGTTGTTCTCCAGGTTCAGTTTCTATCTGCCAGACGCATTGGAAATGTTTTCCTCTGGCATTCGCAGCAAGAGTCGCAGATTGCTTAACTGAGGAGCTCTGAGAATGGAACGGCAAGAGGTGTTCCGCTTTCGTCATAAACAGTGCTCCAGAGCGCTTGGCAACGGGCACAACGAAACGTGTGTGCGGGATAGTGACCATTCACGCCTAGTGCTCGCAATGCACGAGCACTGCCAAAAGGCCAAGGGAGGCGCTTAGAATCCGGCTTGTGCGCAAAGCTTTCAGACTGCCAGAGGACCGCAGCTGTGGTAAGCCCGCTTGCTCATTTGACGTTAGCTGTCGCCTGCAAGAACTTCACCCGCATCTGTTTTATGCTGCTACCTGTTGTTAGGCGACAACAAGGGCACATGTAGCAAATGCTTTTTCCTGTTTCATTTTGCTAGGCCACACACTTCTGTGGCTCTTTAGTGCTTGCCAAACTGCTATGTGCGTGCTGCTGCTTCCATCTGACAAGGAGCACAACCTTCTGACAGCAGCTTTCAACTTGCCTAAGAAAGAGCTTGGCCATTTAGATGTGCTGCAAACCCGTGTGTGTGTAAGGTGCAGGTGCAAGCTCCTGACAAAGGTTTTCTCCAGGTTCAGTTTCTCCCTGCCAGACACATTGGAAATGTTTTCCTCTGGCATTCGCACCAACAGTCACAGATTGCTTAACTGAAGAGCTCTGAGAATGGAACGGCAAGAGGTGTTCCGCTTTCGTCATAAACAGTGCTCCAGAGCGCTTGGCAACGGGCACAACGAAACGTGTGTGTGGGATAGTGACCATTCACGCCTAGTGCTCGCAATGCATGAGCACTGCCAAAAGGCCAAGGGAGGCACTTGAAATCCGGCTTGTGCGCAAAGCTTTCAGACTGCCAGAGGACCGCAGCTGTGGTAATCCCGCTTGCTCATTTGACGTTAGCTGTCGCCTGCAAGAACGTCACCTGCATCTGGTTTATGCTGCTACCTGTTGTTAGGCGACAACAAGGGCACATGTAGCAAATGCTGTTTCCTGTTTCATTTTGCTAGGCCACACACTTCTGTGGCTCTTTAGTGCTTGCCAAACTCCTATGTGCGTGCTGCTGCTTCCATCTGACAAGGAGCACAACCTTCTGACAGCAGCTTTCAACTTGCCTAAGAAAGAGCTTGGCCATTTAGATGTGCTGCAAATCTGTGTGTGTGTAAGGTGCAGGTGCAAGCTCCTGACAAAGGTTTTCTCCAGGTTCAGTTTTTCCCTGCCAGACACATTGGAAATGTTTTCCTCTGGCATTCGCACCAACAGTTACAGATTGCTTAACTGAAGAGCTCTGAGAATAGAACGGCAAGAGGTGTTCCGCTTTCGTCATAAACAGTGCTCCAGAGCGCTTGGCAACGGGCACAACGAAACGTGTGTGTGGGATAGTGACCATTCACGCCTAGTGCTCGCAATGCATGAGCACTGCCAAAAAGCCAAGGGAGGCACTTGGAATCCGGCTTGAGTGCAAAGCTTTCAGACTGCCAGAGGACCGCAGCTGTGGTAATCCCGCTTGCTCATTTGACGTTAGCTGTCGCCTGCAAGAACTTCACCTGCATCTGGTTTATGCTGCTACCTGTTGTTAGGCGACAACAAGGGCACATGTAGCAAATGCTTTTTCCTGTTTCATTTTGCTATGCCACGCTCTTCTGTGGCTCTTTAGTGCTTGCCAAACTGCTATGTGCGTGCTGCTGCTTCCATCTGAAAAGGAGCACAACCTTCTGACAGCAGCTTTCAACTTGCCTAAGAAAGAGCTTGGCCATTTAGATGTGCTGCAAACCCGTGTGTGTGTAAGGTGCAGGTGTCAGCTCCTGACAAAGTTGTTCTCCAGGTTCAGTTTCTATCTGCCAGACGCATTGGAAATGTTTTCCTCTGGCATTCGCAGCAAGAGTCGTAGATTGCTTAACTGAGGAGCTCTGAGAATGGAACGGCAAGAGGTGTTCCGCTTTCGTCATAAACAGTGCTCCAGAGCGCTTGGCAACGGGCACAACGAAACGTGTGTGCGGGATAGTGACCATTCACGCCTAGTGCTATCAATGCATGAGCACTGCCAAAAGGCCAAGGGAGGCGCTTACAATGCGGCTTGTGCGCAAAGCTTTCAGACTGACAGAGGATCGCATCTGTGGTAAGCCCGCTTGCTCATTTGACGTTAGCTGTCGCCTGCAAGAACTTCACCTGCATCTGGTTTATGCTGCTACCTGTTGTTAGGCGACAACAAGGGCACATGTAGCAAATGCTTTTTCCTGTTTCATTTTGCTAGGCCACACTCTTCTGTGGCTCTTTAGTGCTTGCCAAACTGCTATGTGCGTGCTGCTGCTTCCATCTGACAAGGAGCACAACCTTCTGACAGCAGCTTTCAACTTGCCTAAGAAAGAGCTTGGCCATTTAGATGTGCTGCAAATCTGTGTGAGTGTAAGGTGCAGGTGCAAGCTCCTGACAAAGTTGTTCTCCAGGTTCAGTTTCTCCCTGCCAGACACATTGGAAATGTTTTCCTCTGGCATTCGCACCAACAGTCACAGATTGCTTAACTGAAGAGCTCTGAGAATGGAACGGCAAGAGGTGTTCCGCTTTCGTCATAAACAGTGCTCCAGAGCGCTTGGCAACGGGCACAACGAAACGTGTGTGTGGGATAGTGACCATTCACGCCTAGTGCTCGCAATGCATGAGCACTGCCAAAAGGCCAAGGGAGGCACTTGGAATCCGGCTTGAGTGCAAAGCTTTCAGACTGCCAGAGGACCGCATCTGTGGTAATCCCGCTTGCTCATTTGACGTTAGCTGTCGCCTGCAAGAACTTCACCTGCATCTGGTTTATGCTGCTACCTGTTGTTAGGCGACAACAAGGGCACATGTAGCAAATGCTTTTTCCTGTTTCATTTTGCTAGGCCACACACTTCTGTGGCTCTTTAGTGCTTGCCAAACTGCTATGTGCGTGCTGCTGCTTCCATCTGACAAGGAGCACAACCTTCTGACAGCAGCTTTCAACTTGCCTAAGAAAGAGCTTGGCCTTTTAGATGTGCTGCAAACCCGTGTGTGTGTAAGGTGCAGGTGCAAGCTCCTGACAAAGTTGTTCTCCAGGTTCAGTTTCTATCTGCCAGACGCATTGGAAATGTTTTCCTCTGGCATTCGCAGCAAGAGTCGTAGATTGCTTAACTGAAGAGCTCTGAGAATGGAACGGCAAGAGGTGTTCCGCTTTCGTCATAAACAGTGCTCCAGAGCGCTTGGCAACGGGCACAACGAAACGTGTGTGCGGGATAGTGACCATTCACGCCTAGTGCTCGCAATGCACGAGCACTGCCAAAAGGCCAAGGGAGGCGCTTAGAATCCGGCTTGTGCGCAAAGCTTTCAGACTGCCAGAGGATCGCATCTGTGGTAAGCCCGCTTGCTCATTTGACGTTAGCTGTCGCCTGCAAGAACTTCACCCGCATCTGGTTTATGCTGCTACCTGTTGTTAGGCGACAACAAGGGCACATGTAGCAAATGCTTTTTCCTGTTTCATTTTGCTATGCCACGCTCTTCTGTGGCTCTTTAGTGCTTGCCAAACTGCTATGTGCGTGCTGCTGCTTCCATCTGACAAGGAGCACAACCTTCTGACAGCAGCTTTCAACTTGCCTAAGAAAGAGCTTGGCCATTTAGATGTGCTGCAAACCCATGTGTGTGTAAGGTGCAGGTGCCAGCTCCTGACAAAGTTGTTCTCCAGGTTCAGTTTCTATCTGCCAGACGCATTGGAAATGTTTTCCTCTGGCATTCGCAGCAAGAGTCGCAGATTGCTTAACTGAGGAGCTCTGAGAATGGAACGGCAAGAGGTGTTCCGCTTTCGTCATAAACAGTGCTCCAGAGCGCTTGGCAACGGGCACAACGAAACGTGTGTGCGGGATAGTGACCATTCACGCCTAGTGCTCGCAATGCACGAGCACTGCCAAAAGGCCAAGGGAGGCGCTTAGAATCCGGCTTGTGCGCAAAGCTTTCAGACTGCCAGAGGACCGCAGCTGTGGTAAGCCCGCTTGCTCATTTGACGTTAGCTGTCGCCTGCAATAACTTCACCCGCATCTGTTTTATGCTGCTACCTGTTGTTAGGCGACAACAAGGGCACATGTAGCAAATGCTTTTTCCTGTTTCATTTTGCTAGGCCACACACTTCTGTGGCTCTTTAGTGCTTGCCAAACTGCTATGTGCGTGCTGCTGCTTCCATCTGACAAGGAGCACAACCTTCTGACAGCAGCTTTCAACTTGCCTAAGAAAGAGCTTGGCCATTTAGATGTGCTGCAAATCTGTGTGAGTGTAAGGTGCAGGTGCAAGCTCCTGACAAAGTTGTTCTCCAGGTTCAGTTTCTCCCTGCCAGACACATTGGAAATGTTTTCCTCTGGCATTCGCACCAACAGTCACAGATTGCTTAACTGAAGAGCTCTGAGAATGGAACGGCAAGAGGTGTTCCGCTTTCGTCATAAACAGTGCTCCAGAGCGCTTGGCAACGGGCACAACGAAACGTGTGTGTGGGATAGTGACCATTCACGCCTAGTGCTCGCAATGCATGAGCACTGCCAAAAGGCCAAGGGAGGCACTTGGAATCCGGCTTGAGTGCAAAGCTTTCAGACTGCCAGAGGACCGCATCTGTGGTAATCCCGCTTGCTCATTTGACGTTAGCTGTCGCCTGCAAGAACTTCACCTGCATCTGGTTTATGCTGCTACCTGTTGTTAGGCGACAACAAGGGCACATGTAGCAAATGCTTTTTCCTGTTTCATTTTGCTAGGCCACACACTTCTGTGGCTCTTTAGTGCTTGCCAAACTGCTATGTGCGTGCTGCTGCTTCCATCTGACAAGGAGCACAACCTTCTGACAGCAGCTTTCAACTTGCCTAAGAAAGAGCTTGGCCTTTTAGATGTGCTGCAAACCCGTGTGTGTGTAAGGTGCAGGTGCAAGCTCCTGACAAAGTTGTTCTCCAGGTTCAGTTTCTATCTGCCAGACGCATTGGAAATGTTTTCCTCTGGCATTCGCAGCAAGAGTCGTAGATTGCTTAACTGAAGAGCTCTGAGAATGGAACGGCAAGAGGTGTTCCGCTTTCGTCATAAACAGTGCTCCAGAGCGCTTGGCAACGGGCACAACGAAACGTGTGTGCGGGATAGTGACCATTCACGCCTAGTGCTCGCAATGCACGAGCACTGCCAAAAGGCCAAGGGAGGCGCTTAGAATCCGGCTTGTGCGCAAAGCTTTCAGACTGCCAGAGAACCGCAGCTGTGGTAAGCCCGCTTGCTCATTTGACGTTAGCTGTCGCCTGCAAGAACTTCACCCGCATCTGTTTTATGCTGCTACCTGTTGTTAGGCGACAACAAGGGCACATGTAGCAAATGCTTTTTCCTGTTTCATTTTGCTAGGCCACACACTTCTGTGGCTCTTTAGTGCTTGCCAAACTGCTATGTGCGTGCTGCTGCTTCCATCTGACAAGGAGCACAACCTTCTGACAGCAGCTTTCAACTTGCCTAAGAAAGAGCTTGGCCATTTAGATGTGCTGCAAACCCGTGTATGTGTAAGGTGCAGGTGCAAGCTCCTGACAAAGGTTTTCTCCAGGTTCAGTTTCTCCCTGCCAGACACATTGGAAATGTTTTCCTCTGGCATTCGCACCAACAGTCACAGATTGCTTAACTGAAGAGCTCTGAGAATGGAACGGCAAGAGGTGTTCCGCTTTCGTCATAAACAGTGCTCCAGAGCGCTTGGCAACGGGCACAACGAAACGTGTGTGTGGGATAGTGACCATTCACGCCTAGTGCTCGCAATGCATGAGCACTGCCAAAAGGCCAAGGGAGGCACTTGAAATCCGGCTTGTGCGCAAAGCTTTCAGACTGCCAGAGGACCGCAGCTGTGGTAATCCCGCTTGCTCATTTGACGTTAGCTGTCGCCTGCAAGAACGTCACCTGCATCTGGTTTATGCTGCTACCTGTTGTTAGGCGACAACAAGGGCACATGTAGCAAATGCTGTTTCCTGTTTCATTTTGCTAGGCCACACACTTCTGTGGCTCTTTAGTGCTTGCCAAACTGCTATGTGCGTGCTGCTGCTTCCATCTGACAAGGAGCACAACCTTCTGACAGCAGCTTTCAACTTGCCTAAGAAAGAGCTTGGCCATTTAGATGTGCTGCAAACTCGTGTGTGTGTAAGGTGCAGGTGCAAGCTCCTGACAAAGTTGTTCTCCAGGTTCAGTTTCTATCTGCCAGACACATTGGAAATGTTTTCCTCTGGCATTCGCAGCAAGAGTCGTAGATTGCTTAACTGAGGAGCTCTGAGAATGGAACGGCAAGAGGTGTTCCGCTTTCGTCATAAACAGTGCTCCAGAGCGCTTGGCAACGGGCACAACGAAACGTGTGTGCGGGATAGTGACCATTCACGCCTAGTGCTCGCAATGCACGAACACTGCCAAAAGGCCAAGGGAGGCGCTTAGCATGCGGCTTGTGCGCAAAGCTTTCAGACTGCCAGAGGACCGCATCTGTGGTAAGCCCGCTTGCTCATTTGACGTTAGCTGTCGCCTGCAAGAACTTCACCTGCATCTGGTTTATGCTGCTACCTGTTGTTCGGCGACAACAAGGGCACATGTAGCAAATGCTTTTTCATGTTTTATTTTGCTATGCCACACTCTTCTGTGGCTCTTTAGTGCTTGCCAAACTGCTATGTGCGTGCTGCTGCTTCCATCTGACAAGGAGCACAACCTTCTGACAGCAGCTTTCAACTTGCCTAAGAAAGAGCTTGGCCATTTAGATGTGCTGCAAATCTGTGTGAGTGTAAGGTGCAGGTGCAAGCTCCTGACAAAGTTGTTCTCCAGGTTCAGTTTCTCCCTGCCAGACACATTGGAAATGTTTTCCTCTGGCATTCGCACCAACAGTCACAGATTGCTTAACTGAAGAGCTCTGAGAATGGAACGGCAAGAGGTGTTCCGCTTTCGTCATAAACAGTGCTCCAGAGCGCTTGGCAACGGGCACAACGAAACGTGTGTGTGGGATAGTGACCATTCACGCCTAGTGCTCGCAATGCACGAACACTGCCAAAAGGCCAAGGGAGGCGCTTAGAATCCGGCTTGTGCGCAAAGCTTTCAGACTGCCAGAGGACCGCATCTGTGGTAAGCCCGCTTGCTCATTTGACGTTAGCTGTCGCCTGCAAGAACTTCACCCGCATCTGGTTTATGCTGCTACCTGTTGTTCGGCGACAACAAGGGCACATGTAGCAAATGCTTTTTCCTGTTTCATTTTGCTAGGCCACACTCTTCTGTGGCTCTTTAGTGCTTGCCAAACTGCTATGTGCGTGCTGCTGCTTCCATCTGACAAGGAGCACAACCTTCTGACAGCAGCTTTCAACTTGCCTAAGAAAGAGCTTGGCCATTTAGATGTGCTGCAAATCTGTGTGTGTGTAAGGTGCAGGTGCAAGCTCCTGACAAAGGTTTTCTCCAGGTTCAGTTTCTCCCTGCCAGACACATTGGAAATGTTTTCCTCTGGCATTCGCACCAACAGTTACAGATTGCTTAACTGAAGAGCTCTGAGAATAGAACGGCAAGAGGTGTTCCGCTTTCGTCATAAACAGTGCTCCAGAGCGCTTGGCAACGGGCACAACGAAACGTGTGTGTGGGATAGTGACCATTCACGCCTAGTGCTCGCAATGCATGAGCACTGCCAAAAGGCCAAGGGAGGCACTTGAAATCCGGCTTGTGCGCAAAGCTTTCAGACTGCCAGAGGACCGCAGCTGTGGTAATCCCGCTTGCTCATTTGACGTTAGCTGTCGCCTGCAAGAACGTCACCTGCATCTGGTTTATGCTGCTACCTGTTGTTAGGCGACAACAAGGGCACATGTAGCAAATGCTGTTTCCTGTTTCATTTTGCTAGGCCACACACTTCTGTGGCTCTTTAGTGCTTGCCAAACTGCTATGTGCGTGCTGCTGCTTCCATCTGACAAGGAGCACAACCTTCTGACAGCAGCTTTCAACTTGCCTAAGAAAGAGCTTGGCCATTTAGATGTGCTGCAAACTCGTGTGTGTGTAAGGTGCAGGTGCAAGCTCCTGACAAAGTTGTTCTCCAGGTTCAGTTTCTATCTGCCAGACGCATTGGAAATGTTTTCCTCTGGCATTCGCAGCAAGAGTCGTAGATTGCTTAACTGAGGAGCTCTGAGAATGGAACGGCAAGAGGTGTTCCGCTTTCGTCATAAACAGTGCTCCAGAGCGCTTGGCAACGGGCACAACGAAACGTGTGTGCGGGATAGTGACCATTCACGCCTAGTGCTCGCAATGCACGAACACTGCCAAAAGGCCAAGGGAGGCGCTTAGCATGCGGCTTGTGCGCAAAGCTTTCAGACTGCCAGAGGACCGCAGCTGTGGTAAGCCCGCTTGCTCATTTGACGTTAGCTGTCGCCTGCAAGAACTTCACCTGCATCTGGTTTATGCTGTTAACTGTTGTTAGGCGACAACAAGGGTACATGTAGCAAATGCTTTTTCCTGTTTCATTTTGCTAGGCCACACTCTTCTGTGGCTCTTTAGTGCTTGCCAAACTGCTATGTGCGTGCTGCTGCTTCCATCTGACAAGGAGCACAACCTTCTGACAGCAGCTTTCAACTTGCCTAAGAAAGAGCTTGGCCATTTAGATGTGCTGCAAATCTGTGTGAGTGTAAGGTGCAGGTGCAAGCTCCTGACAAAGTTGTTCTCCAGGTTCAGTTTCTCCCTGCCAGACACATTGGAAATGTTTTCCTCTGGCATTCGCACCAACAGTCACAGATTGCTTAACTGAAGAGCTCTGAGAATGGAACGGCAAGAGGTGTTCCGCTTTCGTCATAAACAGTGCTCCAGAGCGCTTGGCAACGGGCACAACGAAACGTGTGTGTGGGATAGTGACCATTCACGCCTAGTGCTCGCAATGCACGAACACTGCCAAAAGGCCAAGGGAGGCGCTTAGAATCCGGCTTGTGCGCAAAGCTTTCAGACTGCCAGAGGACCGCAGCTGTGGTAAGCCCGCTTGCTCATTTGACGTTAGCTGTCGCCTGCAAGAACTTCACCCGCATCTGGTTTATGCTGCTACCTGTTGTTCGGCGACAACAAGGGCACATGTAGCAAATGCTTTTTCCTGTTTCATTTTGCTAGGCCACACTCTTCTGTGGCTCTTTAGTGCTTGCCAAACTCCTATGTGCGTGCTGCTGCTTCCATCTGACAAGGAGCACAACCTTCTGACAGCAGCTTTCAACTTGCCTAAGAAAGAGCTTGGCCATTTAGATGTGCTGCAAATCTGTGTGTGTGTAAGGTGCAGGTGCAAGCTCCTGACAAAGGTGTTCTCCAGGTTCAGTTTTTCCCTGCCAGACACATTGGAAATGTTTTCCTCTGGCATTCGCACCAACAGTTACAGATTGCTTAACTGAAGAGCTCTGAGAATAGAACGGCAAGAGGTGTTCCGCTTTCGTCATAAACAGTGCTCCAGAGCGCTTGGCAACGGGCACAACGAAACGTGTGTGTGGGATAGTGACCATTCACGCCTAGTGCTCGCAATGCATGAGCACTGCCAAAAAGCCAAGGGAGGCACTTGGAATCCGGCTTGAGTGCAAAGCTTTCAGACTGCCAGAGGACCGCATCTGTGGTAAGCCCGCTTGCTCATTTGACGTTAGCTGTCGCCTGCAAGAACTTCACCTGCATCTGGTTTATGCTGCTACCTGTTGTTAGGCGACAACAAGGGCACATGTAGCAAATGCTTTTTCCTGTTTCATTTTGCTAGGCCACACACTTCTGTGGCTCTTTAGTGCTTGCCAAACTGCTATGTGCGTGCTGCTGCTTCCATCTGACAAGGAGCACAACCTTCTGACAGCAGCTTTCAACTTGCCTAAGAAAGAGCTTGGCCTTTTAGATGTGCTGCAAACCCGTGTGTGTGTAAGGTGCAGGTGCAAGCTCCTGACAAAGTTGTTCTCCAGGTTCAGTTTCTATCTGCCAGACGCATTGGAAATGTTTTCCTCTGGCATTCGCAGCAAGAGTCGTAGATTGCTTAACTGAAGAGGTCTGAGAATGGAACGGCAAGAGGTGTTCCGCTTTCGTCATAAACAGTGCTCCAGAGCGCTTGGCAACGGGCACAACGAAACGTGTGTGCGGGATAGTGACCATTCACGCCTAGTGCTCGCAATGCACGAGCACTGCCAAAAGGCCAAGGGAGGCGCTTAGAATCCGGCTTGTGCGCAAAGCTTTCAGACTGCCAGAGGATCGCATCTGTGGTAAGCCCGCTTGCTCATTTGACGTTAGCTGTCGCCTGCAAGAACTTCACCCGCATCTGTTTTATGCTGCTACCTGTTGTTAGGCGACAACAAGGGCACATGTAGCAAATGCTTTTTCCTGTTTCATTTTGCTAGGCCACACACTTCTGTGGCTCTTTAGTGCTTGCCAAACTGCTATGTGCGTGCTGCTGCTTCCATCTGACAAGGAGCACAACCTTCTGACAGCAGCTTTCAACTTGCCTAAGAAAGAGCTTGGCCATTTAGATGTGCTGCAAACCCGTGTGTGTGTAAGGTGCAGGTGCAAGCTCCTGACAAAGGTTTTCTCCAGGTTCAGTTTCTCCCTGCCAGACACATTGGAAATGTTTTCCTCTGGCATTCGCACCAACAGTCACAGATTGCTTAACTGAAGAGCTCTGAGAATGGAACGGCAAGAGGTGTTCCGCTTTCGTCATAAACAGTGCTCCAGAGCGCTTGGCAACGGGCACAACGAAACGTGTGTGTGGGATAGTGACCATTCACGCCTAGTGCTCGCAATGCATGAGCACTGCCAAAAGGCCAAGGGAGGCGCTTAGAATCCGGCTTGTGCGCAAAGCTTTCAGACTGCCAGAGGACCGCAGCTGTGGTAATCCCGCTTGCTCATTTGACGTTAGCTGTCGCCTGCAAGAACGTCACCTGCATCTGGTTTATGCTGCTACCTGTTGTTAGGCGACAACAAGGGCACATGTAGCAAATGCTGTTTCCTGTTTCATTTTGCTAGGCCACACACTTCTGTGGCTCTTTAGTGCTTGCCAAACTGCTATGTGCGTGCTGCTGCTTCCATCTGACAAGGAGCACAACCTTCTGACAGCAGCTTTCAACTTGCCTAAGAAAGAGCTTGGCCATTTAGATGTGCTGCAAACTCGTGTGTGTGTAAGGTGCAGGTGCAAGCTCCTGACAAAGTTGTTCTCCAGGTTCAGTTTCTATCTGCCAGACACATTGGAAATGTTTTCCTCTGGCATTCGCAGCAAGAGTCGTAGATTGCTTAACTGAGGAGCTCTGAGAATGGAACGGCAAGAGGTGTTCCGCTTTCGTCATAAACAGTGCTCCAGAGCGCTTGGCAACGGGCACAACGAAACGTGTGTGCGGGATAGTGACCATTCACGCCTAGTGCTCGCAATGCACGAACACTGCCAAAAGGCCAAGGGAGGCGCTTAGCATGCGGCTTGTGCGCAAAGCTTTCAGACTGCCAGAGGACCGCATCTGTGGTAAGCCCGCTTGCTCATTTGACGTTAGCTGTCGCCTGCAAGAACTTCACCTGCATCTGGTTTATGCTGCTACCTGTTGTTCGGCGACAACAAGGGCACATGTAGCAAATGCTTTTTCCTGTTTCATTTTGCTAGGCCACACTCTTCTGTGGCTCTTTAGTGCTTGCCAAACTGCTATGTGCGTGCTGCTGCTTCCATCTGACAAGGAGCACAACCTTCTGACAGCAGCTTTCAACTTGCCTAAGAAAGAGCTTGGCCATTTAGATGTGCTGCAAATCTGTGTGAGTGTAAGGTGCAGGTGCAAGCTCCTGACAAAGTTGTTCTCCAGGTTCAGTTTCTCCCTGCCAGACACATTGGAAATGTTTTCCTCTGGCATTCGCACCAACAGTCACAGATTGCTTAACTGAAGAGCTCTGAGAATGGAACGGCAAGAGGTGTTCCGCTTTCGTCATAAACAGTGCTCCAGAGCGCTTGGCAACGGGCACAACGAAACGTGTGTGCGGGATAGTGACCATTCACGCCTAGTGCTCGCAATGCACGAGCACTGCCAAAAGGCCAAGGGAGGCGCTTAGAATCCGGCTTGTGCGCAAAGCTTTCAGACTGCCAGAGAACCGCAGCTGTGGTAAGCCCGCTTGCTCATTTGACGTTAGCTGTCGCCTGCAAGAACTTCACCCACATCTGTTTTATGCTGCTACCTGTTGTTAGGCGACAACAAGGGCACATGTAGCAAATGCTTTTTCCTGTTTCATTTTGCTAGGCCACACACTTCTGTGGCTCTTTAGTGCTTGCCAAACTGCTATGTGCGTGCTGCTGCTTCCATCTGACAAGGAGCACAACCTTCTGACAGCAGCTTTCAACTTGCCTAAGAAAGAGCTTGGCCATTTAGATGTGCTGCAAACCCGTGTATGTGTAAGGTGCAGGTGCAAGCTCCTGACAAAGGTTTTCTCCAGGTTCAGTTTCTCCCTGCCAGACACATTGGAAATGTTTTCCTCTGGCATTCGCACCAACAGTCACAGATTGCTTAACTGAAGAGCTCTGAGAATGGAACGGCAAGAGGTGTTCCGCTTTCGTCATAAACAGTGCTCCAGAGCGCTTGGCAACGGGCACAACGAAACGTGTGTGTGGGATAGTGACCATTCACGCCTAGTGCTCGCAATGCATGAGCACTGCCAAAAGGCCAAGGGAGGCACTTGAAATCCGGCTTGTGCGCAAAGCTTTCAGACTGCCAGAGGACCGCAGCTGTGGTAATCCCGCTTGCTCATTTGACGTTAGCTGTCGCCTGCAAGAACGTCACCTGCATCTGGTTTATGCTGCTACCTGTTGTTAGGCGACAACAAGGGCACATGTAGCAAATGCTGTTTCCTGTTTCATTTTGCTAGGCCACACACTTCTGTGGCTCTTTAGTGCTTGCCAAACTGCTATGTGCGTGCTGCTGCTTCCATCTGACAAGGAGCACAACCTTCTGACAGCAGCTTTCAACTTGCCTAAGAAAGAGCTTGGCCATTTAGATGTGCTGCAAACTCGTGTGTGTGTAAGGTGCAGGTGCAAGCTCCTGACAAAGTTGTTCTCCAGGTTCAGTTTCTATCTGCCAGACACATTGGAAATGTTTTCCTCTGGCATTCGCAGCAAGAGTCGTAGATTGCTTAACTGAGGAGCTCTGAGAATGGAACGGCAAGAGGTGTTCCGCTTTCGTCATAAACAGTGCTCCAGAGCGCTTGGCAACGGGCACAACGAAACGTGTGTGCGGGATAGTGACCATTCACGCCTAGTGCTCGCAATGCACGAACACTGCCAAAAGGCCAAGGGAGGCGCTTAGCATGCGGCTTGTGCGCAAAGCTTTCAGACTGCCAGAGGACCGCATCTGTGGTAAGCCCGCTTGCTCATTTGACGTTAGCTGTCGCCTGCAAGAACTTCACCTGCATCTGGTTTATGCTGCTACCTGTTGTTCGGCGACAACAAGGGCACATGTAGCAAATGCTTTTTCCTGTTTCATTTTGCTAGGCCACACTCTTCTGTGGCTCTTTAGTGCTTGCCAAACTCCTATGTGCGTGCTGCTGCTTCCATCTGACAAGGAGCACAACCTTCTGACAGCAGCTTTCAACTTGCCTAAGAAAGAGCTTGGCCATTTAGATGTGCTGCAAATCTGTGTGAGTGTAAGGTGCAGGTGCAAGCTCCTGACAAAGTTGTTCTCCAGGTTCAGTTTCTCCCTGCCAGACACATTGGAAATGTTTTCCTCTGGCATTCGCACCAACAGTCACAGATTGCTTAACTGAAGAGCTCTGAGAATGGAACGGCAAGAGGTGTTCCGCTTTCGTCATAAACAGTGCTCCAGAGCGCTTGGCAACGGGCACAACGAAACGTGTGTGTGGGATAGTGACCATTCACGCCTAGTGCTCGCAATGCACGAACACTGCCAAAAGGCCAAGGGAGGCGCTTAGAATCCGGCTTGTGCGCAAAGCTTTCAGACTGCCAGAGGACCGCATCTGTGGTAAGCCCGCTTGCTCATTTGACGTTAGCTGTCGCCTGCAAGAACTTCACCCGCATCTGGTTTATGCTGCTACCTGTTGTTCGGCGACAACAAGGGCACATGTAGCAAATGCTTTTTCCTGTTTCATTTTGCTAGGCCACACTCTTCTGTGGCTCTTTAGTGCTTGCCAAACTGCTATGTGCGTGCTGCTGCTTCCATCTGACAAGGAGCACAACCTTCTGACAGCAGCTTTCAACTTGCCTAAGAAAGAGCTTGGCCATTTAGATGTGCTGCAAATCTGTGTGTGTGTAAGGTGCAGGTGCAAGCTCCTGACAAAGGTTTTCTCCAGGTTCAGTTTCTCCCTGCCAGACACATTGGAAATGTTTTCCTCTGGCATTCGCACCAACAGTTACAGATTGCTTAACTGAAGAGCTCTGAGAATAGAACGGCAAGAGGTGTTCCGCTTTCGTCATAAACAGTGCTCCAGAGCGCTTGGCAACGGGCACAACGAAACGTGTGTGTGGGATAGTGACCATTCACGCCTAGTGCTCGCAATGCATGAGCACTGCCAAAAAGCCAAGGGAGGCACTTGGAATCCGGCTTGAGTGCAAAGCTTTCAGACTGCCAGAGGACCGCAGCTGTGGTAATCCCGCTTGCTCATTTGACGTTAGCTGTCGCCTGCAAGAACTTCACCCGCATCTGGTTTATGCTGCTACCTGTTGTTAGGCGACAACAAGGGCACATGTAGCAAATGCTTTTTCCTGTTTCATTTTGCTATGCCACGCTCTTCTGTGGCTCTTTAGTGCTTGCCAAACTGCTATGTGCGTGCTGCTGCTTCCATCTGACAAGGAGCACAACCTTCTGACAGCAGCTTTCAACTTGCCTAAGAAAGAGCTTGGCCATTTAGATGTGCTGCAAACCCGTGTGTGTGTAAGGTGCAGGTGTCAGCTCCTGACAAAGTTGTTCTCCAGGTTCAGTTTCTATCTGCCAGACGCATTGGAAATGTTTTCCTCTGGCATTCGCAGCAAGAGTCGTAGATTGCTTAACTGAGGAGCTCTGAGAATGGAACGGCAAGAGGTGTTCCGCTTTCGTCATAAACAGTGCTCCAGAGCGCTTGGCAACGGGCACAACGAAACGTGTGTGCGGGATAGTGACCATTCACGCCTAGTGCTATCAATGCATGAGCACTGCCAAAAGGCCAAGGGAGGCGCTTACAATGCGGCTTGTGCGCAAAGCTTTCAGACTGACAGAGGATCGCATCTGTGGTAAGCCCGCTTGCTCATTTGACGTTAGCTGTCGCCTGCAAGAACTTCACCCACATCTGGTTTATGCTGCTACCTGTTGTTAGGCGACAACAAGGGCACATGTAGCAAATGCTTTTTCCTGTTTCATTTTGCTATGCCACGCTCTTCTGTGGCTCTTTAGTGCTTGCCAAACTGCTATGTGCGTGCTGCTGCTTCCATCTGACAAGGAGCACAACCTTCTGACAGCAGCTTTCAACTTGCCTAAGAAAGAGCTTGGCCATTTAGATGTGCTGCAAACCCATGTGTGTGTAAGGTGCAGGTGCCAGCTCCTGACAAAGTTGTTCTCCAGGTTCAGTTTCTATCTGCCAGACGCATTGGAAATGTTTTCCTCTGGCATTCGCAGCAAGAGTCGCAGATTGCTTAACTCAGGAGCTCTGAGAATGGAACGGCAAGAGGTGTTCCGCTTTCGTCATAAACAGTGCTCCAGAGCGCTTGGCAACGGGCACAACGAAACGTGTGTGCGGCATAGTGACCATTCACGCCTAGTGCTCGCAATGCACGAGCACTGCCAAAAGGCCAAGGGAGGCGCTTAGAATCCGGCTTGTGCGCAAAGCTTTCAGACTGCCAGAGGACCGCATCTGTGGTAAGCCCGCTTGCTCATTTGACGTTAGCTGTCGCCTGCAAGAACTTCACCTGCATCTGGTTTATGCTGCTACCTGTTGTTAGGCGACAACAAGGGCACATGTAGCAAATGCTTTTTCCTGTTTCATTTTGCTAGGCCACACACTTCTGTGGCTCTTTAGTGCTTGCCAAACTGCTATGTGCGTGCTGCTGCTTCCATCTGACAAGGAGCACAACCTTCTGACAGCAGCTTTCAACTTGCCTAAGAAAGAGCTTGGCCATTTAGATGTGCTGCAAACCCGTGTGTGTGTAAGGTGCAGGTGCAAGCTCCTGACAAAGTTGTTCTCCAGGTTCAGTTTCTATCTGCCAGACGCATTGGAAATGTTTTCCTCTGGCATTCGCAGCAAGAGTCGTAGATTGCTTAACTGAAGAGGTCTGAGAATGGAACGGCAAGAGGTGTTCCGCTTTCGTCATAAACAGTGCTCCAGAGCGCTTGGCAACGGGCACAACGAAACGTGTGTGCGGGATAGTGACCATTCACGCCTAGTGCTCGCAATGCACGAGCACTGCCAAAAGGCCAAGGGAGGCGCTTAGAATCCGGCTTGTGCGCAAAGCTTTCAGACTGCCAGAGGATCGCATCTGTGGTAAGCCCGCTTGCTCATTTGACGTTAGCTGTCGCCTGCAAGAACTTCACCCGCATCTGTTTTATGCTGCTACCTGTTGTTAGGCGACAACAAGGGCACATGTAGCAAATGCTTTTTCCTGTTTCATTTTGCTAGGCCACACACTTCTGTGGCTCTTTAGTGCTTGCCAAACTGCTATGTGCGTGCTGCTGCTTCCATCTGACAAGGAGCACAACCTTCTGACAGCAGCTTTCAACTTGCCTAAGAAAGAGCTTGGCCATTTAGATGTGCTGCAAACCCGTGTGTGTGTAAGGTGCAGGTGCAAGCTCCTGACAAAGGTTTTCTCCAGGTTCAGTTTCTCCCTGCCAGACACATTGGAAATGTTTTCCTCTGGCATTCGCACCAACAGTCACAGATTGCTTAACTGAAGAGCTCTGAGAATGGAACGGCAAGAGGTGTTCCGCTTTCGTCATAAACAGTGCTCCAGAGCGCTTGGCAACGGGCACAACGAAACGTGTGTGTGGGATAGTGACCATTCACGCCTAGTGCTCGCAATGCATGAGCACTGCCAAAAGGCCAAGGGAGGCACTTGAAATCCGGCTTGTGCGCAAAGCTTTCAGACTGCCAGAGGACCGCAGCTGTGGTAATCCCGCTTGCTCATTTGACGTTAGCTGTCGCCTGCAAGAACGTCACCTGCATCTGGTTTATGCTGCTACCTGTTGTTAGGCGACAACAAGGGCACATGTAGCAAATGCTGTTTCCTGTTTCATTTTGCTAGGCCACACACTTCTGTGGCTCTTTAGTGCTTGCCAAACTGCTATGTGCGTGCTGCTGCTTCCATCTGACAAGGAGCACAACCTTCTGACAGCAGCTTTCAACTTGCCTAAGAAAGAGCTTGGCCATTTAGATGTGCTGCAAACTCGTGTGTGTGTAAGGTGCAGGTGCAAGCTCCTGACAAAGTTGTTCTCCAGGTTCAGTTTCTATCTGCCAGACACATTGGAAATGTTTTCCTCTGGCATTCGCAGCAAGAGTCGTAGATTGCTTAACTGAGGAGCTCTGAGAATGGAACGGCAAGAGGTGTTCCGCTTTCGTCATAAACAGTGCTCCAGAGCGCTTGGCAACGGGCACAACGAAACGTGTGTGCGGGATAGTGACCATTCACGCCTAGTGCTCGCAATGCACGAACACTGCCAAAAGGCCAAGGGAGGCGCTTAGCATGCGGCTTGTGCGCAAAGCTTTCAGACTGCCAGAGGACCGCATCTGTGGTAAGCCCGCTTGCTCATTTGACGTTAGCTGTCGCCTGCAAGAACTTCACCTGCATCTGGTTTATGCTGCTACCTGTTGTTCGGCGACAACAAGGGCACATGTAGCAAATGCTTTTTCCTGTTTCATTTTGCTAGGCCACACTCTTCTGTGGCTCTTTAGTGCTTGCCAAACTCCTATGTGCGTGCTGCTGCTTCCATCTGACAAGGAGCACAACCTTCTGACAGCAGCTTTCAACTTGCCTAAGAAAGAGCTTGGCCATTTAGATGTGCTGCAAATCTGTGTGAGTGTAAGGTGCAGGTGCAAGCTCCTGACAAAGTTGTTCTCCAGGTTCAGTTTCTCCCTGCCAGACACATTGGAAATGTTTTCCTCTGGCATTCGCACCAACAGTCACAGATTGCTTAACTGAAGAGCTCTGAGAATGGAACGGCAAGAGGTGTTCCGCTTTCGTCATAAACAGTGCTCCAGAGCGCTTGGCAACGGGCACAACGAAACGTGTGTGTGGGATAGTGACCATTCACGCCTAGTGCTCGCAATGCACGAACACTGCCAAAAGGCCAAGGGAGGCGCTTAGAATCCGGCTTGTGCGCAAAGCTTTCAGACTGCCAGAGGACCGCATCTGTGGTAAGCCCGCTTGCTCATTTGACGTTAGCTGTCGCCTGCAAGAACTTCACCCGCATCTGGTTTATGCTGCTACCTGTTGTTCGGCGACAACAAGGGCACATGTAGCAAATGCTTTTTCCTGTTTCATTTTGCTAGGCCACACTCTTCTGTGGCTCTTTAGTGCTTGCCAAACTGCTATGTGCGTGCTGCTGCTTCCATCTGACAAGGAGCACAACCTTCTGACAGCAGCTTTCAACTTGCCTAAGAAAGAGCTTGGCCATTTAGATGTGCTGCAAATCTGTGTGTGTGTAAGGTGCAGGTGCAAGCTCCTGACAAAGGTTTTCTCCAGGTTCAGTTTCTCCCTGCCAGACACATTGGAAATGTTTTCCTCTGGCATTCGCACCAACAGTTACAGATTGCTTAACTGAAGAGCTCTGAGAATAGAACGGCAAGAGGTGTTCCGCTTTCGTCATAAACAGTGCTCCAGAGCGCTTGGCAACGGGCACAACGAAACGTGTGTGTGGGATAGTGACCATTCACGCCTAGTGCTCGCAATGCATGAGCACTGCCAAAAAGCCAAGGGAGGCACTTGGAATCCGGCTTGAGTGCAAAGCTTTCAGACTGCCAGAGGACCGCAGCTGTGGTAATCCCGCTTGCTCATTTGACGTTAGCTGTCGCCTGCAAGAACTTCACCCGCATCTGGTTTATGCTGCTACCTGTTGTTAGGCGACAACAAGGGCACATGTAGCAAATGCTTTTTCCTGTTTCATTTTGCTATGCCACGCTCTTCTGTGGCTCTTTAGTGCTTGCCAAACTGCTATGTGCGTGCTGCTGCTTCCATCTGACAAGGAGCACAACCTTCTGACAGCAGCTTTCAACTTGCCTAAGAAAGAGCTTGGCCATTTAGATGTGCTGCAAACCCGTGTGTGTGTAAGGTGCAGGTGTCAGCTCCTGACAAAGTTGTTCTCCAGGTTCAGTTTCTATCTGCCAGACGCATTGGAAATGTTTTCCTCTGGCATTCGCAGCAAGAGTCGTAGATTGCTTAACTGAGGAGCTCTGAGAATGGAACGGCAAGAGGTGTTCCGCTTTCGTCATAAACAGTGCTCCAGAGCGCTTGGCAACGGGCACAACGAAACGTGTGTGCGGGATAGTGACCATTCACGCCTAGTGCTATCAATGCATGAGCACTGCCAAAAGGCCAAGGGAGGCGCTTACAATGCGGCTTGTGCGCAAAGCTTTCAGACTGACAGAGGATCGCATCTGTGGTAAGCCCGCTTGCTCATTTGACGTTAGCTGTCGCCTGCAAGAACTTCACCCACATCTGGTTTATGCTGCTACCTGTTGTTAGGCGACAACAAGGGCACATGTAGCAAATGCTTTTTCCTGTTTCATTTTGCTATGCCACGCTCTTCTGTGGCTCTTTAGTGCTTGCCAAACTGCTATGTGCGTGCTGCTGCTTCCATCTGACAAGGAGCACAACCTTCTGACAGCAGCTTTCAACTTGCCTAAGAAAGAGCTTGGCCATTTAGATGTGCTGCAAACCCATGTGTGTGTAAGGTGCAGGTGCCAGCTCCTGACAAAGTTGTTCTCCAGGTTCAGTTTCTATCTGCCAGACGCATTGGAAATGTTTTCCTCTGGCATTCGCAGCAAGAGTCGCAGATTGCTTAACTCAGGAGCTCTGAGAATGGAACGGCAAGAGGTGTTCCGCTTTCGTCATAAACAGTGCTCCAGAGCGCTTGGCAACGGGCACAACGAAACGTGTGTGCGGCATAGTGACCATTCACGCCTAGTGCTCGCAATGCACGAGCACTGCCAAAAGGCCAAGGGAGGCGCTTAGAATCCGGCTTGTGCGCAAAGCTTTCAGACTGCCAGAGGACCGCATCTGTGGTAAGCCCGCTTGCTCATTTGACGTTAGCTGTCGCCTGCAAGAACTTCACCTGCATCTGGTTTATGCTGCTACCTGTTGTTAGGCGACAACAAGGGCACATGTAGCAAATGCTTTTTCCTGTTTCATTTTGCTAGGCCACACACTTCTGTGGCTCTTTAGTGCTTGCCAAACTGCTATGTGCGTGCTGCTGCTTCCATCTGACAAGGAGCACAACCTTCTGACAGCAGCTTTCAACTTGCCTAAGAAAGAGCTTGGCCATTTAGATGTGCTGCAAACCCGTGTGTGTGTAAGGTGCAGGTGCAAGCTCCTGACAAAGTTGTTCTCCAGGTTCAGTTTCTATCTGCCAGACGCATTGGAAATGTTTTCCTCTGGCATTCGCAGCAAGAGTCGTAGATTGCTTAACTGAAGAGGTCTGAGAATGGAACGGCAAGAGGTGTTCCGCTTTCGTCATAAACAGTGCTCCAGAGCGCTTGGCAACGGGCACAACGAAACGTGTGTGCGGGATAGTGACCATTCACGCCTAGTGCTCGCAATGCACGAGCACTGCCAAAAGGCCAAGGGAGGCGCTTAGAATCCGGCTTGTGCGCAAAGCTTTCAGACTGCCAGAGGATCGCATCTGTGGTAAGCCCGCTTGCTCATTTGACGTTAGCTGTCGCCTGCAAGAACTTCACCCGCATCTGTTTTATGCTGCTACCTGTTGTTAGGCGACAACAAGGGCACATGTAGCAAATGCTTTTTCCTGTTTCATTTTGCTAGGCCACACACTTCTGTGGCTCTTTAGTGCTTGCCAAACTGCTATGTGCGTGCTGCTGCTTCCATCTGACAAGGAGCACAACCTTCTGACAGCAGCTTTCAACTTGCCTAAGAAAGAGCTTGGCCATTTAGATGTGCTGCAAACCCGTGTGTGTGTAAGGTGCAGGTGCAAGCTCCTGACAAAGGTTTTCTCCAGGTTCAGTTTCTCCCTGCCAGACACATTGGAAATGTTTTCCTCTGGCATTCGCACCAACAGTCACAGATTGCTTAACTGAAGAGCTCTGAGAATGGAACGGCAAGAGGTGTTCCGCTTTCGTCATAAACAGTGCTCCAGAGCGCTTGGCAACGGGCACAACGAAACGTGTGTGTGGGATAGTGACCATTCACGCCTAGTGCTCGCAATGCATGAGCACTGCCAAAAGGCCAAGGGAGGCACTTGAAATCCGGCTTGTGCGCAAAGCTTTCAGACTGCCAGAGGACCGCAGCTGTGGTAATCCCGCTTGCTCATTTGACGTTAGCTGTCGCCTGCAAGAACGTCACCTGCATCTGGTTTATGCTGCTACCTGTTGTTAGGCGACAACAAGGGCACATGTAGCAAATGCTGTTTCCTGTTTCATTTTGCTAGGCCACACACTTCTGTGGCTCTTTAGTGCTTGCCAAACTGCTATGTGCGTGCTGCTGCTTCCATCTGACAAGGAGCACAACCTTCTGACAGCAGCTTTCAACTTGCCTAAGAAAGAGCTTGGCCATTTAGATGTGCTGCAAACTCGTGTGTGTGTAAGGTGCAGGTGCAAGCTCCTGACAAAGTTGTTCTCCAGGTTCAGTTTCTATCTGCCAGACACATTGGAAATGTTTTCCTCTGGCATTCGCAGCAAGAGTCGTAGATTGCTTAACTGAGGAGCTCTGAGAATGGAACGGCAAGAGGTGTTCCGCTTTCGTCATAAACAGTGCTCCAGAGCGCTTGGCAACGGGCACAACGAAACGTGTGTGCGGGATAGTGACCATTCACGCCTAGTGCTCGCAATGCACGAACACTGCCAAAAGGCCAAGGGAGGCGCTTAGCATGCGGCTTGTGCGCAAAGCTTTCAGACTGCCAGAGGACCGCATCTGTGGTAAGCCCGCTTGCTCATTTGACGTTAGCTGTCGCCTGCAAGAACTTCACCTGCATCTGGTTTATGCTGCTACCTGTTGTTCGGCGACAACAAGGGCACATGTAGCAAATGCTTTTTCCTGTTTCATTTTGCTAGGCCACACACTTCTGTGGCTCTTTAGTGCTTGCCAAACTGCTATGTGCGTGCTGCTGCTTCCATCTGACAAGGAGCACAACCTTCTGACAGCAGCTTTCAACTTGCCTAAGAAAGAGCTTGGCCATTTAGATGTGCTGCAAACCCGTGTGTGTGTAAGGTGCAGGTGCAAGCTCCTGACAAAGGTTTTCTCCAGGTTCAGTTTCTCCCTGCCAGACACATTGGAAATGTTTTCCTCTGGCATTCGCACCAACAGTTACAGATTGCTTAACTGAAGAGCTCTGAGAATAGAACGGCAAGAGGTGTTCCGCTTTCGTCATAAACAGTACTCCAGAGCGCTTGGCAACGGGCACAACGAAACGTGTGTGTGGGATAGTGACCATTCACGCCTAGTGCTCGCAATGCACGAACACTGCCAAAAGGCCAAGGGAGGCGCTTAGAATCCGGCTTGTGCGCAAAGCTTTCAGACTGCCAGAGGACCGCATCTGTGGTAAGCCCGCTTGCTCATTTGACGTTAGCTGTCGCCTGCAAGAACTTCACCCGCATCTGGTTTATGCTGCTACCTGTTGTTCGGCGACAACAAGGGCACATGTAGCAAATGCTTTTTCCTGTTTCATTTTGCTAGGCCACACTCTTCTGTGGCTCTTTAGTGCTTGCCAAACTCCTATGTGCGTGCTGCTGCTTCCATCTGACAAGGAGCACAACCTTCTGACAGCAGCTTTCAACTTGCCTAAGAAAGAGCTTGGCCATTTAGATGTGCTGCAAATCTGTGTGTGTGTAAGGTGCAGGTGCAAGCTCCTGACAAAGGTTTTCTCCAGGTTCAGTTTCTCCCTGCCAGACACATTGGAAATGTTTTCCTCTGGCATTCGCACCAACAGTTACAGATTGCTTAACTGAAGAGCTCTGAGAATAGAACGGCAAGAGGTGTTCCGCTTTCGTCATAAACAGTGCTCCAGAGCGCTTGGCAACGGGCACAACGAAACGTGTCTGTGGGATAGTGACCATTCACGCCTAGTGCTCGCAATGCATGAGCACTGCCAAAAAGCCAAGGGAGGCACTTGGAATCCGGCTTGAGTGCAAAGCTTTCAGACTGCCAGAGGACCGCATCTGTGGTAATCCCGCTTGCTCATTTGACGTTAGCTGTCGCCTGCAAGAACTTCACCCGCATCTGGTTTATGCTGCTACCTGTTGTTAGGCGACAACAAGGGCACATGTAGCAAATGCTTTTTCCTGTTTCATTTTGCTAGGCCACACACTTCTGTGGCTCTTTAGTGCTTGCCAAACTGCTATGTGCGTGCTGCTGCTTCCATCTGACAAGGAGCACAACCTTCTGACAGCAGCTTTCAACTTGCCTAAGAAAGAGCTTGGCCATTTAGATGTGCTGCAAACCCGTGTGTGTGTAAGGTGCAGGTGCAAGCTCCTGACAAAGTTGTTCTCCAGGTTCAGTTTCTATCTGCCAGACGCATTGGAAATGTTTTCCTCTGGCATTCGCACCAAGAGTCGTAGATTGCTTAACTGAGGAGCTCTGAGAATGGAACGGCAAGAGGTGTTCCGCTTTCGTCATAAACAGTGCTCCAGAGCGCTTGGCAACGGGCACAACGAAACGTGTGTGCGGGATAGTGACCATTCACGCCTAGTGCTCGCAATGCAGGAGCACTGCCAAAAGGCCAAGGGAGGCGCTTACAATCCGGCTTGTGCGCAAAGCTTTCAGACTGACAGAGGATCGCATCTGTGGTAAGCTCGCTTGCTCATTTGACGTTAGCTGTCGCCTGCAAGAACTTCACCCGCATCTGGTTTATGCTGCTACCTGTTGTTAGGCGACAACAAGGGCACATGTAGCAAATGCTTTTTCCTGTTTCATTTTGCTATGCCACGCTCTTCTGTGGCTCTTTAGTGCTTGCCAAACTGCTATGTGCGTGCTGCTGCTTCCATCTGAAAAGGAGCACAACCTTCTGACAGCAGCTTTCAACTTGCCTAAGAAAGAGCTTGGCCATTTAGATGTGCTGCAAACCCGTGTGTGTGTAAGGTGCAGGTGTCAGCTCCTGACAAAGTTGTTCTCCAGGTTCAGTTTCTATCTGCCAGACGCATTGGAAATGTTTTCCTCTGGCATTCGCAGCAAGAGTCGTAGATTGCTTAACTGAGGAGCTCTGAGAATGGAACGGCAAGAGGTGTTCCGCTTTCGTCATAAACAGTGCTCCAGAGCGCTTGGCAACGGGCACAACGAAACGTGTGTGTGGGATAGTGACCATTCACGCCTAGTGCTCGCAATGCACGAACACTGCCAAAAGGCCAAGGGAGGCGCTTAGAATCCGGCTTGTGCGCAAAGCTTTCAGACTGCCAGAGGACCGCATCTGTGGTAAGCCCGCTTGCTCATTTGACGTTAGCTGTCGCCTGCAAGAACTTCACCCGCATCTGGTTTATGCTGCTACCTGTTGTTAGGCGACAACAAGGGCACATGTAGCAAATGCTTTTTCCTGTTTCATTTTGCTATGCCACGCTCTTCTGTGGCTCTTTAGTGCTTGCCAAACTGCTATGTGCGTGCTGCTGCTTCCATCTGAAAAGGAGCACAACCTTCTGACAGCAGCTTTCAACTTGCCTAAGAAAGAGCTTGGCCATTTAGATGTGCTGCAAATCTGTGTGTGTGTAAGGTGCAGGTGCAAGCACCTGACAAAGGTTTTCTCCAGGTTCAGTTTCTCCCTGCCAGACACATTGGAAATGTTTTCCTCTGGCATTCGCACCAACAGTTACATATTGCTTAACTGAAGAGCTCTGAGAATAGAACGGCAAGAGGTGTTCCGCTTTCGTCATAAACAGTACTCCAGAGCGCTTGGCAACGGGCACAACGAAACGTGTGTGTGGGATAGTGACCATTCACGCCTAGTGCTCGCAATGCACGAACACTGCCAAAAGGCCAAGGGAGGCGCTTAGAATCCGGCTTGTGCGCAAAGCTTTCAGACTGCCAGAGGACCGCATCTGTGGTAAGCCCGCTTGCTCATTTGACGTTAGCTGTCGCCTGCAAGAACTTCACCCGCATCTGGTTTATGCTGCTACCTGTTGTTCGGCGACAACAAGGGCACATGTAGCAAATGCTTTTTCCTGTTTCATTTTGCTAGGCCACACTCTTCTGTGGCTCTTTAGTGCTTGCCAAACTCCTATGTGCGTGCTGCTGCTTCCATCTGACAAGGAGCACAACCTTCTGACAGCAGCTTTCAACTTGCCTAAGAAAGAGCTTGGCCATTTAGATGTGCTGCAAATCTGTGTGTGTGTAAGGTGCAGGTGTCAGCTCCTGACAAAGTTGTTCTCCAGGTTCAGTTTCTATCTGCCAGACGCATTGGAAATGTTTTCCTCTGGCATTCGCAGCAAGAGTCGTAGATTGCTTAACTGAGGAGCTCTGAGAATGGAACGGCAAGAGGTGTTCCGCTTTCGTCATAAACAGTGCTCCAGAGCGCTTGGCAACGGGCACAACGAAACGTGTGTGCGGGATAGTGACCATTCACGCCTAGTGCTATCAATGCATGAGCACTGCCAAAAGGCCAAGGGAGGCGCTTACAATGCGGCTTGTGCGCAAAGCTTTCAGACTGACAGAGGATCGCATCTGTGGTAAGCCCGCTTGCTCATTTGACGTTAGCTGTCGCCTGCAAGAACTTCACCCGCATCTGGTTTATGCTGCTACCTGTTGTTAGGCGACAACAAGGGCACATGTAGCAAATGCTTTTTCCTGTTTCATTTTGCTATGCCACGCTCTTCTGTGGCTCTTTAGTGCTTGCCAAACTGCTATGTGCGTGCTGCTGCTTCCATCTGACAAGGAGCACAACCTTCTGACAGCAGCTTTCAACTTGCCTAAGAAAGAGCTTGGCCATTTAGATGTGCTGCAAACCCATGTGTGTGTAAGGTGCAGGTGCCAGCTCCTGACAAAGTTGTTCTCCAGGTTCAGTTTCTATCTGCCAGACGCATTGGAAATGTTTTCCTCTGGCATTCGCAGCAAGAGTCGCAGATTGCTTAACTCAGGAGCTCTGAGAATGGAACGGCAAGAGGTGTTCCGCTTTCGTCATAAACAGTGCTCCAGAGCGCTTGGCAACGGGCACAACGAAACGTGTGTGCGGGATAGTGACCATTCACGCCTAGTGCTCGCAATGCACGAGCACTGCCAAAAGGCCAAGGGAGGCGCTTAGAATCCGGCTTGTGCGCAAAGCTTTCAGACTGCCAGAGGACCGCATCTGTGGTAAGCCCGCTTGCTCATTTGACGTTAGCTGTCGCCTGCAAGAACTTCACCCGCATCTGGTTTATGCTGCTACCTGTTGTTAGGCGACAACAAGGGCACATGTAGCAAATGCTTTTTCCTGTTTCATTTTGCTAGGCCACACTCTTCTGTGGCTCTTTAGTGCTTGCCAAACTGCTATGTGCGTGCTGCTGCTTCCATCTGACAAGGAGCACAACCTTCTGACAGCAGCTTTCAACTTGCCTAAGAAAGAGCTTGGCCATTTAGATGTGCTGCAAATCTGTGTGAGTGTAAGGTGCAGGTGCAAGCTCCTGACAAAGTTGTTCTCCAGGTTCAGTTTCTCCCTGCCAGACACATTGGAAATGTTTTCCTCTGGCATTCGCACCAACAGTCACAGATTGCTTAACTGAAGAGCTCTGAGAATGGAACGGCAAGAGGTGTTCCGCTTTCGTCATAAACAGTGCTCCAGAGCGCTTGGCAACGGGCACAACGAAACGTGTGTGTGGGATAGTGACCATTCACGCCTAGTGCTCGCAATGCACGAACACTGCCAAAAGGCCAAGGGAGGCGCTTAGAATCCGGCTTGTGCGCAAAGCTTTCAGACTGCCAGAGGACCGCAGCTGTGGTAAGCCCGCTTGCTCATTTGACGTTAGCTGTCGCCTGCAAGAACTTCACCCGCATCTGGTTTATGCTGCTACCTGTTGTTAGGCGACAACAAGGGCACATGTAGCAAATGCTTTTTCCTGTTTCATTTTGCTATGCCACGCTCTTCTGTGGCTCTTTAGTGCTTGCCAAACTGCTATGTGCGTGCTGCTGCTTCCATCTGAAAAGGAGCACAACCTTCTGACAGCAGCTTTCAACTTGCCTAAGAAAGAGCTTGGCCATTTAGATGTGCTGCAAACCCGTGTGTGTGTAAGGTGCAGGTGCCAGCTCCTGACAAAGTTGTTCTCCGGGTTAAGTTTCTATCTGCCAGACGCATTGGAAATGTTTTCCTCTGGCATTCGCAGCAAGAGTCGCAGATTGCTTAACTGAGGAGCTCTGAGAATGGAACGGCAAGAGGTGTTCCGCTTTCGTCATAAACAGTGCTCCAGAGCGCTTGGCAACGGGCACAACGAAACGTGTGTGTGGGATAGTGACCATTCACGCCTAGTGCTCGCAATGCATGAGCACTGCCAAAAGGCCAAGGGAGGCACTTGAAATCCGGCTTGTGCGCAAAGCTTTCAGACTGCCAGAGGACCGCAGCTGTGGTAATCCCGCTTGCTCATTTGACGTTAGCTGTCGCCTGCAAGAACGTCACCTGCATCTGGTTTATGCTGCTACCTGTTGTTAGGCGACAACAAGGGCACATGTAGCAAATGCTGTTTCCTGTTTCATTTTGCTAGGCCACACACTTCTGTGGCTCTTTAGTGCTTGCCAAACTGCTATGTGCGTGCTGCTGCTTCCATCTGACAAGGAGCACAACCTTCTGACAGCAGCTTTCAACTTGCCTAAGAAAGAGCTTGGCCATTTAGATGTGCTGCAAACTCGTGTGTGTGTAAGGTGCAGGTGCAAGCTCCTGACAAAGTTGTTCTCCAGGTTCAGTTTCTATCTGCCAGACGCCTTGGAAATGTTTTCCTCTGGCATTCGCAGCAAGAGTCGTAGATTGCTTAACTGAGGAGCTCTGAGAATGGAACGGCAAGAGGTGTTCCGCTTTCGTCATAAACAGTGCTCCAGAGCGCTTGGCAACGGGCACAACGAAACGTGTGTGCGGGATAGTGACCATTCACGCCTAGTGCTCGCAATGCACGAACACTGCCAAAAGGCCAAGGGAGGCGCTTAGCATGCGGCTTGTGCGCAAAGCTTTCAGACTGCCAGAGGACCGCAGCTGTGGTAAGCCCGCTTGCTCATTTGACGTTAGCTGTCGCCTGCAAGAACTTCACCTGCATCTGGTTTATGCTGCTACCTGTTGTTCGGCGACAACAAGGGCACATGTAGCAAATGCTTTTTCCTGTTTCATTTTGCTAGGCCACACTCTTCTGTGGCTCTTTAGTGCTTGCCAAACTGCTATGTGCGTGCTGCTGCTTCCATCTGACAAGGAGCACAACCTTCTGACAGCAGCTTTCAACTTGCCTAAGAAAGAGCTTGGCCATTTAGATGTGCTGCAAATCTGTGTGAGTGTAAGGTGCAGGTGCAAGCTCCTGACAAAGTTGTTCTCCAGGTTCAGTTTCTCCCTGCCAGACACATTGGAAATGTTTTCCTCTGGCATTCGCACCAACAGTCACAGATTGCTTAACTGAAGAGCTCTGAGAATGGAACGGCAAGAGGTGTTCCGCTTTCGTCATAAACAGTGCTCCAGAGCGCTTGGCAACGGGCACAACGAAACGTGTGTGTGGGATAGTGACCATTCACGCCTAGTGCTCGCAATGCACAAACACTGCCAAAAGGCCAAGGGAGGCGCTTAGAATCCGGCTTGTGCGCAAAGCTTTCAGACTGCCAGAGGACCGCAGCTGTGGTAAGCCCGCTTGCTCATTTGACGTTAGCTGTCGCCTGCAAGAACTTCACCCGCATCTGGTTTATGCTGCTACCTGTTGTTCGGCGACAACAAGGGCACATGTAGCAAATGCTTTTTCCTGTTTCATTTTGCTAGACCACGCTCTTCTGTGGCTCTTTAGTGCTTGCCAAACTGCTATGTGCGTGCTGCTGCTTCCATCTGACAAGGAGCACAACCTTCTGACAGCAGCTTTCAACTTGCCTAAGAAAGAGCTTGGCCTTTTAGATGTGCTGCAAACCCGTGTGTGTGTAAGGTGCAGGTGCAAGCTCCTGACAAAGTTGTTCTCCAGGTTCAGTTTCTATCTGCCAGACGCATTGGAAATGTTTTCCTCTGGCATTCGCAGCAAGAGTCGTAGATTGCTTAACTGAAGAGCTCTGAGAATGGAACGGCAAGAGGTGTTCCGCTTTCGTCATAAACAGTGCTCCAGAGCGCTTGGCAACGGGCACAATGAAACGTGTGTGCGGGATAGTGACCATTCACGCCTAGTGCTCGCAATGCAGGAGCACTGCCAAAAGGCCAAGGGAGGCGCTTACAATCCGGCTTGTGCGCAAAGCTTTCAGACTGACAGAGGATCGCATCTGTGGTAAGCCCGCTTGCTCATTTGACGTTAGCTGTCGCCTGCAAGAACTTCACCCGCATCTGGTTTATGCTGCTACCTGTTGTTAGGCGACAACAAGGGCACATGTAGCAAATGCTTTTTCCTGTTTCATTTTGCTATGCCACGCTCTTCTGTGGCTCTTTAGTGCTTGCCAAACTGCTATGTGCGTGCTGCTGCTTCCATCTGACAAGGAGCACAACCTTCTGACAGCAGCTTTCAACTTGCCTAAGAAAGAGCTTGGCCATTTAGATGTGCTGCAAACCCATGTGTGTGTAAGGTGCAGGTGCCAGCTCCTGACAAAGTTGTTCTCCAGGTTCAGTTTCTATCTGCCAGACGCATTGGAAATGTTTTCCTCTGGCATTCGCAGCAAGAGTCGCAGATTGCTTAACTGAGGAGCTCTGAGAATGGAACGGCAAGAGGTGTTCCGCTTTCGTCATAAACAGTGCTCCAGAGCGCTTGGCAACGGGCACAACGAAACGTGTGTGCGGGATAGTGACCATTCACGCCTAGTGCTCGCAATGCACGAGCACTGCCAAAAGGCCAAGGGAGGCGCTTAGAATCCGGCTTGTGCGCAAAGCTTTCAGACTGCCAGAGGACCGCAGCTGTGGTAAGCCCGCTTGCTCATTTGACGTTAGCTGTCGCCTGCAAGAACTTCACCCGCATCTGTTTTATGCTGCTACCTGTTGTTAGGCGACAACAAGGGCACATGTAGCAAATGCTTTTTCCTGTTTCATTTTGCTAGGCCACACACTTCTGTGGCTCTTTAGTGCTTGCCAAACTGCTATGTGCGTGCTGCTGCTTCCATCTGACAAGGAGCACAACCTTCTGACAGCAGCTTTCAACTTGCCTAAGAAAGAGCTTGGCCATTTAGATGTGCTGCAAATCTGTGTGTGTGTAAGGTGCAGGTGCAAGCTCCTGACAAAGGTGTTCTCCAGGTTCAGTTTTTCCCTGCCAGACACATTGGAAATGTTTTCCTCTGGCATTCGCACCAACAGTTACAGATTGCTTAACTGAAGAGCTCTGAGAATAGAACGGCAAGAGGTGTTCCGCTTTCGTCATAAACAGTGCTCCAGAGCGCTTGGCAACGGGCACAACGAAACGTGTGTGTGGGATAGTGACCATTCACGCCTAGTGCTCGCAATGCATGAGCACTGCCAAAAAGCCAAGGGAGGCACTTGGAATCCGGCTTGAGTGCAAAGCTTTCAGACTGCCAGAGGACCGCATCTGTGGTAATCCCGCTTGCTCATTTGACGTTAGCTGTCGCCTGCAAGAACTTCACCCGCATCTGGTTTATGCTGCTACCTGTTGTTAGGCGACAACAAGGGCACATGTAGCAAATGCTTTTTCCTGTTTCATTTTGCTATGCCACGCTCTTCTGTGGCTCTTTAGTGCTTGCCAAACTGCTATGTGCGTGCTGCTGCTTCCATCTGACAAGGAGCACAACCTTCTGACAGCAGCTTTCAACTTGCCTAAGAAAGAGCTTGGCCATTTAGATGTGCTGCAAACCCATGTGTGTGTAAGGTGCAGGTGCCAGCTCCTGACAAAGTTGTTCTCCAGGTTCAGTTTCTATCTGCCAGACGCATTGGAAATGTTTTCCTCTGGCATTCGCAGCAAGAGACACAGATTGCTTAACTGAGGAGCTCTGAGAATGGAACGGCAAGAGGTGTTCCGCTTTCGTCATAAACAGTGCTCCAGAGCGCTTGGCAACGGGCACAACGAAACGTGTGTGCGGGATAGTGACCATTCACGCCTAGTGCTCGCAATGCACGAGCACTGCCAAAAGGCCAAGGGAGGCGCTTAGAATCCGGCTTGTGCGCAAAGCTTTCAGACTGCCAGAGGACCGCAGCTGTGGTAAGCCCGCTTGCTCATTTGACGTTAGCTGTCGCCTGCAAGAACTTCACCCGCATCTGTTTTATGCTGCTACCTGTTGTTAGGCGACAACAAGGGCACATGTAGCAAATGCTTTTTCCTGTTTCATTTTGCTAGGCCACACACTTCTGTGGCTCTTTAGTGCTTGCCAAACTGCTATGTGCGTGCTGCTGCTTCCATCTGACAAGGAGCACAACCTTCTGACAGCAGCTTTCAACTTGCCTAAGAAAGAGCTTGGCCATTTAGATGTGCTGCAAACCCGTGTGTGTGTAAGGTGCAGGTGCAAGCTCCTGACAAAGGTTTTCTCCAGGTTCAGTTTCTCCCTGCCAGACACATTGGAAATGTTTTCCTCTGGCATTCGCACCAACAGTTACAGATTGCTTAACTGAAGAGCTCTGAGAATAGAACGGCAAGAGGTGTTCCGCTTTCGTCATAAACAGTACTCCAGAGCGCTTGGCAACGGGCACAACGAAACGTGTGTGTGGGATAGTGACCATTCACGCCTAGTGCTCGCAATGCACGAACACTGCCAAAAGGCCAAGGGAGGCGCTTAGAATCCGGCTTGTGCGCAAAGCTTTCAGACTGCCAGAGGACCGCATCTGTGGTAAGCCCGCTTGCTCATTTGACGTTAGCTGTCGCCTGCAAGAACTTCACCTGCATCTGGTTTATGCTGCTACCTGTTGTTCGGCGACAACAAGGGCACATGTAGCAAATGCTTTTTCCTGTTTCATTTTGCTAGGCCACACTCTTCTGTGGCTCTTTAGTGCTTGCCAAACTCCTATGTGCGTGCTGCTGCTTCCATCTGACAAGGAGCACAACCTTCTGACAGCAGCTTTCAACTTGCCTAAGAAAGAGCTTGGCCATTTAGATGTGCTGCAAATCTGTGTGTGTGTAAGGTGCAGGTGCAAGCTCCTGACAAAGGTTTTCTCCAGGTTCAGTTTCTCCCTGCCAGACACATTGGAAATGTTTTCCTCTGGCATTCGCACCAACAGTTACAGATTGCTTAACTGAAGAGCTCTGAGAATAGAACGGCAAGAGGTGTTCCGCTTTCGTCATAAACAGTGCTCCAGAGCGCTTGGCAACGGGCACAACGAAACGTGTGTGTGGGATAGTGACCATTCACGCCTAGTGCTCGCAATGCATGAGCACTGCCAAAAAGCCAAGGGAGGCACTTGGAATCCGGCTTGAGTGCAAAGCTTTCAGACTGCCAGAGGACCGCATCTGTGGTAATCCCGCTTGCTCATTTGACGTTAGCTGTCGCCTGCAAGAACTTCACCCGCATCTGGTTTATGCTGCTACCTGTTGTTAGGCGACAACAAGGGCACATGTAGCAAATGCTTTTTCCTGTTTCATTTTGCTAGGCCACACACTTCTGTGGCTCTTTAGTGCTTGCCAAACTGCTATGTGCGTGCTGCTGCTTCCATCTGACAAGGAGCACAACCTTCTGACAGCAGCTTTCAACTTGCCTAAGAAAGAGCTTGGCCATTTAGATGTGCTGCAAACCCGTGTGTGTGTAAGGTGCAGGTGCAAGCTCCTGACAAAGTTGTTCTCCAGGTTCAGTTTCTATCTGCCAGACGCATTGGAAATGTTTTCCTCTGGCATTCGCACCAAGAGTCGTAGATTGCTTAACTGAGGAGCTCTGAGAATGGAACGGCAAGAGGTGTTCCGCTTTCGTCATAAACAGTGCTCCAGAGCGCTTGGCAACGGGCACAACGAAACGTGTGTGCGGGATAGTGACCATTCACGCCTAGTGCTCGCAATGCAGGAGCACTGCCAAAAGGCCAAGGGAGGCGCTTACAATCCGGCTTGTGCGCAAAGCTTTCAGACTGACAGAGGATCGCATCTGTGGTAAGCTCGCTTGCTCATTTGACGTTAGCTGTCGCCTGCAAGAACTTCACCCGCATCTGGTTTATGCTGCTACCTGTTGTTAGGCGACAACAAGGGCACATGTAGCAAATGCTTTTTCCTGTTTCATTTTGCTATGCCACGCTCTTCTGTGGCTCTTTAGTGCTTGCCAAACTGCTATGTGCGTGCTGCTGCTTCCATCTGAAAAGGAGCACAACCTTCTGACAGCAGCTTTCAACTTGCCTAAGAAAGAGCTTGGCCATTTAGATGTGCTGCAAACCCGTGTGTGTGTAAGGTGCAGGTGTCAGCTCCTGACAAAGTTGTTCTCCAGGTTCAGTTTCTATCTGCCAGACGCATTGGAAATGTTTTCCTCTGGCATTCGCAGCAAGAGTCGCAGATTGCTTAACTGAGGAGCTCTGAGAATGGAACGGCAAGAGGTGTTCCGCTTTCGTCATAAACAGTGCTCCAGAGCGCTTGGCAACGGGCACAACGAAACGTGTGTGTGGGATAGTGACCATTCACGCCTAGTGCCCGCAATGCATGAGCACTGCCAAAAGGCCAAGGGAGGCACTTGGAATCCGGCTTGAGTGCAAAGCTTTCAGACTGCCAGAGGACCGCATCTGTGGTAATCCCGCTTGCTCATTTGACGTTAGCTGTCGCCTGCAAGAACTTCACCCGCATCTGGTTTATGCTGCTACCTGTTGTTAGGCGACAACAAGGGCACATGTAGCAAATGCTTTTTCCTGTTTCATTTTGCTAGGCCACACACTTCTGTGGCTCTTTAGTGCTTGCCAAACTGCTATGTGCGTGCTGCTGCTTCCATCTGACAAGGAGCACAACCTTCTGACAGCAGCTTTCAACTTGCCTAAGAAAGAGCTTGGCCATTTAGATGTGCTGCAAACCCATGTGTGTGTAAGGTGCAGGTGCCAGCTCCTGACAAAGTTGTTCTCCAGGTTCAGTTTCTCCCTGCCAGACACATTGGAAATGTTTTCCTCTGGCATTCGCACCAACAGTCACAGATTGCTTAACTGAAGAGCTCTGAGAATGGAACGGCAAGAGGTGTTCCGCTTTCGTCATAAACAGTGCTCCAGAGCGCTTGGCAACGGGCACAACGAAACGTGTGTGTGGGATAGTGACCATTCACGCCTAGTGCTCGCAATGCACGAACACTGCCAAAAGGCCAAGGGAGGCGCTTAGAATCCGGCTTGTGCGCAAAGCTTTCAGACTGCCAGAGGACCGCATCTGTGGTAAGCCCGCTTGCTCATTTGACGTTAGCTGTCGCCTGCAAGAACTTCACCCGCATCTGGTTTATGCTGCTACCTGTTGTTAGGCGACAACAAGGGCACATGTAGCAAATGCTTTTTCCTGTTTCATTTTGCTATACCACGCTCTTCTGTGGCTCTTTAGTGCTTGCCAAACTGCTATGTGCGTGCTGCTGCTTCCATCTGAAAAGGAGCACAACCTTCTGACAGCAGCTTTCAACTTGCCTAAGAAAGAGCTTGGCCATTTAGATGTGCTGCAAATCTGTGTGTGTGTAAGGTGCAGGTGCAAGCACCTGACAAAGGTTTTCTCCAGGTTCAGTTTCTCCCTGCCAGACACATTGGAAATGTTTTCCTCTGGCATTCGCACCAACAGTTACATATTGCTTAACTGAAGAGCTCTGAGAATAGAACGGCAAGAGGTGTTCCGCTTTCGTCATAAACAGTACTCCAGAGCGCTTGGCAACGGGCACAACGAAACGTGTCTGTGGGATAGTGACCATTCACGCCTAGTGCTCGCAATGCACGAACACTGCCAAAAGGCCAAGGGAGGCGCTTAGAATCCGGCTTGTGCGCAAAGCTTTCAGACTGCCAGAGGACCGCATCTGTGGTAAGCCCGCTTGCTCATTTGACGTTAGCTGTCGCCTGCAAGAACTTCACCCGCATCTGGTTTATGCTGCTACCTGTTGTTCGGCGACAACAAGGGCACATGTAGCAAATGCTTTTTCCTGTTTCATTTTGCTAGGCCACACTCTTCTGTGGCTCTTTAGTGCTTGCCAAACTCCTATGTGCGTGCTGCTGCTTCCATCTGACAAGGAGCACAACCTTCTGACAGCAGCTTTCAACTTGCCTAAGAAAGAGCTTGGCCATTTAGATGTGCTGCAAATCTGTGTGTGTGTAAGGTGCAGGTGTCAGCTCCTGACAAAGTTGTTCTCCAGGTTCAGTTTCTATCTGCCAGACGCATTGGAAATGTTTTCCTCTGGCATTCGCAGCAAGAGTCGTAGATTGCTTAACTGAGGAGCTCTGAGAATGGAACGGCAAGAGGTGTTCCGCTTTCGTCATAAACAGTGCTCCAGAGCGCTTGGCAACGGGCACAATGAAACGTGTGTGCGGGATAGTGACCATTCACGCCTAGTGCTCGCAATGCAGGAGCACTGCCAAAAGGCCAAGGGAGGCGCTTACAATCCGGCTTGTGCGCAAAGCTTTCAGACTGACAGAGGATCGCATCTGTGGTAAGCCCGCTTGCTCATTTGACGTTAGCTGTCGCCTGCAAGAACTTCACCCGCATCTGGTTTATGCTGCTACCTGTTGTTAGGCGACAACAAGGGCACATGTAGCAAATGCTTTTTCCTGTTTCATTTTGCTATGCCACGCTCTTCTGTGGCTCTTTAGTGCTTGCCAAACTGCTATGTGCGTGCTGCTGCTTCCATCTGACAAGGAGCACAACCTTCTGACAGCAGCTTTCAACTTGCCTAAGAAAGAGCTTGGCCATTTAGATGTGCTGCAAACCCATGTGTGTGTAAGGTGCAGGTGCCAGCTCCTGACAAAGTTGTTCTCCAGGTTCAGTTTCTATCTGCCAGACGCATTGGAAATGTTTTCCTCTGGCATTCGCAGCAAGAGTCGCAGATTGCTTAACTGAGGAGCTCTGAGAATGGAACGGCAAGAGGTGTTCCGCTTTCGTCATAAACAGTGCTCCAGAGCGCTTGGCAACGGGCACAACGAAACGTGTGTGCGGGATAGTGACCATTCACGCCTAGTGCTCGCAATGCACGAGCACTGCCAAAAGGCCAAGGGAGGCGCTTAGAATCCGGCTTGTGCGCAAAGCTTTCAGACTGCCAGAGGACCGCAGCTGTGGTAAGCCCGCTTGCTCATTTGACGTTAGCTGTCGCCTGCAAGAACTTCACCCGCATCTGGTTTATGCTGCTACCTGTTGTTAGGCGACAACAAGGGCACATGTAGCAAATGCTTTTTCCTGTTTCATTTTGCTAGGCCACACACTTCTGTGGCTCTTTAGTGCTTGCCAAACTGCTATGTGCGTGCTGCTGCTTCCATCTGACAAGGAGCACAACCTTCTGACAGCAGCTTTCAACTTGCCTAAGAAAGAGCTTGGCCATTTAGATGTGCTGCAAATCTGTGTGTGTGTAAGGTGCAGGTGCAAGCTCCTGACAAAGGTGTTCTCCAGGTTCAGTTTTTCCCTGCCAGACACATTGGAAATGTTTTCCTCTGGCATTCGCACCAACAGTTACAGATTGCTTAACTGAAGAGCTCTGAGAATAGAACGGCAAGAGGTGTTCCGCTTTCGTCATAAACAGTGCTCCAGAGCGCTTGGCAACGGGCACAACGAAACGTGTGTGTGGGATAGTGACCATTCACGCCTAGTGCTCGCAATGCATGAGCACTGCCAAAAAGCCAAGGGAGGCACTTGGAATCCGGCTTGAGTGCAAAGCTTTCAGACTGCCAGAGGACCGCATCTGTGGTAATCCCGCTTGCTCATTTGACGTTAGCTGTCGCCTGCAAGAACTTCACCCGCATCTGGTTTATGCTGCTACCTGTTGTTAGGCGACAACAAGGGCACATGTAGCAAATGCTTTTTCCTGTTTCATTTTGCTATGCCACGCTCTTCTGTGGCTCTTTAGTGCTTGCCAAACTGCTATGTGCGTGCTGCTGCTTCCATCTGACAAGGAGCACAACCTTCTGACAGCAGCTTTCAACTTGCCTAAGAAAGAGCTTGGCCATTTAGATGTGCTGCAAACCCATGTGTGTGTAAGGTGCAGGTGCCAGCTCCTGACAAAGTTGTTCTCCAGGTTCAGTTTCTATCTGCCAGACGCATTGGAAATGTTTTCCTCTGGCATTCGCAGCAAGAGACACAGATTGCTTAACTGAGGAGCTCTGAGAATGGAACGGCAAGAGGTGTTCCGCTTTCGTCATAAACAGTGCTCCAGAGCGCTTGGCAACGGGCACAACGAAACGTGTGTGCGGGATAGTGACCATTCACGCCTAGTGCTCGCAATGCACGAGCACTGCCAAAAGGCCAAGGGAGGCGCTTAGAATCCGGCTTGTGCGCAAAGCTTTCAGACTGCCAGAGGACCGCAGCTGTGGTAAGCCCGCTTGCTCATTTGACGTTAGCTGTCGCCTGCAAGAACTTCACCCGCATCTGTTTTATGCTGCTACCTGTTGTTAGGCGACAACAAGGGCACATGTAGCAAATGCTTTTTCCTGTTTCATTTTGCTAGGCCACACACTTCTGTGGCTCTTTAGTGCTTGCCAAACTGCTATGTGCGTGCTGCTGCTTCCATCTGACAAGGAGCACAACCTTCTGACAGCAGCTTTCAACTTGCCTAAGAAAGAGCTTGGCCATTTAGATGTGCTGCAAACCCGTGTGTGTGTAAGGTGCAGGTGCAAGCTCCTGACAAAGGTTTTCTCCAGGTTCAGTTTCTCCCTGCCAGACACATTGGAAATGTTTTCCTCTGGCATTCGCACCAACAGTTACAGATTGCTTAACTGAAGAGCTCTGAGAATAGAACGGCAAGAGGTGTTCCGCTTTCGTCATAAACAGTACTCCAGAGCGCTTGGCAACGGGCACAACGAAACGTGTGTGTGGGATAGTGACCATTCACGCCTAGTGCTCGCAATGCACGAACACTGCCAAAAGGCCAAGGGAGGCGCTTAGAATCCGGCTTGTGCGCAAAGCTTTCAGACTGCCAGAGGACCGCATCTGTGGTAAGCCCGCTTGCTCATTTGACGTTAGCTGTCGCCTGCAAGAACTTCACCCGCATCTGGTTTATGCTGCTACCTGTTGTTCGGCGACAACAAGGGCACATGTAGCAAATGCTTTTTCCTGTTTCATTTTGCTAGGCCACACTCTTCTGTGGCTCTTTAGTGCTTGCCAAACTCCTATGTGCGTGCTGCTGCTTCCATCTGACAAGGAGCACAACCTTCTGACAGCAGCTTTCAACTTGCCTAAGAAAGAGCTTGGCCATTTAGATGTGCTGCAAATCTGTGTGTGTGTAAGGTGCAGGTGCAAGCTCCTGACAAAGGTTTTCTCCAGGTTCAGTTTCTCCCTGCCAGACACATTGGAAATGTTTTCCTCTGGCATTCGCACCAACAGTTACAGATTGCTTAACTGAAGAGCTCTGAGAATAGAACGGCAAGAGGTGTTCCGCTTTCGTCATAAACAGTGCTCCAGAGCGCTTGGCAACGGGCACAACGAAACGTGTGTGTGGGATAGTGACCATTCACGCCTAGTGCTCGCAATGCATGAGCACTGCCAAAAAGCCAAGGGAGGCACTTGGAATCCGGCTTGAGTGCAAAGCTTTCAGACTGCCAGAGGACCGCATCTGTGGTAATCCCGCTTGCTCATTTGACGTTAGCTGTCGCCTGCAAGAACTTCACCCGCATCTGGTTTATGCTGCTACCTGTTGTTAGGCGACAACAAGGGCACATGTAGCAAATGCTTTTTCCTGTTTCATTTTGCTAGGCCACACACTTCTGTGGCTCTTTAGTGCTTGCCAAACTGCTATGTGCGTGCTGCTGCTTCCATCTGACAAGGAGCACAACCTTCTGACAGCAGCTTTCAACTTGCCTAAGAAAGAGCTTGGCCATTTAGATGTGCTGCAAACCCGTGTGTGTGTAAGGTGCAGGTGCAAGCTCCTGACAAAGTTGTTCTCCAGGTTCAGTTTCTATCTGCCAGACGCATTGGAAATGTTTTCCTCTGGCATTCGCACCAAGAGTCGTAGATTGCTTAACTGAGGAGCTCTGAGAATGGAACGGCAAGAGGTGTTCCGCTTTCGTCATAAACAGTGCTCCAGAGCGCTTGGCAACGGGCACAACGAAACGTGTGTGCGGGATAGTGACCATTCACGCCTAGTGCTCGCAATGCAGGAGCACTGCCAAAAGGCCAAGGGAGGCGCTTACAATCCGGCTTGTGCGCAAAGCTTTCAGACTGACAGAGGATCGCATCTGTGGTAAGCTCGCTTGCTCATTTGACGTTAGCTGTCGCCTGCAAGAACTTCACCCGCATCTGGTTTATGCTGCTACCTGTTGTTAGGCGACAACAAGGGCACATGTAGCAAATGCTTTTTCCTGTTTCATTTTGCTATGCCACGCTCTTCTGTGGCTCTTTAGTGCTTGCCAAACTGCTATGTGCGTGCTGCTGCTTCCATCTGAAAAGGAGCACAACCTTCTGACAGCAGCTTTCAACTTGCCTAAGAAAGAGCTTGGCCATTTAGATGTGCTGCAAACCCGTGTGTGTGTAAGGTGCAGGTGTCAGCTCCTGACAAAGTTGTTCTCCAGGTTCAGTTTCTATCTGCCAGACGCATTGGAAATGTTTTCCTCTGGCATTCGCAGCAAGAGTCGCAGATTGCTTAACTGAGGAGCTCTGAGAATGGAACGGCAAGAGGTGTTCCGCTTTCGTCATAAACAGTGCTCCAGAGCGCTTGGCAACGGGCACAACGAAACGTGTGTGTGGGATAGTGACCATTCACGCCTAGTGCCCGCAATGCATGAGCACTGCCAAAAGGCCAAGGGAGGCACTTGGAATCCGGCTTGAGTGCAAAGCTTTCAGACTGCCAGAGGACCGCATCTGTGGTAATCCCGCTTGCTCATTTGACGTTAGCTGTCGCCTGCAAGAACTTCACCCGCATCTGGTTTATGCTGCTACCTGTTGTTAGGCGACAACAAGGGCACATGTAGCAAATGCTTTTTCCTGTTTCATTTTGCTAGGCCACACACTTCTGTGGCTCTTTAGTGCTTGCCAAACTGCTATGTGCGTGCTGCTGCTTCCATCTGACAAGGAGCACAACCTTCTGACAGCAGCTTTCAACTTGCCTAAGAAAGAGCTTGGCCATTTAGATGTGCTGCAAACCCATGTGTGTGTAAGGTGCAGGTGCCAGCTCCTGACAAAGTTGTTCTCCAGGTTCAGTTTCTCCCTGCCAGACACATTGGAAATGTTTTCCTCTGGCATTCGCACCAACAGTCACAGATTGCTTAACTGAAGAGCTCTGAGAATGGAACGGCAAGAGGTGTTCCGCTTTCGTCATAAACAGTGCTCCAGAGCGCTTGGCAACGGGCACAACGAAACGTGTGTGTGGGATAGTGACCATTCACGCCTAGTGCTCGCAATGCACGAACACTGCCAAAAGGCCAAGGGAGGCGCTTAGAATCCGGCTTGTGCGCAAAGCTTTCAGACTGCCAGAGGACCGCATCTGTGGTAAGCCCGCTTGCTCATTTGACGTTAGCTGTCGCCTGCAAGAACTTCACCCGCATCTGGTTTATGCTGCTACCTGTTGTTAGGCGACAACAAGGGCACATGTAGCAAATGCTTTTTCCTGTTTCATTTTGCTATGCCACGCTCTTCTGTGGCTCTTTAGTGCTTGCCAAACTGCTATGTGCGTGCTGCTGCTTCCATCTGAAAAGGAGCACAACCTTCTGACAGCAGCTTTCAACTTGCCTAAGAAAGAGCTTGGCCATTTAGATGTGCTGCAAATCTGTGTGTGTGTAAGGTGCAGGTGCAAGCACCTGACAAAGGTTTTCTCCAGGTTCAGTTTCTCCCTGCCAGACACATTGGAAATGTTTTCCTCTGGCATTCGCACCAACAGTTACATATTGCTTAACTGAAGAGCTCTGAGAATAGAACGGCAAGAGGTGTTCCGCTTTCGTCATAAACAGTACTCCAGAGCGCTTGGCAACGGGCACAACGAAACGTGTCTGTGGGATAGTGACCATTCACGCCTAGTGCTCGCAATGCACGAACACTGCCAAAAGGCCAAGGGAGGCGCTTAGAATCCGGCTTGTGCGCAAAGCTTTCAGACTGCCAGAGGACCGCATCTGTGGTAAGCCCGCTTGCTCATTTGACGTTAGCTGTCGCCTGCAAGAACTTCACCCGCATCTGGTTTATGCTGCTACCTGTTGTTCGGCGACAACAAGGGCACATGTAGCAAATGCTTTTTCCTGTTTCATTTTGCTAGGCCACACTCTTCTGTGGCTCTTTAGTGCTTGCCAAACTCCTATGTGCGTGCTGCTGCTTCCATCTGACAAGGAGCACAACCTTCTGACAGCAGCTTTCAACTTGCCTAAGAAAGAGCTTGGCCATTTAGATGTGCTGCAAATCTGTGTGTGTGTAAGGTGCAGGTGTCAGCTCCTGACAAAGTTGTTCTCCAGGTTCAGTTTCTATCTGCCAGACGCATTGGAAATGTTTTCCTCTGGCATTCGCAGCAAGAGTCGTAGATTGCTTAACTGAGGAGCTCTGAGAATGGAACGGCAAGAGGTGTTCCGCTTTCGTCATAAACAGTGCTCCAGAGCGCTTGGCAACGGGCACAACGAAACGTGTGTGCGGGATAGTGACCATTCACGCCTAGTGCTATCAATGCATGAGCACTGCCAAAAGGCCAAGGGAGGCGCTTACAATGCGGCTTGTGCGCAAAGCTTTCAGACTGACAGAGGATCGCATCTGTGGTAAGCCCGCTTGCTCATTTGACGTTAGCTGTCGCCTGCAAGAACTTCACCCGCATCTGGTTTATGCTGCTACCTGTTGTTAGGCGACAACAAGGGCACATGTAGCAAATGCTTTTTCCTGTTTCATTTTGCTATGCCACGCTCTTCTGTGGCTCTTTAGTGCTTGCCAAACTGCTATGTGCGTGCTGCTGCTTCCATCTGACAAGGAGCACAACCTTCTGACAGCAGCTTTCAACTTGCCTAAGAAAGAGCTTGGCCATTTAGATGTGCTGCAAACCCATGTGTGTGTAAGGTGCAGGTGCCAGCTCCTGACAAAGTTGTTCTCCAGGTTCAGTTTCTATCTGCCAGACGCATTGGAAATGTTTTCCTCTGGCATTCGCAGCAAGAGTCGCAGATTGCTTAACTCAGGAGCTCTGAGAATGGAACGGCAAGAGGTGTTCCGCTTTCGTCATAAACAGTGCTCCAGAGCGCTTGGCAACGGGCACAACGAAACGTGTGTGCGGGATAGTGACCATTCACGCCTAGTGCTCGCAATGCACGAGCACTGCCAAAAGGCCAAGGGAGGCGCTTAGAATCCGGCTTGTGCGCAAAGCTTTCAGACTGCCAGAGGACCGCATCTGTGGTAAGCCCGCTTGCTCATTTGACGTTAGCTGTCGCCTGCAAGAACTTCACCTGCATCTGGTTTATGCTGCTACCTGTTGTTAGGCGACAACAAGGGCACATGTAGCAAATGCTTTTTCCTGTTTCATTTTGCTAGGCCACACTCTTCTGTGGCTCTTTAGTGCTTGCCAAACTGCTATGTGCGTGCTGCTGCTTCCATCTGACAAGGAGCACAACCTTCTGACAGCAGCTTTCAACTTGCCTAAGAAAGAGCTTGGCCATTTAGATGTGCTGCAAATCTGTGTGAGTGTAAGGTGCAGGTGCAAGCTCCTGACAAAGTTGTTCTCCAGGTTCAGTTTCTCCCTGCCAGACACATTGGAAATGTTTTCCTCTGGCATTCGCACCAACAGTCACAGATTGCTTAACTGAAGAGCTCTGAGAATGGAACGGCAAGAGGTGTTCCGCTTTCGTCATAAACAGTGCTCCAGAGCGCTTGGCAACGGGCACAACGAAACGTGTGTGTGGGATAGTGACCATTCACGCCTAGTGCTCGCAATGCACGAACACTGCCAAAAGGCCAAGGGAGGCGCTTAGAATCCGGCTTGTGCGCAAAGCTTTCAGACTGCCAGAGGACCGCAGCTGTGGTAAGCCCGCTTGCTCATTTGACGTTAGCTGTCGCCTGCAAGAACTTCACCCGCATCTGGTTTATGCTGCTACCTGTTGTTAGGCGACAACAAGGGCACATGTAGCAAATGCTTTTTCCTGTTTCATTTTGCTATGCCACGCTCTTCTGTGGCTCTTTAGTGCTTGCCAAACTGCTATGTGCGTGCTGCTGCTTCCATCTGAAAAGGAGCACAACCTTCTGACAGCAGCTTTCAACTTGCCTAAGAAAGAGCTTGGCCATTTAGATGTGCTGCAAACCCGTGTGTGTGTAAGGTGCAGGTGCCAGCTCCTGACAAAGTTGTTCTCCGGGTTAAGTTTCTATCTGCCAGACGCATTGGAAATGTTTTCCTCTGGCATTCGCAGCAAGAGTCGCAGATTGCTTAACTGAGGAGCTCTGAGAATGGAACGGCAAGAGGTGTTCCGCTTTCGTCATAAACAGTGCTCCAGAGCGCTTGGCAACGGGCACAACGAAACGTGTGTGTGGGATAGTGACCATTCACGCCTAGTGCTCGCAATGCATGAGCACTGCCAAAAGGCCAAGGGAGGCACTTGAAATCCGGCTTGTGCGCAAAGCTTTCAGACTGCCAGAGGACCGCAGCTGTGGTAATCCCGCTTGCTCATTTGACGTTAGCTGTCGCCTGCAAGAACGTCACCTGCATCTGGTTTATGCTGCTACCTGTTGTTAGGCGACAACAAGGGCACATGTAGCAAATGCTGTTTCCTGTTTCATTTTGCTAGGCCACACACTTCTGTGGCTCTTTAGTGCTTGCCAAACTGCTATGTGCGTGCTGCTGCTTCCATCTGACAAGGAGCACAACCTTCTGACAGCAGCTTTCAACTTGCCTAAGAAAGAGCTTGGCCATTTAGATGTGCTGCAAACTCGTGTGTGTGTAAGGTGCAGGTGCAAGCTCCTGACAAAGTTGTTCTCCAGGTTCAGTTTCTATCTGCCAGACGCCTTGGAAATGTTTTCCTCTGGCATTCGCAGCAAGAGTCGTAGATTGCTTAACTGAGGAGCTCTGAGAATGGAACGGCAAGAGGTGTTCCGCTTTCGTCATAAACAGTGCTCCAGAGCGCTTGGCAACGGGCACAACGAAACGTGTGTGCGGGATAGTGACCATTCACGCCTAGTGCTCGCAATGCACGAACACTGCCAAAAGGCCAAGGGAGGCGCTTAGCATGCGGCTTGTGCGCAAAGCTTTCAGACTGCCAGAGGACCGCAGCTGTGGTAAGCCCGCTTGCTCATTTGACGTTAGCTGTCGCCTGCAAGAACTTCACCTGCATCTGGTTTATGCTGCTACCTGTTGTTCGGCGACAACAAGGGCACATGTAGCAAATGCTTTTTCCTGTTTCATTTTGCTAGGCCACACTCTTCTGTGGCTCTTTAGTGCTTGCCAAACTGCTATGTGCGTGCTGCTGCTTCCATCTGACAAGGAGCACAACCTTCTGACAGCAGCTTTCAACTTGCCTAAGAAAGAGCTTGGCCATTTAGATGTGCTGCAAATCTGTGTGAGTGTAAGGTGCAGGTGCAAGCTCCTGACAAAGTTGTTCTCCAGGTTCAGTTTCTCCCTGCCAGACACATTGGAAATGTTTTCCTCTGGCATTCGCACCAACAGTCACAGATTGCTTAACTGAAGAGCTCTGAGAATGGAACGGCAAGAGGTGTTCCGCTTTCGTCATAAACAGTGCTCCAGAGCGCTTGGCAACGGGCACAACGAAACGTGTGTGTGGGATAGTGACCATTCACGCCTAGTGCTCGCAATGCACGAACACTGCCAAAAGGCCAAGGGAGGCGCTTAGAATCCGGCTTGTGCGCAAAGCTTTCAGACTGCCAGAGGACCGCAGCTGTGGTAAGCCCGCTTGCTCATTTGACGTTAGCTGTCGCCTGCAAGAACTTCACCCGCATCTGGTTTATGCTGCTACCTGTTGTTCGGCGACAACAAGGGCACATGTAGCAAATGCTTTTTCCTGTTTCATTTTGCTAGACCACGCTCTTCTGTGGCTCTTTAGTGCTTGCCAAACTGCTATGTGCGTGCTGCTGCTTCCATCTGACAAGGAGCACAACCTTCTGACAGCAGCTTTCAACTTGCCTAAGAAAGAGCTTGGCCTTTTAGATGTGCTGCAAACCCGTGTGTGTGTAAGGTGCAGGTGCAAGCTCCTGACAAAGTTGTTCTCCAGGTTCAGTTTCTATCTGCCAGACGCATTGGAAATGTTTTCCTCTGGCATTCGCAGCAAGAGTCGTAGATTGCTTAACTGAAGAGCTCTGAGAATGGAACGGCAAGAGGTGTTCCGCTTTCGTCATAAACAGTGCTCCAGAGCGCTTGGCAACGGGCACAATGAAACGTGTGTGCGGGATAGTGACCATTCACGCCTAGTGCTCGCAATGCAGGAGCACTGCCAAAAGGCCAAGGGAGGCGCTTACAATCCGGCTTGTGCGCAAAGCTTTCAGACTGACAGAGGATCGCATCTGTGGTAAGCCCGCTTGCTCATTTGACGTTAGCTGTCGCCTGCAAGAACTTCACCCGCATCTGGTTTATGCTGCTACCTGTTGTTAGGCGACAACAAGGGCACATGTAGCAAATGCTTTTTCCTGTTTCATTTTGCTATGCCACGCTCTTCTGTGGCTCTTTAGTGCTTGCCAAACTGCTATGTGCGTGCTGCTGCTTCCATCTGACAAGGAGCACAACCTTCTGACAGCAGCTTTCAACTTGCCTAAGAAAGAGCTTGGCCATTTAGATGTGCTGCAAACCCATGTGTGTGTAAGGTGCAGGTGCCAGCTCCTGACAAAGTTGTTCTCCAGGTTCAGTTTCTATCTGCCAGACGCATTGGAAATGTTTTCCTCTGGCATTCGCAGCAAGAGTCGCAGATTGCTTAACTCAGGAGCTCTGAGAATGGAACGGCAAGAGGTGTTCCGCTTTCGTCATAAACAGTGCTCCAGAGCGCTTGGCAACGGGCACAACGAAACGTGTGTGCGGGATAGTGACCATTCACGCCTAGTGCTCGCAATGCACGAGCACTGCCAAAAGGCCAAGGGAGGCGCTTAGAATCCGGCTTGTGCGCAAAGCTTTCAGACTGCCAGAGGACCGCAGCTGTGGTAAGCCCGCTTGCTCATTTGACGTTAGCTGTCGCCTGCAAGAACTTCACCCGCATCTGTTTTATGCTGCTACCTGTTGTTAGGCGACAACAAGGGCACATGTAGCAAATGCTTTTTCCTGTTTCATTTTGCTAGGCCACACACTTCTGTGGCTCTTTAGTGCTTGCCAAACTGCTATGTGCGTGCTGCTGCTTCCATCTGACAAGGAGCACAACCTTCTGACAGCAGCTTTCAACTTGCCTAAGAAAGAGCTTGGCCATTTAGATGTGCTGCAAATCTGTGTGTGTGTAAGGTGCAGGTGCAAGCTCCTGACAAAGGTGTTCTCCAGGTTCAGTTTTTCCCTGCCAGACACATTGGAAATGTTTTCCTCTGGCATTCGCACCAACAGTTACAGATTGCTTAACTGAAGAGCTCTGAGAATAGAACGGCAAGAGGTGTTCCGCTTTCGTCATAAACAGTGCTCCAGAGCGCTTGGCAACGGGCACAACGAAACGTGTGTGTGGGATAGTGACCATTCACGCCTAGTGCTCGCAATGCATGAGCACTGCCAAAAAGCCAAGGGAGGCACTTGGAATCCGGCTTGAGTGCAAAGCTTTCAGACTGCCAGAGGACCGCAGCTGTGGTAATCCCGCTTGCTCATTTGACGTTAGCTGTCGCCTGCAAGAACTTCACCCGCATCTGGTTTATGCTGCTACCTGTTGTTAGGCGACAACAAGGGCACATGTAGCAAATGCTTTTTCCTGTTTCATTTTGCTATGCCACGCTCTTCTGTGGCTCTTTAGTGCTTGCCAAACTGCTATGTGCGTGCTGCTGCTTCCATCTGACAAGGAGCACAACCTTCTGACAGCAGCTTTCAACTTGCCTAAGAAAGAGCTTGGCCATTTAGATGTGCTGCAAACCCATGTGTGTGTAAGGTGCAGGTGCCAGCTCCTGACAAAGTTGTTCTCCAGGTTCAGTTTCTATCTGCCAGACGCATTGGAAATGTTTTCCTCTGGCATTCGCAGCAAGAGACACAGATTGCTTAACTGAGGAGCTCTGAGAATGGAACGGCAAGAGGTGTTCCGCTTTCGTCATAAACAGTGCTCCAGAGCGCTTGGCAACGGGCACAACGAAACGTGTGTGCGGGATAGTGACCATTCACGCCTAGTGCTCGCAATGCACGAGCACTGCCAAAAGGCCAAGGGAGGCGCTTAGAATCCGGCTTGTGCGCAAAGCTTTCAGACTGCCAGAGGACCGCAGCTGTGGTAAGCCCGCTTGCTCATTTGACGTTAGCTGTCGCCTGCAAGAACTTCACCCGCATCTGTTTTATGCTGCTACCTGTTGTTAGGCGACAACAAGGGCACATGTAGCAAATGCTTTTTCCTGTTTCATTTTGCTAGGCCACACACTTCTGTGGCTCTTTAGTGCTTGCCAAACTGCTATGTGCGTGCTGCTGCTTCCATCTGACAAGGAGCACAACCTTCTGACAGCAGCTTTCAACTTGCCTAAGAAAGAGCTTGGCCATTTAGATGTGCTGCAAATCTGTGTGTGTGTAAGGTGCAGGTGCAAGCTCCTGACAAAGGTTTTCTCCAGGTTCAGTTTCTCCCTGCCAGACACATTGGAAATGTTTTCCTCTGGCATTCGCACCAACAGTTACAGATTGCTTAACTGAAGAGCTCTGAGAATAGAACGGCAAGAGGTGTTCCGCTTTCGTCATAAACAGTGCTCCAGAGCGCTTGGCAACGGGCACAACGAAACGTGTGTGTGGGATAGTGACCATTCACGCCTAGTGCTCGCAATGCATGAGCACTGCCAAAAAGCCAAGGGAGGCACTTGGAATCCGGCTTGAGTGCAAAGCTTTCAGACTGCCAGAGGACCGCAGCTGTGGTAATCCCGCTTGCTCATTTGACGTTAGCTGTCGCCTGCAAGAACTTCACCCGCATCTGGTTTATGCTGCTACCTGTTGTTAGGCGACAACAAGGGCACATGTAGCAAATGCTTTTTCCTGTTTCATTTTGCTAGGCCACACACTTCTGTGGCTCTTTAGTGCTTGCCAAACTGCTATGTGCGTGCTGCTGCTTCCATCTGACAAGGAGCACAACCTTCTGACAGCAGCTTTCAACTTGCCTAAGAAAGAGCTTGGCCATTTAGATGTGCTGCAAACCCGTGTGTGTGTAAGGTGCAGGTGCAAGCTCCTGACAAAGTTGTTCTCCAGGTTCAGTTTCTATCTGCCAGACGCATTGGAAATGTTTTCCTCTGGCATTCGCACCAAGAGTCGTAGATTGCTTAACTGAGGAGCTCTGAGAATGGAACGGCAAGAGGTGTTCCGCTTTCGTCATAAACAGTGCTCCAGAGCGCTTGGCAACGGGCACAACGAAACGTGTGTGCGGGATAGTGACCATTCACGCCTAGTGCTCGCAATGCAGGAGCACTGCCAAAAGGCCAAGGGAGGCGCTTACAATCCGGCTTGTGCGCAAAGCTTTCAGACTGACAGAGGATCGCATCTGTGGTAAGCTCGCTTGCTCATTTGACGTTAGCTGTCGCCTGCAAGAACTTCACCCGCATCTGGTTTATGCTGCTACCTGTTGTTAGGCGACAACAAGGGCACATGTAGCAAATGCTTTTTCCTGTTTCATTTTGCTATGCCACGCTCTTCTGTGGCTCTTTAGTGCTTGCCAAACTGCTATGTGCGTGCTGCTGCTTCCATCTGAAAAGGAGCACAACCTTCTGACAGCAGCTTTCAACTTGCCTAAGAAAGAGCTTGGCCATTTAGATGTGCTGCAAACCCGTGTGTGTGTAAGGTGCAGGTGTCAGCTCCTGACAAAGTTGTTCTCCAGGTTCAGTTTCTATCTGCCAGACGCATTGGAAATGTTTTCCTCTGGCATTCGCAGCAAGAGTCGCAGATTGCTTAACTGAGGAGCTCTGAGAATGGAACGGCAAGAGGTGTTCCGCTTTCGTCATAAACAGTGCTCCAGAGCGCTTGGCAACGGGCACAACGAAACGTGTGTGTGGGATAGTGACCATTCACGCCTAGTGCCCGCAATGCATGAGCACTGCCAAAAGGCCAAGGGAGGCACTTGGAATCCGGCTTGAGTGCAAAGCTTTCAGACTGCCAGAGGACCGCATCTGTGGTAATCCCGCTTGCTCATTTGACGTTAGCTGTCGCCTGCAAGAACTTCACCCGCATCTGGTTTATGCTGCTACCTGTTGTTAGGCGACAACAAGGGCACATGTAGCAAATGCTTTTTCCTGTTTCATTTTGCTAGGCCACACACTTCTGTGGCTCTTTAGTGCTTGCCAAACTGCTATGTGCGTGCTGCTGCTTCCATCTGACAAGGAGCACAACCTTCTGACAGCAGCTTTCAACTTGCCTAAGAAAGAGCTTGGCCATTTAGATGTGCTGCAAACCCATGTGTGTGTAAGGTGCAGGTGCCAGCTCCTGACAAAGTTGTTCTCCAGGTTCAGTTTCTCCCTGCCAGACACATTGGAAATGTTTTCCTCTGGCATTCGCACCAACAGTCACAGATTGCTTAACTGAAGAGCTCTGAGAATGGAACGGCAAGAGGTGTTCCGCTTTCGTCATAAACAGTGCTCCAGAGCGCTTGGCAACGGGCACAACGAAACGTGTGTGTGGGATAGTGACCATTCACGCCTAGTGCTCGCAATGCACGAACACTGCCAAAAGGCCAAGGGAGGCGCTTAGAATCCGGCTTGTGCGCAAAGCTTTCAGACTGCCAGAGGACCGCATCTGTGGTAAGCCCGCTTGCTCATTTGACGTTAGCTGTCGCCTGCAAGAACTTCACCCGCATCTGGTTTATGCTGCTACCTGTTGTTAGGCGACAACAAGGGCACATGTAGCAAATGCTTTTTCCTGTTTCATTTTGCTATGCCACGCTCTTCTGTGGCTCTTTAGTGCTTGCCAAACTGCTATGTGCGTGCTGCTGCTTCCATCTGAAAAGGAGCACAACCTTCTGACAGCAGCTTTCAACTTGCCTAAGAAAGAGCTTGGCCATTTAGATGTGCTGCAAATCTGTGTGTGTGTAAGGTGCAGGTGCAAGCACCTGACAAAGGTTTTCTCCAGGTTCAGTTTCTCCCTGCCAGACACATTGGAAATGTTTTCCTCTGGCATTCGCACCAACAGTTACATATTGCTTAACTGAAGAGCTCTGAGAATAGAACGGCAAGAGGTGTTCCGCTTTCGTCATAAACAGTACTCCAGAGCGCTTGGCAACGGGCACAACGAAACGTGTCTGTGGGATAGTGACCATTCACGCCTAGTGCTCGCAATGCACGAACACTGCCAAAAGGCCAAGGGAGGCGCTTAGAATCCGGCTTGTGCGCAAAGCTTTCAGACTGCCAGAGGACCGCATCTGTGGTAAGCCCGCTTGCTCATTTGACGTTAGCTGTCGCCTGCAAGAACTTCACCCGCATCTGGTTTATGCTGCTACCTGTTGTTCGGCGACAACAAGGGCACATGTAGCAAATGCTTTTTCCTGTTTCATTTTGCTAGGCCACACTCTTCTGTGGCTCTTTAGTGCTTGCCAAACTCCTATGTGCGTGCTGCTGCTTCCATCTGACAAGGAGCACAACCTTCTGACAGCAGCTTTCAACTTGCCTAAGAAAGAGCTTGGCCATTTAGATGTGCTGCAAATCTGTGTGTGTGTAAGGTGCAGGTGTCAGCTCCTGACAAAGTTGTTCTCCAGGTTCAGTTTCTATCTGCCAGACGCATTGGAAATGTTTTCCTCTGGCATTCGCAGCAAGAGTCGTAGATTGCTTAACTGAGGAGCTCTGAGAATGGAACGGCAAGAGGTGTTCCGCTTTCGTCATAAACAGTGCTCCAGAGCGCTTGGCAACGGGCACAACGAAACGTGTGTGCGGGATAGTGACCATTCACGCCTAGTGCTATCAATGCATGAGCACTGCCAAAAGGCCAAGGGAGGCGCTTACAATGCGGCTTGTGCGCAAAGCTTTCAGACTGACAGAGGATCGCATCTGTGGTAAGCCCGCTTGCTCATTTGACGTTAGCTGTCGCCTGCAAGAACTTCACCCGCATCTGGTTTATGCTGCTACCTGTTGTTAGGCGACAACAAGGGCACATGTAGCAAATGCTTTTTCCTGTTTCATTTTGCTATGCCACGCTCTTCTGTGGCTCTTTAGTGCTTGCCAAACTGCTATGTGCGTGCTGCTGCTTCCATCTGACAAGGAGCACAACCTTCTGACAGCAGCTTTCAACTTGCCTAAGAAAGAGCTTGGCCATTTAGATGTGCTGCAAACCCATGTGTGTGTAAGGTGCAGGTGCCAGCTCCTGACAAAGTTGTTCTCCAGGTTCAGTTTCTATCTGCCAGACGCATTGGAAATGTTTTCCTCTGGCATTCGCAGCAAGAGTCGCAGATTGCTTAACTCAGGAGCTCTGAGAATGGAACGGCAAGAGGTGTTCCGCTTTCGTCATAAACAGTGCTCCAGAGCGCTTGGCAACGGGCACAACGAAACGTGTGTGCGGGATAGTGACCATTCACGCCTAGTGCTCGCAATGCACGAGCACTGCCAAAAGGCCAAGGGAGGCGCTTAGAATCCGGCTTGTGCGCAAAGCTTTCAGACTGCCAGAGGACCGCATCTGTGGTAAGCCCGCTTGCTCATTTGACGTTAGCTGTCGCCTGCAAGAACTTCACCTGCATCTGGTTTATGCTGCTACCTGTTGTTAGGCGACAACAAGGGCACATGTAGCAAATGCTTTTTCCTGTTTCATTTTGCTAGGCCACACTCTTCTGTGGCTCTTTAGTGCTTGCCAAACTGCTATGTGCGTGCTGCTGCTTCCATCTGACAAGGAGCACAACCTTCTGACAGCAGCTTTCAACTTGCCTAAGAAAGAGCTTGGCCATTTAGATGTGCTGCAAATCTGTGTGAGTGTAAGGTGCAGGTGCAAGCTCCTGACAAAGTTGTTCTCCAGGTTCAGTTTCTCCCTGCCAGACACATTGGAAATGTTTTCCTCTGGCATTCGCACCAACAGTCACAGATTGCTTAACTGAAGAGCTCTGAGAATGGAACGGCAAGAGGTGTTCCGCTTTCGTCATAAACAGTGCTCCAGAGCGCTTGGCAACGGGCACAACGAAACGTGTGTGTGGGATAGTGACCATTCACGCCTAGTGCTCGCAATGCACGAACACTGCCAAAAGGCCAAGGGAGGCGCTTAGAATCCGGCTTGTGCGCAAAGCTTCAGACTGCCAGAGGACCGCAGCTGTGGTAAGCCCGCTTGCTCATTTGACGTTAGCTGTCGCCTGCAAGAACTTCACCCGCATCTGGTTTATGCTGCTACCTGTTGTTAGGCGACAACAAGGGCACATGTAGCAAATGCTTTTTCCTGTTTCATTTTGCTATGCCACGCTCTTCTGTGGCTCTTTAGTGCTTGCCAAACTGCTATGTGCGTGCTGCTGCTTCCATCTGAAAAGGAGCACAACCTTCTGACAGCAGCTTTCAACTTGCCTAAGAAAGAGCTTGGCCATTTAGATGTGCTGCAAACCCGTGTGTGTGTAAGGTGCAGGTGCCAGCTCCTGACAAAGTTGTTCTCCGGGTTAAGTTTCTATCTGCCAGACGCATTGGAAATGTTTTCCTCTGGCATTCGCAGCAAGAGTCGCAGATTGCTTAACTGAGGAGCTCTGAGAATGGAACGGCAAGAGGTGTTCCGCTTTCGTCATAAACAGTGCTCCAGAGCGCTTGGCAACGGGCACAACGAAACGTGTGTGTGGGATAGTGACCATTCACGCCTAGTGCTCGCAATGCATGAGCACTGCCAAAAGGCCAAGGGAGGCACTTGAAATCCGGCTTGTGCGCAAAGCTTTCAGACTGCCAGAGGACCGCAGCTGTGGTAATCCCGCTTGCTCATTTGACGTTAGCTGTCGCCTGCAAGAACGTCACCTGCATCTGGTTTATGCTGCTACCTGTTGTTAGGCGACAACAAGGGCACATGTAGCAAATGCTGTTTCCTGTTTCATTTTGCTAGGCCACACACTTCTGTGGCTCTTTAGTGCTTGCCAAACTGCTATGTGCGTGCTGCTGCTTCCATCTGACAAGGAGCACAACCTTCTGACAGCAGCTTTCAACTTGCCTAAGAAAGAGCTTGGCCATTTAGATGTGCTGCAAACTCGTGTGTGTGTAAGGTGCAGGTGCAAGCTCCTGACAAAGTTGTTCTCCAGGTTCAGTTTCTATCTGCCAGACGCCTTGGAAATGTTTTCCTCTGGCATTCGCAGCAAGAGTCGTAGATTGCTTAACTGAGGAGCTCTGAGAATGGAACGGCAAGAGGTGTTCCGCTTTCGTCATAAACAGTGCTCCAGAGCGCTTGGCAACGGGCACAACGAAACGTGTGTGCGGGATAGTGACCATTCACGCCTAGTGCTCGCAATGCACGAACACTGCCAAAAGGCCAAGGGAGGCGCTTAGCATGCGGCTTGTGCGCAAAGCTTTCAGACTGCCAGAGGACCGCAGCTGTGGTAAGCCCGCTTGCTCATTTGACGTTAGCTGTCGCCTGCAAGAACTTCACCTGCATCTGGTTTATGCTGCTACCTGTTGTTCGGCGACAACAAGGGCACATGTAGCAAATGCTTTTTCCTGTTTCATTTTGCTAGGCCACACTCTTCTGTGGCTCTTTAGTGCTTGCCAAACTGCTATGTGCGTGCTGCTGCTTCCATCTGACAAGGAGCACAACCTTCTGACAGCAGCTTTCAACTTGCCTAAGAAAGAGCTTGGCCATTTAGATGTGCTGCAAATCTGTGTGAGTGTAAGGTGCAGGTGCAAGCTCCTGACAAAGTTGTTCTCCAGGTTCAGTTTCTCCCTGCCAGACACATTGGAAATGTTTTCCTCTGGCATTCGCACCAACAGTCACAGATTGCTTAACTGAAGAGCTCTGAGAATGGAACGGCAAGAGGTGTTCCGCTTTCGTCATAAACAGTGCTCCAGAGCGCTTGGCAACGGGCACAACGAAACGTGTGTGTGGGATAGTGACCATTCACGCCTAGTGCTCGCAATGCACGAACACTGCCAAAAGGCCAAGGGAGGCGCTTAGAATCCGGCTTGTGCGCAAAGCTTTCAGACTGCCAGAGGACCGCAGCTGTGGTAAGCCCGCTTGCTCATTTGACGTTAGCTGTCGCCTGCAAGAACTTCACCCGCATCTGGTTTATGCTGCTACCTGTTGTTCGGCGACAACAAGGGCACATGTAGCAAATGCTTTTTCCTGTTTCATTTTGCTAGACCACGCTCTTCTGTGGCTCTTTAGTGCTTGCCAAACTGCTATGTGCGTGCTGCTGCTTCCATCTGACAAGGAGCACAACCTTCTGACAGCAGCTTTCAACTTGCCTAAGAAAGAGCTTGGCCTTTTAGATGTGCTGCAAACCCGTGTGTGTGTAAGGTGCAGGTGCAAGCTCCTGACAAAGTTGTTCTCCAGGTTCAGTTTCTATCTGCCAGACGCATTGGAAATGTTTTCCTCTGGCATTCGCAGCAAGAGTCGTAGATTGCTTAACTGAAGAGCTCTGAGAATGGAACGGCAAGAGGTGTTCCGCTTTCGTCATAAACAGTGCTCCAGAGCGCTTGGCAACGGGCACAATGAAACGTGTGTGCGGGATAGTGACCATTCACGCCTAGTGCTCGCAATGCAGGAGCACTGCCAAAAGGCCAAGGGAGGCGCTTACAATCCGGCTTGTGCGCAAAGCTTTCAGACTGACAGAGGATCGCATCTGTGGTAAGCCCGCTTGCTCATTTGACGTTAGCTGTCGCCTGCAAGAACTTCACCCGCATCTGGTTTATGCTGCTACCTGTTGTTAGGCGACAACAAGGGCACATGTAGCAAATGCTTTTTCCTGTTTCATTTTGCTATGCCACGCTCTTCTGTGGCTCTTTAGTGCTTGCCAAACTGCTATGTGCGTGCTGCTGCTTCCATCTGACAAGGAGCACAACCTTCTGACAGCAGCTTTCAACTTGCCTAAGAAAGAGCTTGGCCATTTAGATGTGCTGCAAACCCATGTGTGTGTAAGGTGCAGGTGCCAGCTCCTGACAAAGTTGTTCTCCAGGTTCAGTTTCTATCTGCCAGACGCATTGGAAATGTTTTCCTCTGGCATTCGCAGCAAGAGTCGCAGATTGCTTAACTGAGGAGCTCTGAGAATGGAACGGCAAGAGGTGTTCCGCTTTCGTCATAAACAGTGCTCCAGAGCGCTTGGCAACGGGCACAACGAAACGTGTGTGCGGGATAGTGACCATTCACGCCTAGTGCTCGCAATGCACGAGCACTGCCAAAAGGCCAAGGGAGGCGCTTAGAATCCGGCTTGTGCGCAAAGCTTTCAGACTGCCAGAGGACCGCAGCTGTGGTAAGCCCGCTTGCTCATTTGACGTTAGCTGTCGCCTGCAAGAACTTCACCCGCATCTGTTTTATGCTGCTACCTGTTGTTAGGCGACAACAAGGGCACATGTAGCAAATGCTTTTTCCTGTTTCATTTTGCTAGGCCACACACTTCTGTGGCTCTTTAGTGCTTGCCAAACTGCTATGTGCGTGCTGCTGCTTCCATCTGACAAGGAGCACAACCTTCTGACAGCAGCTTTCAACTTGCCTAAGAAAGAGCTTGGCCATTTAGATGTGCTGCAAACCCGTGTGTGTGTAAGGTGCAGGTGCAAGCTCCTGACAAAGGTTTTCTCCAGGTTCAGTTTCTCCCTGCCAGACACATTGGAAATGTTTTCCTCTGGCATTCGCACCAACAGTCACAGATTGCTTAACTGAAGAGCTCTGAGAATGGAACGGCAAGAGGTGTTCCGCTTTCGTCATAAACAGTGCTCCAGAGCGCTTGGCAACGGGCACAACGAAACGTGTGTGTGGGATAGTGACCATTCACGCCTAGTGCTCGCAATGCATGAGCACTGCCAAAAGGCCAAGGGAGGCACTTGAAATCCGGCTTGTGCGCAAAGCTTTCAGACTGCCAGAGGACCGCAGCTGTGGTAATCCCGCTTGCTCATTTGACGTTAGCTGTCGCCTGCAAGAACGTCACCTGCATCTGGTTTATGCTGCTACCTGTTGTTAGGCGACAACAAGGGCACATGTAGCAAATGCTGTTTCCTGTTTCATTTTGCTAGGCCACACACTTCTGTGGCTCTTTAGTGCTTGCCAAACTGCTATGTGCGTGCTGCTGCTTCCATCTGACAAGGAGCACAACCTTCTGACAGCAGCTTTCAACTTGCCTAAGAAAGAGCTTGGCCATTTAGATGTGCTGCAAACTCGTGTGTGTGTAAGGTGCAGGTGCAAGCTCCTGACAAAGTTGTTCTCCAGGTTCAGTTTCTATCTGCCAGACGCCTTGGAAATGTTTTCCTCTGGCATTCGCAGCAAGAGTCGTAGATTGCTTAACTGAGGAGCTCTGAGAATGGAACGGCAAGAGGTGTTCCGCTTTCGTCATAAACAGTGCTCCAGAGCGCTTGGCAACGGGCACAACGAAACGTGTGTGCGGGATAGTGACCATTCACGCCTAGTGCTCGCAATGCACGAACACTGCCAAAAGGCCAAGGGAGGCGCTTAGCATGCGGCTTGTGCGCAAAGCTTTCAGACTGCCAGAGGACCGCATCTGTGGTAAGCCCGCTTGCTCATTTGACGTTAGCTGTCGCCTGCAAGAACTTCACCTGCATCTGGTTTATGCTGCTACCTGTTGTTCGGCGACAACAAGGGCACATGTAGCAAATGCTTTTTCCTGTTTCATTTTGCTAGGCCACACTCTTCTGTGGCTCTTTAGTGCTTGCCAAACTGCTATGTGCGTGCTGCTGCTTCCATCTGACAAGGAGCACAACCTTCTGACAGCAGCTTTCAACTTGCCTAAGAAAGAGCTTGGCCATTTAGATGTGCTGCAAATCTGTGTGAGTGTAAGGTGCAGGTGCAAGCTCCTGACAAAGTTGTTCTCCAGGTTCAGTTTCTCCCTGCCAGACACATTGGAAATGTTTTCCTCTGGCATTCGCACCAACAGTCACAGATTGCTTAACTGAAGAGCTCTGAGAATGGAACGGCAAGAGGTGTTCCGCTTTCGTCATAAACAGTGCTCCAGAGCGCTTGGCAACGGGCACAACGAAACGTGTGTGTGGGATAGTGACCATTCACGCCTAGTGCTCGCAATGCACGAACACTGCCAAAAGGCCAAGGGAGACGCTTAGAATCCGGCTTGTGCGCAAAGCTTTCAGACTGCCAGAGGACCGCAGCTGTGGTAAGCCCGCTTGCTCATTTGACGTTAGCTGTCGCCTGCAAGAACTTCACCCGCATCTGGTTTATGCTGCTACCTGTTGTTCGGCGACAACAAGGGCACATGTAGCAAATGCTTTTTCCTGTTTCATTTTGCTAGACCACGCTCTTCTGTGGCTCTTTAGTGCTTGCCAAACTGCTATGTGCGTGCTGCTGCTTCCATCTGACAAGGAGCACAACCTTCTGACAGCAGCTTTCAACTTGCCTAAGAAAGAGCTTGGCCATTTAGATGTGCTGCAAACCCGTGTGTGTGTAAGGTGCAGGTGCAAGCTCCTGACAAAGTTGTTCTCCAGGTTCAGTTTCTATCTGCCAGACGCATTGGAAATGTTTTCCTCTGGCATTCGCAGCAAGAGTCGTAGATTGCTTAACTGAAGAGCTCTGAGAATGGAACGGCAAGAGGTGTTCCGCTTTCGTCATAAACAGTGCTCCAGAGCGCTTGGCAACGGGCACAATGAAACGTGTGTGCGGGATAGTGACCATTCACGCCTAGTGCTCGCAATGCAGGAGCACTGCCAAAAGGCCAAGGGAGGCGCTTACAATCCGGCTTGTGCGCAAAGCTTTCAGACTGACAGAGGATCGCATCTGTGGTAAGCCCGCTTGCTCATTTGACGTTAGCTGTCGCCTGCAAGAACTTCACCCGCATCTGGTTTATGCTGCTACCTGTTGTTAGGCGACAACAAGGGCACATGTAGCAAATGCTTTTTCCTGTTTCATTTTGCTATGCCACGCTCTTCTGTGGCTCTTTAGTGCTTGCCAAACTGCTATGTGCGTGCTGCTGCTTCCATCTGACAAGGAGCACAACCTTCTGACAGCAGCTTTCAACTTGCCTAAGAAAGAGCTTGGCCATTTAGATGTGCTGCAAACCCATGTGTGTGTAAGGTGCAGGTGCCAGCTCCTGACAAAGTTGTTCTCCAGGTTCAGTTTCTATCTGCCAGACGCATTGGAAATGTTTTCCTCTGGCATTCGCAGCAAGAGTCGCAGATTGCTTAACTGAGGAGCTCTGAGAATGGAACGGCAAGAGGTGTTCCGCTTTCGTCATAAACAGTGCTCCAGAGCGCTTGGCAACGGGCACAACGAAACGTGTGTGCGGGATAGTGACCATTCACGCCTAGTGCTCGCAATGCACGAGCACTGCCAAAAGGCCAAGGGAGGCGCTTAGAATCCGGCTTGTGCGCAAAGCTTTCAGACTGCCAGAGGACCGCAGCTGTGGTAAGCCCGCTTGCTCATTTGACGTTAGCTGTCGCCTGCAAGAACTTCACCCGCATCTGTTTTATGCTGCTACCTGTTGTTAGGCGACAACAAGGGCACATGTAGCAAATGCTTTTTCCTGTTTCATTTTGCTAGGCCACACACTTCTGTGGCTCTTTAGTGCTTGCCAAACTGCTATGTGCGTGCTGCTGCTTCCATCTGACAAGGAGCACAACCTTCTGACAGCAGCTTTCAACTTGCCTAAGAAAGAGCTTGGCCATTTAGATGTGCTGCAAATCTGTGTGTGTGTAAGGTGCAGGTGCAAGCTCCTGACAAAGGTGTTCTCCAGGTTCAGTTTTTCCCTGCCAGACACATTGGAAATGTTTTCCTCTGGCATTCGCACCAACAGTTACAGATTGCTTAACTGAAGAGCTCTGAGAATAGAACGGCAAGAGGTGTTCCGCTTTCGTCATAAACAGTGCTCCAGAGCGCTTGGCAACGGGCACAACGAAACGTGTGTGTGGGATAGTGACCATTCACGCCTAGTGCTCGCAATGCATGAGCACTGCCAAAAAGCCAAGGGAGGCACTTGGAATCCGGCTTGAGTGCAAAGCTTTCAGACTGCCAGAGGACCGCATCTGTGGTAATCCCGCTTGCTCATTTGACGTTAGCTGTCGCCTGCAAGAACTTCACCCGCATCTGGTTTATGCTGCTACCTGTTGTTAGGCGACAACAAGGGCACATGTAGCAAATGCTTTTTCCTGTTTCATTTTGCTATGCCACGCTCTTCTGTGGCTCTTTAGTGCTTGCCAAACTGCTATGTGCGTGCTGCTGCTTCCATCTGACAAGGAGCACAACCTTCTGACAGCAGCTTTCAACTTGCCTAAGAAAGAGCTTGGCCATTTAGATGTGCTGCAAACCCATGTGTGTGTAAGGTGCAGGTGCCAGCTCCTGACAAAGTTGTTCTCCAGGTTCAGTTTCTATCTGCCAGACGCATTGGAAATGTTTTCCTCTGGCATTCGCAGCAAGAGACACAGATTGCTTAACTGAGGAGCTCTGAGAATGGAACGGCAAGAGGTGTTCCGCTTTCGTCATAAACAGTGCTCCAGAGCGCTTGGCAACGGGCACAACGAAACGTGTGTGCGGGATAGTGACCATTCACGCCTAGTGCTCGCAATGCACGAGCACTGCCAAAAGGCCAAGGGAGGCGCTTAGAATCCGGCTTGTGCGCAAAGCTTTCAGACTGCCAGAGGACCGCAGCTGTGGTAAGCCCGCTTGCTCATTTGACGTTAGCTGTCGCCTGCAAGAACTTCACCCGCATCTGTTTTATGCTGCTACCTGTTGTTAGGCGACAACAAGGGCACATGTAGCAAATGCTTTTTCCTGTTTCATTTTGCTAGGCCACACACTTCTGTGGCTCTTTAGTGCTTGCCAAACTGCTATGTGCGTGCTGCTGCTTCCATCTGACAAGGAGCACAACCTTCTGACAGCAGCTTTCAACTTGCCTAAGAAAGAGCTTGGCCATTTAGATGTGCTGCAAACCCGTGTGTGTGTAAGGTGCAGGTGCAAGCTCCTGACAAAGGTTTTCTCCAGGTTCAGTTTCTCCCTGCCAGACACATTGGAAATGTTTTCCTCTGGCATTCGCACCAACAGTTACAGATTGCTTAACTGAAGAGCTCTGAGAATAGAACGGCAAGAGGTGTTCCGCTTTCGTCATAAACAGTACTCCAGAGCGCTTGGCAACGGGCACAACGAAACGTGTGTGTGGGATAGTGACCATTCACGCCTAGTGCTCGCAATGCACGAACACTGCCAAAAGGCCAAGGGAGGCGCTTAGAATCCGGCTTGTGCGCAAAGCTTTCAGACTGCCAGAGGACCGCATCTGTGGTAAGCCCGCTTGCTCATTTGACGTTAGCTGTCGCCTGCAAGAACTTCACCCGCATCTGGTTTATGCTGCTACCTGTTGTTCGGCGACAACAAGGGCACATGTAGCAAATGCTTTTTCCTGTTTCATTTTGCTAGGCCACACTCTTCTGTGGCTCTTTAGTGCTTGCCAAACTCCTATGTGCGTGCTGCTGCTTCCATCTGACAAGGAGCACAACCTTCTGACAGCAGCTTTCAACTTGCCTAAGAAAGAGCTTGGCCATTTAGATGTGCTGCAAATCTGTGTGTGTGTAAGGTGCAGGTGCAAGCTCCTGACAAAGGTTTTCTCCAGGTTCAGTTTCTCCCTGCCAGACACATTGGAAATGTTTTCCTCTGGCATTCGCACCAACAGTTACAGATTGCTTAACTGAAGAGCTCTGAGAATAGAACGGCAAGAGGTGTTCCGCTTTCGTCATAAACAGTGCTCCAGAGCGCTTGGCAACGGGCACAACGAAACGTGTGTGTGGGATAGTGACCATTCACGCCTAGTGCTCGCAATGCATGAGCACTGCCAAAAAGCCAAGGGAGGCACTTGGAATCCGGCTTGAGTGCAAAGCTTTCAGACTGCCAGAGGACCGCATCTGTGGTAATCCCGCTTGCTCATTTGACGTTAGCTGTCGCCTGCAAGAACTTCACCCGCATCTGGTTTATGCTGCTACCTGTTGTTAGGCGACAACAAGGGCACATGTAGCAAATGCTTTTTCCTGTTTCATTTTGCTAGGCCACACACTTCTGTGGCTCTTTAGTGCTTGCCAAACTGCTATGTGCGTGCTGCTGCTTCCATCTGACAAGGAGCACAACCTTCTGACAGCAGCTTTCAACTTGCCTAAGAAAGAGCTTGGCCATTTAGATGTGCTGCAAACCCGTGTGTGTGTAAGGTGCAGGTGCAAGCTCCTGACAAAGTTGTTCTCCAGGTTCAGTTTCTATCTGCCAGACGCATTGGAAATGTTTTCCTCTGGCATTCGCACCAAGAGTCGTAGATTGCTTAACTGAGGAGCTCTGAGAATGGAACGGCAAGAGGTGTTCCGCTTTCGTCATAAACAGTGCTCCAGAGCGCTTGGCAACGGGCACAACGAAACGTGTGTGCGGGATAGTGACCATTCACGCCTAGTGCTCGCAATGCAGGAGCACTGCCAAAAGGCCAAGGGAGGCGCTTACAATCCGGCTTGTGCGCAAAGCTTTCAGACTGACAGAGGATCGCATCTGTGGTAAGCTCGCTTGCTCATTTGACGTTAGCTGTCGCCTGCAAGAACTTCACCCGCATCTGGTTTATGCTGCTACCTGTTGTTAGGCGACAACAAGGGCACATGTAGCAAATGCTTTTTCCTGTTTCATTTTGCTATGCCACGCTCTTCTGTGGCTCTTTAGTGCTTGCCAAACTGCTATGTGCGTGCTGCTGCTTCCATCTGAAAAGGAGCACAACCTTCTGACAGCAGCTTTCAACTTGCCTAAGAAAGAGCTTGGCCATTTAGATGTGCTGCAAACCCGTGTGTGTGTAAGGTGCAGGTGTCAGCTCCTGACAAAGTTGTTCTCCAGGTTCAGTTTCTATCTGCCAGACGCATTGGAAATGTTTTCCTCTGGCATTCGCAGCAAGAGTCGCAGATTGCTTAACTGAGGAGCTCTGAGAATGGAACGGCAAGAGGTGTTCCGCTTTCGTCATAAACAGTGCTCCAGAGCGCTTGGCAACGGGCACAACGAAACGTGTGTGTGGGATAGTGACCATTCACGCCTAGTGCCCGCAATGCATGAGCACTGCCAAAAGGCCAAGGGAGGCACTTGGAATCCGGCTTGAGTGCAAAGCTTTCAGACTGCCAGAGGACCGCATCTGTGGTAATCCCGCTTGCTCATTTGACGTTAGCTGTCGCCTGCAAGAACTTCACCCGCATCTGGTTTATGCTGCTACCTGTTGTTAGGCGACAACAAGGGCACATGTAGCAAATGCTTTTTCCTGTTTCATTTTGCTAGGCCACACACTTCTGTGGCTCTTTAGTGCTTGCCAAACTGCTATGTGCGTGCTGCTGCTTCCATCTGACAAGGAGCACAACCTTCTGACAGCAGCTTTCAACTTGCCTAAGAAAGAGCTTGGCCATTTAGATGTGCTGCAAACCCATGTGTGTGTAAGGTGCAGGTGCCAGCTCCTGACAAAGTTGTTCTCCAGGTTCAGTTTCTCCCTGCCAGACACATTGGAAATGTTTTCCTCTGGCATTCGCACCAACAGTCACAGATTGCTTAACTGAAGAGCTCTGAGAATGGAACGGCAAGAGGTGTTCCGCTTTCGTCATAAACAGTGCTCCAGAGCGCTTGGCAACGGGCACAACGAAACGTGTGTGTGGGATAGTGACCATTCACGCCTAGTGCTCGCAATGCACGAACACTGCCAAAAGGCCAAGGGAGGCGCTTAGAATCCGGCTTGTGCGCAAAGCTTTCAGACTGCCAGAGGACCGCATCTGTGGTAAGCCCGCTTGCTCATTTGACGTTAGCTGTCGCCTGCAAGAACTTCACCCGCATCTGGTTTATGCTGCTACCTGTTGTTAGGCGACAACAAGGGCACATGTAGCAAATGCTTTTTCCTGTTTCATTTTGCTATACCACGCTCTTCTGTGGCTCTTTAGTGCTTGCCAAACTGCTATGTGCGTGCTGCTGCTTCCATCTGAAAAGGAGCACAACCTTCTGACAGCAGCTTTCAACTTGCCTAAGAAAGAGCTTGGCCATTTAGATGTGCTGCAAATCTGTGTGTGTGTAAGGTGCAGGTGCAAGCACCTGACAAAGGTTTTCTCCAGGTTCAGTTTCTCCCTGCCAGACACATTGGAAATGTTTTCCTCTGGCATTCGCACCAACAGTTACATATTGCTTAACTGAAGAGCTCTGAGAATAGAACGGCAAGAGGTGTTCCGCTTTCGTCATAAACAGTACTCCAGAGCGCTTGGCAACGGGCACAACGAAACGTGTCTGTGGGATAGTGACCATTCACGCCTAGTGCTCGCAATGCACGAACACTGCCAAAAGGCCAAGGGAGGCGCTTAGAATCCGGCTTGTGCGCAAAGCTTTCAGACTGCCAGAGGACCGCATCTGTGGTAAGCCCGCTTGCTCATTTGACGTTAGCTGTCGCCTGCAAGAACTTCACCCGCATCTGGTTTATGCTGCTACCTGTTGTTCGGCGACAACAAGGGCACATGTAGCAAATGCTTTTTCCTGTTTCATTTTGCTAGGCCACACTCTTCTGTGGCTCTTTAGTGCTTGCCAAACTCCTATGTGCGTGCTGCTGCTTCCATCTGACAAGGAGCACAACCTTCTGACAGCAGCTTTCAACTTGCCTAAGAAAGAGCTTGGCCATTTAGATGTGCTGCAAATCTGTGTGTGTGTAAGGTGCAGGTGTCAGCTCCTGACAAAGTTGTTCTCCAGGTTCAGTTTCTATCTGCCAGACGCATTGGAAATGTTTTCCTCTGGCATTCGCAGCAAGAGTCGTAGATTGCTTAACTGAGGAGCTCTGAGAATGGAACGGCAAGAGGTGTTCCGCTTTCGTCATAAACAGTGCTCCAGAGCGCTTGGCAACGGGCACAATGAAACGTGTGTGCGGGATAGTGACCATTCACGCCTAGTGCTCGCAATGCAGGAGCACTGCCAAAAGGCCAAGGGAGGCGCTTACAATCCGGCTTGTGCGCAAAGCTTTCAGACTGACAGAGGATCGCATCTGTGGTAAGCCCGCTTGCTCATTTGACGTTAGCTGTCGCCTGCAAGAACTTCACCCGCATCTGGTTTATGCTGCTACCTGTTGTTAGGCGACAACAAGGGCACATGTAGCAAATGCTTTTTCCTGTTTCATTTTGCTATGCCACGCTCTTCTGTGGCTCTTTAGTGCTTGCCAAACTGCTATGTGCGTGCTGCTGCTTCCATCTGACAAGGAGCACAACCTTCTGACAGCAGCTTTCAACTTGCCTAAGAAAGAGCTTGGCCATTTAGATGTGCTGCAAACCCATGTGTGTGTAAGGTGCAGGTGCCAGCTCCTGACAAAGTTGTTCTCCAGGTTCAGTTTCTATCTGCCAGACGCATTGGAAATGTTTTCCTCTGGCATTCGCAGCAAGAGTCGCAGATTGCTTAACTGAGGAGCTCTGAGAATGGAACGGCAAGAGGTGTTCCGCTTTCGTCATAAACAGTGCTCCAGAGCGCTTGGCAACGGGCACAACGAAACGTGTGTGCGGGATAGTGACCATTCACGCCTAGTGCTCGCAATGCACGAGCACTGCCAAAAGGCCAAGGGAGGCGCTTAGAATCCGGCTTGTGCGCAAAGCTTTCAGACTGCCAGAGGACCGCAGCTGTGGTAAGCCCGCTTGCTCATTTGACGTTAGCTGTCGCCTGCAAGAACTTCACCCGCATCTGTTTTATGCTGCTACCTGTTGTTAGGCGACAACAAGGGCACATGTAGCAAATGCTTTTTCCTGTTTCATTTTGCTAGGCCACACACTTCTGTGGCTCTTTAGTGCTTGCCAAACTGCTATGTGCGTGCTGCTGCTTCCATCTGACAAGGAGCACAACCTTCTGACAGCAGCTTTCAACTTGCCTAAGAAAGAGCTTGGCCATTTAGATGTGCTGCAAATCTGTGTGTGTGTAAGGTGCAGGTGCAAGCTCCTGACAAAGGTGTTCTCCAGGTTCAGTTTTTCCCTGCCAGACACATTGGAAATGTTTTCCTCTGGCATTCGCACCAACAGTTACAGATTGCTTAACTGAAGAGCTCTGAGAATAGAACGGCAAGAGGTGTTCCGCTTTCGTCATAAACAGTGCTCCAGAGCGCTTGGCAACGGGCACAACGAAACGTGTGTGTGGGATAGTGACCATTCACGCCTAGTGCTCGCAATGCATGAGCACTGCCAAAAAGCCAAGGGAGGCACTTGGAATCCGGCTTGAGTGCAAAGCTTTCAGACTGCCAGAGGACCGCATCTGTGGTAATCCCGCTTGCTCATTTGACGTTAGCTGTCGCCTGCAAGAACTTCACCCGCATCTGGTTTATGCTGCTACCTGTTGTTAGGCGACAACAAGGGCACATGTAGCAAATGCTTTTTCCTGTTTCATTTTGCTATGCCACGCTCTTCTGTGGCTCTTTAGTGCTTGCCAAACTGCTATGTGCGTGCTGCTGCTTCCATCTGACAAGGAGCACAACCTTCTGACAGCAGCTTTCAACTTGCCTAAGAAAGAGCTTGGCCATTTAGATGTGCTGCAAACCCATGTGTGTGTAAGGTGCAGGTGCCAGCTCCTGACAAAGTTGTTCTCCAGGTTCAGTTTCTATCTGCCAGACGCATTGGAAATGTTTTCCTCTGGCATTCGCAGCAAGAGACACAGATTGCTTAACTGAGGAGCTCTGAGAATGGAACGGCAAGAGGTGTTCCGCTTTCGTCATAAACAGTGCTCCAGAGCGCTTGGCAACGGGCACAACGAAACGTGTGTGCGGGATAGTGACCATTCACGCCTAGTGCTCGCAATGCACGAGCACTGCCAAAAGGCCAAGGGAGGCGCTTAGAATCCGGCTTGTGCGCAAAGCTTTCAGACTGCCAGAGGACCGCAGCTGTGGTAAGCCCGCTTGCTCATTTGACGTTAGCTGTCGCCTGCAAGAACTTCACCCGCATCTGTTTTATGCTGCTACCTGTTGTTAGGCGACAACAAGGGCACATGTAGCAAATGCTTTTTCCTGTTTCATTTTGCTAGGCCACACACTTCTGTGGCTCTTTAGTGCTTGCCAAACTGCTATGTGCGTGCTGCTGCTTCCATCTGACAAGGAGCACAACCTTCTGACAGCAGCTTTCAACTTGCCTAAGAAAGAGCTTGGCCATTTAGATGTGCTGCAAACCCGTGTGTGTGTAAGGTGCAGGTGCAAGCTCCTGACAAAGGTTTTCTCCAGGTTCAGTTTCTCCCTGCCAGACACATTGGAAATGTTTTCCTCTGGCATTCGCACCAACAGTTACAGATTGCTTAACTGAAGAGCTCTGAGAATAGAACGGCAAGAGGTGTTCCGCTTTCGTCATAAACAGTACTCCAGAGCGCTTGGCAACGGGCACAACGAAACGTGTGTGTGGGATAGTGACCATTCACGCCTAGTGCTCGCAATGCACGAACACTGCCAAAAGGCCAAGGGAGGCGCTTAGAATCCGGCTTGTGCGCAAAGCTTTCAGACTGCCAGAGGACCGCATCTGTGGTAAGCCCGCTTGCTCATTTGACGTTAGCTGTCGCCTGCAAGAACTTCACCCGCATCTGGTTTATGCTGCTACCTGTTGTTCGGCGACAACAAGGGCACATGTAGCAAATGCTTTTTCCTGTTTCATTTTGCTAGGCCACACTCTTCTGTGGCTCTTTAGTGCTTGCCAAACTCCTATGTGCGTGCTGCTGCTTCCATCTGACAAGGAGCACAACCTTCTGACAGCAGCTTTCAACTTGCCTAAGAAAGAGCTTGGCCATTTAGATGTGCTGCAAATCTGTGTGTGTGTAAGGTGCAGGTGCAAGCTCCTGACAAAGGTTTTCTCCAGGTTCAGTTTCTCCCTGCCAGACACATTGGAAATGTTTTCCTCTGGCATTCGCACCAACAGTTACAGATTGCTTAACTGAAGAGCTCTGAGAATAGAACGGCAAGAGGTGTTCCGCTTTCGTCATAAACAGTGCTCCAGAGCGCTTGGCAACGGGCACAACGAAACGTGTGTGTGGGATAGTGACCATTCACGCCTAGTGCTCGCAATGCATGAGCACTGCCAAAAAGCCAAGGGAGGCACTTGGAATCCGGCTTGAGTGCAAAGCTTTCAGACTGCCAGAGGACCGCATCTGTGGTAATCCCGCTTGCTCATTTGACGTTAGCTGTCGCCTGCAAGAACTTCACCCGCATCTGGTTTATGCTGCTACCTGTTGTTAGGCGACAACAAGGGCACATGTAGCAAATGCTTTTTCCTGTTTCATTTTGCTAGGCCACACACTTCTGTGGCTCTTTAGTGCTTGCCAAACTGCTATGTGCGTGCTGCTGCTTCCATCTGACAAGGAGCACAACCTTCTGACAGCAGCTTTCAACTTGCCTAAGAAAGAGCTTGGCCATTTAGATGTGCTGCAAACCCGTGTGTGTGTAAGGTGCAGGTGCAAGCTCCTGACAAAGTTGTTCTCCAGGTTCAGTTTCTATCTGCCAGACGCATTGGAAATGTTTTCCTCTGGCATTCGCACCAAGAGTCGTAGATTGCTTAACTGAGGAGCTCTGAGAATGGAACGGCAAGAGGTGTTCCGCTTTCGTCATAAACAGTGCTCCAGAGCGCTTGGCAACGGGCACAACGAAACGTGTGTGCGGGATAGTGACCATTCACGCCTAGTGCTCGCAATGCAGGAGCACTGCCAAAAGGCCAAGGGAGGCGCTTACAATCCGGCTTGTGCGCAAAGCTTTCAGACTGACAGAGGATCGCATCTGTGGTAAGCTCGCTTGCTCATTTGACGTTAGCTGTCGCCTGCAAGAACTTCACCCGCATCTGGTTTATGCTGCTACCTGTTGTTAGGCGACAACAAGGGCACATGTAGCAAATGCTTTTTCCTGTTTCATTTTGCTATGCCACGCTCTTCTGTGGCTCTTTAGTGCTTGCCAAACTGCTATGTGCGTGCTGCTGCTTCCATCTGAAAAGGAGCACAACCTTCTGACAGCAGCTTTCAACTTGCCTAAGAAAGAGCTTGGCCATTTAGATGTGCTGCAAACCCGTGTGTGTGTAAGGTGCAGGTGTCAGCTCCTGACAAAGTTGTTCTCCAGGTTCAGTTTCTATCTGCCAGACGCATTGGAAATGTTTTCCTCTGGCATTCGCAGCAAGAGTCGCAGATTGCTTAACTGAGGAGCTCTGAGAATGGAACGGCAAGAGGTGTTCCGCTTTCGTCATAAACAGTGCTCCAGAGCGCTTGGCAACGGGCACAACGAAACGTGTGTGTGGGATAGTGACCATTCACGCCTAGTGCCCGCAATGCATGAGCACTGCCAAAAGGCCAAGGGAGGCACTTGGAATCCGGCTTGAGTGCAAAGCTTTCAGACTGCCAGAGGACCGCATCTGTGGTAATCCCGCTTGCTCATTTGACGTTAGCTGTCGCCTGCAAGAACTTCACCCGCATCTGGTTTATGCTGCTACCTGTTGTTAGGCGACAACAAGGGCACATGTAGCAAATGCTTTTTCCTGTTTCATTTTGCTAGGCCACACACTTCTGTGGCTCTTTAGTGCTTGCCAAACTGCTATGTGCGTGCTGCTGCTTCCATCTGACAAGGAGCACAACCTTCTGACAGCAGCTTTCAACTTGCCTAAGAAAGAGCTTGGCCATTTAGATGTGCTGCAAACCCATGTGTGTGTAAGGTGCAGGTGCCAGCTCCTGACAAAGTTGTTCTCCAGGTTCAGTTTCTCCCTGCCAGACACATTGGAAATGTTTTCCTCTGGCATTCGCACCAACAGTCACAGATTGCTTAACTGAAGAGCTCTGAGAATGGAACGGCAAGAGGTGTTCCGCTTTCGTCATAAACAGTGCTCCAGAGCGCTTGGCAACGGGCACAACGAAACGTGTGTGTGGGATAGTGACCATTCACGCCTAGTGCTCGCAATGCACGAACACTGCCAAAAGGCCAAGGGAGGCGCTTAGAATCCGGCTTGTGCGCAAAGCTTTCAGACTGCCAGAGGACCGCATCTGTGGTAAGCCCGCTTGCTCATTTGACGTTAGCTGTCGCCTGCAAGAACTTCACCCGCATCTGGTTTATGCTGCTACCTGTTGTTAGGCGACAACAAGGGCACATGTAGCAAATGCTTTTTCCTGTTTCATTTTGCTATGCCACGCTCTTCTGTGGCTCTTTAGTGCTTGCCAAACTGCTATGTGCGTGCTGCTGCTTCCATCTGAAAAGGAGCACAACCTTCTGACAGCAGCTTTCAACTTGCCTAAGAAAGAGCTTGGCCATTTAGATGTGCTGCAAATCTGTGTGTGTGTAAGGTGCAGGTGCAAGCACCTGACAAAGGTTTTCTCCAGGTTCAGTTTCTCCCTGCCAGACACATTGGAAATGTTTTCCTCTGGCATTCGCACCAACAGTTACATATTGCTTAACTGAAGAGCTCTGAGAATAGAACGGCAAGAGGTGTTCCGCTTTCGTCATAAACAGTACTCCAGAGCGCTTGGCAACGGGCACAACGAAACGTGTCTGTGGGATAGTGACCATTCACGCCTAGTGCTCGCAATGCACGAACACTGCCAAAAGGCCAAGGGAGGCGCTTAGAATCCGGCTTGTGCGCAAAGCTTTCAGACTGCCAGAGGACCGCATCTGTGGTAAGCCCGCTTGCTCATTTGACGTTAGCTGTCGCCTGCAAGAACTTCACCCGCATCTGGTTTATGCTGCTACCTGTTGTTCGGCGACAACAAGGGCACATGTAGCAAATGCTTTTTCCTGTTTCATTTTGCTAGGCCACACTCTTCTGTGGCTCTTTAGTGCTTGCCAAACTCCTATGTGCGTGCTGCTGCTTCCATCTGACAAGGAGCACAACCTTCTGACAGCAGCTTTCAACTTGCCTAAGAAAGAGCTTGGCCATTTAGATGTGCTGCAAATCTGTGTGTGTGTAAGGTGCAGGTGTCAGCTCCTGACAAAGTTGTTCTCCAGGTTCAGTTTCTATCTGCCAGACGCATTGGAAATGTTTTCCTCTGGCATTCGCAGCAAGAGTCGTAGATTGCTTAACTGAGGAGCTCTGAGAATGGAACGGCAAGAGGTGTTCCGCTTTCGTCATAAACAGTGCTCCAGAGCGCTTGGCAACGGGCACAACGAAACGTGTGTGCGGGATAGTGACCATTCACGCCTAGTGCTATCAATGCATGAGCACTGCCAAAAGGCCAAGGGAGGCGCTTACAATGCGGCTTGTGCGCAAAGCTTTCAGACTGACAGAGGATCGCATCTGTGGTAAGCCCGCTTGCTCATTTGACGTTAGCTGTCGCCTGCAAGAACTTCACCCGCATCTGGTTTATGCTGCTACCTGTTGTTAGGCGACAACAAGGGCACATGTAGCAAATGCTTTTTCCTGTTTCATTTTGCTATGCCACGCTCTTCTGTGGCTCTTTAGTGCTTGCCAAACTGCTATGTGCGTGCTGCTGCTTCCATCTGACAAGGAGCACAACCTTCTGACAGCAGCTTTCAACTTGCCTAAGAAAGAGCTTGGCCATTTAGATGTGCTGCAAACCCATGTGTGTGTAAGGTGCAGGTGCCAGCTCCTGACAAAGTTGTTCTCCAGGTTCAGTTTCTATCTGCCAGACGCATTGGAAATGTTTTCCTCTGGCATTCGCAGCAAGAGTCGCAGATTGCTTAACTCAGGAGCTCTGAGAATGGAACGGCAAGAGGTGTTCCGCTTTCGTCATAAACAGTGCTCCAGAGCGCTTGGCAACGGGCACAACGAAACGTGTGTGCGGGATAGTGACCATTCACGCCTAGTGCTCGCAATGCACGAGCACTGCCAAAAGGCCAAGGGAGGCGCTTAGAATCCGGCTTGTGCGCAAAGCTTTCAGACTGCCAGAGGACCGCATCTGTGGTAAGCCCGCTTGCTCATTTGACGTTAGCTGTCGCCTGCAAGAACTTCACCTGCATCTGGTTTATGCTGCTACCTGTTGTTAGGCGACAACAAGGGCACATGTAGCAAATGCTTTTTCCTGTTTCATTTTGCTAGGCCACACTCTTCTGTGGCTCTTTAGTGCTTGCCAAACTGCTATGTGCGTGCTGCTGCTTCCATCTGACAAGGAGCACAACCTTCTGACAGCAGCTTTCAACTTGCCTAAGAAAGAGCTTGGCCATTTAGATGTGCTGCAAATCTGTGTGAGTGTAAGGTGCAGGTGCAAGCTCCTGACAAAGTTGTTCTCCAGGTTCAGTTTCTCCCTGCCAGACACATTGGAAATGTTTTCCTCTGGCATTCGCACCAACAGTCACAGATTGCTTAACTGAAGAGCTCTGAGAATGGAACGGCAAGAGGTGTTCCGCTTTCGTCATAAACAGTGCTCCAGAGCGCTTGGCAACGGGCACAACGAAACGTGTGTGTGGGATAGTGACCATTCACGCCTAGTGCTCGCAATGCACGAACACTGCCAAAAGGCCAAGGGAGGCGCTTAGAATCCGGCTTGTGCGCAAAGCTTTCAGACTGCCAGAGGACCGCAGCTGTGGTAAGCCCGCTTGCTCATTTGACGTTAGCTGTCGCCTGCAAGAACTTCACCCGCATCTGGTTTATGCTGCTACCTGTTGTTAGGCGACAACAAGGGCACATGTAGCAAATGCTTTTTCCTGTTTCATTTTGCTATGCCACGCTCTTCTGTGGCTCTTTAGTGCTTGCCAAACTGCTATGTGCGTGCTGCTGCTTCCATCTGAAAAGGAGCACAACCTTCTGACAGCAGCTTTCAACTTGCCTAAGAAAGAGCTTGGCCATTTAGATGTGCTGCAAACCCGTGTGTGTGTAAGGTGCAGGTGCCAGCTCCTGACAAAGTTGTTCTCCGGGTTAAGTTTCTATCTGCCAGACGCATTGGAAATGTTTTCCTCTGGCATTCGCAGCAAGAGTCGCAGATTGCTTAACTGAGGAGCTCTGAGAATGGAACGGCAAGAGGTGTTCCGCTTTCGTCATAAACAGTGCTCCAGAGCGCTTGGCAACGGGCACAACGAAACGTGTGTGTGGGATAGTGACCATTCACGCCTAGTGCTCGCAATGCATGAGCACTGCCAAAAGGCCAAGGGAGGCACTTGAAATCCGGCTTGTGCGCAAAGCTTTCAGACTGCCAGAGGACCGCAGCTGTGGTAATCCCGCTTGCTCATTTGACGTTAGCTGTCGCCTGCAAGAACGTCACCTGCATCTGGTTTATGCTGCTACCTGTTGTTAGGCGACAACAAGGGCACATGTAGCAAATGCTGTTTCCTGTTTCATTTTGCTAGGCCACACACTTCTGTGGCTCTTTAGTGCTTGCCAAACTGCTATGTGCGTGCTGCTGCTTCCATCTGACAAGGAGCACAACCTTCTGACAGCAGCTTTCAACTTGCCTAAGAAAGAGCTTGGCCATTTAGATGTGCTGCAAACTCGTGTGTGTGTAAGGTGCAGGTGCAAGCTCCTGACAAAGTTGTTCTCCAGGTTCAGTTTCTATCTGCCAGACGCCTTGGAAATGTTTTCCTCTGGCATTCGCAGCAAGAGTCGTAGATTGCTTAACTGAGGAGCTCTGAGAATGGAACGGCAAGAGGTGTTCCGCTTTCGTCATAAACAGTGCTCCAGAGCGCTTGGCAACGGGCACAACGAAACGTGTGTGCGGGATAGTGACCATTCACGCCTAGTGCTCGCAATGCACGAACACTGCCAAAAGGCCAAGGGAGGCGCTTAGCATGCGGCTTGTGCGCAAAGCTTTCAGACTGCCAGAGGACCGCAGCTGTGGTAAGCCCGCTTGCTCATTTGACGTTAGCTGTCGCCTGCAAGAACTTCACCTGCATCTGGTTTATGCTGCTACCTGTTGTTCGGCGACAACAAGGGCACATGTAGCAAATGCTTTTTCCTGTTTCATTTTGCTAGGCCACACTCTTCTGTGGCTCTTTAGTGCTTGCCAAACTGCTATGTGCGTGCTGCTGCTTCCATCTGACAAGGAGCACAACCTTCTGACAGCAGCTTTCAACTTGCCTAAGAAAGAGCTTGGCCATTTAGATGTGCTGCAAATCTGTGTGAGTGTAAGGTGCAGGTGCAAGCTCCTGACAAAGTTGTTCTCCAGGTTCAGTTTCTCCCTGCCAGACACATTGGAAATGTTTTCCTCTGGCATTCGCACCAACAGTCACAGATTGCTTAACTGAAGAGCTCTGAGAATGGAACGGCAAGAGGTGTTCCGCTTTCGTCATAAACAGTGCTCCAGAGCGCTTGGCAACGGGCACAACGAAACGTGTGTGTGGGATAGTGACCATTCACGCCTAGTGCTCGCAATGCACGAACACTGCCAAAAGGCCAAGGGAGGCGCTTAGAATCCGGCTTGTGCGCAAAGCTTTCAGACTGCCAGAGGACCGCAGCTGTGGTAAGCCCGCTTGCTCATTTGACGTTAGCTGTCGCCTGCAAGAACTTCACCCGCATCTGGTTTATGCTGCTACCTGTTGTTCGGCGACAACAAGGGCACATGTAGCAAATGCTTTTTCCTGTTTCATTTTGCTAGACCACGCTCTTCTGTGGCTCTTTAGTGCTTGCCAAACTGCTATGTGCGTGCTGCTGCTTCCATCTGACAAGGAGCACAACCTTCTGACAGCAGCTTTCAACTTGCCTAAGAAAGAGCTTGGCCTTTTAGATGTGCTGCAAACCCGTGTGTGTGTAAGGTGCAGGTGCAAGCTCCTGACAAAGTTGTTCTCCAGGTTCAGTTTCTATCTGCCAGACGCATTGGAAATGTTTTCCTCTGGCATTCGCAGCAAGAGTCGTAGATTGCTTAACTGAAGAGCTCTGAGAATGGAACGGCAAGAGGTGTTCCGCTTTCGTCATAAACAGTGCTCCAGAGCGCTTGGCAACGGGCACAATGAAACGTGTGTGCGGGATAGTGACCATTCACGCCTAGTGCTCGCAATGCAGGAGCACTGCCAAAAGGCCAAGGGAGGCGCTTACAATCCGGCTTGTGCGCAAAGCTTTCAGACTGACAGAGGATCGCATCTGTGGTAAGCCCGCTTGCTCATTTGACGTTAGCTGTCGCCTGCAAGAACTTCACCCGCATCTGGTTTATGCTGCTACCTGTTGTTAGGCGACAACAAGGGCACATGTAGCAAATGCTTTTTCCTGTTTCATTTTGCTATGCCACGCTCTTCTGTGGCTCTTTAGTGCTTGCCAAACTGCTATGTGCGTGCTGCTGCTTCCATCTGACAAGGAGCACAACCTTCTGACAGCAGCTTTCAACTTGCCTAAGAAAGAGCTTGGCCATTTAGATGTGCTGCAAACCCATGTGTGTGTAAGGTGCAGGTGCCAGCTCCTGACAAAGTTGTTCTCCAGGTTCAGTTTCTATCTGCCAGACGCATTGGAAATGTTTTCCTCTGGCATTCGCAGCAAGAGTCGCAGATTGCTTAACTCAGGAGCTCTGAGAATGGAACGGCAAGAGGTGTTCCGCTTTCGTCATAAACAGTGCTCCAGAGCGCTTGGCAACGGGCACAACGAAACGTGTGTGCGGGATAGTGACCATTCACGCCTAGTGCTCGCAATGCACGAGCACTGCCAAAAGGCCAAGGGAGGCGCTTAGAATCCGGCTTGTGCGCAAAGCTTTCAGACTGCCAGAGGACCGCAGCTGTGGTAAGCCCGCTTGCTCATTTGACGTTAGCTGTCGCCTGCAAGAACTTCACCCGCATCTGTTTTATGCTGCTACCTGTTGTTAGGCGACAACAAGGGCACATGTAGCAAATGCTTTTTCCTGTTTCATTTTGCTAGGCCACACACTTCTGTGGCTCTTTAGTGCTTGCCAAACTGCTATGTGCGTGCTGCTGCTTCCATCTGACAAGGAGCACAACCTTCTGACAGCAGCTTTCAACTTGCCTAAGAAAGAGCTTGGCCATTTAGATGTGCTGCAAATCTGTGTGTGTGTAAGGTGCAGGTGCAAGCTCCTGACAAAGGTGTTCTCCAGGTTCAGTTTTTCCCTGCCAGACACATTGGAAATGTTTTCCTCTGGCATTCGCACCAACAGTTACAGATTGCTTAACTGAAGAGCTCTGAGAATAGAACGGCAAGAGGTGTTCCGCTTTCGTCATAAACAGTGCTCCAGAGCGCTTGGCAACGGGCACAACGAAACGTGTGTGTGGGATAGTGACCATTCACGCCTAGTGCTCGCAATGCATGAGCACTGCCAAAAAGCCAAGGGAGGCACTTGGAATCCGGCTTGAGTGCAAAGCTTTCAGACTGCCAGAGGACCGCAGCTGTGGTAATCCCGCTTGCTCATTTGACGTTAGCTGTCGCCTGCAAGAACTTCACCCGCATCTGGTTTATGCTGCTACCTGTTGTTAGGCGACAACAAGGGCACATGTAGCAAATGCTTTTTCCTGTTTCATTTTGCTATGCCACGCTCTTCTGTGGCTCTTTAGTGCTTGCCAAACTGCTATGTGCGTGCTGCTGCTTCCATCTGACAAGGAGCACAACCTTCTGACAGCAGCTTTCAACTTGCCTAAGAAAGAGCTTGGCCATTTAGATGTGCTGCAAACCCATGTGTGTGTAAGGTGCAGGTGCCAGCTCCTGACAAAGTTGTTCTCCAGGTTCAGTTTCTATCTGCCAGACGCATTGGAAATGTTTTCCTCTGGCATTCGCAGCAAGAGACACAGATTGCTTAACTGAGGAGCTCTGAGAATGGAACGGCAAGAGGTGTTCCGCTTTCGTCATAAACAGTGCTCCAGAGCGCTTGGCAACGGGCACAACGAAACGTGTGTGCGGGATAGTGACCATTCACGCCTAGTGCTCGCAATGCACGAGCACTGCCAAAAGGCCAAGGGAGGCGCTTAGAATCCGGCTTGTGCGCAAAGCTTTCAGACTGCCAGAGGACCGCAGCTGTGGTAAGCCCGCTTGCTCATTTGACGTTAGCTGTCGCCTGCAAGAACTTCACCCGCATCTGTTTTATGCTGCTACCTGTTGTTAGGCGACAACAAGGGCACATGTAGCAAATGCTTTTTCCTGTTTCATTTTGCTAGGCCACACACTTCTGTGGCTCTTTAGTGCTTGCCAAACTGCTATGTGCGTGCTGCTGCTTCCATCTGACAAGGAGCACAACCTTCTGACAGCAGCTTTCAACTTGCCTAAGAAAGAGCTTGGCCATTTAGATGTGCTGCAAATCTGTGTGTGTGTAAGGTGCAGGTGCAAGCTCCTGACAAAGGTTTTCTCCAGGTTCAGTTTCTCCCTGCCAGACACATTGGAAATGTTTTCCTCTGGCATTCGCACCAACAGTTACAGATTGCTTAACTGAAGAGCTCTGAGAATAGAACGGCAAGAGGTGTTCCGCTTTCGTCATAAACAGTGCTCCAGAGCGCTTGGCAACGGGCACAACGAAACGTGTGTGTGGGATAGTGACCATTCACGCCTAGTGCTCGCAATGCATGAGCACTGCCAAAAAGCCAAGGGAGGCACTTGGAATCCGGCTTGAGTGCAAAGCTTTCAGACTGCCAGAGGACCGCAGCTGTGGTAATCCCGCTTGCTCATTTGACGTTAGCTGTCGCCTGCAAGAACTTCACCCGCATCTGGTTTATGCTGCTACCTGTTGTTAGGCGACAACAAGGGCACATGTAGCAAATGCTTTTTCCTGTTTCATTTTGCTAGGCCACACACTTCTGTGGCTCTTTAGTGCTTGCCAAACTGCTATGTGCGTGCTGCTGCTTCCATCTGACAAGGAGCACAACCTTCTGACAGCAGCTTTCAACTTGCCTAAGAAAGAGCTTGGCCATTTAGATGTGCTGCAAACCCGTGTGTGTGTAAGGTGCAGGTGCAAGCTCCTGACAAAGTTGTTCTCCAGGTTCAGTTTCTATCTGCCAGACGCATTGGAAATGTTTTCCTCTGGCATTCGCACCAAGAGTCGTAGATTGCTTAACTGAGGAGCTCTGAGAATGGAACGGCAAGAGGTGTTCCGCTTTCGTCATAAACAGTGCTCCAGAGCGCTTGGCAACGGGCACAACGAAACGTGTGTGCGGGATAGTGACCATTCACGCCTAGTGCTCGCAATGCAGGAGCACTGCCAAAAGGCCAAGGGAGGCGCTTACAATCCGGCTTGTGCGCAAAGCTTTCAGACTGACAGAGGATCGCATCTGTGGTAAGCTCGCTTGCTCATTTGACGTTAGCTGTCGCCTGCAAGAACTTCACCCGCATCTGGTTTATGCTGCTACCTGTTGTTAGGCGACAACAAGGGCACATGTAGCAAATGCTTTTTCCTGTTTCATTTTGCTATGCCACGCTCTTCTGTGGCTCTTTAGTGCTTGCCAAACTGCTATGTGCGTGCTGCTGCTTCCATCTGAAAAGGAGCACAACCTTCTGACAGCAGCTTTCAACTTGCCTAAGAAAGAGCTTGGCCATTTAGATGTGCTGCAAACCCGTGTGTGTGTAAGGTGCAGGTGTCAGCTCCTGACAAAGTTGTTCTCCAGGTTCAGTTTCTATCTGCCAGACGCATTGGAAATGTTTTCCTCTGGCATTCGCAGCAAGAGTCGCAGATTGCTTAACTGAGGAGCTCTGAGAATGGAACGGCAAGAGGTGTTCCGCTTTCGTCATAAACAGTGCTCCAGAGCGCTTGGCAACGGGCACAACGAAACGTGTGTGTGGGATAGTGACCATTCACGCCTAGTGCCCGCAATGCATGAGCACTGCCAAAAGGCCAAGGGAGGCACTTGGAATCCGGCTTGAGTGCAAAGCTTTCAGACTGCCAGAGGACCGCATCTGTGGTAATCCCGCTTGCTCATTTGACGTTAGCTGTCGCCTGCAAGAACTTCACCCGCATCTGGTTTATGCTGCTACCTGTTGTTAGGCGACAACAAGGGCACATGTAGCAAATGCTTTTTCCTGTTTCATTTTGCTAGGCCACACACTTCTGTGGCTCTTTAGTGCTTGCCAAACTGCTATGTGCGTGCTGCTGCTTCCATCTGACAAGGAGCACAACCTTCTGACAGCAGCTTTCAACTTGCCTAAGAAAGAGCTTGGCCATTTAGATGTGCTGCAAACCCATGTGTGTGTAAGGTGCAGGTGCCAGCTCCTGACAAAGTTGTTCTCCAGGTTCAGTTTCTCCCTGCCAGACACATTGGAAATGTTTTCCTCTGGCATTCGCACCAACAGTCACAGATTGCTTAACTGAAGAGCTCTGAGAATGGAACGGCAAGAGGTGTTCCGCTTTCGTCATAAACAGTGCTCCAGAGCGCTTGGCAACGGGCACAACGAAACGTGTGTGTGGGATAGTGACCATTCACGCCTAGTGCTCGCAATGCACGAACACTGCCAAAAGGCCAAGGGAGGCGCTTAGAATCCGGCTTGTGCGCAAAGCTTTCAGACTGCCAGAGGACCGCATCTGTGGTAAGCCCGCTTGCTCATTTGACGTTAGCTGTCGCCTGCAAGAACTTCACCCGCATCTGGTTTATGCTGCTACCTGTTGTTAGGCGACAACAAGGGCACATGTAGCAAATGCTTTTTCCTGTTTCATTTTGCTATGCCACGCTCTTCTGTGGCTCTTTAGTGCTTGCCAAACTGCTATGTGCGTGCTGCTGCTTCCATCTGAAAAGGAGCACAACCTTCTGACAGCAGCTTTCAACTTGCCTAAGAAAGAGCTTGGCCATTTAGATGTGCTGCAAATCTGTGTGTGTGTAAGGTGCAGGTGCAAGCACCTGACAAAGGTTTTCTCCAGGTTCAGTTTCTCCCTGCCAGACACATTGGAAATGTTTTCCTCTGGCATTCGCACCAACAGTTACATATTGCTTAACTGAAGAGCTCTGAGAATAGAACGGCAAGAGGTGTTCCGCTTTCGTCATAAACAGTACTCCAGAGCGCTTGGCAACGGGCACAACGAAACGTGTCTGTGGGATAGTGACCATTCACGCCTAGTGCTCGCAATGCACGAACACTGCCAAAAGGCCAAGGGAGGCGCTTAGAATCCGGCTTGTGCGCAAAGCTTTCAGACTGCCAGAGGACCGCATCTGTGGTAAGCCCGCTTGCTCATTTGACGTTAGCTGTCGCCTGCAAGAACTTCACCCGCATCTGGTTTATGCTGCTACCTGTTGTTCGGCGACAACAAGGGCACATGTAGCAAATGCTTTTTCCTGTTTCATTTTGCTAGGCCACACTCTTCTGTGGCTCTTTAGTGCTTGCCAAACTCCTATGTGCGTGCTGCTGCTTCCATCTGACAAGGAGCACAACCTTCTGACAGCAGCTTTCAACTTGCCTAAGAAAGAGCTTGGCCATTTAGATGTGCTGCAAATCTGTGTGTGTGTAAGGTGCAGGTGTCAGCTCCTGACAAAGTTGTTCTCCAGGTTCAGTTTCTATCTGCCAGACGCATTGGAAATGTTTTCCTCTGGCATTCGCAGCAAGAGTCGTAGATTGCTTAACTGAGGAGCTCTGAGAATGGAACGGCAAGAGGTGTTCCGCTTTCGTCATAAACAGTGCTCCAGAGCGCTTGGCAACGGGCACAACGAAACGTGTGTGCGGGATAGTGACCATTCACGCCTAGTGCTATCAATGCATGAGCACTGCCAAAAGGCCAAGGGAGGCGCTTACAATGCGGCTTGTGCGCAAAGCTTTCAGACTGACAGAGGATCGCATCTGTGGTAAGCCCGCTTGCTCATTTGACGTTAGCTGTCGCCTGCAAGAACTTCACCCGCATCTGGTTTATGCTGCTACCTGTTGTTAGGCGACAACAAGGGCACATGTAGCAAATGCTTTTTCCTGTTTCATTTTGCTATGCCACGCTCTTCTGTGGCTCTTTAGTGCTTGCCAAACTGCTATGTGCGTGCTGCTGCTTCCATCTGACAAGGAGCACAACCTTCTGACAGCAGCTTTCAACTTGCCTAAGAAAGAGCTTGGCCATTTAGATGTGCTGCAAACCCATGTGTGTGTAAGGTGCAGGTGCCAGCTCCTGACAAAGTTGTTCTCCAGGTTCAGTTTCTATCTGCCAGACGCATTGGAAATGTTTTCCTCTGGCATTCGCAGCAAGAGTCGCAGATTGCTTAACTCAGGAGCTCTGAGAATGGAACGGCAAGAGGTGTTCCGCTTTCGTCATAAACAGTGCTCCAGAGCGCTTGGCAACGGGCACAACGAAACGTGTGTGCGGGATAGTGACCATTCACGCCTAGTGCTCGCAATGCACGAGCACTGCCAAAAGGCCAAGGGAGGCGCTTAGAATCCGGCTTGTGCGCAAAGCTTTCAGACTGCCAGAGGACCGCATCTGTGGTAAGCCCGCTTGCTCATTTGACGTTAGCTGTCGCCTGCAAGAACTTCACCTGCATCTGGTTTATGCTGCTACCTGTTGTTAGGCGACAACAAGGGCACATGTAGCAAATGCTTTTTCCTGTTTCATTTTGCTAGGCCACACTCTTCTGTGGCTCTTTAGTGCTTGCCAAACTGCTATGTGCGTGCTGCTGCTTCCATCTGACAAGGAGCACAACCTTCTGACAGCAGCTTTCAACTTGCCTAAGAAAGAGCTTGGCCATTTAGATGTGCTGCAAATCTGTGTGAGTGTAAGGTGCAGGTGCAAGCTCCTGACAAAGTTGTTCTCCAGGTTCAGTTTCTCCCTGCCAGACACATTGGAAATGTTTTCCTCTGGCATTCGCACCAACAGTCACAGATTGCTTAACTGAAGAGCTCTGAGAATGGAACGGCAAGAGGTGTTCCGCTTTCGTCATAAACAGTGCTCCAGAGCGCTTGGCAACGGGCACAACGAAACGTGTGTGTGGGATAGTGACCATTCACGCCTAGTGCTCGCAATGCACGAACACTGCCAAAAGGCCAAGGGAGGCGCTTAGAATCCGGCTTGTGCGCAAAGCTTCAGACTGCCAGAGGACCGCAGCTGTGGTAAGCCCGCTTGCTCATTTGACGTTAGCTGTCGCCTGCAAGAACTTCACCCGCATCTGGTTTATGCTGCTACCTGTTGTTAGGCGACAACAAGGGCACATGTAGCAAATGCTTTTTCCTGTTTCATTTTGCTATGCCACGCTCTTCTGTGGCTCTTTAGTGCTTGCCAAACTGCTATGTGCGTGCTGCTGCTTCCATCTGAAAAGGAGCACAACCTTCTGACAGCAGCTTTCAACTTGCCTAAGAAAGAGCTTGGCCATTTAGATGTGCTGCAAACCCGTGTGTGTGTAAGGTGCAGGTGCCAGCTCCTGACAAAGTTGTTCTCCGGGTTAAGTTTCTATCTGCCAGACGCATTGGAAATGTTTTCCTCTGGCATTCGCAGCAAGAGTCGCAGATTGCTTAACTGAGGAGCTCTGAGAATGGAACGGCAAGAGGTGTTCCGCTTTCGTCATAAACAGTGCTCCAGAGCGCTTGGCAACGGGCACAACGAAACGTGTGTGTGGGATAGTGACCATTCACGCCTAGTGCTCGCAATGCATGAGCACTGCCAAAAGGCCAAGGGAGGCACTTGAAATCCGGCTTGTGCGCAAAGCTTTCAGACTGCCAGAGGACCGCAGCTGTGGTAATCCCGCTTGCTCATTTGACGTTAGCTGTCGCCTGCAAGAACGTCACCTGCATCTGGTTTATGCTGCTACCTGTTGTTAGGCGACAACAAGGGCACATGTAGCAAATGCTGTTTCCTGTTTCATTTTGCTAGGCCACACACTTCTGTGGCTCTTTAGTGCTTGCCAAACTGCTATGTGCGTGCTGCTGCTTCCATCTGACAAGGAGCACAACCTTCTGACAGCAGCTTTCAACTTGCCTAAGAAAGAGCTTGGCCATTTAGATGTGCTGCAAACTCGTGTGTGTGTAAGGTGCAGGTGCAAGCTCCTGACAAAGTTGTTCTCCAGGTTCAGTTTCTATCTGCCAGACGCCTTGGAAATGTTTTCCTCTGGCATTCGCAGCAAGAGTCGTAGATTGCTTAACTGAGGAGCTCTGAGAATGGAACGGCAAGAGGTGTTCCGCTTTCGTCATAAACAGTGCTCCAGAGCGCTTGGCAACGGGCACAACGAAACGTGTGTGCGGGATAGTGACCATTCACGCCTAGTGCTCGCAATGCACGAACACTGCCAAAAGGCCAAGGGAGGCGCTTAGCATGCGGCTTGTGCGCAAAGCTTTCAGACTGCCAGAGGACCGCAGCTGTGGTAAGCCCGCTTGCTCATTTGACGTTAGCTGTCGCCTGCAAGAACTTCACCTGCATCTGGTTTATGCTGCTACCTGTTGTTCGGCGACAACAAGGGCACATGTAGCAAATGCTTTTTCCTGTTTCATTTTGCTAGGCCACACTCTTCTGTGGCTCTTTAGTGCTTGCCAAACTGCTATGTGCGTGCTGCTGCTTCCATCTGACAAGGAGCACAACCTTCTGACAGCAGCTTTCAACTTGCCTAAGAAAGAGCTTGGCCATTTAGATGTGCTGCAAATCTGTGTGAGTGTAAGGTGCAGGTGCAAGCTCCTGACAAAGTTGTTCTCCAGGTTCAGTTTCTCCCTGCCAGACACATTGGAAATGTTTTCCTCTGGCATTCGCACCAACAGTCACAGATTGCTTAACTGAAGAGCTCTGAGAATGGAACGGCAAGAGGTGTTCCGCTTTCGTCATAAACAGTGCTCCAGAGCGCTTGGCAACGGGCACAACGAAACGTGTGTGTGGGATAGTGACCATTCACGCCTAGTGCTCGCAATGCACGAACACTGCCAAAAGGCCAAGGGAGGCGCTTAGAATCCGGCTTGTGCGCAAAGCTTTCAGACTGCCAGAGGACCGCAGCTGTGGTAAGCCCGCTTGCTCATTTGACGTTAGCTGTCGCCTGCAAGAACTTCACCCGCATCTGGTTTATGCTGCTACCTGTTGTTCGGCGACAACAAGGGCACATGTAGCAAATGCTTTTTCCTGTTTCATTTTGCTAGACCACGCTCTTCTGTGGCTCTTTAGTGCTTGCCAAACTGCTATGTGCGTGCTGCTGCTTCCATCTGACAAGGAGCACAACCTTCTGACAGCAGCTTTCAACTTGCCTAAGAAAGAGCTTGGCCTTTTAGATGTGCTGCAAACCCGTGTGTGTGTAAGGTGCAGGTGCAAGCTCCTGACAAAGTTGTTCTCCAGGTTCAGTTTCTATCTGCCAGACGCATTGGAAATGTTTTCCTCTGGCATTCGCAGCAAGAGTCGTAGATTGCTTAACTGAAGAGCTCTGAGAATGGAACGGCAAGAGGTGTTCCGCTTTCGTCATAAACAGTGCTCCAGAGCGCTTGGCAACGGGCACAATGAAACGTGTGTGCGGGATAGTGACCATTCACGCCTAGTGCTCGCAATGCAGGAGCACTGCCAAAAGGCCAAGGGAGGCGCTTACAATCCGGCTTGTGCGCAAAGCTTTCAGACTGACAGAGGATCGCATCTGTGGTAAGCCCGCTTGCTCATTTGACGTTAGCTGTCGCCTGCAAGAACTTCACCCGCATCTGGTTTATGCTGCTACCTGTTGTTAGGCGACAACAAGGGCACATGTAGCAAATGCTTTTTCCTGTTTCATTTTGCTATGCCACGCTCTTCTGTGGCTCTTTAGTGCTTGCCAAACTGCTATGTGCGTGCTGCTGCTTCCATCTGACAAGGAGCACAACCTTCTGACAGCAGCTTTCAACTTGCCTAAGAAAGAGCTTGGCCATTTAGATGTGCTGCAAACCCATGTGTGTGTAAGGTGCAGGTGCCAGCTCCTGACAAAGTTGTTCTCCAGGTTCAGTTTCTATCTGCCAGACGCATTGGAAATGTTTTCCTCTGGCATTCGCAGCAAGAGTCGCAGATTGCTTAACTGAGGAGCTCTGAGAATGGAACGGCAAGAGGTGTTCCGCTTTCGTCATAAACAGTGCTCCAGAGCGCTTGGCAACGGGCACAACGAAACGTGTGTGCGGGATAGTGACCATTCACGCCTAGTGCTCGCAATGCACGAGCACTGCCAAAAGGCCAAGGGAGGCGCTTAGAATCCGGCTTGTGCGCAAAGCTTTCAGACTGCCAGAGGACCGCAGCTGTGGTAAGCCCGCTTGCTCATTTGACGTTAGCTGTCGCCTGCAAGAACTTCACCCGCATCTGTTTTATGCTGCTACCTGTTGTTAGGCGACAACAAGGGCACATGTAGCAAATGCTTTTTCCTGTTTCATTTTGCTAGGCCACACACTTCTGTGGCTCTTTAGTGCTTGCCAAACTGCTATGTGCGTGCTGCTGCTTCCATCTGACAAGGAGCACAACCTTCTGACAGCAGCTTTCAACTTGCCTAAGAAAGAGCTTGGCCATTTAGATGTGCTGCAAACCCGTGTGTGTGTAAGGTGCAGGTGCAAGCTCCTGACAAAGGTTTTCTCCAGGTTCAGTTTCTCCCTGCCAGACACATTGGAAATGTTTTCCTCTGGCATTCGCACCAACAGTCACAGATTGCTTAACTGAAGAGCTCTGAGAATGGAACGGCAAGAGGTGTTCCGCTTTCGTCATAAACAGTGCTCCAGAGCGCTTGGCAACGGGCACAACGAAACGTGTGTGTGGGATAGTGACCATTCACGCCTAGTGCTCGCAATGCATGAGCACTGCCAAAAGGCCAAGGGAGGCACTTGAAATCCGGCTTGTGCGCAAAGCTTTCAGACTGCCAGAGGACCGCAGCTGTGGTAATCCCGCTTGCTCATTTGACGTTAGCTGTCGCCTGCAAGAACGTCACCTGCATCTGGTTTATGCTGCTACCTGTTGTTAGGCGACAACAAGGGCACATGTAGCAAATGCTGTTTCCTGTTTCATTTTGCTAGGCCACACACTTCTGTGGCTCTTTAGTGCTTGCCAAACTGCTATGTGCGTGCTGCTGCTTCCATCTGACAAGGAGCACAACCTTCTGACAGCAGCTTTCAACTTGCCTAAGAAAGAGCTTGGCCATTTAGATGTGCTGCAAACTCGTGTGTGTGTAAGGTGCAGGTGCAAGCTCCTGACAAAGTTGTTCTCCAGGTTCAGTTTCTATCTGCCAGACGCCTTGGAAATGTTTTCCTCTGGCATTCGCAGCAAGAGTCGTAGATTGCTTAACTGAGGAGCTCTGAGAATGGAACGGCAAGAGGTGTTCCGCTTTCGTCATAAACAGTGCTCCAGAGCGCTTGGCAACGGGCACAACGAAACGTGTGTGCGGGATAGTGACCATTCACGCCTAGTGCTCGCAATGCACGAACACTGCCAAAAGGCCAAGGGAGGCGCTTAGCATGCGGCTTGTGCGCAAAGCTTTCAGACTGCCAGAGGACCGCATCTGTGGTAAGCCCGCTTGCTCATTTGACGTTAGCTGTCGCCTGCAAGAACTTCACCTGCATCTGGTTTATGCTGCTACCTGTTGTTCGGCGACAACAAGGGCACATGTAGCAAATGCTTTTTCCTGTTTCATTTTGCTAGGCCACACTCTTCTGTGGCTCTTTAGTGCTTGCCAAACTGCTATGTGCGTGCTGCTGCTTCCATCTGACAAGGAGCACAACCTTCTGACAGCAGCTTTCAACTTGCCTAAGAAAGAGCTTGGCCATTTAGATGTGCTGCAAATCTGTGTGAGTGTAAGGTGCAGGTGCAAGCTCCTGACAAAGTTGTTCTCCAGGTTCAGTTTCTCCCTGCCAGACACATTGGAAATGTTTTCCTCTGGCATTCGCACCAACAGTCACAGATTGCTTAACTGAAGAGCTCTGAGAATGGAACGGCAAGAGGTGTTCCGCTTTCGTCATAAACAGTGCTCCAGAGCGCTTGGCAACGGGCACAACGAAACGTGTGTGTGGGATAGTGACCATTCACGCCTAGTGCTCGCAATGCACGAACACTGCCAAAAGGCCAAGGGAGACGCTTAGAATCCGGCTTGTGCGCAAAGCTTTCAGACTGCCAGAGGACCGCAGCTGTGGTAAGCCCGCTTGCTCATTTGACGTTAGCTGTCGCCTGCAAGAACTTCACCCGCATCTGGTTTATGCTGCTACCTGTTGTTCGGCGACAACAAGGGCACATGTAGCAAATGCTTTTTCCTGTTTCATTTTGCTAGACCACGCTCTTCTGTGGCTCTTTAGTGCTTGCCAAACTGCTATGTGCGTGCTGCTGCTTCCATCTGACAAGGAGCACAACCTTCTGACAGCAGCTTTCAACTTGCCTAAGAAAGAGCTTGGCCATTTAGATGTGCTGCAAATCTGTGTGAGTGTAAGGTGCAGGTGCAAGCTCCTGACAAAGTTGTTCTCCAGGTTCAGTTTCTCCCTGCCAGACACATTGGAAATGTTTTCCTCTGGCATTCGCACCAACAGTTACAGATTGCTTAACTGAAGAGCTCTGAGAATAGAACGGCAAGAGGTGTTCCGCTTTCGTCATAAACAGTACTCCAGAGCGCTTGGCAACGGGCACAACGAAACGTGTGTGTGGGATAGTGACCATTCACGCCTAGTGCTCGCAATGCACGAACACTGCCAAAAGGCCAAGGGAGGCGCTTAGAATCCGGCTTGTGCGCAAAGCTTTCAGACTGCCAGAGGACCGCATCTGTGGTAAGCCCGCTTGCTCATTTGACGTTAGCTGTCGCCTGCAAGAACTTCACCCGCATCTGGTTTCTGCTGCTACCTGTTGTTAGGCGACAACAAGGGCACATGTAGCAAATGCTTTTTCCTGTTTCATTTTGCTAGGCCACACTCTTCTGTGGCTCTTTAGTGCTTGCCAAACTGCTATGTGCGTGCTGCTGCTTCCATCTGACAAGGAGCACAACCTTCTGACAGCAGCTTTCAACTTGCCTAAGAAAGAGCTTGGCCATTTAGATGTGCTGCAAATCTGTGTGTGTGTAAGGTGCAGGTGCAAGCTCCTGACAAAGGTTTTCTCCAGGTTCAGTTTCTCCCTGCCAGACACATTGGAAATGTTTTCCTCTGGCATTCGCACCAACAGTTACAGATTGCTTAACTGAAGAGCTCTGAGAATAGAACGGCAAGAGGTGTTCCGCTTTCGTCATAAACAGTGCTCCAGAGCGCTTGGCAACGGGCACAACGAAACGTGTGTGCGGGATAGTGACCATTCACGCCTAGTGCTCGCAATGCACGAGCACTGCCAAAAGGCCAAGGGAGGCGCTTACAATCCGGCTTGTGCGCAAAGCTTTCAGACTGACAGAGGATCGCATCTGTGGTAAGCTCGCTTGCTCATTTGACGTTAGCTGTCGCCTGCAAGAACTTCACCCGCATCTGGTTTATGCTGCTACCTGTTGTTAGGCGACAACAAGGGCACATGTAGCAAATGCTTTTTCCTGTTTCATTTTGCTATGCCACGCTCTTCTGTGGCTCTTTAGTGCTTGCCAAACTGCTATGTGCGTGCTGCTGCTTCCATCTGAAAAGGAGCACAACCTTCTGACAGCAGCTTTCAACTTGCCTAAGAAAGAGCTTGGCCATTTAGATGTGCTGCAAACCCGTGTGTGTGTAAGGTGCAGGTGTCAGCTCCTGACAAAGTTGTTCTCCAGGTTCAGTTTCTATCTGCCAGACGCATTGGAAATGTTTTCCTCTGGCATTCGCAGCAAGAGTCGCAGATTGCTTAACTGAGGAGCTCTGAGAATGGAACGGCAAGAGGTGTTCCGCTTTCGTCATAAACAGTGCTCCAGAGCGCTTGGCAACGGGCACAACGAAACGTGTGTGTGGGATAGTGACCATTCACGCCTAGTGCCCGCAATGCATGAGCACTGCCAAAAGGCCAAGGGAGGCACTTGGAATCCGGCTTGAGTGCAAAGCTTTCAGACTGCCAGAGGACCGCATCTGTGGTAATCCCGCTTGCTCATTTGACGTTAGCTGTCGCCTGCAAGAACTTCACCCGCATCTGGTTTATGCTGCTACCTGTTGTTAGGCGACAACAAGGGCACATGTAGCAAATGCTTTTTCCTGTTTCATTTTGCTAGGCCACACACTTCTGTGGCTCTTTAGTGCTTGCCAAACTGCTATGTGCGTGCTGCTGCTTCCATCTGACAAGGAGCACAACCTTCTGACAGCAGCTTTCAACTTGCCTAAGAAAGAGCTTGGCCATTTAGATGTGCTGCAAACCCGTGTGTGTGTAAGGTGCAGGTGCAAGCTCCTGACAAAGTTGTTCTCCAGGTTCAGTTTCTATCTGCCAGACGCCTTGGAAATGTTTTCCTCTGGCATTCGCAGCAAGAGTCGTAGATTGCTTAACTGAGGAGCTCTGAGAATGGAACGGCAAGAGGTGTTCCGCTTTCGTCATAAACAGTGCTCCAGAGCGCTTGGCAACGGGCACAACGAAACGTGTGTGCGGGATAGTGACCATTCACGCCTAGTGCTCGCAATGCACGAGCACTGCCAAAAGGCCAAGGGAGGCGCTTAGAATCCGGCTTGTGCGCAAAGCTTTCAGACTGCCAGAGGATCGCATCTGTGGTAAGCCCGCTTGCTCATTTGACGTTAGCTGTCGCCTGCAAGAACTTCACCCGCATCTGGTTTATGCTGCTACCTGTTGTTAGGCGACAACAAGGGCACATGTAGCAAATGCTTTTTCCTGTTTCATTTTGCTATGCCACGCTCTTCTGTGGCTCTTTAGTGCTTGCCAAACTGCTATGTGCGTGCTGCTGCTTCCATCTGACAAGGAGCACAACCTTCTGACAGCAGCTTTCAACTTGCCTAAGAAAGAGCTTGGCCATTTAGATGTGCTGCAAACCCATGTGTGTGTAAGGTGCAGGTGCCAGCTCCTGACAAAGTTGTTCTCCAGGTTCAGTTTCTCCCTGCCAGACACATTGGAAATGTTTTCCTCTGGCATTCGCACCAACAGTCACAGATTGCTTAACTGAAGAGCTCTGAGAATGGAACGGCAAGAGGTGTTCCGCTTTCGTCATAAACAGTGCTCCAGAGCGCTTGGCAACGGGCACAACGAAACGTGTGTGTGGGATAGTGACCATTCACGCCTAGTGCTCGCAATGCACGAACACTGCCAAAAGGCCAAGGGAGGCGCTTAGAATCCGGCTTGTGCGCAAAGCTTTCAGACTGCCAGAGGACCGCATCTGTGGTAAGCCCGCTTGCTCATTTGACGTTAGCTGTCGCCTGCAAGAACTTCACCCGCATCTGGTTTATGCTGCTACCTGTTGTCAGGCGACAACAAGGGCACATGTAGCAAATGCTTTTTCCTGTTTCATTTTGCTATGCCACGCTCTTCTGTGGCTCTTTAGTGCTTGCCAAACTGCTATGTGCGTGCTGCTGCTTCCATCTGAAAAGGAGCACAACCTTCTGACAGCAGCTTTCAACTTGCCTAAGAAAGAGCTTGGCCATTTAGATGTGCTGCAAATCTGTGTGTGTGTAAGGTGCAGGTGCAAGCACCTGACAAAGGTTTTCTCCAGGTTCAGTTTCTCCCTGCCAGACACATTGGAAATGTTTTCCTCTGGCATTCGCACCAACAGTTACAGATTGCTTAACTGAAGAGCTCTGAGAATAGAACGGCAAGAGGTGTTCCGCTTTCGTCATAAACAGTACTCCAGAGCGCTTGGCAACGGGCACAACGAAACGTGTCTGTGGGATAGTGACCATTCACGCCTAGTGCTCGCAATGCACGAGCACTGCCAAAAGGCCAAGGGAGGCGCTTAGAATCCGGCTTGTGCGCAAAGCTTTCAGACTGCCAGAGGACCGCATCTGTGGTAAGCCCGCTTGCTCATTTGACGTTAGCTGTCGCCTGCAAGAACTTCACCCACATCTGGTTTATGCTGCTACCTGTTGTTCGGCGACAACAAGGGCACATGTAGCAAATGCTTTTTCCTGTTTCATTTTGCTAGGCCACACTCTTCTGTGGCTCTTTAGTGCTTGCCAAACTCCTATGTGCGTGCTGCTGCTTCCATCTGACAAGGAGCACAACCTTCTGACAGCAGCTTTCAACTTGCCTAAGAAAGAGCTTGGCCATTTAGATGTGCTGCAAATCTGTGTGTGTGTAAGGTGCAGGTGCAAGCTCCTGACAAAGGTTTCTCCAGGTTCAGTTTCTCCCTGCCAGACACATTGGAAATGTTTTCCTCTGGCATTCGCAGCAAGAGTCGCAGATTGCTTAACTGAGGAGCTCTGAGAATGGAACGGCAAGAGGTGTTCCGCTTTCGTCATAAACAGTGCTCCAGAGCGCTTGGCAACGGGCACAACGAAACGTGTGTGCGGGATAGTGACCATTCACGCCTAGTGCTCGCAATGCACGAGCACTGCCAAAAGGCCAAGGGAGGCGCTTAGAATCCGGCTTGTGCGCAAAGCTTTCAGACTGCCAGAGGACCGCAGCTGTGGTAAGCCCGCTTGCTCATTTGACGTTAGCTGTCGCCTGCAAGAACTTCACCCGCATCTGTTTTATGCTGCTACCTGTTGTTAGGCGACAACAAGGGCACATGTAGCAAATGCTTTTTCCTGTTTCATTTTGCTAGGCCACACTCTTCTGTGGCTCTTTAGTGCTTGCCAAACTGCTATGTGCGTGCTGCTGCTTCCATCTGACAAGGAGCACAACCTTCTGACAGCAGCTTTCAACTTGCCTAAGAAAGAGCTTGGCCATTTAGATGTGCTGCAAACCCGTGTGTGTGTAAGGTGCAGGTGCAAGCTCCTGACAAAGGTTTTCTCCAGGTTCAGTTTCTCCCTGCCAGACACATTGGAAATGTTTTCCTCTGGCATTCGCACCAACAGTCACAGATTGCTTAACTGAAGAGCTCTGAGAATGGAACGGCAAGAGGTGTTCCGCTTTCGTCATAAACAGTGCTCCAGAGCGCTTGGCAACGGGCACAACGAAACGTGTGTGTGGGATAGTGACCATTCACGCCTAGTGCTCGCAATGCATGAGCACTGCCAAAAGGCCAAGGGAGGCACTTGAAATCCGGCTTGTGCGCAAAGCTTTCAGACTGCCAGAGGACCGCAGCTGTGGTAATCCCGCTTGCTCATTTGACGTTAGCTGTCGCCTGCAAGAACGTCACCTGCATCTGGTTTATGCTGCTACCTGTTGTTAGGCGACAACAAGGGCACATGTAGCAAATGCTGTTTCCTGTTTCATTTTGCTAGGCCACACACTTCTGTGGCTCTTTAGTGCTTGCCAAACTGCTATGTGCGTGCTGCTGCTTCCATCTGACAAGGAGCACAACCTTCTGACAGCAGCTTTCAACTTGCCTAAGAAAGAGCTTGGCCATTTAGATGTGCTGCAAACTCGTGTGTGTGTAAGGTGCAGGTGCAAGCTCCTGACAAAGTTGTTCTCCAGGTTCAGTTTCTATCTGCCAGACGCATTGGAAATGTTTTCCTCTGGCATTCGCAGCAAGAGTCGTAGATTGCTTAACTGAGGAGCTCTGAGAATGGAACGGCAAGAGGTGTTCCGCTTTCGTCATAAACAGTGCTCCAGAGCGCTTGGCAACGGGCACAACGAAACGTGTGTGCGGGATAGTGACCATTCACGCCTAGTGCTCGCAATGCACGAACACTGCCAAAAGGCCAAGGGAGGCGCTTAGCATGCGGCTTGTGCGCAAAGCTTTCAGACTGCCAGAGGACCGCAGCTGTGGTAAGCCCGCTTGCTCATTTGACGTTAGCTGTCGCCTGCAAGAACTTCACCTGCATCTGGTTTATGCTGCTACCTGTTGTTCGGCGACAACAAGGGCACATGTAGCAAATGCTTTTTCCTGTTTCATTTTGCTAGGCCACACTCTTCTGTGGCTCTTTAGTGCTTGCCAAACTCCTATGTGCGTGCTGCTGCTTCCATCTGACAAGGAGCACAACCTTCTGACAGCAGCTTTCAACTTGCCTAAGAAAGAGCTTGGCCATTTAGATGTGCTGCAAATCTGTGTGTGTGTAAGGTGCAGGTGCAAGCTCCTGACAAAGGTTTTCTCCAGGTTCAGTTTCTCCCTGCCAGACACATTGGAAATGTTTTCCTCTGGCATTCGCACCAACAGTTACAGATTGCTTAACTGAAGAGCTCTGAGAATAGAACGGCAAGAGGTGTTCCGCTTTCGTCATAAACAGTGCTCCAGAGCGCTTGGCAACGGGCACAACGAAACGTGTGTGTGGGATAGTGACCATTCACGCCTAGTGCTCGCAATGCATGAGCACTGCCAAAAAGCCAAGGGAGGCACTTGGAATCCGGCTTGAGTGCAAAGCTTTCAGACTGCCAGAGGACCGCAGCTGTGGTAATCCCGCTTGCTCATTTGACGTTAGCTGTCGCCTGCAAGAACTTCACCTGCATCTGGTTTATGCTGCTACCTGTTGTTAGGCGACAACAAGGGCACATGTAGCAAATGCTTTTTCCTGTTTCATTTTGCTAGGCCACACACTTCTGTGGCTCTTTAGTGCTTGCCAAACTGCTATGTGCGTGCTGCTGCTTCCATCTGACAAGGAGCACAACCTTCTGACAGCAGCTTTCAACTTGCCTAAGAAAGAGCTTGGCCATTTAGATGTGCTGCAAACCCGTGTGTGTGTAAGGTGCAGGTGCAAGCTCCTGACAAAGTTGTTCTCCAGGTTCAGTTTCTATCTGCCAGACGCATTGGAAATGTTTTCCTCTGGCATTCGCACCAAGAGTCGTAGATTGCTTAACTGAGGAGCTCTGAGAATGGAACGGCAAGAGGTGTTCCGCTTTCGTCATAAACAGTGCTCCAGAGCGCTTGGCAACGGGCACAACGAAACGTGTGTGCGGGATAGTGACCATTCACGCCTAGTGCTCGCAATGCAGGAGCACTGCCAAAAGGCCAAGGGAGGCGCTTACAATCCGGCTTGTGCGCAAAGCTTTCAGACTGACAGAGGATCGCATCTGTGGTAAGCTCGCTTGCTCATTTGACGTTAGCTGTCGCCTGCAAGAACTTCACCCGCATCTGGTTTATGCTGCTACCTGTTGTTAGGCGACAACAAGGGCACATGTAGCAAATGCTTTTTCCTGTTTCATTTTGCTATGCCACGCTCTTCTGTGGCTCTTTAGTGCTTGCCAAACTGCTATGTGCGTGCTGCTGCTTCCATCTGAAAAGGAGCACAACCTTCTGACAGCAGCTTTCAACTTGCCTAAGAAAGAGCTTGGCCATTTAGATGTGCTGCAAACCCGTGTGTGTGTAAGGTGCAGGTGTCAGCTCCTGACAAAGTTGTTCTCCAGGTTCAGTTTCTATCTGCCAGACGCATTGGAAATGTTTTCCTCTGGCATTCGCAGCAAGAGTCGCAGATTGCTTAACTGAGGAGCTCTGAGAATGGAACGGCAAGAGGTGTTCCGCTTTCGTCATAAACAGTGCTCCAGAGCGCTTGGCAACGGGCACAACGAAACGTGTGTGTGGGATAGTGACCATTCACGCCTAGTGCCCGCAATGCATGAGCACTGCCAAAAGGCCAAGGGAGGCACTTGGAATCCGGCTTGAGTGCAAAGCTTTCAGACTGCCAGAGGACCGCATCTGTGGTAATCCCGCTTGCTCATTTGACGTTAGCTGTCGCCTGCAAGAACTTCACCCGCATCTGTTTTATGCTGCTACCTGTTGTTAGGCGACAACAAGGGCACATGTAGCAAATGCTTTTTCCTGTTTCATTTTGCTAGGCCACACACTTCTGTGGCTCTTTAGTGCTTGCCAAACTGCTATGTGCGTGCTGCTGCTTCCATCTGACAAGGAGCACAACCTTCTGACAGCAGCTTTCAACTTGCCTAAGAAAGAGCTTGGCCATTTAGATGTGCTGCAAACCCGTGTGTGTGTAAGGTGCAGGTGCAAGCTCCTGACAAAGTTGTTCTCCAGGTTCAGTTTCTATCTGCCAGACGCATTGGAAATGTTTTCCTCTGGCATTCGCAGCAAGAGTCGTAGATTGCTTAACTGAGGAGCTCTGAGAATGGAACGGCAAGAGGTGTTCCGCTTTCGTCATAAACAGTGCTCCAGAGCGCTTGGCAACGGGCACAACGAAACGTGTGTGCGGGATAGTGACCATTCACGCCTAGTGCTCGCAATGCAGGAGCACTGCCAAAAGGCCAAGGGAGGCGCTTAGAATCCGGCTTGTGCGCAAAGCTTTCAGACTGCCAGAGGATCGCATCTGTGGTAAGCCCGCTTGCTCATTTGACGTTAGCTGTCGCCTGCAAGAACTTCACCTGCATCTGGTTTATGCTGCTACCTGTTGTTCGGCGACAACAAGGGCACATGTAGCAAATGCTTTTTCCTGTTTCATTTTGCTAGGCCACACTCTTCTGTGGCTCTTTAGTGCTTGCCAAACTGCTATGTGCATGCTGCTGCTTCCATCTGACAAGGAGCACAACCTTCTGACAGCAGCTTTCAACTTGCCTAAGAAAGAGCTTGGCCATTTAGATGTGCTGCAAATCTGTGTGAGTGTAAGGTGCAGGTGCAAGCTCCTGACAAAGTTGTTCTCCAGGTTCAGTTTCTCCCTGCCAGACACATTGGAAATGTTTTCCTCTGGCATTCGCACCAACAGTCACAGATTGCTTAACTGAAGAGCTCTGAGAATGGAACGGCAAGAGGTGTTCCGCTTTCGTCATAAACAGTGCTCCAGAGCGCTTGGCAACGGGCACAACGAAACGTGTGTGTGGGATAGTGACCATTCACGCCTAGTGCTCGCAATGCACGAACACTGCCAAAAGGCCAAGGGAGGCGCTTAGAATCCGGCTTGTGCGCAAAGCTTTCAGACTGCCAGAGGACCGCAGCTGTGGTAAGCCCGCTTGCTCATTTGACGTTAGCTGTCGCCTGCAAGAACTTCACCCGCATCTGGTTTATGCTGCTACCTGTTGTTCGGCGACAACAAGGGCACATGTAGCAAATGCTTTTTCCTGTTTCATTTTGCTAGACCACGCTCTTCTGTGGCTCTTTAGTGCTTGCCAAACTGCTATGTGCGTGCTGCTGCTTCCATCTGACAAGGAGCACAACCTTCTGACAGCAGCTTTCAACTTGCCTAAGAAAGAGCTTGGCCATTTAGATGTGCTGCAAATCTGTGTGAGTGTAAGGTGCAGGTGCAAGCTCCTGACAAAGTTGTTCTCCAGGTTCAGTTTCTCCCTGCCAGACACATTGGAAATGTTTTCCTCTGGCATTCGCACCAACAGTTACAGATTGCTTAACTGAAGAGCTCTGAGAATAGAACGGCAAGAGGTGTTCCGCTTTCGTCATAAACAGTACTCCAGAGCGCTTGGCAACGGGCACAACGAAACGTGTGTGTGGGATAGTGACCATTCACGCCTAGTGCTCGCAATGCACGAGCACTGCCAAAAGGCCAAGGGAGGCGCTTAGAATCCGGCTTGTGCGCAAAGCTTTCAGACTGCCAGAGGACCGCAGCTGTGGTAAGCCCGCTTGCTCATTTGACGTTAGCTGTCGCCTGCAAGAACTTCACCCGCATCTGGTTTATGCTGCTACCTGTTGTTAGGCGACAACAAGGGCACATGTAGCAAATGCTTTTTCCTGTTTCATTTTGCTAGGCCACACTCTTCTGTGGCTCTTTAGTGCTTGCCAAACTCCTATGTGCGTGCTGCTGCTTCCATCTGACAAGGAGCACAACCTTCTGACAGCAGCTTTCAACTTGCCTAAGAAAGAGCTTGGCCATTTAGATGTGCTGCAAATCTGTGTGTGTGTAAGGTGCAGGTGCAAGCTCCTGACAAAGGTTTTCTCCAGGTTCAGTTTCTCCCTGCCAGACACATTGGAAATGTTTTCCTCTGGCATTCGCACCAATAGTTACAGATTGCTTAACTGAAGAGCTCTGAGAATAGAACGGCAAGAGGTGTTCCGCTTTCGTCATAAACAGTGCTCCAGAGCGCTTGGCAACGGGCACAACGAAACGTGTGTGTGGGATAGTGACCATTCACGCCTAGTGCTCGCAATGCATGAGCACTGCCAAAAAGCCAAGGGAGGCACTTGGAATCCGGCTTGAGTGCAAAGCTTTCTGACTGCCAGAGGACCGCAGCTGTGGTAATCCCGCTTGCTCATTTGACGTTAGCTGTCGCCTGCAAGAACTTCACCTGCATCTGGTTTATGCTGCTACCTGTTGTTAGGCGACAACAAGGGCACATGTAGCAAATGCTTTTTCCTGTTTCATTTTGCTAGGCCACACACTTCTGTGGCTCTTTAGTGCTTGCCAAACTGCTATGTGCGTGCTGCTGCTTCCATCTGACAAGGAGCACAACCTTCTGACAGCAGCTTTCAACTTGCCTAAGAAAGAGCTTGGCCATTTAGATGTGCTGCAAACCCGTGTGTGTGTAAGGTGCAGGTGCAAGCTCCTGACAAAGTTGTTCTCCAGGTTCAGTTTCTATCTGCCAGACGCATTGGAAATGTTTTCCTCTGGCATTCGCACCAAGAGTCGTAGATTGCTTAACTGAGGAGCTCTGAGAATGGAACGGCAAGAGGTGTTCCGCTTTCGTCATAAACAGTGCTCCAGAGCGCTTGGCAACGGGCACAACGAAACGTGTGTGCGGGATAGTGACCATTCACGCCTAGTGCTCGCAATGCAGGAGCACTGCCAAAAGGCCAAGGAAGGCGCTTACAATCCGGCTTGTGCGCAAAGCTTTCAGACTGACAGAGGATCGCATCTGTGGTAAGCTCGCTTGCTCATTTGACGTTAGCTGTCGCCTGCAAGAACTTCACCCGCATCTGGTTTATGCTGCTACCTGTTGTTAGGCGACAACAAGGGCACATGTAGCAAATGCTTTTTCCTGTTTCATTTTGCTATGCCACGCTCTTCTGTGGCTCTTTAGTGCTTGCCAAACTGCTATGTGCGTGCTGCTGCTTCCATCTGACAAGGAGCACAACCTTCTGACAGCAGCTTTCAACTTGCCTAAGAAAGAGCTTGGCCATTTAGATGTGCTGCAAACCCGTGTGTGTGTAAGGTGCAGGTGTCAGCTCCTGACAAAGTTGTTCTCCAGGTTCAGTTTCTATCTGCCAGACGCATTGGAAATGTTTTCCTCTGGCATTCGCAGCAAGAGTCGCAGATTGCTTAACTGAGGAGCTCTGAGAATGGAACGGCAAGAGGTGTTCCGCTTTCGTCATAAACAGTGCTCCAGAGCGCTTGGCAACGGGCACAACGAAACGTGTGTGTGGGATAGTGACCATTCACGCCTAGTGCCCGCAATGCATGAGCACTGCCAAAAGGCCAAGGGAGGCACTTGGAATCCGGCTTGAGTGCAAAGCTTTCAGACTGCCAGAGGACCGCATCTGTGGTAATCCCGCTTGCTCATTTGACGTTAGCTGTCGCCTGCAAGAACTTCACCCGCATCTGGTTTATGCTGCTACCTGTTGTTAGGCGACAACAAGGGCACATGTAGCAAATGCTTTTTCCTGTTTCATTTTGCTAGGCCACACACTTCTGTGGCTCTTTAGTGCTTGCCAAACTGCTATGTGCGTGCTGCTGCTTCCATCTGACAAGGAGCACAACCTTCTGACAGCAGCTTTCAACTTGCCTAAGAAAGAGCTTGGCCATTTAGATGTGCTGCAAACCCGTGTGTGTGTAAGGTGCAGGTGCAAGCTCCTGACAAAGTTGTTCTCCAGGTTCAGTTTCTATCTGCCAGACGCATTGGAAATGTTTTCCTCTGGCATTCGCACCAAGAGTCGTAGATTGCTTAACTGAGGAGCTCTGAGAATGGAACGGCAAGAGGTGTTCCGCTTTCGTCATAAACAGTGCTCCAGAGCGCTTGGCAACGGGCACAACGAAACGTGTGTGCGGGATAGTGACCATTCACGCCTAGTGCTCGCAATGCAGGAGCACTGCCAAAAGGCCAAGGGAGGCGCTTAGAATCCGGCTTGTGCGCAAAGCTTTCAGACTGCCAGAGGATCGCATCTGTGGTAAGCCCGCTTGCTCATTTGACGTTAGCTGTCGCCTGCAAGAACTTCACCCGCATCTGGTTTATGCTGCTACCTGTTGTTAGGCGACAACAAGGGCACATGTAGCAAATGCTTTTTCCTGTTTCATTTTGCTATGCCACGCTCTTCTGTGGCTCTTTAGTGCTTGCCAAACTGCTATGTGCGTGCTGCTGCTTCCATCTGACAAGGAGCACAACCTTCTGACAGCAGCTTTCAACTTGCCTAAGAAAGAGCTTGGCCATTTAGATGTGCTGCAAATCTGTGTGTGTGTAAGGTGCAGGTGCAAGCTCCTGACAAAGGTTTTCTCCAGGTTCAGTTTCTCCCTGCCAGACACATTGGAAATGTTTTCCTCTGGCATTCGCACCAACAGTTACAGATTGCTTAACTGAAGAGCTCTGAGAATAGAACGGCAAGAGGTGTTCCGCTTTCGTCATAAACAGTGCTCCAGAGCGCTTGGCAACGGGCACAACGAAACGTGTGTGTGGGATAGTGACCATTCACGCCTAGTGCTCGCAATGCACGAACACTGCCAAAAGGCCAAGGGAGGCGCTTAGAATCCGGCTTGTGCGCAAAGCTTTCAGACTGCCAGAGGACCGCATCTGTGGTAAGCCCGCTTGCTCATTTGACGTTAGCTGTCGCCTGCAAGAACTTCACCCGCATCTGGTTTATGCTGCTACCTGTTGTTCGGCGACAACAAGGGCACATGTAGCAAATGCTTTTTCCTGTTTCATTTTGCTAGGCCACACTCTTCTGTGGCTCTTTAGTGCTTGCCAAACTCCTATGTGCGTGCTGCTGCTTCCATCTGACAAGGAGCACAACCTTCTGACAGCAGCTTTCAACTTGCCTAAGAAAGAGCTTGGCCATTTAGATGTGCTGCAAATCTGTGTGTGTGTAAGGTGCAGGTGCAAGCTCCTGACAAAGGTTTTCTCCAGGTTCAGTTTCTCCCTGCCAGACACATTGGAAATGTTTTCCTCTGGCATTCGCACCAACAGTTACAGATTGCTTAACTGAAGAGCTCTGAGAATAGAACGGCAAGAGGTGTTCCGCTTTCGTCATAAACAGTGCTCCAGAGCGCTTGGCAACGGGCACAACGAAACGTGTGTGTGGGATAGTGACCATTCACGCCTAGTGCTCGCAATGCATGAGCACTGCCAAAAAGCCAAGGGAGGCACTTGGAATCCGGCTTGAGTGCAAAGCTTTCTGACTGCCAGAGGACCGCAGCTGTGGTAATCCCGCTTGCTCATTTGACGTTAGCTGTCGCCTGCAAGAACTTCACCTGCATCTGGTTTATGCTGCTACCTGTTGTTAGGCGACAACAAGGGCACATGTAGCAAATGCTTTTTCCTGTTTCATTTTGCTAGGCCACACACTTCTGTGGCTCTTTAGTGCTTGCCAAACTGCTATGTGCGTGCTGCTGCTTCCATCTGACAAGGAGCACAACCTTCTGACAGCAGCTTTCAACTTGCCTAAGAAAGAGCTTGGCCATTTAGATGTGCTGCAAACCCGTGTGTGTGTAAGGTGCAGGTGCAAGCTCCTGACAAAGTTGTTCTCCAGGTTCAGTTTCTATCTGCCAGACGCATTGGAAATGTTTTCCTCTGGCATTCGCACCAAGAGTCGTAGATTGCTTAACTGAGGAGCTCTGAGAATGGAACGGCAAGAGGTGTTCCGCTTTCGTCATAAACAGTGCTCCAGAGCGCTTGGCAACGGGCACAACGAAACGTGTGTGCGGGATAGTGACCATTCACGCCTAGTGCTCGCAATGCAGGAGCACTGCCAAAAGGCCAAGGGAGGCGCTTACAATCCGGCTTGTGCGCAAAGCTTTCAGACTGACAGAGGATCGCATCTGTGGTAAGCTCGCTTGCTCATTTGACGTTAGCTGTCGCCTGCAAGAACTTCACCCGCATCTGGTTTATGCTGCTACCTGTTGTTAGGCGACAACAAGGGCACATGTAGCAAATGCTTTTTCCTGTTTCATTTTGCTATGCCACGCTCTTCTGTGGCTCTTTAGTGCTTGCCAAACTGCTATGTGCGTGCTGCTGCTTCCATCTGACAAGGAGCACAACCTTCTGACAGCAGCTTTCAACTTGCCTAAGAAAGAGCTTGGCCATTTAGATGTGCTGCAAACCCGTGTGTGTGTAAGGTGCAGGTGTCAGCTCCTGACAAAGTTGTTCTCCAGGTTCAGTTTCTATCTGCCAGACGCATTGGAAATGTTTTCCTCTGGCATTCGCAGCAAGAGTCGCAGATTGCTTAACTGAGGAGCTCTGAGAATGGAACGGCAAGAGGTGTTCCGCTTTCGTCATAAACAGTGCTCCAGAGCGCTTGGCAACGGGCACAACGAAACGTGTGTGTGGGATAGTGACCATTCACGCCTAGTGCCCGCAATGCATGAGCACTGCCAAAAGGCCAAGGGAGGCACTTGGAATCCGGCTTGAGTGCAAAGCTTTCAGACTGCCAGAGGACCGCATCTGTGGTAATCCCGCTTGCTCATTTGACGTTAGCTGTCGCCTGCAAGAACTTCACCCGCATCTGGTTTATGCTGCTACCTGTTGTTAGGCGACAACAAGGGCACATGTAGCAAATGCTTTTTCCTGTTTCATTTTGCTAGGCCACACACTTCTGTGGCTCTTTAGTGCTTGCCAAACTGCTATGTGCGTGCTGCTGCTTCCATCTGACAAGGAGCACAACCTTCTGACAGCAGCTTTCAACTTGCCTAAGAAAGAGCTTGGCCATTTAGATGTGCTGCAAACCCGTGTGTGTGTAAGGTGCAGGTGCAAGCTCCTGACAAAGTTGTTCTCCAGGTTCAGTTTCTATCTGCCAGACGCATTGGAAATGTTTTCCTCTGGCATTCGCACCAAGAGTCGTAGATTGCTTAACTGAGGAGCTCTGAGAATGGAACGGCAAGAGGTGTTCCGCTTTCGTCATAAACAGTGCTCCAGAGCGCTTGGCAACGGGCACAACGAAACGTGTGTGCGGGATAGTGACCATTCACGCCTAGTGCTCGCAATGCAGGAGCACTGCCAAAAGGCCAAGGGAGGCGCTTAGAATCCGGCTTGTGCGCAAAGCTTTCAGACTGCCAGAGGATCGCATCTGTGGTAAGCCCGCTTGCTCATTTGACGTTAGCTGTCGCCTGCAAGAACTTCACCCGCATCTGGTTTATGCTGCTACCTGTTGTTAGGCGACAACAAGGGCACATGTAGCAAATGCTTTTTCCTGTTTCATTTTGCTATGCCACGCTCTTCTGTGGCTCTTTAGTGCTTGCCAAACTGCTATGTGCGTGCTGCTGCTTCCATCTGACAAGGAGCACAACCTTCTGACAGCAGCTTTCAACTTGCCTAAGAAAGAGCTTGGCCATTTAGATGTGCTGCAAATCTGTGTGTGTGTAAGGTGCAGGTGCAAGCTCCTGACAAAGTTGTTCTCCAGGTTCAGTTTCTCCCTGCCAGACACATTGGAAATGTTTTCCTCTGGCATTCGCACCAACAGTTACAGATTGCTTAACTGAAGAGCTCTGAGAATAGAACGGCAAGAGGTGTTCCGCTTTCGTCATAAACAGTGCTCCAGAGCGCTTGGCAACGGGCACAACGAAACGTGTGTGTGGGATAGTGACCATTCACGCCTAGTGCTCGCAATGCACGAACACTGCCAAAAGGCCAAGGGAGGCGCTTAGAATCCGGCTTGTGCGCAAAGCTTTCAGACTGCCAGAGGACCGCATCTGTGGTAAGCCCGCTTGCTCATTTGACGTTAGCTGTCGCCTGCAAGAACTTCACCCGCATCTGGTTTATGCTGCTACCTGTTGTTCGGCGACAACAAGGGCACATGTAGCAAATGCTTTTTCCTGTTTCATTTTGCTAGGCCACACTCTTCTGTGGCTCTTTAGTGCTTGCCAAACTCCTATGTGCGTGCTGCTGCTTCCATCTGACAAGGAGCACAACCTTCTGACAGCAGCTTTCAACTTGCCTAAGAAAGAGCTTGGCCATTTAGATGTGCTGCAAATCTGTGTGTGTGTAAGGTGCAGGTGCAAGCTCCTGACAAAGGTTTTCTCCAGGTTCAGTTTCTCCCTGCCAGACACATTGGAAATGTTTTCCTCTGGCATTCGCACCAACAGTTACAGATTGCTTAACTGAAGAGCTCTGAGAATAGAACGGCAAGAGGTGTTCCGCTTTCGTCATAAACAGTGCTCCAGAGCGCTTGGCAACGGGCACAACGAAACGTGTGTGTGGGATAGTGACCATTCACGCCTAGTGCTCGCAATGCATGAGCACTGCCAAAAAGCCAAGGGAGGCACTTGGAATCCGGCTTGAGTGCAAAGCTTTCAGACTGCCAGAGGACCGAAACTGTGGTAATCCCGCTTGCTCATTTGACGTTAGCTGTCGCCTGCAAGAACTTCACCCGCATCTGGTTTATGCTGCTACCTGTTGTTAGGCGACAACAAGGGCACATGTAGCAAATGCTTTTTCCTGTTTCATTTTGCTAGGCCACACACTTCTGTGGCTCTTTAGTGCTTGCCAAACTGCTATGTGCGTGCTGCTGCTTCCATCTGACAAGGAGCACAACCTTCTGACAGCAGCTTTCAACTTGCCTAAGAAAGAGCTTGGCCATTTAGATGTGCTGCAAACCCGTGTGTGTGTAAGGTGCAGGTGCAAGCTCCTGACAAAGTTGTTCTCCAGGTTCAGTTTCTATCTGCCAGACGCATTGGAAATGTTTTCCTCTGGCATTCGCACTAAGAGTCGTAGATTGCTTAACTGAGGAGCTCTGAGAATGGAACGGCAAGAGGTGTTCCGCTTTCGTCATAAACAGTGCTCCAGAGCGCTTGGCAACGGGCACAACGAAACGTGTGTGCGGGATAGTGACCATTCACGCCTAGTGCTCGCAATGCAGGAGCACTGCCAAAAGGCCAAGGGAGGCGCTTACAATCCGGCTTGTGCGCAAAGCTTTCAGACTGACAGAGGATCGCATCTGTGGTAAGCTCGCTTGCTCATTTGACGTTAGCTGTCGCCTGCAAGAACTTCACCCGCATCTGTTTTATGCTGCTACCTGTTGTTAGGCGACAACAAGGGCACATGTAGCAAATGCTTTTTCCTGTTTCATTTTGCTATGCCACGCTCTTCTGTGGCTCTTTAGTGCTTGCCAAACTGCTATGTGCGTGCTTCTGCTTCCATCTGACAAGGAGCACAACCTTCTGACAGCAGCTTTCAACTTGCCTAAGAAAGAGCTTGGCCATTTAGATGTGCTGCAAACCCGTGTGTGTGTAAGGTGCAGGTGCAAGCTCCTGACAAAGGTTTTCTCCAGGTTCAGTTTCTCCCTGCCAGACACATTGGAAATGTTTTCCTCTGGCATTCGCACCAACAGTCACAGATTGCTTAACTGAAGAGCTCTGAGAATGGAACGGCAAGAGGTGTTCCGCTTTCGTCATAAACAGTGCTCCAGAGCGCTTGGCAACGGGCACAACGAAACGTGTGTGTGGGATAGTGACCATTCACGCCTAGTGCTCGCAATGCATGAGCACTGCCAAAAGGCCAAGGGAGGCACTTGAAATCCGGCTTGTGCGCAAAGCTTTCAGACTGCCAGAGGACCGCAGCTGTGGTAAGCCCGCTTGCTCATTTGACGTTAGCTGTCGCCTGCAAGAACGTCACCTGCATCTGGTTTATGCTGCTACCTGTTGTTAGGCGACAACAAGGGCACATGTAGCAAATGCTGTTTCCTGTTTCATTTTGCTAGGCCACACACTTCTGTGGCTCTTTAGTGCTTGCCAAACTGCTATGTGCGTGCTGCTGCTTCCATCTGACAAGGAGCACAACCTTCTGACAGCAGCTTTCAACTTGCCTAAGAAAGAGCTTGGCCATTTAGATGTGCTGCAAACTCGTGTGTGTGTAAGGTGCAGGTGCAAGCTCCTGACAAAGTTGTTCTCCAGGTTCAGTTTCTATCTGCCAGACGCATTGGAAATGTTTTCCTCTGGCATTCGCAGCAAGAGTCGTAGATTGCTTAACTGAGGAGCTCTGAGAATGGAACGGCAAGAGGTGTTCCGCTTTCGTCATAAACAGTGCTCCAGAGCGCTTGGCAACGGGCACAACGAAACGTGTGTGCGGGATAGTGACCATTCACGCCTAGTGCTCGCAATGCACGAACACTGCCAAAAGGCCAAGGGAGGCGCTTAGCATGCGGCTTGTGCGCAAAGCTTTCAGACTGCCAGAGGACCGCATCTGTGGTAAGCCCGCTTGCTCATTTGACGTTAGCTGTCGCCTGCAAGAACTTCACCTGCATCTGGTTTATGCTGCTACCTGTTGTTCGGCGACAACAAGGGCACATGTAGCAAATGCTTTTTCCTGTTTCATTTTGCTAGGCCATACTCTTCTGTGGCTCTTTAGTGCTTGCCAAACTGCTATGTGCGTGCTGCTGCTTCCATCTGACAAGGAGCACAACCTTCTGACAGCAGCTTTCAACTTGCCTAAGAAAGAGCTTGGCCATTTAGATGTGCTGCAAATCTGTGTGAGTGTAAGGTGCAGGTGCAAGCTCCTGACAAAGTTGTTCTCCAGGTTCAGTTTCTCCCTGCCAGACACATTGGAAATGTTTTCCTCTGGCATTCGCACCAACAGTCACAGATTGCTTAACTGAAGAGCTCTGAGAATGGAACGGCAAGAGGTGTTCCGCTTTCGTCATAAACAGTGCTCCAGAGCGCTTGGCAACGGGCACAACGAAACGTGTGTGTGGGATAGTGACCATTCACGCCTAGTGCTCGCAATGCACGAACACTGCCAAAAGGCCAAGGGAGGCGCTTAGAATCCGGCTTGTGCGCAAAGCTTTCAGACTGCCAGAGGACCGCAGCTGTGGTAAGCCCGCTTGCTCATTTGACGTTAGCTGTCGCCTGCAAGAACTTCACCCGCATCTGGTTTATGCTGCTACCTGTTGTTCGGCGACAACAAGGGCACATGTAGCAAATGCTTTTTCCTGTTTCATTTTGCTAGACCACGCTCTTCTGTGGCTCTTTAGTGCTTGCCAAACTGCTATGTGCGTGCTGCTGCTTCCATCTGACAAGGAGCACAACCTTCTGACAGCAGCTTTCAACTTGCCTAAGAAAGAGCTTGGCCATTTAGATGTGCTGCAAATCTGTGTGAGTGTAAGGTGCAGGTGCAAGCTCCTGACAAAGTTGTTCTCTAGGTTCAGTTTCTCCCTGCCAGACACATTGGAAATGTTTTCCTCTGGCATTCGCACCAACAGTTACAGATTGCTTAACTGAAGAGCTCTGAGAATAGAACGGCAAGAGGTGTTCCGCTTTCGTCATAAACAGTACTCCAGAGCGCTTGGCAACGGGCACAACGAAACGTGTGTGTGGGATAGTGACCATTCACGCCTAGTGCTCGCAATGCACGAACACTGCCAAAAGGCCAAGGGAGGCGCTTAGAATCCGGCTTGTGCGCAAAGCTTTCAGACTGCCAGAGGACCGCATCTGTGGTAAGCCCGCTTGCTCATTTGACGTTAGCTGTCGCCTGCAAGAACTTCACCCGCATCTGGTTTATGCTGCTACCTGTTGTTCGGCGACAACAAGGGCACATGTAGCAAATGCTTTTTCCTGTTTCATTTTGCTAGGCCACACTCTTCTGTGGCTCTTTAGTGCTTGCCAAACTCCTATGTGCGTGCTGCTGCTTCCATCTGACAAGGAGCACAACCTTCTGACAGCAGCTTTCAACTTGCCTAAGAAAGAGCTTGGCCATTTAGATGTGCTGCAAATCTGTGTGTGTGTAAGGTGCAGGTGCAAGCTCCTGACAAAGGTTTTCTCCAGGTTCAGTTTCTCCCTGCCAGACACATTGGAAATGTTTTCCTCTGGCATTCGCACCAACAGTTACAGATTGCTTAACTGAAGAGCTCTGAGAATAGAACGGCAAGAGGTGTTCCGCTTTCGTCATAAACAGTGCTCCAGAGCGCTTGGCAACGGGCACAACGAAACGTGTGTGTGGGATAGTGACCATTCACGCCTAGTGCTCGCAATGCATGAGCACTGCCAAAAAGCCAAGGGAGGCACTTGGAATCCGGCTTGAGTGCAAAGCTTTCAGACTGCCAGAGGACCGCATCTGTGGTAATCCCGCTTGCTCATTTGACGTTAGCTGTCGCCTGCAAGAACTTCACCCGCATCTGGTTTATGCTGCTACCTGTTGTTAGGCGACAACAAGGGCACATGTAGCAAATGCTTTTTCCTGTTTCATTTTGCTAGGCCACACACTTCTGTGGCTCTTTAGTGCTTGCCAAACTGCTATGTGCGTGCTGCTGCTTCCATCTGACAAGGAGCACAACCTTCTGACAGCAGCTTTCAACTTGCCTAAGAAAGAGCTTGGCCATTTAGATGTGCTGCAAACCCGTGTGTGTGTAAGGTGCAGGTGCAAGCTCCTGACAAAGTTGTTCTCCAGGTTCAGTTTCTATCTGCCAGACGCATTGGAAATGTTTTCCTCTGGCATTCGCAGCAAGAGTCGTAGATTGCTTAACTGAGGAGGTCTGAGAATGGAACGGCAAGAGGTGTTCCGCTTTCGTCATAAACAGTGCTCCAGAGCGCTTGGCAACGGGCACAACGAAACGTGTGTGCGGGATAGTGACCATTCACGCCTAGTGCTCGCAATGCAGGAGCACTGCCAAAAGGCCAAGGGAGGCGCTTACAATCCGGCTTGTGCGCAAAGCTTTCAGACTGACAGAGGATCGCATCTGTGGTAAGCTCGCTTGCTCATTTGACGTTAGCTGTCGCCTGCAAGAACTTCACCCGCATCTGGTTTATGCTGCTACCTGTTGTTAGGCGACAACAAGGGCACATGTAGCAAATGCTTTTTCCTGTTTCATTTTGCTATGCCACGCTCTTCTGTGGCTCTTTAGTGCTTGCCAAACTGCTATGTGTGTGCTGCTGCTTCCATCTGAAAAGGAGCACAACCTTCTGACAGCAGCTTTCAACTTGCCTAAGAAAGAGCTTGGCCATTTAGATGTGCTGCAAACCCGTGTGTGTGTAAGGTGCAGGTGTCAGCTCCTGACAAAGTTGTTCTCCAGGTTCAGTTTCTATCTGCCAGACGCATTGGAAATGTTTTCCTCTGGCATTCGCAGCAAGAGTCGTAGATTGCTTAACTGAGGAGCTCTGAGAATGGAACGGCAAGAGGTGTTCCGCTTTCGTCATAAACAGTGCTCCAGAGCGCTTGGCAACGGGCACAACGAAACGTGTGTGCGGGATAGTGACCATTCACGCCTAGTGCTATCAATGCATGAGCACTGCCAAAAGGCCAAGGGAGGCGCTTACAATGCGGCTTGTGCGCAAAGCTTTCAGACTGACAGAGGATCGCATCTGTGGTAAGCCCGCTTGCTCATTTGACGTTAGCTGTCGCCTGCAAGAACTTCACCCACATCTGGTTTATGCTGCTACCTGTTGTTAGGCGACAACAAGGGCACATGTAGCAAATGCTTTTTCCTGTTTCATTTTGCTATGCCACGCTCTTCTGTGGCTCTTTAGTGCTTGCCAAACTGCTATGTGCGTGCTGCTGCTTCCATCTGACAAGGAGCACAACCTTCTGACAGCAGCTTTCAACTTGCCTAAGAAAGAGCTTGGCCATTTAGATGTGCTGCAAACCCATGTGTGTGTAAGGTGCAGGTGCCAGCTCCTGACAAAGTTGTTCTCCAGGTTCAGTTTCTATCTGCCAGACGCATTGGAAATGTTTTCCTCTGGCATTCGCAGCAAGAGTCGCAGATTGCTTAACTCAGGAGCTCTGAGAATGGAACGGCAAGAGGTGTTCCGCTTTCGTCATAAACAGTGCTCCAGAGCGCTTGGCAACGGGCACAACGAAACGTGTGTGTGGGATAGTGACCATTCACGCCTAGTGCTCGCAATGCACGAACACTGCCAAAAGGCCAAGGGAGGCGCTTAGAATCCGGCTTGTGCGCAAAGCTTTCAGACTGCCAGAGGACCGCAGCTGTGGTAAGCCCGCTTGCTCATTTGACGTTAGCTGTCGCCTGCAAGAACTTCACCCGCATCTGGTTTATGCTGCTACCTGTTGTTAGGCGACAACAAGGGCACATGTAGCAAATGCTTTTTCCTGTTTCATTTTGCTATGCCACGCTCTTCTGTGGCTCTTTAGTGCTTGCCAAACTGCTATGTGCGTGCTGCTGCTTCCATCTGAAAAGGAGCACAACCTTCTGACAGCAGCTTTCAACTTGCCTAAGAAAGAGCTTGGCCATTTAGATGTGCTGCAAACCCGTGTGTGTGTAAGGTGCAGGTGCCAGCTCCTGACAAAGTTGTTCTCCGGGTTAAGTTTCTATCTGCCAGACGCATTGGAAATGTTTTCCTCTGGCATTCGCAGCAAGAGTCGCAGATTGCTTAACTGAGGAGGTCTGAGAATGGAACGGCAAGAGGTGTTCCGCTTTCGTCATAAACAGTGCTCCAGAGCGCTTGGCAACGGGCACAACGAAACGTGTGTGTGGGATAGTGACCATTCACGCCTAGTGCTCGCAATGCATGAGCACTGCCAAAAGGCCAAGGGAGGCACTTGGAATCCGGCTTGAGTGCAAAGCTTTCAGACTGCCAGAGGACCGCATCTGTGGTAATCCCGCTTGCTCATTTGACGTTAGCTGTCGCCTGCAAGAACTTCACCTGCATCTGGTTTATGCTGCTACCTGTTGTTAGGCGACAACAAGGGCACATGTAGCAAATGCTTTTTCCTGTTTCATTTTGCTAGGCCACACACTTCTGTGGCTCTTTAGTGCTTGCCAAACTGCTATGTGCGTGCTGCTGCTTCCATCTGACAAGGAGCACAACCTTCTGACAGCAGCTTTCAACTTGCCTAAGAAAGAGCTTGGCCTTTTAGATGTGCTGCAAACCCGTGTGTGTGTAAGGTGCAGGTGCAAGCTCCTGACAAAGTTGTTCTCCAGGTTCAGTTTCTATCTGCCAGACGCATTGGAAATGTTTTCCTCTGGCATTCGCACCAACAGTTACAGATTGCTTAACTGAAGAGCTCTGAGAATAGAACGGCAAGAGGTGTTCCGCTTTCGTCATAAACAGTGCTCCAGAGCGCTTGGCAACGGGCACAACGAAACGTGTGTGTGGGATAGTGACCATTCACGCCTAGTGCTCGCAATGCACGAACACTGCCAAAAGGCCAAGGGAGGCGCTTAGAATCCGGCTTGTGCGCAAAGCTTTCAGACTGCCAGAGGACCGCATCTGTGGTAAGCCCGCTTGCTCATTTGACGTTAGCTGTCGCCTGCAAGAACTTCACCCGCATCTGGTTTATGCTGCTACCTGTTGTTCGGCGACAACAAGGGCACATGTAGCAAATGCTTTTTCCTGTTTCATTTTGCTAGGCCACACTCTTCTGTGGCTCTTTAGTGCTTGCCAAACTCCTATGTGCGTGCTGCTGCTTCCATCTGACAAGGAGCACAACCTTCTGACAGCAGCTTTCAACTTGCCTAAGAAAGAGCTTGGCCATTTAGATGTGCTGCAAATCTGTGTGTGTGTAAGGTGCAGGTGCAAGCTCCTGACAAAGGTTTTCTCCAGGTTCAGTTTCTCCCTGCCAGACACATTGGAAATGTTTTCCTCTGGCATTCGCACCAACAGTTACAGATTGCTTAACTGAAGAGCTCTGAGAATAGAACGGCAAGAGGTGTTCCGCTTTCGTCATAAACAGTGCTCCAGAGCGCTTGGCAACGGGCACAACGAAACGTGTGTGTGGGATAGTGACCATTCACGCCTAGTGCTCGCAATGCATGAGCACTGCCAAAAAGCCAAGGGAGGCACTTGGAATCCGGCTTGAGTGCAAAGCTTTCAGACTGCCAGAGGACCGAAACTGTGGTAATCCCGCTTGCTCATTTGACGTTAGCTGTCGCCTGCAAGAACTTCACCCGCATCTGGTTTATGCTGCTACCTGTTGTTAGGCGACAACAAGGGCACATGTAGCAAATGCTTTTTCCTGTTTCATTTTGCTAGGCCACACACTTCTGTGGCTCTTTAGTGCTTGCCAAACTGCTATGTGCGTGCTGCTGCTTCCATCTGACAAGGAGCACAACCTTCTGACAGCAGCTTTCAACTTGCCTAAGAAAGAGCTTGGCCATTTAGATGTGCTGCAAACCCGTGTGTGTGTAAGGTGCAGGTGCAAGCTCCTGACAAAGTTGTTCTCCAGGTTCAGTTTCTATCTGCCAGACGCATTGGAAATGTTTTCCTCTGGCATTCGCACTAAGAGTCGTAGATTGCTTAACTGAGGAGCTCTGAGAATGGAACGGCAAGAGGTGTTCCGCTTTCGTCATAAACAGTGCTCCAGAGCGCTTGGCAACGGGCACAACGAAACGTGTGTGCGGGATAGTGACCATTCACGCCTAGTGCTCGCAATGCAGGAGCACTGCCAAAAGGCCAAGGGAGGCGCTTACAATCCGGCTTGTGCGCAAAGCTTTCAGACTGACAGAGGATCGCATCTGTGGTAAGCTCGCTTGCTCATTTGACGTTAGCTGTCGCCTGCAAGAACTTCACCCGCATCTGTTTTATGCTGCTACCTGTTGTTAGGCGACAACAAGGGCACATGTAGCAAATGCTTTTTCCTGTTTCATTTTGCTATGCCACGCTCTTCTGTGGCTCTTTAGTGCTTGCCAAACTGCTATGTGCGTGCTTCTGCTTCCATCTGACAAGGAGCACAACCTTCTGACAGCAGCTTTCAACTTGCCTAAGAAAGAGCTTGGCCATTTAGATGTGCTGCAAACCCGTGTGTGTGTAAGGTGCAGGTGCAAGCTCCTGACAAAGGTTTTCTCCAGGTTCAGTTTCTCCCTGCCAGACACATTGGAAATGTTTTCCTCTGGCATTCGCACCAACAGTCACAGATTGCTTAACTGAAGAGCTCTGAGAATGGAACGGCAAGAGGTGTTCCGCTTTCGTCATAAACAGTGCTCCAGAGCGCTTGGCAACGGGCACAACGAAACGTGTGTGTGGGATAGTGACCATTCACGCCTAGTGCTCGCAATGCATGAGCACTGCCAAAAGGCCAAGGGAGGCACTTGAAATCCGGCTTGTGCGCAAAGCTTTCAGACTGCCAGAGGACCGCAGCTGTGGTAAGCCCGCTTGCTCATTTGACGTTAGCTGTCGCCTGCAAGAACGTCACCTGCATCTGGTTTATGCTGCTACCTGTTGTTAGGCGACAACAAGGGCACATGTAGCAAATGCTGTTTCCTGTTTCATTTTGCTAGGCCACACACTTCTGTGGCTCTTTAGTGCTTGCCAAACTGCTATGTGCGTGCTGCTGCTTCCATCTGACAAGGAGCACAACCTTCTGACAGCAGCTTTCAACTTGCCTAAGAAAGAGCTTGGCCATTTAGATGTGCTGCAAACTCGTGTGTGTGTAAGGTGCAGGTGCAAGCTCCTGACAAAGTTGTTCTCCAGGTTCAGTTTCTATCTGCCAGACGCATTGGAAATGTTTTCCTCTGGCATTCGCAGCAAGAGTCGTAGATTGCTTAACTGAGGAGCTCTGAGAATGGAACGGCAAGAGGTGTTCCGCTTTCGTCATAAACAGTGCTCCAGAGCGCTTGGCAACGGGCACAACGAAACGTGTGTGCGGGATAGTGACCATTCACGCCTAGTGCTCGCAATGCACGAACACTGCCAAAAGGCCAAGGGAGGCGCTTAGCATGCGGCTTGTGCGCAAAGCTTTCAGACTGCCAGAGGACCGCATCTGTGGTAAGCCCGCTTGCTCATTTGACGTTAGCTGTCGCCTGCAAGAACTTCACCTGCATCTGGTTTATGCTGCTACCTGTTGTTCGGCGACAACAAGGGCACATGTAGCAAATGCTTTTTCCTGTTTCATTTTGCTAGGCCATACTCTTCTGTGGCTCTTTAGTGCTTGCCAAACTGCTATGTGCGTGCTGCTGCTTCCATCTGACAAGGAGCACAACCTTCTGACAGCAGCTTTCAACTTGCCTAAGAAAGAGCTTGGCCATTTAGATGTGCTGCAAATCTGTGTGAGTGTAAGGTGCAGGTGCAAGCTCCTGACAAAGTTGTTCTCCAGGTTCAGTTTCTCCCTGCCAGACACATTGGAAATGTTTTCCTCTGGCATTCGCACCAACAGTCACAGATTGCTTAACTGAAGAGCTCTGAGAATGGAACGGCAAGAGGTGTTCCGCTTTCGTCATAAACAGTGCTCCAGAGCGCTTGGCAACGGGCACAACGAAACGTGTGTGTGGGATAGTGACCATTCACGCCTAGTGCTCGCAATGCACGAACACTGCCAAAAGGCCAAGGGAGGCGCTTAGAATCCGGCTTGTGCGCAAAGCTTTCAGACTGCCAGAGGACCGCAGCTGTGGTAAGCCCGCTTGCTCATTTGACGTTAGCTGTCGCCTGCAAGAACTTCACCCGCATCTGGTTTATGCTGCTACCTGTTGTTCGGCGACAACAAGGGCACATGTAGCAAATGCTTTTTCCTGTTTCATTTTGCTAGACCACGCTCTTCTGTGGCTCTTTAGTGCTTGCCAAACTGCTATGTGCGTGCTGCTGCTTCCATCTGACAAGGAGCACAACCTTCTGACAGCAGCTTTCAACTTGCCTAAGAAAGAGCTTGGCCATTTAGATGTGCTGCAAATCTGTGTGAGTGTAAGGTGCAGGTGCAAGCTCCTGACAAAGTTGTTCTCTAGGTTCAGTTTCTCCCTGCCAGACACATTGGAAATGTTTTCCTCTGGCATTCGCACCAACAGTTACAGATTGCTTAACTGAAGAGCTCTGAGAATAGAACGGCAAGAGGTGTTCCGCTTTCGTCATAAACAGTACTCCAGAGCGCTTGGCAACGGGCACAACGAAACGTGTGTGTGGGATAGTGACCATTCACGCCTAGTGCTCGCAATGCACGAACACTGCCAAAAGGCCAAGGGAGGCGCTTAGAATCCGGCTTGTGCGCAAAGCTTTCAGACTGCCAGAGGACCGCATCTGTGGTAAGCCCGCTTGCTCATTTGACGTTAGCTGTCGCCTGCAAGAACTTCACCCGCATCTGGTTTATGCTGCTACCTGTTGTTCGGCGACAACAAGGGCACATGTAGCAAATGCTTTTTCCTGTTTCATTTTGCTAGGCCACACTCTTCTGTGGCTCTTTAGTGCTTGCCAAACTCCTATGTGCGTGCTGCTGCTTCCATCTGACAAGGAGCACAACCTTCTGACAGCAGCTTTCAACTTGCCTAAGAAAGAGCTTGGCCATTTAGATGTGCTGCAAATCTGTGTGTGTGTAAGGTGCAGGTGCAAGCTCCTGACAAAGGTTTTCTCCAGGTTCAGTTTCTCCCTGCCAGACACATTGGAAATGTTTTCCTCTGGCATTCGCACCAACAGTTACAGATTGCTTAACTGAAGAGCTCTGAGAATAGAACGGCAAGAGGTGTTCCGCTTTCGTCATAAACAGTGCTCCAGAGCGCTTGGCAACGGGCACAACGAAACGTGTGTGTGGGATAGTGACCATTCACGCCTAGTGCTCGCAATGCATGAGCACTGCCAAAAAGCCAAGGGAGGCACTTGGAATCCGGCTTGAGTGCAAAGCTTTCAGACTGCCAGAGGACCGCATCTGTGGTAATCCCGCTTGCTCATTTGACGTTAGCTGTCGCCTGCAAGAACTTCACCCGCATCTGGTTTATGCTGCTACCTGTTGTTAGGCGACAACAAGGGCACATGTAGCAAATGCTTTTTCCTGTTTCATTTTGCTAGGCCACACACTTCTGTGGCTCTTTAGTGCTTGCCAAACTGCTATGTGCGTGCTGCTGCTTCCATCTGACAAGGAGCACAACCTTCTGACAGCAGCTTTCAACTTGCCTAAGAAAGAGCTTGGCCATTTAGATGTGCTGCAAACCCGTGTGTGTGTAAGGTGCAGGTGCAAGCTCCTGACAAAGTTGTTCTCCAGGTTCAGTTTCTATCTGCCAGACGCATTGGAAATGTTTTCCTCTGGCATTCGCAGCAAGAGTCGTAGATTGCTTAACTGAGGAGGTCTGAGAATGGAACGGCAAGAGGTGTTCCGCTTTCGTCATAAACAGTGCTCCAGAGCGCTTGGCAACGGGCACAACGAAACGTGTGTGCGGGATAGTGACCATTCACGCCTAGTGCTCGCAATGCAGGAGCACTGCCAAAAGGCCAAGGGAGGCGCTTACAATCCGGCTTGTGCGCAAAGCTTTCAGACTGACAGAGGATCGCATCTGTGGTAAGCTCGCTTGCTCATTTGACGTTAGCTGTCGCCTGCAAGAACTTCACCCGCATCTGGTTTATGCTGCTACCTGTTGTTAGGCGACAACAAGGGCACATGTAGCAAATGCTTTTTCCTGTTTCATTTTGCTATGCCACGCTCTTCTGTGGCTCTTTAGTGCTTGCCAAACTGCTATGTGTGTGCTGCTGCTTCCATCTGAAAAGGAGCACAACCTTCTGACAGCAGCTTTCAACTTGCCTAAGAAAGAGCTTGGCCATTTAGATGTGCTGCAAACCCGTGTGTGTGTAAGGTGCAGGTGTCAGCTCCTGACAAAGTTGTTCTCCAGGTTCAGTTTCTATCTGCCAGACGCATTGGAAATGTTTTCCTCTGGCATTCGCAGCAAGAGTCGTAGATTGCTTAACTGAGGAGCTCTGAGAATGGAACGGCAAGAGGTGTTCCGCTTTCGTCATAAACAGTGCTCCAGAGCGCTTGGCAACGGGCACAACGAAACGTGTGTGCGGGATAGTGACCATTCACGCCTAGTGCTATCAATGCATGAGCACTGCCAAAAGGCCAAGGGAGGCGCTTACAATGCGGCTTGTGCGCAAAGCTTTCAGACTGACAGAGGATCGCATCTGTGGTAAGCCCGCTTGCTCATTTGACGTTAGCTGTCGCCTGCAAGAACTTCACCCACATCTGGTTTATGCTGCTACCTGTTGTTAGGCGACAACAAGGGCACATGTAGCAAATGCTTTTTCCTGTTTCATTTTGCTATGCCACGCTCTTCTGTGGCTCTTTAGTGCTTGCCAAACTGCTATGTGCGTGCTGCTGCTTCCATCTGACAAGGAGCACAACCTTCTGACAGCAGCTTTCAACTTGCCTAAGAAAGAGCTTGGCCATTTAGATGTGCTGCAAACCCATGTGTGTGTAAGGTGCAGGTGCCAGCTCCTGACAAAGTTGTTCTCCAGGTTCAGTTTCTATCTGCCAGACGCATTGGAAATGTTTTCCTCTGGCATTCGCAGCAAGAGTCGCAGATTGCTTAACTCAGGAGCTCTGAGAATGGAACGGCAAGAGGTGTTCCGCTTTCGTCATAAACAGTGCTCCAGAGCGCTTGGCAACGGGCACAACGAAACGTGTGTGTGGGATAGTGACCATTCACGCCTAGTGCTCGCAATGCACGAACACTGCCAAAAGGCCAAGGGAGGCGCTTAGAATCCGGCTTGTGCGCAAAGCTTTCAGACTGCCAGAGGACCGCAGCTGTGGTAAGCCCGCTTGCTCATTTGACGTTAGCTGTCGCCTGCAAGAACTTCACCCGCATCTGGTTTATGCTGCTACCTGTTGTTAGGCGACAACAAGGGCACATGTAGCAAATGCTTTTTCCTGTTTCATTTTGCTATGCCACGCTCTTCTGTGGCTCTTTAGTGCTTGCCAAACTGCTATGTGCGTGCTGCTGCTTCCATCTGAAAAGGAGCACAACCTTCTGACAGCAGCTTTCAACTTGCCTAAGAAAGAGCTTGGCCATTTAGATGTGCTGCAAACCCGTGTGTGTGTAAGGTGCAGGTGCCAGCTCCTGACAAAGTTGTTCTCCGGGTTAAGTTTCTATCTGCCAGACGCATTGGAAATGTTTTCCTCTGGCATTCGCAGCAAGAGTCGCAGATTGCTTAACTGAGGAGGTCTGAGAATGGAACGGCAAGAGGTGTTCCGCTTTCGTCATAAACAGTGCTCCAGAGCGCTTGGCAACGGGCACAACGAAACGTGTGTGTGGGATAGTGACCATTCACGCCTAGTGCTCGCAATGCATGAGCACTGCCAAAAGGCCAAGGGAGGCACTTGGAATCCGGCTTGAGTGCAAAGCTTTCAGACTGCCAGAGGACCGCATCTGTGGTAATCCCGCTTGCTCATTTGACGTTAGCTGTCGCCTGCAAGAACTTCACCTGCATCTGGTTTATGCTGCTACCTGTTGTTAGGCGACAACAAGGGCACATGTAGCAAATGCTTTTTCCTGTTTCATTTTGCTAGGCCACACACTTCTGTGGCTCTTTAGTGCTTGCCAAACTGCTATGTGCGTGCTGCTGCTTCCATCTGACAAGGAGCACAACCTTCTGACAGCAGCTTTCAACTTGCCTAAGAAAGAGCTTGGCCTTTTAGATGTGCTGCAAACCCGTGTGTGTGTAAGGTGCAGGTGCAAGCTCCTGACAAAGTTGTTCTCCAGGTTCAGTTTCTATCTGCCAGACGCATTGGAAATGTTTTCCTCTGGCATTCGCAGCAAGAGTCGTAGATTGCTTAACTGAGGAGCTCTGAGAATGGAACGGCAAGAGGTGTTCCGCTTTCGTCATAAACAGTGCTCCAGAGCGCTTGGCAACGGGCACAACGAAACGTGTGTGCGGGATAGTGACCATTCACGCCTAGTGCTCGCAATGCACGAGCACTGCCAAAAGGCCAAGGGAGGCGCTTAGAATCCGGCTTGTGCGCAAAGCTTTCAGACTGCCAGAGGATCGCATCTGTGGTAAGCCCGCTTGCTCATTTGACGTTAGCTGTCGCCTGCAAGAACTTCACCCGCATCTGGTTTATGCTGCTACCTGTTGTTAGGCGACAACAAGGGCACATGTAGCAAATGCTTTTTCCTGTTTCATTTTGCTATGCCACGCTCTTCTGTGGCTCTTTAGTGCTTGCCAAACTGCTATGTGCGTGCTGCTGCTTCCATCTGACAAGGAGCACAACCTTCTGACAGCAGCTTTCAACTTGCCTAAGAAAGAGCTTGGCCATTTAGATGTGCTGCAAACCCATGTGTGTGTAAGGTGCAGGTGCCAGCTCCTGACAAAGTTGTTCTCCAGGTTCAGTTTCTATCTGCCAGACGCATTGGAAATGTTTTCCTCTGGCATTCGCAGCAAGAGACACAGATTGCTTAACTGAGGAGCTCTGAGAATGGAACGGCAAGAGGTGTTCCGCTTTCGTCATAAACAGTGCTCCAGAGCGCTTGGCAACGGGCACAACGAAACGTGTGTGCGGGATAGTGACCATTCACGCCTAGTGCTCGCAATGCACGAGCACTGCCAAAAGGCCAAGGGAGGCGCTTAGAATCCGGCTTGTGCGCAAAGCTTTCAGACTGCCAGAGGACCGCAGCTGTGGTAAGCCCGCTTGCTCATTTGACGTTAGCTGTCGCCTGCAAGAACTTCACCCGCATCTGTTTTATGCTGCTACCTGTTGTTAGGCGACAACAAGGGCACATGTAGCAAATGCTTTTTCCTGTTTCATTTTGCTAGGCCACACACTTCTGTGGCTCTTTAGTGCTTGCCAAACTGCTATGTGCGTGCTGCTGCTTCCATCTGACAAGGAGCACAACCTTCTGACAGCAGCTTTCAACTTGCCTAAGAAAGAGCTTGGCCATTTAGATGTGCTGCAAACCCGTGTGTGTGTAAGGTGCAGGTGCAAGCTCCTGACAAAGGTTTTCTCCAGGTTCAGTTTCTCCCTGCCAGACACATTGGAAATGTTTTCCTCTGGCATTCGCACCAACAGTCACAGATTGCTTAACTGAAGAGCTCTGAGAATGGAACGGCAAGAGGTGTTCCGCTTTCGTCATAAACAGTGCTCCAGAGCGCTTGGCAACGGGCACAACGAAACGTGTGTGTGGGATAGTGACCATTCACGCCTAGTGCTCGCAATGCATGAGCACTGCCAAAAGGCCAAGGGAGGCACTTGAAATCCGGCTTGTGCGCAAAGCTTTCAGACTGCCAGAGGACCGCAGCTGTGGTAATCCCGCTTGCTCATTTGACGTTAGCTGTCGCCTGCAAGAACGTCACCTGCATCTGGTTTATGCTGCTACCTGTTGTTAGGCGACAACAAGGGCACATGTAGCAAATGCTGTTTCCTGTTTCATTTTGCTAGGCCACACACTTCTGTGGCTCTTTAGTGCTTGCCAAACTGCTATGTGCGTGCTGCTGCTTCCATCTGACAAGGAGCACAACCTTCTGACAGCAGCTTTCAACTTGCCTAAGAAAGAGCTTGGCCATTTAGATGTGCTGCAAACTCGTGTGTGTGTAAGGTGCAGGTGCAAGCTCCTGACAAAGTTGTTCTCCAGGTTCAGTTTCTATCTGCCAGACGCATTGGAAATGTTTTCCTCTGGCATTCGCAGCAAGAGTCGTAGATTGCTTAACTGAGGAGCTCTGAGAATGGAACGGCAAGAGGTGTTCCGCTTTCGTCATAAACAGTGCTCCAGAGCGCTTGGCAACGGGCACAACGAAACGTGTGTGCGGGATAGTGACCATTCACGCCTAGTGCTCGCAATGCACGAACACTGCCAAAAGGCCAAGGGAGGCGCTTAGCATGCGGCTTGTGCGCAAAGCTTTCAGACTGCCAGAGGACCGCATCTGTGGTAAGCCCGCTTGCTCATTTGACGTTAGCTGTCGCCTGCAAGAACTTCACCTGCATCTGGTTTATGCTGCTACCTGTTGTTCGGCGACAACAAGGGCACATGTAGCAAATGCTTTTTCCTGTTTCATTTTGCTAGGCCACACTCTTCTGTGGCTCTTTAGTGCTTGCCAAACTGCTATGTGCGTGCTGCTGCTTCCATCTGACAAGGAGCACAACCTTCTGACAGCAGCTTTCAACTTGCCTAAGAAAGAGCTTGGCCATTTAGATGTGCTGCAAATCTGTGTGAGTGTAAGGTGCAGGTGCAAGCTCCTGACAAAGTTGTTCTCCAGGTTCAGTTTCTCCCTGCCAGACACATTGGAAATGTTTTCCTCTGGCATTCGCACCAACAGTCACAGATTGCTTAACTGAAGAGCTCTGAGAATGGAACGGCAAGAGGTGTTCCGCTTTCGTCATAAACAGTGCTCCAGAGCGCTTGGCAACGGGCACAACGAAACGTGTGTGTGGGATAGTGACCATTCACGCCTAGTGCTCGCAATGCACGAACACTGCCAAAAGGCCAAGGGAGGCGCTTAGAATCCGGCTTGTGCGCAAAGCTTTCAGACTGCCAGAGGACCGCAGCTGTGGTAAGCCCGCTTGCTCATTTGACGTTAGCTGTCGCCTGCAAGAACTTCACCCGCATCTGGTTTATGCTGCTACCTGTTGTTCGGCGACAACAAGGGCACATGTAGCAAATGCTTTTTCCTGTTTCATTTTGCTAGACCACGCTCTTCTGTGGCTCTTTAGTGCTTGCCAAACTGCTATGTGCGTGCTGCTGCTTCCATCTGACAAGGAGCACAACCTTCTGACAGCAGCTTTCAACTTGCCTAAGAAAGAGCTTGGCCATTTAGATGTGCTGCAAATCTGTGTGAGTGTAAGGTGCAGGTGCAAGCTCCTGACAAAGTTGTTCTCCAGGTTCAGTTTCTCCCTGCCAGACACATTGGAAATGTTTTCCTCTGGCATTCGCACCAACAGTTACAGATTGCTTAACTGAAGAGCTCTGAGAATAGAACGGCAAGAGGTGTTCCGCTTTCGTCATAAACAGTACTCCAGAGCGCTTGGCAACGGGCACAACGAAACGTGTGTGTGGGATAGTGACCATTCACGCCTAGTGCTCGCAATGCACGAACACTGCCAAAAGGCCAAGGGAGGCGCTTAGAATCCGGCTTGTGCGCAAAGCTTTCAGACTGCCAGAGGACCGCATCTGTGGTAAGCCCGCTTGCTCATTTGACGTTAGCTGTCGCCTGCAAGAACTTCACCCGCATCTGGTTTATGCTGCTACCTGTTGTTCGGCGACAACAAGGGCACATGTAGCAAATGCTTTTTCCTGTTTCATTTTGCTAGGCCACACTCTTCTGTGGCTCTTTAGTGCTTGCCAAACTCCTATGTGCGTGCTGCTGCTTCCATCTGACAAGGAGCACAACCTTCTGACAGCAGCTTTCAACTTGCCTAAGAAAGAGCTTGGCCATTTAGATGTGCTGCAAATCTGTGTGTGTGTAAGGTGCAGGTGCAAGCTCCTGACAAAGGTTTTCTCCAGGTTCAGTTTCTCCCTGCCAGACACATTGGAAATGTTTTCCTCTGGCATTCGCACCAACAGTTACAGATTGCTTAACTGAAGAGCTCTGAGAATAGAACGGCAAGAGGTGTTCCGCTTTCGTCATAAACAGTGCTCCAGAGCGCTTGGCAACGGGCACAACGAAACGTGTGTGTGGGATAGTGACCATTCACGCCTAGTGCTCGCAATGCACGAGCACTGCCAAAAGGCCAAGGGAGGCGCTTAGAATCCGGCTTGTGCGCAAAGCTTTCAGACTGCCAGAGGACCGCAGCTGTGGTAAGCCCGCTTGCTCATTTGACGTTAGCTGTCACCTGCAAGAACTTCACCTGCATCTGGTTTATGCTGCTACCTGTTGTTAGGCGACAACAAGGGCACATGTAGCAAATGCTTTTTCCTGTTTCATTTTGCTAGGCCACACTCTTCTGTGGCTCTTTAGTGCTTGCCAAACTGCTATGTGCGTGCTGCTGCTTCCATCTGACAAGGAGCACAACCTTCTGACAGCAGCTTTCAACTTGCCTAAGAAAGAGCTTGGCCATTTAGATGTGCTGCAAACCTGTGTGTGTGTAAGGTGCAGGTGCAAGCTCCTGACAAAGGTGTTCTCCAGGTTCAGTTTCTATCTGCCAGACGCATTGGAAATGTTTTCCTCTGGCATTCGCAGCAAGAGTCGCAGATTGCTTAACTGAGGAGCTCTGAGAATGGAACGGCAAGAGGTGTTCCGCTTTCGTCATAAACAGTGCTCCAGAGCGCTTGGCAACGGGCACAACGAAACGTGTGTGTGGGATAGTGACCATTCACGCCTAGTGCTCGCAATGCACGAGCACTGCCAAAAGGCCAAGGGAGGCGCTTACAATCCGGCTTGTGCGCAAAGCTTTCAGACTGCCAGAGGACCGCATCTGTGGTAAGCCCGCTTGCTCATTTGACGTTAGCTGTCGCCTGCAAGAACTTCACCCGCATCTGGTTTATGCTGCTACCTGTTGTTAGGCGACAACAAGGGCACATGTAGCAAATGCTTTTTCCTGTTTCATTTTGCTATGCCACGCTCTTCTGTGGCTCTTTAGTGCTTGCCAAACTGCTATGTGCGTGCTGCTGCTTCCATCTGACAAGGAGCACAACCTTCTGACAGCAGCTTTCAACTTGCCTAAGAAAGAGCTTGGCCATTTAGATGTGCTGCAAACCCGTGTGTGTGTAAGGTGCAGGTGAAAGCTCCTGACAAAGGTGTTCTCCAGGTTCAGTTTCTCCCTGCCAGACACATTGGAAATGTTTTCCTCTGGCATTCGCAGCAAGAGTCGCAGATTGCTTAACTGAGGAGCTCTGAGAATGGAACGGCAAGAGGTGTTCCGCTTTCGTCATAAACAGTGCTCCAGAGCGCTTGGCAACGGGCACAACGAAACGTGTGTGCGGGATAGTGACCATTCACGCCTAGTGCTCGCAATGCACGAGCACTGCCAAAAGGCCAAGGGAGGCACTTGGAATCCGGCTTGTGCGCAAAGCTTTCAGACTGCCAAAGGACCGCAGCTGTGGTAAGCCCGCTTGCTCATTTGACGTTAGCTGTCGCCTGCAAGAACTTCACCCGCATCTGGTTTATGCTGCTACCTGTTGTTAGGCGACAACAAGGGCACATGTAGCAAATGCTTTTTCCTGTTTCATTTTGCTAGGCCACACTCTTCTGTGGCTTTTTAGTGCTTGCCAAACTGCTATGTGCGTGCTGCTGCTTCCATCTGACAAGGAGCACAACCTTCTGACAGCAGCTTTCAACTTGCCTAAGAAAGAGCTTGGCCATTTAGATGTGCTGCAAATCTGTGTGTGTGTAAGGTGCAGGTGAAAGCTCCTGACAAAGGTGTTCTCCAGGTTCAGTTTCTCCCCGCCAGACACATTGGAAATGTTTTCCTCTGGCATTCGCAGCAAGAGTCGCAGATTGCTTAACTGAGGAGCTCTGAGAATGGAACGGCAAGAGGCGTTCCGCTTTCGTCATAAACAGTGCTCCAGAGCGCTTGGCAACGGGCACAACGAAACGTGTGTGCGGGATAGTGACCATTCACGCCTAGTGCTCGCAATGCACGAGCACTGCCAAAAGGCCAAGGGAGGCACTTGGAATCCGGCTTGTGCGCAAAGCTTTCAGACTGCCAAAGGACCGCAGCTGTGGTAAGCCCGCTTGCTCATTTGACGTTAGCTGTCGCCTGCAAGAACTTCACCCGCATCTGGTTTATGCTGCTACCTGTTGTTAGGCGACAACAAGGGCACATGTAGCAAATGCTTTTTCCTGTTTCATTTTGCTAGGCCACACTCTTCTGTGGCTTTTTAGTGCTTGCCAAACTGCTATGTGCGTGCTGCTGCTTCCATCTGACAAGGAGCACAACCTTCTGACAGCAGCTTTCAACTTGCCTAAGAAAGAGCTTGGCCATTTAGATGTGCTGCAAATCTGTGTGTGTGTAAGGTGCAGGTGAAAGCTCCTGACAAAGGTGTTCTCCAGGTTCAGTTTCTCCCTGCCAGACACATTGGAAATGTTTTCCTCTGGCATTCGCAGCAAGAGTCGCAGATTGCTTAACTGAGGAGCTCTGAGAATGGAACGGCAAGAGGTGTTCCGCTTTCGTCATAAACAGTGCTCCAGAGCGCTTGGCAACGGGCACAACGAAACGTGTGTGTGGGATAGTGACCATTCACGCCTAGTGCTCGCAATGCACGAGCACTGCCAAAAGGCCAAGGGAGGCGCTTACAATCCGGCTTGTGCGCAAAGCTTTCAGACTGCCAGAGGACCGCATCTGTGGTAAGCCCGCTTGCTCATTTGACGTTAGCTGTCGCCTGCAAGAACTTCACCCGCATCTGGTTTATGCTGCTACCTGTTGTTAGGCGACAACAAGGGCACATGTAGCAAATGCTTTTTCCTGTTTCATTTTGCTAGGCCACACTCTTCTGTGGCTTTTTAGTGCTTGCCAAACTGCTATGTGCGTGCTGCTGCTTCCATCTGACAAGGAGCACAACCTTCTGACAGCAGCTTTCAACTTGCCTAAGAAAGAGCTTGGCCATTTAGATGTGCTGCAAATCTGTGTGTGTGTAAGGTGCAGGTGCAAGCTCCTGACAAAGTTGTTCTCCAGGTTCAGTTTCTCCCTGCCAGACACATTGGAAATGTTTTCCTCTGGCATTCGCACCAACAGTCACAGATTGCTTAACTGAGGAGCTCTGAGAATGGAACGGCAAGAGGTGTTCCGCTTTCGTCATAAACAGTGCTCCAGAGCGCTTGGCAACGGGCACAACGAAACGTGTGTGTGGGATAGTGACCATTCACGCCTAGTGCTCGCAATGCACGAGCACTGCCAAAAGGCCAAGGGAGGCGCTTACAATCCGGCTTGTGCGCAAAGCTTTCAGACTGCCAGAGGACCGCATCTGTGGTAAGCCCGCTTGCTCATTTGACGTTAGCTGTCGCCTGCAAGAACTTCACCCGCATCTGGTTTATGCTGCTACCTGTTGTTAGGCGACAACAAGGGCACATGTAGCAAATGCTTTTTCCTGTTTCATTTTGCTAGGCCACACTCTTCTGTGGCTTTTTAGTGCTTGCCAAACTGCTATGTGCGTGCTGCTGCTTCCATCTGACAAGGAGCACAACCTTCTGACAGCAGCTTTCAACTTGCCTAAGAAAGAGCTTGGCCATTTAGATGTGCTGCAAATCTGTGTGTGTGTAAGGTGCAGGTGAAAGCTCCTGACAAAGGTGTTCTCCAGGTTCAGTTTCTCCCTGCCAGACACATTGGAAATGTTTTCCTCTGGCATTCGCAGCAAGAGTCGCAGATTGCTTAACTGAGGAGCTCTGAGAATGGAACGGCAAGAGGTGTTCCGCTTTCGTCATAAACAGTGCTCCAGAGCGCTTGGCAACGGGCACAACGAAACGTGTGTGTGGGATAGTGACCATTCACGCCTAGTGCTCGCAATGCACGAGCACTGCCAAAAGGCCAAGGGAGGCGCTTACAATCCGGCTTGTGCGCAAAGCTTTCAGACTGCCAGAGGACCGCATCTGTGGTAAGCCCGCTTGCTCATTTGACGTTAGCTGTCGCCTGCAAGAACTTCACCCGCATCTGGTTTATGCTGCTACCTGTTGTTAGGCGACAACAAGGGCACATGTAGCAAATGCTTTTTCCTGTTTCATTTTGCTAGGCCACACTCTTCTGTGGCTTTTTAGTGCTTGCCAAACTGCTATGTGCGTGCTGCTGCTTCCATCTGACAAGGAGCACAACCTTCTGACAGCAGCTTTCAACTTGCCTAAGAAAGAGCTTGGCCATTTAGATGTGCTGCAAACCTGTGTGTGTGTAAGGTGCAGGTGCAAGCTCCTGACAAAGTTGTTCTCCAGGTTCAGTTTCTCCCTGCCAGACACATTGGAAATGTTTTCCTCTGGCATTCGCACCAACAGTCACAGATTGCTTAACTGAGGAGCTCTGAGAATGGAACGGCAAGAGGTGTTCCGCTTTCGTCATAAACAGTGCTCCAGAGCGCTTGGCAACGGGCACAACGAAACGTGTGTGTGGGATAGTGACCATTCACGCCTAGTGCTCGCAATGCACGAGCACTGCCAAAAGGCCAAGGGAGGCGCTTACAATCCGGCTTGTGCGCAAAGCTTTCAGACTGCCAGAGGACCGCAGCTGTGGTAAGCCCGCTTGCTCATTTGACGTTAGCTGTCGCCTGCAAGAACTTCACCCGCATCTGGTTTATGCTGCTACCTGTTGTTAGGCGACAACAAGGGCACATGTAGCAAATGCTTTTTCCTGTTTCATTTTGCTAGGCCACACTCTTCTGTGGCTTTTTAGTGCTTGCCAAACTGCTATGTGCGTGCTGCTGCTTCCATCTGACAAGGAGCACAACCTTCTGACAGCAGCTTTCAACTTGCCTAAGAAAGAGCTTGGCCATTTAGATGTGCTGCAAATCTGTGTGTGTGTAAGGTGCAGGTGAAAGCTCCTGACAAAGGTGTTCTCCAGGTTCAGTTTCTCCCTGCCAGACACATTGGAAATGTTTTCCTCTGGCATTCGCAGCAAGAGTCGCAGATTGCTTAACTGAGGAGCTCTGAGAATGGAACGGCAAGAGGTGTTCCGCTTTCGTCATAAACAGTGCTCCAGAGCGCTTGGCAACGGGCACAACGAAACGTGTGTGTGGGATAGTGACCATTCACGCCTAGTGCTCGCAATGCACGAGCACTGCCAAAAGGCCAAGGGAGGCGCTTAGAATCCGGCTTGTGCGCAAAGCTTTCAGACTGCCAGAGGACCGCAGCTGTGGTAAGCCCGCTTGCTCATTTGACGTTAGCTGTCGCCTGCAAGAACTTCACCCGCATCTGGTTTATGCTGCTACCTGTTGTTAGGCGACAACAAGGGCACATGTAGCAAATGCTTTTTCCTGTTTCATTTTGCTATGCCACGCTCTTCTGTGGCTCTTTAGTGCTTGCCAAACTGCTATGTGCGTGCTGCTGCTTCCATCTGACAAGGAGCACAACCTTCTGACAGCAGCTTTCAACTTGCCTAAGAAAGAGCTTGGCCATTTAGATGTGCTGCAAACCCGTGTGTGTGTAAGGTGCAGGTGCCAGCTCCTGACAAAGTTGTTCTCCAGGTTCAGTTTCTATCTGCCAGACGCATTGGAAATGTTTTCCTCTGGCATTCGCAGCAAGAGTCGCAGATTGCTTAACTGAGGAGCTCTGAGAATGGAACGGCAAGAGGTGTTCCGCTTTCGTCATAAACAGTGCTCCAGAGCGCTTGGCAACGGGCACAACGAAACGTGTGTGTGGGATAGTGACCATTCACGCCTAGTGCTCGCAATGCACGAGCACTGCCAAAAGGCCAAGGGAGGCGCTTACAATCCGGCTTGTGCGCAAAGCTTTCAGACTGCCAGAGGACCGCATCTGTGGTAAGCCCGCTTGCTCATTTGACGTTAGCTGTCGCCTGCAAGAACTTCACCCGCATCTGGTTTATGCTGCTACCTGTTGTTAGGCGACAACAAGGGCACATGTAGCAAATGCTTTTTCCTGTTTCATTTTGCTAGGCCACACTCTTCTGTGACTTTTTAGTGCTTGCCAAACTGCTATGTGCGTGCTGCTGCTTCCATCTGACAAGGAGCACAACCTTCTGACAGCAGCTTTCAACTTGCCTAAGAAAGAGCTTGGCCATTTAGATGTGCTGCAAATCTGTGTGTGTGTAAGGTGCAGGTGAAAGCTCCTGACAAAGGTGTTCTCCAGGTTCAGTTTCTCCCTGCCAGACACATTGGAAATGTTTTCCTCTGGCATTCGCAGCAAGAGTCGCAGATTGCTTAACTGAGGAGCTCTGAGAATGGAACGGCAAGAGGTGTTCCGCTTTCGTCATAAACAGTGCTCCAGAGCGCTTGGCAACGGGCACAACGAAACGTGTGTGCGGGATAGTGACCATTCACGCCTAGTGCTCGCAATGCACGAGCACTGCCAAAAGGCAAACGAAGGCGCTTACAATCCGGCTTGTGCGCAAAGCTTTCTGACTGCCAGAGCACCGCAGCTGTGGTAAGCCGGCTTGCTCATTTGACGTTAGCTGTCACCTGCAAGAACTTCACGTGCATCTGGTTTATGCTGCTACCTGTTGTTAGGCGACAACAAGGGCACATGTAGCAAATGCTTTTTCCTGTTTCATTTTGCTAGGCCACACTCTTCTGTGGCTCTTTAGTGCTTGCCAAACTGCTATGTGCGTGCTGCTGCTTCCATCTGACAAGGAGCACAACCTTCTGACAGCAGCTTTCAACTTGCCTAAGAAAGAGCTTGGCCATTTAGATGTGCTGCAAACCTGTGTGTGTGTAAGGTGCAGGTGCAAGCTCCTGACAAAGGTGTTCTCCAGGTTCAGTTTCTATCTGCCAGACGCATTGGAAATGTTTTCCTCTGGCATTCGCAGCAAGAGTCGCAGATTGCTTAACTGAGGAGCTCTGAGAATGGAACGGCAAGAGGTGTTCCGCTTTCGTCATAAACAGTGCTCCAGAGCGCTTGGCAACGGGCACAACGAAACGTGTGTGTGGGATAGTGACCATTCACGCCTAGTGCTCGCAATGCACGAGCACTGCCAAAAGGCCAAGGGAGGCGCTTAGAATCCGGCTTGTGCGCAAAGCTTTCAGACTGCCAGAGGACCGCAGCTGTGGTAAGCCCGCTTGCTCATTTGACGTTAGCTGTCGCCTGCAAGAACTTCACCCGCATCTGGTTTATGCTGCTACCTGTTGTTCGGCGACAACAAGGGCACATGTAGCAAATGCTTTTTCCTGTTTCATTTTGCTATGCCACGCTCTTCTGTGGCTCTTTAGTGCTTGCCAAACTGCTATGTGCGTGCTGCTGCTTCCATCTGACAAGGAGCACAACCTTCTGACAGCAGCTTTCAACTTGCCTAAGAAAGAGCTTGGCCATTTAGATGTGCTGCTAACCCGTGTGTGTGTAAGGTGCAGGTGCCAGCTCCTGACAAAGTTGTTCTCCAGGTTCAGTTTCTCCCTGCCAGACACATTGGAAATGTTTTCCTCTGGCATTCGCACCAACAGTCACAGATTGCTTAACTGAGGAGCTCTGAGAATGGAACGGCAAGAGGTGTTCCGCTTTCGTCATAAACAGTGCTCCAGAGCGCTTGGCAACGGGCACAACGAAACGTGTGTGTGGGATAGTGACCATTCACGCCTAGTGCTGGCAATGCACGAGCACTGCCAAAAGGCCAAGGGAGGCACTTGGAATCCGGCTTGTGCGCAAAGCTTTCAGACTGCCAGAGGACCGCAGCTGTGGTAAGCCCGCTTGCTCATTTGACGTTAGCTGTCGCCTGCAAGAACTTCACCCGCATCTGGTTTATGCTGCTACCTGTTGTTAGGCGACAACAAGGGCACATGTAGCAAATGCTTTTTCCTGTTTCATTTTGCTAGGCCACACTCTTCTGTGGCTCTTTAGTGCTTGCCAAACTGCTATGTGCGTGCTGCTGCTTCCATCTGACAAGGAGCACAACCTTCTGACAGCAGCTTTCAACTTGCCTAAGAAAGAGCTTGGCCATTTAGATGTGCTGCTAACCCGTGTGTGTGTACGGTGCAGGTGCCAGCTCCTGACAAAGTTGTTCTCCAGGTTCAGTTTCTATCTGCCAGACGCATTGGAAATGTTTTCCTCTGGCATTCGCAGCAAGAGTCGCAGATTGCTTAACTGAGGAGTTCTGAGAATGGAACGGCAAGAGGTGTTCCGCTTTCGTCATAAACAGTGCTCCAGAGCGCTTGGCAACGGGCACAACGAAACGTGTGTGTGGGATAGTGACCATTCACGCCTAGTGCTCGCAATGCACGAGCACTGCCAAAAGGCCAAGGGAGGCGCTTACAATCCGGCTTGTGCGCAAAGCTTTCAGACTGCCAGAGGACCGCAGCTGTGGTAAGCCCGCTTGCTCATTTGACGTTAGCTGTCACCTGCAAGAACTTCACCTGCATCTGGTTTATGCTGCTACCTGTTGTTAGGCGACAACAAGGGCACATGTAGCAAATGCTTTTTCCTGTTTCATTTTGCTAGGCCACACTCTTCTGTGGCTCTTTAGTGCTTGCCAAACTGCTATGTGCGTGCTGCTGCTTCCATCTGACAAGGAGCACAACCTTCTGACAGCAGCTTTCAACTTGCCTAAGAAAGAGCTTGGCCATTTAGATGTGCTGCAAACCTGTGTGTGTGTAAGGTGCAGGTGCAAGCTCCTGACAAAGGTGTTCTCCAGGTTCAGTTTCTATCTGCCAGACGCATTGGAAATGTTTTCCTCTGGCATTCGCAGCAAGAGTCGCAGATTGCTTAACTGAGGAGCTCTGAGAATGGAACGGCAAGAGGTGTTCCGCTTTCGTCATAAACAGTGCTCCAGAGCGCTTGGCAACGGGCACAACGAAACGTGTGTGTGGGATAGTGACCATTCACGCCTAGTGCTCGCAATGCACGAGCACTGCCAAAAGGCCAAGGGAGGCGCTTACAATCCGGCTTGTGCGCAAAGCTTTCAGACTGCCAGAGGACCGCATCTGTGGTAAGCCCGCTTGCTCATTTGACGTTAGCTGTCGCCTGCAAGAACTTCACCCGCATCTGGTTTATGCTGCTACCTGTTGTTAGGCGACAACAAGGGCACATGTAGCAAATGCTTTTTCCTGTTTCATTTTGCTATGCCACGCTCTTCTGTGGCTCTTTAGTGCTTGCCAAACTGCTATGTGCGTGCTGCTGCTTCCATCTGACAAGGAGCACAACCTTCTGACAGCAGCTTTCAACTTGCCTAAGAAAGAGCTTGGCCATTTAGATGTGCTGCAAACCCGTGTGTGTGTAAGGTGCAGGTGCCAGCTCCTGACAAAGTTGTTCTCCAGGTTCAGTTTCTCCCTGCCAGACACATTGGAAATGTTTTCCTCTGGCATTCGCAGCAAGAGTCGCAGATTGCTTAACTGAGGAGCTCTGAGAATGGAACGGCAAGAGGTGTTCCGCTTTCGTCATAAACAGTGCTCCAGAGCGCTTGGCAACGGGCACAACGAAACGTGTGTGTGGGATAGTGACCATTCACGCCTAGTGCTCGCAATGCACGAGCACTGCCAAAAGGCCAAGGGAGGCGCTTAGAATCCGGCTTGTGCGCAAAGCTTTCAGACTGCCAGAGGACCGCAGCTGTGGTAAGCCCGCTTGCTCATTTGACGTTAGCTGTCGCCTGCAAGAACTTCACCCGCATCTGGTTTATGCTGCTACCTGTTGTTAGGCGACAACAAGGGCACATGTAGCAAATGCTTTTTCCTGTTTCATTTTGCTAGGCCACACTCTTCTGTGGCTTTTTAGTGCTTGCCAAACTGCTATGTGCGTGCTGCTGCTTCCATCTGACAAGGAGCACAACCTTCTGACAGCAGCTTTCAACTTGCCTAAGAAAGAGCTTGGCCATTTAGATGTGCTGCAAATCTGTGTGTGTGTAAGGTGCAGGTGAAAGCTCCTGACAAAGGTGTTCTCCAGGTTCAGTTTCTCCCTGCCAGACACATTGGAAATGTTTTCCTCTGGCATTCGCAGCAAGAGTCGCAGATTGCTTAACTGAGGAGCTCTGAGAATGGAACGGCAAGAGGTGTTCCGCTTTCGTCATAAACAGTGCTCCAGAGCGCTTGGCAACGGGCACAACGAAACGTGTGTGCGGGATAGTGACCATTCACGCCTAGTGCTCGCAATGCACGAGCACTGCCAAAAGGCCAAGGGAGGCACTTGGAATCCGGCTTGTGCGCAAAGCTTTCAGACTGCCAAAGGACCGCAGCTGTGGTAAGCCCGCTTGCTCATTTGACGTTAGCTGTCGCCTGCAAGAACTTCACCCGCATCTGGTTTATGCTGCTACCTGTTGTTAGGCGACAACAAGGGCACATGTAGCAAATGCTTTTTCCTGTTTCATTTTGCTAGGCCACACTCTTCTGTGGCTTTTTAGTGCTTGCCAAACTGCTATGTGCGTGCTGCTGCTTCCATCTGACAAGGAGCACAACCTTCTGACAGCAGCTTTCAACTTGCCTAAGAAAGAGCTTGGCCATTTAGATGTGCTGCAAATCTGTGTGTGTGTAAGGTGCAGGTGAAAGCTCCTGACAAAGGTGTTCTCCAGGTTCAGTTTCTCCCTGCCAGACACATTGGAAATGTTTTCCTCTGGCATTCGCAGCAAGAGTCGCAGATTGCTTAACTGAGGAGCTCTGAGAATGGAACGGCAAGAGGTGTTCCGCTTTCGTCATAAACAGTGCTCCAGAGCGCTTGGCAACGGGCACAACGAAACGTGTGTGTGGGATAGTGACCATTCACGCCTAGTGCTCGCAATGCACGAGCACTGCCAAAAGGCCAAGGGAGGCGCTTACAATCCGGCTTGTGCGCAAAGCTTTCAGACTGCCAGAGGACCGCATCTGTGGTAAGCCCGCTTGCTCATTTGACGTTAGCTGTCGCCTGCAAGAACTTCACCCGCATCTGGTTTATGCTGCTACCTGTTGTTAGGCGACAACAAGGGCACATGTAGCAAATGCTTTTTCCTGTTTCATTTTGCTAGGCCACACTCTTCTGTGGCTTTTTAGTGCTTGCCAAACTGCTATGTGCGTGCTGCTGCTTCCATCTGACAAGGAGCACAACCTTCTGACAGCAGCTTTCAACTTGCCTAAGAAAGAGCTTGGCCATTTAGATGTGCTGCAAATCTGTGTGTGTGTAAGGTGCAGGTGCAAGCTCCTGACAAAGTTGTTCTCCAGGTTCAGTTTCTCCCTGCCAGACACATTGGAAATGTTTTCCTCTGGCATTCGCACCAACAGTCACAGATTGCTTAACTGAGGAGCTCTGAGAATGGAACGGCAAGAGGTGTTCCGCTTTCGTCATAAACAGTGCTCCAGAGCGCTTGGCAACGGGCACAACGAAACGTGTGTGTGGGATAGTGACCATTCACGCCTAGTGCTCGCAATGCACGAGCACTGCCAAAAGGCCAAGGGAGGCGCTTACAATCCGGCTTGTGCGCAAAGCTTTCAGACTGCCAGAGGACCGCATCTGTGGTAAGCCCGCTTGCTCATTTGACGTTAGCTGTCGCCTGCAAGAACTTCACCCGCATCTGGTTTATGCTGCTACCTGTTGTTAGGCGACAACAAGGGCACATGTAGCAAATGCTTTTTCCTGTTTCATTTTGCTAGGCCACACTCTTCTGTGGCTTTTTAGTGCTTGCCAAACTGCTATGTGCGTGCTGCTGCTTCCATCTGACAAGGAGCACAACCTTCTGACAGCAGCTTTCAACTTGCCTAAGAAAGAGCTTGGCCATTTAGATGTGCTGCAAATCTGTGTGTGTGTAAGGTGCAGGTGCAAGCTCCTGACAAAGTTGTTCTCCAGGTTCAGTTTCTCCCTGCCAGACACATTGGAAATGTTTTCCTCTGGCATTCGCACCAACAGTCACAGATTGCTTAACTGAGGAGCTCTGAGAATGGAACGGCAAGAGGTGTTCCGCTTTCGTCATAAACAGTGCTCCAGAGCGCTTGGCAACGGGCACAACGAAACGTGTGTGTGGGATAGTGACCATTCACGCCTAGTGCTCGCAATGCACGAGCACTGCCAAAAGGCCAAGGGAGGCGCTTACAATCCGGCTTGTGCGCAAAGCTTTCAGACTGCCAGAGGACCGCATCTGTGGTAAGCCCGCTTGCTCATTTGACGTTAGCTGTCGCCTGCAAGAACTTCACCCGCATCTGGTTTATGCTGCTACCTGTTGTTAGGCGACAACAAGGGCACATGTAGCAAATGCTTTTTCCTGTTTCATTTTGCTAGGCCACACTCTTCTGTGGCTTTTTAGTGCTTGCCAAACTGCTATGTGCGTGCTGCTGCTTCCATCTGACAAGGAGCACAACCTTCTGACAGCAGCTTTCAACTTGCCTAAGAAAGAGCTTGGCCATTTAGATGTGCTGCAAATCTGTGTGTGTGTAAGGTGCAGGTGAAAGCTCCTGACAAAGGTGTTCTCCAGGTTCAGTTTCTCCCTGCCAGACACATTGGAAATGTTTTCCTCTGGCATTCGCAGCAAGAGTCGCAGATTGCTTAACTGAGGAGCTCTGAGAATGGAACGGCAAGAGGTGTTCCGCTTTCGTCATAAACAGTGCTCCAGAGCGCTTGGCAACGGGCACAACGAAACGTGTGTGTGGGATAGTGACCATTCACGCCTAGTGCTCGCAATGCACGAGCACTGCCAAAAGGCCAAGGGAGGCGCTTACAATCCGGCTTGTGCGCAAAGCTTTCAGACTGCCAGAGGACCGCATCTGTGGTAAGCCCGCTTGCTCATTTGACGTTAGCTGTCGCCTGCAAGAACTTCACCCGCATCTGGTTTATGCTGCTACCTGTTGTTAGGCGACAACAAGGGCACATGTAGCAAATGCTTTTTCCTGTTTCATTTTGCTAGGCCACACTCTTCTGTGGCTTTTTAGTGCTTGCCAAACTGCTATGTGCGTGCTGCTGCTTCCATCTGACAAGGAGCACAACCTTCTGACAGCAGCTTTCAACTTGCCTAAGAAAGAGCTTGGCCATTTAGATGTGCTGCAAATCTGTGTGTGTGTAAGGTGCAGGTGCAAGCTCCTGACAAAGTTGTTCTCCAGGTTCAGTTTCTCCCTGCCAGACACATTGGAAATGTTTTCCTCTGGCATTCGCACCAACAGTCACAGATTGCTTAACTGAGGAGCTCTGAGAATGGAACGGCAAGAGGTGTTCCGCTTTCGTCATAAACAGTGCTCCAGAGCGCTTGGCAACGGGCACAACGAAACGTGTGTGTGGGATAGTGACCATTCACGCCTAGTGCTCGCAATGCACGAGCACTGCCAAAAGGCCAAGGGAGGCGCTTACAATCCGGCTTGTGCGCAAAGCTTTCAGACTGCCAGAGGACCGCATCTGTGGTAAGCCCGCTTGCTCATTTGACGTTAGCTGTCGCCTGCAAGAACTTCACCCGCATCTGGTTTATGCTGCTACCTGTTGTTAGGCGACAACAAGGGCACATGTAGCAAATGCTTTTTCCTGTTTCATTTTGCTAGGCCACACTCTTCTGTGGCTTTTTAGTGCTTGCCAAACTGCTATGTGCGTGCTGCTGCTTCCATCTGACAAGGAGCACAACCTTCTGACAGCAGCTTTCAACTTGCCTAAGAAAGAGCTTGGCCATTTAGATGTGCTGCAAATCTGTGTGTGTGTAAGGTGCAGGTGAAAGCTCCTGACAAAGGTGTTCTCCAGGTTCAGTTTCTCCCTGCCAGACACATTGGAAATGTTTTCCTCTGGCATTCGCAGCAAGAGTCGCAGATTGCTTAACTGAGGAGCTCTGAGAATGGAACGGCAAGAGGTGTTCCGCTTTCGTCATAAACAGTGCTCCAGAGCGCTTGGCAACGGGCACAACGAAACGTGTGTGTGGGATAGTGACCATTCACGCCTAGTGCTCGCAATGCACGAGCACTGCCAAAAGGCCAAGGGAGGCGCTTACAATCCGGCTTGTGCGCAAAGCTTTCAGACTGCCAGAGGACCGCATCTGTGGTAAGCCCGCTTGCTCATTTGACGTTAGCTGTCGCCTGCAAGAACTTCACCCGCATCTGGTTTATGCTGCTACCTGTTGTTAGGCGACAACAAGGGCACATGTAGCAAATGCTTTTTCCTGTTTCATTTTGCTAGGCCACACACTTCTGTGGCTTTTTAGTGCTTGCCAAACTGCTATGTGCGTGCTGCTGCTTCCATCTGACAAGGAGCACAACCTTCTGACAGCAGCTTTCAACTTGCCTAAGAAAGAGCTTGGCCATTTAGATGTGCTGCAAACCTGTGTGTGTGTAAGGTGCAGGTGCCAGCTCCTGACAAAGTTGTTCTCCAGGTTCAGTTTCTCCCTGCCAGACACATTGGAAATGTTTTCCTCTGGCATACGCACCAACAGTCACAGATTGCTTAACTGAGGAGCTCTGAGAATGGAACGGCAAGAGGTGTTCCGCTTTCGTCATAAACAGTGCTCCAGAGCGCTTGGCAACGGGCACAACGAAACGTGTGTGTGGGATAGTGACCATTCACGCCTAGTGCTCGCAATGCACGAGCACTGCCAAAAGGCCAAGGGAGGCGCTTACAATCCGGCTTGTGCGCAAAGCTTTCAGACTGCCAGAGGACCGCAGCTGTGGTAAGCCCGCTTGCTCATTTGACGTTAGCTGTCGCCTGCAAGAACTTCACCCGCATCTGGTTTATGCTGCTACCTGTTGTTAGGCGACAACAAGGGCACATGTAGCAAATGCTTTTTCCTGTTTCATTTTGCTAGGCCACACTCTTCTGTGGCTTTTTAGTGCTTGCCAAACTGCTATGTGCGTGCTGCTGCTTCCATCTGACAAGGAGCACAACCTTCTGACAGCAGCTTTCAACTTGCCTAAGAAAGAGCTTGGCCATTTAGATGTGCTGCAAATCTGTGTGTGTGTAAGGTGCAGGTGAAAGCTCCTGACAAAGGTGTTCTCCAGGTTCAGTTTCTCCCTGCCAGACACATTGGAAATGTTTTCCTCTGGCATTCGCAGCAAGAGTCGCAGATTGCTTAACTGAGGAGCTCTGAGAATGGAACGGCAAGAGGTGTTCCGCTTTCGTCATAAACAGTGCTCCAGAGCGCTTGGCAACGGGCACAACGAAACGTGTGTGTGGGATAGTGACCATTCACGCCTAGTGCTCGCAATGCACGAGCACTGCCAAAAGGCCAAGGGAGGCGCTTACAATCCGGCTTGTGCGCAAAGCTTTCAGACTGCCAGAGGACCGCAGCTGTGGTAAGCCCGCTTGCTCATTTGACGTTAGCTGTCGCCTGCAAGAACTTCACCCGCATCTGGTTTATGCTGCTACCTGTTGTTAGGCGACAACAAGGGCACATGTAGCAAATGCTTTTTCCTGTTTCATTTTGCTATGCCACGCTCTTCTGTGGCTCTTTAGTGCTTGCCAAACTGCTATGTGCGTGCTGCTGCTTCCATCTGACAAGGAGCACAACCTTCTGACAGCAGCTTTCAACTTGCCTAAGAAAGAGCTTGGCCATTTAGATGTGCTGCAAACCCGTGTGTGTGTAAGGTGCAGGTGCCAGCTCCTGACAAAGTTGTTCTCCAGGTTCAGTTTCTATCTGCCAGACGCATTGGAAATGTTTTCCTCTGGCATTCGCAGCAAGAGTCGCAGATTGCTTAACTGAGGAGCTCTGAGAATGGAACGGCAAGAGGTGTTCCGCTTTCGTCATAAACAGTGCTCCAGAGCGCTTGGCAACGGGCACAACGAAACGTGTGTGTGGGATAGTGACCATTCACGCCTAGTGCTCGCAATGCACGAGCACTGCCAAAAGGCCAAGGGAGGCGCTTACAATCCGGCTTGTGCGCAAAGCTTTCAGACTGCCAGAGGACCGCATCTGTGGTAAGCCCGCTTGCTCATTTGACGTTAGCTGTCGCCTGCAAGAACTTCACCCGCATCTGGTTTATGCTGCTACCTGTTGTTAGGCGACAACAAGGGCACATGTAGCAAATGCTTTTTCCTGTTTCATTTTGCTAGGCCACACTCTTCTGTGACTTTTTAGTGCTTGCCAAACTGCTATGTGCGTGCTGCTGCTTCCATCTGACAAGGAGCACAACCTTCTGACAGCAGCTTTCAACTTGCCTAAGAAAGAGCTTGGCCATTTAGATGTGCTGCAAATCTGTGTGTGTGTAAGGTGCAGGTGAAAGCTCCTGACAAAGGTGTTCTCCAGGTTCAGTTTCTCCCTGCCAGACACATTGGAAATGTTTTCCTCTGGCATTCGCAGCAAGAGTCGCAGATTGCTTAACTGAGGAGTTCTGAGAATGGAACGGCAAGAGGTGTTCCGCTTTCGTCATAAACAGTGCTCCAGAGCGCTTGGCAACGGGCACAACGAAACGTGTGTGCGGGATAGTGACCATTCACGCCTAGTGCTCGCAATGCACGAGCACTGCCAAAAGGCAAACGAAGGCGCTTACAATCCGGCTTGTGCGCAAAGCTTTCTGACTGCCAGAGCACCGCAGCTGTGGTAAGCCGGCTTGCTCATTTGACGTTAGCTGTCACCTGCAAGAACTTCACGTGCATCTGGTTTATGCTGCTACCTGTTGTTAGGCGACAACAAGGGCACATGTAGCAAATGCTTTTTCCTGTTTCATTTTGCTAGGCCACACTCTTCTGTGGCTCTTTAGTGCTTGCCAAACTGCTATGTGCGTGCTGCTGCTTCCATCTGACAAGGAGCACAACCTTCTGACAGCAGCTTTCAACTTGCCTAAGAAAGAGCTTGGCCATTTAGATGTGCTGCAAACCTGTGTGTGTGTAAGGTGCAGGTGCAAGCTCCTGACAAAGGTGTTCTCCAGGTTCAGTTTCTATCTGCCAGACGCATTGGAAATGTTTTCCTCTGGCATTCGCAGCAAGAGTCGCAGATTGCTTAACTGAGGAGCTCTGAGAATGGAACGGCAAGAGGTGTTCCGCTTTCGTCATAAACAGTGCTCCAGAGCGCTTGGCAACGGGCACAACGAAACGTGTGTGTGGGATAGTGACCATTCACGCCTAGTGCTCGCAATGCACGAGCACTGCCAAAAGGCCAAGGGAGGCGCTTACAATCCGGCTTGTGCGCAAAGCTTTCAGACTGCCAGAGGACCGCAGCTGTGGTAAGCCCGCTTGCTCATTTGACGTTAGCTGTCGCCTGCAAGAACTTCACCCGCATCTGGTTTATGCTGCTACCTGTTGTTAGGCAACAACAAGGGCACATGTAGCAAATGCTTTTTCCTGTTTCATTTTGCTATGCCACGCTCTTCTGTGGCTCTTTAGTGCTTGCCAAACTGCTATGTGCGTGCTGCTGCTTCCATCTGACAAGGAGCACAACCTTCTGACAGCAGCTTTCAACTTGCCTAAGAAAGAGCTTGGCCATTTAGATGTGCTGCAAACCCGTGTGTGTGTAAGGTGCAGGTGCCAGCTCCTGACAAAGTTGTTCTCCAGGTTCAGTTTCTCCCTGCCAGACACATTGGAAATGTTTTCCTCTGGCATTCGCACCAACAGTCACAGATTGCTTAACTGAGGAGCTCTGAGAATGGAACGGGAAGAGGTGTTCCGCTTTCGTCATAAACAGTGCTCCAGAGCGCTTGGCAACGGGCACAACGAAACGTGTGTGTGGGATAGTGACCATTCACGCCTAGTGCTGGCAATGCACGAGCACTGCCAAAAGGCCAAGGGAGGCACTTGGAATCCGGCTTGTGCGCAAAGCTTTCAGACTGCCAGAGGACCGCAGCTGTGGTAAGCCCGCTTGCTCATTTGACGTTAGCTGTCGCCTGCAAGAACTTCACCCGCATCTGGTTTATGCTGCTACCTGTTGTTAGGCGACAACAAGGGCACATGTAGCAAATGCTTTTTCCTGTTTCATTTTGCTAGGCCACACTCTTCTGTGGCTCTTTAGTGCTTGCCAAACTGCTATGTGCGTGCTGCTGCTTCCATCTGACAAGGAGCACAACCTTCTGACAGCAGCTTTCAACTTGCCTAAGAAAGAGCTTGGCCATTTAGATGTGCTGCAAATCTGTGTGTGTGTAAGGTGCAGGTGAAAGCTCCTGACAAAGGTGTTCTCCAGGTTCAGTTTCTCCCTGCCAGACACATTGGAAATGTTTTCCTCTGGCATTCGCAGCAAGAGTCGCAGATTGCTTAACTGAGGAGCTCTGAGAATGGAACGGCAAGAGGTGTTCCGCTTTCGTCATAAACAGTGCTCCAGAGCGCTTGGCAACGGGCACAACGAAACGTGTGTGTGGGATAGTGACCATTCACGCCTAGTGCTCGCAATGCACGAGCACTGCCAAAAGGCCAAGGGAGGCGCTTACAATCCGGCTTGTGCGCAAAGCTTTCAGACTGCCAGAGGACCGCAGCTGTGGTAAGCCCGCTTGCTCATTTGACGTTAGCTGTCGCCTGCAAGAACTTCACCCGCATCTGGTTTATGCTGCTACCTGTTGTTAGGCGACAACAAGGGCACATGTAGCAAATGCTTTTTCCTGTTTCATTTTGCTATGCCACGCTCTTCTGTGGCTCTTTAGTGCTTGCCAAACTGCTATGTGCGTGCTGCTGCTTCCATCTGACAAGGAGCACAACCTTCTGACAGCAGCTTTCAACTTGCCTAAGAAAGAGCTTGGCCATTTAGATGTGCTGCAAACCCGTGTGTGTGTAAGGTGCAGGTGCCAGCTCCTGACAAAGTTGTTCTCCAGGTTCAGTTTCTATCTGCCAGACGCATTGGAAATGTTTTCCTCTGGCATTCGCAGCAAGAGTCGCAGATTGCTTAACTGAGGAGCTCTGAGAATGGAACGGCAAGAGGTGTTCCGCTTTCGTCATAAACAGTGCTCCAGAGCGCTTGGCAACGGGCACAACGAAACGTGTGTGTGGGATAGTGACCATTCACGCCTAGTGCTCGCAATGCACGAGCACTGCCAAAAGGCCAAGGGAGGCGCTTACAATCCGGCTTGTGCGCAAAGCTTTCAGACTGCCAGAGGACCGCAGCTGTGGTAAGCCCGCTTGCTCATTTGACGTTAGCTGTCGCCTGCAAGAACTTCACCCGCATCTGGTTTATGCTGCTACCTGTTGTTAGGCGACAACAAGGGCACATGTAGCAAATGCTTTTTCCTGTTTCATTTTGCTAGGCCACACTCTTCTGTGACTTTTTAGTGCTTGCCAAACTGCTATGTGCGTGCTGCTGCTTCCATCTGACAAGGAGCACAACCTTCTGACAGCAGCTTTCAACTTGCCTAAGAAAGAGCTTGGCCATTTAGATGTGCTGCAAATCTGTGTGTGTGTAAGGTGCAGGTGAAAGCTCCTGACAAAGGTGTTCTCCAGGTTCAGTTTCTCCCTGCCAGACACATTGGAAATGTTTTCCTCTGGCATTCGCAGCAAGAGTCGCAGATTGCTTAACTGAGGAGCTCTGAGAATGGAACGGCAAGAGGTGTTCCGCTTTCGTCATAAACAGTGCTCCAGAGCGCTTGGCAACGGGCACAACGAAACGTGTGTGCGGGATAGTGACCATTCACGCCTAGTGCTCGCAATGCACGAGCACTGCCAAAAGGCAAACGAAGGCGCTTACAATCCGGCTTGTGCGCAAAGCTTTCTGACTGCCAGAGCACCGCAGCTGTGGTAAGCCGGCTTGCTCATTTGACGTTAGCTGTCACCTGCAAGAACTTCACGTGCATCTGGTTTATGCTGCTACCTGTTGTTAGGCGACAACAAGGGCACATGTAGCAAATGCTTTTTCCTGTTTCATTTTGCTAGGCCACACTCTTCTGTGGCTCTTTAGTGCTTGCCAAACTGCTATGTGCGTGCTGCTGCTTCCATCTGACAAGGAGCACAACCTTCTGACAGCAGCTTTCAACTTGCCTAAGAAAGAGCTTGGCCATTTAGATGTGCTGCAAACCTGTGTGTGTGTAAGGTGCAGGTGCAAGCTCCTGACAAAGGTGTTCTCCAGGTTCAGTTTCTATCTGCCAGACGCATTGGAAATGTTTTCCTCTGGCATTCGCAGCAAGAGTCGCAGATTGCTTAACTGAGGAGCTCTGAGAATGGAACGGCAAGAGGTGTTCCGCTTTCGTCATAAACAGTGCTCCAGAGCGCTTGGCAACGGGCACAACGAAACGTGTGTGTGGGATAGTGACCATTCACGCCTAGTGCTCGCAATGCACGAGCACTGCCAAAAGGCCAAGGGAGGCGCTTACAATCCGGCTTGTGCGCAAAGCTTTCAGACTGCCAGAGGACCGCATCTGTGGTAAGCCCGCTTGCTCATTTGACGTTAGCTGTCGCCTGCAAGAACTTCACCCGCATCTGGTTTATGCTGCTACCTGTTGTTAGGCAACAACAAGGGCACATGTAGCAAATGCTTTTTCCTGTTTCATTTTGCTATGCCACGCTCTTCTGTGGCTCTTTAGTGCTTGCCAAACTGCTATGTGCGTGCTGCTGCTTCCATCTGACAAGGAGCACAACCTTCTGACAGCAGCTTTCAACTTGCCTAAGAAAGAGCTTGGCCATTTAGATGTGCTGCAAACCCGTGTGTGTGTAAGGTGCAGGTGCCAGCTCCTGACAAAGTTGTTCTCCAGGTTCAGTTTCTATCTGCCAGACGCATTGGAAATGTTTTCCTCTGGCATTCGCAGCAAGAGTCGCAGATTGCTTAACTGAGGAGTTCTGAGAATGGAACGGCAAGAGGTGTTCCGCTTTCGTCATAAACAGTGCTCCAGAGCGCTTGGCAACGGGCACAACGAAACGTGTGTGTGGGATAGTGACCATTCACGCCTAGTGCTCGCAATGCACGAGCACTGCCAAAAGGCCAAGGGAGGCGCTTACAATCCGGCTTGTGCGCAAAGCTTTCAGACTGCCAGAGGACCGCATCTGTGGTAAGCCCGCTTGCTCATTTGACGTTAGCTGTCGCCTGCAAGAACTTCACCCGCATCTGGTTTATGCTGCTACCTGTTGTTAGGCGACAACAAGGGCACATGTAGCAAATGCTTTTTCCTGTTTCATTTTGCTAGGCCACACTCTTCTGTGGCTTTTTAGTGCTTGCCAAACTGCTATGTGCGTGCTGCTGCTTCCATCTGACAAGGAGCACAACCTTCTGACAGCAGCTTTCAACTTGCCTAAGAAAGAGCTTGGCCATTTAGATGTGCTGCAAATCTGTGTGTGTGTAAGGTGCAGGTGAAAGCTCCTGACAAAGGTGTTCTCCAGGTTCAGTTTCTCCCTGCCAGACACATTGGAAATGTTTTCCTCTGGCATTCGCAGCAAGAGTCGCAGATTGCTTAACTGAGGAGCTCTGAGAATGGAACGGCAAGAGGTGTTCCGCTTTCGTCATAAACAGTGCTCCAGAGCGCTTGGCAACGGGCACAACGAAACGTGTGTGTGGGATAGTGACCATTCACGCCTAGTGCTCGCAATGCACGAGCACTGCCAAAAGGCCAAGGGAGGCGCTTACAATCCGGCTTGTGCGCAAAGCTTTCAGACTGCCAGAGGACCGCAGCTGTGGTAAGCCCGCTTGCTCATTTGACGTTAGCTGTCGCCTGCAAGAACTTCACCCGCATCTGGTTTATGCTGCTACCTGTTGTTAGGCGACAACAAGGGCACATGTAGCAAATGCTTTTTCCTGTTTCATTTTGCTATGCCACGCTCTTCTGTGGCTCTTTAGTGCTTGCCAAACTGCTATGTGCGTGCTGCTGCTTCCATCTGACAAGGAGCACAACCTTCTGACAGCAGCTTTCAACTTGCCTAAGAAAGAGCTTGGCCATTTAGATGTGCTGCAAACCCGTGTGTGTGTAAGGTGCAGGTGCCAGCTCCTGACAAAGTTGTTCTCCAGGTTCAGTTTCTATCTGCCAGACGCATTGGAAATGTTTTCCTCTGGCATTCGCAGCAAGAGTCGCAGATTGCTTAACTGAGGAGCTCTGAGAATGGAACGGCAAGAGGTGTTCCGCTTTCGTCATAAACAGTGCTCCAGAGCGCTTGGCAACGGGCACAACGAAACGTGTGTGTGGGATAGTGACCATTCACGCCTAGTGCTCGCAATGCACGAGCACTGCCAAAAGGCCAAGGGAGGCGCTTACAATCCGGCTTGTGCGCAAAGCTTTCAGACTGCCAGAGGACCGCAGCTGTGGTAAGCCCGCTTGCTCATTTGACGTTAGCTGTCGCCTGCAAGAACTTCACCCGCATCTGGTTTATGCTGCTACCTGTTGTTAGGCGACAACAAGGGCACATGTAGCAAATGCTTTTTCCTGTTTCATTTTGCTAGGCCACACTCTTCTGTGACTTTTTAGTGCTTGCCAAACTGCTATGTGCGTGCTGCTGCTTCCATCTGACAAGGAGCACAACCTTCTGACAGCAGCTTTCAACTTGCCTAAGAAAGAGCTTGGCCATTTAGATGTGCTGCAAATCTGTGTGTGTGTAAGGTGCAGGTGAAAGCTCCTGACAAAGGTGTTCTCCAGGTTCAGTTTCTCCCTGCCAGACACATTGGAAATGTTTTCCTCTGGCATTCGCAGCAAGAGTCGCAGATTGCTTAACTGAGGAGCTCTGAGAATGGAACGGCAAGAGGTGTTCCGCTTTCGTCATAAACAGTGCTCCAGAGCGCTTGGCAACGGGCACAACGAAACGTGTGTGCGGGATAGTGACCATTCACGCCTAGTGCTCGCAATGCACGAGCACTGCCAAAAGGCAAACGAAGGCGCTTACAATCCGGCTTGTGCGCAAAGCTTTCTGACTGCCAGAGCACCGCAGCTGTGGTAAGCCGGCTTGCTCATTTGACGTTAGCTGTCACCTGCAAGAACTTCATGTGCATCTGGTTTATGCTGCTACCTGTTGTTAGGCGACAACAAGGGCACATGTAGCAAATGCTTTTTCCTGTTTCATTTTGCTAGGCCACACTCTTCTGTGGCTCTTTAGTGCTTGCCAAACTGCTATGTGCGTGCTGCTGCTTCCATCTGACAAGGAGCACAACCTTCTGACAGCAGCTTTCAACTTGCCTAAGAAAGAGCTTGGCCATTTAGATGTGCTGCAAACCTGTGTGTGTGTAAGGTGCAGGTGCAAGCTCCTGACAAAGGTGTTCTCCAGGTTCAGTTTCTATCTGCCAGACGCATTGGAAATGTTTTCCTCTGGCATTCGCAGCAAGAGTCGCAGATTGCTTAACTGAGGAGCTCTGAGAATGGAACGGCAAGAGGTGTTCCGCTTTCGTCATAAACAGTGCTCCAGAGCGCTTGGCAACGGGCACAACGAAACGTGTGTGTGGGATAGTGACCATTCACGCCTAGTGCTCGCAATGCACGAGCACTGCCAAAAGGCCAAGGGAGGCGCTTACAATCCGGCTTGTGCGCAAAGCTTTCAGACTGCCAGAGGACCGCATCTGTGGTAAGCCCGCTTGCTCATTTGACGTTAGCTGTCGCCTGCAAGAACTTCACCCGCATCTGGTTTATGCTGCTACCTGTTGTTAGGCGACAACAAGGGCACATGTAGCAAATGCTTTTTCCTGTTTCATTTTGCTAGGCCACACTCTTCTGTGGCTTTTTAGTGCTTGCCAAACTGCTATGTGCGTGCTGCTGCTTCCATCTGACAAGGAGCACAACCTTCTGACAGCAGCTTTCAACTTGCCTAAGAAAGAGCTTGGCCATTTAGATGTGCTGCAAACCTGTGTGTGTGTAAGGTGCAGGTGCAAGCTCCTGACAAAGTTGTTCTCCAGGTTCAGTTTCTCCCTGCCAGACACATTGGAAATGTTTTCCTCTGGCATTCGCACCAACAGTCACAGATTGCTTAACTGAGGAGCTCTGAGAATGGAACGGCAAGAGGTGTTCCGCTTTCGTCATAAACAGTGCTCCAGAGCGCTTGGCAACGGGCACAACGAAACGTGTGTGTGGGATAGTGACCATTCACGCCTAGTGCTGGCAATGCACGAGCACTGCCAAAAGGCCAAGGGAGGCACTTGGAATCCGGCTTGTGCGCAAAGCTTTCAGACTGCCAGAGGACCGCATCTGTGGTAAGCCCGCTTGCTCATTTGACGTTAGCTGTCGCCTGCAAGAACTTCACCCGCATCTGGTTTATGCTGCTACCTGTTGTTAGGCGACAACAAGGGCACATGTAGCAAATGCTTTTTCCTGTTTCATTTTGCTAGGCCACACTCTTCTGTGGCTCTTTAGTGCTTGCCAAACTCCTATGTGCGTGCTGCTGCTTCCATCTGACAAGGAGCACAACCTTCTGACAGCAGCTTTCAACTTGCCTAAGAAAGAGCTTGGCCATTTAGATGTGCTGCTAACCCGTGTGTGTGTACGGTGCAGGTGCCAGCTCCTGACAAAGTTGTTCTCCAGGTTCAGTTTCTATCTGCCAGACGCATTGGAAATGTTTTCCTCTGGCATTCGCAGCAAGAGTCGCAGATTGCTTAACTGAGGAGTTCTGAGAATGGAACGGCAAGAGGTGTTCCGCTTTCGTCATAAACAGTGCTCCAGAGCGCTTGGCAACGGGCACAACGAAACGTGTGTGTGGGATAGTGACCATTCACGCCTAGTGCTCGCAATGCACGAGCACTGCCAAAAGGCCAAGGGAGGCGCTTACAATCCGGCTTGTGCGCAAAGCTTTCAGACTGCCAGAGGACCGCATCTGTGGTAAGCCCGCTTGCTCATTTGACGTTAGCTGTCGCCTGCAAGAACTTCACCCGCATCTGGTTTATGCTGCTACCTGTTGTTAGGCGACAACAAGGGCACATGTAGCAAATGCTTTTTCCTGTTTCATTTTGCTAGGCCACACTCTTCTGTGGCTTTTTAGTGCTTGCCAAACTGCTATGTGCGTGCTGCTGCTTCCATCTGACAAGGAGCACAACCTTCTGACAGCAGCTTTCAACTTGCCTAAGAAAGAGCTTGGCCATTTAGATGTGCTGCAAATCTGTGTGTGTGTAAGGTGCAGGTGAAAGCTCCTGACAAAGGTGTTCTCCAGGTTCAGTTTCTCCCTGCCAGACACATTGGAAATGTTTTCCTCTGGCATTCGCAGCAAGAGTCGCAGATTGCTTAACTGAGGAGCTCTGAGAATGGAACGGCAAGAGGTGTTCCGCTTTCGTCATAAACAGTGCTCCAGAGCGCTTGGCAACGGGCACAACGAAACGTGTGTGTGGGATAGTGACCATTCACGCCTAGTGCTCGCAATGCACGAGCACTGCCAAAAGGCCAAGGGAGGCGCTTACAATCCGGCTTGTGCGCAAAGCTTTCAGACTGCCAGAGGACCGCATCTGTGGTAAGCCCGCTTGCTCATTTGACGTTAGCTGTCGCCTGCAAGAACTTCACCCGCATCTGGTTTATGCTGCTACCTGTTGTTAGGCGACAACAAGGGCACATGTAGCAAATGCTTTTTCCTGTTTCATTTTGCTAGGCCACACTCTTCTGTGGCTTTTTAGTGCTTGCCAAACTGCTATGTGCGTGCTGCTGCTTCCATCTGACAAGGAGCACAACCTTCTGACAGCAGCTTTCAACTTGCCTAAGAAAGAGCTTGGCCATTTAGATGTGCTGCAAACCTGTGTGTGTGTAAGGTGCAGGTGCAAGCTCCTGACAAAGTTGTTCTCCAGGTTCAGTTTCTCCCTGCCAGACACATTGGAAATGTTTTCCTCTGGCATTCGCACCAACAGTCACAGATTGCTTAACTGAGGAGCTCTGAGAATGGAACGGCAAGAGGTGTTCCGCTTTCGTCATAAACAGTGCTCCAGAGCGCTTGGCAACGGGCACAACGAAACGTGTGTGTGGGATAGTGACCATTCACGCCTAGTGCTGGCAATGCACGAGCACTGCCAAAAGGCCAAGGGAGGCACTTGGAATCCGGCTTGTGCGCAAAGCTTTCAGACTGCCAGAGGACCGCAGCTGTGGTAAGCCCGCTTGCTCATTTGACGTTAGCTGTCGCCTGCAAGAACTTCACCCGCATCTGGTTTATGCTGCTACCTGTTGTTAGGCGACAACAAGGGCACATGTAGCAAATGCTTTTTCCTGTTTCATTTTGCTAGGCCACACTCTTCTGTGGCTCTTTAGTGCTTGCCAAACTCCTATGTGCGTGCTGCTGCTTCCATCTGACAAGGAGCACAACCTTCTGACAGCAGCTTTCAACTTGCCTAAGAAAGAGCTTGGCCATTTAGATGTGCTGCTAACCCGTGTGTGTGTACGGTGCAGGTGCCAGCTCCTGACAAAGTTGTTCTCCAGGTTCAGTTTCTATCTGCCAGACGCATTGGAAATGTTTTCCTCTGGCATTCGCAGCAAGAGTCGCAGATTGCTTAACTGAGGAGTTCTGAGAATGGAACGGCAAGAGGTGTTCCGCTTTCGTCATAAACAGTGCTCCAGAGCGCTTGGCAACGGGCACAACGAAACGTGTGTGTGGGATAGTGACCATTCACGCCTAGTGCTCGCAATGCACGAGCACTGCCAAAAGGCCAAGGGAGGCGCTTACAATCCGGCTTGTGCGCAAAGCTTTCAGACTGCCAGAGGACCGCATCTGTGGTAAGCCCGCTTGCTCATTTGACGTTAGCTGTCGCCTGCAAGAACTTCACCCGCATCTGGTTTATGCTGCTACCTGTTGTTAGGCGACAACAAGGGCACATGTAGCAAATGCTTTTTCCTGTTTCATTTTGCTAGGCCACACTCTTCTGTGGCTTTTTAGTGCTTGCCAAACTGCTATGTGCGTGCTGCTGCTTCCATCTGACAAGGAGCACAACCTTCTGACAGCAGCTTTCAACTTGCCTAAGAAAGAGCTTGGCCATTTAGATGTGCTGCAAATCTGTGTGTGTGTAAGGTGCAGGTGAAAGCTCCTGACAAAGGTGTTCTCCAGGTTCAGTTTCTCCCTGCCAGACACATTGGAAATGTTTTCCTCTGGCATTCGCAGCAAGAGTCGCAGATTGCTTAACTGAGGAGCTCTGAGAATGGAACGGCAAGAGGTGTTCCGCTTTCGTCATAAACAGTGCTCCAGAGCGCTTGGCAACGGGCACAACGAAACGTGTGTGTGGGATAGTGACCATTCACGCCTAGTGCTCGCAATGCACGAGCACTGCCAAAAGGCCAAGGGAGGCGCTTACAATCCGGCTTGTGCGCAAAGCTTTCAGACTGCCAGAGGACCGCAGCTGTGGTAAGCCCGCTTGCTCATTTGACGTTAGCTGTCGCCTGCAAGAACTTCACCCGCATCTGGTTTATGCTGCTACCTGTTGTTAGGCGACAACAAGGGCACATGTAGCAAATGCTTTTTCCTGTTTCATTTTGCTAGGCCACACTCTTCTGTGGCTTTTTAGTGCTTGCCAAACTGCTATGTGCGTGCTGCTGCTTCCATCTGACAAGGAGCACAACCTTCTGACAGCAGCTTTCAACTTGCCTAAGAAAGAGCTTGGCCATTTAGATGTGCTGCAAACCTGTGTGTGTGTAAGGTGCAGGTGCAAGCTCCTGACAAAGTTGTTCTCCAGGTTCAGTTTCTCCCTGCCAGACACATTGGAAATGTTTTCCTCTGGCATTCGCACCAACAGTCACAGATTGCTTAACTGAGGAGCTCTGAGAATGGAACGGCAAGAGGTGTTCCGCTTTCGTCATAAACAGTGCTCCAGAGCGCTTGGCAACGGGCACAACGAAACGTGTGTGTGGGATAGTGACCATTCACGCCTAGTGCTCGCAATGCACGAGCACTGCCAAAAGGCCAAGGGAGGCGCTTACAATCCGGCTTGTGCGCAAAGCTTTCAGACTGCCAGAGGACCGCAGCTGTGGTAAGCCCGCTTGCTCATTTGACGTTAGCTGTCGCCTGCAAGAACTTCACCCGCATCTGGTTTATGCTGCTACCTGTTGTTAGGCGACAACAAGGGCACATGTAGCAAATGCTTTTTCCTGTTTCATTTTGCTATGCCACGCTCTTCTGTGGCTCTTTAGTGCTTGCCAAACTGCTATGTGCGTGCTGCTGCTTCCATCTGACAAGGAGCACAACCTTCTGACAGCAGCTTTCAACTTGCCTAAGAAAGAGCTTGGCCATTTAGATGTGCTGCTAACCCGTGTGTGTGTAAGGTGCAGGTGCCAGCTCCTGACAAAGTTGTTCTCCAGGTTCAGTTTCTATCTGCCAGACGCATTGGAAATGTTTTCCTCTGGCATTCGCAGCAAGAGTCGCAGATTGCTTAACTGAGGAGCTCTGAGAATGGAACGGCAAGAGGTGTTCCGCTTTCGTCATAAACAGTGCTCCAGAGCGCTTGGCAACGGGCACAACGAAACGTGTGTGTGGGATAGTGACCATTCACGCCTAGTGCTCGCAATGCACGAGCACTGCCAAAAGGCCAAGGGAGGCGCTTACAATCCGGCTTGTGCGCAAAGCTTTCAGACTGCCAGAGGACCGCATCTGTGGTAAGCCCGCTTGCTCATTTGACGTTAGCTGTCGCCTGCAAGAACTTCACCCGCATCTGGTTTATGCTGCTACCTGTTGTTAGGCGACAACAAGGGCACATGTAGCAAATGCTTTTTCCTGTTTCATTTTGCTAGGCCACACTCTTCTGTGACTTTTTAGTGCTTGCCAAACTGCTATGTGCGTGCTGCTGCTTCCATCTGACAAGGAGCACAACCTTCTGACAGCAGCTTTCAACTTGCCTAAGAAAGAGCTTGGCCATTTAGATGTGCTGCAAATCTGTGTGTGTGTAAGGTGCAGGTGAAAGCTCCTGACAAAGGTGTTCTCCAGGTTCAGTTTCTCCCTGCCAGACACATTGGAAATGTTTTCCTCTGGCATTCGCAGCAAGAGTCGCAGATTGCTTAACTGAGGAGCTCTGAGAATGGAACGGCAAGAGGTGTTCCGCTTTCGTCATAAACAGTGCTCCAGAGCGCTTGGCAACGGGCACAACGAAACGTGTGTGCGGGATAGTGACCATTCACGCCTAGTGCTCGCAATGCACGAGCACTGCCAAAAGGCAAACGAAGGCGCTTACAATCCGGCTTGTGCGCAAAGCTTTCTGACTGCCAGAGCACCGCAGCTGTGGTAAGCCGGCTTGCTCATTTGACGTTAGCTGTCACCTGCAAGAACTTCACGTGCATCTGGTTTATGCTGCTACCTGTTGTTAGGCGACAACAAGGGCACATGTAGCAAATGCTTTTTCCTGTTTCATTTTGCTAGGCCACACTCTTCTGTGGCTCTTTAGTGCTTGCCAAACTGCTATGTGCGTGCTGCTGCTTCCATCTGACAAGGAGCACAACCTTCTGACAGCAGCTTTCAACTTGCCTAAGAAAGAGCTTGGCCATTTAGATGTGCTGCAAACCTGTGTGTGTGTAAGGTGCAGGTGCAAGCTCCTGACAAAGGTGTTCTCCAGGTTCAGTTTCTATCTGCCAGACGCATTGGAAATGTTTTCCTCTGGCATTCGCAGCAAGAGTCGCAGATTGCTTAACTGAGGAGCTCTGAGAATGGAACGGCAAGAGGTGTTCCGCTTTCGTCATAAACAGTGCTCCAGAGCGCTTGGCAACGGGCACAACGAAACGTGTGTGTGGGATAGTGACCATTCACGCCTAGTGCTCGCAATGCACGAGCACTGCCAAAAGGCCAAGGGAGGCGCTTACAATCCGGCTTGTGCGCAAAGCTTTCAGACTGCCAGAGGACCGCAGCTGTGGTAAGCCCGCTTGCTCATTTGACGTTAGCTGTCGCCTGCAAGAACTTCACCCGCATCTGTTTTATGCTGCTACCTGTTGTTAGGCAACAACAAGGGCACATGTAGCAAATGCTTTTTCCTGTTTCATTTTGCTATGCCACGCTCTTCTGTGGCTCTTTAGTGCTTGCCAAACTGCTATGTGCGTGCTGCTGCTTCCATCTGACAAGGAGCACAACCTTCTGACAGCAGCTTTCAACTTGCCTAAGAAAGAGCTTGGCCATTTAGATGTGCTGCAAACCCGTGTGTGTGTAAGGTGCAGGTGCCAGCTCCTGACAAAGTTGTTCTCCAGGTTCAGTTTCTCCCTGCCAGACACATTGGAAATGTTTTCCTCTGGCATTCGCACCAACAGTCACAGATTGCTTAACTGAGGAGCTCTGAGAATGGAACGGCAAGAGGTGTTCCGCTTTCGTCATAAACAGTGCTCCAGAGCGCTTGGCAACGGGCACAACGAAACGTGTGTGTGGGATAGTGACCATTCACGCCTAGTGCTGGCAATGCACGAGCACTGCCAAAAGGCCAAGGGAGGCACTTGGAATCCGGCTTGTGCGCAAAGCTTTCAGACTGCCAGAGGACCGCAGCTGTGGTAAGCCCGCTTGCTCATTTGACGTTAGCTGTCGCCTGCAAGAACTTCACCCGCATCTGGTTTATGCTGCTACCTGTTGTTAGGCGACAACAAGGGCACATGTAGCAAATGCTTTTTCCTGTTTCATTTTGCTAGGCCACACTCTTCTGTGGCTCTTTAGTGCTTGCCAAACTGCTATGTGCGTGCTGCTGCTTCCATCTGACAAGGAGCACAACCTTCTGACAGCAGCTTTCAACTTGCCTAAGAAAGAGCTTGGCCATTTAGATGTGCTGCTAACCCGTGTGTGTGTACGGTGCAGGTGCCAGCTCCTGACAAAGTTGTTCTCCAGGTTCAGTTTCTATCTGCCAGACGCATTGGAAATGTTTTCCTCTGGCATTCGCAGCAAGAGTCGCAGATTGCTTAACTGAGGAGTTCTGAGAATGGAACGGCAAGAGGTGTTCCGCTTTCGTCATAAACAGTGCTCCAGAGCGCTTGGCAACGGGCACAACGAAACGTGTGTGTGGGATAGTGACCATTCACGCCTAGTGCTCGCAATGCACGAGCACTGCCAAAAGGCCAAGGGAGGCGCTTACAATCCGGCTTGTGCGCAAAGCTTTCAGACTGCCAGAGGACCGCATCTGTGGTAAGCCCGCTTGCTCATTTGACGTTAGCTGTCGCCTGCAAGAACTTCACCCGCATCTGGTTTATGCTGCTACCTGTTGTTAGGCGACAACAAGGGCACATGTAGCAAATGCTTTTTCCTGTTTCATTTTGCTAGGCCACACTCTTCTGTGGCTTTTTAGTGCTTGCCAAACTGCTATGTGCGTGCTGCTGCTTCCATCTGACAAGGAGCACAACCTTCTGACAGCAGCTTTCAACTTGCCTAAGAAAGAGCTTGGCCATTTAGATGTGCTGCAAACCTGTGTGTGTGTAAGGTGCAGGTGCAAGCTCCTGACAAAGTTGTTCTCCAGGTTCAGTTTCTCCCTGCCAGACACATTGGAAATGTTTTCCTCTGGCATTCGCACCAACAGTCACAGATTGCTTAACTGAGGAGCTCTGAGAATGGAACGGCAAGAGGTGTTCCGCTTTCGTCATAAACAGTGCTCCAGAGCGCTTGGCAACGGGCACAACGAAACGTGTGTGTGGGATAGTGACCATTCACGCCTAGTGCTCGCAATGCACGAGCACTGCCAAAAGGCCAAGGGAGGCGCTTACAATCCGGCTTGTGCGCAAAGCTTTCAGACTGCCAGAGGACCGCAGCTGTGGTAAGCCCGCTTGCTCATTTGACGTTAGCTGTCGCCTGCAAGAACTTCACCCGCATCTGGTTTATGCTGCTACCTGTTGTTAGGCGACAACAAGGGCACATGTAGCAAATGCTTTTTCCTGTTTCATTTTGCTATGCCACGCTCTTCTGTGGCTCTTTAGTGCTTGCCAAACTGCTATGTGCGTGCTGCTGCTTCCATCTGACAAGGAGCACAACCTTCTGACAGCAGCTTTCAACTTGCCTAAGAAAGAGCTTGGCCATTTAGATGTGCTGCTAACCCGTGTGTGTGTAAGGTGCAGGTGCCAGCTCCTGACAAAGTTGTTCTCCAGGTTCAGTTTCTATCTGCCAGACGCATTGGAAATGTTTTCCTCTGGCATTCGCAGCAAGAGTCGCAGATTGCTTAACTGAGGAGCTCTGAGAATGGAACGGCAAGAGGTGTTCCGCTTTCGTCATAAACAGTGCTCCAGAGCGCTTGGCAACGGGCACAACGAAACGTGTGTGTGGGATAGTGACCATTCACGCCTAGTGCTCGCAATGCACGAGCACTGCCAAAAGGCCAAGGGAGGCGCTTACAATCCGGCTTGTGCGCAAAGCTTTCAGACTGCCAGAGGACCGCATCTGTGGTAAGCCCGCTTGCTCATTTGACGTTAGCTGTCGCCTGCAAGAACTTCACCCGCATCTGGTTTATGCTGCTACCTGTTGTTAGGCGACAACAAGGGCACATGTAGCAAATGCTTTTTCCTGTTTCATTTTGCTAGGCCACACTCTTCTGTGACTTTTTAGTGCTTGCCAAACTGCTATGTGCGTGCTGCTGCTTCCATCTGACAAGGAGCACAACCTTCTGACAGCAGCTTTCAACTTGCCTAAGAAAGAGCTTGGCCATTTAGATGTGCTGCAAATCTGTGTGTGTGTAAGGTGCAGGTGAAAGCTCCTGACAAAGGTGTTCTCCAGGTTCAGTTTCTCCCTGCCAGACACATTGGAAATGTTTTCCTCTGGCATTCGCAGCAAGAGTCGCAGATTGCTTAACTGAGGAGCTCTGAGAATGGAACGGCAAGAGGTGTTCCGCTTTCGTCATAAACAGTGCTCCAGAGCGCTTGGCAACGGGCACAACGAAACGTGTGTGCGGGATAGTGACCATTCACGCCTAGTGCTCGCAATGCACGAGCACTGCCAAAAGGCAAACGAAGGCGCTTACAATCCGGCTTGTGCGCAAAGCTTTCTGACTGCCAGAGCACCGCAGCTGTGGTAAGCCGGCTTGCTCATTTGACGTTAGCTGTCACCTGCAAGAACTTCACGTGCATCTGGTTTATGCTGCTACCTGTTGTTAGGCGACAACAAGGGCACATGTAGCAAATGCTTTTTCCTGTTTCATTTTGCTAGGCCACACTCTTCTGTGGCTCTTTAGTGCTTGCCAAACTGCTATGTGCGTGCTGCTGCTTCCATCTGACAAGGAGCACAACCTTCTGACAGCAGCTTTCAACTTGCCTAAGAAAGAGCTTGGCCATTTAGATGTGCTGCAAACCTGTGTGTGTGTAAGGTGCAGGTGCAAGCTCCTGACAAAGGTGTTCTCCAGGTTCAGTTTCTATCTGCCAGACGCATTGGAAATGTTTTCCTCTGGCATTCGCAGCAAGAGTCGCAGATTGCTTAACTGAGGAGCTCTGAGAATGGAACGGCAAGAGGTGTTCCGCTTTCGTCATAAACAGTGCTCCAGAGCGCTTGGCAACGGGCACAACGAAACGTGTGTGTGGGATAGTGACCATTCACGCCTAGTGCTCGCAATGCACGAGCACTGCCAAAAGGCCAAGGGAGGCGCTTACAATCCGGCTTGTGCGCAAAGCTTTCAGACTGCCAGAGGACCGCAGCTGTGGTAAGCCCGCTTGCTCATTTGACGTTAGCTGTCGCCTGCAAGAACTTCACCCGCATCTGGTTTATGCTGCTACCTGTTGTTAGGCAACAACAAGGGCACATGTAGCAAATGCTTTTTCCTGTTTCATTTTGCTATGCCACGCTCTTCTGTGGCTCTTTAGTGCTTGCCAAACTGCTATGTGCGTGCTGCTGCTTCCATCTGACAAGGAGCACAACCTTCTGACAGCAGCTTTCAACTTGCCTAAGAAAGAGCTTGGCCATTTAGATGTGCTGCAAACCCGTGTGTGTGTAAGGTGCAGGTGCCAGCTCCTGACAAAGTTGTTCTCCAGGTTCAGTTTCTCCCTGCCAGACACATTGGAAATGTTTTCCTCTGGCATTCGCACCAACAGTCACAGATTGCTTAACTGAGGAGCTCTGAGAATGGAACGGCAAGAGGTGTTCCGCTTTCGTCATAAACAGTGCTCCAGAGCGCTTGGCAACGGGCACAACGAAACGTGTGTGTGGGATAGTGACCATTCACGCCTAGTGCTGGCAATGCACGAGCACTGCCAAAAGGCCAAGGGAGGCACTTGGAATCCGGCTTGTGCGCAAAGCTTTCAGACTGCCAGAGGACCGCAGCTGTGGTAAGCCCGCTTGCTCATTTGACGTTAGCTGTCGCCTGCAAGAACTTCACCCGCATCTGGTTTATGCTGCTACCTGTTGTTAGGCGACAACAAGGGCACATGTAGCAAATGCTTTTTCCTGTTTCATTTTGCTAGGCCACACTCTTCTGTGGCTCTTTAGTGCTTGCCAAACTGCTATGTGCGTGCTGCTGCTTCCATCTGACAAGGAGCACAACCTTCTGACAGCAGCTTTCAACTTGCCTAAGAAAGAGCTTGGCCATTTAGATGTGCTGCTAACCCGTGTGTGTGTACGGTGCAGGTGCCAGCTCCTGACAAAGTTGTTCTCCAGGTTCAGTTTCTATCTGCCAGACGCATTGGAAATGTTTTCCTCTGGCATTCGCAGCAAGAGTCGCAGATTGCTTAACTGAGGAGTTCTGAGAATGGAACGGCAAGAGGTGTTCCGCTTTCGTCATAAACAGTGCTCCAGAGCGCTTGGCAACGGGCACAACGAAACGTGTGTGTGGGATAGTGACCATTCACGCCTAGTGCTCGCAATGCACGAGCACTGCCAAAAGGCCAAGGGAGGCGCTTACAATCCGGCTTGTGCGCAAAGCTTTCAGACTGCCAGAGGACCGCATCTGTGGTAAGCCCGCTTGCTCATTTGACGTTAGCTGTCGCCTGCAAGAACTTCACCCGCATCTGGTTTATGCTGCTACCTGTTGTTAGGCGACAACAAGGGCACATGTAGCAAATGCTTTTTCCTGTTTCATTTTGCTAGGCCACACTCTTCTGTGGCTTTTTAGTGCTTGCCAAACTGCTATGTGCGTGCTGCTGCTTCCATCTGACAAGGAGCACAACCTTCTGACAGCAGCTTTCAACTTGCCTAAGAAAGAGCTTGGCCATTTAGATGTGCTGCAAACCTGTGTGTGTGTAAGGTGCAGGTGCAAGCTCCTGACAAAGTTGTTCTCCAGGTTCAGTTTCTCCCTGCCAGACACATTGGAAATGTTTTCCTCTGGCATTCGCACCAACAGTCACAGATTGCTTAACTGAGGAGCTCTGAGAATGGAACGGCAAGAGGTGTTCCGCTTTCGTCATAAACAGTGCTCCAGAGCGCTTGGCAACGGGCACAACGAAACGTGTGTGTGGGATAGTGACCATTCACGCCTAGTGCTCGCAATGCACGAGCACTGCCAAAAGGCCAAGGGAGGCGCTTACAATCCGGCTTGTGCGCAAAGCTTTCAGACTGCCAGAGGACCGCATCTGTGGTAAGCCCGCTTGCTCATTTGACGTTAGCTGTCGCCTGCAAGAACTTCACCCGCATCTGGTTTATGCTGCTACCTGTTGTTAGGCGACAACAAGGGCACATGTAGCAAATGCTTTTTCCTGTTTCATTTTGCTAGGCCACACTCTTCTGTGACTTTTTAGTGCTTGCCAAACTGCTATGTGCGTGCTGCTGCTTCCATCTGACAAGGAGCACAACCTTCTGACAGCAGCTTTCAACTTGCCTAAGAAAGAGCTTGGCCATTTAGATGTGCTGCAAATCTGTGTGTGTGTAAGGTGCAGGTGAAAGCTCCTGACAAAGGTGTTCTCCAGGTTCAGTTTCTCCCTGCCAGACACATTGGAAATGTTTTCCTCTGGCATTCGCAGCAAGAGTCGCAGATTGCTTAACTGAGGAGCTCTGAGAATGGAACGGCAAGAGGTGTTCCGCTTTCGTCATAAACAGTGCTCCAGAGCGCTTGGCAACGGGCACAACGAAACGTGTGTGCGGGATAGTGACCATTCACGCCTAGTGCTCGCAATGCACGAGCACTGCCAAAAGGCAAACGAAGGCGCTTACAATCCGGCTTGTGCGCAAAGCTTTCTGACTGCCAGAGCACCGCAGCTGTGGTAAGCCGGCTTGCTCATTTGACGTTAGCTGTCACCTGCAAGAACTTCACGTGCATCTGGTTTATGCTGCTACCTGTTGTTAGGCGACAACAAGGGCACATGTAGCAAATGCTTTTTCCTGTTTCATTTTGCTAGGCCACACTCTTCTGTGGCTCTTTAGTGCTTGCCAAACTGCTATGTGCGTGCTGCTGCTTCCATCTGACAAGGAGCACAACCTTCTGACAGCAGCTTTCAACTTGCCTAAGAAAGAGCTTGGCCATTTAGATGTGCTGCAAACCTGTGTGTGTGTAAGGTGCAGGTGCAAGCTCCTGACAAAGGTGTTCTCCAGGTTCAGTTTCTATCTGCCAGACGCATTGGAAATGTTTTCCTCTGGCATTCGCAGCAAGAGTCGCAGATTGCTTAACTGAGGAGCTCTGAGAATGGAACGGCAAGAGGTGTTCCGCTTTCGTCATAAACAGTGCTCCAGAGCGCTTGGCAACGGGCACAACGAAACGTGTGTGTGGGATAGTGACCATTCACGCCTAGTGCTCGCAATGCACGAGCACTGCCAAAAGGCCAAGGGAGGCGCTTACAATCCGGCTTGTGCGCAAAGCTTTCAGACTGCCAGAGGACCGCAGCTGTGGTAAGCCCGCTTGCTCATTTGACGTTAGCTGTCGCCTGCAAGAACTTCACCCGCATCTGGTTTATGCTGCTACCTGTTGTTAGGCAACAACAAGGGCACATGTAGCAAATGCTTTTTCCTGTTTCATTTTGCTATGCCACGCTCTTCTGTGGCTCTTTAGTGCTTGCCAAACTGCTATGTGCGTGCTGCTGCTTCCATCTGACAAGGAGCACAACCTTCTGACAGCAGCTTTCAACTTGCCTAAGAAAGAGCTTGGCCATTTAGATGTGCTGCAAACCCGTGTGTGTGTAAGGTGCAGGTGCCAGCTCCTGACAAAGTTGTTCTCCAGGTTCAGTTTCTCCCTGCCAGACACATTGGAAATGTTTTCCTCTGGCATTCGCACCAACAGTCACAGATTGCTTAACTGAGGAGCTCTGAGAATGGAACGGCAAGAGGTGTTCCGCTTTCGTCATAAACAGTGCTCCAGAGCGCTTGGCAACGGGCACAACGAAACGTGTGTGTGGGATAGTGACCATTCACGCCTAGTGCTGGCAATGCACGAGCACTGCCAAAAGGCCAAGGGAGGCACTTGGAATCCGGCTTGTGCGCAAAGCTTTCAGACTGCCAGAGGACCGCAGCTGTGGTAAGCCCGCTTGCTCATTTGACGTTAGCTGTCGCCTGCAAGAACTTCACCCGCATCTGGTTTATGCTGCTACCTGTTGTTAGGCGACAACAAGGGCACATGTAGCAAATGCTTTTTCCTGTTTCATTTTGCTAGGCCACACTCTTCTGTGGCTCTTTAGTGCTTGCCAAACTGCTATGTGCGTGCTGCTGCTTCCATCTGACAAGGAGCACAACCTTCTGACAGCAGCTTTCAACTTGCCTAAGAAAGAGCTTGGCCATTTAGATGTGCTGCTAACCCGTGTGTGTGTACGGTGCAGGTGCCAGCTCCTGACAAAGTTGTTCTCCAGGTTCAGTTTCTATCTGCCAGACGCATTGGAAATGTTTTCCTCTGGCATTCGCAGCAAGAGTCGCAGATTGCTTAACTGAGGAGTTCTGAGAATGGAACGGCAAGAGGTGTTCCGCTTTCGTCATAAACAGTGCTCCAGAGCGCTTGGCAACGGGCACAACGAAACGTGTGTGTGGGATAGTGACCATTCACGCCTAGTGCTCGCAATGCACGAGCACTGCCAAAAGGCCAAGGGAGGCGCTTACAATCCGGCTTGTGCGCAAAGCTTTCAGACTGCCAGAGGACCGCATCTGTGGTAAGCCCGCTTGCTCATTTGACGTTAGCTGTCGCCTGCAAGAACTTCACCCGCATCTGGTTTATGCTGCTACCTGTTGTTAGGCGACAACAAGGGCACATGTAGCAAATGCTTTTTCCTGTTTCATTTTGCTAGGCCACACTCTTCTGTGGCTTTTTAGTGCTTGCCAAACTGCTATGTGCGTGCTGCTGCTTCCATCTGACAAGGAGCACAACCTTCTGACAGCAGCTTTCAACTTGCCTAAGAAAGAGCTTGGCCATTTAGATGTGCTGCAAATCTGTGTGTGTGTAAGGTGCAGGTGAAAGCTCCTGACAAAGGTGTTCTCCAGGTTCAGTTTCTCCCTGCCAGACACATTGGAAATGTTTTCCTCTGGCATTCGCAGCAAGAGTCGCAGATTGCTTAACTGAGGAGCTCTGAGAATGGAACGGCAAGAGGTGTTCCGCTTTCGTCATAAACAGTGCTCCAGAGCGCTTGGCAACGGGCACAACGAAACGTGTGTGTGGGATAGTGACCATTCACGCCTAGTGCTCGCAATGCACGAGCACTGCCAAAAGGCCAAGGGAGGCGCTTACAATCCGGCTTGTGCGCAAAGCTTTCAGACTGCCAGAGGACCGCATCTGTGGTAAGCCCGCTTGCTCATTTGACGTTAGCTGTCGCCTGCAAGAACTTCACCCGCATCTGGTTTATGCTGCTACCTGTTGTTAGGCGACAACAAGGGCACATGTAGCAAATGCTTTTTCCTGTTTCATTTTGCTAGGCCACACTCTTCTGTGGCTTTTTAGTGCTTGCCAAACTGCTATGTGCGTGCTGCTGCTTCCATCTGACAAGGAGCACAACCTTCTGACAGCAGCTTTCAACTTGCCTAAGAAAGAGCTTGGCCATTTAGATGTGCTGCAAACCTGTGTGTGTGTAAGGTGCAGGTGCAAGCTCCTGACAAAGTTGTTCTCCAGGTTCAGTTTCTCCCTGCCAGACACATTGGAAATGTTTTCCTCTGGCATTCGCACCAACAGTCACAGATTGCTTAACTGAGGAGCTCTGAGAATGGAACGGCAAGAGGTGTTCCGCTTTCGTCATAAACAGTGCTCCAGAGCGCTTGGCAACGGGCACAACGAAACGTGTGTGTGGGATAGTGACCATTCACGCCTAGTGCTCGCAATGCACGAGCACTGCCAAAAGGCCAAGGGAGGCGCTTACAATCCGGCTTGTGCGCAAAGCTTTCAGACTGCCAGAGGACCGCAGCTGTGGTAAGCCCGCTTGCTCATTTGACGTTAGCTGTCGCCTGCAAGAACTTCACCCGCATCTGGTTTATGCTGCTACCTGTTGTTAGGCGACAACAAGGGCACATGTAGCAAATGCTTTTTCCTGTTTCATTTTGCTATGCCACGCTCTTCTGTGGCTCTTTAGTGCTTGCCAAACTGCTATGTGCGTGCTGCTGCTTCCATCTGACAAGGAGCACAACCTTCTGACAGCAGCTTTCAACTTGCCTAAGAAAGAGCTTGGCCATTTAGATGTGCTGCAAATCTGTGTGTGTGTAAGGTGCAGGTGAAAGCTCCTGACAAAGGTGTTCTCCAGGTTCAGTTTCTCCCTGCCAGACACATTGGAAATGTTTTCCTCTGGCATTCGCAGCAAGAGTCGCAGATTGCTTAACTGAGGAGCTCTGAGAATGGAACGGCAAGAGGTGTTCCGCTTTCGTCATAAACAGTGCTCCAGAGCGCTTGGCAACGGGCACAACGAAACGTGTGTGCGGGATAGTGACCATTCACGCCTAGTGCTCGCAATGCACGAGCACTGCCAAAAGGCAAACGAAGGCGCTTACAATCCGGCTTGTGCGCAAAGCTTTCTGACTGCCAGAGCACCGCAGCTGTGGTAAGCCGGCTTGCTCATTTGACGTTAGCTGTCACCTGCAAGAACTTCACGTGCATCTGGTTTATGCTGCTACCTGTTGTTAGGCGACAACAAGGGCACATGTAGCAAATGCTTTTTCCTGTTTCATTTTGCTAGGCCACACTCTTCTGTGGCTCTTTAGTGCTTGCCAAACTGCTATGTGCGTGCTGCTGCTTCCATCTGACAAGGAGCACAACCTTCTGACAGCAGCTTTCAACTTGCCTAAGAAAGAGCTTGGCCATTTAGATGTGCTGCAAACCTGTGTGTGTGTAAGGTGCAGGTGCAAGCTCCTGACAAAGGTGTTCTCCAGGTTCAGTTTCTATCTGCCAGACGCATTGGAAATGTTTTCCTCTGGCATTCGCAGCAAGAGTCGCAGATTGCTTAACTGAGGAGCTCTGAGAATGGAACGGCAAGAGGTGTTCCGCTTTCGTCATAAACAGTGCTCCAGAGCGCTTGGCAACGGGCACAACGAAACGTGTGTGTGGGATAGTGACCATTCACGCCTAGTGCTCGCAATGCACGAGCACTGCCAAAAGGCCAAGGGAGGCGCTTACAATCCGGCTTGTGCGCAAAGCTTTCAGACTGCCAGAGGACCGCAGCTGTGGTAAGCCCGCTTGCTCATTTGACGTTAGCTGTCGCCTGCAAGAACTTCACCCGCATCTGGTTTATGCTGCTACCTGTTGTTAGGCAACAACAAGGGCACATGTAGCAAATGCTTTTTCCTGTTTCATTTTGCTATGCCACGCTCTTCTGTGGCTCTTTAGTGCTTGCCAAACTGCTATGTGCGTGCTGCTGCTTCCATCTGACAAGGAGCACAACCTTCTGACAGCAGCTTTCAACTTGCCTAAGAAAGAGCTTGGCCATTTAGATGTGCTGCAAACCCGTGTGTGTGTAAGGTGCAGGTGCCAGCTCCTGACAAAGTTGTTCTCCAGGTTCAGTTTCTCCCTGCCAGACACATTGGAAATGTTTTCCTCTGGCATTCGCACCAACAGTCACAGATTGCTTAACTGAGGAGCTCTGAGAATGGAACGGCAAGAGGTGTTCCGCTTTCGTCATAAACAGTGCTCCAGAGCGCTTGGCAACGGGCACAACGAAACGTGTGTGTGGGATAGTGACCATTCACGCCTAGTGCTGGCAATGCACGAGCACTGCCAAAAGGCCAAGGGAGGCACTTGGAATCCGGCTTGTGCGCAAAGCTTTCAGACTGCCAGAGGACCGCAGCTGTGGTAAGCCCGCTTGCTCATTTGACGTTAGCTGTCGCCTGCAAGAACTTCACCCGCATCTGGTTTATGCTGCTACCTGTTGTTAGGCGACAACAAGGGCACATGTAGCAAATGCTTTTTCCTGTTTCATTTTGCTAGGCCACACTCTTCTGTGGCTCTTTAGTGCTTGCCAAACTGCTATGTGCGTGCTGCTGCTTCCATCTGACAAGGAGCACAACCTTCTGACAGCAGCTTTCAACTTGCCTAAGAAAGAGCTTGGCCATTTAGATGTGCTGCTAACCCGTGTGTGTGTACGGTGCAGGTGCCAGCTCCTGACAAAGTTGTTCTCCAGGTTCAGTTTCTATCTGCCAGACGCATTGGAAATGTTTTCCTCTGGCATTCGCAGCAAGAGTCGCAGATTGCTTAACTGAGGAGTTCTGAGAATGGAACGGCAAGAGGTGTTCCGCTTTCGTCATAAACAGTGCTCCAGAGCGCTTGGCAACGGGCACAACGAAACGTGTGTGTGGGATAGTGACCATTCACGCCTAGTGCTCGCAATGCACGAGCACTGCCAAAAGGCCAAGGGAGGCGCTTACAATCCGGCTTGTGCGCAAAGCTTTCAGACTGCCAGAGGACCGCATCTGTGGTAAGCCCGCTTGCTCATTTGACGTTAGCTGTCGCCTGCAAGAACTTCACCCGCATCTGGTTTATGCTGCTACCTGTTGTTAGGCGACAACAAGGGCACATGTAGCAAATGCTTTTTCCTGTTTCATTTTGCTAGGCCACACTCTTCTGTGGCTTTTTAGTGCTTGCCAAACTGCTATGTGCGTGCTGCTGCTTCCATCTGACAAGGAGCACAACCTTCTGACAGCAGCTTTCAACTTGCCTAAGAAAGAGCTTGGCCATTTAGATGTGCTGCAAACCTGTGTGTGTGTAAGGTGCAGGTGCAAGCTCCTGACAAAGTTGTTCTCCAGGTTCAGTTTCTCCCTGCCAGACACATTGGAAATGTTTTCCTCTGGCATTCGCACCAACAGTCACAGATTGCTTAACTGAGGAGCTCTGAGAATGGAACGGCAAGAGGTGTTCCGCTTTCGTCATAAACAGTGCTCCAGAGCGCTTGGCAACGGGCACAACGAAACGTGTGTGTGGGATAGTGACCATTCACGCCTAGTGCTCGCAATGCACGAGCACTGCCAAAAGGCCAAGGGAGGCGCTTACAATCCGGCTTGTGCGCAAAGCTTTCAGACTGCCAGAGGACCGCAGCTGTGGTAAGCCCGCTTGCTCATTTGACGTTAGCTGTCGCCTGCAAGAACTTCACCCGCATCTGGTTTATGCTGCTACCTGTTGTTAGGCGACAACAAGGGCACATGTAGCAAATGCTTTTTCCTGTTTCATTTTGCTATGCCACGCTCTTCTGTGGCTCTTTAGTGCTTGCCAAACTGCTATGTGCGTGCTGCTGCTTCCATCTGACAAGGAGCACAACCTTCTGACAGCAGCTTTCAACTTGCCTAAGAAAGAGCTTGGCCATTTAGATGTGCTGCTAACCCGTGTGTGTGTAAGGTGCAGGTGCCAGCTCCTGACAAAGTTGTTCTCCAGGTTCAGTTTCTATCTGCCAGACGCATTGGAAATGTTTTCCTCTGGCATTCGCAGCAAGAGTCGCAGATTGCTTAACTGAGGAGCTCTGAGAATGGAACGGCAAGAGGTGTTCCGCTTTCGTCATAAACAGTGCTCCAGAGCGCTTGGCAACGGGCACAACGAAACGTGTGTGTGGGATAGTGACCATTCACGCCTAGTGCTCGCAATGCAGGAGCACTGCCAAAAGGCCAAGGGAGGCGCTTAGAATCCGGCTTGTGCGCAAAGCTTTCAGACTGCCAGAGGATCGCATCTGTGGTAAGCCCGCTTGCTCATTTGACGTTAGCTGTCGCCTGCAAGAACTTCACCCGCATCTGGTTTATGCTGCTACCTGTTGTTAGGCGACAACAAGGGCACATGTAGCAAATGCTTTTTCCTGTTTCATTTTGCTATGCCACGCTCTTCTGTGGCTCTTTAGTGCTTGCCAAACTGCTATGTGCGTGCTGCTGCTTCCATCTGACAAGGAGCACAACCTTCTGACAGCAGCTTTCAACTTGCCTAAGAAAGAGCTTGGCCATTTAGATGTGCTGCAAACCCATGTGTGTGTAAGGTGCAGGTGCCAGCTCCTGACAAAGTTGTTCTCCAGGTTCAGTTTCTCCCTGCCAGACACATTGGAAATGTTTTCCTCTGGCATTCGCACCAACAGTCACAGATTGCTTAACTGAAGAGCTCTGAGAATGGAACGGCAAGAGGTGTTCCGCTTTCGTCATAAACAGTGCTCCAGAGCGCTTGGCAACGGGCACAACGAAACGTGTGTGTGGGATAGTGACCATTCACGCCTAGTGCTCGCAATGCACGAACACTGCCAAAAGGCCAAGGGAGGCGCTTAGAATCCGGCTTGTGCGCAAAGCTTTCAGACTGCCAGAGGACCGCATCTGTGGTAAGCCCGCTTGCTCATTTGACGTTAGCTGTCGCCTGCAAGAACTTCACCCGCATCTGGTTTATGCTGCTACCTGTTGTCAGGCGACAACAAGGGCACATGTAGCAAATGCTTTTTCCTGTTTCATTTTGCTATGCCACGCTCTTCTGTGGCTCTTTAGTGCTTGCCAAACTGCTATGTGCGTGCTGCTGCTTCCATCTGAAAAGGAGCACAACCTTCTGACAGCAGCTTTCAACTTGCCTAAGAAAGAGCTTGGCCATTTAGATGTGCTGCAAATCTGTGTGTGTGTAAGGTGCAGGTGCAAGCACCTGACAAAGGTTTTCTCCAGGTTCAGTTTCTCCCTGCCAGACACATTGGAAATGTTTTCCTCTGGCATTCGCACCAACAGTTACAGATTGCTTAACTGAAGAGCTCTGAGAATAGAACGGCAAGAGGTGTTCCGCTTTCGTCATAAACAGTACTCCAGAGCGCTTGGCAACGGGCACAACGAAACGTGTCTGTGGGATAGTGACCATTCACGCCTAGTGCTCGCAATGCACGAGCACTGCCAAAAGGCCAAGGGAGGCGCTTAGAATCCGGCTTGTGCGCAAAGCTTTCAGACTGCCAGAGGACCGCATCTGTGGTAAGCCCGCTTGCTCATTTGACGTTAGCTGTCGCCTGCAAGAACTTCACCCGCATCTGGTTTATGCTGCTACCTGTTGTTCGGCGACAACAAGGGCACATGTAGCAAATGCTTTTTCCTGTTTCATTTTGCTAGGCCACACTCTTCTGTGGCTCTTTAGTGCTTGCCAAACTCCTATGTGCGTGCTGCTGCTTCCATCTGACAAGGAGCACAACCTTCTGACAGCAGCTTTCAACTTGCCTAAGAAAGAGCTTGGCCATTTAGATGTGCTGCAAATCTGTGTGTGTGTAAGGTGCAGGTGCAAGCTCCTGACAAAGGTTTCTCCAGGTTCAGTTTCTCCCTGCCAGACACATTGGAAATGTTTTCCTCTGGCATTCGCAGCAAGAGTCGCAGATTGCTTAACTGAGGAGCTCTGAGAATGGAACGGCAAGAGGTGTTCCGCTTTCGTCATAAACAGTGCTCCAGAGCGCTTGGCAACGGGCACAACGAAACGTGTGTGCGGGATAGTGACCATTCACGCCTAGTGCTCGCAATGCACGAGCACTGCCAAAAGGCCAAGGGAGGCGCTTAGAATCCGGCTTGTGCGCAAAGCTTTCAGACTGCCAGAGGACCGCAGCTGTGGTAAGCCCGCTTGCTCATTTGACGTTAGCTGTCGCCTGCAAGAACTTCACCCGCATCTGTTTTATGCTGCTACCTGTTGTTAGGCGACAACAAGGGCACATGTAGCAAATGCTTTTTCCTGTTTCATTTTGCTAGGCCACACTCTTCTGTGGCTCTTTAGTGCTTGCCAAACTGCTATGTGCGTGCTGCTGCTTCCATCTGACAAGGAGCACAACCTTCTGACAGCAGCTTTCAACTTGCCTAAGAAAGAGCTTGGCCATTTAGATGTGCTGCAAACCCGTGTGTGTGTAAGGTGCAGGTGCAAGCTCCTGACAAAGGTTTTCTCCAGGTTCAGTTTCTCCCTGCCAGACACATTGGAAATGTTTTCCTCTGGCATTCGCACCAACAGTCACAGATTGCTTAACTGAAGAGCTCTGAGAATGGAACGGCAAGAGGTGTTCCGCTTTCGTCATAAACAGTGCTCCAGAGCGCTTGGCAACGGGCACAACGAAACGTGTGTGTGGGATAGTGACCATTCACGCCTAGTGCTCGCAATGCATGAGCACTGCCAAAAGGCCAAGGGAGGCACTTGAAATCCGGCTTGTGCGCAAAGCTTTCAGACTGCCAGAGGACCGCAGCTGTGGTAATCCCGCTTGCTCATTTGACGTTAGCTGTCGCCTGCAAGAACGTCACCTGCATCTGGTTTATGCTGCTACCTGTTGTTAGGCGACAACAAGGGCACATGTAGCAAATGCTGTTTCCTGTTTCATTTTGCTAGGCCACACACTTCTGTGGCTCTTTAGTGCTTGCCAAACTGCTATGTGCGTGCTGCTGCTTCCATCTGACAAGGAGCACAACCTTCTGACAGCAGCTTTCAACTTGCCTAAGAAAGAGCTTGGCCATTTAGATGTGCTGCAAACTCGTGTGTGTGTAAGGTGCAGGTGCAAGCTCCTGACAAAGTTGTTCTCCAGGTTCAGTTTCTATCTGCCAGACGCATTGGAAATGTTTTCCTCTGGCATTCGCAGCAAGAGTCGTAGATTGCTTAACTGAGGAGCTCTGAGAATGGAACGGCAAGAGGTGTTCCGCTTTCGTCATAAACAGTGCTCCAGAGCGCTTGGCAACGGGCACAACGAAACGTGTGTGCGGGATAGTGACCATTCACGCCTAGTGCTCGCAATGCACGAACACTGCCAAAAGGCCAAGGGAGGCGCTTAGCATGCGGCTTGTGCGCAAAGCTTTCAGACTGCCAGAGGACCGCATCTGTGGTAAGCCCGCTTGCTCATTTGACGTTAGCTGTCGCCTGCAAGAACTTCACCTGCATCTGGTTTATGCTGCTACCTGTTGTTCGGCGACAACAAGGGCACATGTAGCAAATGCTTTTTCCTGTTTCATTTTGCTAGGCCACACTCTTCTGTGGCTCTTTAGTGCTTGCCAAACTCCTATGTGCGTGCTGCTGCTTCCATCTGACAAGGAGCACAACCTTCTGACAGCAGCTTTCAACTTGCCTAAGAAAGAGCTTGGCCATTTAGATGTGCTGCAAATCTGTGTGTGTGTAAGGTGCAGGTGCAAGCTCCTGACAAAGGTTTTCTCCAGGTTCAGTTTCTCCCTGCCAGACACATTGGAAATGTTTTCCTCTGGCATTCGCACCAACAGTTACAGATTGCTTAACTGAAGAGCTCTGAGAATAGAACGGCAAGAGGTGTTCCGCTTTCGTCATAAACAGTGCTCCAGAGCGCTTGGCAACGGGCACAACGAAACGTGTGTGTGGGATAGTGACCATTCACGCCTAGTGCTCGCAATGCATGAGCACTGCCAAAAAGCCAAGGGAGGCACTTGGAATCCGGCTTGAGTGCAAAGCTTTCAGACTGCCAGAGGACCGCAGCTGTGGTAATCCCGCTTGCTCATTTGACGTTAGCTGTCGCCTGCAAGAACTTCACCTGCATCTGGTTTATGCTGCTACCTGTTGTTAGGCGACAACAAGGGCACATGTAGCAAATGCTTTTTCCTGTTTCATTTTGCTAGGCCACACACTTCTGTGGCTCTTTAGTGCTTGCCAAACTGCTATGTGCGTGCTGCTGCTTCCATCTGACAAGGAGCACAACCTTCTGACAGCAGCTTTCAACTTGCCTAAGAAAGAGCTTGGCCATTTAGATGTGCTGCAAACCCGTGTGTGTGTAAGGTGCAGGTGCAAGCTCCTGACAAAGTTGTTCTCCAGGTTCAGTTTCTATCTGCCAGACGCATTGGAAATGTTTTCCTCTGGCATTCGCACCAAGAGTCGTAGATTGCTTAACTGAGGAGCTCTGAGAATGGAACGGCAAGAGGTGTTCCGCTTTCGTCATAAACAGTGCTCCAGAGCGCTTGGCAACGGGCACAACGAAACGTGTGTGCGGGATAGTGACCATTCACGCCTAGTGCTCGCAATGCAGGAGCACTGCCAAAAGGCCAAGGGAGGCGCTTACAATCCGGCTTGTGCGCAAAGCTTTCAGACTGACAGAGGATCGCATCTGTGGTAAGCTCGCTTGCTCATTTGACGTTAGCTGTCGCCTGCAAGAACTTCACCCGCATCTGGTTTATGCTGCTACCTGTTGTTAGGCGACAACAAGGGCACATGTAGCAAATGCTTTTTCCTGTTTCATTTTGCTATGCCACGCTCTTCTGTGGCTCTTTAGTGCTTGCCAAACTGCTATGTGCGTGCTGCTGCTTCCATCTGAAAAGGAGCACAACCTTCTGACAGCAGCTTTCAACTTGCCTAAGAAAGAGCTTGGCCATTTAGATGTGCTGCAAACCCGTGTGTGTGTAAGGTGCAGGTGCAAGCTCCTGACAAAGGTTTTCTCCAGGTTCAGTTTCTCCCTGCCAGACACATTGGAAATGTTTTCCTCTGGCATTCGCACCAACAGTCACAGATTGCTTAACTGAAGAGCTCTGAGAATGGAACGGCAAGAGGTGTTCCGCTTTCGTCATAAACAGTGCTCCAGAGCGCTTGGCAACGGGCACAACGAAACGTGTGTGTGGGATAGTGACCATTCACGCCTAGTGCTCGCAATGCATGAGCACTGCCAAAAGGCCAAGGGAGGCACTTGAAATCCGGCTTGTGCGCAAAGCTTTCAGACTGCCAGAGGACCGCAGCTGTGGTAATCCCGCTTGCTCATTTGACGTTAGCTGTCGCCTGCAAGAACGTCACCTGCATCTGGTTTATGCTGCTACCTGTTGTTAGGCGACAACAAGGGCACATGTAGCAAATGCTGTTTCCTGTTTCATTTTGCTAGGCCACACACTTCTGTGGCTCTTTAGTGCTTGCCAAACTGCTATGTGCGTGCTGCTGCTTCCATCTGACAAGGAGCACAACCTTCTGACAGCAGCTTTCAACTTGCCTAAGAAAGAGCTTGGCCATTTAGATGTGCTGCAAACTCGTGTGTGTGTAAGGTGCAGGTGCAAGCTCCTGACAAAGTTGTTCTCCAGGTTCAGTTTCTATCTGCCAGACGCATTGGAAATGTTTTCCTCTGGCATTCGCAGCAAGAGTCGTAGATTGCTTAACTGAGGAGCTCTGAGAATGGAACGGCAAGAGGTGTTCCGCTTTCGTCATAAACAGTGCTCCAGAGCGCTTGGCAACGGGCACAACGAAACGTGTGTGCGGGATAGTGACCATTCACGCCTAGTGCTCGCAATGCACGAACACTGCCAAAAGGCCAAGGGAGGCGCTTAGCATGCGGCTTGTGCGCAAAGCTTTCAGACTGCCAGAGGACCGCATCTGTGGTAAGCCCGCTTGCTCATTTGACGTTAGCTGTCGCCTGCAAGAACTTCACCCGCATCTGGTTTATGCTGCTACCTGTTGTTAGGCGACAACAAGGGCACATGTAGCAAATGCTTTTTCCTGTTTCATTTTGCTAGGCCACACTCTTCTGTGACTTTTTAGTGCTTGCCAAACTGCTATGTGCGTGCTGCTGCTTCCATCTGACAAGGAGCACAACCTTCTGACAGCAGCTTTCAACTTGCCTAAGAAAGAGCTTGGCCATTTAGATGTGCTGCAAATCTGTGTGTGTGTAAGGTGCAGGTGAAAGCTCCTGACAAAGGTGTTCTCCAGGTTCAGTTTCTCCCTGCCAGACACATTGGAAATGTTTTCCTCTGGCATTCGCAGCAAGAGTCGCAGATTGCTTAACTGAGGAGCTCTGAGAATGGAACGGCAAGAGGTGTTCCGCTTTCGTCATAAACAGTGCTCCAGAGCGCTTGGCAACGGGCACAACGAAACGTGTGTGCGGGATAGTGACCATTCACGCCTAGTGCTCGCAATGCACGAGCACTGCCAAAAGGCAAACGAAGGCGCTTACAATCCGGCTTGTGCGCAAAGCTTTCTGACTGCCAGAGCACCGCAGCTGTGGTAAGCCGGCTTGCTCATTTGACGTTAGCTGTCACCTGCAAGAACTTCACGTGCATCTGGTTTATGCTGCTACCTGTTGTTAGGCGACAACAAGGGCACATGTAGCAAATGCTTTTTCCTGTTTCATTTTGCTAGGCCACACTCTTCTGTGGCTCTTTAGTGCTTGCCAAACTGCTATGTGCGTGCTGCTGCTTCCATCTGACAAGGAGCACAACCTTCTGACAGCAGCTTTCAACTTGCCTAAGAAAGAGCTTGGCCATTTAGATGTGCTGCAAACCTGTGTGTGTGTAAGGTGCAGGTGCAAGCTCCTGACAAAGGTGTTCTCCAGGTTCAGTTTCTATCTGCCAGACGCATTGGAAATGTTTTCCTCTGGCATTCGCAGCAAGAGTCGCAGATTGCTTAACTGAGGAGCTCTGAGAATGGAACGGCAAGAGGTGTTCCGCTTTCGTCATAAACAGTGCTCCAGAGCGCTTGGCAACGGGCACAACGAAACGTGTGTGTGGGATAGTGACCATTCACGCCTAGTGCTCGCAATGCACGAGCACTGCCAAAAGGCCAAGGGAGGCGCTTACAATCCGGCTTGTGCGCAAAGCTTTCAGACTGCCAGAGGACCGCAGCTGTGGTAAGCCCGCTTGCTCATTTGACGTTAGCTGTCGCCTGCAAGAACTTCACCCGCATCTGGTTTATGCTGCTACCTGTTGTTAGGCAACAACAAGGGCACATGTAGCAAATGCTTTTTCCTGTTTCATTTTGCTATGCCACGCTCTTCTGTGGCTCTTTAGTGCTTGCCAAACTGCTATGTGCGTGCTGCTGCTTCCATCTGACAAGGAGCACAACCTTCTGACAGCAGCTTTCAACTTGCCTAAGAAAGAGCTTGGCCATTTAGATGTGCTGCAAACCCGTGTGTGTGTAAGGTGCAGGTGCCAGCTCCTGACAAAGTTGTTCTCCAGGTTCAGTTTCTCCCTGCCAGACACATTGGAAATGTTTTCCTCTGGCATTCGCACCAACAGTCACAGATTGCTTAACTGAGGAGCTCTGAGAATGGAACGGCAAGAGGTGTTCCGCTTTCGTCATAAACAGTGCTCCAGAGCGCTTGGCAACGGGCACAACGAAACGTGTGTGTGGGATAGTGACCATTCACGCCTAGTGCTGGCAATGCACGAGCACTGCCAAAAGGCCAAGGGAGGCACTTGGAATCCGGCTTGTGCGCAAAGCTTTCAGACTGCCAGAGGACCGCAGCTGTGGTAAGCCCGCTTGCTCATTTGACGTTAGCTGTCGCCTGCAAGAACTTCACCCGCATCTGGTTTATGCTGCTACCTGTTGTTAGGCGACAACAAGGGCACATGTAGCAAATGCTTTTTCCTGTTTCATTTTGCTAGGCCACACTCTTCTGTGGCTCTTTAGTGCTTGCCAAACTGCTATGTGCGTGCTGCTGCTTCCATCTGACAAGGAGCACAACCTTCTGACAGCAGCTTTCAACTTGCCTAAGAAAGAGCTTGGCCATTTAGATGTGCTGCTAACCCGTGTGTGTGTACGGTGCAGGTGCCAGCTCCTGACAAAGTTGTTCTCCAGGTTCAGTTTCTATCTGCCAGACGCATTGGAAATGTTTTCCTCTGGCATTCGCAGCAAGAGTCGCAGATTGCTTAACTGAGGAGTTCTGAGAATGGAACGGCAAGAGGTGTTCCGCTTTCGTCATAAACAGTGCTCCAGAGCGCTTGGCAACGGGCACAACGAAACGTGTGTGTGGGATAGTGACCATTCACGCCTAGTGCTCGCAATGCACGAGCACTGCCAAAAGGCCAAGGGAGGCGCTTACAATCCGGCTTGTGCGCAAAGCTTTCAGACTGCCAGAGGACCGCATCTGTGGTAAGCCCGCTTGCTCATTTGACGTTAGCTGTCGCCTGCAAGAACTTCACCCGCATCTGGTTTATGCTGCTACCTGTTGTTAGGCGACAACAAGGGCACATGTAGCAAATGCTTTTTCCTGTTTCATTTTGCTAGGCCACACTCTTCTGTGGCTTTTTAGTGCTTGCCAAACTGCTATGTGCGTGCTGCTGCTTCCATCTGACAAGGAGCACAACCTTCTGACAGCAGCTTTCAACTTGCCTAAGAAAGAGCTTGGCCATTTAGATGTGCTGCAAACCTGTGTGTGTGTAAGGTGCAGGTGCAAGCTCCTGACAAAGTTGTTCTCCAGGTTCAGTTTCTCCCTGCCAGACACATTGGAAATGTTTTCCTCTGGCATTCGCACCAACAGTCACAGATTGCTTAACTGAGGAGCTCTGAGAATGGAACGGCAAGAGGTGTTCCGCTTTCGTCATAAACAGTGCTCCAGAGCGCTTGGCAACGGGCACAACGAAACGTGTGTGTGGGATAGTGACCATTCACGCCTAGTGCTCGCAATGCACGAGCACTGCCAAAAGGCCAAGGGAGGCGCTTACAATCCGGCTTGTGCGCAAAGCTTTCAGACTGCCAGAGGACCGCATCTGTGGTAAGCCCGCTTGCTCATTTGACGTTAGCTGTCGCCTGCAAGAACTTCACCCGCATCTGGTTTATGCTGCTACCTGTTGTTAGGCGACAACAAGGGCACATGTAGCAAATGCTTTTTCCTGTTTCATTTTGCTAGGCCACACTCTTCTGTGACTTTTTAGTGCTTGCCAAACTGCTATGTGCGTGCTGCTGCTTCCATCTGACAAGGAGCACAACCTTCTGACAGCAGCTTTCAACTTGCCTAAGAAAGAGCTTGGCCATTTAGATGTGCTGCAAATCTGTGTGTGTGTAAGGTGCAGGTGAAAGCTCCTGACAAAGGTGTTCTCCAGGTTCAGTTTCTCCCTGCCAGACACATTGGAAATGTTTTCCTCTGGCATTCGCAGCAAGAGTCGCAGATTGCTTAACTGAGGAGCTCTGAGAATGGAACGGCAAGAGGTGTTCCGCTTTCGTCATAAACAGTGCTCCAGAGCGCTTGGCAACGGGCACAACGAAACGTGTGTGCGGGATAGTGACCATTCACGCCTAGTGCTCGCAATGCACGAGCACTGCCAAAAGGCAAACGAAGGCGCTTACAATCCGGCTTGTGCGCAAAGCTTTCTGACTGCCAGAGCACCGCAGCTGTGGTAAGCCGGCTTGCTCATTTGACGTTAGCTGTCACCTGCAAGAACTTCACGTGCATCTGGTTTATGCTGCTACCTGTTGTTAGGCGACAACAAGGGCACATGTAGCAAATGCTTTTTCCTGTTTCATTTTGCTAGGCCACACTCTTCTGTGGCTCTTTAGTGCTTGCCAAACTGCTATGTGCGTGCTGCTGCTTCCATCTGACAAGGAGCACAACCTTCTGACAGCAGCTTTCAACTTGCCTAAGAAAGAGCTTGGCCATTTAGATGTGCTGCAAACCTGTGTGTGTGTAAGGTGCAGGTGCAAGCTCCTGACAAAGGTGTTCTCCAGGTTCAGTTTCTATCTGCCAGACGCATTGGAAATGTTTTCCTCTGGCATTCGCAGCAAGAGTCGCAGATTGCTTAACTGAGGAGCTCTGAGAATGGAACGGCAAGAGGTGTTCCGCTTTCGTCATAAACAGTGCTCCAGAGCGCTTGGCAACGGGCACAACGAAACGTGTGTGTGGGATAGTGACCATTCACGCCTAGTGCTCGCAATGCACGAGCACTGCCAAAAGGCCAAGGGAGGCGCTTACAATCCGGCTTGTGCGCAAAGCTTTCAGACTGCCAGAGGACCGCAGCTGTGGTAAGCCCGCTTGCTCATTTGACGTTAGCTGTCGCCTGCAAGAACTTCACCCGCATCTGGTTTATGCTGCTACCTGTTGTTAGGCAACAACAAGGGCACATGTAGCAAATGCTTTTTCCTGTTTCATTTTGCTATGCCACGCTCTTCTGTGGCTCTTTAGTGCTTGCCAAACTGCTATGTGCGTGCTGCTGCTTCCATCTGACAAGGAGCACAACCTTCTGACAGCAGCTTTCAACTTGCCTAAGAAAGAGCTTGGCCATTTAGATGTGCTGCAAACCCGTGTGTGTGTAAGGTGCAGGTGCCAGCTCCTGACAAAGTTGTTCTCCAGGTTCAGTTTCTCCCTGCCAGACACATTGGAAATGTTTTCCTCTGGCATTCGCACCAACAGTCACAGATTGCTTAACTGAGGAGCTCTGAGAATGGAACGGCAAGAGGTGTTCCGCTTTCGTCATAAACAGTGCTCCAGAGCGCTTGGCAACGGGCACAACGAAACGTGTGTGTGGGATAGTGACCATTCACGCCTAGTGCTGGCAATGCACGAGCACTGCCAAAAGGCCAAGGGAGGCACTTGGAATCCGGCTTGTGCGCAAAGCTTTCAGACTGCCAGAGGACCGCAGCTGTGGTAAGCCCGCTTGCTCATTTGACGTTAGCTGTCGCCTGCAAGAACTTCACCCGCATCTGGTTTATGCTGCTACCTGTTGTTAGGCGACAACAAGGGCACATGTAGCAAATGCTTTTTCCTGTTTCATTTTGCTAGGCCACACTCTTCTGTGGCTCTTTAGTGCTTGCCAAACTGCTATGTGCGTGCTGCTGCTTCCATCTGACAAGGAGCACAACCTTCTGACAGCAGCTTTCAACTTGCCTAAGAAAGAGCTTGGCCATTTAGATGTGCTGCTAACCCGTGTGTGTGTACGGTGCAGGTGCCAGCTCCTGACAAAGTTGTTCTCCAGGTTCAGTTTCTATCTGCCAGACGCATTGGAAATGTTTTCCTCTGGCATTCGCAGCAAGAGTCGCAGATTGCTTAACTGAGGAGTTCTGAGAATGGAACGGCAAGAGGTGTTCCGCTTTCGTCATAAACAGTGCTCCAGAGCGCTTGGCAACGGGCACAACGAAACGTGTGTGTGGGATAGTGACCATTCACGCCTAGTGCTCGCAATGCACGAGCACTGCCAAAAGGCCAAGGGAGGCGCTTACAATCCGGCTTGTGCGCAAAGCTTTCAGACTGCCAGAGGACCGCATCTGTGGTAAGCCCGCTTGCTCATTTGACGTTAGCTGTCGCCTGCAAGAACTTCACCCGCATCTGGTTTATGCTGCTACCTGTTGTTAGGCGACAACAAGGGCACATGTAGCAAATGCTTTTTCCTGTTTCATTTTGCTAGGCCACACTCTTCTGTGGCTTTTTAGTGCTTGCCAAACTGCTATGTGCGTGCTGCTGCTTCCATCTGACAAGGAGCACAACCTTCTGACAGCAGCTTTCAACTTGCCTAAGAAAGAGCTTGGCCATTTAGATGTGCTGCAAATCTGTGTGTGTGTAAGGTGCAGGTGAAAGCTCCTGACAAAGGTGTTCTCCAGGTTCAGTTTCTCCCTGCCAGACACATTGGAAATGTTTTCCTCTGGCATTCGCAGCAAGAGTCGCAGATTGCTTAACTGAGGAGCTCTGAGAATGGAACGGCAAGAGGTGTTCCGCTTTCGTCATAAACAGTGCTCCAGAGCGCTTGGCAACGGGCACAACGAAACGTGTGTGTGGGATAGTGACCATTCACGCCTAGTGCTCGCAATGCACGAGCACTGCCAAAAGGCCAAGGGAGGCGCTTACAATCCGGCTTGTGCGCAAAGCTTTCAGACTGCCAGAGGACCGCATCTGTGGTAAGCCCGCTTGCTCATTTGACGTTAGCTGTCGCCTGCAAGAACTTCACCCGCATCTGGTTTATGCTGCTACCTGTTGTTAGGCGACAACAAGGGCACATGTAGCAAATGCTTTTTCCTGTTTCATTTTGCTAGGCCACACTCTTCTGTGGCTTTTTAGTGCTTGCCAAACTGCTATGTGCGTGCTGCTGCTTCCATCTGACAAGGAGCACAACCTTCTGACAGCAGCTTTCAACTTGCCTAAGAAAGAGCTTGGCCATTTAGATGTGCTGCAAACCTGTGTGTGTGTAAGGTGCAGGTGCAAGCTCCTGACAAAGTTGTTCTCCAGGTTCAGTTTCTCCCTGCCAGACACATTGGAAATGTTTTCCTCTGGCATTCGCACCAACAGTCACAGATTGCTTAACTGAGGAGCTCTGAGAATGGAACGGCAAGAGGTGTTCCGCTTTCGTCATAAACAGTGCTCCAGAGCGCTTGGCAACGGGCACAACGAAACGTGTGTGTGGGATAGTGACCATTCACGCCTAGTGCTCGCAATGCACGAGCACTGCCAAAAGGCCAAGGGAGGCGCTTACAATCCGGCTTGTGCGCAAAGCTTTCAGACTGCCAGAGGACCGCAGCTGTGGTAAGCCCGCTTGCTCATTTGACGTTAGCTGTCGCCTGCAAGAACTTCACCCGCATCTGGTTTATGCTGCTACCTGTTGTTAGGCGACAACAAGGGCACATGTAGCAAATGCTTTTTCCTGTTTCATTTTGCTATGCCACGCTCTTCTGTGGCTCTTTAGTGCTTGCCAAACTGCTATGTGCGTGCTGCTGCTTCCATCTGACAAGGAGCACAACCTTCTGACAGCAGCTTTCAACTTGCCTAAGAAAGAGCTTGGCCATTTAGATGTGCTGCTAACCCGTGTGTGTGTAAGGTGCAGGTGCCAGCTCCTGACAAAGTTGTTCTCCAGGTTCAGTTTCTATCTGCCAGACGCATTGGAAATGTTTTCCTCTGGCATTCGCAGCAAGAGTCGCAGATTGCTTAACTGAGGAGCTCTGAGAATGGAACGGCAAGAGGTGTTCCGCTTTCGTCATAAACAGTGCTCCAGAGCGCTTGGCAACGGGCACAACGAAACGTGTGTGTGGGATAGTGACCATTCACGCCTAGTGCTCGCAATGCAGGAGCACTGCCAAAAGGCCAAGGGAGGCGCTTAGAATCCGGCTTGTGCGCAAAGCTTTCAGACTGCCAGAGGATCGCATCTGTGGTAAGCCCGCTTGCTCATTTGACGTTAGCTGTCGCCTGCAAGAACTTCACCCGCATCTGGTTTATGCTGCTACCTGTTGTTAGGCGACAACAAGGGCACATGTAGCAAATGCTTTTTCCTGTTTCATTTTGCTATGCCACGCTCTTCTGTGGCTCTTTAGTGCTTGCCAAACTGCTATGTGCGTGCTGCTGCTTCCATCTGACAAGGAGCACAACCTTCTGACAGCAGCTTTCAACTTGCCTAAGAAAGAGCTTGGCCATTTAGATGTGCTGCAAACCCATGTGTGTGTAAGGTGCAGGTGCCAGCTCCTGACAAAGTTGTTCTCCAGGTTCAGTTTCTCCCTGCCAGACACATTGGAAATGTTTTCCTCTGGCATTCGCACCAACAGTCACAGATTGCTTAACTGAAGAGCTCTGAGAATGGAACGGCAAGAGGTGTTCCGCTTTCGTCATAAACAGTGCTCCAGAGCGCTTGGCAACGGGCACAACGAAACGTGTGTGTGGGATAGTGACCATTCACGCCTAGTGCTCGCAATGCACGAACACTGCCAAAAGGCCAAGGGAGGCGCTTAGAATCCGGCTTGTGCGCAAAGCTTTCAGACTGCCAGAGGACCGCATCTGTGGTAAGCCCGCTTGCTCATTTGACGTTAGCTGTCGCCTGCAAGAACTTCACCCGCATCTGGTTTATGCTGCTACCTGTTGTCAGGCGACAACAAGGGCACATGTAGCAAATGCTTTTTCCTGTTTCATTTTGCTATGCCACGCTCTTCTGTGGCTCTTTAGTGCTTGCCAAACTGCTATGTGCGTGCTGCTGCTTCCATCTGAAAAGGAGCACAACCTTCTGACAGCAGCTTTCAACTTGCCTAAGAAAGAGCTTGGCCATTTAGATGTGCTGCAAATCTGTGTGTGTGTAAGGTGCAGGTGCAAGCACCTGACAAAGGTTTTCTCCAGGTTCAGTTTCTCCCTGCCAGACACATTGGAAATGTTTTCCTCTGGCATTCGCACCAACAGTTACAGATTGCTTAACTGAAGAGCTCTGAGAATAGAACGGCAAGAGGTGTTCCGCTTTCGTCATAAACAGTACTCCAGAGCGCTTGGCAACGGGCACAACGAAACGTGTCTGTGGGATAGTGACCATTCACGCCTAGTGCTCGCAATGCACGAGCACTGCCAAAAGGCCAAGGGAGGCGCTTAGAATCCGGCTTGTGCGCAAAGCTTTCAGACTGCCAGAGGACCGCATCTGTGGTAAGCCCGCTTGCTCATTTGACGTTAGCTGTCGCCTGCAAGAACTTCACCCGCATCTGGTTTATGCTGCTACCTGTTGTTCGGCGACAACAAGGGCACATGTAGCAAATGCTTTTTCCTGTTTCATTTTGCTAGGCCACACTCTTCTGTGGCTCTTTAGTGCTTGCCAAACTCCTATGTGCGTGCTGCTGCTTCCATCTGACAAGGAGCACAACCTTCTGACAGCAGCTTTCAACTTGCCTAAGAAAGAGCTTGGCCATTTAGATGTGCTGCAAATCTGTGTGTGTGTAAGGTGCAGGTGCAAGCTCCTGACAAAGGTTTCTCCAGGTTCAGTTTCTCCCTGCCAGACACATTGGAAATGTTTTCCTCTGGCATTCGCAGCAAGAGTCGCAGATTGCTTAACTGAGGAGCTCTGAGAATGGAACGGCAAGAGGTGTTCCGCTTTCGTCATAAACAGTGCTCCAGAGCGCTTGGCAACGGGCACAACGAAACGTGTGTGCGGGATAGTGACCATTCACGCCTAGTGCTCGCAATGCACGAGCACTGCCAAAAGGCCAAGGGAGGCGCTTAGAATCCGGCTTGTGCGCAAAGCTTTCAGACTGCCAGAGGACCGCAGCTGTGGTAATCCCGCTTGCTCATTTGACGTTAGCTGTCGCCTGCAAGAACGTCACCTGCATCTGGTTTATGCTGCTACCTGTTGTTAGGCGACAACAAGGGCACATGTAGCAAATGCTGTTTCCTGTTTCATTTTGCTAGGCCACACACTTCTGTGGCTCTTTAGTGCTTGCCAAACTGCTATGTGCGTGCTGCTGCTTCCATCTGACAAGGAGCACAACCTTCTGACAGCAGCTTTCAACTTGCCTAAGAAAGAGCTTGGCCATTTAGATGTGCTGCAAACTCGTGTGTGTGTAAGGTGCAGGTGCAAGCTCCTGACAAAGTTGTTCTCCAGGTTCAGTTTCTATCTGCCAGACGCATTGGAAATGTTTTCCTCTGGCATTCGCAGCAAGAGTCGTAGATTGCTTAACTGAGGAGCTCTGAGAATGGAACGGCAAGAGGTGTTCCGCTTTCGTCATAAACAGTGCTCCAGAGCGCTTGGCAACGGGCACAACGAAACGTGTGTGCGGGATAGTGACCATTCACGCCTAGTGCTCGCAATGCACGAACACTGCCAAAAGGCCAAGGGAGGCGCTTAGCATGCGGCTTGTGCGCAAAGCTTTCAGACTGCCAGAGGACCGCATCTGTGGTAAGCCCGCTTGCTCATTTGACGTTAGCTGTCGCCTGCAAGAACTTCACCTGCATCTGGTTTATGCTGCTACCTGTTGTTCGGCGACAACAAGGGCACATGTAGCAAATGCTTTTTCCTGTTTCATTTTGCTAGGCCACACTCTTCTGTGGCTCTTTAGTGCTTGCCAAACTCCTATGTGCGTGCTGCTGCTTCCATCTGACAAGGAGCACAACCTTCTGACAGCAGCTTTCAACTTGCCTAAGAAAGAGCTTGGCCATTTAGATGTGCTGCAAATCTGTGTGTGTGTAAGGTGCAGGTGCAAGCTCCTGACAAAGGTTTTCTCCAGGTTCAGTTTCTCCCTGCCAGACACATTGGAAATGTTTTCCTCTGGCATTCGCACCAACAGTTACAGATTGCTTAACTGAAGAGCTCTGAGAATAGAACGGCAAGAGGTGTTCCGCTTTCGTCATAAACAGTGCTCCAGAGCGCTTGGCAACGGGCACAACGAAACGTGTGTGTGGGATAGTGACCATTCACGCCTAGTGCTCGCAATGCATGAGCACTGCCAAAAAGCCAAGGGAGGCACTTGGAATCCGGCTTGAGTGCAAAGCTTTCAGACTGCCAGAGGACCGCAGCTGTGGTAATCCCGCTTGCTCATTTGACGTTAGCTGTCGCCTGCAAGAACTTCACCTGCATCTGGTTTATGCTGCTACCTGTTGTTAGGCGACAACAAGGGCACATGTAGCAAATGCTTTTTCCTGTTTCATTTTGCTAGGCCACACACTTCTGTGGCTCTTTAGTGCTTGCCAAACTGCTATGTGCGTGCTGCTGCTTCCATCTGACAAGGAGCACAACCTTCTGACAGCAGCTTTCAACTTGCCTAAGAAAGAGCTTGGCCATTTAGATGTGCTGCAAACCCGTGTGTGTGTAAGGTGCAGGTGCAAGCTCCTGACAAAGTTGTTCTCCAGGTTCAGTTTCTATCTGCCAGACGCATTGGAAATGTTTTCCTCTGGCATTCGCACCAAGAGTCGTAGATTGCTTAACTGAGGAGCTCTGAGAATGGAACGGCAAGAGGTGTTCCGCTTTCGTCATAAACAGTGCTCCAGAGCGCTTGGCAACGGGCACAACGAAACGTGTGTGCGGGATAGTGACCATTCACGCCTAGTGCTCGCAATGCAGGAGCACTGCCAAAAGGCCAAGGGAGGCGCTTACAATCCGGCTTGTGCGCAAAGCTTTCAGACTGACAGAGGATCGCATCTGTGGTAAGCTCGCTTGCTCATTTGACGTTAGCTGTCGCCTGCAAGAACTTCACCCGCATCTGGTTTATGCTGCTACCTGTTGTTAGGCGACAACAAGGGCACATGTAGCAAATGCTTTTTCCTGTTTCATTTTGCTATGCCACGCTCTTCTGTGGCTCTTTAGTGCTTGCCAAACTGCTATGTGCGTGCTGCTGCTTCCATCTGAAAAGGAGCACAACCTTCTGACAGCAGCTTTCAACTTGCCTAAGAAAGAGCTTGGCCATTTAGATGTGCTGCAAACCCGTGTGTGTGTAAGGTGCAGGTGCAAGCTCCTGACAAAGGTTTTCTCCAGGTTCAGTTTCTCCCTGCCAGACACATTGGAAATGTTTTCCTCTGGCATTCGCACCAACAGTCACAGATTGCTTAACTGAAGAGCTCTGAGAATGGAACGGCAAGAGGTGTTCCGCTTTCGTCATAAACAGTGCTCCAGAGCGCTTGGCAACGGGCACAACGAAACGTGTGTGTGGGATAGTGACCATTCACGCCTAGTGCTCGCAATGCATGAGCACTGCCAAAAGGCCAAGGGAGGCACTTGAAATCCGGCTTGTGCGCAAAGCTTTCAGACTGCCAGAGGACCGCAGCTGTGGTAATCCCGCTTGCTCATTTGACGTTAGCTGTCGCCTGCAAGAACGTCACCTGCATCTGGTTTATGCTGCTACCTGTTGTTAGGCGACAACAAGGGCACATGTAGCAAATGCTGTTTCCTGTTTCATTTTGCTAGGCCACACACTTCTGTGGCTCTTTAGTGCTTGCCAAACTGCTATGTGCGTGCTGCTGCTTCCATCTGACAAGGAGCACAACCTTCTGACAGCAGCTTTCAACTTGCCTAAGAAAGAGCTTGGCCATTTAGATGTGCTGCAAACTCGTGTGTGTGTAAGGTGCAGGTGCAAGCTCCTGACAAAGTTGTTCTCCAGGTTCAGTTTCTATCTGCCAGACGCATTGGAAATGTTTTCCTCTGGCATTCGCAGCAAGAGTCGTAGATTGCTTAACTGAGGAGCTCTGAGAATGGAACGGCAAGAGGTGTTCCGCTTTCGTCATAAACAGTGCTCCAGAGCGCTTGGCAACGGGCACAACGAAACGTGTGTGCGGGATAGTGACCATTCACGCCTAGTGCTCGCAATGCACGAACACTGCCAAAAGGCCAAGGGAGGCGCTTAGCATGCGGCTTGTGCGCAAAGCTTTCAGACTGCCAGAGGACCGCATCTGTGGTAAGCCCGCTTGCTCATTTGACGTTAGCTGTCGCCTGCAAGAACTTCACCTGCATCTGGTTTATGCTGCTACCTGTTGTTCGGCGACAACAAGGGCACATGTAGCAAATGCTTTTTCCTGTTTCATTTTGCTAGGCCACACTCTTCTGTGGCTCTTTAGTGCTTGCCAAACTCCTATGTGCGTGCTGCTGCTTCCATCTGACAAGGAGCACAACCTTCTGACAGCAGCTTTCAACTTGCCTAAGAAAGAGCTTGGCCATTTAGATGTGCTGCAAATCTGTGTGTGTGTAAGGTGCAGGTGCAAGCTCCTGACAAAGGTTTTCTCCAGGTTCAGTTTCTCCCTGCCAGACACATTGGAAATGTTTTCCTCTGGCATTCGCACCAACAGTTACAGATTGCTTAACTGAAGAGCTCTGAGAATAGAACGGCAAGAGGTGTTCCGCTTTCGTCATAAACAGTGCTCCAGAGCGCTTGGCAACGGGCACAACGAAACGTGTGTGTGGGATAGTGACCATTCACGCCTAGTGCTCGCAATGCATGAGCACTGCCAAAAAGCCAAGGGAGGCACTTGGAATCCGGCTTGAGTGCAAAGCTTTCAGACTGCCAGAGGACCGCAGCTGTGGTAATCCCGCTTGCTCATTTGACGTTAGCTGTCGCCTGCAAGAACTTCACCTGCATCTGGTTTATGCTGCTACCTGTTGTTAGGCGACAACAAGGGCACATGTAGCAAATGCTTTTTCCTGTTTCATTTTGCTAGGCCACACACTTCTGTGGCTCTTTAGTGCTTGCCAAACTGCTATGTGCGTGCTGCTGCTTCCATCTGACAAGGAGCACAACCTTCTGACAGCAGCTTTCAACTTGCCTAAGAAAGAGCTTGGCCATTTAGATGTGCTGCAAACCCGTGTGTGTGTAAGGTGCAGGTGCAAGCTCCTGACAAAGTTGTTCTCCAGGTTCAGTTTCTATCTGCCAGACGCATTGGAAATGTTTTCCTCTGGCATTCGCACCAAGAGTCGTAGATTGCTTAACTGAGGAGCTCTGAGAATGGAACGGCAAGAGGTGTTCCGCTTTCGTCATAAACAGTGCTCCAGAGCGCTTGGCAACGGGCACAACGAAACGTGTGTGCGGGATAGTGACCATTCACGCCTAGTGCTCGCAATGCAGGAGCACTGCCAAAAGGCCAAGGGAGGCGCTTACAATCCGGCTTGTGCGCAAAGCTTTCAGACTGACAGAGGATCGCATCTGTGGTAAGCTCGCTTGCTCATTTGACGTTAGCTGTCGCCTGCAAGAACTTCACCCGCATCTGGTTTATGCTGCTACCTGTTGTTAGGCGACAACAAGGGCACATGTAGCAAATGCTTTTTCCTGTTTCATTTTGCTATGCCACGCTCTTCTGTGGCTCTTTAGTGCTTGCCAAACTGCTATGTGCGTGCTGCTGCTTCCATCTGAAAAGGAGCACAACCTTCTGACAGCAGCTTTCAACTTGCCTAAGAAAGAGCTTGGCCATTTAGATGTGCTGCAAACCCGTGTGTGTGTAAGGTGCAGGTGTCAGCTCCTGACAAAGTTGTTCTCCAGGTTCAGTTTCTATCTGCCAGACGCATTGGAAATGTTTTCCTCTGGCATTCGCAGCAAGAGTCGCAGATTGCTTAACTGAGGAGCTCTGAGAATGGAACGGCAAGAGGTGTTCCGCTTTCGTCATAAACAGTGCTCCAGAGCGCTTGGCAACGGGCACAACGAAACGTGTGTGTGGGATAGTGACCATTCACGCCTAGTGCCCGCAATGCATGAGCACTGCCAAAAGGCCAAGGGAGGCACTTGGAATCCGGCTTGAGTGCAAAGCTTTCAGACTGCCAGAGGACCGCATCTGTGGTAATCCCGCTTGCTCATTTGACGTTAGCTGTCGCCTGCAAGAACTTCACCCGCATCTGTTTTATGCTGCTACCTGTTGTTAGGCGACAACAAGGGCACATGTAGCAAATGCTTTTTCCTGTTTCATTTTGCTAGGCCACACACTTCTGTGGCTCTTTAGTGCTTGCCAAACTGCTATGTGCGTGCTGCTGCTTCCATCTGACAAGGAGCACAACCTTCTGACAGCAGCTTTCAACTTGCCTAAGAAAGAGCTTGGCCATTTAGATGTGCTGCAAACCCGTGTGTGTGTAAGGTGCAGGTGCAAGCTCCTGACAAAGTTGTTCTCCAGGTTCAGTTTCTATCTGCCAGACGCATTGGAAATGTTTTCCTCTGGCATTCGCAGCAAGAGTCGTAGATTGCTTAACTGAGGAGCTCTGAGAATGGAACGGCAAGAGGTGTTCCGCTTTCGTCATAAACAGTGCTCCAGAGCGCTTGGCAACGGGCACAACGAAACGTGTGTGCGGGATAGTGACCATTCACGCCTAGTGCTGGCAATGCAGGAGCACTGCCAAAAGGCCAAGGGAGGCGCTTAGAATCCGGCTTGTGCGCAAAGCTTTCAGACTGCCAGAGGATCGCATCTGTGGTAAGCCCGCTTGCTCATTTGACGTTAGCTGTCGCCTGCAAGAACTTCACCTGCATCTGGTTTATGCTGCTACCTGTTGTTCGGCGACAACAAGGGCACATGTAGCAAATGCTTTTTCCTGTTTCATTTTGCTAGGCCACACTCTTCTGTGGCTCTTTAGTGCTTGCCAAACTGCTATGTGCGTGCTGCTGCTTCCATCTGACAAGGAGCACAACCTTCTGACAGCAGCTTTCAACTTGCCTAAGAAAGAGCTTGGCCATTTAGATGTGCTGCAAATCTGTGTGAGTGTAAGGTGCAGGTGCAAGCTCCTGACAAAGTTGTTCTCCAGGTTCAGTTTCTCCCTGCCAGACACATTGGAAATGTTTTCCTCTGGCATTCGCACCAACAGTCACAGATTGCTTAACTGAAGAGCTCTGAGAATGGAACGGCAAGAGGTGTTCCGCTTTCGTCATAAACAGTGCTCCAGAGCGCTTGGCAACGGGCACAACGAAACGTGTGTGTGGGATAGTGACCATTCACGCCTAGTGCTCGCAATGCACGAACACTGCCAAAAGGCCAAGGGAGGCGCTTAGAATCCGGCTTGTGCGCAAAGCTTTCAGACTGCCAGAGGACCGCAGCTGTGGTAAGCCCGCTTGCTCATTTGACGTTAGCTGTCGCCTGCAAGAACTTCACCCGCATCTGGTTTATGCTGCTACCTGTTGTTCGGCGACAACAAGGGCACATGTAGCAAATGCTTTTTCCTGTTTCATTTTGCTAGACCACGCTCTTCTGTGGCTCTTTAGTGCTTGCCAAACTGCTATGTGCGTGCTGCTGCTTCCATCTGACAAGGAGCACAACCTTCTGACAGCAGCTTTCAACTTGCCTAAGAAAGAGCTTGGCCATTTAGATGTGCTGCAAATCTGTGTGAGTGTAAGGTGCAGGTGCAAGCTCCTGACAAAGTTGTTCTCCAGGTTCAGTTTCTCCCTGCCAGACACATTGGAAATGTTTTCCTCTGGCATTCGCACCAACAGTTACAGATTGCTTAACTGAAGAGCTCTGAGAATAGAACGGCAAGAGGTGTTCCGCTTTCGTCATAAACAGTACTCCAGAGCGCTTGGCAACGGGCACAACGAAACGTGTGTGTGGGATAGTGACCATTCACGCCTAGTGCTCGCAATGCACGAACACTGCCAAAAGGCCAAGGGAGGCGCTTAGAATCCGGCTTGTGCGCAAAGCTTTCAGACTGCCAGAGGACCGCATCTGTGGTAAGCCCGCTTGCTCATTTGACGTTAGCTGTCGCCTGCAAGAACTTCACCCGCATCTGGTTTATGCTGCTACCTGTTGTTCGGCGACAACAAGGGCACATGTAGCAAATGCTTTTTCCTGTTTCATTTTGCTAGGCCACACTCTTCTGTGGCTCTTTAGTGCTTGCCAAACTCCTATGTGCGTGCTGCTGCTTCCATCTGACAAGGAGCACAACCTTCTGACAGCAGCTTTCAACTTGCCTAAGAAAGAGCTTGGCCATTTAGATGTGCTGCAAATCTGTGTGTGTGTAAGGTGCAGGTGCAAGCTCCTGACAAAGGTTTTCTCCAGGTTCAGTTTCTCCCTGCCAGACACATTGGAAATGTTTTCCTCTGGCATTCGCACCAATAGTTACAGATTGCTTAACTGAAGAGCTCTGAGAATAGAACGGCAAGAGGTGTTCCGCTTTCGTCATAAACAGTGCTCCAGAGCGCTTGGCAACGGGCACAACGAAACGTGTGTGTGGGATAGTGACCATTCACGCCTAGTGCTCGCAATGCATGAGCACTGCCAAAAAGCCAAGGGAGGCACTTGGAATCCGGCTTGAGTGCAAAGCTTTCTGACTGCCAGAGGACCGCATCTGTGGTAATCCCGCTTGCTCATTTGACGTTAGCTGTCGCCTGCAAGAACTTCACCTGCATCTGGTTTATGCTGCTACCTGTTGTTAGGCGACAACAAGGGCACATGTAGCAAATGCTTTTTCCTGTTTCATTTTGCTAGGCCACACACTTCTGTGGCTCTTTAGTGCTTGCCAAACTGCTATGTGCGTGCTGCTGCTTCCATCTGACAAGGAGCACAACCTTCTGACAGCAGCTTTCAACTTGCCTAAGAAAGAGCTTGGCCATTTAGATGTGCTGCAAACCCGTGTGTGTGTAAGGTGCAGGTGCAAGCTCCTGACAAAGTTGTTCTCCAGGTTCAGTTTCTATCTGCCAGACGCATTGGAAATGTTTTCCTCTGGCATTCGCACCAAGAGTCGTAGATTGCTTAACTGAGGAGCTCTGAGAATGGAACGGCAAGAGGTGTTCCGCTTTCGTCATAAACAGTGCTCCAGAGCGCTTGGCAACGGGCACAACGAAACGTGTGTGCGGGATAGTGACCATTCACGCCTAGTGCTCGCAATGCAGGAGCACTGCCAAAAGGCCAAGGGAGGCGCTTACAATCCGGCTTGTGCGCAAAGCTTTCAGACTGACAGAGGATCGCATCTGTGGTAAGCTCGCTTGCTCATTTGACGTTAGCTGTCGCCTGCAAGAACTTCACCCGCATCTGGTTTATGCTGCTACCTGTTGTTAGGCGACAACAAGGGCACATGTAGCAAATGCTTTTTCCTGTTTCATTTTGCTATGCCACGCTCTTCTGTGGCTCTTTAGTGCTTGCCAAACTGCTATGTGCGTGCTGCTGCTTCCATCTGACAAGGAGCACAACCTTCTGACAGCAGCTTTCAACTTGCCTAAGAAAGAGCTTGGCCATTTAGATGTGCTGCAAACCCGTGTGTGTGTAAGGTGCAGGTGTCAGCTCCTGACAAAGTTGTTCTCCAGGTTCAGTTTCTATCTGCCAGACGCATTGGAAATGTTTTCCTCTGGCATTCGCAGCAAGAGTCGCAGATTGCTTAACTGAGGAGCTCTGAGAATGGAACGGCAAGAGGTGTTCCGCTTTCGTCATAAACAGTGCTCCAGAGCGCTTGGCAACGGGCACAACGAAACGTGTGTGTGGGATAGTGACCATTCACGCCTAGTGCCCGCAATGCATGAGCACTGCCAAAAGGCCAAGGGAGGCACTTGGAATCCGGCTTGAGTGCAAAGCTTTCAGACTGCCAGAGGACCACATCTGTGGTAATCCCGCTTGCTCATTTGACGTTAGCTGTCGCCTGCAAGAACTTCACCCGCATCTGGTTTATGCTGCTACCTGTTGTTAGGCGACAACAAGGGCACATGTAGCAAATGCTTTTTCCTGTTTCATTTTGCTAGGCCACACACTTCTGTGGCTCTTTAGTGCTTGCCAAACTGCTATGTGCGTGCTGCTGCTTCCATCTGACAAGGAGCACAACCTTCTGACAGCAGCTTTCAACTTGCCTAAGAAAGAGCTTGGCCATTTAGATGTGCTGCAAACCCGTGTGTGTGTAAGGTGCAGGTGCAAGCTCCTGACAAAGTTGTTCTCCAGGTTCAGTTTCTATCTGCCAGACGCATTGGAAATGTTTTCCTCTGGCATTCGCACCAAGAGTCGTAGATTGCTTAACTGAGGAGCTCTGAGAATGGAACGGCAAGAGGTGTTCCGCTTTCGTCATAAACAGTGCTCCAGAGCGCTTGGCAACGGGCACAACGAAACGTGTGTGCGGGATAGTGACCATTCACGCCTAGTGCTCGCAATGCAGGAGCACTGCCAAAAGGCCAAGGGAGGCGCTTAGAATCCGGCTTGTGCGCAAAGCTTTCAGACTGCCAGAGGATCGCATCTGTGGTAAGCCCGCTTGCTCATTTGACGTTAGCTGTCGCCTGCAAGAACTTCACCCGCATCTGGTTTATGCTGCTACCTGTTGTTAGGCGACAACAAGGGCACATGTAGCAAATGCTTTTTCCTGTTTCATTTTGCTATGCCACGCTCTTCTGTGGCTCTTTAGTGCTTGCCAAACTGCTATGTGCGTGCTGCTGCTTCCATCTGACAAGGAGCACAACCTTCTGACAGCAGCTTTCAACTTGCCTAAGAAAGAGCTTGGCCATTTAGATGTGCTGCAAACCCATGTGTGTGTAAGGTGCAGGTGCCAGCTCCTGACAAAGTTGTTCTCCAGGTTCAGTTTCTCCCTGCCAGACACATTGGAAATGTTTTCCTCTGGCATTCGCACCAACAGTCACAGATTGCTTAACTGAAGAGCTCTGAGAATGGAACGGCAAGAGGTGTTCCGCTTTCGTCATAAACAGTGCTCCAGAGCGCTTGGCAACGGGCACAACGAAACGTGTGTGTGGGATAGTGACCATTCACGCCTAGTGCTCGCAATGCACGAACACTGCCAAAAGGCCAAGGGAGGCGCTTAGAATCCGGCTTGTGCGCAAAGCTTTCAGACTGCCAGAGGACCGCAGCTGTGGTAAGCCCGCTTGCTCATTTGACGTTAGCTGTCGCCTGCAAGAACTTCACCCGCATCTGGTTTATGCTGCTACCTGTTGTTAGGCGACAACAAGGGCATATGTAGCAAATGCTTTTTCCTGTTTCATTTTGCTATGCCACGCTCTTCTGTGGCTCTTTAGTGCTTGCCAAACTGCTATGTGCGTGCTGCTGCTTCCATCTGAAAAGGAGCACAACCTTCTGACAGCAGCTTTCAACTTGCCTAAGAAAGAGCTTGGCCATTTAGATGTGCTGCAAATCTGTGTGTGTGTAAGGTGCAGGTGCAAGCTCCTGACAAAGGTTTTCTCCAGGTTCAGTTTCTCCCTGCCAGACACATTGGAAATGTTTTCCTCTGGCATTCGCACCAACAGTTACAGATTGCTTAACTGAAGAGCTCTGAGAATAGAACGGCAAGAGGTGTTCCGCTTTCGTCATAAACAGTACTCCAGAGCGCTTGGCAACGGGCACAACGAAACGTGTGTGTGGGATAGTGACCATTCACGCCTAGTGCTCGCAATGCACGAACACTGCCAAAAGGCCAAGGGAGGCGCTTAGAATCCGGCTTGTGCGCAAAGCTTTCAGACTGCCAGAGGACCGCATCTGTGGTAAGCCCGCTTGCTCATTTGACGTTAGCTGTCGCCTGCAAGAACTTCACCCGCATCTGGTTTATGCTGCTACCTGTTGTTCGGCGACAACAAGGGCACATGTAGCAAATGCTTTTTCCTGTTTCATTTTGCTAGGCCACACTCTTCTGTGGCTCTTTAGTGCTTGCCAAACTCCTATGTGCGTGCTGCTGCTTCCATCTGACAAGGAGCACAACCTTCTGACAGCAGCTTTCAACTTGCCTAAGAAAGAGCTTGGCCATTTAGATGTGCTGCAAATCTGTGTGTGTGTAAGGTGCAGGTGCAAGCTCCTGACAAAGGTTTTCTCCAGGTTCAGTTTCTCCCTGCCAGACACATTGGAAATGTTTTCCTCTGGCATTCGCACCAACAGTTACAGATTGCTTAACTGAAGAGCTCTGAGAATAGAACGGCAAGAGGTGTTCCGCTTTCGTCATAAACAGTGCTCCAGAGCGCTTGGCAACGGGCACAACGAAACGTGTGTGTGGGATAGTGACCATTCACGCCTAGTGCTCGCAATGCATGAGCACTGCCAAAAAGCCAAGGGAGGCACTTGGAATCCGGCTTGAGTGCAAAGCTTTCAGACTGCCAGAGGACCGAAACTGTGGTAATCCCGCTTGCTCATTTGACGTTAGCTGTCGCCTGCAAGAACTTCACCCGCATCTGGTTTATGCTGCTACCTGTTGTTAGGCGACAACAAGGGCACATGTAGCAAATGCTTTTTCCTGTTTCATTTTGCTAGGCCACACACTTCTGTGGCTCTTTAGTGCTTGCCAAACTGCTATGTGCGTGCTGCTGCTTCCATCTGACAAGGAGCACAACCTTCTGACAGCAGCTTTCAACTTGCCTAAGAAAGAGCTTGGCCATTTAGATGTGCTGCAAACCCGTGTGTGTGTAAGGTGCAGGTGCAAGCTCCTGACAAAGTTGTTCTCCAGGTTCAGTTTCTATCTGCCAGACGCATTGGAAATGTTTTCCTCTGGCATTCGCACCAAGAGTCGTAGATTGCTTAACTGAGGAGCTCTGAGAATGGAACGGCAAGAGGTGTTCCGCTTTCGTCATAAACAGTGCTCCAGAGCGCTTGGCAACGGGCACAACGAAACGTGTGTGCGGGATAGTGACCATTCACGCCTAGTGCTCGCAATGCAGGAGCACTGCCAAAAGGCCAAGGGAGGCGCTTACAATCCGGCTTGTGCGCAAAGCTTTCAGACTGACAGAGGATCGCATCTGTGGTAAGCTCGCTTGCTCATTTGACGTTAGCTGTCGCCTGCAAGAACTTCACCCGCATCTGTTTTATGCTGCTACCTGTTGTTAGGCGACAACAAGGGCACATGTAGCAAATGCTTTTTCCTGTTTCATTTTGCTAGGCCACACACTTCTGTGGCTCTTTAGTGCTTGCCAAACTGCTATGTGCGTGCTTCTGCTTCCATCTGACAAGGAGCACAACCTTCTGACAGCAGCTTTCAACTTGCCTAAGAAAGAGCTTGGCCATTTAGATGTGCTGCAAACCCGTGTGTGTGTAAGGTGCAGGTGCAAGCTCCTGACAAAGGTTTTCTCCAGGTTCAGTTTCTCCCTGCCAGACACATTGGAAATGTTTTCCTCTGGCATTCGCACCAACAGTCACAGATTGCTTAACTGAAGAGCTCTGAGAATGGAACGGCAAGAGGTGTTCCGCTTTCGTCATAAACAGTGCTCCAGAGCGCTTGGCAACGGGCACAACGAAACGTGTGTGTGGGATAGTGACCATTCACGCCTAGTGCTCGCAATGCATGAGCACTGCCAAAAGGCCAAGGGAGGCACTTGAAATCCGGCTTGTGCGCAAAGCTTTCAGACTGCCAGAGGACCGCAGCTGTGGTAAGCCCGCTTGCTCATTTGACGTTAGCTGTCGCCTGCAAGAACGTCACCTGCATCTGGTTTATGCTGCTACCTGTTGTTAGGCGACAACAAGGGCACATGTAGCAAATGCTGTTTCCTGTTTCATTTTGCTAGGCCACACACTTCTGTGGCTCTTTAGTGCTTGCCAAACTGCTATGTGCGTGCTGCTGCTTCCATCTGACAAGGAGCACAACCTTCTGACAGCAGCTTTCAACTTGCCTAAGAAAGAGCTTGGCCATTTAGATGTGCTGCAAACTCGTGTGTGTGTAAGGTGCAGGTGCAAGCTCCTGACAAAGTTGTTCTCCAGGTTCAGTTTCTATCTGCCAGACGCATTGGAAATGTTTTCCTCTGGCATTCGCAGCAAGAGTCGTAGATTGCTTAACTGAGGAGCTCTGAGAATGGAACGGCAAGAGGTGTTCCGCTTTCGTCATAAACAGTGCTCCAGAGCGCTTGGCAACGGGCACAACGAAACGTGTGTGCGGGATAGTGACCATTCACGCCTAGTGCTCGCAATGCACGAACACTGCCAAAAGGCCAAGGGAGGCGCTTAGCATGCGGCTTGTGCGCAAAGCTTTCAGACTGCCAGAGGACCGCATCTGTGGTAAGCCCGCTTGCTCATTTGACGTTAGCTGTCGCCTGCAAGAACTTCACCTGCATCTGGTTTATGCTGCTACCTGTTGTTCGGCGACAACAAGGGCACATGTAGCAAATGCTTTTTCCTGTTTCATTTTGCTAGGCCATACTCTTCTGTGGCTCTTTAGTGCTTGCCAAACTGCTATGTGCGTGCTGCTGCTTCCATCTGACAAGGAGCACAACCTTCTGACAGCAGCTTTCAACTTGCCTAAGAAAGAGCTTGGCCATTTAGATGTGCTGCAAATCTGTGTGAGTGTAAGGTGCAGGTGCAAGCTCCTGACAAAGTTGTTCTCCAGGTTCAGTTTCTCCCTGCCAGACACATTGGAAATGTTTTCCTCTGGCATTCGCACCAACAGTCACAGATTGCTTAACTGAAGAGCTCTGAGAATGGAACGGCAAGAGGTGTTCCGCTTTCGTCATAAACAGTGCTCCAGAGCGCTTGGCAACGGGCACAACGAAACGTGTGTGTGGGATAGTGACCATTCACGCCTAGTGCTCGCAATGCACGAACACTGCCAAAAGGCCAAGGGAGGCGCTTAGAATCCGGCTTGTGCGCAAAGCTTTCAGACTGCCAGAGGACCGCAGCTGTGGTAAGCCCGCTTGCTCATTTGACGTTAGCTGTCGCCTGCAAGAACTTCACCCGCATCTGGTTTATGCTGCTACCTGTTGTTCGGCGACAACAAGGGCACATGTAGCAAATGCTTTTTCCTGTTTCATTTTGCTAGACCACGCTCTTCTGTGGCTCTTTAGTGCTTGCCAAACTGCTATGTGCGTGCTGCTGCTTCCATCTGACAAGGAGCACAACCTTCTGACAGCAGCTTTCAACTTGCCTAAGAAAGAGCTTGGCCATTTAGATGTGCTGCAAATCTGTGTGAGTGTAAGGTGCAGGTGCAAGCTCCTGACAAAGTTGTTCTCTAGGTTCAGTTTCTCCCTGCCAGACACATTGGAAATGTTTTCCTCTGGCATTCGCACCAACAGTTACAGATTGCTTAACTGAAGAGCTCTGAGAATAGAACGGCAAGAGGTGTTCCGCTTTCGTCATAAACAGTACTCCAGAGCGCTTGGCAACGGGCACAACGAAACGTGTGTGTGGGATAGTGACCATTCACGCCTAGTGCTCGCAATGCACGAACACTGCCAAAAGGCCAAGGGAGGCGCTTAGAATCCGGCTTGTGCGCAAAGCTTTCAGACTGCCAGAGGACCGCATCTGTGGTAAGCCCGCTTGCTCATTTGACGTTAGCTGTCGCCTGCAAGAACTTCACCCGCATCTGGTTTATGCTGCTACCTGTTGTTCGGCGACAACAAGGGCACATGTAGCAAATGCTTTTTCCTGTTTCATTTTGCTAGGCCACACTCTTCTGTGGCTCTTTAGTGCTTGCCAAACTCCTATGTGCGTGCTGCTGCTTCCATCTGACAAGGAGCACAACCTTCTGACAGCAGCTTTCAACTTGCCTAAGAAAGAGCTTGGCCATTTAGATGTGCTGCAAATCTGTGTGTGTGTAAGGTGCAGGTGCAAGCTCCTGACAAAGGTTTTCTCCAGGTTCAGTTTCTCCCTGCCAGACACATTGGAAATGTTTTCCTCTGGCATTCGCACCAACAGTTACAGATTGCTTAACTGAAGAGCTCTGAGAATAGAACGGCAAGAGGTGTTCCGCTTTCGTCATAAACAGTGCTCCAGAGCGCTTGGCAACGGGCACAACGAAACGTGTGTGTGGGATAGTGACCATTCACGCCTAGTGCTCGCAATGCATGAGCACTGCCAAAAAGCCAAGGGAGGCACTTGGAATCCGGCTTGAGTGCAAAGCTTTCAGACTGCCAGAGGACCGCATCTGTGGTAATCCCGCTTGCTCATTTGACGTTAGCTGTCGCCTGCAAGAACTTCACCCGCATCTGGTTTATGCTGCTACCTGTTGTTAGGCGACAACAAGGGCACATGTAGCAAATGCTTTTTCCTGTTTCATTTTGCTAGGCCACACACTTCTGTGGCTCTTTAGTGCTTGCCAAACTGCTATGTGCGTGCTGCTGCTTCCATCTGACAAGGAGCACAACCTTCTGACAGCAGCTTTCAACTTGCCTAAGAAAGAGCTTGGCCATTTAGATGTGCTGCAAACCCGTGTGTGTGTAAGGTGCAGGTGCAAGCTCCTGACAAAGTTGTTCTCCAGGTTCAGTTTCTATCTGCCAGACGCATTGGAAATGTTTTCCTCTGGCATTCGCAGCAAGAGTCGTAGATTGCTTAACTGAGGAGCTCTGAGAATGGAACGGCAAGAGGTGTTCCGCTTTCGTCATAAACAGTGCTCCAGAGCGCTTGGCAACGGGCACAACGAAACGTGTGTGTGGGATAGTGACCATTCACGCCTAGTGCCCGCAATGCATGAGCACTGCCAAAAGGCCAAGGGAGGCACTTGGAATCCGGCTTGAGTGCAAAGCTTTCAGACTGCCAGAGGACCACATCTGTGGTAATCCCGCTTGCTCATTTGACGTTAGCTGTCGCCTGCAAGAACTTCACCCGCATCTGGTTTATGCTGCTACCTGTTGTTAGGCGACAACAAGGGCACATGTAGCAAATGCTTTTTCCTGTTTCATTTTGCTAGGCCACACACTTCTGTGGCTCTTTAGTGCTTGCCAAACTGCTATGTGCGTGCTGCTGCTTCCATCTGACAAGGAGCACAACCTTCTGACAGCAGCTTTCAACTTGCCTAAGAAAGAGCTTGGCCATTTAGATGTGCTGCAAACCCGTGTGTGTGTAAGGTGCAGGTGCAAGCTCCTGACAAAGTTGTTCTCCAGGTTCAGTTTCTATCTGCCAGACGCATTGGAAATGTTTTCCTCTGGCATTCGCACCAAGAGTCGTAGATTGCTTAACTGAGGAGCTCTGAGAATGGAACGGCAAGAGGTGTTCCGCTTTCGTCATAAACAGTGCTCCAGAGCGCTTGGCAACGGGCACAACGAAACGTGTGTGCGGGATAGTGACCATTCACGCCTAGTGCTCGCAATGCAGGAGCACTGCCAAAAGGCCAAGGGAGGCGCTTAGAATCCGGCTTGTGCGCAAAGCTTTCAGACTGCCAGAGGATCGCATCTGTGGTAAGCCCGCTTGCTCATTTGACGTTAGCTGTCGCCTGCAAGAACTTCACCCGCATCTGGTTTATGCTGCTACCTGTTGTTAGGCGACAACAAGGGCACATGTAGCAAATGCTTTTTCCTGTTTCATTTTGCTATGCCACGCTCTTCTGTGGCTCTTTAGTGCTTGCCAAACTGCTATGTGCGTGCTGCTGCTTCCATCTGACAAGGAGCACAACCTTCTGACAGCAGCTTTCAACTTGCCTAAGAAAGAGCTTGGCCATTTAGATGTGCTGCAAACCCATGTGTGTGTAAGGTGCAGGTGCCAGCTCCTGACAAAGTTGTTCTCCAGGTTCAGTTTCTCCCTGCCAGACACATTGGAAATGTTTTCCTCTGGCATTCGCACCAACAGTCACAGATTGCTTAACTGAAGAGCTCTGAGAATGGAACGGCAAGAGGTGTTCCGCTTTCGTCATAAACAGTGCTCCAGAGCGCTTGGCAACGGGCACAACGAAACGTGTGTGTGGGATAGTGACCATTCACGCCTAGTGCTCGCAATGCACGAACACTGCCAAAAGGCCAAGGGAGGCGCTTAGAATCCGGCTTGTGCGCAAAGCTTTCAGACTGCCAGAGGACCGCAGCTGTGGTAAGCCCGCTTGCTCATTTGACGTTAGCTGTCGCCTGCAAGAACTTCACCCGCATCTGGTTTATGCTGCTACCTGTTGTTAGGCGACAACAAGGGCACATGTAGCAAATGCTTTTTCCTGTTTCATTTTGCTATGCCACGCTCTTCTGTGGCTCTTTAGTGCTTGCCAAACTGCTATGTGCGTGCTGCTGCTTCCATCTGAAAAGGAGCACAACCTTCTGACAGCAGCTTTCAACTTGCCTAAGAAAGAGCTTGGCCATTTAGATGTGCTGCAAATCTGTGTGTGTGTAAGGTGCAGGTGCAAGCTCCTGACAAAGGTTTTCTCCAGGTTCAGTTTCTCCCTGCCAGACACATTGGAAATGTTTTCCTCTGGCATTCGCACCAACAGTTACAGATTGCTTAACTGAAGAGCTCTGAGAATAGAACGGCAAGAGGTGTTCCGCTTTCGTCATAAACAGTACTCCAGAGCGCTTGGCAACGGGCACAACGAAACGTGTGTGTGGGATAGTGACCATTCACGCCTAGTGCTCGCAATGCACGAACACTGCCAAAAGGCCAAGGGAGGCGCTTAGAATCCGGCTTGTGCGCAAAGCTTTCAGACTGCCAGAGGACCGCATCTGTGGTAAGCCCGCTTGCTCATTTGACGTTAGCTGTCGCCTGCAAGAACTTCACCCGCATCTGGTTTATGCTGCTACCTGTTGTTCGGCGACAACAAGGGCACATGTAGCAAATGCTTTTTCCTGTTTCATTTTGCTAGGCCACACTCTTCTGTGGCTCTTTAGTGCTTGCCAAACTCCTATGTGCGTGCTGCTGCTTCCATCTGACAAGGAGCACAACCTTCTGACAGCAGCTTTCAACTTGCCTAAGAAAGAGCTTGGCCATTTAGATGTGCTGCAAATCTGTGTGTGTGTAAGGTGCAGGTGCAAGCTCCTGACAAAGGTTTTCTCCAGGTTCAGTTTCTCCCTGCCAGACACATTGGAAATGTTTTCCTCTGGCATTCGCACCAACAGTTACAGATTGCTTAACTGAAGAGCTCTGAGAATAGAACGGCAAGAGGTGTTCCGCTTTCGTCATAAACAGTGCTCCAGAGCGCTTGGCAACGGGCACAACGAAACGTGTGTGTGGGATAGTGACCATTCACGCCTAGTGCTCGCAATGCATGAGCACTGCCAAAAAGCCAAGGGAGGCACTTGGAATCCGGCTTGAGTGCAAAGCTTTCAGACTGCCAGAGGACCGAAACTGTGGTAATCCCGCTTGCTCATTTGACGTTAGCTGTCGCCTGCAAGAACTTCACCCGCATCTGGTTTATGCTGCTACCTGTTGTTAGGCGACAACAAGGGCACATGTAGCAAATGCTTTTTCCTGTTTCATTTTGCTAGGCCACACACTTCTGTGGCTCTTTAGTGCTTGCCAAACTGCTATGTGCGTGCTGCTGCTTCCATCTGACAAGGAGCACAACCTTCTGACAGCAGCTTTCAACTTGCCTAAGAAAGAGCTTGGCCATTTAGATGTGCTGCAAACCCGTGTGTGTGTAAGGTGCAGGTGCAAGCTCCTGACAAAGTTGTTCTCCAGGTTCAGTTTCTATCTGCCAGACGCATTGGAAATGTTTTCCTCTGGCATTCGCACTAAGAGTCGTAGATTGCTTAACTGAGGAGCTCTGAGAATGGAACGGCAAGAGGTGTTCCGCTTTCGTCATAAACAGTGCTCCAGAGCGCTTGGCAACGGGCACAACGAAACGTGTGTGCGGGATAGTGACCATTCACGCCTAGTGCTCGCAATGCAGGAGCACTGCCAAAAGGCCAAGGGAGGCGCTTACAATCCGGCTTGTGCGCAAAGCTTTCAGACTGACAGAGGATCGCATCTGTGGTAAGCTCGCTTGCTCATTTGACGTTAGCTGTCGCCTGCAAGAACTTCACCCGCATCTGTTTTATGCTGCTACCTGTTGTTAGGCGACAACAAGGGCACATGTAGCAAATGCTTTTTCCTGTTTCATTTTGCTAGGCCACACACTTCTGTGGCTCTTTAGTGCTTGCCAAACTGCTATGTGCGTGCTTCTGCTTCCATCTGACAAGGAGCACAACCTTCTGACAGCAGCTTTCAACTTGCCTAAGAAAGAGCTTGGCCATTTAGATGTGCTGCAAACCCGTGTGTGTGTAAGGTGCAGGTGCAAGCTCCTGACAAAGGTTTTCTCCAGGTTCAGTTTCTCCCTGCCAGACACATTGGAAATGTTTTCCTCTGGCATTCGCACCAACAGTCACAGATTGCTTAACTGAAGAGCTCTGAGAATGGAACGGCAAGAGGTGTTCCGCTTTCGTCATAAACAGTGCTCCAGAGCGCTTGGCAACGGGCACAACGAAACGTGTGTGTGGGATAGTGACCATTCACGCCTAGTGCTCGCAATGCATGAGCACTGCCAAAAGGCCAAGGGAGGCACTTGAAATCCGGCTTGTGCGCAAAGCTTTCAGACTGCCAGAGGACCGCAGCTGTGGTAAGCCCGCTTGCTCATTTGACGTTAGCTGTCGCCTGCAAGAACGTCACCTGCATCTGGTTTATGCTGCTACCTGTTGTTAGGCGACAACAAGGGCACATGTAGCAAATGCTGTTTCCTGTTTCATTTTGCTAGGCCACACACTTCTGTGGCTCTTTAGTGCTTGCCAAACTGCTATGTGCGTGCTGCTGCTTCCATCTGACAAGGAGCACAACCTTCTGACAGCAGCTTTCAACTTGCCTAAGAAAGAGCTTGGCCATTTAGATGTGCTGCAAACTCGTGTGTGTGTAAGGTGCAGGTGCAAGCTCCTGACAAAGTTGTTCTCCAGGTTCAGTTTCTATCTGCCAGACGCATTGGAAATGTTTTCCTCTGGCATTCGCAGCAAGAGTCGTAGATTGCTTAACTGAGGAGCTCTGAGAATGGAACGGCAAGAGGTGTTCCGCTTTCGTCATAAACAGTGCTCCAGAGCGCTTGGCAACGGGCACAACGAAACGTGTGTGCGGGATAGTGACCATTCACGCCTAGTGCTCGCAATGCACGAACACTGCCAAAAGGCCAAGGGAGGCGCTTAGCATGCGGCTTGTGCGCAAAGCTTTCAGACTGCCAGAGGACCGCATCTGTGGTAAGCCCGCTTGCTCATTTGACGTTAGCTGTCGCCTGCAAGAACTTCACCCGCATCTGGTTTATGCTGCTACCTGTTGTTAGGCGACAACAAGGGCACATGTAGCAAATGCTTTTTCCTGTTTCATTTTGCTAGGCCACACTCTTCTGTGGCTTTTTAGTGCTTGCCAAACTGCTATGTGCGTGCTGCTGCTTCCATCTGACAAGGAGCACAACCTTCTGACAGCAGCTTTCAACTTGCCTAAGAAAGAGCTTGGCCATTTAGATGTGCTGCAAACCTGTGTGTGTGTAAGGTGCAGGTGCAAGCTCCTGACAAAGTTGTTCTCCAGGTTCAGTTTCTCCCTGCCAGACACATTGGAAATGTTTTCCTCTGGCATTCGCACCAACAGTCACAGATTGCTTAACTGAGGAGCTCTGAGAATGGAACGGCAAGAGGTGTTCCGCTTTCGTCATAAACAGTGCTCCAGAGCGCTTGGCAACGGGCACAACGAAACGTGTGTGTGGGATAGTGACCATTCACGCCTAGTGCTCGCAATGCACGAGCACTGCCAAAAGGCCAAGGGAGGCGCTTACAATCCGGCTTGTGCGCAAAGCTTTCAGACTGCCAGAGGACCGCAGCTGTGGTAAGCCCGCTTGCTCATTTGACGTTAGCTGTCGCCTGCAAGAACTTCACCCGCATCTGGTTTATGCTGCTACCTGTTGTTAGGCGACAACAAGGGCACATGTAGCAAATGCTTTTTCCTGTTTCATTTTGCTATGCCACGCTCTTCTGTGGCTCTTTAGTGCTTGCCAAACTGCTATGTGCGTGCTGCTGCTTCCATCTGACAAGGAGCACAACCTTCTGACAGCAGCTTTCAACTTGCCTAAGAAAGAGCTTGGCCATTTAGATGTGCTGCTAACCCGTGTGTGTGTAAGGTGCAGGTGCCAGCTCCTGACAAAGTTGTTCTCCAGGTTCAGTTTCTATCTGCCAGACGCATTGGAAATGTTTTCCTCTGGCATTCGCAGCAAGAGTCGCAGATTGCTTAACTGAGGAGCTCTGAGAATGGAACGGCAAGAGGTGTTCCGCTTTCGTCATAAACAGTGCTCCAGAGCGCTTGGCAACGGGCACAACGAAACGTGTGTGTGGGATAGTGACCATTCACGCCTAGTGCTCGCAATGCAGGAGCACTGCCAAAAGGCCAAGGGAGGCGCTTAGAATCCGGCTTGTGCGCAAAGCTTTCAGACTGCCAGAGGATCGCATCTGTGGTAAGCCCGCTTGCTCATTTGACGTTAGCTGTCGCCTGCAAGAACTTCACCCGCATCTGGTTTATGCTGCTACCTGTTGTTAGGCGACAACAAGGGCACATGTAGCAAATGCTTTTTCCTGTTTCATTTTGCTATGCCACGCTCTTCTGTGGCTCTTTAGTGCTTGCCAAACTGCTATGTGCGTGCTGCTGCTTCCATCTGACAAGGAGCACAACCTTCTGACAGCAGCTTTCAACTTGCCTAAGAAAGAGCTTGGCCATTTAGATGTGCTGCAAACCCATGTGTGTGTAAGGTGCAGGTGCCAGCTCCTGACAAAGTTGTTCTCCAGGTTCAGTTTCTCCCTGCCAGACACATTGGAAATGTTTTCCTCTGGCATTCGCACCAACAGTCACAGATTGCTTAACTGAAGAGCTCTGAGAATGGAACGGCAAGAGGTGTTCCGCTTTCGTCATAAACAGTGCTCCAGAGCGCTTGGCAACGGGCACAACGAAACGTGTGTGTGGGATAGTGACCATTCACGCCTAGTGCTCGCAATGCACGAACACTGCCAAAAGGCCAAGGGAGGCGCTTAGAATCCGGCTTGTGCGCAAAGCTTTCAGACTGCCAGAGGACCGCATCTGTGGTAAGCCCGCTTGCTCATTTGACGTTAGCTGTCGCCTGCAAGAACTTCACCCGCATCTGGTTTATGCTGCTACCTGTTGTCAGGCGACAACAAGGGCACATGTAGCAAATGCTTTTTCCTGTTTCATTTTGCTATGCCACGCTCTTCTGTGGCTCTTTAGTGCTTGCCAAACTGCTATGTGCGTGCTGCTGCTTCCATCTGAAAAGGAGCACAACCTTCTGACAGCAGCTTTCAACTTGCCTAAGAAAGAGCTTGGCCATTTAGATGTGCTGCAAATCTGTGTGTGTGTAAGGTGCAGGTGCAAGCACCTGACAAAGGTTTTCTCCAGGTTCAGTTTCTCCCTGCCAGACACATTGGAAATGTTTTCCTCTGGCATTCGCACCAACAGTTACAGATTGCTTAACTGAAGAGCTCTGAGAATAGAACGGCAAGAGGTGTTCCGCTTTCGTCATAAACAGTACTCCAGAGCGCTTGGCAACGGGCACAACGAAACGTGTCTGTGGGATAGTGACCATTCACGCCTAGTGCTCGCAATGCACGAGCACTGCCAAAAGGCCAAGGGAGGCGCTTAGAATCCGGCTTGTGCGCAAAGCTTTCAGACTGCCAGAGGACCGCATCTGTGGTAAGCCCGCTTGCTCATTTGACGTTAGCTGTCGCCTGCAAGAACTTCACCCGCATCTGGTTTATGCTGCTACCTGTTGTTCGGCGACAACAAGGGCACATGTAGCAAATGCTTTTTCCTGTTTCATTTTGCTAGGCCACACTCTTCTGTGGCTCTTTAGTGCTTGCCAAACTCCTATGTGCGTGCTGCTGCTTCCATCTGACAAGGAGCACAACCTTCTGACAGCAGCTTTCAACTTGCCTAAGAAAGAGCTTGGCCATTTAGATGTGCTGCAAATCTGTGTGTGTGTAAGGTGCAGGTGCAAGCTCCTGACAAAGGTTTCTCCAGGTTCAGTTTCTCCCTGCCAGACACATTGGAAATGTTTTCCTCTGGCATTCGCAGCAAGAGTCGCAGATTGCTTAACTGAGGAGCTCTGAGAATGGAACGGCAAGAGGTGTTCCGCTTTCGTCATAAACAGTGCTCCAGAGCGCTTGGCAACGGGCACAACGAAACGTGTGTGCGGGATAGTGACCATTCACGCCTAGTGCTCGCAATGCACGAGCACTGCCAAAAGGCCAAGGGAGGCGCTTAGAATCCGGCTTGTGCGCAAAGCTTTCAGACTGCCAGAGGACCGCAGCTGTGGTAAGCCCGCTTGCTCATTTGACGTTAGCTGTCGCCTGCAAGAACTTCACCCGCATCTGTTTTATGCTGCTACCTGTTGTTAGGCGACAACAAGGGCACATGTAGCAAATGCTTTTTCCTGTTTCATTTTGCTAGGCCACACTCTTCTGTGGCTCTTTAGTGCTTGCCAAACTGCTATGTGCGTGCTGCTGCTTCCATCTGACAAGGAGCACAACCTTCTGACAGCAGCTTTCAACTTGCCTAAGAAAGAGCTTGGCCATTTAGATGTGCTGCAAACCCGTGTGTGTGTAAGGTGCAGGTGCAAGCTCCTGACAAAGGTTTTCTCCAGGTTCAGTTTCTCCCTGCCAGACACATTGGAAATGTTTTCCTCTGGCATTCGCACCAACAGTCACAGATTGCTTAACTGAAGAGCTCTGAGAATGGAACGGCAAGAGGTGTTCCGCTTTCGTCATAAACAGTGCTCCAGAGCGCTTGGCAACGGGCACAACGAAACGTGTGTGTGGGATAGTGACCATTCACGCCTAGTGCTCGCAATGCATGAGCACTGCCAAAAGGCCAAGGGAGGCACTTGAAATCCGGCTTGTGCGCAAAGCTTTCAGACTGCCAGAGGACCGCAGCTGTGGTAATCCCGCTTGCTCATTTGACGTTAGCTGTCGCCTGCAAGAACGTCACCTGCATCTGGTTTATGCTGCTACCTGTTGTTAGGCGACAACAAGGGCACATGTAGCAAATGCTGTTTCCTGTTTCATTTTGCTAGGCCACACACTTCTGTGGCTCTTTAGTGCTTGCCAAACTGCTATGTGCGTGCTGCTGCTTCCATCTGACAAGGAGCACAACCTTCTGACAGCAGCTTTCAACTTGCCTAAGAAAGAGCTTGGCCATTTAGATGTGCTGCAAACTCGTGTGTGTGTAAGGTGCAGGTGCAAGCTCCTGACAAAGTTGTTCTCCAGGTTCAGTTTCTATCTGCCAGACGCATTGGAAATGTTTTCCTCTGGCATTCGCAGCAAGAGTCGTAGATTGCTTAACTGAGGAGCTCTGAGAATGGAACGGCAAGAGGTGTTCCGCTTTCGTCATAAACAGTGCTCCAGAGCGCTTGGCAACGGGCACAACGAAACGTGTGTGCGGGATAGTGACCATTCACGCCTAGTGCTCGCAATGCACGAACACTGCCAAAAGGCCAAGGGAGGCGCTTAGCATGCGGCTTGTGCGCAAAGCTTTCAGACTGCCAGAGGACCGCATCTGTGGTAAGCCCGCTTGCTCATTTGACGTTAGCTGTCGCCTGCAAGAACTTCACCTGCATCTGGTTTATGCTGCTACCTGTTGTTCGGCGACAACAAGGGCACATGTAGCAAATGCTTTTTCCTGTTTCATTTTGCTAGGCCACACTCTTCTGTGGCTCTTTAGTGCTTGCCAAACTCCTATGTGCGTGCTGCTGCTTCCATCTGACAAGGAGCACAACCTTCTGACAGCAGCTTTCAACTTGCCTAAGAAAGAGCTTGGCCATTTAGATGTGCTGCAAATCTGTGTGTGTGTAAGGTGCAGGTGCAAGCTCCTGACAAAGGTTTTCTCCAGGTTCAGTTTCTCCCTGCCAGACACATTGGAAATGTTTTCCTCTGGCATTCGCACCAACAGTTACAGATTGCTTAACTGAAGAGCTCTGAGAATAGAACGGCAAGAGGTGTTCCGCTTTCGTCATAAACAGTGCTCCAGAGCGCTTGGCAACGGGCACAACGAAACGTGTGTGTGGGATAGTGACCATTCACGCCTAGTGCTCGCAATGCATGAGCACTGCCAAAAAGCCAAGGGAGGCACTTGGAATCCGGCTTGAGTGCAAAGCTTTCAGACTGCCAGAGGACCGCAGCTGTGGTAATCCCGCTTGCTCATTTGACGTTAGCTGTCGCCTGCAAGAACTTCACCTGCATCTGGTTTATGCTGCTACCTGTTGTTAGGCGACAACAAGGGCACATGTAGCAAATGCTTTTTCCTGTTTCATTTTGCTAGGCCACACACTTCTGTGGCTCTTTAGTGCTTGCCAAACTGCTATGTGCGTGCTGCTGCTTCCATCTGACAAGGAGCACAACCTTCTGACAGCAGCTTTCAACTTGCCTAAGAAAGAGCTTGGCCATTTAGATGTGCTGCAAACCCGTGTGTGTGTAAGGTGCAGGTGCAAGCTCCTGACAAAGTTGTTCTCCAGGTTCAGTTTCTATCTGCCAGACGCATTGGAAATGTTTTCCTCTGGCATTCGCACCAAGAGTCGTAGATTGCTTAACTGAGGAGCTCTGAGAATGGAACGGCAAGAGGTGTTCCGCTTTCGTCATAAACAGTGCTCCAGAGCGCTTGGCAACGGGCACAACGAAACGTGTGTGCGGGATAGTGACCATTCACGCCTAGTGCTCGCAATGCAGGAGCACTGCCAAAAGGCCAAGGGAGGCGCTTACAATCCGGCTTGTGCGCAAAGCTTTCAGACTGACAGAGGATCGCATCTGTGGTAAGCTCGCTTGCTCATTTGACGTTAGCTGTCGCCTGCAAGAACTTCACCCGCATCTGGTTTATGCTGCTACCTGTTGTTAGGCGACAACAAGGGCACATGTAGCAAATGCTTTTTCCTGTTTCATTTTGCTATGCCACGCTCTTCTGTGGCTCTTTAGTGCTTGCCAAACTGCTATGTGCGTGCTGCTGCTTCCATCTGAAAAGGAGCACAACCTTCTGACAGCAGCTTTCAACTTGCCTAAGAAAGAGCTTGGCCATTTAGATGTGCTGCAAACCCGTGTGTGTGTAAGGTGCAGGTGCAAGCTCCTGACAAAGGTTTTCTCCAGGTTCAGTTTCTCCCTGCCAGACACATTGGAAATGTTTTCCTCTGGCATTCGCACCAACAGTCACAGATTGCTTAACTGAAGAGCTCTGAGAATGGAACGGCAAGAGGTGTTCCGCTTTCGTCATAAACAGTGCTCCAGAGCGCTTGGCAACGGGCACAACGAAACGTGTGTGTGGGATAGTGACCATTCACGCCTAGTGCTCGCAATGCATGAGCACTGCCAAAAGGCCAAGGGAGGCACTTGAAATCCGGCTTGTGCGCAAAGCTTTCAGACTGCCAGAGGACCGCAGCTGTGGTAATCCCGCTTGCTCATTTGACGTTAGCTGTCGCCTGCAAGAACGTCACCTGCATCTGGTTTATGCTGCTACCTGTTGTTAGGCGACAACAAGGGCACATGTAGCAAATGCTGTTTCCTGTTTCATTTTGCTAGGCCACACACTTCTGTGGCTCTTTAGTGCTTGCCAAACTGCTATGTGCGTGCTGCTGCTTCCATCTGACAAGGAGCACAACCTTCTGACAGCAGCTTTCAACTTGCCTAAGAAAGAGCTTGGCCATTTAGATGTGCTGCAAACTCGTGTGTGTGTAAGGTGCAGGTGCAAGCTCCTGACAAAGTTGTTCTCCAGGTTCAGTTTCTATCTGCCAGACGCATTGGAAATGTTTTCCTCTGGCATTCGCAGCAAGAGTCGTAGATTGCTTAACTGAGGAGCTCTGAGAATGGAACGGCAAGAGGTGTTCCGCTTTCGTCATAAACAGTGCTCCAGAGCGCTTGGCAACGGGCACAACGAAACGTGTGTGCGGGATAGTGACCATTCACGCCTAGTGCTCGCAATGCACGAACACTGCCAAAAGGCCAAGGGAGGCGCTTAGCATGCGGCTTGTGCGCAAAGCTTTCAGACTGCCAGAGGACCGCATCTGTGGTAAGCCCGCTTGCTCATTTGACGTTAGCTGTCGCCTGCAAGAACTTCACCTGCATCTGGTTTATGCTGCTACCTGTTGTTCGGCGACAACAAGGGCACATGTAGCAAATGCTTTTTCCTGTTTCATTTTGCTAGGCCACACTCTTCTGTGGCTCTTTAGTGCTTGCCAAACTCCTATGTGCGTGCTGCTGCTTCCATCTGACAAGGAGCACAACCTTCTGACAGCAGCTTTCAACTTGCCTAAGAAAGAGCTTGGCCATTTAGATGTGCTGCAAATCTGTGTGTGTGTAAGGTGCAGGTGCAAGCTCCTGACAAAGGTTTTCTCCAGGTTCAGTTTCTCCCTGCCAGACACATTGGAAATGTTTTCCTCTGGCATTCGCACCAACAGTTACAGATTGCTTAACTGAAGAGCTCTGAGAATAGAACGGCAAGAGGTGTTCCGCTTTCGTCATAAACAGTGCTCCAGAGCGCTTGGCAACGGGCACAACGAAACGTGTGTGTGGGATAGTGACCATTCACGCCTAGTGCTCGCAATGCATGAGCACTGCCAAAAAGCCAAGGGAGGCACTTGGAATCCGGCTTGAGTGCAAAGCTTTCAGACTGCCAGAGGACCGCAGCTGTGGTAATCCCGCTTGCTCATTTGACGTTAGCTGTCGCCTGCAAGAACTTCACCTGCATCTGGTTTATGCTGCTACCTGTTGTTAGGCGACAACAAGGGCACATGTAGCAAATGCTTTTTCCTGTTTCATTTTGCTAGGCCACACACTTCTGTGGCTCTTTAGTGCTTGCCAAACTGCTATGTGCGTGCTGCTGCTTCCATCTGACAAGGAGCACAACCTTCTGACAGCAGCTTTCAACTTGCCTAAGAAAGAGCTTGGCCATTTAGATGTGCTGCAAACCCGTGTGTGTGTAAGGTGCAGGTGCAAGCTCCTGACAAAGTTGTTCTCCAGGTTCAGTTTCTATCTGCCAGACGCATTGGAAATGTTTTCCTCTGGCATTCGCACCAAGAGTCGTAGATTGCTTAACTGAGGAGCTCTGAGAATGGAACGGCAAGAGGTGTTCCGCTTTCGTCATAAACAGTGCTCCAGAGCGCTTGGCAACGGGCACAACGAAACGTGTGTGCGGGATAGTGACCATTCACGCCTAGTGCTCGCAATGCAGGAGCACTGCCAAAAGGCCAAGGGAGGCGCTTACAATCCGGCTTGTGCGCAAAGCTTTCAGACTGACAGAGGATCGCATCTGTGGTAAGCTCGCTTGCTCATTTGACGTTAGCTGTCGCCTGCAAGAACTTCACCCGCATCTGGTTTATGCTGCTACCTGTTGTTAGGCGACAACAAGGGCACATGTAGCAAATGCTTTTTCCTGTTTCATTTTGCTATGCCACGCTCTTCTGTGGCTCTTTAGTGCTTGCCAAACTGCTATGTGCGTGCTGCTGCTTCCATCTGAAAAGGAGCACAACCTTCTGACAGCAGCTTTCAACTTGCCTAAGAAAGAGCTTGGCCATTTAGATGTGCTGCAAACCCGTGTGTGTGTAAGGTGCAGGTGTCAGCTCCTGACAAAGTTGTTCTCCAGGTTCAGTTTCTATCTGCCAGACGCATTGGAAATGTTTTCCTCTGGCATTCGCAGCAAGAGTCGCAGATTGCTTAACTGAGGAGCTCTGAGAATGGAACGGCAAGAGGTGTTCCGCTTTCGTCATAAACAGTGCTCCAGAGCGCTTGGCAACGGGCACAACGAAACGTGTGTGTGGGATAGTGACCATTCACGCCTAGTGCCCGCAATGCATGAGCACTGCCAAAAGGCCAAGGGAGGCACTTGGAATCCGGCTTGAGTGCAAAGCTTTCAGACTGCCAGAGGACCGCATCTGTGGTAATCCCGCTTGCTCATTTGACGTTAGCTGTCGCCTGCAAGAACTTCACCCGCATCTGTTTTATGCTGCTACCTGTTGTTAGGCGACAACAAGGGCACATGTAGCAAATGCTTTTTCCTGTTTCATTTTGCTAGGCCACACACTTCTGTGGCTCTTTAGTGCTTGCCAAACTGCTATGTGCGTGCTGCTGCTTCCATCTGACAAGGAGCACAACCTTCTGACAGCAGCTTTCAACTTGCCTAAGAAAGAGCTTGGCCATTTAGATGTGCTGCAAACCCGTGTGTGTGTAAGGTGCAGGTGCAAGCTCCTGACAAAGTTGTTCTCCAGGTTCAGTTTCTATCTGCCAGACGCATTGGAAATGTTTTCCTCTGGCATTCGCAGCAAGAGTCGTAGATTGCTTAACTGAGGAGCTCTGAGAATGGAACGGCAAGAGGTGTTCCGCTTTCGTCATAAACAGTGCTCCAGAGCGCTTGGCAACGGGCACAACGAAACGTGTGTGCGGGATAGTGACCATTCACGCCTAGTGCTGGCAATGCAGGAGCACTGCCAAAAGGCCAAGGGAGGCGCTTAGAATCCGGCTTGTGCGCAAAGCTTTCAGACTGCCAGAGGATCGCATCTGTGGTAAGCCCGCTTGCTCATTTGACGTTAGCTGTCGCCTGCAAGAACTTCACCTGCATCTGGTTTATGCTGCTACCTGTTGTTCGGCGACAACAAGGGCACATGTAGCAAATGCTTTTTCCTGTTTCATTTTGCTAGGCCACACTCTTCTGTGGCTCTTTAGTGCTTGCCAAACTGCTATGTGCGTGCTGCTGCTTCCATCTGACAAGGAGCACAACCTTCTGACAGCAGCTTTCAACTTGCCTAAGAAAGAGCTTGGCCATTTAGATGTGCTGCAAATCTGTGTGAGTGTAAGGTGCAGGTGCAAGCTCCTGACAAAGTTGTTCTCCAGGTTCAGTTTCTCCCTGCCAGACACATTGGAAATGTTTTCCTCTGGCATTCGCACCAACAGTCACAGATTGCTTAACTGAAGAGCTCTGAGAATGGAACGGCAAGAGGTGTTCCGCTTTCGTCATAAACAGTGCTCCAGAGCGCTTGGCAACGGGCACAACGAAACGTGTGTGTGGGATAGTGACCATTCACGCCTAGTGCTCGCAATGCACGAACACTGCCAAAAGGCCAAGGGAGGCGCTTAGAATCCGGCTTGTGCGCAAAGCTTTCAGACTGCCAGAGGACCGCAGCTGTGGTAAGCCCGCTTGCTCATTTGACGTTAGCTGTCGCCTGCAAGAACTTCACCCGCATCTGGTTTATGCTGCTACCTGTTGTTCGGCGACAACAAGGGCACATGTAGCAAATGCTTTTTCCTGTTTCATTTTGCTAGACCACGCTCTTCTGTGGCTCTTTAGTGCTTGCCAAACTGCTATGTGCGTGCTGCTGCTTCCATCTGACAAGGAGCACAACCTTCTGACAGCAGCTTTCAACTTGCCTAAGAAAGAGCTTGGCCATTTAGATGTGCTGCAAATCTGTGTGAGTGTAAGGTGCAGGTGCAAGCTCCTGACAAAGTTGTTCTCCAGGTTCAGTTTCTCCCTGCCAGACACATTGGAAATGTTTTCCTCTGGCATTCGCACCAACAGTTACAGATTGCTTAACTGAAGAGCTCTGAGAATAGAACGGCAAGAGGTGTTCCGCTTTCGTCATAAACAGTACTCCAGAGCGCTTGGCAACGGGCACAACGAAACGTGTGTGTGGGATAGTGACCATTCACGCCTAGTGCTCGCAATGCACGAACACTGCCAAAAGGCCAAGGGAGGCGCTTAGAATCCGGCTTGTGCGCAAAGCTTTCAGACTGCCAGAGGACCGCATCTGTGGTAAGCCCGCTTGCTCATTTGACGTTAGCTGTCGCCTGCAAGAACTTCACCCGCATCTGGTTTATGCTGCTACCTGTTGTTCGGCGACAACAAGGGCACATGTAGCAAATGCTTTTTCCTGTTTCATTTTGCTAGGCCACACTCTTCTGTGGCTCTTTAGTGCTTGCCAAACTCCTATGTGCGTGCTGCTGCTTCCATCTGACAAGGAGCACAACCTTCTGACAGCAGCTTTCAACTTGCCTAAGAAAGAGCTTGGCCATTTAGATGTGCTGCAAATCTGTGTGTGTGTAAGGTGCAGGTGCAAGCTCCTGACAAAGGTTTTCTCCAGGTTCAGTTTCTCCCTGCCAGACACATTGGAAATGTTTTCCTCTGGCATTCGCACCAATAGTTACAGATTGCTTAACTGAAGAGCTCTGAGAATAGAACGGCAAGAGGTGTTCCGCTTTCGTCATAAACAGTGCTCCAGAGCGCTTGGCAACGGGCACAACGAAACGTGTGTGTGGGATAGTGACCATTCACGCCTAGTGCTCGCAATGCATGAGCACTGCCAAAAAGCCAAGGGAGGCACTTGGAATCCGGCTTGAGTGCAAAGCTTTCTGACTGCCAGAGGACCGCATCTGTGGTAATCCCGCTTGCTCATTTGACGTTAGCTGTCGCCTGCAAGAACTTCACCTGCATCTGGTTTATGCTGCTACCTGTTGTTAGGCGACAACAAGGGCACATGTAGCAAATGCTTTTTCCTGTTTCATTTTGCTAGGCCACACACTTCTGTGGCTCTTTAGTGCTTGCCAAACTGCTATGTGCGTGCTGCTGCTTCCATCTGACAAGGAGCACAACCTTCTGACAGCAGCTTTCAACTTGCCTAAGAAAGAGCTTGGCCATTTAGATGTGCTGCAAACCCGTGTGTGTGTAAGGTGCAGGTGCAAGCTCCTGACAAAGTTGTTCTCCAGGTTCAGTTTCTATCTGCCAGACGCATTGGAAATGTTTTCCTCTGGCATTCGCACCAAGAGTCGTAGATTGCTTAACTGAGGAGCTCTGAGAATGGAACGGCAAGAGGTGTTCCGCTTTCGTCATAAACAGTGCTCCAGAGCGCTTGGCAACGGGCACAACGAAACGTGTGTGCGGGATAGTGACCATTCACGCCTAGTGCTCGCAATGCAGGAGCACTGCCAAAAGGCCAAGGGAGGCGCTTACAATCCGGCTTGTGCGCAAAGCTTTCAGACTGACAGAGGATCGCATCTGTGGTAAGCTCGCTTGCTCATTTGACGTTAGCTGTCGCCTGCAAGAACTTCACCCGCATCTGGTTTATGCTGCTACCTGTTGTTAGGCGACAACAAGGGCACATGTAGCAAATGCTTTTTCCTGTTTCATTTTGCTATGCCACGCTCTTCTGTGGCTCTTTAGTGCTTGCCAAACTGCTATGTGCGTGCTGCTGCTTCCATCTGACAAGGAGCACAACCTTCTGACAGCAGCTTTCAACTTGCCTAAGAAAGAGCTTGGCCATTTAGATGTGCTGCAAACCCGTGTGTGTGTAAGGTGCAGGTGTCAGCTCCTGACAAAGTTGTTCTCCAGGTTCAGTTTCTATCTGCCAGACGCATTGGAAATGTTTTCCTCTGGCATTCGCAGCAAGAGTCGCAGATTGCTTAACTGAGGAGCTCTGAGAATGGAACGGCAAGAGGTGTTCCGCTTTCGTCATAAACAGTGCTCCAGAGCGCTTGGCAACGGGCACAACGAAACGTGTGTGTGGGATAGTGACCATTCACGCCTAGTGCCCGCAATGCATGAGCACTGCCAAAAGGCCAAGGGAGGCACTTGGAATCCGGCTTGAGTGCAAAGCTTTCAGACTGCCAGAGGACCACATCTGTGGTAATCCCGCTTGCTCATTTGACGTTAGCTGTCGCCTGCAAGAACTTCACCCGCATCTGGTTTATGCTGCTACCTGTTGTTAGGCGACAACAAGGGCACATGTAGCAAATGCTTTTTCCTGTTTCATTTTGCTAGGCCACACACTTCTGTGGCTCTTTAGTGCTTGCCAAACTGCTATGTGCGTGCTGCTGCTTCCATCTGACAAGGAGCACAACCTTCTGACAGCAGCTTTCAACTTGCCTAAGAAAGAGCTTGGCCATTTAGATGTGCTGCAAACCCGTGTGTGTGTAAGGTGCAGGTGCAAGCTCCTGACAAAGTTGTTCTCCAGGTTCAGTTTCTATCTGCCAGACGCATTGGAAATGTTTTCCTCTGGCATTCGCACCAAGAGTCGTAGATTGCTTAACTGAGGAGCTCTGAGAATGGAACGGCAAGAGGTGTTCCGCTTTCGTCATAAACAGTGCTCCAGAGCGCTTGGCAACGGGCACAACGAAACGTGTGTGCGGGATAGTGACCATTCACGCCTAGTGCTCGCAATGCAGGAGCACTGCCAAAAGGCCAAGGGAGGCGCTTAGAATCCGGCTTGTGCGCAAAGCTTTCAGACTGCCAGAGGATCGCATCTGTGGTAAGCCCGCTTGCTCATTTGACGTTAGCTGTCGCCTGCAAGAACTTCACCCGCATCTGGTTTATGCTGCTACCTGTTGTTAGGCGACAACAAGGGCACATGTAGCAAATGCTTTTTCCTGTTTCATTTTGCTATGCCACGCTCTTCTGTGGCTCTTTAGTGCTTGCCAAACTGCTATGTGCGTGCTGCTGCTTCCATCTGACAAGGAGCACAACCTTCTGACAGCAGCTTTCAACTTGCCTAAGAAAGAGCTTGGCCATTTAGATGTGCTGCAAACCCATGTGTGTGTAAGGTGCAGGTGCCAGCTCCTGACAAAGTTGTTCTCCAGGTTCAGTTTCTCCCTGCCAGACACATTGGAAATGTTTTCCTCTGGCATTCGCACCAACAGTCACAGATTGCTTAACTGAAGAGCTCTGAGAATGGAACGGCAAGAGGTGTTCCGCTTTCGTCATAAACAGTGCTCCAGAGCGCTTGGCAACGGGCACAACGAAACGTGTGTGTGGGATAGTGACCATTCACGCCTAGTGCTCGCAATGCACGAACACTGCCAAAAGGCCAAGGGAGGCGCTTAGAATCCGGCTTGTGCGCAAAGCTTTCAGACTGCCAGAGGACCGCAGCTGTGGTAAGCCCGCTTGCTCATTTGACGTTAGCTGTCGCCTGCAAGAACTTCACCCGCATCTGGTTTATGCTGCTACCTGTTGTTAGGCGACAACAAGGGCATATGTAGCAAATGCTTTTTCCTGTTTCATTTTGCTATGCCACGCTCTTCTGTGGCTCTTTAGTGCTTGCCAAACTGCTATGTGCGTGCTGCTGCTTCCATCTGAAAAGGAGCACAACCTTCTGACAGCAGCTTTCAACTTGCCTAAGAAAGAGCTTGGCCATTTAGATGTGCTGCAAATCTGTGTGTGTGTAAGGTGCAGGTGCAAGCTCCTGACAAAGGTTTTCTCCAGGTTCAGTTTCTCCCTGCCAGACACATTGGAAATGTTTTCCTCTGGCATTCGCACCAACAGTTACAGATTGCTTAACTGAAGAGCTCTGAGAATAGAACGGCAAGAGGTGTTCCGCTTTCGTCATAAACAGTACTCCAGAGCGCTTGGCAACGGGCACAACGAAACGTGTGTGTGGGATAGTGACCATTCACGCCTAGTGCTCGCAATGCACGAACACTGCCAAAAGGCCAAGGGAGGCGCTTAGAATCCGGCTTGTGCGCAAAGCTTTCAGACTGCCAGAGGACCGCATCTGTGGTAAGCCCGCTTGCTCATTTGACGTTAGCTGTCGCCTGCAAGAACTTCACCCGCATCTGGTTTATGCTGCTACCTGTTGTTCGGCGACAACAAGGGCACATGTAGCAAATGCTTTTTCCTGTTTCATTTTGCTAGGCCACACTCTTCTGTGGCTCTTTAGTGCTTGCCAAACTCCTATGTGCGTGCTGCTGCTTCCATCTGACAAGGAGCACAACCTTCTGACAGCAGCTTTCAACTTGCCTAAGAAAGAGCTTGGCCATTTAGATGTGCTGCAAATCTGTGTGTGTGTAAGGTGCAGGTGCAAGCTCCTGACAAAGGTTTTCTCCAGGTTCAGTTTCTCCCTGCCAGACACATTGGAAATGTTTTCCTCTGGCATTCGCACCAACAGTTACAGATTGCTTAACTGAAGAGCTCTGAGAATAGAACGGCAAGAGGTGTTCCGCTTTCGTCATAAACAGTGCTCCAGAGCGCTTGGCAACGGGCACAACGAAACGTGTGTGTGGGATAGTGACCATTCACGCCTAGTGCTCGCAATGCATGAGCACTGCCAAAAAGCCAAGGGAGGCACTTGGAATCCGGCTTGAGTGCAAAGCTTTCAGACTGCCAGAGGACCGAAACTGTGGTAATCCCGCTTGCTCATTTGACGTTAGCTGTCGCCTGCAAGAACTTCACCCGCATCTGGTTTATGCTGCTACCTGTTGTTAGGCGACAACAAGGGCACATGTAGCAAATGCTTTTTCCTGTTTCATTTTGCTAGGCCACACACTTCTGTGGCTCTTTAGTGCTTGCCAAACTGCTATGTGCGTGCTGCTGCTTCCATCTGACAAGGAGCACAACCTTCTGACAGCAGCTTTCAACTTGCCTAAGAAAGAGCTTGGCCATTTAGATGTGCTGCAAACCCGTGTGTGTGTAAGGTGCAGGTGCAAGCTCCTGACAAAGTTGTTCTCCAGGTTCAGTTTCTATCTGCCAGACGCATTGGAAATGTTTTCCTCTGGCATTCGCACTAAGAGTCGTAGATTGCTTAACTGAGGAGCTCTGAGAATGGAACGGCAAGAGGTGTTCCGCTTTCGTCATAAACAGTGCTCCAGAGCGCTTGGCAACGGGCACAACGAAACGTGTGTGCGGGATAGTGACCATTCACGCCTAGTGCTCGCAATGCAGGAGCACTGCCAAAAGGCCAAGGGAGGCGCTTACAATCCGGCTTGTGCGCAAAGCTTTCAGACTGACAGAGGATCGCATCTGTGGTAAGCTCGCTTGCTCATTTGACGTTAGCTGTCGCCTGCAAGAACTTCACCCGCATCTGTTTTATGCTGCTACCTGTTGTTAGGCGACAACAAGGGCACATGTAGCAAATGCTTTTTCCTGTTTCATTTTGCTAGGCCACACACTTCTGTGGCTCTTTAGTGCTTGCCAAACTGCTATGTGCGTGCTTCTGCTTCCATCTGACAAGGAGCACAACCTTCTGACAGCAGCTTTCAACTTGCCTAAGAAAGAGCTTGGCCATTTAGATGTGCTGCAAACCCGTGTGTGTGTAAGGTGCAGGTGCAAGCTCCTGACAAAGGTTTTCTCCAGGTTCAGTTTCTCCCTGCCAGACACATTGGAAATGTTTTCCTCTGGCATTCGCACCAACAGTCACAGATTGCTTAACTGAAGAGCTCTGAGAATGGAACGGCAAGAGGTGTTCCGCTTTCGTCATAAACAGTGCTCCAGAGCGCTTGGCAACGGGCACAACGAAACGTGTGTGTGGGATAGTGACCATTCACGCCTAGTGCTCGCAATGCATGAGCACTGCCAAAAGGCCAAGGGAGGCACTTGAAATCCGGCTTGTGCGCAAAGCTTTCAGACTGCCAGAGGACCGCAGCTGTGGTAAGCCCGCTTGCTCATTTGACGTTAGCTGTCGCCTGCAAGAACGTCACCTGCATCTGGTTTATGCTGCTACCTGTTGTTAGGCGACAACAAGGGCACATGTAGCAAATGCTGTTTCCTGTTTCATTTTGCTAGGCCACACACTTCTGTGGCTCTTTAGTGCTTGCCAAACTGCTATGTGCGTGCTGCTGCTTCCATCTGACAAGGAGCACAACCTTCTGACAGCAGCTTTCAACTTGCCTAAGAAAGAGCTTGGCCATTTAGATGTGCTGCAAACTCGTGTGTGTGTAAGGTGCAGGTGCAAGCTCCTGACAAAGTTGTTCTCCAGGTTCAGTTTCTATCTGCCAGACGCATTGGAAATGTTTTCCTCTGGCATTCGCAGCAAGAGTCGTAGATTGCTTAACTGAGGAGCTCTGAGAATGGAACGGCAAGAGGTGTTCCGCTTTCGTCATAAACAGTGCTCCAGAGCGCTTGGCAACGGGCACAACGAAACGTGTGTGCGGGATAGTGACCATTCACGCCTAGTGCTCGCAATGCACGAACACTGCCAAAAGGCCAAGGGAGGCGCTTAGCATGCGGCTTGTGCGCAAAGCTTTCAGACTGCCAGAGGACCGCATCTGTGGTAAGCCCGCTTGCTCATTTGACGTTAGCTGTCGCCTGCAAGAACTTCACCTGCATCTGGTTTATGCTGCTACCTGTTGTTCGGCGACAACAAGGGCACATGTAGCAAATGCTTTTTCCTGTTTCATTTTGCTAGGCCATACTCTTCTGTGGCTCTTTAGTGCTTGCCAAACTGCTATGTGCGTGCTGCTGCTTCCATCTGACAAGGAGCACAACCTTCTGACAGCAGCTTTCAACTTGCCTAAGAAAGAGCTTGGCCATTTAGATGTGCTGCAAATCTGTGTGAGTGTAAGGTGCAGGTGCAAGCTCCTGACAAAGTTGTTCTCCAGGTTCAGTTTCTCCCTGCCAGACACATTGGAAATGTTTTCCTCTGGCATTCGCACCAACAGTCACAGATTGCTTAACTGAAGAGCTCTGAGAATGGAACGGCAAGAGGTGTTCCGCTTTCGTCATAAACAGTGCTCCAGAGCGCTTGGCAACGGGCACAACGAAACGTGTGTGTGGGATAGTGACCATTCACGCCTAGTGCTCGCAATGCACGAACACTGCCAAAAGGCCAAGGGAGGCGCTTAGAATCCGGCTTGTGCGCAAAGCTTTCAGACTGCCAGAGGACCGCAGCTGTGGTAAGCCCGCTTGCTCATTTGACGTTAGCTGTCGCCTGCAAGAACTTCACCCGCATCTGGTTTATGCTGCTACCTGTTGTTCGGCGACAACAAGGGCACATGTAGCAAATGCTTTTTCCTGTTTCATTTTGCTAGACCACGCTCTTCTGTGGCTCTTTAGTGCTTGCCAAACTGCTATGTGCGTGCTGCTGCTTCCATCTGACAAGGAGCACAACCTTCTGACAGCAGCTTTCAACTTGCCTAAGAAAGAGCTTGGCCATTTAGATGTGCTGCAAATCTGTGTGAGTGTAAGGTGCAGGTGCAAGCTCCTGACAAAGTTGTTCTCTAGGTTCAGTTTCTCCCTGCCAGACACATTGGAAATGTTTTCCTCTGGCATTCGCACCAACAGTTACAGATTGCTTAACTGAAGAGCTCTGAGAATAGAACGGCAAGAGGTGTTCCGCTTTCGTCATAAACAGTACTCCAGAGCGCTTGGCAACGGGCACAACGAAACGTGTGTGTGGGATAGTGACCATTCACGCCTAGTGCTCGCAATGCACGAACACTGCCAAAAGGCCAAGGGAGGCGCTTAGAATCCGGCTTGTGCGCAAAGCTTTCAGACTGCCAGAGGACCGCATCTGTGGTAAGCCCGCTTGCTCATTTGACGTTAGCTGTCGCCTGCAAGAACTTCACCCGCATCTGGTTTATGCTGCTACCTGTTGTTCGGCGACAACAAGGGCACATGTAGCAAATGCTTTTTCCTGTTTCATTTTGCTAGGCCACACTCTTCTGTGGCTCTTTAGTGCTTGCCAAACTCCTATGTGCGTGCTGCTGCTTCCATCTGACAAGGAGCACAACCTTCTGACAGCAGCTTTCAACTTGCCTAAGAAAGAGCTTGGCCATTTAGATGTGCTGCAAATCTGTGTGTGTGTAAGGTGCAGGTGCAAGCTCCTGACAAAGGTTTTCTCCAGGTTCAGTTTCTCCCTGCCAGACACATTGGAAATGTTTTCCTCTGGCATTCGCACCAACAGTTACAGATTGCTTAACTGAAGAGCTCTGAGAATAGAACGGCAAGAGGTGTTCCGCTTTCGTCATAAACAGTGCTCCAGAGCGCTTGGCAACGGGCACAACGAAACGTGTGTGTGGGATAGTGACCATTCACGCCTAGTGCTCGCAATGCATGAGCACTGCCAAAAAGCCAAGGGAGGCACTTGGAATCCGGCTTGAGTGCAAAGCTTTCAGACTGCCAGAGGACCGCATCTGTGGTAATCCCGCTTGCTCATTTGACGTTAGCTGTCGCCTGCAAGAACTTCACCCGCATCTGGTTTATGCTGCTACCTGTTGTTAGGCGACAACAAGGGCACATGTAGCAAATGCTTTTTCCTGTTTCATTTTGCTAGGCCACACACTTCTGTGGCTCTTTAGTGCTTGCCAAACTGCTATGTGCGTGCTGCTGCTTCCATCTGACAAGGAGCACAACCTTCTGACAGCAGCTTTCAACTTGCCTAAGAAAGAGCTTGGCCATTTAGATGTGCTGCAAACCCGTGTGTGTGTAAGGTGCAGGTGCAAGCTCCTGACAAAGTTGTTCTCCAGGTTCAGTTTCTATCTGCCAGACGCATTGGAAATGTTTTCCTCTGGCATTCGCAGCAAGAGTCGTAGATTGCTTAACTGAGGAGCTCTGAGAATGGAACGGCAAGAGGTGTTCCGCTTTCGTCATAAACAGTGCTCCAGAGCGCTTGGCAACGGGCACAACGAAACGTGTGTGTGGGATAGTGACCATTCACGCCTAGTGCCCGCAATGCATGAGCACTGCCAAAAGGCCAAGGGAGGCACTTGGAATCCGGCTTGAGTGCAAAGCTTTCAGACTGCCAGAGGACCACATCTGTGGTAATCCCGCTTGCTCATTTGACGTTAGCTGTCGCCTGCAGAACTTCACCCGCATCTGGTTTATGCTGCTACCTGTTGTTAGGCGACAACAAGGGCACATGTAGCAAATGCTTTTTCCTGTTTCATTTTGCTAGGCCACACACTTCTGTGGCTCTTTAGTGCTTGCCAAACTGCTATGTGCGTGCTGCTGCTTCCATCTGACAAGGAGCACAACCTTCTGACAGCAGCTTTCAACTTGCCTAAGAAAGAGCTTGGCCATTTAGATGTGCTGCAAACCCGTGTGTGTGTAAGGTGCAGGTGCAAGCTCCTGACAAAGTTGTTCTCCAGGTTCAGTTTCTATCTGCCAGACGCATTGGAAATGTTTTCCTCTGGCATTCGCACCAAGAGTCGTAGATTGCTAACTGAGGAGCTCTGAGAATGGAACGGCAGAGGTGTTCCGCTTCGTCATAAACAGTGCTCCAGAGCGCTTGGCACGGGCACAACGAAACGTGTGTGCGGGATAGTGACCATTCACGCCTAGTGCTCGCAATGCAGGAGCACTGCCAAAAGGCCAAGGAGGCGCTTAGAATCCGGCTTGTGCGCAAAGCTTTCAGACTGCCAGAGGATCGCATCTGTGGTAAGCCCGCTTGCTCATTTGACGTAGCTGTCGCCTGCAAGAACTTCACCCGCATCTGGTTTATGCTGCTACCTGTTGTTAGGCGACAAACAGGGCACATGTAGCAAATGCTTTTTCCCTGTTTCATTTGCTATGCCCACGCTCTTCTGTGGCTCTTTAGTGCTTGCCAAACTGCTATGTGCGTGCTGCTGCTTCCATCTGACAAGGGAGCACAACCTTCTGACAGCAGCTTTCAACTTGCCTAAGAAAGAGCTTGGCCATTTAGATGTGCTGCAAACCCATGTGTGTGTAAGGTGCAGGTGCCAGCTCCTGACAAAGTTGTTCTCCAGGTTCAGTTTCTCCCTGCTCAGACCACATTGGAAATGTTTTCCTCTGGCATTCGCACCAACAGTCACAGATTGCTTAACTGAAGAGCTCTGAGAATGGAACGGCAAGAGGTGTTCCGCTTTCGTCATAAACAGTGCTCCAGAGCGCTTGGCAACGGGCACAACGAAACGTGTGTGTGGGATAGTGACCCATTCACGCCTAGTGCTCGCAATGCACGAACACTGCAAAAGGCCAAGGGAGGCGCTTAGAATCCGGCTTGTGCGCAAAGCTTTCAGACTGCCAGAGGACGCAGCTGTGGTAAGCCCGCTTGCTCATTTGACGTTAGCTGTCGCCTGCAAGAACTTCACCCGCATCTGGTTTATGCTGCTACCTGTTGTTAGGCGACAACAAGGGCACATGTAGCAAATGCTTTTTCCTGTTTCATTTTGCTATGCCACGCTCTTCTGTGGCTCTTTAGTGCTTGCCAAACTGCTATGTGCGTGCTGCTGCTTCCATCTGAAAAGGAGCACAACCTTCTGACAGCAGCTTTCAACTTGCCTAAGAAAGAGCTTGGCCATTTAGATGTGCTGAAATCTGTGTGTGTGTAAGGTGCAGGTGCAAGCTCCTGACAAAGGTTTTCTCCAGGTTCAGTTTCTCCCTGCCAGACACATTGGAAATGTTTTCCTCTGGCATTCGCACCAACAGTTACAGATTGCTTAACTGAAGAGCTCTGAGAATAGAACGGCAAGAGGTGTTCCGCTTTCGTCATAAACAGTACTCCAGAGCGCTTGGCAACGGGCACAACGAAACGTGTGTGCGGGATAGTGACCATTCACGCCTAGTGCTCGCAATGCACGAACACTGCCAAAAGGCCAAGGGAGGCGCTTAGAATCCGGCTTGTGCGCAAAGCTTTCAGACTGCCAGAGGACCGCATCTGTGGTAAGCCCGCTTGCTCATTTGACGTTAGCTGTCGCCTGCAAGAACTTCACCCGCATCTGGTTTATGCTGCTACCTGTTGTTCGGCGACAACAAGGGCACATGTAGCAAATGCTTTTTCCTGTTTCATTTTGCTAGGCCACACTCTTCTGTGGCTCTTTAGTGCTTGCCAAACTCCTATGTGCGTGCTGCTGCTTCCATCTGACAAGGAGCACAACCTTCTGACAGCAGCTTTCAACTTGCCTAAGAAAGAGCTTGGCCATTTAGATGTGCTGCAAATCTGTGTGTGTGTAAGGTGCAGGTGCAAGCTCCTGACAAAGGTTTTCTCCAGGTTCAGTTTCTCCCTGCCAGACACATTGGAAATGTTTTCCTCTGGCATTCGCACCAACAGTTACAGATTGCTTAACTGAAGAGCTCTGAGAATAGAACGGCAAGAGGTGTTCCGCTTTCGTCATAAACAGTGCTCCAGAGCGCTTGGCAACGGGCACAACGAAACGTGTGTGTGGGATAGTGACCATTCACGCCTAGTGCTCGCAATGCATGAGCACTGCCAAAAAGCCAAGGGAGGCACTTGGAATCCGGCTTGAGTGCAAAGCTTTCAGACTGCCAGAGGACCGAAACTGTGGTAATCCCGCTTGCTCATTTGACGTTAGCTGTCGCCTGCAAGAACTTCACCCGCATCTGGTTTATGCTGCTACCTGTTGTTAGGCGACAACAAGGGCACATGTAGCAAATGCTTTTTCCTGTTTCATTTTGCTAGGCCACACACTTCTGTGGCTCTTTAGTGCTTGCCAAACTGCTATGTGCGTGCTGCTGCTTCCATCTGACAAGGAGCACAACCTTCTGACAGCAGCTTTCAACTTGCCTAAGAAAGAGCTTGGCCATTTAGATGTGCTGCAAACCCGTGTGTGTGTAAGGTGCAGGTGCAAGCTCCTGACAAAGTTGTTCTCCAGGTTCAGTTTCTATCTGCCAGACGCATTGGAAATGTTTTCCTCTGGCATTCGCACTAAGAGTCGTAGATTGCTTAACTGAGGAGCTCTGAGAATGGAACGGCAAGAGGTGTTCCGCTTTCGTCATAAACAGTGCTCCAGAGCGCTTGGCAACGGGCACAACGAAACGTGTGTGCGGGATAGTGACCATTCACGCCTAGTGCTCGCAATGCAGGAGCACTGCCAAAAGGCCAAGGGAGGCGCTTACAATCCGGCTTGTGCGCAAAGCTTTCAGACTGACAGAGGATCGCATCTGTGGTAAGCTCGCTTGCTCATTTGACGTTAGCTGTCGCCTGCAAGAACTTCACCCGCATCTGTTTTATGCTGCTACCTGTTGTTAGGCGACAACAAGGGCACATGTAGCAAATGCTTTTTCCTGTTTCATTTTGCTAGGCCACACACTTCTGTGGCTCTTTAGTGCTTGCCAAACTGCTATGTGCGTGCTTCTGCTTCCATCTGACAAGGAGCACAACCTTCTGACAGCAGCTTTCAACTTGCCTAAGAAAGAGCTTGGCCATTTAGATGTGCTGCAAACCCGTGTGTGTGTAAGGTGCAGGTGCAAGCTCCTGACAAAGGTTTTCTCCAGGTTCAGTTTCTCCCTGCCAGACACATTGGAAATGTTTTCCTCTGGCATTCGCACCAACAGTCACAGATTGCTTAACTGAAGAGCTCTGAGAATGGAACGGCAAGAGGTGTTCCGCTTTCGTCATAAACAGTGCTCCAGAGCGCTTGGCAACGGGCACAACGAAACGTGTGTGTGGGATAGTGACCATTCACGCCTAGTGCTCGCAATGCATGAGCACTGCCAAAAGGCCAAGGGAGGCACTTGAAATCCGGCTTGTGCGCAAAGCTTTCAGACTGCCAGAGGACCGCAGCTGTGGTAAGCCCGCTTGCTCATTTGACGTTAGCTGTCGCCTGCAAGAACGTCACCTGCATCTGGTTTATGCTGCTACCTGTTGTTAGGCGACAACAAGGGCACATGTAGCAAATGCTGTTTCCTGTTTCATTTTGCTAGGCCACACACTTCTGTGGCTCTTTAGTGCTTGCCAAACTGCTATGTGCGTGCTGCTGCTTCCATCTGACAAGGAGCACAACCTTCTGACAGCAGCTTTCAACTTGCCTAAGAAAGAGCTTGGCCATTTAGATGTGCTGCAAACTCGTGTGTGTGTAAGGTGCAGGTGCAAGCTCCTGACAAAGTTGTTCTCCAGGTTCAGTTTCTATCTGCCAGACGCATTGGAAATGTTTTCCTCTGGCATTCGCAGCAAGAGTCGTAGATTGCTTAACTGAGGAGCTCTGAGAATGGAACGGCAAGAGGTGTTCCGCTTTCGTCATAAACAGTGCTCCAGAGCGCTTGGCAACGGGCACAACGAAACGTGTGTGCGGGATAGTGACCATTCACGCCTAGTGCTCGCAATGCACGAACACTGCCAAAAGGCCAAGGGAGGCGCTTAGCATGCGGCTTGTGCGCAAAGCTTTCAGACTGCCAGAGGACCGCATCTGTGGTAAGCCCGCTTGCTCATTTGACGTTAGCTGTCGCCTGCAAGAACTTCACCTGCATCTGGTTTATGCTGCTACCTGTTGTTCGGCGACAACAAGGGCACATGTAGCAAATGCTTTTTCCTGTTTCATTTTGCTAGGCCATACTCTTCTGTGGCTCTTTAGTGCTTGCCAAACTGCTATGTGCGTGCTGCTGCTTCCATCTGACAAGGAGCACAACCTTCTGACAGCAGCTTTCAACTTGCCTAAGAAAGAGCTTGGCCATTTAGATGTGCTGCAAATCTGTGTGAGTGTAAGGTGCAGGTGCAAGCTCCTGACAAAGTTGTTCTCCAGGTTCAGTTTCTCCCTGCCAGACACATTGGAAATGTTTTCCTCTGGCATTCGCACCAACAGTCACAGATTGCTTAACTGAAGAGCTCTGAGAATGGAACGGCAAGAGGTGTTCCGCTTTCGTCATAAACAGTGCTCCAGAGCGCTTGGCAACGGGCACAACGAAACGTGTGTGTGGGATAGTGACCATTCACGCCTAGTGCTCGCAATGCACGAACACTGCCAAAAGGCCAAGGGAGGCGCTTAGAATCCGGCTTGTGCGCAAAGCTTTCAGACTGCCAGAGGACCGCAGCTGTGGTAAGCCCGCTTGCTCATTTGACGTTAGCTGTCGCCTGCAAGAACTTCACCCGCATCTGGTTTATGCTGCTACCTGTTGTTAGGCGACAACAAGGGCACATGTAGCAAATGCTTTTTCCTGTTTCATTTTGCTAGACCACGCTCTTCTGTGGCTCTTTAGTGCTTGCCAAACTGCTATGTGCGTGCTGCTGCTTCCATCTGACAAGGAGCACAACCTTCTGACAGCAGCTTTCAACTTGCCTAAGAAAGAGCTTGGCCATTTAGATGTGCTGCAAATCTGTGTGAGTGTAAGGTGCAGGTGCAAGCTCCTGACAAAGTTGTTCTCTAGGTTCAGTTTCTCCCTGCCAGACACATTGGAAATGTTTTCCTCTGGCATTCGCACCAACAGTTACAGATTGCTTAACTGAAGAGCTCTGAGAATAGAACGGCAAGAGGTGTTCCGCTTTCGTCATAAACAGTACTCCAGAGCGCTTGGCAACGGGCACAACGAAACGTGTGTGTGGGATAGTGACCATTCACGCCTAGTGCTCGCAATGCACGAACACTGCCAAAAGGCCAAGGGAGGCGCTTAGAATCCGGCTTGTGCGCAAAGCTTTCAGACTGCCAGAGGACCGCATCTGTGGTAAGCCCGCTTGCTCATTTGACGTTAGCTGTCGCCTGCAAGAACTTCACCCGCATCTGGTTTATGCTGCTACCTGTTGTTCGGCGACAACAAGGGCACATGTAGCAAATGCTTTTTCCTGTTTCATTTTGCTAGGCCACACTCTTCTGTGGCTCTTTAGTGCTTGCCAAACTCCTATGTGCGTGCTGCTGCTTCCATCTGACAAGGAGCACAACCTTCTGACAGCAGCTTTCAACTTGCCTAAGAAAGAGCTTGGCCATTTAGATGTGCTGCAAATCTGTGTGTGTGTAAGGTGCAGGTGCAAGCTCCTGACAAAGGTTTTCTCCAGGTTCAGTTTCTCCCTGCCAGACACATTGGAAATGTTTTCCTCTGGCATTCGCACCAACAGTTACAGATTGCTTAACTGAAGAGCTCTGAGAATAGAACGGCAAGAGGTGTTCCGCTTTCGTCATAAACAGTGCTCCAGAGCGCTTGGCAACGGGCACAACGAAACGTGTGTGCGGGATAGTGACCATTCACGCCTAGTGCTCGCAATGCACGAGCACTGCCAAAAGGCCAAGGGAGGCGCTTACAATCCGGCTTGTGCGCAAAGCTTTCAGACTGACAGAGGATCGCATCTGTGGTAAGCTCGCTTGCTCATTTGACGTTAGCTGTCGCCTGCAAGAACTTCACCCGCATCTGGTTTATGCTGCTACCTGTTGTTAGGCGACAACAAGGGCACATGTAGCAAATGCTTTTTCCTGTTTCATTTTGCTATGCCACGCTCTTCTGTGGCTCTTTAGTGCTTGCCAAACTGCTATGTGCGTGCTGCTGCTTCCATCTGAAAAGGAGCACAACCTTCTGACAGCAGCTTTCAACTTGCCTAAGAAAGAGCTTGGCCATTTAGATGTGCTGCAAACCCGTGTGTGTGTAAGGTGCAGGTGTCAGCTCCTGACAAAGTTGTTCTCCAGGTTCAGTTTCTATCTGCCAGACGCATTGGAAATGTTTTCCTCTGGCATTCGCAGCAAGAGTCGTAGATTGCTTAACTGAGGAGCTCTGAGAATGGAACGGCAAGAGGTGTTCCGCTTTCGTCATAAACAGTGCTCCAGAGCGCTTGGCAACGGGCACAACGAAACGTGTGTGTGGGATAGTGACCATTCACGCCTAGTGCCCGCAATGCATGAGCACTGCCAAAAGGCCAAGGGAGGCACTTGAAATCCGGCTTGTGCGCAAAGCTTTCAGACTGCCAGAGGACCGCAGCTGTGGTAAGCCCGCTTGCTCATTTGACGTTAGCTGTCGCCTGCAAGAACGTCACCTGCATCTGGTTTATGCTGCTACCTGTTGTTAGGCGACAACAAGGGCACATGTAGCAAATGCTGTTTCCTGTTTCATTTTGCTAGGCCACACACTTCTGTGGCTCTTTAGTGCTTGCCAAACTGCTATGTGCGTGCTGCTGCTTCCATCTGACAAGGAGCACAACCTTCTGACAGCAGCTTTCAACTTGCCTAAGAAAGAGCTTGGCCATTTAGATGTGCTGCAAACTCGTGTGTGTGTAAGGTGCAGGTGCAAGCTCCTGACAAAGTTGTTCTCCAGGTTCAGTTTCTATCTGCCAGACGCATTGGAAATGTTTTCCTCTGGCATTCGCAGCAAGAGTCGTAGATTGCTTAACTGAGGAGCTCTGAGAATGGAACGGCAAGAGGTGTTCCGCTTTCGTCATAAACAGTGCTCCAGAGCGCTTGGCAACGGGCACAACGAAACGTGTGTGCGGGATAGTGACCATTCACGCCTAGTGCTCGCAATGCACGAACACTGCCAAAAGGCCAAGGGAGGCGCTTAGAATCCGGCTTGTGCGCAAAGCTTTCAGACTGCCAGAGGACCGCAGCTGTGGTAAGCCCGCTTGCTCATTTGACGTTAGCTGTCGCCTGCAAGAACTTCACCCGCATCTGGTTTATGCTGCTACCTGTTGTTCGGCGACAACAAGGGCACATGTAGCAAATGCTTTTTCCTGTTTCATTTTGCTAGACCACGCTCTTCTGTGGCTCTTTAGTGCTTGCCAAACTGCTATGTGCGTGCTGCTGCTTCCATCTGACAAGGAGCACAACCTTCTGACAGCAGCTTTCAACTTGCCTAAGAAAGAGCTTGGCCATTTAGATGTGCTGCAAATCTGTGTGAGTGTAAGGTGCAGGTGCAAGCTCCTGACAAAGTTGTTCTCTAGGTTCAGTTTCTCCCTGCCAGACACATTGGAAATGTTTTCCTCTGGCATTCGCACCAACAGTTACAGATTGCTTAACTGAAGAGCTCTGAGAATAGAACGGCAAGAGGTGTTCCGCTTTCGTCATAAACAGTACTCCAGAGCGCTTGGCAACGGGCACAACGAAACGTGTGTGTGGGATAGTGACCATTCACGCCTAGTGCTCGCAATGCACGAACACTGCCAAAAGGCCAAGGGAGGCGCTTAGAATCCGGCTTGTGCGCAAAGCTTTCAGACTGCCAGAGGACCGCATCTGTGGTAAGCCCGCTTGCTCATTTGACGTTAGCTGTCGCCTGCAAGAACTTCACCCGCATCTGGTTTATGCTGCTACCTGTTGTTCGGCGACAACAAGGGCACATGTAGCAAATGCTTTTTCCTGTTTCATTTTGCTAGGCCACACTCTTCTGTGGCTCTTTAGTGCTTGCCAAACTCCTATGTGCGTGCTGCTGCTTCCATCTGACAAGGAGCACAACCTTCTGACAGCAGCTTTCAACTTGCCTAAGAAAGAGCTTGGCCATTTAGATGTGCTGCAAATCTGTGTGTGTGTAAGGTGCAGGTGCAAGCTCCTGACAAAGGTTTTCTCCAGGTTCAGTTTCTCCCTGCCAGACACATTGGAAATGTTTTCCTCTGGCATTCGCACCAACAGTTACAGATTGCTTAACTGAAGAGCTCTGAGAATAGAACGGCAAGAGGTGTTCCGCTTTCGTCATAAACAGTGCTCCAGAGCGCTTGGCAACGGGCACAACGAAACGTGTGTGTGGGATAGTGACCATTCACGCCTAGTGCTCGCAATGCATGAGCACTGCCAAAAAGCCAAGGGAGGCACTTGGAATCCGGCTTGAGTGCAAAGCTTTCAGACTGCCAGAGGACCGCATCTGTGGTAATCCCGCTTGCTCATTTGACGTTAGCTGTCGCCTGCAAGAACTTCACCCGCATCTGGTTTATGCTGCTACCTGTTGTTAGGCGACAACAAGGGCACATGTAGCAAATGCTTTTTCCTGTTTCATTTTGCTAGGCCACACACTTCTGTGGCTCTTTAGTGCTTGCCAAACTGCTATGTGCGTGCTGCTGCTTCCATCTGACAAGGAGCACAACCTTCTGACAGCAGCTTTCAACTTGCCTAAGAAAGAGCTTGGCCATTTAGATGTGCTGCAAACCCGTGTGTGTGTAAGGTGCAGGTGCAAGCTCCTGACAAAGTTGTTCTCCAGGTTCAGTTTCTATCTGCCAGACGCATTGGAAATGTTTTCCTCTGGCATTCGCAGCAAGAGTCGTAGATTGCTTAACTGAGGAGCTCTGAGAATGGAACGGCAAGAGGTGTTCCGCTTTCGTCATAAACAGTGCTCCAGAGCGCTTGGCAACGGGCACAACGAAACGTGTGTGCGGGATAGTGACCATTCACGCCTAGTGCTCGCAATGCAGGAGCACTGCCAAAAGGCCAAGGGAGGCGCTTACAATCCGGCTTGTGCGCAAAGCTTTCAGACTGACAGAGGATCGCATCTGTGGTAAGCTCGCTTGCTCATTTGACGTTAGCTGTCGCCTGCAAGAACTTCACCCGCATCTGGTTTATGCTGCTACCTGTTGTTAGGCGACAACAAGGGCACATGTAGCAAATGCTTTTTCCTGTTTCATTTTGCTATGCCACGCTCTTCTGTGGCTCTTTAGTGCTTGCCAAACTGCTATGTGCGTGCTGCTGCTTCCATCTGAAAAGGAGCACAACCTTCTGACAGCAGCTTTCAACTTGCCTAAGAAAGAGCTTGGCCATTTAGATGTGCTGCAAACCCGTGTGTGTGTAAGGTGCAGGTGTCAGCTCCTGACAAAGTTGTTCTCCAGGTTCAGTTTCTATCTGCCAGACGCATTGGAAATGTTTTCCTCTGGCATTCGCAGCAAGAGTCGTAGATTGCTTAACTGAGGAGCTCTGAGAATGGAACGGCAAGAGGTGTTCCGCTTTCGTCATAAACAGTGCTCCAGAGCGCTTGGCAACGGGCACAACGAAACGTGTGTGCGGGATAGTGACCATTCACGCCTAGTGCTATCAATGCATGAGCACTGCCAAAAGGCCAAGGGAGGCGCTTACAATGCGGCTTGTGCGCAAAGCTTTCAGACTGACAGAGGATCGCATCTGTGGTAAGCCCGCTTGCTCATTTGACGTTAGCTGTCGCCTGCAAGAACTTCACCCACATCTGGTTTATGCTGCTACCTGTTGTTAGGCGACAACAAGGGCACATGTAGCAAATGCTTTTTCCTGTTTCATTTTGCTATGCCACGCTCTTCTGTGGCTCTTTAGTGCTTGCCAAACTGCTATGTGCGTGCTGCTGCTTCCATCTGACAAGGAGCACAACCTTCTGACAGCAGCTTTCAACTTGCCTAAGAAAGAGCTTGGCCATTTAGATGTGCTGCAAACCCATGTGTGTGTAAGGTGCAGGTGCAAGCTCCTGACAAAGTTGTTCTCCAGGTTCAGTTTCTATCTGCCAGACGCATTGGAAATGTTTTCCTCTGGCATTCGCAGCAAGAGTCGCAGATTGCTTAACTCAGGAGCTCTGAGAATGGAACGGCAAGAGGTGTTCCGCTTTCGTCATAAACAGTGCTCCAGAGCGCTTGGCAACGGGCACAACGAAACGTGTGTGCGGGATAGTGACCATTCACGCCTAGTGCTCGCAATGCACGAGCACTGCCAAAAGGCCAAGGGAGGCGCTTAGAATCCGGCTTGTGCGCAAAGCTTTCAGACTGCCAGAGGACCGCAGCTGTGGTAAGCCCGCTTGCTCATTTGACGTTAGCTGTCGCCTGCAAGAACTTCACCCGCATCTGTTTTATGCTGCTACCTGTTGTTAGGCGACAACAAGGGCACATGTAGCAAATGCTTTTTCCTGTTTCATTTTGCTAGGCCACACACTTCTGTGGCTCTTTAGTGCTTGCCAAACTGCTATGTGCGTGCTGCTGCTTCCATCTGACAAGGAGCACAACCTTCTGACAGCAGCTTTCAACTTGCCTAAGAAAGAGCTTGGCCATTTAGATGTGCTGCAAACCCATGTGTGTGTAAGGTGCAGGTGCAAGCTCCTGACAAAGTTGTTCTCCAGGTTCAGTTTCTATCTGCCAGACGCATTGGAAATGTTTTCCTCTGGCATTCGCAGCAAGAGTCGCAGATTGCTTAACTCAGGAGCTCTGAGAATGGAACGGCAAGAGGTGTTCCGCTTTCGTCATAAACAGTGCTCCAGAGCGCTTGGCAACGGGCACAACGAAACGTGTGTGCGGGATAGTGACCATTCACGCCTAGTGCTCGCAATGCACGAGCACTGCCAAAAGGCCAAGGGAGGCGCTTAGAATCCGGCTTGTGCGCAAAGCTTTCAGACTGCCAGAGGACCGCAGCTGTGGTAAGCCCGCTTGCTCATTTGACGTTAGCTGTCGCCTGCAAGAACTTCACCCGCATCTGTTTTATGCTGCTACCTGTTGTTAGGCGACAACAAGGGCACATGTAGCAAATGCTTTTTCCTGTTTCATTTTGCTAGGCCACACACTTCTGTGGCTCTTTAGTGCTTGCCAAACTGCTATGTGCGTGCTGCTGCTTCCATCTGACAAGGAGCACAACCTTCTGACAGCAGCTTTCAACTTGCCTAAGAAAGAGCTTGGCCATTTAGATGTGCTGCAAACCCGTGTGTGTGTAAGGTGCAGGTGCAAGCTCCTGACAAAGGTTTTCTCCAGGTTCAGTTTCTCCCTGCCAGACACATTGGAAATGTTTTCCTCTGGCATTCGCACCAACAGTCACAGATTGCTTAACTGAAGAGCTCTGAGAATGGAACGGCAAGAGGTGTTCCGCTTTCGTCATAAACAGTGCTCCAGAGCGCTTGGCAACGGGCACAACGAAACGTGTGTGTGGGATAGTGACCATTCACGCCTAGTGCTCGCAATGCATGAGCACTGCCAAAAGGCCAAGGGAGGCACTTGAAATCCGGCTTGTGCGCAAAGCTTTCAGACTGCCAGAGGACCGCAGCTGTGGTAATCCCGCTTGCTCATTTGACGTTAGCTGTCGCCTGCAAGAACGTCACCTGCATCTGGTTTATGCTGCTACCTGTTGTTAGGCGACAACAAGGGCACATGTAGCAAATGCTGTTTCCTGTTTCATTTTGCTAGGCCACACACTTCTGTGGCTCTTTAGTGCTTGCCAAACTGCTATGTGCGTGCTGCTGCTTCCATCTGACAAGGAGCACAACCTTCTGACAGCAGCTTTCAACTTGCCTAAGAAAGAGCTTGGCCATTTAGATGTGCTGCAAACTCGTGTGTGTGTAAGGTGCAGGTGCAAGCTCCTGACAAAGTTGTTCTCCAGGTTCAGTTTCTCCCTGCCAGACACATTGGAAATGTTTTCCTCTGGCATTCGCACCAACAGTCACAGATTGCTTAACTGAAGAGCTCTGAGAATGGAACGGCAAGAGGTGTTCCGCTTTCGTCATAAACAGTGCTCCAGAGCGCTTGGCAACGGGCACAACGAAACGTGTGTGTGGGATAGTGACCATTCACGCCTAGTGCTCGCAATGCACGAACACTGCCAAAAGGCCAAGGGAGGCGCTTAGAATCCGGCTTGTGCGCAAAGCTTTCAGACTGCCAGAGGACCGCAGCTGTGGTAAGCCCGCTTGCTCATTTGACGTTAGCTGTCGCCTGCAAGAACTTCACCCGCATCTGGTTTATGCTGCTACCTGTTGTTCGGCGACAACAAGGGCACATGTAGCAAATGCTTTTTCCTGTTTCATTTTGCTAGACCACGCTCTTCTGTGGCTCTTTAGTGCTTGCCAAACTGCTATGTGCGTGCTGCTGCTTCCATCTGACAAGGAGCACAACCTTCTGACAGCAGCTTTCAACTTGCCTAAGAAAGAGCTTGGCCATTTAGATGTGCTGCAAATCTGTGTGAGTGTAAGGTGCAGGTGCAAGCTCCTGACAAAGTTGTTCTCCAGGTTCAGTTTCTCCCTGCCAGACACATTGGAAATGTTTTCCTCTGGCATTCGCACCAACAGTTACAGATTGCTTAACTGAAGAGCTCTGAGAATAGAACGGCAAGAGGTGTTCCGCTTTCGTCATAAACAGTACTCCAGAGCGCTTGGCAACGGGCACAACGAAACGTGTGTGCGGGATAGTGACCATTCACGCCTAGTGCTCGCAATGCACGAACACTGCCAAAAGGCCAAGGGAGGCGCTTAGAATCCGGCTTGTGCGCAAAGCTTTCAGACTGCCAGAGGACCGCATCTGTGGTAAGCCCGCTTGCTCATTTGACGTTAGCTGTCGCCTGCAAGAACTTCACCTGCATCTGGTTTATGCTGCTACCTGTTGTTCGGCGACAACAAGGGCACATGTAGCAAATGCTTTTTCCTGTTTCATTTTGCTAGGCCACACTCTTCTGTGGCTCTTTAGTGCTTGCCAAACTGCTATGTGCGTGCTGCTGCTTCCATCTGACAAGGAGCACAACCTTCTGACAGCAGCTTTCAACTTGCCTAAGAAAGAGCTTGGCCATTTAGATGTGCTGCAAATCTGTGTGTGTGTAAGGTGCAGGTGCAAGCTCCTGACAAAGGTTTTCTCCAGGTTCAGTTTCTCCCTGCCAGACACATTGGAAATGTTTTCCTCTGGCATTCGCACCAACAGTTACAGATTGCTTAACTGAAGAGCTCTGAGAATAGAACGGCAAGAGGTGTTCCGCTTTCGTCATAAACAGTGCTCCAGAGCGCTTGGCAACGGGCACAACGAAACGTGTGTGTGGGATAGTGACCATTCACGCCTAGTGCTCGCAATGCATGAGCACTGCCAAAAAGCCAAGGGAGGCACTTGGAATCCGGCTTGAGTGCAAAGCTTTCAGACTGCCAGAGGACCGCATCTGTGGTAATCCCGCTTGCTCATTTGACGTTAGCTGTCGCCTGCAAGAACTTCACCCGCATCTGGTTTATGCTGCTACCTGTTGTTAGGCGACAACAAGGGCACATGTAGCAAATGCTTTTTCCTGTTTCATTTTGCTAGGCCACACACTTCTGTGGCTCTTTAGTGCTTGCCAAACTGCTATGTGCGTGCTGCTGCTTCCATCTGACAAGGAGCACAACCTTCTGACAGCAGCTTTCAACTTGCCTAAGAAAGAGCTTGGCCATTTAGATGTGCTGCAAACCCGTGTGTGTGTAAGGTGCAGGTGCAAGCTCCTGACAAAGTTGTTCTCCAGGTTCAGTTTCTATCTGCCAGACGCATTGGAAATGTTTTCCTCTGGCATTCGCACCAAGAGTCGTAGATTGCTTAACTGAGGAGCTCTGAGAATGGAACGGCAAGAGGTGTTCCGCTTTCGTCATAAACAGTGCTCCAGAGCGCTTGGCAACGGGCACAACGAAACGTGTGTGCGGGATAGTGACCATTCACGCCTAGTGCTCGCAATGCAGGAGCACTGCCAAAAGGCCAAGGGAGGCGCTTACAATCCGGCTTGTGCGCAAAGCTTTCAGACTGACAGAGGATCGCATCTGTGGTAAGCTCGCTTGCTCATTTGACGTTAGCTGTCGCCTGCAAGAACTTCACCCGCATCTGGTTTATGCTGCTACCTGTTGTTAGGCGACAACAAGGGCACATGTAGCAAATGCTTTTTCCTGTTTCATTTTGCTATGCCACGCTCTTCTGTGGCTCTTTAGTGCTTGCCAAACTGCTATGTGCGTGCTGCTGCTTCCATCTGAAAAGGAGCACAACCTTCTGACAGCAGCTTTCAACTTGCCTAAGAAAGAGCTTGGCCATTTAGATGTGCTGCAAACCCGTGTGTGTGTAAGGTGCAGGTGTCAGCTCCTGACAAAGTTGTTCTCCAGGTTCAGTTTCTATCTGCCAGACGCATTGGAAATGTTTTCCTCTGGCATTCGCAGCAAGAGTCGCAGATTGCTTAACTGAGGAGCTCTGAGAATGGAACGGCAAGAGGTGTTCCGCTTTCGTCATAAACAGTGCTCCAGAGCGCTTGGCAACGGGCACAACGAAACGTGTGTGTGGGATAGTGACCATTCACGCCTAGTGCCCGCAATGCATGAGCACTGCCAAAAGGCCAAGGGAGGCACTTGGAATCCGGCTTGAGTGCAAAGCTTTCAGACTGCCAGAGGACCGCATCTGTGGTAATCCCGCTTGCTCATTTGACGTTAGCTGTCGCCTGCAAGAACTTCACCCGCATCTGGTTTATGCTGCTACCTGTTGTTAGGCGACAACAAGGGCACATGTAGCAAATGCTTTTTCCTGTTTCATTTTGCTAGGCCACACACTTCTGTGGCTCTTTAGTGCTTGCCAAACTGCTATGTGCGTGCTGCTGCTTCCATCTGACAAGGAGCACAACCTTCTGACAGCAGCTTTCAACTTGCCTAAGAAAGAGCTTGGCCATTTAGATGTGCTGCAAACCCGTGTGTGTGTAAGGTGCAGGTGCCAGCTCCTGACAAAGTTGTTCTCCAGGTTCAGTTTCTATCTGCCAGACGCATTGGAAATGTTTTCCTCTGGCATTCGCAGCAAGAGTCGTAGATTGCTTAACTGAGGAGCTCTGAGAATGGAACGGCAAGAGGTGTTCCGCTTTCGTCATAAACAGTGCTCCAGAGCGCTTGGCAACGGGCACAACGAAACGTGTGTGCGGGATAGTGACCATTCACGCCTAGTGCTCGCAATGCAGGAGCACTGCCAAAAGGCCAAGGGAGGCGCTTAGAATCCGGCTTGTGCGCAAAGCTTTCAGACTGCCAGAGGATCGCATCTGTGGAAAGCCCGCTTGCTCATTTGACGTTAGCTGTCGCCTGCAAGAACTTCACCCGCATCTGGTTTATGCTGCTACCTGTTGTTAGGCGACAACAAGGGCACATGTAGCAAATGCTTTTTCCTGTTTCATTTTGCTATGCCACGCTCTTCTGTGGCTCTTTAGTGCTTGCCAAACTGCTATGTGCGTGCTGCTGCTTCCATCTGACAAGGAGCACAACCTTCTGACAGCAGCTTTCAACTTGCCTAAGAAAGAGCTTGGCCATTTAGATGTGCTGCAAACTCGTGTGTGTGTAAGGTGCAGGTGCAAGCTCCTGACAAAGTTGTTCTCCAGGTTCAGTTTCTATCTGCCAGACGCATTGGAAATGTTTTCCTCTGGCATTCGCAGCAAGAGTCGTAGATTGCTTAACTGAGGAGCTCTGAGAATGGAACGGCAAGAGGTGTTCCGCTTTCGTCATAAACAGTGCTCCAGAGCGCTTGGCAACGGGCACAACGAAACGTGTGTGTGGGATAGTGACCATTCACGCCTAGTGCTCGCAATGCACGAACACTGCCAAAAGGCCAAGGGAGGCGCTTAGAATCCGGCTTGTGCGCAAAGCTTTCAGACTGCCAGAGGACCGCATCTGTGGTAAGCCCGCTTGCTCATTTGACGTTAGCTGTCGCCTGCAAGAACTTCACCCGCATCTGGTTTATGCTGCTACCTGTTGTTCGGCGACAACAAGGGCACATGTAGCAAATGCTTTTTCCTGTTTCATTTTGCTAGGCCACACTCTTCTGTGGCTCTTTAGTGCTTGCCAAACTGCTATGTGCGTGCTGCTGCTTCCATCTGACAAGGAGCACAACCTTCTGACAGCAGCTTTCAACTTGCCTAAGAAAGAGCTTGGCCATTTAGATGTGCTGCAAATCTGTGTGTGTGTAAGGTGCAGGTGCAAGCTCCTGACAAAGGTTTTCTCCAGGTTCAGTTTCTCCCTGCCAGACACATTGGAAATGTTTTCCTCTGGCATTCGCACCAACAGTTACAGATTGCTTAACTGAAGAGCTCTGAGAATAGAACGGCAAGAGGTGTTCCGCTTTCGTCATAAACAGTACTCCAGAGCGCTTGGCAACGGGCACAACGAAACGTGTGTGTGGGATAGTGACCATTCACGCCTAGTGCTCGCAATGCACGAACACTGCCAAAAGGCCAAGGGAGGCGCTTAGAATCCGGCTTGTGCGCAAAGCTTTCAGACTGCCAGAGGACCGCATCTGTGGTAAGCCCGCTTGCTCATTTGACGTTAGCTGTCGCCTGCAAGAACTTCACCCGCATCTGGTTTATGCTGCTACCTGTTGTTCGGCGACAACAAGGGCACATGTAGCAAATGCTTTTTCCTGTTTCATTTTGCTAGGCCACACTCTTCTGTGGCTCTTTAGTGCTTGCCAAACTCCTATGTGCGTGCTGCTGCTTCCATCTGACAAGGAGCACAACCTTCTGACAGCAGCTTTCAACTTGCCTAAGAAAGAGCTTGGCCATTTAGATGTGCTGCAAATCTGTGTGTGTGTAAGGTGCAGGTGCAAGCTCCTGACAAAGGTTTTCTCCAGGTTCAGTTTCTCCCTGCCAGACACATTGGAAATGTTTTCCTCTGGCATTCGCACCAACAGTTACAGATTGCTTAACTGAAGAGCTCTGAGAATAGAACGGCAAGAGGTGTTCCGCTTTCGTCATAAACAGTGCTCCAGAGCGCTTGGCAACGGGCACAACGAAACGTGTGTGTGGGATAGTGACCATTCACGCCTAGTGCTCGCAATGCATGAGCACTGCCAAAAAGCCAAGGGAGGCACTTGGAATCCGGCTTGAGTGCAAAGCTTTCAGACTGCCAGAGGACCGCATCTGTGGTAATCCCGCTTGCTCATTTGACGTTAGCTGTCGCCTGCAAGAACTTCACCCGCATCTGGTTTATGCTGCTACCTGTTGTTAGGCGACAACAAGGGCACATGTAGCAAATGCTTTTTCCTGTTTCATTTTGCTAGGCCACACACTTCTGTGGCTCTTTAGTGCTTGCCAAACTGCTATGTGCGTGCTGCTGCTTCCATCTGACAAGGAGCACAACCTTCTGACAGCAGCTTTCAACTTGCCTAAGAAAGAGCTTGGCCATTTAGATGTGCTGCAAACCCGTGTGTGTGTAAGGTGCAGGTGCAAGCTCCTGACAAAGTTGTTCTCCAGGTTCAGTTTCTATCTGCCAGACGCATTGGAAATGTTTTCCTCTGGCATTCGCAGCAAGAGTCGTAGATTGCTTAACTGAGGAGCTCTGAGAATGGAACGGCAAGAGGTGTTCCGCTTTCGTCATAAACAGTGCTCCAGAGCGCTTGGCAACGGGCACAACGAAACGTGTGTGCGGGATAGTGACCATTCACGCCTAGTGCTCGCAATGCAGGAGCACTGCCAAAAGGCCAAGGGAGGCGCTTAGAATCCGGCTTGTGCGCAAAGCTTTCAGACTGACAGAGGATCGCATCTGTGGTAAGCCCGCTTGCTCATTTGACGTTAGCTGTCGCCTGCAAGAACTTCACCCGCATCTGGTTTATGCTGCTACCTGTTGTTAGGCGACAACAAGGGCACATGTAGCAAATGCTTTTTCCTGTTTCATTTTGCTATGCCACGCTCTTCTGTGGCTCTTTAGTGCTTGCCAAACTGCTATGTGCGTGCTGCTGCTTCCATCTGACAAGGAGCACAACCTTCTGACAGCAGCTTTCAACTTGCCTAAGAAAGAGCTTGGCCATTTAGATGTGCTGCAAACCCATGTGTGTGTAAGGTGCAGGTGCCAGCTCCTGACAAAGTTGTTCTCCAGGTTCAGTTTCTCCCTGCCAGACACATTGGAAATGTTTTCCTCTGGCATTCGCACCAACAGTCACAGATTGCTTAACTGAAGAGCTCTGAGAATGGAACGGCAAGAGGTGTTCCGCTTTCGTCATAAACAGTGCTCCAGAGCGCTTGGCAACGGGCACAACGAAACGTGTGTGTGGGATAGTGACCATTCACGCCTAGTGCTCGCAATGCACGAACACTGCCAAAAGGCCAAGGGAGGCGCTTACAATCCGGCTTGTGCGCAAAGCTTTCAGACTGCCAGAGGACCGCAGCTGTGGTAAGCCCGCTTGCTCATTTGACGTTAGCTGTCGCCTGCAAGAACTTCACCCACATCTGGTTTATGCTGCTACCTGTTGTTAGGCGACAACAAGGGCACATGTAGCAAATGCTTTTTCCTGTTTCATTTTGCTATGCCACGCTCTTCTGTGGCTCTTTAGTGCTTGCCAAACTGCTATGTGCGTGCTGCTGCTTCCATCTGACAAGGAGCACAACCTTCTGACAGCAGCTTTCAACTTGCCTAAGAAAGAGCTTGGCCATTTAGATGTGCTGCAAACCCGTGTGTGTGTAAGGTGCAGGTGCCAGCTCCTGACAAAGTTGTTCTCCGGGTTAAGTTTCTATCTGCCAGACGCATTGGAAATGTTTTCCTCTGGCATTCGCAGCAAGAGTCGCAGATTGCTTAACTGAGGAGCTCTGAGAATGGAACGGCAAGAGGTGTTCCGCTTTCGTCATAAACAGTGCTCCAGAGCGCTTGGCAACGGGCACAACGAAACGTGTGTGTGGGATAGTGACCATTCACGCCTAGTGCTCGCAATGCATGAGCACTGCCAAAAGGCCAAGGGAGGCACTTGGAATCCGGCTTGAGTGCAAAGCTTTCAGACTGCCAGAGGACCGCATCTGTGGTAATCCCGCTTGCTCATTTGACGTTAGCTGTCGCCTGCAAGAACTTCACCCGCATCTGGTTTATGCTGCTACCTGTTGTTAGGCGACAACAAGGGCACATGTAGCAAATGCTTTTTCCTGTTTCATTTTGCTAGGCCACACACTTCTGTGGCTCTTTAGTGCTTGCCAAACTGCTATGTGCGTGCTGCTGCTTCCATCTGACAAGGAGCACAACCTTCTGACAGCAGCTTTCAACTTGCCTAAGAAAGAGCTTGGCCATTTAGATGTGCTGCAAACCCGTGTGTGTGTAAGGTGCAGGTGCAAGCTCCTGACAAAGTTGTTCTCCAGGTTCAGTTTCTATCTGCCAGACGCATTGGAAATGTTTTCCTCTGGCATTCGCAGCAAGAGTCGTAGATTGCTTAACTGAGGAGCTCTGAGAATGGAACGGCAAGAGGTGTTCCGCTTTCGTCATAAACAGTGCTCCAGAGCGCTTGGCAACGGGCACAACGAAACGTGTGTGCGGGATAGTGACCATTCACGCCTAGTGCTATCAATGCATGAGCACTGCCAAAAGGCCAAGGGAGGCGCTTACAATGCGGCTTGTGCGCAAAGCTTTCAGACTGCCAGAGGATCGCATCTGTGGTAAGCCCGCTTGCTCATTTGACGTTAGCTGTCGCCTGCAAGAACTTCACCCGCATCTGGTTTATGCTGCTACCTGTTGTTAGGCGACAACAAGGGCACATGTAGCAAATGCTTTTTCCTGTTTCATTTTGCTATGCCACGCTCTTCTGTGGCTCTTTAGTGCTTGCCAAACTGCTATGTGCGTGCTGCTGCTTCCATCTGACAAGGAGCACAACCTTCTGACAGCAGCTTTCAACTTGCCTAAGAAAGAGCTTGGCCATTTAGATGTGCTGCAAACCCATGTGTGTGTAAGGTGCAGGTGCCAGCTCCTGACAAAGTTGTTCTCCAGGTTCAGTTTCTATCTGCCAGACGCATTGGAAATGTTTTCCTCTGGCATTCGCAGCAAGAGTCGCAGATTGCTTAACTGAGGAGCTCTGAGAATGGAACGGCAAGAGGTGTTCCGCTTTCGTCATAAACAGTGCTCCAGAGCGCTTGGCAACGGGCACAACGAAACGTGTGTGCGGGATAGTGACCATTCACGCCTAGTGCTCGCAATGCAGGAGCACTGCCAAAAGGCCAAGGGAGGCGCTTAGAATCCGGCTTGTGCGCAAAGCTTTCAGACTGCCAGAGGACCGCATCTGTGGTAAGCCCGCTTGCTCATTTGACGTTAGCTGTCGCCTGCAAGAACTTCACCCGCATCTGGTTTATGCTGCTACCTGTTGTTAGGCGACAACAAGGGCACATGTAGCAAATGCTTTTTCCTGTTTCATTTTGCTATGCCACGCTCTTCTGTGGCTCTTTAGTGCTTGCCAAACTGCTATGTGCGTGCTGCTGCTTCCATCTGAAAAGGAGCACAACCTTCTGACAGCAGCTTTCAACTTGCCTAAGAAAGAGCTTGGCCATTTAGATGTGCTGCAAACCCGTGTGTGTGTAAGGTGCAGGTGCCAGCTCCTGACAAAGTTGTTCTCCGGGTTAAGTTTCTATCTGCCAGACGCATTGGAAATGTTTTCCTCTGGCATTCGCAGCAAGAGTCGCAGATTGCTTAACTGAGGAGCTCTGAGAAAGGAACGGCAAGAGGTGTTCCGCTTTCGTCATAAACAGTGCTCCAGAGCGCTTGGCAACGGGCACAACGAAACGTGTGTGTGGGATAGTGACCATTCACGCCTAGTGCTCGCAATGCATGAGCACTGCCAAAAGGCCAAGGGAGGCACTTGGAATCCGGCTTGAGTGCAAAGCTTTCAGACTGCCAGAGGACCGCATCTGTGGTAATCCCGCTTGCTCATTTGACGTTAGCTGTCGCCTGCAAGAACTTCACCTGCATCTGGTTTATGCTGCTACCTGTTGTTAGGCGACAACAAGGGCACATGTAGCAAATGCTTTTTCCTGTTTCATTTTGCTAGGCCACACACTTCTGTGGCTCTTTAGTGCTTGCCAAACTGCTATGTGCGTGCTGCTGCTTCCATCTGACAAGGAGCACAACCTTCTGACAGCAGCTTTCAACTTGCCTAAGAAAGAGCTTGGCCTTTTAGATGTGCTGCAAACCCGTGTGTGTGTAAGGTGCAGGTGCCAGCTCCTGACAAAGTTGTTCTCCGGGTTAAGTTTCTATCTGCCAGACGCATTGGAAATGTTTTCCTCTGGCATTCGCAGCAAGAGTCGCAGATTGCTTAACTGAGGAGCTCTGAGAATGGAACGGCAAGAGGTGTTCCGCTTTCGTCATAAACAGTGCTCCAGAGCGCTTGGCAACGGGCACAACGAAACGTGTGTGTGGGATAGTGACCATTCACGCCTAGTGCTCGCAATGCATGAGCACTGCCAAAAGGCCAAGGGAGGCACTTGGAATCCGGCTTGAGTGCAAAGCTTTCAGACTGCCAGAGGACCGCATCTGTGGTAATCCCGCTTGCTCATTTGACGTTAGCTGTCGCCTGCAAGAACTTCACCTGCATCTGGTTTATGCTGCTACCTGTTGTTAGGCGACAACAAGGGCACATGTAGCAAATGCTTTTTCCTGTTTCATTTTGCTAGGCCACACACTTCTGTGGCTCTTTAGTGCTTGCCAAACTGCTATGTGCGTGCTGCTGCTTCCATCTGACAAGGAGCACAACCTTCTGACAGCAGCTTTCAACTTGCCTAAGAAAGAGCTTGGCCATTTAGATGTGCTGCAAACCCGTGTGTGTGTAAGGTGCAGGTGCAAGCTCCTGACAAAGTTGTTCTCCAGGTTCAGTTTCTATCTGCCAGACGCATTGGAAATGTTTTCCTCTGGCATTCGCAGCAAGAGTCGTAGATTGCTTAACTGAGGAGCTCTGAGAATGGAACGGCAAGAGGTGTTCCGCTTTCGTCATAAACAGTGCTCCAGAGCGCTTGGCAACGGGCACAACGAAACGTGTGTGCGGGATAGTGACCATTCACGCCTAGTGCTATCAATGCATGAGCACTGCCAAAAGGCCAAGGGAGGCGCTTACAATGCGGCTTGTGCGCAAAGCTTTCAGACTGCCAGAGGATCGCATCTGTGGTAAGCCCGCTTGCTCATTTGACGTTAGCTGTCGCCTGCAAGAACTTCACCCACATCTGGTTTATGCTGCTACCTGTTGTTAGGCGACAACAAGGGCACATGTAGCAAATGCTTTTTCCTGTTTCATTTTGCTATGCCACGCTCTTCTGTGGCTCTTTAGTGCTTGCCAAACTGCTATGTGCGTGCTGCTGCTTCCATCTGACAAGGAGCACAACCTTCTGACAGCAGCTTTCAACTTGCCTAAGAAAGAGCTTGGCCATTTAGATGTGCTGCAAACCCATGTGTGTGTAAGGTGCAGGTGCCAGCTCCTGACAAAGTTGTTCTCCAGGTTCAGTTTCTATCTGCCAGACGCATTGGAAATGTTTTCCTCTGGCATTCGCAGCAAGAGTCGCAGATTGCTTAACTGAGGAGCTCTGAGAATGGAACGGCAAGAGGTGTTCCGCTTTCGTCATAAACAGTGCTCCAGAGCGCTTGGCAACGGGCACAACGAAACGTGTGTGCGGGATAGTGACCATTCACGCCTAGTGCTCGCAATGCAGGAGCACTGCCAAAAGGCCAAGGGAGGCGCTTACAATGCGGCTTGTGCGCAAAGCTTTCAGACTGCCAGAGGATCGCATCTGTGGTAAGCCCGCTTGCTCATTTGACGTTAGCTGTCGCCTGCAAGAACTTCACCCACATCTGGTTTATGCTGCTACCTGTTGTTAGGCGACAACAAGGGCACATGTAGCAAATGCTTTTTCCTGTTTCATTTTGCTATGCCACGCTCTTCTGTGGCTCTTTAGTGCTTGCCAAACTGCTATGTGCGTGCTGCTGCTTCCATCTGACAAGGAGCACAACCTTCTGACAGCAGCTTTCAACTTGCCTAAGAAAGAGCTTGGCCTTTTAGATGTGCTGCAAACCCGTGTGTGTGTAAGGTGCAGGTGCAAGCTCCTGACAAAGTTGTTCTCCAGGTTCAGTTTCTATCTGCCAGACGCATTGGAAATGTTTTCCTCTGGCATTCGCAGCAAGAGTCGTAGATTGCTTAACTGAGGAGCTCTGAGAATGGAACGGCAAGAGGTGTTCCGCTTTCGTCATAAACAGTGCTCCAGAGCGCTTGGCAACGGGCACAACGAAACGTGTGTGCGGGATAGTGACCATTCACGCCTAGTGCTCGCAATGCAGGAGCACTGCCAAAAGGCCAAGGGAGGCGCTTACAATCCGGCTTGTGCGCAAAGCTTTCAGACTGCCAGAGGATCGCATCTGTGGTAAGCCCGCTTGCTCATTTGACGTTAGCTGTCGCCTGCAAGAACTTCACCCGCATCTGGTTTATGCTGCTACCTGTTGTTAGGCGACAACAAGGGCACATGTAGCAAATGCTTTTTCCTGTTTCATTTTGCTATGCCACGCTCTTCTGTGGCTCTTTAGTGCTTGCCAAACTGCTATGTGCGTGCTGCTGCTTCCATCTGACAAGGAGCACAACCTTCTGACAGCAGCTTTCAACTTGCCTAAGAAAGAGCTTGGCCATTTAGATGTGCTGCAAACCCGTGTGTGTGTAAGGTGCAGGTGTCAGCTCCTGACAAAGTTGTTCTCCAGGTTCAGTTTCTATCTGCCAGACGCATTGGAAATGTTTTCCTCTGGCATTCGCAGCAAGAGTCGCAGATTGCTTAACTGAGGAGCTCTGAGAATGGAACGGCAAGAGGTGTTCCGCTTTCGTCATAAACAGTGCTCCAGAGCGCTTGGCAACGGGCACAACGAAACGTGTGTGCGGGATAGTGACCATTCACGCCTAGTGCTCGCAATGCACGAGCACTGCCAAAAGGCCAAGGGAGGCGCTTAGAATCCGGCTTGTGCGCAAAGCTTTCAGACTGCCAGAGGATCGCATCTGTGGTAAGCCCGCTTGCTCATTTGACGTTAGCTGTCGCCTGCAAGAACTTCACCCGCATCTGGTTTATGCTGCTACCTGTTGTTAGGCGACAACAAGGGCACATGTAGCAAATGCTTTTTCCTGTTTCATTTTGCTATGCCACGCTCTTCTGTGGCTCTTTAGTGCTTGCCAAACTGCTATGTGCGTGCTGCTGCTTCCATCTGACAAGGAGCACAACCTTCTGACAGCAGCTTTCAACTTGCCTAAGAAAGAGCTTGGCCATTTAGATGTGCTGCAAACCCGTGTGTGTGTAAGGTGCAGGTGTCAGCTCCTGACAAAGTTGTTCTCCAGGTTCAGTTTCTATCTGCCAGACGCCTTGGAAATGTTTTCCTCTGGCATTCGCAGCAAGAGTCGTAGATTGCTTAACTGAGGAGCTCTGAGAATGGAACGGCAAGAGGTGTTCCGCTTTCGTCATAAACAGTGCTCCAGAGCGCTTGGCAACGGGCACAACGAAACGTGTGTGCGGGATAGTGACCATTCACGCCTAGTGCTCGCAATGCACGAGCACTGCCAAAAGGCCAAGGGAGGCGCTTAGAATCCGGCTTGTGCGCAAAGCTTTCAGACTGCCAGAGGACCGCAGCTGTGGTAAGCCCGCTTGCTCATTTGACGTTAGCTGTCGCCTGCAAGAACTTCACCCGCATCTGTTTTATGCTGCTACCTGTTGTTAGGCGACAACAAGGGCACATGTAGCAAATGCTTTTTCCTGTTTCATTTTGCTAGGCCACACACTTCTGTGGCTCTTTAGTGCTTGCCAAACTGCTATGTGCGTGCTGCTGCTTCCATCTGACAAGGAGCACAACCTTCTGACAGCAGCTTTCAACTTGCCTAAGAAAGAGCTTGGCCATTTAGATGTGCTGCAAACCCGTGTGTGTGTAAGGTGCAGGTGCAAGCTCCTGACAAAGGTTTTCTCCAGGTTCAGTTTCTCCCTGCCAGACACATTGGAAATGTTTTCCTCTGGCATTCGCACCAACAGTCACAGATTGCTTAACTGAAGAGCTCTGAGAATGGAACGGCAAGAGGTGTTCCGCTTTCGTCATAAACAGTGCTCCAGAGCGCTTGGCAACGGGCACAACGAAACGTGTGTGTGGGATAGTGACCATTCACGCCTAGTGCTCGCAATGCATGAGCACTGCCAAAAGGCCAAGGGAGGCACTTGAAATCCGGCTTGTGCGCAAAGCTTTCAGACTGCCAGAGGACCGCAGCTGTGGTAATCCCGCTTGCTCATTTGACGTTAGCTGTCGCCTGCAAGAACGTCACCTGCATCTGGTTTATGCTGCTACCTGTTGTTAGGCGACAACAAGGGCACATGTAGCAAATGCTGTTTCCTGTTTCATTTTGCTAGGCCACACACTTCTGTGGCTCTTTAGTGCTTGCCAAACTGCTATGTGCGTGCTGCTGCTTCCATCTGACAAGGAGCACAACCTTCTGACAGCAGCTTTCAACTTGCCTAAGAAAGAGCTTGGCCATTTAGATGTGCTGCAAACTCGTGTGTGTGTAAGGTGCAGGTGCAAGCTCCTGACAAAGTTGTTCTCCAGGTTCAGTTTCTATCTGCCAGACGCATTGGAAATGTTTTCCTCTGGCATTCGCAGCAAGAGTCGTAGATTGCTTAACTGAGGAGCTCTGAGAATGGAACGGCAAGAGGTGTTCCGCTTTCGTCATAAACAGTGCTCCAGAGCGCTTGGCAACGGGCACAACGAAACGTGTGTGCGGGATAGTGACCATTCACGCCTAGTGCTCGCAATGCACGAACACTGCCAAAAGGCCAAGGGAGGCGCTTAGCATGCGGCTTGTGCGCAAAGCTTTCAGACTGCCAGAGGACCGCATCTGTGGTAAGCCCGCTTGCTCATTTGACGTTAGCTGTCGCCTGCAAGAACTTCACCCGCATCTGGTTTATGCTGCTACCTGTTGTTCGGCGACAACAAGGGCACATGTAGCAAATGCTTTTTCCTGTTTCATTTTGCTAGGCCACACTCTTCTGTGGCTCTTTAGTGCTTGCCAAACTCCTATGTGCGTGCTGCTGCTTCCATCTGACAAGGAGCACAACCTTCTGACAGCAGCTTTCAACTTGCCTAAGAAAGAGCTTGGCCATTTAGATGTGCTGCAAATCTGTGTGTGTGTAAGGTGCAGGTGCAAGCTCCTGACAAAGGTTTTCTCCAGGTTCAGTTTCTCCCTGCCAGACACATTGGAAATGTTTTCCTCTGGCATTCGCACCAACAGTTACAGATTGCTTAACTGAAGAGCTCTGAGAATAGAACGGCAAGAGGTGTTCCGCTTTCGTCATAAACAGTGCTCCAGAGCGCTTGGCAACGGGCACAACGAAACGTGTGTGTGGGATAGTGACCATTCACGCCTAGTGCTCGCAATGCATGAGCACTGCCAAAAAGCCAAGGGAGGCACTTGGAATCCGGCTTGAGTGCAAAGCTTTCAGACTGCCAGAGGACCGCATCTGTGGTAATCCCGCTTGCTCATTTGACGTTAGCTGTCGCCTGCAAGAACTTCACCCGCATCTGGTTTATGCTGCTACCTGTTGTTAGGCGACAACAAGGGCACATGTAGCAAATGCTTTTTCCTGTTTCATTTTGCTAGGCCACACACTTCTGTGGCTCTTTAGTGCTTGCCAAACTGCTATGTGCGTGCTGCTGCTTCCATCTGACAAGGAGCACAACCTTCTGACAGCAGCTTTCAACTTGCCTAAGAAAGAGCTTGGCCATTTAGATGTGCTGCAAACCCGTGTGTGTGTAAGGTGCAGGTGCAAGCTCCTGACAAAGTTGTTCTCCAGGTTCAGTTTCTATCTGCCAGACGCATTGGAAATGTTTTCCTCTGGCATTCGCACCAAGAGTCGTAGATTGCTTAACTGAGGAGCTCTGAGAATGGAACGGCAAGAGGTGTTCCGCTTTCGTCATAAACAGTGCTCCAGAGCGCTTGGCAACGGGCACAACGAAACGTGTGTGCGGGATAGTGACCATTCACGCCTAGTGCTCGCAATGCAGGAGCACTGCCAAAAGGCCAAGGGAGGCGCTTAGAATCCGGCTTGTGCGCAAAGCTTTCAGACTGACAGAGGATCGCATCTGTGGTAAGCCCGCTTGCTCATTTGACGTTAGCTGTCGCCTGCAAGAACTTCACCCGCATCTGGTTTATGCTGCTACCTGTTGTTAGGCGACAACAAGGGCACATGTAGCAAATGCTTTTTCCTGTTTCATTTTGCTATGCCACGCTCTTCTGTGGCTCTTTAGTGCTTGCCAAACTGCTATGTGCGTGCTGCTGCTTCCATCTGACAAGGAGCACAACCTTCTGACAGCAGCTTTCAACTTGCCTAAGAAAGAGCTTGGCCATTTAGATGTGCTGCAAACCCATGTGTGTGTAAGGTGCAGGTGCCAGCTCCTGACAAAGTTGTTCTCCAGGTTCAGTTTCTCCCTGCCAGACACATTGGAAATGTTTTCCTCTGGCATTCGCACCAACAGTCACAGATTGCTTAACTGAAGAGCTCTGAGAATGGAACGGCAAGAGGTGTTCCGCTTTCGTCATAAACAGTGCTCCAGAGCGCTTGGCAACGGGCACAACGAAACGTGTGTGTGGGATAGTGACCATTCACGCCTAGTGCTCGCAATGCACGAACACTGCCAAAAGGCCAAGGGAGGCGCTTACAATCCGGCTTGTGCGCAAAGCTTTCAGACTGCCAGAGGACCGCAGCTGTGGTAAGCCCGCTTGCTCATTTGACGTTAGCTGTCGCCTGCAAGAACTTCACCCGCATCTGGTTTATGCTGCTACCTGTTGTTAGGCGACAACAAGGGCACATGTAGCAAATGCTTTTTCCTGTTTCATTTTGCTATGCCACGCTCTTCTGTGGCTCTTTAGTGCTTGCCAAACTGCTATGTGCGTGCTGCTGCTTCCATCTGACAAGGAGCACAACCTTCTGACAGCAGCTTTCAACTTGCCTAAGAAAGAGCTTGGCCATTTAGATGTGCTGCAAACCCGTGTGTGTGTAAGGTGCAGGTGCCAGCTCCTGACAAAGTTGTTCTCCGGGTTAAGTTTCTATCTGCCAGACGCATTGGAAATGTTTTCCTCTGGCATTCGCAGCAAGAGTCGCAGATTGCTTAACTGAGGAGCTCTGAGAATGGAACGGCAAGAGGTGTTCCGCTTTCGTCATAAACAGTGCTCCAGAGCGCTTGGCAACGGGCACAACGAAACGTGTGTGTGGGATAGTGACCATTCACGCCTAGTGCTCGCAATGCATGAGCACTGCCAAAAGGCCAAGGGAGGCACTTGGAATCCGGCTTGAGTGCAAAGCTTTCAGACTGCCAGAGGACCGCATCTGTGGTAATCCCGCTTGCTCATTTGACGTTAGCTGTCGCCTGCAAGAACTTCACCCGCATCTGGTTTATGCTGCTACCTGTTGTTCGGCGACAACAAGGGCACATGTAGCAAATGCTTTTTCCTGTTTCATTTTGCTAGACCACGCTCTTCTGTGGCTCTTTAGTGCTTGCCAAACTGCTATGTGCGTGCTGCTGCTTCCATCTGACAAGGAGCACAACCTTCTGACAGCAGCTTTCAACTTGCCTAAGAAAGAGCTTGGCCATTTAGATGTGCTGCAAATCTGTGTGAGTGTAAGGTGCAGGTGCAAGCTCCTGACAAAGTTGTTCTCCAGGTTCAGTTTCTCCCTGCCAGACACATTGGAAATGTTTTCCTCTGGCATTCGCACCAACAGTTACAGATTGCTTAACTGAAGAGCTCTGAGAATAGAACGGCAAGAGGTGTTCCGCTTTCGTCATAAACAGTGCTCCAGAGCGCTTGGCAACGGGCACAACGAAACGTGTGTGCGGGATAGTGACCATTCACGCCTAGTGCTATCAATGCATGAGCACTGCCAAAAGGCCAAGGGAGGCGCTTACAATGCGGCTTGTGCGCAAAGCTTTCAGACTGCCAGAGGATCGCATCTGTGGTAAGCCCGCTTGCTCATTTGACGTTAGCTGTCGCCTGCAAGAACTTCACCCACATCTGGTTTATGCTGCTACCTGTTGTTAGGCGACAACAAGGGCACATGTAGCAAATGCTTTTTCCTGTTTCATTTTGCTATGCCACGCTCTTCTGTGGCTCTTTAGTGCTTGCCAAACTGCTATGTGCGTGCTGCTGCTTCCATCTGACAAGGAGCACAACCTTCTGACAGCAGCTTTCAACTTGCCTAAGAAAGAGCTTGGCCATTTAGATGTGCTGCAAACCCATGTGTGTGTAAGGTGCAGGTGCCAGCTCCTGACAAAGTTGTTCTCCAGGTTCAGTTTCTATCTGCCAGACGCATTGGAAATGTTTTCCTCTGGCATTCGCAGCAAGAGTCGCAGATTGCTTAACTGAGGAGCTCTGAGAATGGAACGGCAAGAGGTGTTCCGCTTTCGTCATAAACAGTGCTCCAGAGCGCTTGGCAACGGGCACAACGAAACGTGTGTGCGGGATAGTGACCATTCACGCCTAGTGCTCGCAATGCAGGAGCACTGCCAAAAGGCCAAGGGAGGCGCTTAGAATCCGGCTTGTGCGCAAAGCTTTCAGACTGCCAGAGGACCGCATCTGTGGTAAGCCCGCTTGCTCATTTGACGTTAGCTGTCGCCTGCAAGAACTTCACCTGCATCTGGTTTATGCTGCTACCTGTTGTTAGGCGACAACAAGGGCACATGTAGCAAATGCTTTTTCCTGTTTCATTTTGCTAGGCCACACTCTTCTGTGGCTCTTTAGTGCTTGCCAAACTGCTATGTGCGTGCTGCTGCTTCCATCTGACAAGGAGCACAACCTTCTGACAGCAGCTTTCAACTTGCCTAAGAAAGAGCTTGGCCATTTAGATGTGCTGCAAATCTGTGTGAGTGTAAGGTGCAGGTGCAAGCTCCTGACAAAGTTGTTCTCCAGGTTCAGTTTCTCCCTGCCAGACACATTGGAAATGTTTTCCTCTGGCATTCGCACCAACAGTCACAGATTGCTTAACTGAAGAGCTCTGAGAATGGAACGGCAAGAGGTGTTCCGCTTTCGTCATAAACAGTGCTCCAGAGCGCTTGGCAACGGGCACAACGAAACGTGTGTGTGGGATAGTGACCATTCACGCCTAGTGCTCGCAATGCACGAACACTGCCAAAAGGCCAAGGGAGGCGCTTAGAATCCGGCTTGTGCGCAAAGCTTTCAGACTGCCAGAGGATCGCATCTGTGGTAATCCCGCTTGCTCATTTGACGTTAGCTGTCGCCTGCAAGAACGTCACCTGCATCTGGTTTATGCTGCTACCTGTTGTTAGGCGACAACAAGGGCACATGTAGCAAATGCTGTTTCCTGTTTCATTTTGCTAGGCCACACACTTCTGTGGCTCTTTAGTGCTTGCCAAACTGCTATGTGCGTGCTGCTGCTTCCATCTGACAAGGAGCACAACCTTCTGACAGCAGCTTTCAACTTGCCTAAGAAAGAGCTTGGCCATTTAGATGTGCTGCAAACTCGTGTGTGTGTAAGGTGCAGGTGCAAGCTCCTGACAAAGTTGTTCTCCAGGTTCAGTTTCTATCTGCCAGACGCATTGGAAATGTTTTCCTCTGGCATTCGCAGCAAGAGTCGTAGATTGCTTAACTGAGGAGCTCTGAGAATGGAACGGCAAGAGGTGTTCCGCTTTCGTCATAAACAGTGCTCCAGAGCGCTTGGCAACGGGCACAACGAAACGTGTGTGCGGGATAGTGACCATTCACGCCTAGTGCTCGCAATGCACGAACACTGCCAAAAGGCCAAGGGAGGCGCTTAGCATGCGGCTTGTGCGCAAAGCTTTCAGACTGCCAGAGGACCGCATCTGTGGTAAGCCCGCTTGCTCATTTGACGTTAGCTGTCGCCTGCAAGAACTTCACCCGCATCTGGTTTATGCTGCTACCTGTTGTTCGGCGACAACAAGGGCACATGTAGCAAATGCTTTTTCCTGTTTCATTTTGCTAGGCCACACTCTTCTGTGGCTCTTTAGTGCTTGCCAAACTCCTATGTGCGTGCTGCTGCTTCCATCTGACAAGGAGCACAACCTTCTGACAGCAGCTTTCAACTTGCCTAAGAAAGAGCTTGGCCATTTAGATGTGCTGCAAATCTGTGTGTGTGTAAGGTGCAGGTGCAAGCTCCTGACAAAGGTTTTCTCCAGGTTCAGTTTCTCCCTGCCAGACACATTGGAAATGTTTTCCTCTGGCATTCGCACCAACAGTTACAGATTGCTTAACTGAAGAGCTCTGAGAATAGAACGGCAAGAGGTGTTCCGCTTTCGTCATAAACAGTGCTCCAGAGCGCTTGGCAACGGGCACAACGAAACGTGTGTGTGGGATAGTGACCATTCACGCCTAGTGCTCGCAATGCATGAGCACTGCCAAAAAGCCAAGGGAGGCACTTGGAATCCGGCTTGAGTGCAAAGCTTTCAGACTGCCAGAGGACCGCATCTGTGGTAATCCCGCTTGCTCATTTGACGTTAGCTGTCGCCTGCAAGAACTTCACCCGCATCTGGTTTATGCTGCTACCTGTTGTTAGGCGACAACAAGGGCACATGTAGCAAATGCTTTTTCCTGTTTCATTTTGCTAGGCCACACACTTCTGTGGCTCTTTAGTGCTTGCCAAACTGCTATGTGCGTGCTGCTGCTTCCATCTGACAAGGAGCACAACCTTCTGACAGCAGCTTTCAACTTGCCTAAGAAAGAGCTTGGCCATTTAGATGTGCTGCAAACCCGTGTGTGTGTAAGGTGCAGGTGCAAGCTCCTGACAAAGTTGTTCTCCAGGTTCAGTTTCTATCTGCCAGACGCATTGGAAATGTTTTCCTCTGGCATTCGCACCAAGAGTCGTAGATTGCTTAACTGAGGAGCTCTGAGAATGGAACGGCAAGAGGTGTTCCGCTTTCGTCATAAACAGTGCTCCAGAGCGCTTGGCAACGGGCACAACGAAACGTGTGTGCGGGATAGTGACCATTCACGCCTAGTGCTCGCAATGCAGGAGCACTGCCAAAAGGCCAAGGGAGGCGCTTAGAATCCGGCTTGTGCGCAAAGCTTTCAGACTGCCAGAGGATCGCATCTGTGGTAAGCCCGCTTGCTCATTTGACGTTAGCTGTCGCCTGCAAGAACTTCACCCGCATCTGGTTTATGCTGCTACCTGTTGTTAGGCGACAACAAGGGCACATGTAGCAAATGCTTTTTCCTGTTTCATTTTGCTATGCCACGCTCTTCTGTGGCTCTTTAGTGCTTGCCAAACTGCTATGTGCGTGCTGCTGCTTCCATCTGACAAGGAGCACAACCTTCTGACAGCAGCTTTCAACTTGCCTAAGAAAGAGCTTGGCCATTTAGATGTGCTGCAAACCCATGTGTGTGTAAGGTGCAGGTGCCAGCTCCTGACAAAGTTGTTCTCCAGGTTCAGTTTCTCCCTGCCAGACACATTGGAAATGTTTTCCTCTGGCATTCGCACCAACAGTCACAGATTGCTTAACTGAGGAGCTCTGAGAATGGAACGGCAAGAGGTGTTCCGCTTTCGTCATAAACAGTGCTCCAGAGCGCTTGGCAACGGGCACAACGAAACGTGTGTGTGGGATAGTGACCATTCACGCCTAGTGCTCGCAATGCACGAGCACTGCCAAAAGGCCAAGGGAGGCGCTTAGAATCCGGCTTGTGCGCAAAGCTTTCAGACTGCCAGAGGACCGCAGCTGTGGTAAGCCCGCTTGCTCATTTGACGTTAGCTGTCGCCTGCAAGAACTTCACCCGCATCTGGTTTATGCTGCTACCTGTTGTTAGGCGACAACAAGGGCACATGTAGCAAATGCTTTTTCCTGTTTCATTTTGCTATGCCACGCTCTTCTGTGGCTCTTTAGTGCTTGCCAAACTGCTATGTGCGTGCTGCTGCTTCCATCTGACAAGGAGCACAACCTTCTGACAGCAGCTTTCAACTTGCCTAAGAAAGAGCTTGGCCATTTAGATGTGCTGCAAACCCGTGTGTGTGTAAGGTGCAGGTGCCAGCTCCTGACAAAGTTGTTCTCCGGGTTAAGTTTCTATCTGCCAGACGCATTGGAAATGTTTTCCTCTGGCATTCGCAGCAAGAGTCGCAGATTGCTTAACTGAGGAGCTCTGAGAATGGAACGGCAAGAGGTGTTCCGCTTTCGTCATAAACAGTGCTCCAGAGCGCTTGGCAACGGGCACAACGAAACGTGTGTGTGGGATAGTGACCATTCACGCCTAGTGCTCGCAATGCATGAGCACTGCCAAAAGGCCAAGGGAGGCACTTGGAATCCGGCTTGAGTGCAAAGCTTTCAGACTGCCAGAGGACCGCATCTGTGGTAATCCCGCTTGCTCATTTGACGTTAGCTGTCGCCTGCAAGAACTTCACCCGCATCTGGTTTATGCTGCTACCTGTTGTTCGGCGACAACAAGGGCACATGTAGCAAATGCTTTTTCCTGTTTCATTTTGCTAGACCACGCTCTTCTGTGGCTCTTTAGTGCTTGCCAAACTGCTATGTGCGTGCTGCTGCTTCCATCTGACAAGGAGCACAACCTTCTGACAGCAGCTTTCAACTTGCCTAAGAAAGAGCTTGGCCATTTAGATGTGCTGCAAATCTGTGTGAGTGTAAGGTGCAGGTGCAAGCTCCTGACAAAGTTGTTCTCCAGGTTCAGTTTCTCCCTGCCAGACACATTGGAAATGTTTTCCTCTGGCATTCGCACCAACAGTTACAGATTGCTTAACTGAAGAGCTCTGAGAATAGAACGGCAAGAGGTGTTCCGCTTTCGTCATAAACAGTGCTCCAGAGCGCTTGGCAACGGGCACAACGAAACGTGTGTGCGGGATAGTGACCATTCACGCCTAGTGCTATCAATGCATGAGCACTGCCAAAAGGCCAAGGGAGGCGCTTACAATGCGGCTTGTGCGCAAAGCTTTCAGACTGCCAGAGGATCGCATCTGTGGTAAGCCCGCTTGCTCATTTGACGTTAGCTGTCGCCTGCAAGAACTTCACCCACATCTGGTTTATGCTGCTACCTGTTGTTAGGCGACAACAAGGGCACATGTAGCAAATGCTTTTTCCTGTTTCATTTTGCTATGCCACGCTCTTCTGTGGCTCTTTAGTGCTTGCCAAACTGCTATGTGCGTGCTGCTGCTTCCATCTGACAAGGAGCACAACCTTCTGACAGCAGCTTTCAACTTGCCTAAGAAAGAGCTTGGCCATTTAGATGTGCTGCAAACCCATGTGTGTGTAAGGTGCAGGTGCCAGCTCCTGACAAAGTTGTTCTCCAGGTTCAGTTTCTATCTGCCAGACGCATTGGAAATGTTTTCCTCTGGCATTCGCAGCAAGAGTCGCAGATTGCTTAACTGAGGAGCTCTGAGAATGGAACGGCAAGAGGTGTTCCGCTTTCGTCATAAACAGTGCTCCAGAGCGCTTGGCAACGGGCACAACGAAACGTGTGTGCGGGATAGTGACCATTCACGCCTAGTGCTCGCAATGCAGGAGCACTGCCAAAAGGCCAAGGGAGGCGCTTAGAATCCGGCTTGTGCGCAAAGCTTTCAGACTGCCAGAGGACCGCATCTGTGGTAAGCCCGCTTGCTCATTTGACGTTAGCTGTCGCCTGCAAGAACTTCACCTGCATCTGGTTTATGCTGCTACCTGTTGTTAGGCGACAACAAGGGCACATGTAGCAAATGCTTTTTCCTGTTTCATTTTGCTAGGCCACACTCTTCTGTGGCTCTTTAGTGCTTGCCAAACTGCTATGTGCGTGCTGCTGCTTCCATCTGACAAGGAGCACAACCTTCTGACAGCAGCTTTCAACTTGCCTAAGAAAGAGCTTGGCCATTTAGATGTGCTGCAAATCTGTGTGAGTGTAAGGTGCAGGTGCAAGCTCCTGACAAAGTTGTTCTCCAGGTTCAGTTTCTCCCTGCCAGACACATTGGAAATGTTTTCCTCTGGCATTCGCACCAACAGTCACAGATTGCTTAACTGAAGAGCTCTGAGAATGGAACGGCAAGAGGTGTTCCGCTTTCGTCATAAACAGTGCTCCAGAGCGCTTGGCAACGGGCACAACGAAACGTGTGTGTGGGATAGTGACCATTCACGCCTAGTGCTCGCAATGCACGAACACTGCCAAAAGGCCAAGGGAGGCGCTTAGAATCCGGCTTGTGCGCAAAGCTTTCAGACTGCCAGAGGACCGCAGCTGTGGTAAGCCCGCTTGCTCATTTGACGTTAGCTGTCGCCTGCAAGAACTTCACCCGCATCTGGTTTATGCTGCTACCTGTTGTTAGGCGACAACAAGGGCACATGTAGCAAATGCTTTTTCCTGTTTCATTTTGCTATGCCACGCTCTTCTGTGGCTCTTTAGTGCTTGCCAAACTGCTATGTGCGTGCTGCTGCTTCCATCTGAAAAGGAGCACAACCTTCTGACAGCAGCTTTCAACTTGCCTAAGAAAGAGCTTGGCCATTTAGATGTGCTGCAAACCCGTGTGTGTGTAAGGTGCAGGTGCCAGCTCCTGACAAAGTTGTTCTCCGGGTTAAGTTTCTATCTGCCAGACGCATTGGAAATGTTTTCCTCTGGCATTCGCAGCAAGAGTCGCAGATTGCTTAACTGAGGAGCTCTGAGAAAGGAACGGCAAGAGGTGTTCCGCTTTCGTCATAAACAGTGCTCCAGAGCGCTTGGCAACGGGCACAACGAAACGTGTGTGTGGGATAGTGACCATTCACGCCTAGTGCTCGCAATGCATGAGCACTGCCAAAAGGCCAAGGGAGGCACTTGGAATCCGGCTTGAGTGCAAAGCTTTCAGACTGCCAGAGGACCGCATCTGTGGTAATCCCGCTTGCTCATTTGACGTTAGCTGTCGCCTGCAAGAACTTCACCTGCATCTGGTTTATGCTGCTACCTGTTGTTAGGCGACAACAAGGGCACATGTAGCAAATGCTTTTTCCTGTTTCATTTTGCTAGGCCACACACTTCTGTGGCTCTTTAGTGCTTGCCAAACTGCTATGTGCGTGCTGCTGCTTCCATCTGACAAGGAGCACAACCTTCTGACAGCAGCTTTCAACTTGCCTAAGAAAGAGCTTGGCCTTTTAGATGTGCTGCAAACCCGTGTGTGTGTAAGGTGCAGGTGCAAGCTCCTGACAAAGTTGTTCTCCAGGTTCAGTTTCTATCTGCCAGACGCATTGGAAATGTTTTCCTCTGGCATTCGCAGCAAGAGTCGTAGATTGCTTAACTGAGGAGCTCTGAGAATGGAACGGCAAGAGGTGTTCCGCTTTCGTCATAAACAGTGCTCCAGAGCGCTTGGCAACGGGCACAACGAAACGTGTGTGCGGGATAGTGACCATTCACGCCTAGTGCTCGCAATGCAGGAGCACTGCCAAAAGGCCAAGGGAGGCGCTTAGAATCCGGCTTGTGCGCAAAGCTTTCAGACTGCCAGAGCATCGCATCTGTGGTAAGCCCGCTTGCTCATTTGACGTTAGCTGTCGCCTGCAAGAACTTCACCCGCATCTGGTTTATGCTGCTACCTGTTGTTAGGCGACAACAAGGGCACATGTAGCAAATGCTTTTTCCTGTTTCATTTTGCTATGCCACGCTCTTCTGTGGCTCTTTAGTGCTTGCCAAACTGCTATGTGCGTGCTGCTGCTTCCATCTGACAAGGAGCACAACCTTCTGACAGCAGCTTTCAACTTGCCTAAGAAAGAGCTTGGCCATTTAGATGTGCTGCAAACCCGTGTGTGTGTAAGGTGCAGGTGTCAGCTCCTGACAAAGTTGTTCTCCAGGTTCAGTTTCTATCTGCCAGACGCATTGGAAATGTTTTCCTCTGGCATTCGCAGCAAGAGTCGCAGATTGCTTAACTGAGGAGCTCTGAGAATGGAACGGCAAGAGGTGTTCCGCTTTCGTCATAAACAGTGCTCCAGAGCGCTTGGCAACGGGCACAACGAAACGTGTGTGCGGGATAGTGACCATTCACGCCTAGTGCTCGCAATGCACGAGCACTGCCAAAAGGCCAAGGGAGGCGCTTAGAATCCGGCTTGTGCGCAAAGCTTTCAGACTGCCAGAGGACCGCAGCTGTGGTAAGCCCGCTTGCTCATTTGACGTTAGCTGTCGCCTGCAAGAACTTCACCCGCATCTGTTTTATGCTGCTACCTGTTGTTAGGCGACAACAAGGGCACATGTAGCAAATGCTTTTTCCTGTTTCATTTTGCTAGGCCACACACTTCTGTGGCTCTTTAGTGCTTGCCAAACTGCTATGTGCGTGCTGCTGCTTCCATCTGACAAGGAGCACAACCTTCTGACAGCAGCTTTCAACTTGCCTAAGAAAGAGCTTGGCCATTTAGATGTGCTGCAAACCCGTGTGTGTGTAAGGTGCAGGTGCAAGCTCCTGACAAAGGTTTTCTCCAGGTTCAGTTTCTCCCTGCCAGACACATTGGAAATGTTTTCCTCTGGCATTCGCACCAACAGTCACAGATTGCTTAACTGAAGAGCTCTGAGAATGGAACGGCAAGAGGTGTTCCGCTTTCGTCATAAACAGTGCTCCAGAGCGCTTGGCAACGGGCACAACGAAACGTGTGTGTGGGATAGTGACCATTCACGCCTAGTGCTCGCAATGCATGAGCACTGCCAAAAGGCCAAGGGAGGCACTTGAAATCCGGCTTGTGCGCAAAGCTTTCAGACTGCCAGAGGACCGCAGCTGTGGTAATCCCGCTTGCTCATTTGACGTTAGCTGTCGCCTGCAAGAACGTCACCTGCATCTGGTTTATGCTGCTACCTGTTGTTAGGCGACAACAAGGGCACATGTAGCAAATGCTGTTTCCTGTTTCATTTTGCTAGGCCACACACTTCTGTGGCTCTTTAGTGCTTGCCAAACTGCTATGTGCGTGCTGCTGCTTCCATCTGACAAGGAGCACAACCTTCTGACAGCAGCTTTCAACTTGCCTAAGAAAGAGCTTGGCCATTTAGATGTGCTGCAAACTCGTGTGTGTGTAAGGTGCAGGTGCAAGCTCCTGACAAAGTTGTTCTCCAGGTTCAGTTTCTATCTGCCAGACGCATTGGAAATGTTTTCCTCTGGCATTCGCAGCAAGAGTCGTAGATTGCTTAACTGAGGAGCTCTGAGAATGGAACGGCAAGAGGTGTTCCGCTTTCGTCATAAACAGTGCTCCAGAGCGCTTGGCAACGGGCACAACGAAACGTGTGTGCGGGATAGTGACCATTCACGCCTAGTGCTCGCAATGCACGAACACTGCCAAAAGGCCAAGGGAGGCGCTTAGCATGCGGCTTGTGCGCAAAGCTTTCAGACTGCCAGAGGACCGCATCTGTGGTAAGCCCGCTTGCTCATTTGACGTTAGCTGTCGCCTGCAAGAACTTCACCTGCATCTGGTTTATGCTGCTACCTGTTGTTCGGCGACAACAAGGGCACATGTAGCAAATGCTTTTTCCTGTTTCATTTTGCTAGGCCACACTCTTCTGTGGCTCTTTAGTGCTTGCCAAACTGCTATGTGCGTGCTGCTGCTTCCATCTGACAAGGAGCACAACCTTCTGACAGCAGCTTTCAACTTGCCTAAGAAAGAGCTTGGCCATTTAGATGTGCTGCAAATCTGTGTGTGTGTAAGGTGCAGGTGCAAGCTCCTGACAAAGTTGTTCTCCAGGTTCAGTTTCTCCCTGCCAGACACATTGGAAATGTTTTCCTCTGGCATTCGCACCAACAGTCACAGATTGCTTAACTGAAGAGCTCTGAGAATGGAACGGCAAGAGGTGTTCCGCTTTCGTCATAAACAGTGCTCCAGAGCGCTTGGCAACGGGCACAACGAAACGTGTGTGTGGGATAGTGACCATTCACGCCTAGTGCTCGCAATGCACGAACACTGCCAAAAGGCCAAGGGAGGCGCTTAGAATCCGGCTTGTGCGCAAAGCTTTCAGACTGCCAGAGGACCGCATCTGTGGTAAGCCCGCTTGCTCATTTGACGTTAGCTGTCGCCTGCAAGAACTTCACCCGCATCTGGTTTATGCTGCTACCTGTTGTTCGGCGACAACAAGGGCACATGTAGCAAATGCTTTTTCCTGTTTCATTTTGCTAGACCACGCTCTTCTGTGGCTCTTTAGTGCTTGCCAAACTGCTATGTGCGTGCTGCTGCTTCCATCTGACAAGGAGCACAACCTTCTGACAGCAGCTTTCAACTTGCCTAAGAAAGAGCTTGGCCATTTAGATGTGCTGCAAATCTGTGTGAGTGTAAGGTGCAGGTGCAAGCTCCTGACAAAGTTGTTCTCCAGGTTCAGTTTCTCCCTGCCAGACACATTGGAAATGTTTTCCTCTGGCATTCGCACCAACAGTTACAGATTGCTTAACTGAAGAGCTCTGAGAATAGAACGGCAAGAGGTGTTCCGCTTTCGTCATAAACAGTGCTCCAGAGCGCTTGGCAACGGGCACAACGAAACGTGTGTGCGGGATAGTGACCATTCACGCCTAGTGCTATCAATGCATGAGCACTGCCAAAAGGCCAAGGGAGGCGCTTACAATGCGGCTTGTGCGCAAAGCTTTCAGACTGCCAGAGGATCGCATCTGTGGTAAGCCCGCTTGCTCATTTGACGTTAGCTGTCGCCTGCAAGAACTTCACCCACATCTGGTTTATGCTGCTACCTGTTGTTAGGCGACAACAAGGGCACATGTAGCAAATGCTTTTTCCTGTTTCATTTTGCTATGCCACGCTCTTCTGTGGCTCTTTAGTGCTTGCCAAACTGCTATGTGCGTGCTGCTGCTTCCATCTGACAAGGAGCACAACCTTCTGACAGCAGCTTTCAACTTGCCTAAGAAAGAGCTTGGCCATTTAGATGTGCTGCAAACCCATGTGTGTGTAAGGTGCAGGTGCCAGCTCCTGACAAAGTTGTTCTCCAGGTTCAGTTTCTATCTGCCAGACGCATTGGAAATGTTTTCCTCTGGCATTCGCAGCAAGAGTCGCAGATTGCTTAACTGAGGAGCTCTGAGAATGGAACGGCAAGAGGTGTTCCGCTTTCGTCATAAACAGTGCTCCAGAGCGCTTGGCAACGGGCACAACGAAACGTGTGTGCGGGATAGTGACCATTCACGCCTAGTGCTCGCAATGCAGGAGCACTGCCAAAAGGCCAAGGGAGGCGCTTAGAATCCGGCTTGTGCGCAAAGCTTTCAGACTGCCAGAGGACCGCATCTGTGGTAAGCCCGCTTGCTCATTTGACGTTAGCTGTCGCCTGCAAGAACTTCACCTGCATCTGGTTTATGCTGCTACCTGTTGTTAGGCGACAACAAGGGCACATGTAGCAAATGCTTTTTCCTGTTTCATTTTGCTAGGCCACACTCTTCTGTGGCTCTTTAGTGCTTGCCAAACTGCTATGTGCGTGCTGCTGCTTCCATCTGACAAGGAGCACAACCTTCTGACAGCAGCTTTCAACTTGCCTAAGAAAGAGCTTGGCCATTTAGATGTGCTGCAAATCTGTGTGAGTGTAAGGTGCAGGTGCAAGCTCCTGACAAAGTTGTTCTCCAGGTTCAGTTTCTCCCTGCCAGACACATTGGAAATGTTTTCCTCTGGCATTCGCACCAACAGTCACAGATTGCTTAACTGAAGAGCTCTGAGAATGGAACGGCAAGAGGTGTTCCGCTTTCGTCATAAACAGTGCTCCAGAGCGCTTGGCAACGGGCACAACGAAACGTGTGTGTGGGATAGTGACCATTCACGCCTAGTGCTCGCAATGCACGAACACTGCCAAAAGGCCAAGGGAGGCGCTTAGAATCCGGCTTGTGCGCAAAGCTTTCAGACTGCCAGAGGATCGCATCTGTGGTAATCCCGCTTGCTCATTTGACGTTAGCTGTCGCCTGCAAGAACGTCACCTGCATCTGGTTTATGCTGCTACCTGTTGTTAGGCGACAACAAGGGCACATGTAGCAAATGCTGTTTCCTGTTTCATTTTGCTAGGCCACACACTTCTGTGGCTCTTTAGTGCTTGCCAAACTGCTATGTGCGTGCTGCTGCTTCCATCTGACAAGGAGCACAACCTTCTGACAGCAGCTTTCAACTTGCCTAAGAAAGAGCTTGGCCATTTAGATGTGCTGCAAACTCGTGTGTGTGTAAGGTGCAGGTGCAAGCTCCTGACAAAGTTGTTCTCCAGGTTCAGTTTCTATCTGCCAGACGCATTGGAAATGTTTTCCTCTGGCATTCGCAGCAAGAGTCGTAGATTGCTTAACTGAGGAGCTCTGAGAATGGAACGGCAAGAGGTGTTCCGCTTTCGTCATAAACAGTGCTCCAGAGCGCTTGGCAACGGGCACAACGAAACGTGTGTGCGGGATAGTGACCATTCACGCCTAGTGCTCGCAATGCACGAACACTGCCAAAAGGCCAAGGGAGGCGCTTAGCATGCGGCTTGTGCGCAAAGCTTTCAGACTGCCAGAGGACCGCATCTGTGGTAAGCCCGCTTGCTCATTTGACGTTAGCTGTCGCCTGCAAGAACTTCACCCGCATCTGGTTTATGCTGCTACCTGTTGTTCGGCGACAACAAGGGCACATGTAGCAAATGCTTTTTCCTGTTTCATTTTGCTAGGCCACACTCTTCTGTGGCTCTTTAGTGCTTGCCAAACTCCTATGTGCGTGCTGCTGCTTCCATCTGACAAGGAGCACAACCTTCTGACAGCAGCTTTCAACTTGCCTAAGAAAGAGCTTGGCCATTTAGATGTGCTGCAAATCTGTGTGTGTGTAAGGTGCAGGTGCAAGCTCCTGACAAAGGTTTTCTCCAGGTTCAGTTTCTCCCTGCCAGACACATTGGAAATGTTTTCCTCTGGCATTCGCACCAACAGTTACAGATTGCTTAACTGAAGAGCTCTGAGAATAGAACGGCAAGAGGTGTTCCGCTTTCGTCATAAACAGTGCTCCAGAGCGCTTGGCAACGGGCACAACGAAACGTGTGTGTGGGATAGTGACCATTCACGCCTAGTGCTCGCAATGCATGAGCACTGCCAAAAAGCCAAGGGAGGCACTTGGAATCCGGCTTGAGTGCAAAGCTTTCAGACTGCCAGAGGACCGCATCTGTGGTAATCCCGCTTGCTCATTTGACGTTAGCTGTCGCCTGCAAGAACTTCACCCGCATCTGGTTTATGCTGCTACCTGTTGTTAGGCGACAACAAGGGCACATGTAGCAAATGCTTTTTCCTGTTTCATTTTGCTAGGCCACACACTTCTGTGGCTCTTTAGTGCTTGCCAAACTGCTATGTGCGTGCTGCTGCTTCCATCTGACAAGGAGCACAACCTTCTGACAGCAGCTTTCAACTTGCCTAAGAAAGAGCTTGGCCATTTAGATGTGCTGCAAACCCGTGTGTGTGTAAGGTGCAGGTGCAAGCTCCTGACAAAGTTGTTCTCCAGGTTCAGTTTCTATCTGCCAGACGCATTGGAAATGTTTTCCTCTGGCATTCGCACCAAGAGTCGTAGATTGCTTAACTGAGGAGCTCTGAGAATGGAACGGCAAGAGGTGTTCCGCTTTCGTCATAAACAGTGCTCCAGAGCGCTTGGCAACGGGCACAACGAAACGTGTGTGCGGGATAGTGACCATTCACGCCTAGTGCTCGCAATGCAGGAGCACTGCCAAAAGGCCAAGGGAGGCGCTTAGAATCCGGCTTGTGCGCAAAGCTTTCAGACTGCCAGAGGATCGCATCTGTGGTAAGCCCGCTTGCTCATTTGACGTTAGCTGTCGCCTGCAAGAACTTCACCCGCATCTGGTTTATGCTGCTACCTGTTGTTAGGCGACAACAAGGGCACATGTAGCAAATGCTTTTTCCTGTTTCATTTTGCTATGCCACGCTCTTCTGTGGCTCTTTAGTGCTTGCCAAACTGCTATGTGCGTGCTGCTGCTTCCATCTGACAAGGAGCACAACCTTCTGACAGCAGCTTTCAACTTGCCTAAGAAAGAGCTTGGCCATTTAGATGTGCTGCAAACCCATGTGTGTGTAAGGTGCAGGTGCCAGCTCCTGACAAAGTTGTTCTCCAGGTTCAGTTTCTCCCTGCCAGACACATTGGAAATGTTTTCCTCTGGCATTCGCACCAACAGTCACAGATTGCTTAACTGAGGAGCTCTGAGAATGGAACGGCAAGAGGTGTTCCGCTTTCGTCATAAACAGTGCTCCAGAGCGCTTGGCAACGGGCACAACGAAACGTGTGTGTGGGATAGTGACCATTCACGCCTAGTGCTCGCAATGCACGAGCACTGCCAAAAGGCCAAGGGAGGCGCTTAGAATCCGGCTTGTGCGCAAAGCTTTCAGACTGCCAGAGGACCGCAGCTGTGGTAAGCCCGCTTGCTCATTTGACGTTAGCTGTCGCCTGCAAGAACTTCACCCGCATCTGGTTTATGCTGCTACCTGTTGTTAGGCGACAACAAGGGCACATGTAGCAAATGCTTTTTCCTGTTTCATTTTGCTATGCCACGCTCTTCTGTGGCTCTTTAGTGCTTGCCAAACTGCTATGTGCGTGCTGCTGCTTCCATCTGACAAGGAGCACAACCTTCTGACAGCAGCTTTCAACTTGCCTAAGAAAGAGCTTGGCCATTTAGATGTGCTGCAAACCCGTGTGTGTGTAAGGTGCAGGTGCCAGCTCCTGACAAAGTTGTTCTCCGGGTTAAGTTTCTATCTGCCAGACGCATTGGAAATGTTTTCCTCTGGCATTCGCAGCAAGAGTCGCAGATTGCTTAACTGAGGAGCTCTGAGAATGGAACGGCAAGAGGTGTTCCGCTTTCGTCATAAACAGTGCTCCAGAGCGCTTGGCAACGGGCACAACGAAACGTGTGTGTGGGATAGTGACCATTCACGCCTAGTGCTCGCAATGCATGAGCACTGCCAAAAGGCCAAGGGAGGCACTTGGAATCCGGCTTGAGTGCAAAGCTTTCAGACTGCCAGAGGACCGCATCTGTGGTAATCCCGCTTGCTCATTTGACGTTAGCTGTCGCCTGCAAGAACTTCACCCGCATCTGGTTTATGCTGCTACCTGTTGTTCGGCGACAACAAGGGCACATGTAGCAAATGCTTTTTCCTGTTTCATTTTGCTAGACCACGCTCTTCTGTGGCTCTTTAGTGCTTGCCAAACTGCTATGTGCGTGCTGCTGCTTCCATCTGACAAGGAGCACAACCTTCTGACAGCAGCTTTCAACTTGCCTAAGAAAGAGCTTGGCCATTTAGATGTGCTGCAAATCTGTGTGAGTGTAAGGTGCAGGTGCAAGCTCCTGACAAAGTTGTTCTCCAGGTTCAGTTTCTCCCTGCCAGACACATTGGAAATGTTTTCCTCTGGCATTCGCACCAACAGTCACAGATTGCTTAACTGAAGAGCTCTGAGAATAGAACGGCAAGAGGTGTTCCGCTTTCGTCATAAACAGTGCTCCAGAGCGCTTGGCAACGGGCACAACGAAACGTGTGTGCGGGATAGTGACCATTCACGCCTAGTGCTATCAATGCATGAGCACTGCCAAAAGGCCAAGGGAGGCGCTTACAATGCGGCTTGTGCGCAAAGCTTTCAGACTGCCAGAGGATCGCATCTGTGGTAAGCCCGCTTGCTCATTTGACGTTAGCTGTCGCCTGCAAGAACTTCACCCACATCTGGTTTATGCTGCTACCTGTTGTTAGGCGACAACAAGGGCACATGTAGCAAATGCTTTTTCCTGTTTCATTTTGCTATGCCACGCTCTTCTGTGGCTCTTTAGTGCTTGCCAAACTGCTATGTGCGTGCTGCTGCTTCCATCTGACAAGGAGCACAACCTTCTGACAGCAGCTTTCAACTTGCCTAAGAAAGAGCTTGGCCATTTAGATGTGCTGCAAACCCATGTGTGTGTAAGGTGCAGGTGCCAGCTCCTGACAAAGTTGTTCTCCAGGTTCAGTTTCTATCTGCCAGACGCATTGGAAATGTTTTCCTCTGGCATTCGCAGCAAGAGTCGCAGATTGCTTAACTGAGGAGCTCTGAGAATGGAACGGCAAGAGGTGTTCCGCTTTCGTCATAAACAGTGCTCCAGAGCGCTTGGCAACGGGCACAACGAAACGTGTGTGCGGGATAGTGACCATTCACGCCTAGTGCTCGCAATGCAGGAGCACTGCCAAAAGGCCAAGGGAGGCGCTTAGAATCCGGCTTGTGCGCAAAGCTTTCAGACTGCCAGAGGACCGCATCTGTGGTAAGCCCGCTTGCTCATTTGACGTTAGCTGTCGCCTGCAAGAACTTCACCTGCATCTGGTTTATGCTGCTACCTGTTGTTAGGCGACAACAAGGGCACATGTAGCAAATGCTTTTTCCTGTTTCATTTTGCTAGGCCACACTCTTCTGTGGCTCTTTAGTGCTTGCCAAACTGCTATGTGCGTGCTGCTGCTTCCATCTGACAAGGAGCACAACCTTCTGACAGCAGCTTTCAACTTGCCTAAGAAAGAGCTTGGCCATTTAGATGTGCTGCAAATCTGTGTGAGTGTAAGGTGCAGGTGCAAGCTCCTGACAAAGTTGTTCTCCAGGTTCAGTTTCTCCCTGCCAGACACATTGGAAATGTTTTCCTCTGGCATTCGCACCAACAGTCACAGATTGCTTAACTGAAGAGCTCTGAGAATGGAACGGCAAGAGGTGTTCCGCTTTCGTCATAAACAGTGCTCCAGAGCGCTTGGCAACGGGCACAACGAAACGTGTGTGTGGGATAGTGACCATTCACGCCTAGTGCTCGCAATGCACGAACACTGCCAAAAGGCCAAGGGAGGCGCTTAGAATCCGGCTTGTGCGCAAAGCTTTCAGACTGCCAGAGGACCGCAGCTGTGGTAAGCCCGCTTGCTCATTTGACGTTAGCTGTCGCCTGCAAGAACTTCACCCGCATCTGGTTTATGCTGCTACCTGTTGTTAGGCGACAACAAGGGCACATGTAGCAAATGCTTTTTCCTGTTTCATTTTGCTATGCCACGCTCTTCTGTGGCTCTTTAGTGCTTGCCAAACTGCTATGTGCGTGCTGCTGCTTCCATCTGAAAAGGAGCACAACCTTCTGACAGCAGCTTTCAACTTGCCTAAGAAAGAGCTTGGCCATTTAGATGTGCTGCAAACCCGTGTGTGTGTAAGGTGCAGGTGCCAGCTCCTGACAAAGTTGTTCTCCGGGTTAAGTTTCTATCTGCCAGACGCATTGGAAATGTTTTCCTCTGGCATTCGCAGCAAGAGTCGCAGATTGCTTAACTGAGGAGCTCTGAGAAAGGAACGGCAAGAGGTGTTCCGCTTTCGTCATAAACAGTGCTCCAGAGCGCTTGGCAACGGGCACAACGAAACGTGTGTGTGGGATAGTGACCATTCACGCCTAGTGCTCGCAATGCATGAGCACTGCCAAAAGGCCAAGGGAGGCACTTGGAATCCGGCTTGAGTGCAAAGCTTTCAGACTGCCAGAGGACCGCATCTGTGGTAATCCCGCTTGCTCATTTGACGTTAGCTGTCGCCTGCAAGAACTTCACCTGCATCTGGTTTATGCTGCTACCTGTTGTTAGGCGACAACAAGGGCACATGTAGCAAATGCTTTTTCCTGTTTCATTTTGCTAGGCCACACACTTCTGTGGCTCTTTAGTGCTTGCCAAACTGCTATGTGCGTGCTGCTGCTTCCATCTGACAAGGAGCACAACCTTCTGACAGCAGCTTTCAACTTGCCTAAGAAAGAGCTTGGCCTTTTAGATGTGCTGCAAACCCGTGTGTGTGTAAGGTGCAGGTGCAAGCTCCTGACAAAGTTGTTCTCCAGGTTCAGTTTCTATCTGCCAGACGCATTGGAAATGTTTTCCTCTGGCATTCGCAGCAAGAGTCGTAGATTGCTTAACTGAGGAGCTCTGAGAATGGAACGGCAAGAGGTGTTCCGCTTTCGTCATAAACAGTGCTCCAGAGCGCTTGGCAACGGGCACAACGAAACGTGTGTGCGGGATAGTGACCATTCACGCCTAGTGCTCGCAATGCAGGAGCACTGCCAAAAGGCCAAGGGAGGCGCTTAGAATCCGGCTTGTGCGCAAAGCTTTCAGACTGCCAGAGCATCGCATCTGTGGTAAGCCCGCTTGCTCATTTGACGTTAGCTGTCGCCTGCAAGAACTTCACCCGCATCTGGTTTATGCTGCTACCTGTTGTTAGGCGACAACAAGGGCACATGTAGCAAATGCTTTTTCCTGTTTCATTTTGCTATGCCACGCTCTTCTGTGGCTCTTTAGTGCTTGCCAAACTGCTATGTGCGTGCTGCTGCTTCCATCTGACAAGGAGCACAACCTTCTGACAGCAGCTTTCAACTTGCCTAAGAAAGAGCTTGGCCATTTAGATGTGCTGCAAACCCGTGTGTGTGTAAGGTGCAGGTGTCAGCTCCTGACAAAGTTGTTCTCCAGGTTCAGTTTCTATCTGCCAGACGCATTGGAAATGTTTTCCTCTGGCATTCGCAGCAAGAGTCGCAGATTGCTTAACTGAGGAGCTCTGAGAATGGAACGGCAAGAGGTGTTCCGCTTTCGTCATAAACAGTGCTCCAGAGCGCTTGGCAACGGGCACAACGAAACGTGTGTGCGGGATAGTGACCATTCACGCCTAGTGCTCGCAATGCACGAGCACTGCCAAAAGGCCAAGGGAGGCGCTTAGAATCCGGCTTGTGCGCAAAGCTTTCAGACTGCCAGAGGACCGCAGCTGTGGTAAGCCCGCTTGCTCATTTGACGTTAGCTGTCGCCTGCAAGAACTTCACCCGCATCTGTTTTATGCTGCTACCTGTTGTTAGGCGACAACAAGGGCACATGTAGCAAATGCTTTTTCCTGTTTCATTTTGCTAGGCCACACACTTCTGTGGCTCTTTAGTGCTTGCCAAACTGCTATGTGCGTGCTGCTGCTTCCATCTGACAAGGAGCACAACCTTCTGACAGCAGCTTTCAACTTGCCTAAGAAAGAGCTTGGCCATTTAGATGTGCTGCAAACCCGTGTGTGTGTAAGGTGCAGGTGCAAGCTCCTGACAAAGGTTTTCTCCAGGTTCAGTTTCTCCCTGCCAGACACATTGGAAATGTTTTCCTCTGGCATTCGCACCAACAGTCACAGATTGCTTAACTGAAGAGCTCTGAGAATGGAACGGCAAGAGGTGTTCCGCTTTCGTCATAAACAGTGCTCCAGAGCGCTTGGCAACGGGCACAACGAAACGTGTGTGTGGGATAGTGACCATTCACGCCTAGTGCTCGCAATGCATGAGCACTGCCAAAAGGCCAAGGGAGGCACTTGAAATCCGGCTTGTGCGCAAAGCTTTCAGACTGCCAGAGGACCGCAGCTGTGGTAATCCCGCTTGCTCATTTGACGTTAGCTGTCGCCTGCAAGAACGTCACCTGCATCTGGTTTATGCTGCTACCTGTTGTTAGGCGACAACAAGGGCACATGTAGCAAATGCTGTTTCCTGTTTCATTTTGCTAGGCCACACACTTCTGTGGCTCTTTAGTGCTTGCCAAACTGCTATGTGCGTGCTGCTGCTTCCATCTGACAAGGAGCACAACCTTCTGACAGCAGCTTTCAACTTGCCTAAGAAAGAGCTTGGCCATTTAGATGTGCTGCAAACTCGTGTGTGTGTAAGGTGCAGGTGCAAGCTCCTGACAAAGTTGTTCTCCAGGTTCAGTTTCTATCTGCCAGACGCATTGGAAATGTTTTCCTCTGGCATTCGCAGCAAGAGTCGTAGATTGCTTAACTGAGGAGCTCTGAGAATGGAACGGCAAGAGGTGTTCCGCTTTCGTCATAAACAGTGCTCCAGAGCGCTTGGCAACGGGCACAACGAAACGTGTGTGCGGGATAGTGACCATTCACGCCTAGTGCTCGCAATGCACGAACACTGCCAAAAGGCCAAGGGAGGCGCTTAGCATGCGGCTTGTGCGCAAAGCTTTCAGACTGCCAGAGGACCGCATCTGTGGTAAGCCCGCTTGCTCATTTGACGTTAGCTGTCGCCTGCAAGAACTTCACCTGCATCTGGTTTATGCTGCTACCTGTTGTTCGGCGACAACAAGGGCACATGTAGCAAATGCTTTTTCCTGTTTCATTTTGCTAGGCCACACTCTTCTGTGGCTCTTTAGTGCTTGCCAAACTGCTATGTGCGTGCTGCTGCTTCCATCTGACAAGGAGCACAACCTTCTGACAGCAGCTTTCAACTTGCCTAAGAAAGAGCTTGGCCATTTAGATGTGCTGCAAATCTGTGTGTGTGTAAGGTGCAGGTGCAAGCTCCTGACAAAGTTGTTCTCCAGGTTCAGTTTCTCCCTGCCAGACACATTGGAAATGTTTTCCTCTGGCATTCGCACCAACAGTCACAGATTGCTTAACTGAAGAGCTCTGAGAATGGAACGGCAAGAGGTGTTCCGCTTTCGTCATAAACAGTGCTCCAGAGCGCTTGGCAACGGGCACAACGAAACGTGTGTGTGGGATAGTGACCATTCACGCCTAGTGCTCGCAATGCACGAACACTGCCAAAAGGCCAAGGGAGGCGCTTAGAATCCGGCTTGTGCGCAAAGCTTTCAGACTGCCAGAGGACCGCATCTGTGGTAAGCCCGCTTGCTCATTTGACGTTAGCTGTCGCCTGCAAGAACTTCACCCGCATCTGGTTTATGCTGCTACCTGTTGTTCGGCGACAACAAGGGCACATGTAGCAAATGCTTTTTCCTGTTTCATTTTGCTAGACCACGCTCTTCTGTGGCTCTTTAGTGCTTGCCAAACTGCTATGTGCGTGCTGCTGCTTCCATCTGACAAGGAGCACAACCTTCTGACAGCAGCTTTCAACTTGCCTAAGAAAGAGCTTGGCCATTTAGATGTGCTGCAAATCTGTGTGAGTGTAAGGTGCAGGTGCAAGCTCCTGACAAAGTTGTTCTCCAGGTTCAGTTTCTCCCTGCCAGACACATTGGAAATGTTTTCCTCTGGCATTCGCACCAACAGTTACAGATTGCTTAACTGAAGAGCTCTGAGAATAGAACGGCAAGAGGTGTTCCGCTTTCGTCATAAACAGTACTCCAGAGCGCTTGGCAACGGGCACAACGAAACGTGTGTGTGGGATAGTGACCATTCACGCCTAGTGCTCGCAATGCACGAACACTGCCAAAAGGCCAAGGGAGGCGCTTAGCATGCGGCTTGTGCGCAAAGCTTTCAGACTGCCAGAGGACCGCATCTGTGGTAAGCCCGCTTGCTCATTTGACGTTAGCTGTCGCCTGCAAGAACTTCACCCGCATCTGGTTTATGCTGCTACCTGTTGTTAGGCGACAACAAGGGCACATGTAGCAAATGCTTTTTCCTGTTTCATTTTGCTAGACCACGCTCTTCTGTGGCTCTTTAGTGCTTGCCAAACTGCTATGTGCGTGCTGCTGCTTCCATCTGACAAGGAGCACAACCTTCTGACAGCAGCTTTCAACTTGCCTAAGAAAGAGCTTGGCCATTTAGATGTGCTGCAAATCTGTGTGAGTGTAAGGTGCAGGTGCAAGCTCCTGACAAAGTTGTTCTCCAGGTTCAGTTTCTCCCTGCCAGACACATTGGAAATGTTTTCCTCTGGCATTCGCACCAACAGTTACAGATTGCTTAACTGAAGAGCTCTGAGAATAGAACGGCAAGAGGTGTTCCGCTTTCGTCATAAACAGTACTCCAGAGCGCTTGGCAACGGGCACAACGAAACGTGTGTGTGGGATAGTGACCATTCACGCCTAGTGCTCGCAATGCACGAACACTGCCAAAAGGCCAAGGGAGGCGCTTAGAATCCGGCTTGTGCGCAAAGCTTTCAGACTGCCAGAGGACCGCATCTGTGGTAAGCCCGCTTGCTCATTTGACGTTAGCTGTCGCCTGCAAGAACTTCACCCGCATCTGGTTTATGCTGCTACCTGTTGTTCGGCGACAACAAGGGCACATGTAGCAAATGCTTTTTCCTGTTTCATTTTGCTAGGCCACACTCTTCTGTGGCTCTTTAGTGCTTGCCAAACTGCTATGTGCGTGCTGCTGCTTCCATCTGACAAGGAGCACAACCTTCTGACAGCAGCTTTCAACTTGCCTAAGAAAGAGCTTGGCCATTTAGATGTGCTGCAAATCTGTGTGTGTGTAAGGTGCAGGTGCAAGCTCCTGACAAAGGTTTTCTCCAGGTTCAGTTTCTCCCTGCCAGACACATTGGAAATGTTTTCCTCTGGCATTCGCACCAACAGTTACAGATTGCTTAACTGAAGAGCTCTGAGAATAGAACGGCAAGAGGTGTTCCGCTTTCGTCATAAACAGTGCTCCAGAGCGCTTGGCAACGGGCACAACGAAACGTGTGTGTGGGATAGTGACCATTCACGCCTAGTGCTCGCAATGCATGAGCACTGCCAAAAAGCCAAGGGAGGCACTTGGAATCCGGCTTGAGTGCAAAGCTTTCAGACTGCCAGAGGACCGCATCTGTGGTAATCCCGCTTGCTCATTTGACGTTAGCTGTCGCCTGCAAGAACTTCACCCGCATCTGGTTTATGCTGCTACCTGTTGTTAGGCGACAACAAGGGCACATGTAGCAAATGCTTTTTCCTGTTTCATTTTGCTAGGCCACACACTTCTGTGGCTCTTTAGTGCTTGCCAAACTGCTATGTGCGTGCTGCTGCTTCCATCTGACAAGGAGCACAACCTTCTGACAGCAGCTTTCAACTTGCCTAAGAAAGAGCTTGGCCATTTAGATGTGCTGCAAACCCGTGTGTGTGTAAGGTGCAGGTGCAAGCTCCTGACAAAGTTGTTCTCCAGGTTCAGTTTCTATCTGCCAGACGCATTGGAAATGTTTTCCTCTGGCATTCGCACCAAGAGTCGTAGATTGCTTAACTGAGGAGCTCTGAGAATGGAACGGCAAGAGGTGTTCCGCTTTCGTCATAAACAGTGCTCCAGAGCGCTTGGCAACGGGCACAACGAAACGTGTGTGCGGGATAGTGACCATTCACGCCTAGTGCTCGCAATGCACGAACACTGCCAAAAGGCCAAGGGAGGCGCTTAGAATCCGGCTTGTGCGCAAAGCTTTCAGACTGCCAGAGGACCGCATCTGTGGTAAGCCCGCTTGCTCATTTGACGTTAGCTGTCACCTGCAAGAACTTCACCCGCATCTGGTTTATGCTGCTACCTGTTGTTCGGCGACAACAAGGGCACATGTAGCAAATGCATTTTCCTGTTTCATTTTGCTAGGCCACGCTCTTCTGTGGCTCTTTAGTGCTTGCCAAACTCCTATGTGCGTGCTGCTGCTTCCATCTGACAAGGAGCACAACCTTCTGACAGCAGCTTTCAACTTGCCTAAGAAAGAGCTTGGCCATTTAGATGTGCTGCAAATCTGTGTGTGTGTAAGGTGCAGGTGCAAGCTCCTGACAAAGGTTTTCTCCAGGTTCAGTTTCTCCCTGCCAGACACATTGGAAATGTTTTCCTCTGGCATTCGCACCAACAGTTACAGATTGCTTAACTGAAGAGCTCTGAGAATAGAACGGCAAGAGGTGTTCCGCTTTCGTCATAAACAGTGCTCCAGAGCGCTTGGCAACGGGCACAACGAAACGTGTGTGTGGGATAGTGACCATTCACGCCTAGTGCTCGCAATGCATGAGCACTGCCAAAAAGCCAAGGGAGGCACTTGGAATCCGGCTTGAGTGCAAAGCTTTCAGACTGCCAGAGGACCGCATCTGTGGTAATCCCGCTTGCTCATTTGACGTTAGCTGTCGCCTGCAAGAACTTCACCCGCATCTGGTTTATGCTGCTACCTGTTGTTAGGCGACAACAAGGGCACATGTAGCAAATGCTTTTTCCTGTTTCATTTTGCTAGGCCACACACTTCTGTGGCTCTTTAGTGCTTGCCAAACTGCTATGTGCGTGCTGCTGCTTCCATCTGACAAGGAGCACAACCTTCTGACAGCAGCTTTCAACTTGCCTAAGAAAGAGCTTGGCCATTTAGATGTGCTGCAAACCCGTGTGTGTGTAAGGTGCAGGTGCAAGCTCCTGACAAAGTTGTTCTCCAGGTTCAGTTTCTATCTGCCAGACGCATTGGAAATGTTTTCCTCTGGCATTCGCACCAAGAGTCGTAGATTGCTTAACTGAGGAGCTCTGAGAATGGAACGGCAAGAGGTGTTCCGCTTTCGTCATAAACAGTGCTCCAGAGCGCTTGGCAACGGGCACAACGAAACGTGTGTGCGGGATAGTGACCATTCACGCCTAGTGCTCGCAATGCAGGAACACTGCAAAAAGGCCAAGGGAGGCGCTTACAATCCGGCTTGTGCGCAAAGCTTTCAGACTGACAGAGGATCGCATCTGTGGTAAGCTCGCTTGCTCATTTGACGTTAGCTGTCGCCTGCAAGAACTTCACCCGCATCTGGTTTATGCTGCTACCTGTTGTTAGGCGACAACAAGGGCACATGTAGCAAATGCTTTTTCCTGTTTCATTTTGCTAGGCCACGCTCTTCTGTGGCTCTTTAGTGCTTGCCAAACTGCTATGTGCGTGCTGCTGCTTCCATCTGAAAAGGAGCACAACCTTCTGACAGCAGCTTTCAACTTGCCTAAGAAAGAGCTTGGCCATTTAGATGTGCTGCAAACCCGTGTGTGTGTAAGGTGCAGGTGTCAGCTCCTGACAAAGTTGTTCTCCAGGTTCAGTTTCTATCTGCCAGACGCATTGGAAATGTTTTCCTCTGGCATTCGCAGCAAGAGTCGCAGATTGCTTAACTGAGGAGCTCTGAGAATGGAACGGCAAGAGGTGTTCCGCTTTCGTCATAAACAGTGCTCCAGAGCGCTTGGCAACGGGCACAACGAAACGTGTGTGCGGGATAGTGACCATTCACGCCTAGTGCTCGCAATGCAGGAGCACTGCCAAAAGGCCAAGGGAGGCGCTTAGAATCCGGCTTGTGCGCAAAGCTTTCAGACTGCCAGAGGATCGCATCTGTGGTAAGCCCGCTTGCTCATTTGACGTTAGCTGTCGCCTGCAAGAACTTCACCCGCATCTGGTTTATGCTGCTACCTGTTGTTAGGCGACAACAAGGGCACATGTAGCAAATGCTTTTTCCTGTTTCATTTTGCTATGCCACGCTCTTCTGTGGCTCTTTAGTGCTTGCCAAACTGCTATGTGCGTGCTGCTGCTTCCATCTGACAAGGAGCACAACCTTCTGACAGCAGCTTTCAACTTGCCTAAGAAAGAGCTTGGCCATTTAGATGTGCTGCAAACCCATGTGTGTGTAAGGTGCAGGTGCCAGCTCCTGACAAAGTTGTTCTCCAGGTTCAGTTTCTCCCTGCCAGACACATTGGAAATGTTTTCCTCTGGCATTCGCACCAACAGTCACAGATTGCTTAACTGAAGAGCTCTGAGAATGGAACGGCAAGAGGTGTTCCGCTTTCGTCATAAACAGTGCTCCAGAGCGCTTGGCAACGGGCACAACGAAACGTGTGTGTGGGATAGTGACCATTCACGCCTAGTGCTCGCAATGCACGAACACTGCCAAAAGGCCAAGGGAGGCGCTCACAATCCGGCTTGTGCGCAAAGCTTTCAGACTGCCAGAGGACCGCAGCTGTGGTAAGCCCGCTTGCTCATTTGACGTTAGCTGTCGCCTGCAAGAACTTCACCCGCATCTGGTTTATGCTGCTACCTGTTGTTAGGCGACAACAAGGGCACATGTAGCAAATGCTGTTTCCTGTTTCATTTTGCTATGCCACGCTCTTCTGTGGCTCTTTAGTGCTTGCCAAACTGCTATGTGCGTGCTGCTGCTTCCATCTGACAAGGAGCACAACCTTCTGACAGCAGCTTTCAACTTGCCTAAGAAAGAGCTTGGCCATTTAGATGTGCTGCAAACCCGTGTGTGTGTAAGGTGCAGGTGCCAGCTCCTGACAAAGTTGTTCTCCGGGTTAAGTTTCTATCTGCCAGACGCATTGGAAATGTTTTCCTCTGGCATTCGCAGCAAGAGTCGCAGATTGCTTAACTGAGGAGCTCTGAGAATGGAACGGCAAGAGGTGTTCCGCTTTCGTCATAAACAGTGCTCCAGAGCGCTTGGCAACGGGCACAACGAAACGTGTGTGTGGGATAGTGACCATTCACGCCTAGTGCTCGCAATGCATGAGCACTGCCAAAAGGCCAAGGGAGGCACTTGGAATCCGGCTTGAGTGCAAAGCTTTCAGACTGCCAGAGGACCGCATCTGTGGTAATCCCGCTTGCTCATTTGACGTTAGCTGTCGCCTGCAAGAACTTCACCTGCATCTGGTTTATGCTGCTACCTGTTGTTAGGCGACAACAAGGGCACATGTAGCAAATGCTTTTTCCTGTTTCATTTTGCTAGGCCACACACTTCTGTGGCTCTTTAGTGCTTGCCAAACTGCTATGTGCGTGCTGCTGCTTCCATCTGACAAGGAGCACAACCTTCTGACAGCAGCTTTCAACTTGCCTAAGAAAGAGCTTGGCCATTTAGATGTGCTGCAAACCCGTGTGTGTGTAAGGTGCAGGTGCAAGCTCCTGACAAAGTTGTTCTCCAGGTTCAGTTTCTATCTGCCAGACGCATTGGAAATGTTTTCCTCTGGCATTCGCAGCAAGAGTCGTAGATTGCTTAACTGAGGAGCTCTGAGAATGGAACGGCAAGAGGTGTTCCGCTTTCGTCATAAACAGTGCTCCAGAGCGCTTGGCAACGGGCACAACGAAACGTGTGTGCGGGATAGTGACCATTCACGCTTAGTGCTCGCAATGCAGGAGCACTGCCAAAAGGCCAAGGGAGGCGCTTAGAATGCGGCTTGTTCGCAAAGCTTTCAGACTGCCAGAGGATCGCATCTGTGGTAAGCCCGCTTGCTCATTTGACGTTAGCTGTCGCCTGCAAGAACTTCACCCGCATCTGGTTTATGCTGCTACCTGTTGTTAGGCGACAACAAGGGCACATGTAGCAAATGCTTTTTCCTGTTTCATTTTGCTAGGCCACGCTCTTCTGTGGCTCTTTAGTGCTTGCCAAACTGCTATGTGCGTGCTGCTGCTTCCATCTGACAAGGAGCACAACCTTCTGACAGCAGCTTTCAACTTGCCTAAGAAAGAGCTTGGCCATTTAGATGTGCTGCAAACCCATGTGTGTGTAAGGTGCAGGTGCCAGCTCCTGACAAAGTTGTTCTCCAGTTTCAGTTTCTATCTGCCAGACGCATTGGAAATGTTTTCCTCTGGCATTCGCAGCAAGAGTCGCAGATTGCTTAACTGAGGAGCTCTGAGAATGGAACGGCAAGAGGTGTTCCGCTTTCGTCATAAACAGTGCTCCAGAGCGCTTGGCAACGGGCACAACGAAACGTGTGTGCGGGATAGTGACCATTCACGCCTAGTGCTCGCAATGCACGAGCACTGCCAAAAGGCCAAGGGAGGCGCTTAGAATCCGGCTTGTGCGCAAAGCTTTCAGACTGCCAGAGGACCGCAGCTGTGGTAAGCCCGCTTGCTCATTTGACGTTAGCTGTCGCCTGCAAGAACTTCACCCGCATCTGTTTTATGCTGCTACCTGTTGTTAGGCGACAACAAGGGCACATGTAGCAAATGCTTTTTCCTGTTTCATTTTGCTAGGCCACACACTTCTGTGGCTCTTTAGTGCTTGCCAAACTGCTATGTGCGTGCTGCTGCTTCCATCTGACAAGGAGCACAACCTTCTGACAGCAGCTTTCAACTTGCCTAAGAAAGAGCTTGGCCATTTAGATGTGCTGCAAACCCATGTGTGTGTAAGGTGCAGGTGCCAGCTCCTGACAAAGTTGTTCTCCAGGTTCAGTTTCTATCTGCCAGACGCATTGGAAATGTTTTCCTCTGGCATTCGCAGCAAGAGTCGCAGATTGCTTAACTGAGGAGCTCTGAGAATGGAACGGCAAGAGGTGTTCCGCTTTCGTCATAAACAGTGCTCCAGAGCGCTTGGCAACGGGCACAACGAAACGTGTGTGCGGGATAGTGACCATTCACGCCTAGTGCTCGCAATGCACGAGCACTGCCAAAAGGCCAAGGGAGGCGCTTAGAATCCGGCTTGTGCGCAAAGCTTTCAGACTGCCAGAGGACCGCAGCTGTGGTAAGCCCGCTTGCTCATTTGACGTTAGCTGTCGCCTGCAAGAACTTCACCCGCATCTGTTTTATGCTGCTACCTGTTGTTAGGCGACAACAAGGGCACATGTAGCAAATGCTTTTTCCTGTTTCATTTTGCTAGGCCACACACTTCTGTGGCTCTTTAGTGCTTGCCAAACTGCTATGTGCGTGCTGCTGCTTCCATCTGACAAGGAGCACAACCTTCTGACAGCAGCTTTCAACTTGCCTAAGAAAGAGCTTGGCCATTTAGATGTGCTGCAAACCCGTGTGTGTGTAAGGTGCAGGTGCAAGCTCCTGACAAAGTTGTTCTCCAGGTTCAGTTTCTATCTGCCAGACGCATTGGAAATGTTTTCCTCTGGCATTCGCAGCAAGAGTCGTAGATTGCTTAACTGAGGAGCTCTGAGAATGGAACGGCAAGAGGTGTTCCGCTTTCGTCATAAACAGTGCTCCAGAGCGCTTGGCAACGGGCACAACGAAACGTGTGTGCGGGATAGTGACCATTCACGCCTAGTGCTCGCAATGCATGAGCACTGCCAAAAGGCCAAGGGAGGCGCTTACAATGCGGCTGGTGCGCAAAGCTTTCAGACTGACAGAGGACCGCAGCTGTGGTAAGCCCGCTTGCTCATTTGACGTTAGCTGTCGCCTGCAAGAACTTCACCCACATCTGGTTTATGCTGCTACCTGTTGTTAGGCGACAACAAGGGCACATGTAGCAAATGCTTTTTCCTGTTTCATTTTGCTATGCCACGCTCTTCTGTGGCTCTTTAGTGCTTGCCAAACTGCTATGTGCGTGCTGCTGCTTCCATCTGACAAGGAGCACAACCTTCTGACAGCAGCTTTCAACTTGCCTAAGAAAGAGCTTGGCCATTTAGATGTGCTGCAAACCCATGTGTGTGTAAGGTGCAGGTGCCAGCTCCTGACAAAGTTGTTCTCCAGGTTCAGTTTCTATCTGCCAGACGCATTGGAAATGTTTTCCTCTGGCATTCGCAGCAAGAGTCGCAGATTGCTTAACTCAGGAGCTCTGAGAATGGAACGGCAAGAGGTGTTCCGCTTTCGTCATAAACAGTGCTCCAGAGCGCTTGGCAACGGGCACAACGAAACGTGTGTGTGGGATAGTGACCATTCACGCCTAGTGCTCGCAATGCACGAACACTGCCAAAAGGCCAAGGGAGGCACTTGGAATCCGGCTTGAGTGCAAAGCTTTCAGACTGCCAGAGGACCGCATCTGTGGTAATCCCGCTTGCTCATTTGACGTTAGCTGTCGCCTGCAAGAACTTCACCTGCATCTGGTTTATGCTGCTACCTGTTGTTAGGCGACAACAAGGGCACATGTAGCAAATGCTTTTTCCTGTTTCATTTTGCTAGGCCACACACTTCTGTGGCTCTTTAGTGCTTGCCAAACTGCTATGTGCGTGCTGCTGCTTCCATCTGACAAGGAGCACAACCTTCTGACAGCAGCTTTCAACTTGCCTAAGAAAGAGCTTGGCCATTTAGATGTGCTGCAAACCCGTGTGTGTGTAAGGTGCAGGTGCAAGCTCCTGACAAAGTTGTTCTCCAGGTTCAGTTTCTATCTGCCAGACGCATTGGAAATGTTTTCCTCTGGCATTCGCAGCAAGAGTCGTAGATTGCTTAACTGAGGAGCTCTGAGAATGGAACGGCAAGAGGTGTTCCGCTTTCGTCATAAACAGTGCTCCAGAGCGCTTGGCAACGGGCACAACGAAACGTGTGTGCGGGATAGTGACCATTCACGCCTAGTGCTCGCAATGCAGGAGCACTGCCAAAAGGCCAAGGGAGGCGCTTAGAATCCGGCTTGTGCGCAAAGCTTTCAGACTGCCAGAGGATCGCATCTGTGGTAAGCCCGCTTGCTCATTTGACGTTAGCTGTCGCCTGCAAGAACTTCACCCGCATCTGGTTTATGCTGCTACCTGTTGTTAGGCGACAACAAGGGCACATGTAGCAAATGCTTTTTCCTGTTTCATTTTGCTAGGCCACGCTCTTCTGTGGCTCTTTAGTGCTTGCCAAACTGCTATGTGCGTGCTGCTGCTTCCATCTGACAAGGAGCACAACCTTCTGACAGCAGCTTTCAACTTGCCTAAGAAAGAGCTTGGCCATTTAGATGTGCTGCAAACCCATGTGTGTGTAAGGTGCAGGTGCCAGCTCCTGACAAAGTTGTTCTCCAGGTTCAGTTTCTATCTGCCAGACGCATTGGAAATGTTTTCCTCTGGCATTCGCAGCAAGAGTCGCAGATTGCTTAACTGAGGAGCTCTGAGAATGGAACGGCAAGAGGTGTTCCGCTTTCGTCATAAACAGTGCTCCAGAGCGCTTGGCAACGGGCACAACGAAACGTGTGTGCGGGATAGTGACCATTCACGCCTAGTGCTCGCAATGCACGAGCACTGCCAAAAGGCCAAGGGAGGCGCTTAGAATCCGGCTTGTGCGCAAAGCTTTCAGACTGCCAGAGGACCGCAGCTGTGGTAAGCCCGCTTGCTCATTTGACGTTAGCTGTCGCCTGCAAGAACTTCACCCGCATCTGTTTTATGCTGCTACCTGTTGTTAGGCGACAACAAGGGCACATGTAGCAAATGCTTTTTCCTGTTTCATTTTGCTAGGCCACACACTTCTGTGGCTCTTTAGTGCTTGCCAAACTGCTATGTGCGTGCTGCTGCTTCCATCTGACAAGGAGCACAACCTTCTGACAGCAGCTTTCAACTTGCCTAAGAAAGAGCTTGGCCATTTAGATGTGCTGCAAACCCGTGTGTGTGTAAGGTGCAGGTGCAAGCTCCTGACAAAGTTGTTCTCCAGGTTCAGTTTCTATCTGCCAGACGCATTGGAAATGTTTTCCTCTGGCATTCGCAGCAAGAGTCGTAGATTGCTTAACTGAGGAGCTCTGAGAATGGAACGGCAAGAGGTGTTCCGCTTTCGTCATAAACAGTGCTCCAGAGCGCTTGGCAACGGGCACAACGAAACGTGTGTGCGGGATAGTGACCATTCACGCCTAGTGCTCGCAATGCATGAGCACTGCCAAAAGGCCAAGGGAGGCGCTTACAATGCGGCTGGTGCGCAAAGCTTTCAGACTGACAGAGGACCGCAGCTGTGGTAAGCCCGCTTGCTCATTTGACGTTAGCTGTCGCCTGCAAGAACTTCACCCACATCTGGTTTATGCTGCTACCTGTTGTTAGGCGACAACAAGGGCACATGTAGCAAATGCTTTTTCCTGTTTCATTTTGCTATGCCACGCTCTTCTGTGGCTCTTTAGTGCTTGCCAAACTGCTATGTGCGTGCTGCTGCTTCCATCTGACAAGGAGCACAACCTTCTGACAGCAGCTTTCAACTTGCCTAAGAAAGAGCTTGGCCATTTAGATGTGCTGCAAACCCATGTGTGTGTAAGGTGCAGGTGCCAGCTCCTGACAAAGTTGTTCTCCAGGTTCAGTTTCTATCTGCCAGACGCATTGGAAATGTTTTCCTCTGGCATTCGCAGCAAGAGTCGCAGATTGCTTAACTCAGGAGCTCTGAGAATGGAACGGCAAGAGGTGTTCCGCTTTCGTCATAAACAGTGCTCCAGAGCGCTTGGCAACGGGCACAACGAAACGTGTGTGTGGGATAGTGACCATTCACGCCTAGTGCTCGCAATGCACGAACACTGCCAAAAGGCCAAGGGAGGCACTTGGAATCCGGCTTGAGTGCAAAGCTTTCAGACTGCCAGAGGACCGCATCTGTGGTAATCCCGCTTGCTCATTTGACGTTAGCTGTCGCCTGCAAGAACTTCACCTGCATCTGGTTTATGCTGCTACCTGTTGTTAGGCGACAACAAGGGCACATGTAGCAAATGCTTTTTCCTGTTTCATTTTGCTAGGCCACACACTTCTGTGGCTCTTTAGTGCTTGCCAAACTGCTATGTGCGTGCTGCTGCTTCCATCTGACAAGGAGCACAACCTTCTGACAGCAGCTTTCAACTTGCCTAAGAAAGAGCTTGGCCATTTAGATGTGCTGCAAACCCGTGTGTGTGTAAGGTGCAGGTGCAAGCTCCTGACAAAGTTGTTCTCCAGGTTCAGTTTCTATCTGCCAGACGCATTGGAAATGTTTTCCTCTGGCATTCGCAGCAAGAGTCGTAGATTGCTTAACTGAGGAGCTCTGAGAATGGAACGGCAAGAGGTGTTCCGCTTTCGTCATAAACAGTGCTCCAGAGCGCTTGGCAACGGGCACAACGAAACGTGTGTGCGGGATAGTGACCATTCACGCCTAGTGCTCGCAATGCAGGAGCACTGCCAAAAGGCCAAGGGAGGCGCTTAGAATCCGGCTTGTGCGCAAAGCTTTCAGACTGCCAGAGGATCGCATCTGTGGTAAGCCCGCTTGCTCATTTGACGTTAGCTGTCGCCTGCAAGAACTTCACCCGCATCTGGTTTATGCTGCTACCTGTTGTTAGGCGACAACAAGGGCACATGTAGCAAATGCTTTTTCCTGTTTCATTTTGCTAGGCCACGCTCTTCTGTGGCTCTTTAGTGCTTGCCAAACTGCTATGTGCGTGCTGCTGCTTCCATCTGACAAGGAGCACAACCTTCTGACAGCAGCTTTCAACTTGCCTAAGAAAGAGCTTGGCCATTTAGATGTGCTGCAAACCCGTGTGTGTGTAAGGTGCAGGTGCAAGCTCCTGACAAAGGTTTTCTCCAGGTTCAGTTTCTCCCTGCCAGACACATTGGAAATGTTTTCCTCTGGCATTCGCACCAACAGTCACAGATTGCTTAACTGAAGAGCTCTGAGAATGGAACGGCAAGAGGTGTTCCGCTTTCGTCATAAACAGTGCTCCAGAGCGCTTGGCAACGGGCACAACGAAACGTGTGTGTGGGATAGTGACCATTCACGCCTAGTGCTCGCAATGCATGAGCACTGCCAAAAGGCCAAGGGAGGCACTTGAAATCCGGCTTGTGCGCAAAGCTTTCAGACTGCCAGAGGACCGCAGCTGTGGTAATCCCGCTGGCTCATTTGACGTTAGCTGTCGCCTGCAAGAACGTCACCTGCATCTGGTTTATGCTGCTACCTGTTGTTAGGCGACAACAAGGGCACATGTAGCAAATGCTGTTTCCTGTTTCATTTTGCTAGGCCACACACTTCTGTGGCTCTTTAGTGCTTGCCAAACTGCTATGTGCGTGCTGCTGCTTCCATCTGACAAGGAGCACAACCTTCTGACAGCAGCTTTCAACTTGCCTAAGAAAGAGCTTGGCCATTTAGATGTGCTGCAAACTCGTGTGTGTGTAAGGTGCAGGTGCAAGCTCCTGACAAAGTTGTTCTCCAGGTTCAGTTTCTATCTGCCAGACGCATTGGAAATGTTTTCCTCTGGCATTCGCAGCAAGAGTCGTAGATTGCTTAACTGAGGAGCTCTGAGAATGGAACGGCAAGAGGTGTTCCGCTTTCGTCATAAACAGTGCTCCAGAGCGCTTGGCAACGGGCACAACGAAACGTGTGTGCGGGATAGTGATCATTCACGCCTAGTGCTCGCAATGCACGAACACTGCCAAAAGGCCAAGGGAGGCGCTTAGCATGCGGCTTGTGCGCAAAGCTTTCAGACTGCCAGAGGACCGCAGCTGTGGTAAGCCCGCTTGCTCATTTGACGTTAGCTGTCGCCTGCAAGAACTTCACCTGCATCTGGTTTATGCTGCTACCTGTTGTTCGGCGACAACAAGGGCACATGTAGCAAATGCTTTTTCCTGTTTCATTTTGCTAGGCCACACTCTTCTGTGGCTCTTTAGTGCTTGCCAAACTGCTATGTGCGTGCTGCTGCTTCCATCTGACAAGGAGCACAACCTTCTGACAGCAGCTTTCAACTTGCCTAAGAAAGAGCTTGGCCATTTAGATGTGCTGCAAACCCGTGTGTGTGTAAGGTGCAGGTGCAAGCTCCTGACAAAGTTGTTCTCCAGGTTCAGTTTCTATCTGCCAGACGCATTGGAAATGTTTTCCTCTGGCATTCGCAGCAAGAGTCGTAGATTGCTTAACTGAGGAGCTCTGAGAATGGAACGGCAAGAGGTGTTCCGCTTTCGTCATAAACAGTGCTCCAGAGCGCTTGGCAACGGGCACAACGAAACGTGTGTGCGGGATAGTGACCATTCACGCCTAGTGCTCGCAATGCAGGAGCACTGCCAAAAGGCCAAGGGAGGCGCTTAGAATCCGGCTTGTGCGCAAAGCTTTCAGACTGCCAGAGGATCGCATCTGTGGTAAGCCCGCTTGCTCATTTGACGTTAGCTGTCGCCTGCAAGAACTTCACCCGCATCTGTTTTATGCTGCTACCTGTTGTTAGGCGACAACAAGGGCACATGTAGCAAATGCTTTTTCCTGTTTCATTTTGCTAGGCCACACACTTCTGTGGCTCTTTAGTGCTTGCCAAACTGCTATGTGCGTGCTGCTGCTTCCATCTGACAAGGAGCACAACCTTCTGACAGCAGCTTTCAACTTGCCTAAGAAAGAGCTTGGCCATTTAGATGTGCTGCAAACCCGTGTGTGTGTAAGGTGCAGGTGCAAGCTCCTGACAAAGGTTTTCTCCAGGTTCAGTTTCTCCCTGCCAGACACATTGGAAATGTTTTCCTCTGGCATTCGCACCAACAGTCACAGATTGCTTAACTGAAGAGCTCTGAGAATGGAACGGCAAGAGGTGTTCCGCTTTCGTCATAAACAGTGCTCCAGAGCGCTTGGCAACGGGCACAACGAAACGTGTGTGTGGGATAGTGACCATTCACGCCTAGTGCTCGCAATGCATGAGCACTGCCAAAAGGCCAAGGGAGGCACTTGAAATCCGGCTTGTGCGCAAAGCTTTCAGACTGCCAGAGGACCGCAGCTGTGGTAATCCCGCTTGCTCATTTGACGTTAGCTGTCGCCTGCAAGAACGTCACCTGCATCTGGTTTATGCTGCTACCTGTTGTTAGGCGACAACAAGGGCACATGTAGCAAATGCTGTTTCCTGTTTCATTTTGCTAGGCCACACACTTCTGTGGCTCTTTAGTGCTTGCCAAACTGCTATGTGCGTGCTGCTGCTTCCATCTGACAAGGAGCACAACCTTCTGACAGCAGCTTTCAACTTGCCTAAGAAAGAGCTTGGCCATTTAGATGTGCTGCAAACTCGTGTGTGTGTAAGGTGCAGGTGCAAGCTCCTGACAAAATTGTTCTCCAGGTTCAGTTTCTATCTGCCAGACGCATTGGAAATGTTTTCCTCTGGCATTCGCACCAAGAGTCGTAGATTGCTTAACTGAGGAGCTCTGAGAATGGAACGGCAAGAGGTGTTCCGCTTTCGTCATAAACAGTGCTCCAGAGCGCTTGGCAACGGGCACAACGAAACGTGTGTGCGGGATAGTGATCATTCACGCCTAGTGCTCGCAATGCACGAACACTGCCAAAAGGCCAAGGGAGGCGCTTAGCATGCGGCTTGTGCGCAAAGCTTTCAGACTGCCAGAGGACCGCATCTGTGGTAAGCCCGCTTGCTCATTTGACGTTAGCTGTCGCCTGCAAGAACTTCACCTGCATCTGGTTTATGCTGCTACCTGTTGTTCGGCGACAACAAGGGCACATGTAGCAAATGCTTTTTCCTGTTTCATTTTGCTAGGCCACACTCTTCTGTGGCTCTTTAGTGCTTGCCAAACTGCTATGTGCGTGCTGCTGCTTCCATCTGACAAGGAGCACAACCTTCTGACAGCAGCTTTCAACTTGCCTAAGAAAGAGCTTGGCCATTTAGATGTGCTGCAAACCCGTGTGTGTGTAAGGTGCAGGTGCCAGCTCCTGACAAAGTTGTTCTCCGGGTTAAGTTTCTATCTGCCAGACGCATTGGAAATGTTTTCCTCTGGCATTCGCAGCAAGAGTCGCAGATTGCTTAACTGAGGAGCTCTGAGAATGGAACGGCAAGAGGTGTTCCGCTTTCGTCATAAACAGTGCTCCAGAGCGCTTGGCAACGGGCACAACGAAACGTGTGTGTGGGATAGTGACCATTCACGCCTAGTGCTCGCAATGCATGAGCACTGCCAAAAGGCCAAGGGAGGCGCTTACAATGCGGCTGGTGCGCAAAGCTTTCAGACTGACAGAGGACCGCAGCTGTGGTAAGCCCGCTTGCTCATTTGACGTTAGCTGTCGCCTGCAAGAACTTCACCCACATCTGGTTTATGCTGCTACCTGTTGTTAGGCGACAACAAGGGCACATGTAGCAAATGCTTTTTCCTGTTTCATTTTGCTATGCCACGCTCTTCTGTGGCTCTTTAGTGCTTGCCAAACTGCTATGTGCGTGCTGCTGCTTCCATCTGAAAAGGAGCACAACCTTCTGACAGCAGCTTTCAACTTGCCTAAGAAAGAGCTTGGCCATTTAGATGTGCTGCAAACCCGTGTGTGTGTAAGGTGCAGGTGCCAGCTCCTGACAAAGTTGTTCTCCGGGTTAAGTTTCTATCTGCCAGACGCATTGGAAATGTTTTCCTCTGGCATTCGCAGCAAGAGTCGCAGATTGCTTAACTGAGGAGCTCTGAGAATGGAACGGCAAGAGGTGTTCCGCTTTCGTCATAAACAGTGCTCCAGAGCGCTTGGCAACGGGCACAACGAAACGTGTGTGTGGGATAGTGACCATTCACGCCTAGTGCTCGCAATGCATGAGCACTGCCAAAAGGCCAAGGGAGGCACTTGGAATCCGGCTTGAGTGCAAAGCTTTCAGACTGCCAGAGGACCGCATCTGTGGTAATCCCGCTTGCTCATTTGACGTTAGCTGTCGCCTGCAAGAACTTCACCTGCATCTGGTTTATGCTGCTACCTGTTGTTAGGCGACAACAAGGGCACATGTAGCAAATGCTTTTTCCTGTTTCATTTTGCTAGGCCACACACTTCTGTGGCTCTTTAGTGCTTGCCAAACTGCTATGTGCGTGCTGCTGCTTCCATCTGACAAGGAGCACAACCTTCTGACAGCAGCTTTCAACTTGCCTAAGAAAGAGCTTGGCCATTTAGATGTGCTGCAAACCCGTGTGTGTGTAAGGTGCAGGTGCAAGCTCCTGACAAAGTTGTTCTCCAGGTTCAGTTTCTATCTGCCAGACGCATTGGAAATGTTTTCCTCTGGCATTCGCAGCAAGAGTCGTAGATTGCTTAACTGAGGAGCTCTGAGAATGGAACGGCAAGAGGTGTTCCGCTTTCGTCATAAACAGTGCTCCAGAGCGCTTGGCAACGGGCACAACGAAACGTGTGTGCGGGATAGTGACCATTCACGCCTAGTGCTCGCAATGCAGGAGCACTGCCAAAAGGCCAAGGGAGGCGCTTAGAATCCGGCTTGTGCGCAAAGCTTTCAGACTGCCAGAGGATCGCATCTGTGGTAAGCCCGCTTGCTCATTTGACGTTAGCTGTCGCCTGCAAGAACTTCACCCGCATCTGGTTTATGCTGCTACCTGTTGTTAGGCGACAACAAGGGCACATGTAGCAAATGCTTTTTCCTGTTTCATTTTGCTAGGCCACGCTCTTCTGTGGCTCTTTAGTGCTTGCCAAACTGCTATGTGCGTGCTGCTGCTTCCATCTGACAAGGAGCACAACCTTCTGACAGCAGCTTTCAACTTGCCTAAGAAAGAGCTTGGCCATTTAGATGTGCTGCAAACCCGTGTGTGTGTAAGGTGCAGGTGCAAGCTCCTGACAAAGGTTTTCTCCAGGTTCAGTTTCTCCCTGCCAGACACATTGGAAATGTTTTCCTCTGGCATTCGCACCAACAGTCACAGATTGCTTAACTGAAGAGCTCTGAGAATGGAACGGCAAGAGGTGTTCCGCTTTCGTCATAAACAGTGCTCCAGAGCGCTTGGCAACGGGCACAACGAAACGTGTGTGTGGGATAGTGACCATTCACGCCTAGTGCTCGCAATGCATGAGCACTGCCAAAAGGCCAAGGGAGGCACTTGAAATCCGGCTTGTGCGCAAAGCTTTCAGACTGCCAGAGGACCGCAGCTGTGGTAATCCCGCTGGCTCATTTGACGTTAGCTGTCGCCTGCAAGAACGTCACCTGCATCTGGTTTATGCTGCTACCTGTTGTTAGGCGACAACAAGGGCACATGTAGCAAATGCTGTTTCCTGTTTCATTTTGCTAGGCCACACACTTCTGTGGCTCTTTAGTGCTTGCCAAACTGCTATGTGCGTGCTGCTGCTTCCATCTGACAAGGAGCACAACCTTCTGACAGCAGCTTTCAACTTGCCTAAGAAAGAGCTTGGCCATTTAGATGTGCTGCAAACTCGTGTGTGTGTAAGGTGCAGGTGCAAGCTCCTGACAAAGTTGTTCTCCAGGTTCAGTTTCTATCTGCCAGACGCATTGGAAATGTTTTCCTCTGGCATTCGCAGCAAGAGTCGTAGATTGCTTAACTGAGGAGCTCTGAGAATGGAACGGCAAGAGGTGTTCCGCTTTCGTCATAAACAGTGCTCCAGAGCGCTTGGCAACGGGCACAACGAAACGTGTGTGCGGGATAGTGATCATTCACGCCTAGTGCTCGCAATGCACGAACACTGCCAAAAGGCCAAGGGAGGCGCTTAGCATGCGGCTTGTGCGCAAAGCTTTCAGACTGCCAGAGGACCGCAGCTGTGGTAAGCCCGCTTGCTCATTTGACGTTAGCTGTCGCCTGCAAGAACTTCACCTGCATCTGGTTTATGCTGCTACCTGTTGTTCGGCGACAACAAGGGCACATGTAGCAAATGCTTTTTCCTGCCTCATTTTGCTAGGCCACACTCTTCTGTGGCTCTTTAGTGCTTGCCAAACTGCTATGTGCGTGCTGCTGCTTCCATCTGACAAGGAGCACAACCTTCTGACAGCAGCTTTCAACTTGCCTAAGAAAGAGCTTGGCCATTTAGATGTGCTGCAAACCCGTGTGTGTGTAAGGTGCAGGTGCAAGCTCCTGACAAAGTTGTTCTCCAGGTTCAGTTTCTATCTGCCAGACGCATTGGAAATGTTTTCCTCTGGCATTCGCAGCAAGAGTCGTAGATTGCTTAACTGAGGAGCTCTGAGAATGGAACGGCAAGAGGTGTTCCGCTTTCGTCATAAACAGTGCTCCAGAGCGCTTGGCAACGGGCACAACGAAACGTGTGTGCGGGATAGTGACCATTCACGCCTAGTGCTCGCAATGCAGGAGCACTGCCAAAAGGCCAAGGGAGGCGCTTAGAATCCGGCTTGTGCGCAAAGCTTTCAGACTGCCAGAGGATCGCATCTGTGGTAAGCCCGCTTGCTCATTTGACGTTAGCTGTCGCCTGCAAGAACTTCACCCGCATCTGTTTTATGCTGCTACCTGTTGTTAGGCGACAACAAGGGCACATGTAGCAAATGCTTTTTCCTGTTTCATTTTGCTAGGCCACACACTTCTGTGGCTCTTTAGTGCTTGCCAAACTGCTATGTGCGTGCTGCTGCTTCCATCTGACAAGGAGCACAACCTTCTGACAGCAGCTTTCAACTTGCCTAAGAAAGAGCTTGGCCATTTAGATGTGCTGCAAACCCGTGTGTGTGTAAGGTGCAGGTGCAAGCTCCTGACAAAGGTTTTCTCCAGGTTCAGTTTCTCCCTGCCAGACACATTGGAAATGTTTTCCTCTGGCATTCGCACCAACAGTCACAGATTGCTTAACTGAAGAGCTCTGAGAATGGAACGGCAAGAGGTGTTCCGCTTTCGTCATAAACAGTGCTCCAGAGCGCTTGGCAACGGGCACAACGAAACGTGTGTGTGGGATAGTGACCATTCACGCCTAGTGCTCGCAATGCACGAGCACTGCCAAAAGGCCAAGGGAGGCGCTTAGAATCCGGCTTGTGCGCAAAGCTTTCAGACTGCCAGAGGACCGCAGCTGTGGTAAGCCCGCTTGCTCATTTGACGTTAGCTGTCGCCTGCAAGAACTTCACCCGCATCTGGTTTATGCTGCTACCTGTTGTTAGGCGACAACAAGGGCACATGTAGCAAATGCTTTTTCCTGTTTCATTTTGCTATGCCACGCTCTTCTGTGGCTCTTTAGTGCTTGCCAAACTGCTATGTGCGTGCTGCTGCTTCCATCTGAAAAGGAGCACAACCTTCTGACAGCAGCTTTCAACTTGCCTAAGAAAGAGCTTGGTCATTTAGATGTGCTGCAAACCCGTGTGTGTGTAAGGTGCAGGTGCCAGCTCCTGACAAAGTTGTTCTCCGGGTTAAGTTTCTATCTGCCAGACGCATTGGAAATGTTTTCCTCTGGCATTCGCAGCAAGAGTCGCAGATTGCTTAACTGAGGAGCTCTGAGAATGGAACGGCAAGAGGTGTTCCGCTTTCGTCATAAACAGTGCTCCAGAGCGCTTGGCAACGGGCACAACGAAACGTGTGTGTGGGATAGTGACCATTCACGCCTAGTGCTCGCAATGCATGAGCACTGCCAAAAGGCCAAGGGAGGCACTTGGAATCCGGCTTGAGTGCAAAGCTTTCAGACTGCCAGAGGACCGCATTTGTGGTAATCCCGCTTGCTCATTTGACGTTAGCTGTCGCCTGCAAGAACTTCACCTGCATCTGGTTTATGCTGCTACCTGTTGTTAGGCGACAACAAGGGCACATGTAGCAAATGCTTTTTCCTGTTTCATTTTGCTAGGCCACACACTTCTGTGGCTCTTTAGTGCTTGCCAAACTGCTATGTGCGTGCTGCTGCTTCCATCTGACAAGGAGCACAACCTTCTGACAGCAGCTTTCTACTTGCCTAAGAAAGAGCTTGGCCATTTAGATGTGCTGCAAACCCGTGTGTGTGTAAGGTGCAGGTGCAAGCTCCTGACAAAGTTGTTCTCCAGGTTCAGTTTCTATCTGCCAGACGCATTGGAAATGTTTTCCTCTGGCATTCGCAGCAAGAGTCGTAGATTGCTTAACTGAGGAGCTCTGAGAATGGAACGGCAAGAGGTGTTCCGCTTTCGTCATAAACAGTGCTCCAGAGCGCTTGGCAACGGGCACAACGAAACGTGTGTGCGGGATAGTGACCATTCACGCCTAGTGCTCGCAATGCAGGAGCACTGCCAAAAGGCCAAGGGAGGCGCTTAGAATCCGGCTTGTGCGCAAAGCTTTCAGACTGCCAGAGGATCGCATCTGTGGTAATCCCGCTTGCTCATTTGACGTTAGCTGTCGCCTGCAAGAACTTCACCCGTATCTGGTTTATGCTGCTACCTGTTGTTAGGCGACAACAAGGGCACATGTAGCAAATGCTTTTTCCTGTTTCATTTTGCTATGCCACACTCTTCTGTGGCTCTTTAGTGCTTGCCAAACTGCTATGTGCGTGCTGCTGCTTCCATCTGACAAGGAGCACAACCTTCTGACAGCAGCTTTCAACTTGCCTAAGAAAGAGCTTGGCCATTTAGATGTGATGCAAATCTGTGTGAGTGTAAGGTGCAGGTGCAAGCTCCTGACAAAGTTGTTCTCCAGGTTCAGTTTCTCCCTGCCAGACACATTGGAAATGTTTTCCTCTGGCATTCGCACCAACAGTCACAGATTGCTTAACTGAAGAGCTCTGAGAATGGAACGGCAAGAGGTGTTCCGCTTTCGTCATAAACAGTGCTCCAGAGCGCTTGGCAACGGGCACAACGAAACGTGTGTGTGGGATAGTGACCATTCACGCCTAGTGCTCGCAATGCACGAGCACTGCCAAAAGGCCAAGGGAGGCGCTTAGAATCCGGCTTGTGCGCAAAGCTTTCAGACTGCCAGAGGACCGCAGCTGTGGTAAGCCCGCTTGCTCATTTGACGTTAGCTGTCGCCTGCAAGAACTTCACCCGCATCTGGTTTATGCTGCTACCTGTTGTTCGGCGACAACAAGGGCACATGTAGCAAATGCTTTTTCCTGTTTCATTTTGCTATGCCACGCTCTTCTGTGGCTCTTTAGTGCTTGCCAAACTGCTATGTGCGTGCTGCTGCTTCCATCTGAAAAGGAGCACAACCTTCTGACAGCAGCTTTCAACTTGCCTAAGAAAGAGCTTGGTCATTTAGATGTGCTGCAAACCCGTGTGTGTGTAAGGTGCAGGTGCCAGCTCCTGACAAAGTTGTTCTCCGGGTTAAGTTTCTATCTGCCAGACGCATTGGAAATGTTTTCCTCTGGCATTCGCAGCAAGAGTCGCAGATTGCTTAACTGAGGAGCTCTGAGAATGGAACGGCAAGAGGTGTTCCGCTTTCGTCATAAACAGTGCTCCAGAGCGCTTGGCAACGGGCACAACGAAACGTGTGTGTGGGATAGTGACCATTCACGCCTAGTGCTCGCAATGCATGAGCACTGCCAAAAGGCCAAGGGAGGCACTTGGAATCCGGCTTGAGTGCAAAGCTTTCAGACTGCCAGAGGACCGCATCTGTGGTAAGCCCGCTTGCTCATTTGACGTTAGCTGTCGCCTGCAAGAACTTCACCTGCATCTGGTTTATGCTGCTACCTGTTGTTAGGCGACAACAAGGGCACATGTAGCAAATGCTTTTTCCTGTTTCATTTTGCTAGGCCACACTCTTCTGTGGCTCTTTAGTGCTTGCCAAACTGCTATGTGCGTGCTGCTGCTTCCATCTGACAAGGAGCACAACCTTCTGACAGCAGCTTTCAACTTGCCTAAGAAAGAGCTTGGCCATTTAGATGTGCTGCAAATCTGTGTGAGTGTAAGGTGCAGGTGCAAGCTCCTGACAAAGTTGTTCTCCAGGTTCAGTTTCTCCCTGCCAGACACATTGGAAATGTTTTCCTCTGGCATTCGCACCAACAGTCACAGATTGCTTAACTGAAGAGCTCTGAGAATGGAACGGCAAGAGGTGTTCCGCTTTCGTCATAAACAGTGCTCCAGAGCGCTTGGCAACGGGCACAACGAAACGTGTGTGTGGGATAGTGACCATTCACGCCTAGTGCTCGCAATGCATGAGCACTGCCAAAAGGCCAAGGGAGGCACTTGAAATCCGGCTTGTGCGCAAAGCTTTCAGACTGCCAGAGGACCGCAGCTGTGGTAAGCCCGCTTGCTCATTTGACGTTAGCTGTCGCCTGCAAGAACTTCACCTGCATCTGGTTTATGCTGCTACCTGTTGTTAGGCGACAACAAGGGCACATGTAGCAAATGCTGTTTCCTGTTTCATTTTGCTAGGCCACACACTTCTGTGGCTCTTTAGTGCTTGCCAAACTGCTATGTGCGTGCTGCTGCTTCCATCTGACAAGGAGCACAACCTTCTGACAGCAGCTTTCAACTTGCCTAAGAAAGAGCTTGGCCATTTAGATGTGCTGCAAACTCGTGTGTGTGTAAGGTGCAGGTGCAAGCTCGTGACAAAGTTGTTCTCCAGGTTCAGTTTCTATCTGCCAGACGCATTGGAAATGTTTTCCTCTGGCATTCGCAGCAAGAGTCGTAGATTGCTTATCTGAGGAGCTCTGAGAATGGAACGGCAAGAGGTGTTCCGCTTTCGTCATAAACAGTGCTCCCGAGCGCTTGGCAACGGGCACAACGAAACGTGTGTGCGGGATAGTGACCATTCACGCCTAGTGCTCGCAATGCACGAACACTGCCAAAAGGCCAAGGGAGGCGCTTAGAATCCGGCTTGTGCGCAAAGCTTTCAGACTGCCAGAGGACCGCATCTGTGGTAAGCCCGCTTGCTCATTTGACGTTAGCTGTCGCCTGCAAGAACTTCACCTGCATCTGGTTTATGCTGCTACCTGTTGTTAGGCGACAACAAGGGCACATGTAGCAAATGCTTTTTCCTGTTTCATTTTGCTAGGCCACACTCTTCTGTGGCTCTTTAGTGCTTGCCAAACTGCTATGTGCGTGCTGCTGCTTCCATCTGACAAGGAGCACAACCTTCTGACAGCAGCTTTCAACTTGCCTAAGAAAGAGCTTGGCCATTTAGATGTGCTGCAAATCTGTGTGAGTGTAAGGTGCAGGTGCCAGCTCCTGACAAAGTTGTTCTCCAGGTTCAGTTTCTCCCTGCCAGACACATTGGAAATGTTTTCCTCTGGCATTCGCACCAACAGTCACAGATTGCTTAACTGAAGAGCTCTGAGAATGGAACGGCAAGAGGTGTTCCGCTTTCGTCATAAACAGTGCTCCAGAGCGCTTGGCAACGGGCACAACGAAACGTGTGTGTGGGATAGTGACCATTCACGCCTAGTGCTCGCAATGCACGAACACTGCCAAAAGGCCAAGGGAGGCGCTTAGAATCCGGCTTGTGCGCAAAGCTTTCAGACTGCCAGAGGACCGCATCTGTGGTAAGCCCGCTTGCTCATTTGACGTTAGCTGTCGCCTGCAAGAACTTCACCCGCATCTGGTTTATGCTGCTACCTGTTGTTCGGCGACAACAAGGGCACATGTAGCAAATGCTTTTTCCTGTTTCATTTTGCTAGGCCACACTCTTCTGTGGCTCTTTAGTGCTTGCCAAACTGCTATGTGCGTGCTGCTGCTTCCATCTGACAAGGAGCACAACCTTCTGACAGCAGCTTTCAACTTGCCTAAGAAAGAGCTTGGCCATTTAGATGTGCTGCAAATCTGTGTGTGTGTAAGGCGCAGGTGCAAACTCCTGACAAAGGTTTTCTCCAGGTTCAGTTTCTCCCTGCCAGACGCATTGGAAATGTTTTCCTCTGGCATTCGCAGCAAGAGTCGCAGATTGCTTAACTGAGGAGCTCTGAGAATGGAACGGCAAGAGGTGTTCCGCTTTCGTCATAAACAGTGCTCCAGAGCGCTTGGCAACGGGCACAACGAAACGTGTGTGTGGGATAGTGACCATTCACGCCTAGTGCTCGCAATGCATGAGCACTGCCAAAAGGCCAAGGGAGGCACTTGGAATCCGGCTTGAGTGCAAAGCTTTCAGACTGCCAGAGGACCGCATCTGTGGTAATCCCGCTTGCTCATTTGACGTTAGCTGTCGCCTGCAAGAACTTCACCCGTATCTGTTTTATGCTGCTACCTGTTGTTAGGCGACAACAAGGGCACATGTAGCAAATGCTTTTTCCTGTTTCATTTTGCTAGGCCACACACTTCTGTGGCTCTTTAGTGCTTGCCAAACTGCTATGTGCGTGCTGCTGCTTCCATCTGACAAGGAGCACAACCTTCTGACAGCAGCTTTCAACTTGCCTAAGAAAGAGCTTGGCCATTTAGATGTGCTGCAAACCCGTGTGTGTGTAAGGTGCAGGTGCAAGCTCCTGACAAAGTTGTTCTCCAGGTTCAGTTTCTATCGGCCAGACGCCTTGGAAATGTTTTCCTCTGGCATTCGCAGCAAGAGTCGTAGATTGCTTAACTGAGGAGCTCTGAGAATGGAACGGCAAGAGGTGTTCCGCTTTCGTCATAAACAGTGCTGCAGAGCGCTTGGCAACGGGCACAACGAAACGTGTGTGCGGGATAGTGACCATTCACGCCTAGTGCTCGCAATGCAGGAGCACTGCCAAAAGGCCAAGGGAGGCGCTTACAATCCGGCTTGTGCGCAAAGCTTTCAGAAAGACAGAGGATCGCATCTGTGGTAAGCCCGCTTGCTCATTTGACGTTAGCTGTCGCCTGCAAGAACTTCACCTGCATCTGGTTTATGCTGCTACCTGTTGTTAGGCGACAACAAGGGCACATGTAGCAAATGCTTTTTCCTGTTTCATTTTGCTATGCCACACTCTTCTGTGGCTCTTTAGTGCTTGCCAAACTGCTATGTGCGTGCTGCTGCTTCCATCTGACAAGGAGCACAACCTTCTGACAGCAGCTTTCAACTTGCCTAAGAAAGAGCTTGGCCATTTAGATGTGCTGCAAACCCATGTGTGTGTAAGGTGCAGGTGCCAGCTCCTGACAAAGTTGTTCTCCAGGTTCAGTTTCTATCTGCCAGACGCATTGGAAATGTTTTCCTCTGGCATTCGCAGCAAGAGTCGCAGATTGCTTAACTGAGGAGCTCTGAGAATGGAACGGCAAGAGGTGTTCCGCTTTCGTCATAAACAGTGCTCCAGAGCGCTTGGCAACGGGCACAACGAAACGTGTGTGCGGGATAGTGACCATTCACGCCTAGTGCTCGCAATGCACGAGCACTGCCAAAAGGCCAAGGGAGGCGCTTAGAATCCGGCTTGTGCGCAAAGCTTTCAGACTGCCAGAGGACCGCAGCTGTGGTAAGCCCGCTTGCTCATTTGACGTTAGCTGTCGCCTGCAAGAACTTCACCCGCATCTGTTTTATGCTGCTACCTGTTGTTAGGCGACAACAAGGGCACATGTAGCAAATGCTTTTTCCTGTTTCATTTTGCTAGGCCACACTCTTCTGTGGCTCTTTAGTGCTTGCCAAACTGCTATGTGCGTGCTGCTGCTTCCATCTGACAAGGAGCACAACCTTCTGACAGCAGCTTTCAACTTGCCTAAGAAAGAGCTTGGCCATTTAGATGTGCTGCAAACCCATGTGTGTGTAAGGTGCAGGTGCCAGCTCCTGACAAAGTTGTTCTCCAGGTTCAGTTTCTATCTGCCAGACGCATTGGAAATGTTTTCCTCTGGCATTCGCAGCAAGAGTCGCAGATTGCTTAACTGAGGAGCTCTGAGAATGGAACGGCAAGAGGTGTTCCGCTTTCGTCATAAACAGTGCTGCAGAGCGCTTGGCAACGGGCACAACGAAACGTGTGTGCGGGATAGTGACCATTCACGCCTAGTGCTCGCAATGCACGAGCACTGCCAAAAGGCCAAGGGAGGCGCTTAGAATCCGGCTTGTGCGCAAAGCTTTCAGACTGCCAGAGGACCGCAGCTGTGGTAAGCCCGCTTGCTCATTTGACGTTAGCTGTCGCCTGCAAGAACTTCACCCGCATCTGTTTTATGCTGCTACCTGTTGTTAGGCGACAACAAGGGCACATGTAGCAAATGCTTTTTCCTGTTTCATTTTGCTAGGCCACACACTTCTGTGGCTCTTTAGTGCTTGCCAAACTGCTATGTGCGTGCTGCTGCTTCCATCTGACAAGGAGCACAACCTTCTGACAGCAGCTTTCAACTTGCCTAAGAAAGAGCTTGGCCATTTAGATGTGCTGCAAACCCGTGTGTGTGTAAGGTGCAGGTGCAAGCTCCTGACAAAGTTGTTCTCCAGGTTCAGTTTCTATCTGCCAGACGCATTGGAAATGTTTTCCTCTGGCATTCGCAGCAAGAGTCGTAGATTGCTTAACTGAGGAGCTCTGAGAATGGAACGGCAAGAGGTGTTCCGCTTTCGTCATAAACAGTGCTCCAGAGCGCTTGGCAACGGGCACAACGAAACGTGTGTGCGGGATAGTGACCATTCACGCCTAGTGCTCGCAATGCAGGAGCACTGCCAAAAGGCCAAGGGAGGCGCTTAGAATCCGGCTTGTGCGCAAAGCTTTCAGACTGACAGAGGATCGCATCTGTGGTAAGCCCGCTTGCTCATTTGACGTTAGCTGTCGCCTGCAAGAACTTCACCCGCATCTGGTTTATGCTGCTACCTGTTGTTAGGCGACAACAAGGGCACATGTAGCAAATGCTTTTTCCTGTTTCATTTTGCTAGGCCACGCTCTTCTGTGGCTCTTTAGTGCTTGCCAAACTGCTATGTGCGTGCTGCTGCTTCCATCTGACAAGGAGCACAACCTTCTGACAGCAGCTTTCAACTTGCCTAAGAAAGAGCTTGGCCATTTAGATGTGCTGCAAACCCATGTGTGTGTAAGGTGCAGGTGCCAGCTCCTGACAAAGTTGTTCTCCAGGTTCAGTTTCTATCTGCCAGACGCATTGGAAATGTTTTCCACTGGCATTCGCAGCAAGAGTCGCAGATTGCTTAACTGAGGAGCTCTGAGAATGGAACGGCAAGAGGTGTTCCGCTTTCGTCATAAACAGTGCTCCAGAGCGCTTGGCAACGGGCACAACGAAACGTGTGTGTGGGATAGTGACCATTCACGCCTAGTGCTCGCAATGCATGAGCACTGCCAAAAGGCCAAGGGAGGCACTTGAAATCCGGCTTGTGCGCAAAGCTTTCAGACTGCCAGAGGACCGCAGCTGTGGTAATCCCGCTTGCTCATTTGACGTTAGCTGTCGCCTGCAAGAACTTCACCTGCATCTGGTTTATGCTGCTACCTGTTGTTAGGCGACAACAAGGGCACATGTAGCAAATGCTGTTTCCTGTTTCATTTTGCTAGGCCACACACTTCTGTGGCTCTTTAGTGCTTGCCAAACTGCTATGTGCGTGCTGCTGCTTCCATCTGACAAGGAGCACAACCTTCTGACAGCAGCTTTCAACTTGCCTAAGAAAGAGCTTGGCCATTTAGATGTGCTGCAAACTCGTGTGTGTGTAAGGTGCAGGTGCAAGCTCCTGACAAAGTTGTTCTCCAGGTTCAGTTTCTATCTGCCAGACGCATTGGAAATGTTTTCCTCTGGCATTCGCAGCAAGAGTCGTAGATTGCTTATCTGAGGAGCTCTGAGAATGGAACGGCAAGAGGTGTTCCGCTTTCGTCATAAACAGTGCTCCAGAGCGCTTGGCAACGGGCACAACGAAACGTGTGTGCGGGATAGTGACCATTCACGCCTAGTGCTCGCAATGCACGAACACTGCCAAAAGGCCAAGGGAGGCGCTTAGAATCCGGCTTGTGCGCAAAGCTTTCAGACTGCCAGAGGACCGCATCTGTGGTAAGCCCGCTTGCTCATTTGACGTTAGCTGTCGCCTGCAAGAACTTCACCTGCATCTGGTTTATGCTGCTACCTGTTGTTAGGCGACAACAAGGGCACATGTAGCAAATGCTTTTTCCTGTTTCATTTTGCTAGGCCTCGCTCTTCTGTGGCTCTTTAGTGCTTGCCAAACTGCTATGTGCGTGCTGCTGCTTCCATCTGACAAGGAGCACAACCTTCTGACAGCAGCTTTCAACTTGCCTAAGAAAGAGCTTGGCCATTTAGATGTGCTGCAAACCCGTGTGTGTGTAAGGTGCAGGTGCAAGCTCCTGACAAAGTTGTTCTCCAGGTTCAGTTTCTCCCTGCCAGACACATTGGAAATGTTTTCCTCTGGCATTCGCACCAACAGTCACAGATTGCTTAACTGAAGAGCTCTGAGAATGGAACGGCAAGAGGTGTTCCGCTTTCGTCATAAACAGTGCTCCAGAGCGCTTGGCAACGGGCACAACGAAACGTGTGTGTGGGATAGTGACCATTCACGCCTAGTGCTCGCAATGCATGAGCACTGCCAAAAGGCCAAGGGAGGCACTTGAAATCCGGCTTGTGCGCAAAGCTTTCAGACTGCCAGAGGACCGCAGCTGTGGTAATCCCGCTTGCTCATTTGACGTTAGCTGTCGCCTGCAAGAACGTCACCTGCATCTGGTTTATGCTGCTACCTGTTGTTAGGCGACAACAAGGGCACATGTAGCAAATGCTGTTTCCTGTTTCATTTTGCTAGGCCACACACTTCTGTGGCTCTTTAGTGCTTGCCAAACTGCTATGTGCGTGCTGCTGCTTCCATCTGACAAGGAGCACAACCTTCTGACAGCAGCTTTCAACTTGCCTAAGAAAGAGCTTGGCCATTTAGATGTGCTGCAAACTCGTGTGTGTGTAAGGTGCAGGTGCAAGCTCCTGACAAAGTTGTTCTCCAGGTTCAGTTTCTATCTGCCAGACGCATTGGAAATGTTTTCCTCTGGCATTCGCAGCAAGAGTCGTAGATTGCTTAACTGAGGAGCTCTGAGAATGGAACGGCAAGAGGTGTTCCGCTTTCGTCATAAACAGTGCTCCCGAGCGCTTGGCAACGGGCACAACGAAACGTGTGTGCGGGATAGTGACCATTCACGCCTAGTGCTCGCAATGCACGAACACTGCCAAAAGGCCAAGGGAGGCGCTTAGCATGCGGCTTGTGCGCAAAGCTTTCAGACTGCCAGAGGACCGCATCTGTGGTAAGCCCGCTTGCTCATTTGACGTTAGCTGTCGCCTGCAAGAACTTCACCTGCATCTGGTTTATGCTGCTACCTGTTGTTAGGCGACAACAAGGGCACATGTAGCAAATGCTTTTTCCTGTTTCATTTTGCTAGGCCACACTCTTCTGTGGCTCTTTAGTGCTTGCCAAACTGCTATGTGCGTGCTGCTGCTTCCATCTGACAAGGAGCACAACCTTCTGACAGCAGCTTTCAACTTGCCTAAGAAAGAGCTTGGCCATTTAGATGTGCTGCAAATCTGTGTGAGTGTAAGGTGCAGGTGCAAGCTCCTGACAAAGTTGTTCTCCAGGTTCAGTTTCTATCTGCCAGACGCATTGGAAATGTTTTCCTCTGGCATTCGCAGCAAGAGTCGCAGATTGCTTAACTGAGGAGCTCTGAGAATGGAACGGCAAGAGGTGTTCCGCTTTCGTCATAAACAGTGCTCCAGAGCGCTTGGCAACGGGCACAACGAAACGTGTGTGTGGGATAGTGACCATTCACGCCTAGTGCTCGCAATGCATGAGCACTGCCAAAAGGCCAAGGGAGGCACTTGAAATCCGGCTTGTGCGCAAAGCTTTCAGACTGCCAGAGGACCGCAGCTGTGGTAATCCCGCTTGCTCATTTGACGTTAGCTGTCGCCTGCAAGAACTTCACCTGCATCTGGTTTATGCTGCTACCTGTTGTTAGGCGACAACAAGGGCACATGTAGCAAATGCTGTTTCCTGTTTCATTTTGCTAGGCCACACACTTCTGTGGCTCTTTAGTGCTTGCCAAACTGCTATGTGCGTGCTGCTGCTTCCATCTGACAAGGAGCACAACCTTCTGACAGCAGCTTTCAACTTGCCTAAGAAAGAGCTTGGCCATTTAGATGTGCTGCAAACTCGTGTGTGTGTAAGGTGCAGGTGCAAGCTCGTGACAAAGTTGTTCTCCAGGTTCAGTTTCTATCTGCCAGACGCATTGGAAATGTTTTCCTCTGGCATTCGCAGCAAGAGTCGTAGATTGCTTATCTGAGGAGCTCTGAGAATGGAACGGCAAGAGGTGTTCCGCTTTCGTCATAAACAGTGCTCCAGAGCGCTTGGCAACGGGCACAACGAAACGTGTGTGCGGGATAGTGACCATTCACGCCTAGTGCTCGCAATGCACGAACACTGCCAAAAGGCCAAGGGAGGCGCTTAGAATCCGGCTTGTGCGCAAAGCTTTCAGACTGCCAGAGGACCGCATCTGTGGTAAGCCCGCTTGCTCATTTGACGTTAGCTGTCGCCTGCAAGAACTTCACCTGCATCTGGTTTATGCTGCTACCTGTTGTTAGGCGACAACAAGGGCACATGTAGCAAATGCTTTTTCCTGTTTCATTTTGCTAGGCCTCGCTCTTCTGTGGCTCTTTAGTGCTTGCCAAACTGCTATGTGCGTGCTGCTGCTTCCATCTGACAAGGAGCACAACCTTCTGACAGCAGCTTTCAACTTGCCTAAGAAAGAGCTTGGCCATTTAGATGTGCTGCAAACCCGTGTGTGTGTAAGGTGCAGGTGCAAGCTCCTGACAAAGTTGTTCTCCAGGTTCAGTTTCTCCCTGCCAGACACATTGGAAATGTTTTCCTCTGGCATTCGCACCAACAGTCACAGATTGCTTAACTGAAGAGCTCTGAGAATGGAACGGCAAGAGGTGTTCCGCTTTCGTCATAAACAGTGCTCCAGAGCGCTTGGCAACGGGCACAACGAAACGTGTGTGTGGGATAGTGACCATTCACGCCTAGTGCTCGCAATGCATGAGCACTGCCAAAAGGCCAAGGGAGGCACTTGAAATCCGGCTTGTGCGCAAAGCTTTCAGACTGCCAGAGGACCGCAGCTGTGGTAATCCCGCTTGCTCATTTGACGTTAGCTGTCGCCTGCAAGAACGTCACCTGCATCTGGTTTATGCTGCTACCTGTTGTTAGGCGACAACAAGGGCACATGTAGCAAATGCTGTTTCCTGTTTCATTTTGCTAGGCCACACACTTCTGTGGCTCTTTAGTGCTTGCCAAACTGCTATGTGCGTGCTGCTGCTTCCATCTGACAAGGAGCACAACCTTCTGACAGCAGCTTTCAACTTGCCTAAGAAAGAGCTTGGCCATTTAGATGTGCTGCAAACTCGTGTGTGTGCAAGGTGCAGGTGCAAGCTCCTGACAAAGTTGTTCTCCAGGTTCAGTTTCTATCTGCCAGACACATTGGAAATGTTTTCCTCTGGCATTCGCAGCAAGAGTCGTAGATTGCTTAACTGAGGAGCTCTGAGAATGGAACGGCAAGAGGTGTTCCGCTTTCGTCATAAACAGTGCTCCCGAGCGCTTGGCAACGGGCACAACGAAACGTGTGTGCGGGATAGTGACCATTCACGCCTAGTGCTCGCAATGCACGAACACTGCCAAAAGGCCAAGGGAGGCGCTTAGCATGCGGCTTGTGCGCAAAGCTTTCAGACTGCCAGAGGACCGCATCTGTGGTAAGCCCGCTTGCTCATTTGACGTTAGCTGTCGCCTGCAAGAACTTCACCTGCATCTGGTTTATGCTGCTACCTGTTGTTAGGCGACAACAAGGGCACATGTAGCAAATGCTTTTTCCTGTTTCATTTTGCTAGGCCACACTCTTCTGTGGCTCTTTAGTGCTTGCCAAACTGCTATGTGCGTGCTGCTGCTTCCATCTGACAAGGAGCACAACCTTCTGACAGCAGCTTTCAACTTGCCTAAGAAAGAGCTTGGCCATTTAGATGTGCTGCAAATCTGTGTGAGTGTAAGGTGCAGGTGCAAGCTCCTGACAAAGTTGTTCTCCAGGTTCAGTTTCTCCCTGCCAGACACATTGGAAATGTTTTCCTCTGGCATTCGCACCAACAGTCACAGATTGCTTAACTGAAGAGCTCTGAGAATGGAACGGCAAGAGGTGTTCCGCTTTCGTCATAAACAGTGCTCCAGAGCGCTTGGCAACGGGCACAACGAAACGTGTGTGTGGGATAGTGACCATTCACGCCTAGTGCTCGCAATGCACGAACACTGCCAAAAGGCCAAGGGAGGCGCTTAGAATCCGGCTTGTGCGCAAAGCTTTCAGACTGCCAGAGGACCGCATCTGTGGTAAGCCCGCTTGCTCATTTGACGTTAGCTGTCGCCTGCAAGAACTTCACCCGCATCTGGTTTATGCTGCTACCTGTTGTTCGGCGACAACAAGGGCACATGTAGCAAATGCTTTTTCCTGTTTCATTTTGCTAGGCCACACTCTTCTGTGGCTCTTTAGTGCTTGCCAAACTGCTATGTGCGTGCTGCTGCTTCCATCTGACAAGGAGCACAACCTTCTGACAGCAGCTTTCAACTTGCCTAAGAAAGAGCTTGGCCATTTAGATGTGCTGCAAATCTGTGTGTGTGTAAGGTGCAGGTGCAAGCTCCTGACAAAGGTTTTCTCCAGGTTCAGTTTCTCCCTGCCAGACACATTGGAAATGTTTTCCTCTGGCATTCGCACCAACAGTTACAGATTGCTTAACTGAAGAGCTCTGAGAATAGAACGGCAAGAGGTGTTCCGCTTTCGTCATAAACAGTGCTCCAGAGCGCTTGGCAACGGGCACAACGAAACGTGTGTGTGGGATAGTGACCATTCACGCCTAGTGCTCGCAATGCATGAGCACTGCCAAAAGGCCAAGGGAGGCACTTGGAATCCGGCTTGAGTGCAAAGCTTTCAGACTGCCAGAGGACCGCATCTGTGGTAATCCCGCTTGCTCATTTGACGTTAGCTGTCGCCTGCAAGAACTTCACCCGCATCTGGTTTATGCTGCTACCTGTTGTTAGGCGACAACAAGGGCACATGTAGCAAATGCTTTTTCCTGTTTCATTTTGCTAGGCCACACACTTCTGTGGCTCTTTAGTGCTTGCCAAACTGCTATGTGCGTGCTGCTGCTTCCATCTGACAAGGAGCACAACCTTCTGACAGCAGCTTTCAACTTGCCTAAGAAAGAGCTTGGCCATTTAGATGTGCTGCAAACCCGTGTGTGTGTAAGGTGCAGGTGCAAGCTCCTGACAAAGTTGTTCTCCAGGTTCAGTTTCGATCTGCCAGACGCATCGGAAATGTTTTCCTCTGGCATTCGCACCAAGAGTCGTAGATTGCTTAACTGAGGAGCTCTGAGAATGGAACGGCAAGAGGTGTTCCGCTTTCGTCATAAACAGTGCTCCAGAGCGCTTGGCAACGGGCACAACGAAACGTGTGTGTGGGATAGTGACCATTCACGCCTAGTGCTCGCAATGCATGAGCACTGCCAAAAGGCCAAGGGAGGCACTTGGAATCCGGCTTGAGTGCAAAGCTTTCAGACTGCCAGAGGACCGCATCTGTGGTAATCCCGCTTGCTCATTTGACGTTAGCTGTCGCCTGCAAGAACTTCACCCGCATCTGTTTTATGCTGCTACCTGTTGTTAGGCGACAACAAGGGCACATGTAGCAAATGCTTTTTCCTGTTTCATTTTGCTAGGCCACACACTTCTGTGGCTCTTTAGTGCTTGCCAAACTGCTATGTGCGTGCTGCTGCTTCCATCTGACAAGGAGCACAACCTTCTGACAGCAGCTTTCAACTTGCCTAAGAAAGAGCTTGGCCATTTAGATGTGCTGCAAACCCGTGTGTGTGTAAGGTGCAGGTGCAAGCTCCTGACAAAGTTGTTCTCCAGGTTCAGTTTCTATCTGCCAGACGCATTGGAAATGTTTTCCTCTGGCATTCGCAGCAAGAGTCGCAGATTGCTTAACTGAGGAGCTCTGAGAATGGAACGGCAAGAGGTGTTCCGCTTTCGTCATAAACAGTGCTCCAGAGCGCTTGGCAACGGGCACAACGAAACGTGTGTGCGGGATAGTGACCATTCACGCCTAGTGCTCGCAATGCAGGAGCACTGCCAAAAGGCCAAGGGAGGCGCTTACAATCCGGCTTGTGCGCAAAGCTTTCAGACTGACAGAGGATCGCATCTGTGGTAAGCCCGCTTGCTCATTTCACGTTAGCTGTCGCCTGCAAGAACTTCACCCGCATCTGGTTTATGCTGCTACCTGTTGTTAGGCGACAACAAGGGAACATGTAGCAAATGCTTTTTCCTGTTTCATTTTGCTATGCCACGCTCTTCTGTGGCTCTTTAGTGCTTGCCAAACTGCTATGTGCGTGCTGCTGCTTCCATCTGACAAGGAGCACAACCTTCTGACAGCAGCTTTCAACTTGCCTAAGAAAGAGCTTGGCCATTTAGATGTGATGCAAATCTGTGTGAGTGTAAGGTGCAGGTGCAAGCTCCTGACAAAGTTGTTCTCCAGGTTCAGTTTCTCCCTGCCAGACACATTGGAAATGTTTTCCTCTGGCATTCGCACCAACAGTCACAGATTGCTTAACTGAAGAGCTCTGAGAATGGAACGGCAAGAGGTGTTCCGCTTTCGTCATAAACAGTGCTCCAGAGCACTTGGCAACGGGCACAACGAAACGTGTGTGTGGGATAGTGACCATTCACGCCTAGTGCTCGCAATGCACGAACACTGCCAAAAGGCCAAGGGAGGCGCTTAGAATCCGGCTTGTGCGCAAAGCTTTCAGACTGCCAGAGGACCGCAGCTGTGGTAAGCCCGCTTGCTCATTTGACGTTAGCTGTCGCCTGCAAGAACTTCACCCGCATCTGGTTTATGCTGCTACCTGTTGTTCGGCGACAACAAGGGCACATGTAGCAAATGCTTTTTCCTGTTTCATTTTGCTAGGCCACACTCTTCTGTGGCTCTTTAGTGCTTGCCAAACTGCTATGTGCGTGCTGCTGCTTCCATCTGACAAGGAGCACAACCTTCTGACAGCAGCTTTCAACTTGCCTAAGAAAGAGCTTGGCCATTTAGATGTGCTGCAAATCTGTGTGAGTGTAAGGTGCAGGTGCAAGCTCCTGACAAAGTTGTTCTCCAGGTTCAGTTTCTCCCTGCCAGACACATTGGAAATGTTTTCCTCTGGCATTCGCACCAACAGTCACAGATTGCTTAACTGAAGAGCTCTGAGAATGGAACGGCAAGAGGTGTTCCGCTTTCGTCATAAACAGTGCTCCAGAGCGCTTGGCAACGGGCACAACGAAACGTGTGTGTGGGATAGTGACCATTCACGCCTAGTGCTCGCAATGCACGAACACTGCCAAAAGGCCAAGGGAGGCACTTGGAATCCGGCTTGAGTGCAAAGCTTTCAGACTGCCAGAGGACCGCAGCTGTGGTAATCCCGCTTGCTCATTTGACGTTAGCTGTCGCCTGCAAGAACTTCACCTGCATCTGGTTTATGCTGCTACCTGTTGTTCGGCGACAACAAGGGCACATGTAGCAAATGCTTTTTCCTGTTTCATTTTGCTAGGCCACACACTTCTGTGGCTCTTTAGTGCTTGCCAAACTGCTATGTGCGTGCTGCTGCTTCCATCTGACAAGGAGCACAACCTTCTGACAGCAGCTTTCAACTTGCCTAAGAAAGAGCTTGGCCATTTAGATGTGCTGCAAACCCGTGTGTGTGTAAGGTGCAGGTGCAAGCTCCTGACAAAGTTGTTCTCCAGGTTCAGTTTCTATCTGCCAGACGCATTGGAAATGTTTTCCTCTGGCATTCGCAGCAAGAGTCGTAGATTGCTTAACTGAGGAGCTCTGAGAATGGAACGGCAAGAGGTGTTCCGCTTTCGTCATAAACAGTGCTCCAGAGCGCTTGGCAACGGGCACAACGAAACGTGTGTGCGGGATAGTGACCATTCACGCCTAGTGCTCGCAATGCAGGAGCACTGCCAAAAGGCCAAGGGAGGCGCTTAGAATCCGGCTTGTGCGCAAAGCTTTCAGACTGACAGAGGATCGCATCTGTGGTAAGCCCGCTTGCTCATTTGACGTTAGCTGTCGCCTGCAAGAACTTCACCCGCATCTGGTTTATGCTGCTACCTGTTGTTAGGCGACAACAAGGGCACATGTAGCAAATGCTTTTTCCTGTTTCATTTTGCTATGCCACGCTCTTCTGTGGCTCTTTAGTGCTTGCCAAACTGCTATGTGCGTGCTGCTGCTTCCATCTGACAAGGAGCACAACCTTCTGACAGCAGCTTTCAACTTGCCTAAGAAAGAGCTTGGCCATTTAGATGTGCTGCAAACCCATGTGTGTGTAAGGTGCAGGTGCCAGCTCCTGACAAAGTTGTTCTCCAGGTTCAGTTTCTATCTGCCAGACGCATTGGAAATGTTTTCCTCTGGCATTCGCAGCAAGAGTCGCAGATTGCTTAACTGAGGAGCTCTGAGAATGGAACGGCAAGAGGTGTTCCGCTTTCGTCATAAACAGTGCTCCAGAGCGCTTGGCAACGGGCACAACGAAACGTGTGTGTGGGATAGTGACCATTCACGCCTAGTGCTCGCAATGCATGAGCACTGCCAAAAGGCCAAGGGAGGCACTTGAAATCCGGCTTGTGCGCAAAGCTTTCAGACTGCCAGAGGACCGCAGCTGTGGTAATCCCGCTTGCTCATTTGACGTTAGCTGTCGCCTGCAAGAACTTCACCTGCATCTGGTTTATGCTGCTACCTGTTGTTAGGCGACAACAAGGGCACATGTAGCAAATGCTTTTTCCTGTTTCATTTTGCTAGGCCTCGCTCTTCTGTGGCTCTTTAGTGCTTGCCAAACTGCTATGTGCGTGCTGCTGCTTCCATCTGACAAGGAGCACAACCTTCTGACAGCAGCTTTCAACTTGCCTAAGAAAGAGCTTGGCCATTTAGATGTGCTGCAAATCTGTGTGTGTGTAAGGTGCAGGTGCAAGCTCCTGACAAAGGTTTTCTCCAGGTTCAGTTTCTCCCTGCCAGACACATTGGAAATGTTTTCCTCTGGCATTCGCACCAACAGTTACAGATTGCTTAACTGAAGAGCTCTGAGAATGGAACGGCAAGAGGTGTTCCGCTTTCGTCATAAACAGTGCTCCAGAGCGCTTGGCAACGGGCACAACGAAACGTGTGTGTGGGATAGTGACCATTCACGCCTAGTGCTCGCAATGCATGAGCACTGCCAAAAAGCCAAGGGAGGCACTTGGAATCCGGCTTGAGTGCAAAGCTTTCAGACTGCCAGAGGACCGCATCTGTGGTAATCCCGCTTGCTCATTTGACGTTAGCTGTCGCCTGCAAGAACTTCACCCGCATCTGGTTTATGCTGCTACCTGTTGTTAGGCGACAACAAGGGCACATGTAGCAAATGCTTTTTCCTGTTTCATTTTGCTAGGCCACACACTTCTGTGGCTCTTTAGTGCTTGCCAAACTGCTATGTGCGTGCTGCTGCTTCCATCTGACAAGGAGCACAACCTTCTGACAGCAGCTTTCAACTTGCCTAAGAAAGAGCTTGGCCATTTAGATGTGCTGCAAACCCGTGTGTGTGTAAGGTGCAGGTGCAAGCTCCTGACAAAGTTGTTCTCCAGGTTCAGTTTCGATCTGCCAGACGCATCGGAAATGTTTTCCTCTGGCATTCGCACCAAGAGTCGTAGATTGCTTAACTGAGGAGCTCTGAGAATGGAACGGCAAGAGGTGTTCCGCTTTCGTCATAAACAGTGCTCCAGAGCGCTTGGCAACGGGCACAACGAAACGTGTGTGTGGGATAGTGACCATTCACGCCTAGTGCTCGCAATGCATGAGCACTGCCAAAAGGCCAAGGGAGGCACTTGGAATCCGGCTTGAGTGCAAAGCTTTCAGACTGCCAGAGGACCGCATCTGTGGTAATCCCGCTTGCTCATTTGACGTTAGCTGTCGCCTGCAAGAACTTCACCCGCATCTGTTTTATGCTGCTACCTGTTGTTAGGCGACAACAAGGGCACATGTAGCAAATGCTTTTTCCTGTTTCATTTTGCTAGGCCACACACTTCTGTGGCTCTTTAGTGCTTGCCAAACTGCTATGTGCGTGCTGCTGCTTCCATCTGACAAGGAGCACAACCTTCTGACAGCAGCTTTCAACTTGCCTAAGAAAGAGCTTGGCCATTTAGATGTGCTGCAAACCCGTGTGTGTGTAAGGTGCAGGTGCAAGCTCCTGACAAAGTTGTTCTCCAGGTTCAGTTTCTATCTGCCAGACGCATTGGAAATGTTTTCCTCTGGCATTCGCAGCAAGAGTCGCAGATTGCTTAACTGAGGAGCTCTGAGAATGGAACGGCAAGAGGTGTTCCGCTTTCGTCATAAACAGTGCTCCAGAGCGCTTGGCAACGGGCACAACGAAACGTGTGTGCGGGATAGTGACCATTCACGCCTAGTGCTCGCAATGCAGGAGCACTGCCAAAAGGCCAAGGGAGGCGCTTACAATCCGGCTTGTGCGCAAAGCTTTCAGACTGACAGAGGATCGCATCTGTGGTAAGCCCGCTTGCTCATTTCACGTTAGCTGTCGCCTGCAAGAACTTCACCCGCATCTGGTTTATGCTGCTACCTGTTGTTAGGCGACAACAAGGGCACATGTAGCAAATGCTTTTTCCTGTTTCATTTTGCTATGCCACACTCTTCTGTGGCTCTTTAGTGCTTGCCAAACTGCTATGTGCGTGCTGCTGCTTCCATCTGACAAGGAGCACAACCTTCTGACAGCAGCTTTCAACTTGCCTAAGAAAGAGCTTGGCCATTTAGATGTGCTGCAAACCCGTGTGTGTGTAAGGTGCAGGTGCCAGCTCCTGACAAAGTTGTTCTCCAGGTTCAGTTTCTATCTGCCAGACGCATTGGAAATGTTTTCCTCTGGCATTCGCAGCAAGAGTCGCAGATTGCTTAACTGAGGAGCTCTGAGAATGGAACGGCAAGAGGTGTTCCGCTTTCGTCATAAACAGTGCTCCAGAGCGCTTGGCAACGGGCACAACGAAACGTGTGTGCGGGATAGTGACCATTCACGCCTAGTGCTCGCAATGCACGAGCACTGCCAAAAGGCCAAGGGAGGCGCTTAGAATCCGGCTTGTGCGCAAAGCTTTCAGACTGCCAGAGGACCGCAGCTGTGGTAAGCCCGCTTGCTCATTTGACGTTAGCTGTCGCCTGCAAGAACTTCACCCGCATCTGTTTTATGCTGCTACCTGTTGTTAGGCGACAACAAGGGCACATGTAGCAAATGCTTTTTCCTGTTTCATTTTGCTAGGCCACACACTTCTGTGGCTCTTTAGTGCTTGCCAAACTGCTATGTGCGTGCTGCTGCTTCCATCTGACAAGGAGCACAACCTTCTGACAGCAGCTTTCAACTTGCCTAAGAAAGAGCTTGGCCATTTAGATGTGCTGCAAACCCGTGTGTGTGTAAGGTGCAGGTGCAAGCTCCTGACAAAGTTGTTCTCCAGGTTCAGTTTCTATCTGCCAGACGCATTGGAAATGTTTTCCTCTGGCATTCGCACCAAGAGTCGTAGATTGCTTAACTGAGGAGCTCTGAGAATGGAACGGCAAGAGGTGTTCCGCTTTCGTCATAAACAGTGCTCCAGAGCGCTTGGCAACGGGCACAACGAAACGTGTGTGCGGGATAGTGACCATTCACGCCTAGTGCTCGCAATGCAGGAGCACTGCCAAAAGGCCAAGGGAGGCGCTTACAATCCGGCTTGTGCGCAAAGCTTTCAGACTGACAGAGGATCGCATCTGTGGTAAGCCCGCTTGCTCATTTCACGTTAGCTGTCGCCTGCAAGAACTTCACCCGCATCTGGTTTATGCTGCTACCTGTTGTTAGGCGACAACAAGGGCACATGTAGCAAATGCATTTTCCTGTTTCATTTTGCTATGCCACGCTCTTCTGTGGCTCTTTAGTGCTTGCCAAACTGCTATGTGCGTGCTGCTGCTTCCATCTGACAAGGAGCACAACCTTCTGACAGCAGCTTTCAACTTGCCTAAGAAAGAGCTTGGCCATTTAGATGTGCTGCAAACCCATGTGTGTGTAAGGTGCAGGTGCCAGCTCCTGACAAAGTTGTTCTCCAGGTTCAGTTTCTATCTGCCAGACGCATTGGAAATGTTTTCCTCTGGCATTCGCAGCAACAGTCGCAGATTGCTTAACTGAGGAGCTCTGAGAATGGAACGGCAAGAGGTGTTCCGCTTTCGTCATAAACAGTGCTCCAGAGCGCTTGGCAACGGGCACAACGAAACGTGTGTGCGGGATAGTGACCATTCACGCCTAGTGCTCGCAATGCAGGAGCACTGCCAAAAGGCCAAGGGAGGCGCTTAGAATCCGGCTTGTGCGCAAAGCTTTCAGACTGCCAGAGGACCGCATCTGTGGTAAGCCCGCTTGCTCATGTGACGTTAGCTGTCGCCTGCAAGAACTTCACCCGCATCTGGTTTATGCTGCTACCTGTTGTTCGGCGACAACAAGGGCACATGTAACAAATGCTTTTTCCTGTTTCATTTTGCTAGGCCACACTCTTCTGTGGCTCTTTAGTGCTTGCCAAACTGCTATGTGCGTGCTGCTGCTTCCATCTGACAAGGAGCACAACCTTCTGACAGCAGCTTTCAACTTGCCTAAGAAAGAGCTTGGCCATTTAGATGTGCTGCAAATCTGTGTGTGTGTAAGGTGCAGGTGCAAGCTCCTGACAAAGGTTTTCTCCAGGTTCAGTTTCTCCCTGCCAGACACATTGGAAATGTTTTCCTCTGGCATTCGCACCAACAGTTACAGATTGCTTAACTGAAGAGCTCTGAGAATAGAACGGCAAGAGGTGTTCCGCTTTCGTCATAAACAGTGCTCCAGAGCGCTTGGCAACGGGCACAACGAAACGTGTGTGTGGGATAGTGACCATTCACGCCTAGTGCTCGCAATGCATGAGCACTGCCAAAAAGCCAAGGGAGGCACTTGGAATCCGGCTTGAGTGCAAAGCTTTCAGACTGCCAGAGGACCGCATCTGTGGTAATCCCGCTTGCTCATTTGACGTTAGCTGTCGCCTGCAAGAACTTCACCCGCATCTGGTTTATGCTGCTACCTGTTGTTAGGCGACAACAAGGGCACATGTAGCAAATGCTTTTTCCTGTTTCATTTTGCTAGGCCACACACTTCTGTGGCTCTTTAGTGCTTGCCAAACTGCTATGTGCGTGCTGCTGCTTCCATCTGACAAGGAGCACAACCTTCTGACAGCAGCTTTCAACTTGCCTAAGAAAGAGCTTGGCCATTTAGATGTGCTGCAAACCCGTGTGTGTGTAAGGTGCAGGTGCAAGCTCCTGACAAAGTTGTTCTCCAGGTTCAGTTTCTATCTGCCAGACGCATTGGAAATGTTTTCCTCTGGCATTCGCAGCAAGAGTCGCAGATTGCTTAACTGAGGAGCTCTGAGAATGGAACGGCAAGAGGTGTTCTGCTTTCGTCATAAACAGTGCTCCAGAGCGCTTGGCAACGGGCACAACGAAACGTGTGTGCGGGATAGTGACCATTCACGCCTAGTGCTCGCAATGCAGGAGCACTGCCAAAAGGCCAAGGGAGGCGCTTACAATCCGGCTTGTGCGCAAAGCTTTCAGACTGACAGAGGATCGCATCTGTGGTAAGCCCGCTTGCTCATTTCACGTTAGCTGTCGCCTGCAAGAACTTCACCCGCATCTGGTTTATGCTGCTACCTGTTGTTAGGCGACAACAAGGGAACATGTAGCAAATGCTTTTTCCTGTTTCATTTTGCTATGCCACGCTCTTCTGTGGCTCTTTAGTGCTTGCCAAACTGCTATGTGCGTGCTGCTGCTTCCATCTGACAAGGAGCACAACCTTCTGACAGCAGCTTTCAACTTGCCTAAGAAAGAGCTTGGCCATTTAGATGTGATGCAAATCTGTGTGAGTGTAAGGTGCAGGTGCAAGCTCCTGACAAAGTTGTTCTCCAGGTTCAGTTTCTCCCTGCCAGACACATTGGAAATGTTTTCCTCTGGCATTCGCACCAACAGTCACAGATTGCTTAACTGAAGAGCTCTGAGAATGGAACGGCAAGAGGTGTTCCGCTTTCGTCATAAACAGTGCTCCAGAGCGCTTGGCAACGGGCACAACGAAACGTGTGTGTGGGATAGTGACCATTCACGCCTAGTGCTCGCAATGCATGAGCACTGCCAAAAGGCCAAGGGAGGCACTTGGAATCCGGCTTGAGTGCAAAGCTTTCAGACTGCCACAGGACCGCATCTGTGGTAATCCCGCTTGCTCATTTGACGTTAGCTGTCGCCTGCAAGAACTTCACCCGCATCTGTTTTATGCTGCTACCTGTTGTTAGGCGACAACAAGGGCACATGTAGCAAATGCTTTTTCCTGTTTCATTTTGCTAGGCCACACACTTCTGTGGCTCTTTAGTGCTTGCCAAACTGCTATGTGCGTGCTGCTGCTTCCATCTGACAAGGAGCACAACCTTCTGACAGCAGCTTTCAACTTGCCTAAGAAAGAGCTTGGCCATTTAGATGTGATGCAAATCTGTGTGAGTGTAAGGTGCAGGTGCAAGCTCCTGACAAAGTTGTTCTCCAGGTTCAGTTTCTCCCTGCCAGACACATTGGAAATGTTTTCCTCTGGCATTCGCACCAACAGTCACAGATTGCTTAACTGAAGAGCTCTGAGAATGGAACGGCAAGAGGTGTTCCGCTTTCGTCATAAACAGTGCTCCAGAGCGCTTGGCAACGGGCACAACGAAACGTGTGTGTGGGATAGTGACCATTCACGCCTAGTGCTCGCAATGCACGAACACTGCCAAAAGGCCAAGGGAGGCGCTTAGAATCCGGCTTGTGCGCAAAGCTTTCAGACTGCCAGAGGACCGCAGCTGTGGTAAGCCCGCTTGCTCATTTGACGTTAGCTGTCGCCTGCAAGAACTTCACCCGCATCTGGTTTATGCTGCTACCTGTTGTTAGGCGACAACAAGGGCACATGTAGCAAATGCTTTTTCCTGTTTCATTTTGCTATGCCACGCTCTTCTGTGGCTCTTTAGTGCTTGCCAAACTGCTATGTGCGTGCTGCTGCTTCCATCTGAAAAGGAGCACAACCTTCTGACAGCAGCTTTCAACTTGCCTAAGAAAGAGCTTGGTCATTTAGATGTGCTGCAAACCCGTGTGTGTGTAAGGTGCAGGTGCCAGCTCCTGACAAAGTTGTTCTCCGGGTTAAGTTTCTATCTGCCAGACGCATTGGAAATGTTTTCCTCTGGCATTCGCAGCAAGAGTCGCAGATTGCTTAACTGAGGAGCTCTGAGAATGGAACGGCAAGAGGTGTTCAGCTTTCGTCATAAACAGTGCTCCAGAGCGCTTGGCAACGGGCACAACGAAACGTGTGTGCGGGATAGTGACCATTCACGCCTAGTGCTCGCAATGCACGAGCACTGCCAAAAGGCCAAGGGAGGCGCTTAGAATCCGGCTTGTGCGCAAAGCTTTCAGACTGACAGAGGACCGCAGCTGTGGTAAGCCCGCTTGCTCATTTGACGTTAGCTGTCGCCTGCAAGAACTTCACCCGCATCTGGTTTATGCTGCTACCTGTTGTTCGGCGACAACAAGGGCACATGTAGCAAATGCTTTTTCCTGTTTCATTTTGCTAGGCCACACTCTTCTGTGGCTCTTTAGTGCTTGCCAAACTGCTATGTGCGTGCTGCTGCTTCCATCTGACAAGGAGCACAACCTTCTGACAGCAGCTTTCAACTTGCCTAAGAAAGAGCTTGGCCATTTAGATGTGCTGCAAATCTGTGTGAGTGTAAGGTGCAGGTGCAAGCTCCTGACAAAGTTGTTCTCCAGGTTCAGTTTCTCCCTGCCAGACACATTGGAAATGTTTTCCTCTGGCATTCGCACCAACAGTCACAGATTGCTTAACTGAAGAGCTCTGAGAATGGAACGGCAAGAGGTGTTCCGCTTTCGTCATAAACAGTGCTCCAGAGCGCTTGGCAACGGGCACAACGAAACGTGTGTGTGGGATAGTGACCATTCACGCCTAGTGCTCGCAATGCACGAACACTGCCAAAAGGCCAAGGGAGGCACTTGGAATCCGGCTTGAGTGCAAAGCTTTCAGACTGCCAGAGGACCGCATCTGTGGTAATCCCGCTTGCTCATTTGACGTTAGCTGTCGCCTGCAAGAACTTCACCTGCATCTGGTTTATGCTGCTACCTGTTGTTCGGCGACAACAAGGGCACATGTAGCAAATGCTTTTTCCTGTTTCATTTTGCTAGGCCACACACTTCTGTGGCTCTTTAGTGCTTGCCAAACTGCTATGTGCGTGCTGCTGCTTCCATCTGACAAGGAGCACAACCTTCTGACAGCAGCTTTCAACTTGCCTAAGAAAGAGCTTGGCCATTTAGATGTGCTGCAAACCCGTGTGTGTGTAAGGTGCAGGTGCAAGCTCCTGACAAAGTTGTTCTCCAGGTTCAGTTTCTATCTGCCAGACGCATTGGAAATGTTTTCCTCTGGCATTCGCACCAAGAGTCGTAGATTGCTTAACTGAGGAGCTCTGAGAATGGAACGGCAAGAGGTGTTCCGCTTTCGTCATAAACAGTGCTCCAGAGCGCTTGGCAACGGGCACAACGAAACGTGTGTGCGGGATAGTGACCATTCACGCTTAGTGCTCGCAATGCAGGAGCACTGCCAAAAGGCCAAGGGAGGCGCTTAGAATGCGGCTTGTTCGCAAAGCTTTCAGACTGCCAGAGGACCGCATCTGTGGTAAGCCCGCTTGCTCATGTGACGTTAGCTGTCGCCTGCAAGAACTTCACCCGCATCTGGTTTATGCTGCTACCTGTTGTTCGGCGACAACAAGGGCACATGTAGCAAATGCTTTTTCCTGTTTCATTTTGCTAGGCCACACTCTTCTGTGGCTCTTTAGTGCTTGCCAAACTGCTATGTGCGTGCTGCTGCTTCCATCTGACAAGGAGCACAACCTTCTGACAGCAGCTTTCAACTTGCCTAAGAAAGAGCTTGGCCATTTAGATGTGCTGCAAATCTGTGTGTGTGTAAGGTGCAGGTGCAAGCTCCTGACAAAGGTTTTCTCCAGGTTCAGTTTCTCCCTGCCAGACACATTGGAAATGTTTTCCTCTGGCATTCGCACCAACAGTTACAGATTGCTTAACTGAAGAGCTCTGAGAATAGAACGGCAAGAGGTGTTCCGCTTTCGTCATAAACAGTGCTCCAGAGCGCTTGGCAACGGGCACAACGAAACGTGTGTGTGGGATAGTGACCATTCACGCCTAGTGCTCGCAATGCATGAGCACTGCCAAAAAGCCAAGGGAGGCACTTGGAATCCGGCTTGAGTGCAAAGCTTTCAGACTGCCAGAGGACCGCATCTGTGGTAATCCCGCTTGCTCATTTGACGTTAGCTGTCGCCTGCAAGAACTTCACCCGCATCTGGTTTATGCTGCTACCTGTTGTTAGGCGACAACAAGGGCACATGTAGCAAATGCTTTTTCCTGTTTCATTTTGCTAGGCCACACACTTCTGTGGCTCTTTAGTGCTTGCCAAACTGCTATGTGCGTGCTGCTGCTTCCATCTGACAAGGAGCACAACCTTCTGACAGCAGCTTTCAACTTGCCTAAGAAAGAGCTTGGCCATTTAGATGTGCTGCAAACCCGTGTGTGTGTAAGGTGCAGGTGCAAGCTCCTGACAAAGTTGTTCTCCAGGTTCAGTTTCTATCTGCCAGACGCATTGGAAATGTTTTCCTCTGGCATTCGCAGCAAGAGTCGCAGATTGCTTAACTGAGGAGCTCTGAGAATGGAACGGCAAGAGGTGTTCTGCTTTCGTCATAAACAGTGCTCCAGAGCGCTTGGCAACGGGCACAACGAAACGTGTGTGCGGGATAGTGACCATTCACGCCTAGTGCTCGCAATGCAGGAGCACTGCCAAAAGGCCAAGGGAGGCGCTTACAATCCGGCTTGTGCGCAAAGCTTTCAGACTGACAGAGGATCGCATCTGTGGTAAGCCCGCTTGCTCATTTCACGTTAGCTGTCGCCTGCAAGAACTTCACCCGCATCTGGTTTATGCTGCTACCTGTTGTTAGGCGACAACAAGGGAACATGTAGCAAATGCTTTTTCCTGTTTCATTTTGCTATGCCACGCTCTTCTGTGGCTCTTTAGTGCTTGCCAAACTGCTATGTGCGTGCTGCTGCTTCCATCTGACAAGGAGCACAACCTTCTGACAGCAGCTTTCAACTTGCCTAAGAAAGAGCTTGGCCATTTAGATGTGATGCAAATCTGTGTGAGTGTAAGGTGCAGGTGCAAGCTCCTGACAAAGTTGTTCTCCAGGTTCAGTTTCTCCCTGCCAGACACATTGGAAATGTTTTCCTCTGGCATTCGCACCAACAGTCACAGATTGCTTAACTGAAGAGCTCTGAGAATGGAACGGCAAGAGGTGTTCCGCTTTCGTCATAAACAGTGCTCCAGAGCGCTTGGCAACGGGCACAACGAAACGTGTGTGTGGGATAGTGACCATTCACGCCTAGTGCTCGCAATGCATGAGCACTGCCAAAAGGCCAAGGGAGGCACTTGGAATCCGGCTTGAGTGCAAAGCTTTCAGACTGCCAGAGGACCGCATCTGTGGTAATCCCGCTTGCTCATTTGACGTTAGCTGTCGCCTGCAAGAACTTCACCCGCATCTGTTTTATGCTGCTACCTGTTGTTAGGCGACAACAAGGGCACATGTAGCAAATGCTTTTTCCTGTTTCATTTTGCTAGGCCACACACTTCTGTGGCTCTTTAGTGCTTGCCAAACTGCTATGTGCGTGCTGCTGCTTCCATCTGACAAGGAGCACAACCTTCTGACAGCAGCTTTCAACTTGCCTAAGAAAGAGCTTGGCCATTTAGATGTGATGCAAATCTGTGTGAGTGTAAGGTGCAGGTGCAAGCTCCTGACAAAGTTGTTCTCCAGGTTCAGTTTCTCCCTGCCAGACACATTGGAAATGTTTTCCTCTGGCATTCGCACCAACAGTCACAGATTGCTTAACTGAAGAGCTCTGAGAATGGAACGGCAAGAGGTGTTCCGCTTTCGTCATAAACAGTGCTCCAGAGCGCTTGGCAACGGGCACAACGAAACGTGTGTGTGGGATAGTGACCATTCACGCCTAGTGCTCGCAATGCAGGAGCACTGCCAAAAGGCCAAGGGAGGCGCTTAGAATCCGGCTTGTGCGCAAAGCTTTCAGACTGCCAGAGGACCGCAGCTGTGGTAAGCCCGCTTGCTCATTTGACGTTAGCTGTCGCCTGCAAGAACTTCACCCGCATCTGGTTTATGCTGCTACCTGTTGTTAGGCGACAACAAGGGCACATGTAGCAAATGCTTTTTCCTGTTTCATTTTGCTATGCCACGCTCTTCTGTGGCTCTTTAGTGCTTGCCAAACTGCTATGTGCGTGCTGCTGCTTCCATCTGAAAAGGAGCACAACCTTCTGACAGCAGCTTTCAACTTGCCTAAGAAAGAGCTTGGTCATTTAGATGTGCTGCAAACCCGTGTGTGTGTAAGGTGCAGGTGCCAGCTCCTGACAAAGTTGTTCTCCGGGTTAAGTTTCTATCTGCCAGACGCATTGGAAATGTTTTCCTCTGGCATTCGCAGCAAGAGTCGCAGATTGCTTAACTGAGGAGCTCTGAGAATGGAACGGCAAGAGGTGTTCAGCTTTCGTCATAAACAGTGCTCCAGAGCGCTTGGCAACGGGCACAACGAAACGTGTGTGCGGGATAGTGACCATTCACGCCTAGTGCTCGCAATGCACGAGCACTGCCAAAAGGCCAAGGGAGGCGCTTAGAATCCGGCTTGTGCGCAAAGCTTTCAGACTGACAGAGGACCGCAGCTGTGGTAAGCCCGCTTGCTCATTTGACGTTAGCTGTCGCCTGCAAGAACTTCACCCGCATCTGGTTTATGCTGCTACCTGTTGTTCGGCGACAACAAGGGCACATGTAGCAAATGCTTTTTCCTGTTTCATTTTGCTAGGCCACACTCTTCTGTGGCTCTTTAGTGCTTGCCAAACTGCTATGTGCGTGCTGCTGCTTCCATCTGACAAGGAGCACAACCTTCTGACAGCAGCTTTCAACTTGCCTAAGAAAGAGCTTGGCCATTTAGATGTGCTGCAAATCTGTGTGAGTGTAAGGTGCAGGTGCAAGCTCCTGACAAAGTTGTTCTCCAGGTTCAGTTTCTCCCTGCCAGACACATTGGAAATGTTTTCCTCTGGCATTCGCACCAACAGTCACAGATTGCTTAACTGAAGAGCTCTGAGAATGGAACGGCAAGAGGTGTTCCGCTTTCGTCATAAACAGTGCTCCAGAGCGCTTGGCAACGGGCACAACGAAACGTGTGTGTGGGATAGTGACCATTCACGCCTAGTGCTCGCAATGCACGAACACTGCCAAAAGGCCAAGGGAGGCACTTGGAATCCGGCTTGAGTGCAAAGCTTTCAGACTGCCAGAGGACCGCATCTGTGGTAATCCCGCTTGCTCATTTGACGTTAGCTGTCGCCTGCAAGAACTTCACCTGCATCTGGTTTATGCTGCTACCTGTTGTTCGGCGACAACAAGGGCACATGTAGCAAATGCTTTTTCCTGTTTCATTTTGCTAGGCCACACACTTCTGTGGCTCTTTAGTGCTTGCCAAACTGCTATGTGCGTGCTGCTGCTTCCATCTGACAAGGAGCACAACCTTCTGACAGCAGCTTTCAACTTGCCTAAGAAAGAGCTTGGCCATTTAGATGTGCTGCAAACCCGTGTGTGTGTAAGGTGCAGGTGCAAGCTCCTGACAAAGTTGTTCTCCAGGTTCAGTTTCTATCTGCCAGACGCATTGGAAATGTTTTCCTCTGGCATTCGCAGCAAGAGTCGTAGATTGCTTAACTGAGGAGCTCTGAGAATGGAACGGCAAGAGGTGTTCCGCTTTCGTCATAAACAGTGCTCCAGAGCGCTTGGCAACGGGCACAACGAAACGTGTGTGCGGGATAGTGACCATTCACGCCTAGTGCTCGCAATGCAGGAGCACTGCCAAAAGGCCAAGGGAGGCGCTTAGAATCCGGCTTGTGCGCAAAGCTTTCAGACTGACAGAGGATCGCATCTGTGGTAAGCCCGCTTGCTCATTTGACGTTAGCTGTCGCCTGCAAGAACTTCACCCGCATCTGGTTTATGCTGCTACCTGTTGTTAGGCGACAACAAGGGCACATGTAGCAAATGCTTTTTCCTGTTTCATTTTGCTATGCCACGCTCTTCTGTGGCTCTTTAGTGCTTGCCAAACTGCTATGTGCGTGCTGCTGCTTCCATCTGACAAGGAGCACAACCTTCTGACAGCAGCTTTCAACTTGCCTAAGAAAGAGCTTGGCCATTTAGATGTGCTGCAAACCCATGTGTGTGTAAGGTGCAGGTGCCAGCTCCTGACAAAGTTGTTCTCCAGGTTCAGTTTCTATCTGCCAGACGCATTGGAAATGTTTTCCTCTGGCATTCGCAGCAAGAGTCGCAGATTGCTTAACTGAGGAGCTCTGAGAATGGAACGGCAAGAGGTGTTCCGCTTTCGTCATAAACAGTGCTCCAGAGCGCTTGGCAACGGGCACAACGAAACGTGTGTGTGGGATAGTGACCATTCACGCCTAGTGCTCGCAATGCATGAGCACTGCCAAAAGGCCAAGGGAGGCACTTGAAATCCGGCTTGTGCGCAAAGCTTTCAGACTGCCAGAGGACCGCAGCTGTGGTAATCCCGCTTGCTCATTTGACGTTAGCTGTCGCCTGCAAGAACTTCACCTGCATCTGGTTTATGCTGCTACCTGTTGTTAGGCGACAACAAGGGCACATGTAGCAAATGCTGTTTCCTGTTTCATTTTGCTAGGCCACACACTTCTGTGGCTCTTTAGTGCTTGCCAAACTGCTATGTGCGTGCTGCTGCTTCCATCTGACAAGGAGCACAACCTTCTGACAGCAGCTTTCAACTTGCCTAAGAAAGAGCTTGGCCATTTAGATGTGCTGCAAACTCGTGTGTGTGTAAGGTGCAGGTGCAAGCTCGTGACAAAGTTGTTCTCCAGGTTCAGTTTCTATCTGCCAGACGCATTGGAAATGTTTTCCTCTGGCATTCGCAGCAAGAGTCGTAGATTGCTTAACTGAGGAGCTCTGAGAATGGAACGGCAAGAGGTGTTCCGCTTTCGTCATAAACAGTGCTCCAGAGCGCTTGGCAACGGGCACAACGAAACGTGTGTGCGGGATAGTGACCATTCACGCCTAGTGCTCGCAATGCACGAACACTGCCAAAAGGCCAAGGGAGGCGCTTAGAATCCGGCTTGTGCGCAAAGCTTTCAGACTGCCAGAGGACCGCATCTGTGGTAAGCCCGCTTGCTCATTTGACGTTAGCTGTCGCCTGCAAGAACTTCACCTGCATCTGGTTTATGCTGCTACCTGTTGTTAGGCGACAACAAGGGCACATGTAGCAAATGCTTTTTCCTGTTTCATTTTGCTAGGCCTCGCTCTTCTGTGGCTCTTTAGTGCTTGCCAAACTGCTATGTGCGTGCTGCTGCTTCCATCTGACAAGGAGCACAACCTTCTGACAGCAGCTTTCAACTTGCCTAAGAAAGAGCTTGGCCATTTAGATGTGCTGCAAATCTGTGTGTGTGTAAGGTGCAGGTGCAAGCTCCTGACAAAGTTGTTCTCCAGGTTCAGTTTCGATCTGCCAGACGCATCGGAAATGTTTTCCTCTGGCATTCGCACCAAGAGTCGTAGATTGCTTAACTGAGGAGCTCTGAGAATGGAACGGCAAGAGGTGTTCCGCTTTCGTCATAAACAGTGCTCCAGAGCGCTTGGCAACGGGCACAACGAAACGTGTGTGTGGGATAGTGACCATTCACGCCTAGTGCTCGCAATGCATGAGCACTGCCAAAAGGCCAAGGGAGGCACTTGGAATCCGGCTTGAGTGCAAAGCTTTCAGACTGCCAGAGGACCGCATCTGTGGTAATCCCGCTTGCTCATTTGACGTTAGCTGTCGCCTGCAAGAACTTCACCCGCATCTGTTTTATGCTGCTACCTGTTGTTAGGCGACAACAAGGGCACATGTAGCAAATGCTTTTTCCTGTTTCATTTTGCTAGGCCACACACTTCTGTGGCTCTTTAGTGCTTGCCAAACTGCTATGTGCGTGCTGCTGCTTCCATCTGACAAGGAGCACAACCTTCTGACAGCAGCTTTCAACTTGCCTAAGAAAGAGCTTGGCCATTTAGATGTGCTGCAAACCCGTGTGTGTGTAAGGTGCAGGTGCAAGCTCCTGACAAAGTTGTTCTCCAGGTTCAGTTTCTATCTGCCAGACACATTGGAAATGTTTTCCTCTGGCATTCGCAGCAAGAGTCGCAGATTGCTTAACTGAGGAGCTCTGAGAATGGAACGGCAAGAGGTGTTCCGCTTTCGTCATAAACAGTGCTCCAGAGCGCTTGGCAACGGGCACAACGAAACGTGTGTGCGGGATAGTGACCATTCACGCCTAGTGCTCGCAATGCAGGAGCACTGCCAAAAGGCCAAGGGAGGCGCTTACAATCCGGCTTGTGCGCAAAGCTTTCAGACTGACAGAGGATCGCATCTGTGGTAAGCTCGCTTGCTCATTTCACGTTAGCTGTCGCCTGCAAGAACTTCACCCGCATCTGGTTTATGCTGCTACCTGTTGTTAGGCGACAACAAGGGAACATGTAGCAAATGCTTTTTCCTGTTTCATTTTGCTAGGCCACACTCTTCTGTGGCTCTTTAGTGCTTGCCAAACTGCTATGTGCGTGCTGCTGCTTCCATCTGACAAGGAGCACAACCTTCTGACAGCAGCTTTCAACTTGCCTAAGAAAGAGCTTGGCCATTTAGATGTGCTGCAAATCTGTGTGTGTGTAAGGCGCAGGTGCAAGCTCCTGACAAAGGTTTTCTCCAGGTTCAGTTTCTCCCTGCCAGACGCATTGGAAATGTTTTCCTCTGGCATTCGCAGCAAGAGTCGCAGATTGCTTAACTCAGGAGCTCTGAGAATGGAACGGCAAGAGGTGTTCCGCTTTCGTCATAAACAGTGCTCCAGAGCGCTTGGCAACGGGCACAACGAAACGTGTGTGTGGGATAGTGACCATTCACGCCTAGTGCTCGCAATGCATGAGCACTGCCAAAAGGCCAAGGGAGGCACTTGGAATCCGGCTTGAGTGCAAAGCTTTCAGACTGCCAGAGGACCGCATCTGTGGTAATCCCGCTTGCTCATTTGACGTTAGCTGTCGCCTGCAAGAACTTCACCCGTATCTGTTTTATGCTGCTACCTGTTGTTAGGCGACAACAAGGGCACATGTAGCAAATGCTTTTTCCTGTTTCATTTTGCTAGGCCACACACTTCTGTGGCTCTTTAGTGCTTGCCAAACTGCTATGTGCGTGCTGCTGCTTCCATCTGACAAGGAGCACAACCTTCTGACAGCAGCTTTCAACTTGCCTAAGAAAGAGCTTGGCCATTTAGATGTGCTGCAAACCCGTGTGTGTGTAAGGTGCAGGTGCAAGCTCCTGACAAAGTTGTTCTCCAGGTTCAGTTTCTATCTGCCAGACGCCTTGGAAATGTTTTCCTCTGGCATTCGCAGCAAGAGTCGTAGATTGCTTAACTGAGGAGCTCTGAGAATGGAACGGCAAGAGGTGTTCCGCTTTCGTCATAAACAGTGCTGCAGAGCGCTTGGCAACGGGCACAACGAAACGTGTGTGCGGGATAGTGACCATTCACGCCTAGTGCTCGCAATGCAGGAGCACTGCCAAAAGGCCAAGGGAGGCGCTTAGAATCCGGCTTGTGCGCAAAGCTTTCAGAAAGACAGAGGATCGCATCTGTGGTAAGCCCGCTTGCTCATTTGACGTTAGCTGTCGCCTGCAAGAACTTCACCCGCATCTGGTTTATGCTGCTACCTGTTGTTAGGCGACAACAAGGGCACATGTAGCAAATGCTTTTTCCTGTTTCATTTTGCTATGCCACACTCTTCTGTGGCTCTTTAGTGCTTGCCAAACTGCTATGTGCGTGCTGCTGCTTCCATCTGACAAGGAGCACAACCTTCTGACAGCAGCTTTCAACTTGCCTAAGAAAGAGCTTGGCCATTTAGATGTGCTGCAAACCCGTGTGTGTGTAAGGTGCAGGTGCCAGCTCCTGACAAAGTTGTTCTCCAGGTTCAGTTTCTATCTGCCAGACGCATTGGAAATGTTTTCCTCTGGCATTCGCAGCAAGAGTCGCAGATTGCTTAACTGAGGAGCTCTGAGAATGGAACGGCAAGAGGTGTTCCGCTTTCGTCATAAACAGTGCTCCAGAGCGCTTGGCAACGGGCACAACGAAACGTGTGTGCGGGATAGTGACCATTCACGCCTAGTGCTCGCAATGCACGAGCACTGCCAAAAGGCCAAGGGAGGCGCTTAGAATCCGGCTTGTGCGCAAAGCTTTCAGACTGCCAGAGGACCGCAGCTGTGGTAAGCCCGCTTGCTCATTTGACGTTAGCTGTCGCCTGCAAGAACTTCACCCGCATCTGTTTTATGCTGCTACCTGTTGTTAGGCGACAACAAGGGCACATGTAGCAAATGCTTTTTCCTGTTTCATTTTGCTAGGCCACACACTTCTGTGGCTCTTTAGTGCTTGCCAAACTGCTATGTGCGTGCTGCTGCTTCCATCTGACAAGGAGCACAACCTTCTGACAGCAGCTTTCAACTTGCCTAAGAAAGAGCTTGGCCATTTAGATGTGCTGCAAACCCGTGTGTGTGTAAGGTGCAGGTGCAAGCTCCTGACAAAGTTGTTCTCCAGGTTCAGTTTCTATCTGCCAGACGCATTGGAAATGTTTTCCTCTGGCATTCGCACCAAGAGTCGTAGATTGCTTAACTGAGGAGCTCTGAGAATGGAACGGCAAGAGGTGTTCCGCTTTCGTCATAAACAGTGCTCCAGAGCGCTTGGCAACGGGCACAACGAAACGTGTGTGCGGGATAGTGACCATTCACGCCTAGTGCTCGCAATGCAGGAGCACTGCCAAAAGGCCAAGGGAGGCGCTTACAATCCGGCTTGTGCGCAAAGCTTTCAGACTGACAGAGGATCGCATCTGTGGTAAGCCCGCTTGCTCATTTCACGTTAGCTGTCGCCTGCAAGAACTTCACCCGCATCTGGTTTATGCTGCTACCTGTTGTTAGGCGACAACAAGGGCACATGTAGCAAATGCATTTTCCTGTTTCATTTTGCTATGCCACGCTCTTCTGTGGCTCTTTAGTGCTTGCCAAACTGCTATGTGCGTGCTGCTGCTTCCATCTGACAAGGAGCACAACCTTCTGACAGCAGCTTTCAACTTGCCTAAGAAAGAGCTTGGCCATTTAGATGTGCTGCAAACCCATGTGTGTGTAAGGTGCAGGTGCCAGCTCCTGACAAAGTTGTTCTCCAGGTTCAGTTTCTATCTGCCAGACGCATTGGAAATGTTTTCCTCTGGCATTCGCAGCAACAGTCGCAGATTGCTTAACTGAGGAGCTCTGAGAATGGAACGGCAAGAGGTGTTCCGCTTTCGTCATAAACAGTGCTCCAGAGCGCTTGGCAACGGGCACAACGAAACGTGTGTGCGGGATAGTGACCATTCACGCCTAGTGCTCGCAATGCACGAGCACTGCCAAAAGGCCAAGGGAGGCGCTTAGAATCCGGCTTGTGCGCAAAGCTTTCAGACTGCCAGAGGACCGCATCTGTGGTAAGCCCGCTTGCTCATTTGACGTTAGCTGTCGCCTGCAAGAACTTCACCTGCATCTGGTTTATGCTGCTACCTGTTGTTAGGCGACAACAAGGGCACATGTAGCAAATGCTTTTTCCTGTTTCATTTTGCTAGGCCACACTCTTCTGTGGCTCTTTAGTGCTTGCCAAACTGCTATGTGCGTGCTGCTGCTTCCATCTGACAAGGAGCACAACCTTCTGACAGCAGCTTTCAACTTGCCTAAGAAAGAGCTTGGCCATTTAGATGTGCTGCAAATCTGTGTGAGTGTAAGGTGCAGGTGCAAGCTCCTGACAAAGGTTTTCTCCAGGTTCAGTTTCTCCCTGCCAGACACATTGGAAATGTTTTCCTCTGGCATTCGCACCAACAGTTACAGATTGCTTAACTGAAGAGCTCTGAGAATAGAACGGCAAGAGGTGTTCCGCTTTCGTCATAAACAGTGCTCCAGAGCGCTTGGCAACGGGCACAACGAAACGTGTGTGTGGGATAGTGACCATTCACGCCTAGTGCTCGCAATGCATGAGCACTGCCAAAAAGCCAAGGGAGGCACTTGGAATCCGGCTTGAGTGCAAAGCTTTCAGACTGCCAGAGGACCGCATCTGTGGTAATCCCGCTTGCTCATTTGACGTTAGCTGTCGCCTGCAAGAACTTCACCTGCATCTGGTTTATGCTGCTACCTGTTGTTAGGCGACAACAAGGGCACATGTAGCAAATGCTTTTTCCTGTTTCATTTTGCTAGGCCACACACTTCTGTGGCTCTTTAGTGCTTGCCAAACTGCTATGTGCGTGCTGCTGCTTCCATCTGACAAGGAGCACAACCTTCTGACAGCAGCTTTCAACTTGCCTAAGAAAGAGCTTGGCCATTTAGATGTGCTGCAAACCCGTGTGTGTGTAAGGTGCAGGTGCAAGCTCCTGACAAAGTTGTTCTCCAGGTTCAGTTTCTATCTGCCAGACGCATTGGAAATGTTTTCCTCTGGCATTCGCACCAAGAGTCGTAGATTGCTTAACTGAGGAGCTCTGAGAATGGAACGGCAAGAGGTGTTCCGCTTTCGTCATAAACAGTGCTCCAGAGCGCTTGGCAACGGGCACAACGAAACGTGTGTGCGGGATAGTGACCATTCACGCCTAGTGCTCGCAATGCACGAGCACTGCCAAAAGGCCAAGGGAGGCGCTTACAATCCGGCTTGTGCGCAAAGCTTTCAGACTGACAGAGGATCGCATCTGTGGTAAGCTCGCTTGCTCATTTGACGTTAGCTGTCGCCTGCAAGAACTTCACCCGCATCTGGTTTATGCTGCTACCTGTTGTTAGGCGACAACAAGGGCACATGTAGCAAATGCTTTTTCCTGTTTCATTTTGCTATGCCACGCTCTTCTGTGGATCTTTAGTGCTTGCCAAACTGCTATGTGCGTGCTGCTGCTTCCATCTGAAAAGGAGCACAACCTTCTGACAGCAGCTTTCAACTTGCCTAAGAAAGAGCTTGGCCATTTAGATGTGCTGCAAACCCGTGTGTGTGTAAGGTGCAGGTGTCAGCTCCTGACAAAGTTGTTCTCCAGGTTCAGTTTCTATCTGCCAGACGCATTGGAAATGTTTTCCTCTGGCATTCGCAGCAAGAGTCGCAGATTGCTTAACTGAGGAGCTCTGAGAATGGAACGGCAAGAGGTGTTCCGCTTTCGTCATAAACAGTGCTCCAGAGCGCTTGGCAACGGGCACAACGAAACGTGTGTGTGGGATAGTGACCATTCACGCCTAGTGCTCGCAATGCATGAGCACTGCCAAAAAGCCAAGGGAGGCACTTGGAATCCGGCTTGAGTGCAAAGCTTTCAGACTGCCAGAGGACCGCATCTGTGGTAATCCCGCTTGCTCATTTGACGTTAGCTGTCGCCTGCAAGAACTTCACCTGCATCTGGTTTATGCTGCTACCTGTTGTTAGGCGACAACAAGGGCACATGTAGCAAATGCTTTTTCCTGTTTCATTTTGCTAGGCCACACACTTCTGTGGCTCTTTAGTGCTTGCCAAACTGCTATGTGCGTGCTGCTGCTTCCATCTGACAAGGAGCACAACCTTCTGACAGCAGCTTTCAACTTGCCTAAGAAAGAGCTTGGCCATTTAGATGTGCTGCAAACCCGTGTGTGTGTAAGGTGCAGGTGCAAGCTCCTGACAAAGTTGTTCTCCAGGTTCAGTTTCTATCTGCCAGACGCATTGGAAATGTTTTCCTCTGGCATTCGCACCAAGAGTCGTAGATTGCTTAACTGAGGAGCTCTGAGAATGGAACGGCAAGAGGTGTTCCGCTTTCGTCATAAACAGTGCTCCAGAGCGCTTGGCAACGGGCACAACGAAACGTGTGTGCGGGATAGTGACCATTCACGCCTAGTGCTCGCAATGCACGAGCACTGCCAAAAGGCCAAGGGAGGCGCTTACAATCCGGCTTGTGCGCAAAGCTTTCAGACTGACAGAGGATCGCATCTGTGGTAAGCTCGCTTGCTCATTTGACGTTAGCTGTCGCCTGCAAGAACTTCACCCGCATCTGGTTTATGCTGCTACCTGTTGTTAGGCGACAACAAGGGCACATGTAGCAAATGCTTTTTCCTGTTTCATTTTGCTATGCCACGCTCTTCTGTGGCTCTTTAGTGCTTGCCAAACTGCTATGTGCGTGCTGCTGCTTCCATCTGAAAAGGAGCACAACCTTCTGACAGCAGCTTTCAACTTGCCTAAGAAAGAGCTTGGCCATTTAGATGTGCTGTAAACCCGTGTGTGTGTAAGGTGCAGGTGTCAGCTCCTGACAAAGTTGTTCTCCAGGTTCAGTTTCTATCTGCCAGACGCATTGGAAATGTTTTCCTCTGGCATTCGCAGCAAGAGTCGCAGATTGCTTAACTGAGGAGCTCTGAGAATGGAACGGCAAGAGGTGTTCCGCTTTCGTCATAAACAGTGCTCCAGAGCGCTTGGCAACGGGCACAACGAAACGTGTGTGTGGGATAGTGACCATTCACGCCTAGTGCCCGCAATGCATGAGCACTGCCAAAAGGCCAAGGGAGGCACTTGGAATCCGGCTTGAGTGCAAAGCTTTCAGACTGCCAGAGGACCGCATCTGTGGTAATCCCGCTTGCTCATTTGACGTTAGCTGTCGCCTGCAAGAACTTCACCCGCATCTGGTTTATGCTGCTACCTGTTGTTAGGCGACAACAAGGGCACATGTAGCAAATGCTTTTTCCTGTTTCATTTTGCTAGGCCACACACTTCTGTGGCTCTTTAGTGCTTGCCAAACTGCTATGTGCGTGCTGCTGCTTCCATCTGACAAGGAGCACAACCTTCTGACAGCAGCTTTCAACTTGCCTAAGAAAGAGCTTGGCCATTTAGATGTGCTGCAAACCCGTGTGTGTGTAAGGTGCAGGTGCAAGCTCCTGACAAAGTTGTTCTCCAGGTTCAGTTTCTATCTGCCAGACGCATTGGAAATGTTTTCCTCTGGCATTCGCAGCAAGAGTCGTAGATTGCTTAACTGAGGAGCTCTGAGAATGGAACGGCAAGAGGTGTTCCGCTTTCGTCATAAACAGTGCTCCAGAGCGCTTGGCAACGGGCACAACGAAACGTGTGTGCGGGATAGTGACCATTCACGCCTAGTGCTCGCAATGCAGGAGCACTGCCAAAAGGCCAAGGGAGGCGCTTACAATCCGGCTTGTGCGCAAAGCTTTCAGACTGCCAGAGGATCGCATCTGTGGTAAGCCCGCTTGCTCATTTGACGTTAGCTGTCGCCTGCAAGAACTTCACCCGCATCTGGTTTCTGCTGCTACCTGTTGTTAGGCGACAACAAGGGCACATGTAGCAAATGCTTTTTCCTGTTTCATTTTGCTATGCCACGCTCTTCTGTGGCTCTTTAGTGCTTGCCAAACTGCTATGTGCGTGCTGCTGCTTCCATCTGACAAGGAGCACAACCTTCTGACAGCAGCTTTCAACTTGCCTAAGAAAGAGCTTGGCCATTTAGATGTGCTGCAAACCCATGTGTGTGTAAGGTGCAGGTGCCAGCTCCTGACAAAGTTGTTCTCCAGGTTCAGTTTCTCCCTGCCAGACACATTGGAAATGTTTTCCTCTGGCATTCGCACCAACAGTCACAGATTGCTTAACTGAAGAGCTCTGAGAATGGAACGGCAAGAGGTGTTCCGCTTTCGTCATAAACAGTGCTCCAGAGCGCTTGGCAACGGGCACAACGAAACGTGTGTGTGGGATAGTGACCATTCACGCCTAGTGCTCGCAATGCACGAGCACTGCCAAAAGGCCAAGGGAGGCGCTTAGAATCCGGCTTGTGCGCAAAGCTTTCAGACTGCCAGAGGACCGCATCTGTGGTAAGCCCGCTTGCTCATTTGACGTTAGCTGTCGCCTGCAAGAACTTCACCCGCATCTGGTTTATGCTGCTACCTGTTGTTAGGCGACAACAAGGGCACATGTAGCAAATGCTTTTTCCTGTTTCATTTTGCTATGCCACGCTCTTCTGTGGCTCTTTAGTGCTTGCCAAACTGCTATGTGCGTGCTGCTGCTTCCATCTGAAAAGGAGCACAACCTTCTGACAGCAGCTTTCAACTTGCCTAAGAAAGAGCTTGGCCATTTAGATGTGCTGCAAATGTGTGTGTGTGTAAGGTGCAGGTGCAAGCTCCTGACAAAGGTTTTCTCCAGGTTCAGTTTCTCCCTGCCAGACACATTGGAAATGTTTTCCTCTGGCATTCGCACCAACAGTTACAGATTGCTTAACTGAAGAGCTCTGAGAATAGAACGGCAAGAGGTGTTCCGCTTTCGTCATAAACAGTACTCCAGAGCGCTTGGCAACGGGCACAACGAAACGTGTGTGTGGGATAGTGACCATTCACGCCTAGTGCTCGCAATGCACGAACACTGCCAAAAGGCCAAGGGAGGCGCTTAGAATCCGGCTTGTGCGCAAAGCTTTCAGACTGCCAGAGGACCGCATCTGTGGTAAGCCCGCTTGCTCATTTGACGTTAGCTGTCGCCTGCAAGAACTTCACCCGCATCTGGTTTATGCTGCTACCTGTTGTTCGGCGACAACAAGGGCACATGTAGCAAATGCTTTTTCCTGTTTCATTTTGCTAGGCCACACTCTTCTGTGGCTCTTTAGTGCTTGCCAAACTCCTATGTGCGTGCTGCTGCTTCCATCTGACAAGGAGCACAACCTTCTGACAGCAGCTTTCAACTTGCCTAAGAAAGAGCTTGGCCATTTAGATGTGCTGCAAATCTGTGTGTGTGTAAGGTGCAGGTGCAAGCTCCTGACAAAGGTTTTCTCCAGGTTCAGTTTCTCCCTGCCAGACACATTGGAAATGTTTTCCTCTGGCATTCGCACCAACAGTTACAGATTGCTTAACTGAAGAGCTCTGAGAATAGAACGGCAAGAGGTGTTCCGCTATCGTCATAAACAGTGCTCCAGAGCGCTTGGCAACGGGCACAACGAAACGTGTGTGTGGGATAGTGACCATTCACGCCTAGTGCTCGCAATGCATGAGCACTGCCAAAAAGCCAAGGGAGGCACTTGGAATCCGGCTTGAGTGCAAAGCTTTCAGACTGCCAGAGGACCGCATCTGTGGTAATCCCGCTTGCTCATTTGACGTTAGCTGTCGCCTGCAAGAACTTCACCCGCATCTGGTTTATGCTGCTACCTGTTGTTAGGCGACAACAAGGGCACATGTAGCAAATGCTTTTTCCTGTTTCATTTTGCTAGGCCACACACTTCTGTGGCTCTTTAGTGCTTGCCAAACTGCTATGTGCGTGCTGCTGCTTCCATCTGACAAGGAGCACAACCTTCTGACAGCAGCTTTCAACTTGCCTAAGAAAGAGCTTGGCCATTTAGATGTGCTGCAAACCCGTGTGTGTGTAAGGTGCAGGTGCAAGCTCCTGACAAAGTTGTTCTCCAGGTTCAGTTTCTATCTGCCAGACGCATTGGAAATGTTTTCCTCTGGCATTCGCACCAAGAGTCGTAGATTGCTTAACTGAGGAGCTCTGAGAATGGAACGGCAAGAGGTGTTCCGCTTTCGTCATAAACAGTGCTCCAGAGCGCTTGGCAACGGGCACAACGAAACGTGTGTGCGGGATAGTGACCATTCACGCCTAGTGCTCGCAATGCAGGAGCACTGCCAAAAGGCCAAGGGAGGCGCTTACAATCCGGCTTCTGCGCAAAGCTTTCAGACTGACAGAGGATCGCATCTGTGGTAAGCTCGCTTGCTCATTTGACGTTAGCTGTCGCCTGCAAGAACTTCACCCGCATCTGGTTTATGCTGCTACCTGTTGTTAGGCGACAACAAGGGCACATGTAGCAAATGCTTTTTCCTGTTTCATTTTGCTATGCCACGCTCTTCTGTGGCTCTTTAGTGCTTGCCAAACTGCTATGTGCGTGCTGCTGCTTCCATCTGAAAAGGAGCACAACCTTCTGACAGCAGCTTTCAACTTGCCTAAGAAAGAGCTTGGCCATTTAGATGTGCTGCAAATCTGTGTGTGTGTAAGGTGCAGGTGCAAGCTCCTGACAAAGGTTTTCTCCAGGTTCAGTTTCTCCCTGCCAGACACATTGGAAATGTTTTCCTCTGGCATTCGCACCAACAGTTACAGATTGCTTAACTGAAGAGCTCTGAGAATGGAACGGCAAGAGGTGTTCCGCTTTCGTCATAAACAGTACTCCAGAGCGCTTGGCAACGGGCACAACGAAACGTGTGTGTGGGATAGTGACCATTCACGCCTAGTGCTCGCAATGCACGAACACTGCCAAAAGGCCAAGGGAGGCGCTTAGAATCCGGCTTGTGCGCAAAGCTTTCAGACTGCCAGAGGACCGCATCTGTGGTAAGCCCGCTTGCTCATTTGACGTTAGCTGTCGCCTGCAAGAACTTCACCCGCATCTGGTTTATGCTGCTACCTGTTGTTCGGCGACAACAAGGGCACATGTAGCAAATGCTTTTTCCTGTTTCATTTTGCTAGGCCACACTCTTCTGTGGCTCTTTAGTGCTTGCCAAACTGCTATGTGCGTGCTGCTGCTTCCATCTGACAAGGAGCACAACCTTCTGACAGCAGCTTTCAACTTGCCTAAGAAAGAGCTTGGCCATTTAGATGTGCTGCAAACCCGTGTGTGTGTAAGGTGCAGGTGCAAGCTCCTGACAAAGTTGTTCTCCAGGTTCAGTTTCTATCTGCCAGACGCCTTGGAAATGTTTTCCTCTGGCATTCGCAGCAAGAGTCGTAGATTGCTTAACTGAGGAGCTCTGAGAATGGAACGGCAAGAGGTGTTCCGCTTTCGTCATAAACAGTGCTCCAGAGCGCTTGGCAACGGGCACAACGAAACGTGTGTGCGGGATAGTGACCATTCACGCCTAGTGCTCGCAATGCAGGAGCACTGCCAAAAGGCCAAGGGAGGCGCTTAGAATCCGGCTTGTGCGCAAAGCTTTCAGACTGCCAGAGGATCGCATCTGTGGTAAGCCCGCTTGCTCATTTGACGTTAGCTGTCGCCTGCAAGAACTTCACCCGCATCTGGTTTATGCTGCTACCTGTTGTTAGGCGACAACAAGGGCACATGTAGCAAATGCTTTTTCCTGTTTCATTTTGCTATGCCACGCTCTTCTGTGGCTCTTTAGTGCTTCCCAAACTGCTATGTGCGTGCTGCTGCTTCCATCTGACAAGGAGCACAACCTTCTGACAGCAGCTTTCAACTTGCCTAAGAAAGAGCTTGGCCATTTAGATGTGCTGCAAACCCGTGTGTGTGTAAGGTGCAGGTGCCAGCTCCTGACAAAGTTGTTCTCCGGGTTAAGTTTCTATCTGCCAGACGCATTGGAAATGTTTTCCTCTGGCATTCGCAGCAAGAGTCGCAGATTGCTTAACTGAGGAGCTCTGAGAATGGAACGGCAAGAGGTGTTCCGCTTTCGTCATAAACAGTGCTCCAGAGCGCTTGGCAACGGGCACAACGAAACGTGTGTGCGGGATAGTGACCATTCACGCCTAGTGCTCGCAATGCAGGAGCACTGCCAAAAGGCCAAGGGAGGCGCTTAGAATCCGGCTTGTGCGCAAAGCTTTCAGACTGCCAGAGGATCGCATCTGTGGTAAGCCCGCTTGCTCATTTGACGTTAGCTGTCGCCTGCAAGAACTTCACCCGCATCTGGTTTATGCTGCTACCTGTTGTTAGGCGACAACAAGGGCACATGTAGCAAATGCTTTTTCCTGTTTCATTTTGCTATGCCACGCTCTTCTGTGGCTCTTTAGTGCTTGCCAAACTGCTATGTGCGTGCTGCTGCTTCCATCTGACAAGGAGCACAACCTTCTGACAGCAGCTTTCAACTTGCCTAAGAAAGAGCTTGGCCATTTAGATGTGCTGCAAACCCATGTGTGTGTAAGGTGCAGGTGCCAGCTCCTGACAAAGTTGTTCTCCAGGTTCAGTTTCTATCTGCCAGACGCATTGGAAATGTTTTCCTCTGGCATTCGCAGCAAGAGTCGCAGATTGCTTAACTGAGGAGCTCTGAGAATGGAACGGCAAGAGGTGTTCCGCTTTCGTCATAAACAGTGCTCCAGAGCGCTTGGCAACGGGCACAACGAAACGTGTGTGCGGGATAGTGACCATTCACGCCTAGTGCTCGCAATGCACGAGCACTGCCAAAAGGCCAAGGGAGGCGCTTAGAATCTGGCTTGTGCGCAAAGCTTTCAGACTGCCAGAGGACCGCAGCTGTGGTAAGCCCGCTTGCTCATTTGACGTTAGCTGTCGCCTGCAAGAACTTCACCCGCATCTGTTTTATGCTGCTACCTGTTGTTAGGCGACAACAAGGGCACATGTAGCAAATGCTTTTTCCTGTTTCATTTTGCTAGGCCACACACTTCTGTGGCTCTTTAGTGCTTGCCAAACTGCTATGTGCGTGCTGCTGCTTCCATCTGACAAGGAGCACAACCTTCTGACAGCAGCTTTCAACTTGCCTAAGAAAGAGCTTGGCCATTTAGATGTGCTGCAAACCCGTGTGTGTGTAAGGTGCAGGTGCAAGCTCCTGACAAAGTTGTTCTCCAGGTTCAGTTTCTCCCTGCCAGACACATTGGAAATGTTTTCCTCTGGCATTCGCACCAACAGTCACAGATTGCTTAACTGAAGAGCTCTGAGAATGGAACGGCAAGAGGTGTTCCGCTTTCGTCATAAACAGTGCTCCAGAGCGCTTGGCAACGGGCACAACGAAACGTGTGTGTGGGATAGTGACCATTCACGCCTAGTGCTCGCAATGCATGAGCACTGCCAAAAGGCCAAGGGAGGCACTTGAAATCCGGCTTGTGCGCAAAGCTTTCAGACTGCCAGAGGACCGCATCTGTGGTAATCCCGCTTGCTCATTTGACGTTAGCTGTCGCCTGCAAGAACGTCACCTGCATCTGGTTTATGCTGCTACCTGTTGTTAGGCGACAACAAGGGCACATGTAGCAAATGCTGTTTCCTGTTTCATTTTGCTAGGCCACACACTTCTGTGGCTCTTTAGTGCTTGCCAAACTGCTATGTGCGTGCTGCTGCTTCCATCTGACAAGGAGCACAACCTTCTGACAGCAGCTTTCAACTTGCCTAAGAAAGAGCTTGGCCATTTAGATGTGCTGCAAACTCGTGTGTGTGTAAGGTGCAGGTGCAAGCTCCTGACAAAGTTGTTCTCCAGGTTCAGTTTCTATCTGCCAGACGCATTGGAAATGTTTTCCTCTGGCATTCGCAGCAAGAGTCGTAGATTGCTTAACTGAGGAGCTCTGAGAATGGAACGGCAAGAGGTGTTCCGCTTTCGTCATAAACAGTGCTCCAGAGCGCTTGGCAACGGGCACAACGAAACGTGTGTGCGGGATAGTGACCATTCACGCCTAGTGCTCGCAATGCACGAACACTGCCAAAAGGCCAAGGGAGGCGCTTAGCATGCGGCTTGTGCGCAAAGCTTTCAGACTGCCAGAGGACCGCAGCTGTGGTAAGCCCGCTTGCTCATTTGACGTTAGCTGTCGCCTGCAAGAACTTCACCTGCATCTGGTTTATGCTGCTACCTGTAGTTCGGCGACAACAAGGGCACATGTAGCAAATGCTTTTTCCTGTTTCATTTTGCTAGGCCACACTCTTCTGTGGCTCTTTAGTGCTTGCCAAACTGCTATGTGCGTGCTGCTGCTTCCATCTGACAAGGAGCACAACCTTCTGACAGCAGCTTTCAACTTGCCTAAGAAAGAGCTTGGCCATTTAGATGTGCTGCAAATCTGTGTGTGTGTAAGGTGCAGGTGCAAGCTCCTGACAAAGTTGTTCTCCAGGTTCAGTTTCTATCTGCCAGACACATTGGAAATGTTTTCCTCTGGCATTCGCACCAACAGTCACAGATTGCTTAACTGAAGAGCTCTGAGAATGGAACGGCAAGAGGTGTTCCGCTTTCGTCATAAACAGTGCTCCAGAGCGCTTGGCAACGGGCACAACGAAACGTGTGTGTGGGATAGTGACCATTCACGCCTAGTGCTCGCAATGCACGAACACTGCCAAAAGGCCAAGGGAGGCGCTTAGAATCCGGCTTGTGCGCAAAGCTTTCAGACTGCCAGAGGACCGCAGCTGTGGTAAGCCCGCTTGCTCATTTGACGTTAGCTGTCGCCTGCAAGAACTTCACCCGCATCTGGTTTATGCTGCTACCTGTTGTTCGGCGACAACAAGGGCACATGTAGCAAATGCTTTTTCCTGTTTCATTTTGCTAGACCACGCTCTTCTGTGGCTCTTTAGTGCTTGCCAAACTGCTATGTGCGTGCTGCTGCTTCCATCTGACAAGGAGCACAACCTTCTGACAGCAGCTTTCAACTTGCCTAAGAAAGAGCTTGGCCATTTAGATGTGCTGCAAATCTGTGTGAGTGTAAGGTGCAGGTGCAAGCTCCTGACAAAGTTGTTCTCTAGGTTCAGTTTCTCCCTGCCAGACACATTGGAAATGTTTTCCTCTGGCATTCGCACCAACAGTTACAGATTGCTTAACTGAAGAGCTCTGAGAATAGAACGGCAAGAGGTGTTCCGCTTTCGTCATAAACAGTACTCCAGAGCGCTTGGCAACGGGCACAACGAAACGTGTGTGTGGGATAGTGACCATTCACGCCTAGTGCTCGCAATGCACGAACACTGCCAAAAGGCCAAGGGAGGCGCTTAGCATGCGGCTTGTGCGCAAAGCTTTCAGACTGCCAGAGGACCGCATCTGTGGTAAGCCCGCTTGCTCATTTGACGTTAGCTGTCGCCTGCAAGAACTTCACCCGCATCTGGTTTATGCTGCTACCTGTTGTTCGGCGACAACAAGGGCACATGTAGCAAATGCTTTTTCCTGTTTCATTTTGCTAGGCCACACTCTTCTGTGGCTCTTTAGTGCTTGCCAAACTGCTATGTGCGTGCTGCTGCTTCCATCTGACAAGGAGCACAACCTTCTGACAGCAGCTTTCAACTTGCCTAAGAAAGAGCTTGGCCATTTAGATGTGCTGCAAATCTGTGTGTGTGTAAGGTGCAGGTGCAAGCTCCTGACAAAGGTTTTCTCCAGGTTCAGTTTCTCCCTGCCAGACACATTGGAAATGTTTTCCTCTGGCATTCGCACCAACAGTTACAGATTGCTTAACTGAAGAGCTCTGAGAATAGAACGGCAAGAGGTGTTCCGCTTTCGTCATAAACAGTGCTCCAGAGCGCTTGGCAACGGGCACAACGAAACGTGTGTGTGGGATAGTGACCATTCACGCCTAGTGCTCGCAATGCATGAGCACTGCCAAAAAGCCAAGGGAGGCACTTGGAATCCGGCTTGAGTGCAAAGCTTTCAGACTGCCAGAGGACCGCATCTGTGGTAATCCCGCTTGCTCATTTGACGTTAGCTGTCGCCTGCAAGAACTTCACCCGCATCTGGTTTATGCTGCTACCTGTTGTTAGGCGACAACAAGGGCACATGTAGCAAATGCTTTTTCCTGTTTCATTTTGCTAGGCCACACACTTCTGTGGCTCTTTAGTGCTTGCCAAACTGCTATGTGCGTGCTGCTGCTTCCATCTGACAAGGAGCACAACCTTCTGACAGCAGCTTTCAACTTGCCTAAGAAAGAGCTTGGCCATTTAGATGTGCTGCAAACCCGTGTGTGTGTAAGGTGCAGGTGCAAGCTCCTGACAAAGTTGTTCTCCAGGTTCAGTTTCTATCTGCCAGACGCATTGGAAATGTTTTCCTCTGGCATTCGCACCAAGAGTCGTAGATTGCTTAACTGAGGAGCTCTGAGAATGGAACGGCAAGAGGTGTTCCGCTTTCGTCATAAACAGTGCTCCAGAGCGCTTGGCAACGGGCACAACGAAACGTGTGTGCGGGATAGTGACCATTCACGCCTAGTGCTCGCAATGCAGGAGCACTGCCAAAAGGCCAAGGGAGGCGCTTACAATCCGGCTTGTGCGCAAAGCTTTCAGACTGCCAGAGGACCGCATCTGTGGTAAGCCCGCTTGCTCATTTGACGTTAGCTGTCGCCTGCAAGAACTTCACCCGCATCTGGTTTATGCTGCTACCTGTTGTTAGGCGACAACAAGGGCACATGTAGCAAATGCTTTTTCCTGTTTCATTTTGCTATGCCACGCTCTTCTGTGGCTCTTTAGTGCTTGCCAAACTGCTATGTGCGTGCTGCTGCTTCCATCTGAAAAGGAGCACAACCTTCTGACAGCAGCTTTCAACTTGCCTAAGAAAGAGCTTGGCCATTTAGATGTGCTGCAAACCCGTGTGTGTGTAAGGTGCAGGTGTCAGCTCCTGACAAAGTTGTTCTCCAGGTTCAGTTTCTATCTGCCAGACGCATTGGAAATGTTTTCCTCTGGCATTCGCAGCAAGAGTCGTAGATTGCTTAACTGAGGAGCTCTGAGAATGGAACGGCAAGAGGTGTTCCGCTTTCGTCATAAACAGTGCTCCAGAGCGCTTGGCAACGGGCACAACGAAACGTGTGTGCGGGATAGTGACCATTCACGCCTAGTGCTATCAATGCATGAGCACTGCCAAAAGGCCAAGGGAGGCGCTTACAATGCGGCTTGTGCGCAAAGCTTTCAGACTGACAGAGGATCGCATCTGTGGTAAGCCCGCTTGCTCATTTGACGTTAGCTGTCGCCTGCAAGAACTTCACCCACATCTGGTTTATGCTGCTACCTGTTGTTAGGCGACAACAAGGGCACATGTAGCAAATGCTTTTTCCTGTTTCATTTTGCTATGCCACGCTCTTCTGTGGCTCTTTAGTGCTTGCCAAACTGCTATGTGCGTGCTGCTGCTTCCATCTGACAAGGAGCACAACCTTCTGACAGCAGCTTTCAACTTGCCTAAGAAAGAGCTTGGCCATTTAGATGTGCTGCAAACCCATGTGTGTGTAAGGTGCAGGTGCCAGCTCCTGACAAAGTTGTTCTCCAGGTTCAGTTTCTATCTGCCAGACGCATTGGAAATGTTTTCCTCTGGCATTCGCAGCAAGAGTCGCAGATTGCTTAACTCAGGAGCTCTGAGAATGGAACGGCAAGAGGTGTTCCGCTTTCGTCATAAACAGTGCTCCAGAGCGCTTGGCAACGGGCACAACGAAACGTGTGTGCGGGATAGTGACCATTCACGCCTAGTGCTCGCAATGCACGAGCACTGCCAAAAGGCCAAGGGAGGCGCTTAGAATCCGGCTTGTGCGCAAAGCTTTCAGACTGCCAGAGGACCGCATCTGTGGTAAGCCCGCTTGCTCATTTGACGTTAGCTGTCGCCTGCAAGAACTTCACCTGCATCTGGTTTATGCTGCTACCTGTTGTTAGGCGACAACAAGGGCACATGTAGCAAATGCTTTTTCCTGTTTCATTTTGCTAGGCCACACTCTTCTGTGGCTCTTTAGTGCTTGCCAAACTGCTATGTGCGTGCTGCTGCTTCCATCTGACAAGGAGCACAACCTTCTGACAGCAGCTTTCAACTTGCCTAAGAAAGAGCTTGGCCATTTAGATGTGCTGCAAATCTGTGTGAGTGTAAGGTGCAGGTGCAAGCTCCTGACAAAGTTGTTCTCCAGGTTCAGTTTCTCCCTGCCAGACACATTGGAAATGTTTTCCTCTGGCATTCGCACCAACAGTCACAGATTGCTTAACTGAAGAGCTCTGAGAATGGAACGGCAAGAGGTGTTCCGCTTTCGTCATAAACAGTGCTCCAGAGCGCTTGGCAACGGGCACAACGAAACGTGTGTGTGGGATAGTGACCATTCACGCCTAGTGCTCGCAATGCACGAACACTGCCAAAAGGCCAAGGGAGGCGCTTAGAATCCGGCTTGTGCGCAAAGCTTTCAGACTGCCAGAGGACCGCAGCTGTGGTAAGCCCGCTTGCTCATTTGACGTTAGCTGTCGCCTGCAAGAACTTCACCCGCATCTGGTTTATGCTGCTACCTGTTGTTAGGCGACAAGAAGGGCACAAGTCGCGAATGCTTTTTCCTGCCTCATTTTGCTATGCCACACACTTCTGTGGCTCTTTAGTGCTTGCCAAACTGCTATGTGCGTGCTGCTGCTTCCATCTGAAAAGGAGCACAACCTTCTGACAGCAGCTTTCAACTTGCCTAAGAAAGAGCTTGGCCATTTAGATGTGCTGCAAACCCGTGTGTGTGTAAGGTGCAGGTGCCAGCTCCTGACAAAGTTGTTCTCCGGGTTAAGTTTCTATCTGCCAGACGCATTGGAAATGTTTTCCTCTGGCATTCGCAGCAAGAGTCGCAGATTGCTTAACTGAGGAGCTCTGAGAATGGAACGGCAAGAGGTGTTCCGCTTTCGTCATAAACAGTGCTCCAGAGCGCTTGGCAACGGGCACAACGAAACGTGTGTGTGGGATAGTGACCATTCACGCCTAGTGCTCGCAATGCATGAGCACTGCCAAAAGGCCAAGGGAGGCACTTGGAATCCGGCTTGAGTGCAAAGCTTTCAGACTGCCAGAGGACCGCATCTGTGGTAATCCCGCTTGCTCATTTGACGTTAGCTGTCGCCTGCAAGAACTTCACCTGCATCTGGTTTATGCTGCTACCTGTTGTTAGGCGACAACAAGGGCACATGTAGCAAATGCTTTTTCCTGTTTCATTTTGCTAGGCCACACACTTCTGTGGCTCTTTAGTGCTTGCCAAACTGCTATGTGCGTGCTGCTGCTTCCATCTGACAAGGAGCACAACCTTCTGACAGCAGCTTTCAACTTGCCTAAGAAAGAGCTTGGCCTTTTAGATGTGCTGCAAACCCGTGTGTGTGTAAGGTGCAGGTGCAAGCTCCTGACAAAGTTGTTCTCCAGGTTCAGTTTCTATCTGCCAGACGCATTGGAAATGTTTTCCTCTGGCATTCGCAGCAAGAGTCGTAGATTGCTTAACTGAGGAGCTCTGAGAATGGAACGGCAAGAGGTGTTCCGCTTTCGTCATAAACAGTGCTCCAGAGCGCTTGGCAACGGGCACAACGAAACGTGTGTGCGGGATAGTGACCATTCACGCCTAGTGCTCGCAATGCAGGAGCACTGCCAAAAGGCCAAGGGAGGCGCTTAGAATCCGGCTTGTGCGCAAAGCTTTCAGACTGCCAGAGGATCGCATCTGTGGTAAGCCCGCTTGCTCATTTGACGTTAGCTGTCGCCTGCAAGAACTTCACCCGCATCTGGTTTATGCTGCTACCTGTTGTTAGGCGACAACAAGGGCACATGTAGCAAATGCTTTTTCCTGTTTCATTTTGCTATGCCACGCTCTTCTGTGGCTCTTTAGTGCTTCCCAAACTGCTATGTGCGTGCTGCTGCTTCCATCTGACAAGGAGCACAACCTTCTGACAGCAGCTTTCAACTTGCCTAAGAAAGAGCTTGGCCATTTAGATGTGCTGCAAACCCGTGTGTGTGTAAGGTGCAGGTGCCAGCTCCTGACAAAGTTGTTCTCCGGGTTAAGTTTCTATCTGCCAGACGCATTGGAAATGTTTTCCTCTGGCATTCGCAGCAAGAGTCGCAGATTGCTTAACTGAGGAGCTCTGAGAATGGAACGGCAAGAGGTGTTCCGCTTTCGTCATAAACAGTGCTCCAGAGCGCTTGGCAACGGGCACAACGAAACGTGTGTGCGGGATAGTGACCATTCACGCCTAGTGCTCGCAATGCAGGAGCACTGCCAAAAGGCCAAGGGAGGCGCTTAGAATCCGGCTTGTGCGCAAAGCTTTCAGACTGCCAGAGGATCGCATCTGTGGTAAGCCCGCTTGCTCATTTGACGTTAGCTGTCGCCTGCAAGAACTTCACCCGCATCTGGTTTATGCTGCTACCTGTTGTTAGGCGACAACAAGGGCACATGTAGCAAATGCTTTTTCCTGTTTCATTTTGCTATGCCACGCTCTTCTGTGGCTCTTTAGTGCTTGCCAAACTGCTATGTGCGTGCTGCTGCTTCCATCTGACAAGGAGCACAACCTTCTGACAGCAGCTTTCAACTTGCCTAAGAAAGAGCTTGGCCATTTAGATGTGCTGCAAACCCATGTGTGTGTAAGGTGCAGGTGCCAGCTCCTGACAAAGTTGTTCTCCAGGTTCAGTTTCTATCTGCCAGACGCATTGGAAATGTTTTCCTCTGGCATTCGCAGCAAGAGTCGCAGATTGCTTAACTGAGGAGCTCTGAGAATGGAACGGCAAGAGGTGTTCCGCTTTCGTCATAAACAGTGCTCCAGAGCGCTTGGCAACGGGCACAACGAAACGTGTGTGCGGGATAGTGACCATTCACGCCTAGTGCTCGCAATGCACGAGCACTGCCAAAAGGCCAAGGGAGGCGCTTAGAATCTGGCTTGTGCGCAAAGCTTTCAGACTGCCAGAGGACCGCAGCTGTGGTAAGCCCGCTTGCTCATTTGACGTTAGCTGTCGCCTGCAAGAACTTCACCCGCATCTGTTTTATGCTGCTACCTGTTGTTAGGCGACAACAAGGGCACATGTAGCAAATGCTTTTTCCTGTTTCATTTTGCTAGGCCACACACTTCTGTGGCTCTTTAGTGCTTGCCAAACTGCTATGTGCGTGCTGCTGCTTCCATCTGACAAGGAGCACAACCTTCTGACAGCAGCTTTCAACTTGCCTAAGAAAGAGCTTGGCCATTTAGATGTGCTGCAAACCCGTGTGTGTGTAAGGTGCAGGTGCAAGCTCCTGACAAAGTTGTTCTCCAGGTTCAGTTTCTCCCTGCCAGACACATTGGAAATGTTTTCCTCTGGCATTCGCACCAACAGTCACAGATTGCTTAACTGAAGAGCTCTGAGAATGGAACGGCAAGAGGTGTTCCGCTTTCGTCATAAACAGTGCTCCAGAGCGCTTGGCAACGGGCACAACGAAACGTGTGTGTGGGATAGTGACCATTCACGCCTAGTGCTCGCAATGCATGAGCACTGCCAAAAGGCCAAGGGAGGCACTTGAAATCCGGCTTGTGCGCAAAGCTTTCAGACTGCCAGAGGACCGCATCTGTGGTAATCCCGCTTGCTCATTTGACGTTAGCTGTCGCCTGCAAGAACGTCACCTGCATCTGGTTTATGCTGCTACCTGTTGTTAGGCGACAACAAGGGCACATGTAGCAAATGCTGTTTCCTGTTTCATTTTGCTAGGCCACACACTTCTGTGGCTCTTTAGTGCTTGCCAAACTGCTATGTGCGTGCTGCTGCTTCCATCTGACAAGGAGCACAACCTTCTGACAGCAGCTTTCAACTTGCCTAAGAAAGAGCTTGGCCATTTAGATGTGCTGCAAACTCGTGTGTGTGTAAGGTGCAGGTGCAAGCTCCTGACAAAGTTGTTCTCCAGGTTCAGTTTCTATCTGCCAGACGCATTGGAAATGTTTTCCTCTGGCATTCGCAGCAAGAGTCGTAGATTGCTTAACTGAGGAGCTCTGAGAATGGAACGGCAAGAGGTGTTCCGCTTTCGTCATAAACAGTGCTCCAGAGCGCTTGGCAACGGGCACAACGAAACGTGTGTGCGGGATAGTGACCATTCACGCCTAGTGCTCGCAATGCACGAACACTGCCAAAAGGCCAAGGGAGGCGCTTAGCATGCGGCTTGTGCGCAAAGCTTTCAGACTGCCAGAGGACCGCATCTGTGGTAAGCCCGCTTGCTCATTTGACGTTAGCTGTCGCCTGCAAGAACTTCACCTGCATCTGGTTTATGCTGCTACCTGTAGTTCGGCGACAACAAGGGCACATGTAGCAAATGCTTTTTCCTGTTTCATTTTGCTAGGCCACACTCTTCTGTGGCTCTTTAGTGCTTGCCAAACTGCTATGTGCGTGCTGCTGCTTCCATCTGACAAGGAGCACAACCTTCTGACAGCAGCTTTCAACTTGCCTAAGAAAGAGCTTGGCCATTTAGATGTGCTGCAAATCTGTGTGTGTGTAAGGTGCAGGTGCAAGCTCCTGACAAAGTTGTTCTCCAGGTTCAGTTTCTATCTGCCAGACACATTGGAAATGTTTTCCTCTGGCATTCGCACCAACAGTCACAGATTGCTTAACTGAAGAGCTCTGAGAATGGAACGGCAAGAGGTGTTCCGCTTTCGTCATAAACAGTGCTCCAGAGCGCTTGGCAACGGGCACAACGAAACGTGTGTGTGGGATAGTGACCATTCACGCCTAGTGCTCGCAATGCACGAACACTGCCAAAAGGCCAAGGGAGGCGCTTAGAATCCGGCTTGTGCGCAAAGCTTTCAGACTGCCAGAGGACCGCAGCTGTGGTAAGCCCGCTTGCTCATTTGACGTTAGCTGTCGCCTGCAAGAACTTCACCCGCATCTGGTTTATGCTGCTACCTGTTGTTCGGCGACAACAAGGGCACATGTAGCAAATGCTTTTTCCTGTTTCATTTTGCTAGACCACGCTCTTCTGTGGCTCTTTAGTGCTTGCCAAACTGCTATGTGCGTGCTGCTGCTTCCATCTGACAAGGAGCACAACCTTCTGACAGCAGCTTTCAACTTGCCTAAGAAAGAGCTTGGCCATTTAGATGTGCTGCAAATCTGTGTGAGTGTAAGGTGCAGGTGCAAGCTCCTGACAAAGTTGTTCTCTAGGTTCAGTTTCTCCCTGCCAGACACATTGGAAATGTTTTCCTCTGGCATTCGCACCAACAGTTACAGATTGCTTAACTGAAGAGCTCTGAGAATAGAACGGCAAGAGGTGTTCCGCTTTCGTCATAAACAGTACTCCAGAGCGCTTGGCAACGGGCACAACGAAACGTGTGTGTGGGATAGTGACCATTCACGCCTAGTGCTCGCAATGCACGAACACTGCCAAAAGGCCAAGGGAGGCGCTTAGCATGCGGCTTGTGCGCAAAGCTTTCAGACTGCCAGAGGACCGCATCTGTGGTAAGCCCGCTTGCTCATTTGACGTTAGCTGTCGCCTGCAAGAACTTCACCCGCATCTGGTTTATGCTGCTACCTGTTGTTCGGCGACAACAAGGGCACATGTAGCAAATGCTTTTTCCTGTTTCATTTTGCTAGGCCACACTCTTCTGTGGCTCTTTAGTGCTTGCCAAACTGCTATGTGCGTGCTGCTGCTTCCATCTGACAAGGAGCACAACCTTCTGACAGCAGCTTTCAACTTGCCTAAGAAAGAGCTTGGCCATTTAGATGTGCTGCAAATCTGTGTGTGTGTAAGGTGCAGGTGCAAGCTCCTGACAAAGGTTTTCTCCAGGTTCAGTTTCTCCCTGCCAGACACATTGGAAATGTTTTCCTCTGGCATTCGCACCAACAGTTACAGATTGCTTAACTGAAGAGCTCTGAGAATAGAACGGCAAGAGGTGTTCCGCTTTCGTCATAAACAGTGCTCCAGAGCGCTTGGCAACGGGCACAACGAAACGTGTGTGTGGGATAGTGACCATTCACGCCTAGTGCTCGCAATGCATGAGCACTGCCAAAAAGCCAAGGGAGGCACTTGGAATCCGGCTTGAGTGCAAAGCTTTCAGACTGCCAGAGGACCGCATCTGTGGTAATCCCGCTTGCTCATTTGACGTTAGCTGTCGCCTGCAAGAACTTCACCCGCATCTGGTTTATGCTGCTACCTGTTGTTAGGCGACAACAAGGGCACATGTAGCAAATGCTTTTTCCTGTTTCATTTTGCTAGGCCACACACTTCTGTGGCTCTTTAGTGCTTGCCAAACTGCTATGTGCGTGCTGCTGCTTCCATCTGACAAGGAGCACAACCTTCTGACAGCAGCTTTCAACTTGCCTAAGAAAGAGCTTGGCCATTTAGATGTGCTGCAAACCCGTGTGTGTGTAAGGTGCAGGTGCAAGCTCCTGACAAAGTTGTTCTCCAGGTTCAGTTTCTATCTGCCAGACGCATTGGAAATGTTTTCCTCTGGCATTCGCACCAAGAGTCGTAGATTGCTTAACTGAGGAGCTCTGAGAATGGAACGGCAAGAGGTGTTCCGCTTTCGTCATAAACAGTGCTCCAGAGCGCTTGGCAACGGGCACAACGAAACGTGTGTGTGGGATAGTGACCATTCACGCCTAGTGCTCGCAATGCACGAGCACTGCCAAAAGGCCAAGGGAGGCGCTTACAATCCGGCTTGTGCGCAAAGCTTTCAGACTGCCAGAGGACCGCATCTGTGGTAAGCCCGCTTGCTCATTTGACGTTAGCTGTCGCCTGCAAGAACTTCACCCGCATCTGGTTTATGCTGCTACCTGTTGTTAGGCGACAACAAGGGCACATGTAGCAAATGCTTTTTCCTGTTTCATTTTGCTATGCCACGCTCTTCTGTGGCTCTTTAGTGCTTGCCAAACTGCTATGTGCGTGCTGCTGCTTCCATCTGAAAAGGAGCACAACCTTCTGACAGCAGCTTTCAACTTGCCTAAGAAAGAGCTTGGCCATTTAGATGTGCTGCAAACCCGTGTGTGTGTAAGGTGCAGGTGTCAGCTCCTGACAAAGTTGTTCTCCAGGTTCAGTTTCTATCTGCCAGACGCATTGGAAATGTTTTCCTCTGGCATTCGCAGCAAGAGTCGTAGATTGCTTAACTGAGGAGCTCTGAGAATGGAACGGCAAGAGGTGTTCCGCTTTCGTCATAAACAGTGCTCCAGAGCGCTTGGCAACGGGCACAACGAAACGTGTGTGCGGGATAGTGACCATTCACGCCTAGTGCTATCAATGCATGAGCACTGCCAAAAGGCCAAGGGAGGCGCTTACAATGCGGCTTGTGCGCAAAGCTTTCAGACTGACAGAGGATCGCATCTGTGGTAAGCCCGCTTGCTCATTTGACGTTAGCTGTCGCCTGCAAGAACTTCACCCACATCTGGTTTATGCTGCTACCTGTTGTTAGGCGACAACAAGGGCACATGTAGCAAATGCTTTTTCCTGTTTCATTTTGCTATGCCACGCTCTTCTGTGGCTCTTTAGTGCTTGCCAAACTGCTATGTGCGTGCTGCTGCTTCCATCTGACAAGGAGCACAACCTTCTGACAGCAGCTTTCAACTTGCCTAAGAAAGAGCTTGGCCATTTAGATGTGCTGCAAACCCATGTGTGTGTAAGGTGCAGGTGCCAGCTCCTGACAAAGTTGTTCTCCAGGTTCAGTTTCTATCTGCCAGACGCATTGGAAATGTTTTCCTCTGGCATTCGCAGCAAGAGTCGCAGATTGCTTAACTCAGGAGCTCTGAGAATGGAACGGCAAGAGGTGTTCCGCTTTCGTCATAAACAGTGCTCCAGAGCGCTTGGCAACGGGCACAACGAAACGTGTGTGCGGGATAGTGACCATTCACGCCTAGTGCTCGCAATGCACGAGCACTGCCAAAAGGCCAAGGGAGGCGCTTAGAATCCGGCTTGTGCGCAAAGCTTTCAGACTGCCAGAGGACCGCATCTGTGGTAAGCCCGCTTGCTCATTTGACGTTAGCTGTCGCCTGCAAGAACTTCACCTGCATCTGGTTTATGCTGCTACCTGTTGTTAGGCGACAACAAGGGCACATGTAGCAAATGCTTTTTCCTGTTTCATTTTGCTAGGCCACACTCTTCTGTGGCTCTTTAGTGCTTGCCAAACTGCTATGTGCGTGCTGCTGCTTCCATCTGACAAGGAGCACAACCTTCTGACAGCAGCTTTCAACTTGCCTAAGAAAGAGCTTGGCCATTTAGATGTGCTGCAAATCTGTGTGAGTGTAAGGTGCAGGTGCAAGCTCCTGACAAAGTTGTTCTCCAGGTTCAGTTTCTCCCTGCCAGACACATTGGAAATGTTTTCCTCTGGCATTCGCACCAACAGTCACAGATTGCTTAACTGAAGAGCTCTGAGAATGGAACGGCAAGAGGTGTTCCGCTTTCGTCATAAACAGTGCTCCAGAGCGCTTGGCAACGGGCACAACGAAACGTGTGTGTGGGATAGTGACCATTCACGCCTAGTGCTCGCAATGCACGAACACTGCCAAAAGGCCAAGGGAGGCGCTTAGAATCCGGCTTGTGCGCAAAGCTTTCAGACTGCCAGAGGACCGCAGCTGTGGTAAGCCCGCTTGCTCATTTGACGTTAGCTGTCGCCTGCAAGAACTTCACCCGCATCTGGTTTATGCTGCTACCTGTTGTTAGGCGACAAGAAGGGCACAAGTCGCGAATGCTTTTTCCTGCCTCATTTTGCTATGCCACACACTTCTGTGGCTCTTTAGTGCTTGCCAAACTGCTATGTGCGTGCTGCTGCTTCCATCTGAAAAGGAGCACAACCTTCTGACAGCAGCTTTCAACTTGCCTAAGAAAGAGCTTGGCCATTTAGATGTGCTGCAAACCCGTGTGTGTGTAAGGTGCAGGTGCCAGCTCCTGACAAAGTTGTTCTCCGGGTTAAGTTTCTATCTGCCAGACGCATTGGAAATGTTTTCCTCTGGCATTCGCAGCAAGAGTCGCAGATTGCTTAACTGAGGAGCTCTGAGAATGGAACGGCAAGAGGTGTTCCGCTTTCGTCATAAACAGTGCTCCAGAGCGCTTGGCAACGGGCACAACGAAACGTGTGTGTGGGATAGTGACCATTCACGCCTAGTGCTCGCAATGCATGAGCACTGCCAAAAGGCCAAGGGAGGCACTTGGAATCCGGCTTGAGTGCAAAGCTTTCAGACTGCCAGAGGACCGCATCTGTGGTAATCCCGCTTGCTCATTTGACGTTAGCTGTCGCCTGCAAGAACTTCACCTGCATCTGGTTTATGCTGCTACCTGTTGTTAGGCGACAACAAGGGCACATGTAGCAAATGCTTTTTCCTGTTTCATTTTGCTAGGCCACACACTTCTGTGGCTCTTTAGTGCTTGCCAAACTGCTATGTGCGTGCTGCTGCTTCCATCTGACAAGGAGCACAACCTTCTGACAGCAGCTTTCAACTTGCCTAAGAAAGAGCTTGGCCTTTTAGATGTGCTGCAAACCCGTGTGTGTGTAAGGTGCAGGTGCAAGCTCCTGACAAAGTTGTTCTCCAGGTTCAGTTTCTATCTGCCAGACGCATTGGAAATGTTTTCCTCTGGCATTCGCAGCAAGAGTCGTAGATTGCTTAACTGAGGAGCTCTGAGAATGGAACGGCAAGAGGTGTTCCGCTTTCGTCATAAACAGTGCTCCAGAGCGCTTGGCAACGGGCACAACGAAACGTGTGTGCGGGATAGTGACCATTCACGCCTAGTGCTCGCAATGCAGGAGCACTGCCAAAAGGCCAAGGGAGGCGCTTAGAATCCGGCTTGTGCGCAAAGCTTTCAGACTGCCAGAGGATCGCATCTGTGGTAAGCCCGCTTGCTCATTTGACGTTAGCTGTCGCCTGCAAGAACTTCACCCGCATCTGGTTTATGCTGCTACCTGTTGTTAGGCGACAACAAGGGCACATGTAGCAAATGCTTTTTCCTGTTTCATTTTGCTATGCCACGCTCTTCTGTGGCTCTTTAGTGCTTGCCAAACTGCTATGTGCGTGCTGCTGCTTCCATCTGACAAGGAGCACAACCTTCTGACAGCAGCTTTCAACTTGCCTAAGAAAGAGCTTGGCCATTTAGATGTGCTGCAAACCCATGTGTGTGTAAGGTGCAGGTGCCAGCTCCTGACAAAGTTGTTCTCCAGGTTCAGTTTCTATCTGCCAGACGCATTGGAAATGTTTTCCTCTGGCATTCGCAGCAAGAGTCGCAGATTGCTTAACTGAGGAGCTCTGAGAATGGAACGGCAAGAGGTGTTCCGCTTTCGTCATAAACAGTGCTCCAGAGCGCTTGGCAACGGGCACAACGAAACGTGTGTGCGGGATAGTGACCATTCACGCCTAGTGCTCGCAATGCACGAGCACTGCCAAAAGGCCAAGGGAGGCGCTTAGAATCCGGCTTGTGCGCAAAGCTTTCAGACTGCCAGAGGACCGCATCTGTGGTAAGCCCGCTTGCTCATTTGACGTTAGCTGTCGCCTGCAAGAACTTCACCCGCATCTGTTTTATGCTGCTACCTGTTGTTAGGCGACAACAAGGGCACATGTAGCAAATGCTTTTTCCTGTTTCATTTTGCTAGGCCACACACTTCTGTGGCTCTTTAGTGCTTGCCAACTGCTATGTGCGTGCTGCTGCTTCCATCTGACAAGGAGCACAACCTTCTGACAGCAGCTTTCAACTTGCCTAAGAAAGAGCTTGGCCATTTAGATGTGCTGCAAACCCGTGTGTGTGTAAGGTGCAGGTGCAAGCTCCTGACAAAGGTTTTCTCCAGGTTCAGTTTCTCCCTGCCAGACACATTGGAAATGTTTTCCTCTGGCATTCGCACCAACAGTCACAGATTGCTTAACTGAAGAGCTCTGAGAATGGAACGGCAAGAGGTGTTCCGCTTTCGTCATAAACAGTGCTCCAGAGCGCTTGGCAACGGGCACAACGAAACGTGTGTGTGGGATAGTGACCATTCACGCCTAGTGCTCGCAATGCACGAACACTGCCAAAAGGCCAAGGGAGGCGCTTAGCATGCGGCTTGTGCGCAAAGCTTTCAGACTGCCAGAGGACCGCATCTGTGGTAAGCCCGCTTGCTCATTTGACGTTAGCTGTCGCCTGCAAGAACTTCACCTGCATCTGGTTTATGCTGCTACCTGTTGTTCGGCGACAACAAGGGCACATGTAGCAAATGCTTTTTCCTGTTTCATTTTGCTAGGCCACACTCTTCTGTGGCTCTTTAGTGCTTGCCAAACTGCTATGTGCGTGCTGCTGCTTCCATCTGACAAGGAGCACAACCTTCTGACAGCAGCTTTCAACTTGCCTAAGAAAGAGCTTGGCCATTTAGATGTGCTGCAAATCTGTGTGAGTGTAAGGTGCAGGTGCAAGCTCCTGACAAAGTTGTTCTCCAGGTTCAGTTTCTCCCTGCCAGACACATTGGAAATGTTTTCCTCTGGCATTCGCACCAACAGTCACAGATTGCTTAACTGAAGAGCTCTGAGAATGGAACGGCAAGAGGTGTTCCGCTTTCGTCATAAACAGTGCTCCAGAGCGCTTGGCAACGGGCACAACGAAACGTGTGTGTGGGATAGTGACCATTCACACCTAGTGCTCGCAATGCACGAACACTGCCAAAAGGCCAAGGGAGGCGCTTAGAATCCGGCTTGTGCGCAAAGCTTTCAGACTGCCAGAGGACCGCAGCTGTGGTAAGCCCGCTTGCTCATTTGACGTTAGCTGTCGCCTGCAAGAACTTCACCCGCATCTGGTTTATGCTGCTACCTGTTGTTCGGCGACAACAAGGGCACATGTAGCAAATGCTTTTTCCTGTTTCATTTTGCTAGACCACGCTCTTCTGTGGCTCTTTAGTGCTTGCCAAACTGCTATGTGCGTGCTGCTGCTTCCATCTGACAAGGAGCACAACCTTCTGACAGCAGCTTTCAACTTGCCTAAGAAAGAGCTTGGCCATTTAGATGTGCTGCAAATCTGTGTGAGTGTAAGGTGCAGGTGCAAGCTCCTGACAAAGTTGTTCTCCAGGTTCAGTTTCTCCCTGCCAGACACATTGGAAATGTTTTCCTCTGGCATTCGCACCAACAGTTACAGATTGCTTAACTGAAGAGCTCTGAGAATAGAACGGCAAGAGGTGTTCCGCTTTCGTCATAAACAGTACTCCAGAGCGCTTGGCAACGGGCACAACGAAACGTGTGTGTGGGATAGTGACCATTCACGCCTAGTGCTCGCAATGCACGAACACTGCCAAAAGGCCAAGGGAGGCGCTTAGAATCCGGCTTGTGCGCAAAGCTTTCAGACTGCCAGAGGACCGCATCTGTGGTAAGCCCGCTTGCTCATTTGACGTTAGCTGTCGCCTGCAAGAACTTCACCCGCATCTGGTTTATGCTGCTACCTGTTGTTCGGCGACAACAAGGGCACATGTAGCAAATGCTTTTTCCTGTTTCATTTTGCTAGGCCACACTCTTCTGTGGCTCTTTAGTGCTTGCCAAACTCCTATGTGCGTGCTGCTGCTTCCATCTGACAAGGAGCACAACCTTCTGACAGCAGCTTTCAACTTGCCTAAGAAAGAGCTTGGCCATTTAGATGTGCTGCAAATCTGTGTGTGTGTAAGGTGCAGGTGCAAGCTCCTGACAAAGGTTTTCTCCAGGTTCAGTTTCTCCCTGCCAGACACATTGGAAATGTTTTCCTCTGGCATTCGCACCAACAGTTACAGATTGCTTAACTGAAGAGCTCTGAGAATAGAACGGCAAGAGGTGTTCCGCTTTCGTCATAAACAGTGCTCCAGAGCGCTTGGCAACGGGCACAACGAAACGTGTGTGTGGGATAGTGACCATTCACGCCTAGTGCTCGCAATGCATGAGCACTGCCAAAAAGCCAAGGGAGGCACTTGGAATCCGGCTTGAGTGCAAAGCTTTCAGACTGCCAGAGGACCGCATCTGTGGTAATCCCGCTTGCTCATTTGACGTTAGCTGTCGCCTGCAAGAACTTCACCCGCATCTGGTTTATGCTGCTACCTGTTGTTAGGCGACAACAAGGGCACATGTAGCAAATGCTTTTTCCTGTTTCATTTTGCTATGCCACACACTTCTGTGGCTCTTTAGTGCTTGCCAAACTGCTATGTGCGTGCTGCTGCTTCCATCTGACAAGGAGCACAACCTTCTGACAGCAGCTTTCAACTTGCCTAAGAAAGAGCTTGGCCATTTAGATGTGCTGCAAACCCGTGTGTGTGTAAGGTGCAGGTGCAAGCTCCTGACAAAGTTGTTCTCCAGGTTCAGTTTCTATCTGCCAGACGCATTGGAAATGTTTTCCTCTGGCATTCGCACCAAGAGTCGTAGATTGCTTAACTGAGGAGCTCTGAGAATGGAACGGCAAGAGGTGTTCCGCTTTCGTCATAAACAGTGCTCCAGAGCGCTTGGCAACGGGCACAACGAAACGTGTGTGCGGGATAGTGACCATTCACGCCTAGTGCTCGCAATGCAGGAGCACTGCCAAAAGGCCAAGGGAGGCGCTTACAATCCGGCTTGTGCGCAAAGCTTTCAGACTGCCAGAGGACCGCAGCTGTGGTAAGCTCGCTTGCTCATTTGACGTTAGCTGTCGCCTGCAAGAACTTCACCCGCATCTGGTTTATGCTGCTACCTGTTGTTAGGCGACAACAAGGGCACATGTAGCAAATGCTTTTTCCTGTTTCATTTTGCTATGCCACGCTCTTCTGTGGCTCTTTAGTGCTTGCCAAACTGCTATGTGCGTGCTGCTGCTTCCATCTGAAAAGGAGCACAACCTTCTGACAGCAGCTTTCAACTTGCCTAAGAAAGAGCTTGGCCATTTAGATGTGCTGCAAACCCGTGTGTGTGTAAGGTGCAGGTGTCAGCTCCTGACAAAGTTGTTCTCCAGGTTCAGTTTCTATCTGCCAGACGCATTGGAAATGTTTTCCTCTGGCATTCGCAGCAAGAGTCGCAGATTGCTTAACTGAGGAGCTCTGAGAATGGAACGGCAAGAGGTGTTCCGCTTTCGTCATAAACAGTGCTCCAGAGCGCTTGGCAACGGGCACAACGAAACGTGTGTGTGGGATAGTGACCATTCACGCCTAGTGCCCGCAATGCATGAGCACTGCCAAAAGGCCAAGGGAGGCACTTGGAATCCGGCTTGAGTGCAAAGCTTTCAGACTGCCAGAGGACCGCATCTGTGGTAATCCCGCTTGCTCATTTGACGTTAGCTGTCGCCTGCAAGAACTTCACCCGCATCTGGTTTATGCTGCTACCTGTTGTTAGGCGACAACAAGGGCACATGTAGCAAATGCTTTTTCCTGTTTCATTTTGCTAGGCCACACACTTCTGTGGCTCTTTAGTGCTTGCCAAACTGCTATGTGCGTGCTGCTGCTTCCATCTGACAAGGAGCACAACCTTCTGACAGCAGCTTTCAACTTGCCTAAGAAAGAGCTTGGCCATTTAGATGTGCTGCAAACCCGTGTGTGTGTAAGGTGCAGGTGCAAGCTCCTGACAAAGGTTTTCTCCAGGTTCAGTTTCTCCCTGCCAGACACATTGGAAATGTTTTCCTCTGGCATTCGCACCAACAGTCACAGATTGCTTAACTGAAGAGCTCTGAGAATGGAACGGCAAGAGGTGTTCCGCTTTCGTCATAAACAGTGCTCCAGAGCGCTTGGCAACGGGCACAACGAAACGTGTGTGTGGGATAGTGACCATTCACGCCTAGTGCTCGCAATGCATGAGCACTGCCAAAAGGCCAAGGGAGGCACTTGAAATCCGGCTTGTGCGCAAAGCTTTCAGACTGCCAGAGGACCGCAGCTGTGGTAATCCCGCTTGCTCATTTGACGTTAGCTGTCGCCTGCAAGAACGTCACCTGCATCTGGTTTATGCTGCTACCTGTTGTTAGGCGACAACAAGGGCACATGTAGCAAATGCTGTTTCCTGTTTCATTTTGCTAGGCCACACACTTCTGTGGCTCTTTAGTGCTTGCCAAACTGCTATGTGCGTGCTGCTGCTTCCATCTGACAAGGAGCACAACCTTCTGACAGCAGCTTTCAACTTGCCTAAGAAAGAGCTTGGCCATTTAGATGTGCTGCAAACTCGTGTGTGTGTAAGGTGCAGGTGCAAGCTCCTGACAAAGTTGTTCTCCAGGTTCAGTTTCTATCTGCCAGACGCATTGGAAATGTTTTCCTCTGGCATTCGCAGCAAGAGTCGTAGATTGCTTAACTGAGGAGCTCTGAGAATGGAACGGCAAGAGGTGTTCCGCTTTCGTCATAAACAGTGCTCCAGAGCGCTTGGCAACGGGCACAACGAAACGTGTGTGCGGGATAGTGACCATTCACGCCTAGTGCTCGCAATGCACGAACACTGCCAAAAGGCCAAGGGAGGCGCTTAGCATGCGGCTTGTGCGCAAAGCTTTCAGACTGCCAGAGGACCGCATCTGTGGTAAGCCCGCTTGCTCATTTGACGTTAGCTGTCGCCTGCAAGAACTTCACCTGCATCTGGTTTATGCTGCTACCTGTTGTTAGGCGACAACAAGGGCACATGTAGCAAATGCTTTTTCCTGTTTCATTTTGCTAGGCCACACTCTTCTGTGGCTCTTTAGTGCTTGCCAAACTGCTATGTGCGTGCTGCTGCTTCCATCTGACAAGGAGCACAACCTTCTGACAGCAGCTTTCAACTTGCCTAAGAAAGAGCTTGGCCATTTAGATGTGCTGCAAATCTGTGTGAGTGTAAGGTGCAGGTGCAAGCTCCTGACAAAGTTGTTCTCCAGGTTCTGTTTCTCCCTGCCAGACACATTGGAAATGTTTTCCTCTGGCATTCGCACCAACAGTCACAGATTGCTTAACTGAAGAGCTCTGAGAATGGAACGGCAAGAGGTGTTCCGCTTTCGTCATAAACAGTGCTCCAGAGCGCTTGGCAACGGGCACAACGAAACGTGTGTGTGGGATAGTGACCATTCACGCCTAGTGCTCGCAATGCACGAACACTGCCAAAAGGCCAAGGGAGGCGCTTAGAATCCGGCTTGTGCGCAAAGCTTTCAGACTGCCAGAGGACCGCATCTGTGGTAAGCCCGCTTGCTCATTTGACGTTAGCTGTCGCCTGCAAGAACTTCACCCGCATCTGGTTTATGCTGCTACCTGTTGTTCGGCGACAACAAGGGCACATGTAGCAAATGCTTTTTCCTGTTTCATTTTGCTAGGCCACACTCTTCTGTGGCTCTTTAGTGCTTGCCAAACTGCTATGTGCGTGCTGCTGCTTCCATCTGACAAGGAGCACAACCTTCTGACAGCAGCTTTCAACTTGCCTAAGAAAGAGCTTGGCCATTTAGATGTGCTGCAAATCTGTGTGAGTGTAAGGTGCAGGTGCAAGCTCCTGACAAAGTTGTTCTCCAGGTTCAGTTTCTCCCTGCCAGACACATTGGAAATGTTTTCCTCTGGCATTCGCACCAACAGTTACAGATTGCTTAACTGAAGAGCTCTGAGAATAGAACGGCAAGAGGTGTTCCGCTTTCGTCATAAACAGTACTCCAGAGCGCTTGGCAACGGGCACAACGAAACGTGTGTGTGGGATAGTGACCATTCACGCCTAGTGCTCGCAATGCACGAACACTGCCAAAAGGCCAAGGGAGGCGCTTAGAATCCGGCTTGTGCGCAAAGCTTTCAGACTGCCAGAGGACCGCATCTGTGGTAAGCCCGCTTGCTCATTTGACGTTAGCTGTCGCCTGCAAGAACTTCACCCGCATCTGGTTTATGCTGCTACCTGTTGTTCGGCGACAACAAGGGCACATGTAGCAAATGCTTTTTCCTGTTTCATTTTGCTAGGCCACACTCTTCTGTGGCTCTTTAGTGCTTGCCAAACTCCTATGTGCGTGCTGCTGCTTCCATCTGACAAGGAGCACAACCTTCTGACAGCAGCTTTCAACTTGCCTAAGAAAGAGCTTGGCCATTTAGATGTGCTGCAAATCTGTGTGTGTGTAAGGTGCAGGTGCAAGCTCCTGACAAAGGTTTTCTCCAGTTTCAGTTTCTCCCTGCCAGACACATTGGAAATGTTTTCCTCTGGCATTCGCACCAACAGTTACAGATTGCTTAACTGAGGAGCTCTGAGAATGGAACGGCAAGAGGTGTTCCGCTTTCGTCATAAACAGTGCTCCAGAGCGCTTGGCAACGGGCACAACGAAACGTGTGTGCGGGATAGTGACCATTCACGCCTAGTGCTCGCAATGCAGGAGCACTGCCAAAAGGCCAAGGGAGGCGCTTACAATCCGGCTTGTGCGCAAAGCTTTCAGACTGACAGAGGACCGCAGCTGTGGTAAGCTCGCTTGCTCATTTGACGTTAGCTGTCGCCTGCAAGAACTTCACCCGCATCTGGTTTATGCTGCTACCTGTTGTTAGGCGACAACAAGGGCACATGTAGCAAATGCTTTTTCCTGTTTCATTTTGCTATGCCACGCTCTTCTGTGGCTCTTTAGTGCTTGCCAAACTGCTATGTGCGTGCTGCTGCTTCCATCTGAAAAGGAGCACAACCTTCTGACAGCAGCTTTCAACTTGCCTAAGAAAGAGCTTGGCCATTTAGATGTGCTGCAAACCCGTGTGTGTGTAAGGTGCAGGTGTCAGCTCCTGACAAAGTTGTTCTCCAGGTTCAGTTTCTATCTGCCAGACACATTGGAAATGTTTTCCTCTGGCATTCGCAGCAAGAGTCGCAGATTGCTTAACTGAGGAGCTCTGAGAATGGAACGGCAAGAGGTGTTCCGCTTTCGTCATAAACAGTGCTCCAGAGCGCTTGGCAACGGGCACAACGAAACGTGTGTGTGGGATAGTGACCATTCACGCCTAGTGCCCGCAATGCATGAGCACTGCCAAAAGGCCAAGGGAGGCACTTGGAATCCGGCTTGAGTGCAAAGCTTTCAGACTGCCAGAGGACCGCATCTGTGGTAATCCCGCTTGCTCATTTGACGTTAGCTGTCGCCTGCAAGAACTTCACCCGCATCTGGTTTATGCTGCTACCTGTTGTTAGGCGACAACAAGGGCACATGTAGCAAATGCTTTTTCCTGTTTCATTTTGCTAGGCCACACACTTCTGTGGCTCTTTAGTGCTTGCCAAACTGCTATGTGCGTGCTGCTGCTTCCATCTGACAAGGAGCACAACCTTCTGACAGCAGCTTTCAACTTGCCTAAGAAAGAGCTTGGCCATTTAGATGTGCTGCAAACCCGTGTGTGTGTAAGGTGCAGGTGCAAGCTCCTGACAAAGGTTTTCTCCAGGTTCAGTTTCTCCCTGCCAGACACATTGGAAATGTTTTCCTCTGGCATTCGCACCAACAGTCACAGATTGCTTAACTGAAGAGCTCTGAGAATGGAACGGCAAGAGGTGTTCCGCTTTCGTCATAAACAGTGCTCCAGAGCGCTTGGCAACGGGCACAACGAAACGTGTGTGTGGGATAGTGACCATTCACGCCTAGTGCTCGCAATGCATGAGCACTGCCAAAAGGCCAAGGGAGGCACTTGAAATCCGGCTTGTGCGCAAAGCTTTCAGACTGCCAGAGGACCGCAGCTGTGGTAATCCCGCTTGCTCATTTGACGTTAGCTGTCGCCTGCAAGAACGTCACCTGCATCTGGTTTATGCTGCTACCTGTTGTTAGGCGACAACAAGGGCACATGTAGCAAATGCTGTTTCCTGTTTCATTTTGCTAGGCCACACACTTCTGTGGCTCTTTAGTGCTTGCCAAACTGCTATGTGCGTGCTGCTGCTTCCATCTGACAAGGAGCACAACCTTCTGACAGCAGCTTTCAACTTGCCTAAGAAAGAGCTTGGCCATTTAGATGTGCTGCAAATCTGTGTGAGTGTAAGGTGCAGGTGCAAGCTCCTGACAAAGTTGTTCTCCAGGTTCTGTTTCTCCCTGCCAGACACATTGGAAATGTTTTCCTCTGGCATTCGCACCAACAGTCACAGATTGCTTAACTGAAGAGCTCTGAGAATGGAACGGCAAGAGGTGTTCCGCTTTCGTCATAAACAGTGCTCCAGAGCGCTTGGCAACGGGCACAACGAAACGTGTGTGTGGGATAGTGACCATTCACGCCTAGTGCTCGCAATGCACGAACACTGCCAAAAGGCCAAGGGAGGCGCTTAGAATCCGGCTTGTGCGCAAAGCTTTCAGACTGCCAGAGGACCGCAGCTGTGGTAAGCCCGCTTGCTCATTTGACGTTAGCTGTCGCCTGCAAGAACTTCACCCGCATCTGGTTTATGCTGCTACCTGTTGTTCGGCGACAACAAGGGCACATGTAGCAAATGCTTTTTCCTGTTTCATTTTGCTAGGCCACACTCTTCTGTGGCTCTTTAGTGCTTGCCAAACTCCTATGTGCGTGCTGCTGCTTCCATCTGACAAGGAGCACAACCTTCTGACAGCAGCTTTCAACTTGCCTAAGAAAGAGCTTGGCCATTTAGATGTGCTGCAAATCTGTGTGTGTGTAAGGTGCAGGTGCAAGCTCCTGACAAAGGTTTTCTCCAGGTTCAGTTTCTCCCTGCCAGACACATTGGAAATGTTTTCCTCTGGCATTCGCACCAACAGTCACAGATTGCTTAACTGAAGAGCTCTGAGAATAGAACGGCAAGAGGTGTTCCGCTTTCGTCATAAACAGTGCTCCAGAGCGCTTGGCAACGGGCACAACGAAACGTGTGTGCGGGATAGTGACCATTCACGCCTAGTGCTCGCAATGCAGGAGCACTGCCAAAAGGCCAAGGGAGGCACTTGGAATCCGGCTTGAGTGCAAAGCTTTCAGACTGCCAGAGGACCGCATCTGTGGTAATCCCGCTTGCTCATTTGACGTTAGCTGTCGCCTGCAAGAACTTCACCCGCATCTGGTTTATGCTGCTACCTGTTGTTAGGCGACAACAAGGGCACATGTAGCAAATGCTTTTTCCTGTTTCATTTTGCTAGGCCACACACTTCTGTGGCTCTTTAGTGCTTGCCAAACTGCTATGTGCGTGCTGCTGCTTCCATCTGACAAGGAGCACAACCTTCTGACAGCAGCTTTCAACTTGCCTAAGAAAGAGCTTGGCCATTTAGATGTGCTGCAAACCCGTGTGTGTGTAAGGTGCAGGTGCAAGCTCCTGACAAAGTTGTTCTCCAGGTTCAGTTTCTATCTGCCAGACGCATTGGAAATGTTTTCCTCTGGCATTCGCACCAAGAGTCGTAGATTGCTTAACTGAGGAGCTCTGAGAATGGAACGGCAAGAGGTGTTCCGCTTTCGTCATAAACAGTGCTCCAGAGCGCTTGGCAACGGGCACAACGAAACGTGTGTGCGGGATAGTGACCATTCACGCCTAGTGCTCGCAATGCAGGAGCACTGCCAAAAGGCCAAGGGAGGCGCTTACAATCCGGCTTGTGCGCAAAGCTTTCAGACTGACAGAGGACCGCAGCTGTGGTAAGCTCGCTTGCTCATTTGACGTTAGCTGTCGCCTGCAAGAACTTCACCCGCATCTGGTTTATGCTGCTACCTGTTGTTAGGCGACAACAAGGGCACATGTAGCAAATGCTTTTTCCTGTTTCATTTTGCTATGCCACGCTCTTCTGTGGCTCTTTAGTGCTTGCCAAACTGCTATGTGCGTGCTGCTGCTTCCATCTGAAAAGGAGCACAACCTTCTGACAGCAGCTTTCAACTTGCCTAAGAAAGAGCTTGGCCATTTAGATGTGCTGCAAACCCGTGTGTGTGTAAGGTGCAGGTGTCAGCTCCTGACAAAGTTGTTCTCCAGGTTCAGTTTCTATCTGCCAGACACATTGGAAATGTTTTCCTCTGGCATTCGCAGCAAGAGTCGCAGATTGCTTAACTGAGGAGCTCTGAGAATGGAACGGCAAGAGGTGTTCCGCTTTCGTCATAAACAGTGCTCCAGAGCGCTTGGCAACGGGCACAACGAAACGTGTGTGTGGGATAGTGACCATTCACGCCTAGTGCCCGCAATGCATGAGCACTGCCAAAAGGCCAAGGGAGGCACTTGGAATCCGGCTTGAGTGCAAAGCTTTCAGACTGCCAGAGGACCGCATCTGTGGTAATCCCGCTTGCTCATTTGACGTTAGCTGTCGCCTGCAAGAACTTCACCCGCATCTGGTTTATGCTGCTACCTGTTGTTAGGCGACAACAAGGGCACATGTAGCAAATGCTTTTTCCTGTTTCATTTTGCTAGGCCACACACTTCTGTGGCTCTTTAGTGCTTGCCAAACTGCTATGTGCGTGCTGCTGCTTCCATCTGACAAGGAGCACAACCTTCTGACAGCAGCTTTCAACTTGCCTAAGAAAGAGCTTGGCCATTTAGATGTGCTGCAAACCCGTGTGTGTGTAAGGTGCAGGTGCAAGCTCCTGACAAAGGTTTTCTCCAGGTTCAGTTTCTCCCTGCCAGACACATTGGAAATGTTTTCCTCTGGCATTCGCACCAACAGTCACAGATTGCTTAACTGAAGAGCTCTGAGAATGGAACGGCAAGAGGTGTTCCGCTTTCGTCATAAACAGTGCTCCAGAGCGCTTGGCAACGGGCACAACGAAACGTGTGTGTGGGATAGTGACCATTCACGCCTAGTGCTCGCAATGCATGAGCACTGCCAAAAGGCCAAGGGAGGCACTTGAAATCCGGCTTGTGCGCAAAGCTTTCAGACTGCCAGAGGACCGCAGCTGTGGTAATCCCGCTTGCTCATTTGACGTTAGCTGTCGCCTGCAAGAACGTCACCTGCATCTGGTTTATGCTGCTACCTGTTGTTAGGCGACAACAAGGGCACATGTAGCAAATGCTGTTTCCTGTTTCATTTTGCTAGGCCACACACTTCTGTGGCTCTTTAGTGCTTGCCAAACTGCTATGTGCGTGCTGCTGCTTCCATCTGACAAGGAGCACAACCTTCTGACAGCAGCTTTCAACTTGCCTAAGAAAGAGCTTGGCCATTTAGATGTGCTGCAAACTCGTGTGTGTGTAAGGTGCAGGTGCAAGCTCCTGACAAAGTTGTTCTCCAGGTTCAGTTTCTATCTGCCAGACGCATTGGAAATGTTTTCCTCTGGCATTCGCAGCAAGAGTCGTAGATTGCTTAACTGAGGAGCTCTGAGAATGGAACGGCAAGAGGTGTTCCGCTTTCGTCATAAACAGTGCTCCAGAGCGCTTGGCAACGGGCACAACGAAACGTGTGTGCGGGATAGTGACCATTCACGCCTAGTGCTCGCAATGCACGAACACTGCCAAAAGGCCAAGGGAGGCGCTTAGCATGCGGCTTGTGCGCAAAGCTTTCAGACTGCCAGAGGACCGCATCTGTGGTAAGCCCGCTTGCTCATTTGACGTTAGCTGTCGCCTGCAAGAACTTCACCTGCATCTGGTTTATGCTGCTACCTGTTGTTAGGCGACAACAAGGGCACATGTAGCAAATGCTTTTTCCTGTTTCATTTTGCTAGGCCACACTCTTCTGTGGCTCTTTAGTGCTTGCCAAACTGCTATGTGCGTGCTGCTGCTTCCATCTGACAAGGAGCACAACCTTCTGACAGCAGCTTTCAACTTGCCTAAGAAAGAGCTTGGCCATTTAGATGTGCTGCAAATCTGTGTGAGTGTAAGGTGCAGGTGCAAGCTCCTGACAAAGTTGTTCTCCAGGTTCTGTTTCTCCCTGCCAGACACATTGGAAATGTTTTCCTCTGGCATTCGCACCAACAGTCACAGATTGCTTAACTGAAGAGCTCTGAGAATGGAACGGCAAGAGGTGTTCCGCTTTCGTCATAAACAGTGCTCCAGAGCGCTTGGCAACGGGCACAACGAAACGTGTGTGTGGGATAGTGACCATTCACGCCTAGTGCTCGCAATGCACGAACACTGCCAAAAGGCCAAGGGAGGCGCTTAGAATCCGGCTTGTGCGCAAAGCTTTCAGACTGCCAGAGGACCGCATCTGTGGTAAGCCCGCTTGCTCATTTGACGTTAGCTGTCGCCTGCAAGAACTTCACCCGCATCTGGTTTATGCTGCTACCTGTTGTTCGGCGACAACAAGGGCACATGTAGCAAATGCTTTTTCCTGTTTCATTTTGCTAGGCCACACTCTTCTGTGGCTCTTTAGTGCTTGCCAAACTGCTATGTGCGTGCTGCTGCTTCCATCTGACAAGGAGCACAACCTTCTGACAGCAGCTTTCAACTTGCCTAAGAAAGAGCTTGGCCATTTAGATGTGCTGCAAATCTGTGTGTGTGTAAGGTGCAGGTGCAAGCTCCTGACAAAGGTTTTCTCCAGGTTCAGTTTCTCCCTGCCAGACACATTGGAAATGTTTTCCTCTGGCATTCGCACCAACAGTTACAGATTGCTTAACTGAAGAGCTCTGAGAATAGAACGGCAAGAGGTGTTCCGCTTTCGTCATAAACAGTACTCCAGAGCGCTTGGCAACGGGCACAACGAAACGTGTGTGTGGGATAGTGACCATTCACGCCTAGTGCTCGCAATGCACGAACACTGCCAAAAGGCCAAGGGAGGCGCTTAGAATCCGGCTTGTGCGCAAAGCTTTCAGACTGCCAGAGGACCGCATCTGTGGTAAGCCCGCTTGCTCATTTGACGTTAGCTGTCGCCTGCAAGAACTTCACCCGCATCTGGTTTATGCTGCTACCTGTTGTTCGGCGACAACAAGGGCACATGTAGCAAATGCTTTTTCCTGTTTCATTTTGCTAGGCCACACTCTTCTGTGGCTCTTTAGTGCTTGCCAAACTCCTATGTGCGTGCTGCTGCTTCCATCTGACAAGGAGCACAACCTTCTGACAGCAGCTTTCAACTTGCCTAAGAAAGAGCTTGGCCATTTAGATGTGCTGCAAATCTGTGTGTGTGTAAGGTGCAGGTGCAAGCTCCTGACAAAGGTTTTCTCCAGGTTCAGTTTCTCCCTGCCAGACACATTGGAAATGTTTTCCTCTGGCATTCGCACCAACAGTTACAGATTGCTTAACTGAAGAGCTCTGAGAATAGAACGGCAAGAGGTGTTCCGCTTTCGTCATAAACAGTGCTCCAGAGCGCTTGGCAACGGGCACAACGAAACGTGTGTGTGGGATAGTGACCATTCACGCCTAGTGCTCGCAATGCAGGAGCACTGCCAAAAGGCCAAGGGAGGCACTTGGAATCCGGCTTGAGTGCAAAGCTTTCAGACTGCCAGAGGACCGCATCTGTGGTAATCCCGCTTGCTCATTTGACGTTAGCTGTCGCCTGCAAGAACTTCACCCGCATCTGGTTTATGCTGCTACCTGTTGTTAGGCGACAACAAGGGCACATGTAGCAAATGCTTTTTCCTGTTTCATTTTGCTAGGCCACACACTTCTGTGGCTCTTTAGTGCTTGCCAAACTGCTATGTGCGTGCTGCTGCTTCCATCTGACAAGGAGCACAACCTTCTGACAGCAGCTTTCAACTTGCCTAAGAAAGAGCTTGGCCATTTAGATGTGCTGCAAACCCGTGTGTGTGTAAGGTGCAGGTGCAAGCTCCTGACAAAGTTGTTCTCCAGGTTCAGTTTCTATCTGCCAGACGCATTGGAAATGTTTTCCTCTGGCATTCGCAGCAAGAGTCGTAGATTGCTTAACTGAGGAGCTCTGAGAATGGAACGGCAAGAGGTGTTCCGCTTTCGTCATAAACAGTGCTCCAGAGCGCTTGGCAACGGGCACAACGAAACGTGTGTGCGGGATAGTGACCATTCACGCCTAGTGCTATCAATGCATGAGCACTGCCAAAAGGCCAAGGGAGGCGCTTACAATGCGGCTTGTGCGCAAAGCTTTCAGACTGCCAGAGGATCGCATCTGTGGTAAGCCCGCTTGCTCATTTGACGTTAGCTGTCGCCTGCAAGAACTTCACCCACATCTGGTTTATGCTGCTACCTGTTGTTAGGCGACAACAAGGGCACATGTAGCAAATGCTTTTTCCTGTTTCATTTTGCTATGCCACGCTCTTCTGTGGCTCTTTAGTGCTTGCCAAACTGCTATGTGCGTGCTGCTGCTTCCATCTGACAAGGAGCACAACCTTCTGACAGCAGCTTTCAACTTGCCTAAGAAAGAGCTTGGCCATTTAGATGTGCTGCAAACCCGTGTGTGTGTAAGGTGCAGGTGCCAGCTCCTGACAAAGTTGTTCTCCGGGTTAAGTTTCTATCTGCCAGACGCATTGGAAATGTTTTCCTCTGGCATTCGCAGCAAGAGTCGCAGATTGCTTAACTGAGGAGCTCTGAGAATGGAACGGCAAGAGGTGTTCCGCTTTCGTCATAAACAGTGCTCCAGAGCGCTTGGCAACGGGCACAACGAAACGTGTGTGTGGGATAGTGACCATTCACGCCTAGTGCTCGCAATGCATGAGCACTGCCAAAAGGCCAAGGGAGGCACTTGGAATCCGGCTTGTGCGCAAAGCTTTCAGACTGCCAGAGGACCGCATCTGTGGTAATCCCGCTTGCTCATTTGACGTTAGCTGTCGCCTGCAAGAACTTCACCTGCATCTGGTTTATGCTGCTACCTGTTGTTAGGCGACAACAAGGGCACATGTAGCAAATGCTTTTTCCTGTTTCATTTTGCTAGGCCACACACTTCTGTGGCTCTTTAGTGCTTGCCAAACTGCTATGTGCGTGCTGCTGCTTCCATCTGACAAGGAGCACAACCTTCTGACAGCAGCTTTCAACTTGCCTAAGAAAGAGCTTGGCCTTTTAGATGTGCTGCAAACCCGTGTGTGTGTAAGGTGCAGGTGCAAGCTCCTGACAAAGTTGTTCTCCAGGTTCAGTTTCTATCTGCCAGACGCATTGGAAATGTTTTCCTCTGGCATTCGCAGCAAGAGTCGTAGATTGCTTAACTGAGGAGCTCTGAGAATGGAACGGCAAGAGGTGTTCCGCTTTCGTCATAAACAGTGCTCCAGAGCGCTTGGCAACGGGCACAACGAAACGTGTGTGCGGGATAGTGACCATTCACGCCTAGTGCTCGCAATGCAGGAGCACTGCCAAAAGGCCAAGGGAGGCGCTTAGAATCCGGCTTGTGCGCAAAGCTTTCAGACTGCCAGTGGATCGCATCTGTGGTAAGCCCGCTTGCTCATTTGACGTTAGCTGTCGCCTGCAAGAACTTCACCCGCATCTGGTTTATGCTGCTACCTGTTGTTAGGCGACAACAAGGGCACATGTAGCAAATGCTTTTTCCTGTTTCATTTTGCTATGCCACGCTCTTCTGTGGCTCTTTAGTGCTTGCCAAACTGCTATGTGCGTGCTGCTGCTTCCATCTGACAAGGAGCACAACCTTCTGACAGCAGCTTTCAACTTGCCTAAGAAAGAGCTTGGCCATTTAGATGTGCTGCAAACCCGTGTGTGTGTAAGGTGCAGGTGTCAGCTCCTGACAAAGTTGTTCTCCAGGTTCAGTTTCTATCTGCCAGACGCATTGGAAATGTTTTCCTCTGGCATTCGCAGCAAGAGTCGCAGATTGCTTAACTGAGGAGCTCTGAGAATGGAACGGCAAGAGGTGTTCCGCTTTCGTCATAAACAGTGCTCCAGAGCGCTTGGCAACGGGCACAACGAAACGTGTGTGCGGGATAGTGACCATTCACGCCTAGTGCTCGCAATGCACGAGCACTGCCAAAAGGCCAAGGGAGGCGCTTAGAATCCGGCTTGTGCGCAAAGCTTTCAGACTGCCAGAGGACCGCAGCTGTGGTAAGCCCGCTTGCTCATTTGACGTTAGCTGTCGCCTGCAAGAACTTCACCCGCATCTGTTTTATGCTGCTACCTGTTGTTAGGCGACAACAAGGGCACATGTAGCAAATGCTTTTTCCTGTTTCATTTTGCTAGGCCACACACTTCTGTGGCTCTTTAGTGCTTGCCAAACTGCTATGTGCGTGCTGCTGCTTCCATCTGACAAGGAGCACAACCTTCTGACAGCAGCTTTCAACTTGCCTAAGAAAGAGCTTGGCCATTTAGATGTGCTGCAAACCCGTGTGTGTGTAAGGTGCAGGTGCAAGCTCCTGACAAAGGTTTTCTCCAGGTTCAGTTTCTCCCTGCCAGACACATTGGAAATGTTTTCCTCTGGCATTCGCACCAACAGTCACAGATTGCTTAACTGAAGAGCTCTGAGAATGGAACGGCAAGAGGTGTTCCGCTTTCGTCATAAACAGTGCTCCAGAGCGCTTGGCAACGGGCACAACGAAACGTGTGTGTGGGATAGTGACCATTCACGCCTAGTGCTCGCAATGCATGAGCACTGCCAAAAGGCCAAGGGAGGCACTTGAAATCCGGCTTGTGAACAAAGCTTTCAGACTGCCAGAGGACCGCAGCTGTGGTAATCCCGCTTGCTCATTTGACGTTAGCTGTCGCCTGCAAGAACGTCACCTGCATCTGGTTTATGCTGCTACCTGTTGTTAGGCGACAACAAGGGCACATGTAGCAAATGCTGTTTCCTGTTTCATTTTGCTAGGCCACACACTTCTGTGGCTCTTTAGTGCTTGCCAAACTGCTATGTGCGTGCTGCTGCTTCCATCTGACAAGGAGCACAACCTTCTGACAGCAGCTTTCAACTTGCCTAAGAAAGAGCTTGGCCATTTAGATGTGCTGCAAACTCGTGTGTGTGTAAGGTGCAGGTGCAAGCTCCTGACAAAGTTGTTCTCCAGGTTCAGTTTCTATCTGCCAGACGCATTGGAAATGTTTTCCTCTGGCATTCGCAGCAAGAGTCGTAGATTGCTTAACTGAGGAGCTCTGAGAATGGAACGGCAAGAGGTGTTCCGCTTTCGTCATAAACAGTGCTCCAGAGCGCTTGGCAACGGGCACAACGAAACGTGTGTGCGGGATAGTGACCATTCACGCCTAGTGCTCGCAATGCACGAACACTGCCAAAAGGCCAAGGGAGGCGCTTAGCATGCGGCTTGTGCGCAAAGCTTTCAGACTGCCAGAGGACCGCATCTGTGGTAAGCCCGCTTGCTCATTTGACGTTAGCTGTCGCCTGCAAGAACTTCACCTGCATCTGGTTTATGCTGCTACCTGTTGTTCGGCGACAACAAGGGCACATGTAGCAAATGCTTTTTCCTGTTTCATTTTGCTAGGCCACACTCTTCTGTGGCTCTTTAGTGCTTGCCAAACTGCTATGTGCGTGCTGCTGCTTCCATCTGACAAGGAGCACAACCTTCTGACAGCAGCTTTCAACTTGCCTAAGAAAGAGCTTGGCCATTTAGATGTGCTGCAAATCTGTGTGAGTGTAAGGTGCAGGTGCAAGCTCCTGACAAAGTTGTTCTCCAGGTTCAGTTTCTCCCTGCCAGACACATTGGAAATGTTTTCCTCTGGCATTCGCACCAACAGTCACAGATTGCTTAACTGAAGAGCTCTGAGAATGGAACGGCAAGAGGTGTTCCGCTTTCGTCATAAACAGTGCTCCAGAGCGCTTGGCAACGGGCACAACGAAACGTGTGTGTGGGATAGTGACCATTCACGCCTAGTGCTCGCAATGCACGAACACTGCCAAAAGGCCAAGGGAGGCGCTTAGAATCCGGCTTGTGCGCAAAGCTTTCAGACTGCCAGAGGACCGCAGCTGTGGTAAGCCCGCTTGCTCATTTGACGTTAGCTGTCGCCTGCAAGAACTTCACCCGCATCTGGTTTATGCTGCTACCTGTTGTTCGGCGACAACAAGGGCACATGTAGCAAATGCTTTTTCCTGTTTCATTTTGCTAGACCACGCTCTTCTGTGGCTCTTTAGTGCTTGCCAAACTGCTATGTGCGTGCTGCTGCTTCCATCTGACAAGGAGCACAACCTTCTGACAGCAGCTTTCAACTTGCCTAAGAAAGAGCTTAGCCATTTAGATGTGCTGCAAATCTGTGTGAGTGTAAGGTGCAGGTGCAAGCTCCTGACAAAGTTGTTCTCCAGGTTCAGTTTCTCCCTGCCAGACGCATTGGAAATGTTTTCCTCTGGCATTCGCAGCAAGAGTCGTAGATTGCTTAACTGAGGAGCTCTGAGAATGGAACGGCAAGAGGTGTTCCGCTTTCGTCATAAACAGTGCTCCAGAGCGCTTGGCAACGGGCACAACGAAACGTGTGTGCGGGATAGTGACCATTCACGCCTAGTGCTCGCAATGCAGGAGCACTGCCAAAAGGCCAAGGGAGGCGCTTAGAATCCGGCTTGTGCGCAAAGCTTTCAGACTGACAGAGGATCGCATCTGTGGTAAGCCCGCTTGCTCATTTGACGTTAGCTGTCGCCTGCAAGAACTTCACCCGCATCTGGTTTATGCTGCTACCTGTTGTTAGGCGACAACAAGGGCACATGTAGCAAATGCTTTTTCCTGTTTCATTTTGCTAGGCCACGCTCTTCTGTGGCTCTTTAGTGCTTGCCAAACTGCTATGTGCGTGCTGCTGCTTCCATCTGACAAGGAGCACAACCTTCTGACAGCAGCTTTCAACTTGCCTAAGAAAGAGCTTGGCCATTTAGATGTGCTGCAAACCCATGTGTGTGTAAGGTGCAGGTGCCAGCTCCTGACAAAGTTGTTCTCCAGTTTCAGTTTCTATCTGCCAGACGCATTGGAAATGTTTTCCTCTGGCATTCGCAGCAAGAGTCGCAGATTGCTTAACTGAGGAGCTCTGAGAATGGAACGGCAAGAGGTGTTCCGCTTTCGTCATAAACAGTGCTCCAGAGCGCTTGGCAACGGGCACAACGAAACGTGTGTGCGGGATAGTGACCATTCACGCCTAGTGCTCGCAATGCACGAGCACTGCCAAAAGGCCAAGGGAGGCGCTTAGAATCCGGCTTGTGCGCAAAGCTTTCAGACTGCCAGAGGACCGCAGCTGTGGTAAGCCCGCTTGCTCATTTGACGTTAGCTGTCGCCTGCAAGAACTTCACCCGCATCTGGTTTATGCTGCTACCTGTTGTTAGGCGACAACAAGGGCACATGTAGCAAATGCTTTTTCCTGTTTCATTTTGCTAGGCCACACACTTCTGTGGCTCTTTAGTGCTTGCCAAACTGCTATGTGCGTGCTGCTGCTTCCATCTGACAAGGAGCACAACCTTCTGACAGCAGCTTTCAACTTGCCTAAGAAAGAGCTTGGCCATTTAGATGTGCTGCAAACCCGTGTGTGTGTAAGGTGCAGGTGCAAGCTCCTGACAAAGTTGTTCTCCAGGTTCAGTTTCTCCCTGCCAGACACATTGGAAATGTTTTCCTCTGGCATTCGCACCAACAGTCACAGATTGCTTAACTGAAGAGCTCTGAGAATGGAACGGCAAGAGGTGTTCCGCTTTCGTCATAAACAGTGCTCCAGAGCGCTTGGCAACGGGCACAACGAAACGTGTGTGTGGGATAGTGACCATTCACGCCTAGTGCTCGCAATGCATGAGCACTGCCAAAAGGCCAAGGGAGGCACTTGAAATCCGGCTTGTGCGCAAAGCTTTCAGACTGCCAGAGGACCGCAGCTGTGGTAATCCCGCTTGCTCATTTGACGTTAGCTGTCGCCTGCAAGAACGTCACCTGCATCTGGTTTATGCTGCTACCTGTTGTTAGGCGACAACAAGGGCACATGTAGCAAATGCTGTTTCCTGTTTCATTTTGCTAGGCCACACACTTCTGTGGCTCTTTAGTGCTTGCCAAACTGCTATGTGCGTGCTGCTGCTTCCATCTGACAAGGAGCACAACCTTCTGACAGCAGCTTTCAACTTGCCTAAGAAAGAGCTTGGCCATTTAGATGTGCTGCAAACTCGTGTGTGTGTAAGGTGCAGGTGCAAGCTCCTGACAAAGTTGTTCTCCAGGTTCAGTTTCTATCTGCCAGACGCATTGGAAATGTTTTCCTCTGGCATTCGCAGCAAGAGTCGTAGATTGCTTAACTGAGGAGCTCTGAGAATGGAACGGCAAGAGGTGTTCCGCTTTCGTCATAAACAGTGCTCCAGAGCGCTTGGCAACGGGCACAACGAAACGTGTGTGCGGGATAGTGATCATTCACGCCTAGTGCTCGCAATGCACGAACACTGCCAAAAGGCCAAGGGAGGCGCTTAGCATGCGGCTTGTGCGCAAAGCTTTCAGACTGCCAGAGGACCGCATCTGTGGTAAGCCCGCTTGCTCATTTGACGTTAGCTGTCGCCTGCAAGAACTTCACCTGCATCTGGTTTATGCTGCTACCTGTTGTTCGGCGACAACAAGGGCACATGTAGCAAATGCTTTTTCCTGTTTCATTTTGCTAGGCCACACTCTTCTGTGGCTCTTTAGTGCTTGCCAAACTGCTATGTGCGTGCTGCTGCTTCCATCTGACAAGGAGCACAACCTTCTGACAGCAGCTTTCAACTTGCCTAAGAAAGAGCTTGGCCATTTAGATGTGCTGCAAATCTGTGTGAGTGTAAGGTGCAGGTGCAAGCTCCTGACAAAGTTGTTCTCCAGGTTCTGTTTCTCCCTGCCAGACACATTGGAAATGTTTTCCTCTGGCATTCGCACCAACAGTCACAGATTGCTTAACTGAAGAGCTCTGAGAATGGAACGGCAAGAGGTGTTCCGCTTTCGTCATAAACAGTGCTCCAGAGCGCTTGGCAACGGGCACAACGAAACGTGTGTGTGGGATAGTGACCATTCACGCCTAGTGCTCGCAATGCACGAACACTGCCAAAAGGCCAAGGGAGGCGCTTAGAATCCGGCTTGTGCGCAAAGCTTTCAGACTGCCAGAGGACCGCATCTGTGGTAAGCCCGCTTGCTCATTTGACGTTAGCTGTCGCCTGCAAGAACTTCACCCGCATCTGGTTTATGCTGCTACCTGTTGTTCGGCGACAACAAGGGCACATGTAGCAAATGCTTTTTCCTGTTTCATTTTGCTAGGCCACACTCTTCTGTGGCTCTTTAGTGCTTGCCAAACTGCTATGTGCGTGCTGCTGCTTCCATCTGACAAGGAGCACAACCTTCTGACAGCAGCTTTCAACTTGCCTAAGAAAGAGCTTGGCCATTTAGATGTGCTGCAAATCTGTGTGTGTGTAAGGTGCAGGTGCAAGCTCCTGACAAAGGTTTTCTCCAGGTTCAGTTTCTCCCTGCCAGACACATTGGAAATGTTTTCCTCTGGCATTCGCACCAACAGTTACAGATTGCTTAACTGAAGAGCTCTGAGAATAGAACGGCAAGAGGTGTTCCGCTTTCGTCATAAACAGTACTCCAGAGCGCTTGGCAACGGGCACAACGAAACGTGTGTGTGGGATAGTGACCATTCACGCCTAGTGCTCGCAATGCACGAACACTGCCAAAAGGCCAAGGGAGGCGCTTAGAATCCGGCTTGTGCGCAAAGCTTTCAGACTGCCAGAGGACCGCATCTGTGGTAAGCCCGCTTGCTCATTTGACGTTAGCTGTCGCCTGCAAGAACTTCACCCGCATCTGGTTTATGCTGCTACCTGTTGTTCGGCGACAACAAGGGCACATGTAGCAAATGCTTTTTCCTGTTTCATTTTGCTAGGCCACACTCTTCTGTGGCTCTTTAGTGCTTGCCAAACTCCTATGTGCGTGCTGCTGCTTCCATCTGACAAGGAGCACAACCTTCTGACAGCAGCTTTCAACTTGCCTAAGAAAGAGCTTGGCCATTTAGATGTGCTGGAAATCTGTGTGTGTGTAAGGTGCAGGTGCAAGCTCCTGACAAAGGTTTTCTCCAGGTTCAGTTTCTCCCTGCCAGACACATTGGAAATGTTTTCCTCTGGCATTCGCACCAACAGTTACAGATTGCTTAACTGAAGAGCTCTGAGAATAGAACGGCAAGAGGTGTTCCGCTTTCGTCATAAACAGTGCTCCAGAGCGCTTGGCAACGGGCACAACGAAACGTGTGTGTGGGATAGTGACCATTCACGCCTAGTGCTCGCAATGCAGGAGCACTGCCAAAAGGCCAAGGGAGGCACTTGGAATCCGGCTTGAGTGCAAAGCTTTCAGACTGCCAGAGGACCGCATCTGTGGTAATCCCGCTTGCTCATTTGACGTTAGCTGTCGCCTGCAAGAACTTCACCCGCATCTGGTTTATGCTGCTACCTGTTGTTAGGCGACAACAAGGGCACATGTAGCAAATGCTTTTTCCTGTTTCATTTTGCTAGGCCACACACTTCTGTGGCTCTTTAGTGCTTGCCAAACTGCTATGTGCGTGCTGCTGCTTCCATCTGACAAGGAGCACAACCTTCTGACAGCAGCTTTCAACTTGCCTAAGAAAGAGCTTGGCCATTTAGATGTGCTGCAAACCCGTGTGTGTGTAAGGTGCAGGTGCAAGCTCCTGACAAAGTTGTTCTCCAGGTTCAGTTTCTATCTGCCAGACGCATTGGAAATGTTTTCCTCTGGCATTCGCAGCAAGAGTCGTAGATTGCTTAACTGAGGAGCTCTGAGAATGGAACGGCAAGAGGTGTTCCGCTTTCGTCATAAACAGTGCTCCAGAGCGCTTGGCAACGGGCACAACGAAACGTGTGTGCGGGATAGTGACCATTCACGCCTAGTGCTATCAATGCATGAGCACTGCCAAAAGGCCAAGGGAGGCGCTTACAATGCGGCTTGTGCGCAAAGCTTTCAGACTGCCAGAGGATCGCATCTGTGGTAAGCCCGCTTGCTCATTTGACGTTAGCTGTCGCCTGCAAGAACTTCACCCACATCTGGTTTATGCTGCTACCTGTTGTTAGGCGACAACAAGGGCACATGTAGCAAATGCTTTTTCCTGTTTCATTTTGCTATGCCACGCTCTTCTGTGGCTCTTTAGTGCTTGCCAAACTGCTATGTGCGTGCTGCTGCTTCCATCTGACAAGGAGCACAACCTTCTGACAGCAGCTTTCAACTTGCCTAAGAAAGAGCTTGGCCATTTAGATGTGCTGCAAACCCGTGTGTGTGTAAGGTGCAGGTGCCAGCTCCTGACAAAGTTGTTCTCCGGGTTAAGTTTCTATCTGCCAGACGCATTGGAAATGTTTTCCTCTGGCATTCGCAGCAAGAGTCGCAGATTGCTTAACTGAGGAGCTCTGAGAATGGAACGGCAAGAGGTGTTCCGCTTTCGTCATAAACAGTGCTCCAGAGCGCTTGGCAACGGGCACAACGAAACGTGTGTGTGGGATAGTGACCATTCACGCCTAGTGCTCGCAATGCATGAGCACTGCCAAAAGGCCAAGGGAGGCACTTGGAATCCGGCTTGTGCGCAAAGCTTTCAGACTGCCAGAGGACCGCATCTGTGGTAATCCCGCTTGCTCATTTGACGTTAGCTGTCGCCTGCAAGAACTTCACCTGCATCTGGTTTATGCTGCTACCTGTTGTTAGGCGACAACAAGGGCACATGTAGCAAATGCTTTTTCCTGTTTCATTTTGCTAGGCCACACACTTCTGTGGCTCTTTAGTGCTTGCCAAACTGCTATGTGCGTGCTGCTGCTTCCATCTGACAAGGAGCACAACCTTCTGACAGCAGCTTTCAACTTGCCTAAGAAAGAGCTTGGCCTTTTAGATGTGCTGCAAACCCGTGTGTGTGTAAGGTGCAGGTGCAAGCTCCTGACAAAGTTGTTCTCCAGGTTCAGTTTCTATCTGCCAGACGCATTGGAAATGTTTTCCTCTGGCATTCGCAGCAAGAGTCGTAGATTGCTTAACTGAGGAGCTCTGAGAATGGAACGGCAAGAGGTGTTCCGCTTTCGTCATAAACAGTGCTCCAGAGCGCTTGGCAACGGGCACAACGAAACGTGTGTGCGGGATAGTGACCATTCACGCCTAGTGCTCGCAATGCAGGAGCACTGCCAAAAGGCCAAGGGAGGCGCTTAGAATCCGGCTTGTGCGCAAAGCTTTCAGACTGCCAGTGGATCGCATCTGTGGTAAGCCCGCTTGCTCATTTGACGTTAGCTGTCGCCTGCAAGAACTTCACCCGCATCTGGTTTATGCTGCTACCTGTTGTTAGGCGACAACAAGGGCACATGTAGCAAATGCTTTTTCCTGTTTCATTTTGCTATGCCACGCTCTTCTGTGGCTCTTTAGTGCTTGCCAAACTGCTATGTGCGTGCTGCTGCTTCCATCTGACAAGGAGCACAACCTTCTGACAGCAGCTTTCAACTTGCCTAAGAAAGAGCTTGGCCATTTAGATGTGCTGCAAACCCGTGTGTGTGTAAGGTGCAGGTGTCAGCTCCTGACAAAGTTGTTCTCCAGGTTCAGTTTCTATCTGCCAGACGCATTGGAAATGTTTTCCTCTGGCATTCGCAGCAAGAGTCGCAGATTGCTTAACTGAGGAGCTCTGAGAATGGAACGGCAAGAGGTGTTCCGCTTTCGTCATAAACAGTGCTCCAGAGCGCTTGGCAACGGGCACAACGAAACGTGTGTGCGGGATAGTGACCATTCACGCCTAGTGCTCGCAATGCACGAGCACTGCCAAAAGGCCAAGGGAGGCGCTTAGAATCCGGCTTGTGCGCAAAGCTTTCAGACTGCCAGAGGACCGCAGCTGTGGTAAGCCCGCTTGCTCATTTGACGTTAGCTGTCGCCTGCAAGAACTTCACCCGCATCTGTTTTATGCTGCTACCTGTTGTTAGGCGACAACAAGGGCACATGTAGCAAATGCTTTTTCCTGTTTCATTTTGCTAGGCCACACACTTCTGTGGCTCTTTAGTGCTTGCCAAACTGCTATGTGCGTGCTGCTGCTTCCATCTGACAAGGAGCACAACCTTCTGACAGCAGCTTTCAACTTGCCTAAGAAAGAGCTTGGCCATTTAGATGTGCTGCAAACCCGTGTGTGTGTAAGGTGCAGGTGCAAGCTCCTGACAAAGGTTTTCTCCAGGTTCAGTTTCTCCCTGCCAGACACATTGGAAATGTTTTCCTCTGGCATTCGCACCAACAGTCACAGATTGCTTAACTGAAGAGCTCTGAGAATGGAACGGCAAGAGGTGTTCCGCTTTCGTCATAAACAGTGCTCCAGAGCGCTTGGCAACGGGCACAACGAAACGTGTGTGTGGGATAGTGACCATTCACGCCTAGTGCTCGCAATGCATGAGCACTGCCAAAAGGCCAAGGGAGGCACTTGAAATCCGGCTTGTGAACAAAGCTTTCAGACTGCCAGAGGACCGCAGCTGTGGTAATCCCGCTTGCTCATTTGACGTTAGCTGTCGCCTGCAAGAACGTCACCTGCATCTGGTTTATGCTGCTACCTGTTGTTAGGCGACAACAAGGGCACATGTAGCAAATGCTGTTTCCTGTTTCATTTTGCTAGGCCACACACTTCTGTGGCTCTTTAGTGCTTGCCAAACTGCTATGTGCGTGCTGCTGCTTCCATCTGACAAGGAGCACAACCTTCTGACAGCAGCTTTCAACTTGCCTAAGAAAGAGCTTGGCCATTTAGATGTGCTGCAAACTCGTGTGTGTGTAAGGTGCAGGTGCAAGCTCCTGACAAAGTTGTTCTCCAGGTTCAGTTTCTATCTGCCAGACGCATTGGAAATGTTTTCCTCTGGCATTCGCAGCAAGAGTCGTAGATTGCTTAACTGAGGAGCTCTGAGAATGGAACGGCAAGAGGTGTTCCGCTTTCGTCATAAACAGTGCTCCAGAGCGCTTGGCAACGGGCACAACGAAACGTGTGTGCGGGATAGTGACCATTCACGCCTAGTGCTCGCAATGCACGAACACTGCCAAAAGGCCAAGGGAGGCGCTTAGCATGCGGCTTGTGCGCAAAGCTTTCAGACTGCCAGAGGACCGCATCTGTGGTAAGCCCGCTTGCTCATTTGACGTTAGCTGTCGCCTGCAAGAACTTCACCTGCATCTGGTTTATGCTGCTACCTGTTGTTCGGCGACAACAAGGGCACATGTAGCAAATGCTTTTTCCTGTTTCATTTTGCTAGGCCACACTCTTCTGTGGCTCTTTAGTGCTTGCCAAACTGCTATGTGCGTGCTGCTGCTTCCATCTGACAAGGAGCACAACCTTCTGACAGCAGCTTTCAACTTGCCTAAGAAAGAGCTTGGCCATTTAGATGTGCTGCAAATCTGTGTGAGTGTAAGGTGCAGGTGCAAGCTCCTGACAAAGTTGTTCTCCAGGTTCAGTTTCTCCCTGCCAGACACATTGGAAATGTTTTCCTCTGGCATTCGCACCAACAGTCACAGATTGCTTAACTGAAGAGCTCTGAGAATGGAACGGCAAGAGGTGTTCCGCTTTCGTCATAAACAGTGCTCCAGAGCGCTTGGCAACGGGCACAACGAAACGTGTGTGTGGGATAGTGACCATTCACGCCTAGTGCTCGCAATGCACGAACACTGCCAAAAGGCCAAGGGAGGCGCTTAGAATCCGGCTTGTGCGCAAAGCTTTCAGACTGCCAGAGGACCGCAGCTGTGGTAAGCCCGCTTGCTCATTTGACGTTAGCTGTCGCCTGCAAGAACTTCACCCGCATCTGGTTTATGCTGCTACCTGTTGTTCGGCGACAACAAGGGCACATGTAGCAAATGCTTTTTCCTGTTTCATTTTGCTAGACCACGCTCTTCTGTGGCTCTTTAGTGCTTGCCAAACTGCTATGTGCGTGCTGCTGCTTCCATCTGACAAGGAGCACAACCTTCTGACAGCAGCTTTCAACTTGCCTAAGAAAGAGCTTAGCCATTTAGATGTGCTGCAAATCTGTGTGAGTGTAAGGTGCAGGTGCAAGCTCCTGACAAAGTTGTTCTCCAGGTTCAGTTTCTCCCTGCCAGACACATTGGAAATGTTTTCCTCTGGCATTCGCACCAACAGTTACAGATTGCTTAACTGAAGAGCTCTGAGAATAGAACGGCAAGAGGTGTTCCGCTTTCGTCATAAACAGTACTCCAGAGCGCTTGGCAACGGGCACAACGAAACGTGTGTGTGGGATAGTGACCATTCACGCCTAGTGCTCGCAATGCACGAACACTGCCAAAAGGCCAAGGGAGGCACTTGGAATCCGGCTTGAGTGCAAAGCTTTCAGACTGCCAGAGGACCGCATCTGTGGTAATCCCGCTTGCTCATTTGACGTTAGCTGTCGCCTGCAAGAACTTCACCTGCATCTGGTTTATGCTGCTACCTGTTGTTAGGCGACAACAAGGGCACATGTAGCAAATGCTTTTTCCTGTTTCATTTTGCTAGGCCACACACTTCTGTGGCTCTTTAGTGCTTGCCAAACTGCTATGTGCGTGCTGCTGCTTCCATCTGACAAGGAGCACAACCTTCTGACAGCAGCTTTCAACTTGCCTAAGAAAGAGCTTGGCCATTTAGATGTGCTGCAAACCCGTGTGTGTGTAAGGTGCAGGTGCAAGCTCCTGACAAAGTTGTTCTCCAGGTTCAGTTTCTATCTGCCAGACGCATTGGAAATGTTTTCCTCTGGCATTCGCAGCAAGAGTCGTAGATTGCTTAACTGAGGAGCTCTGAGAATGGAACGGCAAGAGGTGTTCCGCTTTCGTCATAAACAGTGCTCCAGAGCGCTTGGCAACGGGCACAACGAAACGTGTGTGCGGGATAGTGACCATTCACGCCTAGTGCTCGCAATGCAGGAGCACTGCCAAAAGGCCAAGGGAGGCGCTTAGAATCCGGCTTGTGCGCAAAGCTTTCAGACTGACAGAGGATCGCATCTGTGGTAAGCCCGCTTGCTCATTTGACGTTAGCTGTCGCCTGCAAGAACTTCACCCGCATCTGGTTTATGCTGCTACCTGTTGTTAGGCGACAACAAGGGCACATGTAGCAAATGCTTTTTCCTGTTTCATTTTGCTAGGCCACGCTCTTCTGTGGCTCTTTAGTGCTTGCCAAACTGCTATGTGCGTGCTGCTGCTTCCATCTGACAAGGAGCACAACCTTCTGACAGCAGCTTTCAACTTGCCTAAGAAAGAGCTTGGCCATTTAGATGTGCTGCAAACCCATGTGTGTGTAAGGTGCAGGTGCCAGCTCCTGACAAAGTTGTTCTCCAGTTTCAGTTTCTATCTGCCAGACGCATTGGAAATGTTTTCCTCTGGCATTCGCAGCAAGAGTCGCAGATTGCTTAACTGAGGAGCTCTGAGAATGGAACGGCAAGAGGTGTTCCGCTTTCGTCATAAACAGTGCTCCAGAGCGCTTGGCAACGGGCACAACGAAACGTGTGTGCGGGATAGTGACCATTCACGCCTAGTGCTCGCAATGCACGAGCACTGCCAAAAGGCCAAGGGAGGCGCTTAGAATCCGGCTTGTGCGCAAAGCTTTCAGACTGCCAGAGGACCGCAGCTGTGGTAAGCCCGCTTGCTCATTTGACGTTAGCTGTCGCCTGCAAGAACTTCACCCGCATCTGGTTTATGCTGCTACCTGTTGTTAGGCGACAACAAGGGCACATGTAGCAAATGCTTTTTCCTGTTTCATTTTGCTAGGCCACACACTTCTGTGGCTCTTTAGTGCTTGCCAAACTGCTATGTGCGTGCTGCTGCTTCCATCTGACAAGGAGCACAACCTTCTGACAGCAGCTTTCAACTTGCCTAAGAAAGAGCTTGGCCATTTAGATGTGCTGCAAACCCGTGTGTGTGTAAGGTGCAGGTGCAAGCTCCTGACAAAGTTGTTCTCCAGGTTCAGTTTCTCCCTGCCAGACACATTGGAAATGTTTTCCTCTGGCATTCGCACCAACAGTCACAGATTGCTTAACTGAAGAGCTCTGAGAATGGAACGGCAAGAGGTGTTCCGCTTTCGTCATAAACAGTGCTCCAGAGCGCTTGGCAACGGGCACAACGAAACGTGTGTGTGGGATAGTGACCATTCACGCCTAGTGCTCGCAATGCATGAGCACTGCCAAAAGGCCAAGGGAGGCACTTGAAATCCGGCTTGTGCGCAAAGCTTTCAGACTGCCAGAGGACCGCAGCTGTGGTAATCCCGCTTGCTCATTTGACGTTAGCTGTCGCCTGCAAGAACGTCACCTGCATCTGGTTTATGCTGCTACCTGTTGTTAGGCGACAACAAGGGCACATGTAGCAAATGCTGTTTCCTGTTTCATTTTGCTAGGCCACACACTTCTGTGGCTCTTTAGTGCTTGCCAAACTGCTATGTGCGTGCTGCTGCTTCCATCTGACAAGGAGCACAACCTTCTGACAGCAGCTTTCAACTTGCCTAAGAAAGAGCTTGGCCATTTAGATGTGCTGCAAACTCGTGTGTGTGTAAGGTGCAGGTGCAAGCTCCTGACAAAGTTGTTCTCCAGGTTCAGTTTCTATCTGCCAGACGCATTGGAAATGTTTTCCTCTGGCATTCGCAGCAAGAGTCGTAGATTGCTTAACTGAGGAGCTCTGAGAATGGAACGGCAAGAGGTGTTCCGCTTTCGTCATAAACAGTGCTCCAGAGCGCTTGGCAACGGGCACAACGAAACGTGTGTGCGGGATAGTGATCATTCACGCCTAGTGCTCGCAATGCACGAACACTGCCAAAAGGCCAAGGGAGGCGCTTAGCATGCGGCTTGTGCGCAAAGCTTTCAGACTGCCAGAGGACCGCATCTGTGGTAAGCCCGCTTGCTCATTTGACGTTAGCTGTCGCCTGCAAGAACTTCACCTGCATCTGGTTTATGCTGCTACCTGTTGTTCGGCGACAACAAGGGCACATGTAGCAAATGCTTTTTCCTGTTTCATTTTGCTAGGCCACACTCTTCTGTGGCTCTTTAGTGCTTGCCAAACTGCTATGTGCGTGCTGCTGCTTCCATCTGACAAGGAGCACAACCTTCTGACAGCAGCTTTCAACTTGCCTAAGAAAGAGCTTGGCCATTTATATGTGCTGCAAACCCGTGTGTGTGTAAGGTGCAGGTGCAAGCTCCTGACAAAGTTGTTCTCCAGGTTCAGTTTCTATCTGCCAGACGCATTGGAAATGTTTTCCTCTGGCATTCGCAGCAAGAGTCGTAGATTGCTTAACTGAGGAGCTCTGAGAATGGAACGGCAAGAGGTGTTCCGCTTTCGTCATAAACAGTGCTCCAGAGCGCTTGGCAACGGGCACAACGAAACGTGTGTGCGGGATAGTGACCATTCACGCCTAGTGCTCGCAATGCAGGAGCACTGCCAAAAGGCCAAGGGAGGCGCTTAGAATCCGGCTTGTGCGCAAAGCTTTCAGACTGCCAGAGGATCGCATCTGTGGTAAGCCCGCTTGCTCATTTGACGTTAGCTGTCGCCTGCAAGAACTTCACCCGCATCTGGTTTATGCTGCTACCTGTTGTTAGGCGACAACAAGGGCACATGTAGCAAATGCTTTTTCCTGTTTCATTTTGCTAGGCCACGCTCTTCTGTGGCTCTTTAGTGCTTGCCAAACTGCTATGTGCGTGCTGCTGCTTCCATCTGACAAGGAGCACAACCTTCTGACAGCAGCTTTCAACTTGCCTAAGAAAGAGCTTGGCCATTTAGATGTGCTGCAAACCCATGTGTGTGTAAGGTGCAGGTGCCAGCTCCTGACAAAGTTGTTCTCCAGGTTCAGTTTCTATCTGCCAGACGCATTGGAAATGTTTTCCTCTGGCATTCGCAGCAAGAGTCGCAGATTGCTTAACTGAGGAGCTCTGAGAATGGAACGGCAAGAGGTGTTCCGCTTTCGTCATAAACAGTGCTCCAGAGCGCTTGGCAACGGGCACAACGAAACGTGTGTGCGGGATAGTGACCATTCACGCCTAGTGCTCGCAATGCACGAGCACTGCCAAAAGGCCAAGGGAGGCGCTTAGAATCCGGCTTGTGCGCAAAGCTTTCAGACTGCCAGAGGACCGCAGCTGTGGTAAGCCCGCTTGCTCATTTGACGTTAGCTGTCGCCTGCAAGAACTTCACCCGCATCTGTTTTATGCTGCTACCTGTTGTTAGGCGACAACAAGGGCACATGTAGCAAATGCTTTTTCCTGTTTCATTTTGCTAGGCCACACACTTCTGTGGCTCTTTAGTGCTTGCCAAACTGCTATGTGCGTGCTGCTGCTTCCATCTGACAAGGAGCACAACCTTCTGACAGCAGCTTTCAACTTGCCTAAGAAAGAGCTTGGCCATTTAGATGTGCTGCAAACCCGTGTGTGTGTAAGGTGCAGGTGCAAGCTCCTGACAAAGTTGTTCTCCAGGTTCAGTTTCTATCTGCCAGACGCATTGGAAATGTTTTCCTCTGGCATTCGCAGCAAGAGTCGTAGATTGCTTAACTGAGGAGCTCTGAGAATGGAACGGCAAGAGGTGTTCCGCTTTCGTCATAAACAGTGCTCCAGAGCGCTTGGCAACGGGCACAACGAAACGTGTGTGCGGGATAGTGACCATTCACGCCTAGTGCTCGCAATGCACGAGCACTGCCAAAAGGCCAAGGGAGGCGCTTAGAATCCGGCTTGTGCGCAAAGCTTTCAGACTGCCAGAGGACCGCATCTGTGGTAAGCCCGCTTGCTCATTTGACGTTAGCTGTCGCCTGCAAGAACTTCACCTGCATCTGGTTTATGCTGCTACCTGTTGTTAGGCGACAACAAGGGCACATGTAGCAAATGCTTTTTCCTGTTTCATTTTGCTAGGCCACACTCTTCTGTGGCTCTTTAGTGCTTGCCAAACTGCTATGTGCGTGCTGCTGCTTCCATCTGACAAGGAGCACAACCTTCTGACAGCAGCTTTCAACTTGCCTAAGAAAGAGCTTGGCCATTTAGATGTGCTGCAAATCTGTGTGAGTGTAAGGTGCAGGTGCAAGCTCCTGACAAAGTTGTTCTCCAGGTTCAGTTTCTCCCTGCCAGACACATTGGAAATGTTTTCCTCTGGCATTCGCACCAACAGTCACAGATTGCTTAACTGAAGAGCTCTGAGAATGGAACGGCAAGAGGTGTTCCGCTTTCGTCATAAACAGTGCTCCAGAGCGCTTGGCAACGGGCACAACGAAACGTGTGTGTGGGATAGTGACCATTCACGCCTAGTGCTCGCAATGCACGAACACTGCCAAAAGGCCAAGGGAGGCGCTTAGAATCCGGCTTGTGCGCAAAGCTTTCAGACTGCCAGAGGACCGCAGCTGTGGTAAGCCCGCTTGCTCATTTGACGTTAGCTGTCGCCTGCAAGAACTTCACCCGCATCTGGTTTATGCTGCTACCTGTTGTTAGGCGACAACAAGGGCACATGTAGCAAATGCTTTTTCCTGTTTCATTTTGCTATGCCACGCTCTTCTGTGGCTCTTTAGTGCTTGCCAAACTGCTATGTGCGTGCTGCTGCTTCCATCTGACAAGGAGCACAACCTTCTGACAGCAGCTTTCAACTTGCCTAAGAAAGAGCTTGGCCATTTAGATGTGCTGCAAACCCGTGTGTGTGTAAGGTGCAGGTGCCAGCTCCTGACAAAGTTGTTCTCCGGGTTAAGTTTCTATCTGCCAGACGCATTGGAAATGTTTTCCTCTGGCATTCGCAGCAAGAGTCGCAGATTGCTTAACTGAGGAGCTCTGAGAATGGAACGGCAAGAGGTGTTCCGCTTTCGTCATAAACAGTGCTCCAGAGCGCTTGGCAACGGGCACAACGAAACGTGTGTGTGGGATAGTGACCATTCACGCCTAGTGCTCGCAATGCATGAGCACTGCCAAAAGGCCAAGGGAGGCACTTGGAATCCGGCTTGAGTGCAAAGCTTTCAGACTGCCAGAGGACCGCATCTGTGGTAATCCCGCTTGCTCATTTGACGTTAGCTGTCGCCTGCAAGAACTTCACCTGCATCTGGTTTATGCTGCTACCTGTTGTTAGGCGACAACAAGGGCACATGTAGCAAATGCTTTTTCCTGTTTCATTTTGCTAGGCCACACACTTCTGTGGCTCTTTAGTGCTTGCCAAACTGCTATGTGCGTGCTGCTGCTTCCATCTGACAAGGAGCACAACCTTCTGACAGCAGCTTTCAACTTGCCTAAGAAAGAGCTTGGCCATTTAGATGTGCTGCAAACCCGTGTGTGTGTAAGGTGCAGGTGCAAGCTCCTGACAAAGTTGTTCTCCAGGTTCAGTTTCTATCTGCCAGACGCATTGGAAATGTTTTCCTCTGGCATTCGCAGCAAGAGTCGTAGATTGCTTAACTGAGGAGCTCTGAGAATGGAACGGCAAGAGGTGTTCCGCTTTCGTCATAAACAGTGCTCCAGAGCGCTTGGCAACGGGCACAACGAAACGTGTGTGCGGGATAGTGACCATTCACGCCTAGTGCTCGCAATGCAGGAGCACTGCCAAAAGGCCAAGGGAGGCGCTTAGAATCCGGCTTGTGCGCAAAGCTTTCAGACTGCCAGAGGATCGCATCTGTGGTAAGCCCGCTTGCTCATTTGACGTTAGCTGTCGCCTGCAAGAACTTCACCCGCATCTGGTTTATGCTGCTACCTGTTGTTAGGCGACAACAAGGGCACATGTAGCAAATGCTTTTTCCTGTTTCATTTTGCTAGGCCACGCTCTTCTGTGGCTCTTTAGTGCTTGCCAAACTGCTATGTGCGTGCTGCTGCTTCCATCTGACAAGGAGCACAACCTTCTGACAGCAGCTTTCAACTTGCCTAAGAAAGAGCTTGGCCATTTAGATGTGCTGCAAACCCATGTGTGTGTAAGGTGCAGGTGCCAGCTCCTGACAAAGTTGTTCTCCAGGTTCAGTTTCTATCTGCCAGACGCATTGGAAATGTTTTCCTCTGGCATTCGCAGCAAGAGTCGCAGATTGCTTAACTGAGGAGCTCTGAGAATGGAACGGCAAGAGGTGTTCCGCTTTCGTCATAAACAGTGCTCCAGAGCGCTTGGCAACGGGCACAACGAAACGTGTGTGCGGGATAGTGACCATTCACGCCTAGTGCTCGCAATGCAGGAGCACTGCCAAAAGGCCAAGGGAGGCGCTTAGAATCCGGCTTGTGCGCAAAGCTTTCAGACTGCCAGAGGACCGCAGCTGTGGTAAGCCCGCTTGCTCATTTGACGTTAGCTGTCGCCTGCAAGAACTTCACCCGCATCTGGTTTATGCTGCTACCTGTTGTTAGGCGACAACAAGGGCACATGTAGCAAATGCTTTTTCCTGTTTCATTTTGCTAGGCCACACACTTCTGTGGCTCTTTAGTGCTTGCCAAACTGCTATGTGCGTGCTGCTGCTTCCATCTGACAAGGAGCACAACCTTCTGACAGCAGCTTTCAACTTGCCTAAGAAAGAGCTTGGCCATTTAGATGTGCTGCAAACCCGTGTGTGTGTAAGGTGCAGGTGCAAGCTCCTGACAAAGGTTTTCTCCAGGTTCAGTTTCTCCCTGCCAGACACATTGGAAATGTTTTCCTCTGGCATTCGCACCAACAGTCACAGATTGCTTAACTGAAGAGCTCTGAGAATGGAACGGCAAGAGGTGTTCCGCTTTCGTCATAAACAGTGCTCCAGAGCGCTTGGCAACGGGCACAACGAAACGTGTGTGTGGGATAGTGACCATTCACGCCTAGTGCTCGCAATGCATGAGCACTGCCAAAAGGCCAAGGGAGGCACTTGAAATCCGGCTTGTGCGCAAAGCTTTCAGACTGCCAGAGGACCGCAGCTGTGGTAATCCCGCTTGCTCATTTGACGTTAGCTGTCGCCTGCAAGAACGTCACCTGCATCTGGTTTATGCTGCTACCTGTTGTTAGGCGACAACAAGGGCACATGTAGCAAATGCTGTTTCCTGTTTCATTTTGCTAGGCCACACACTTCTGTGGCTCTTTAGTGCTTGCCAAACTGCTATGTGCGTGCTGCTGCTTCCATCTGACAAGGAGCACAACCTTCTGACAGCAGCTTTCAACTTGCCTAAGAAAGAGCATGGCCATTTAGATGTGCTGCAAACTCGTGTGTGTGTAAGGTGCAGGTGCAAGCTCCTGACAAAGTTGTTCTCCAGGTTCAGTTTCTATCTGCCAGACGCATTGGAAATGTTTTCCTCTGGCATTCGCAGCAAGAGTCGTAGATTGCTTAACTGAGGAGCTCTGAGAATGGAACGGCAAGAGGTGTTCCGCTTTCGTCATAAACAGTGCTCCAGAGCGCTTGGCAACGGGCACAACGAAACGTGTGTGCGGGATAGTGATCATTCACGCCTAGTGCTCGCAATGCACGAACACTGCCAAAAGGCCAAGGGAGGCGCTTAGCATGCGGCTTGTGCGCAAAGCTTTCAGACTGCCAGAGGACCGCATCTGTGGTAAGCCCGCTTGCTCATTTGACGTTAGCTGTCGCCTGCAAGAACTTCACCTGCATCTGTTTTATGCTGCTACCTGTTGTTAGGCGACAACAAGGGCACATGTAGCAAATGCTTTTTCCTGTTTCATTTTGCTATGCCACGCTCTTCTGTGGCTCTTTAGTGCTTGCCAAACTGCTATGTGCGTGCTGCTGCTTCCATCTGACAAGGAGCACAACCTTCTGACAGCAGCTTTCAACTTGCCTAAGAAAGAGCTTGGCCATTTAAATGTGCTGCAAACCCGTGTGTGTGTAAGGTGCAGGTGCCAGCTCCTGACAAAGTTGTTCTCCGGGTTAAGTTTCTATCTGCCAGACGCATTGGAAATGTTTTCCTCTGGCATTCGCAGCAAGAGTCGCAGATTGCTTAACTGAGGAGCTCTGAGAATGGAACGGCAAGAGGTGTTCCGCTTTCGTCATAAACAGTGCTCCAGAGCGCTTGGCAACGGGCACAACGAAACGTGTGTGCGGGATAGTGACCATTCACGCCTAGTGCTCGCAATGCAGGAGCACTGCCAAAAGGCCAAGGGAGGCACTTGGAATCCGGCTTGAGTGCAAAGCTTTCAGACTGCCAGAGGACCGCATCTGTGGTAATCCCGCTTGCTCATTTGACGTTAGCTGTCGCCTGCAAGAACTTCACCTGCATCTGGTTTATGCTGCTACCTGTTGTTAGGCGACAACAAGGGCACATGTAGCAAATGCTTTTTCCTGTTTCATTTTGCTAGGCCACACACTTCTGTGGCTCTTTAGTGCTTGCCAAACTGCTATGTGCGTGCTGCTGCTTCCATCTGACAAGGAGCACAACCTTCTGACAGCAGCTTTCTACTTGCCTAAGAAAGAGCTTGGCCATTTAGATGTGCTGCAAACCCGTGTGTGTGTAAGGTGCAGGTGCAAGCTCCTGACAAAGTTGTTCTCCAGGTTCAGTTTCTATCTGCCAGACGCATTGGAAATGTTTTCCTCTGGCATTCGCAGCAAGAGTCGTAGATTGCTTAACTGAAGAGCTCTGAGAATGGAACGGCAAGAGGTGTTCCGCTTTCGTCATAAACAGTGCTCCAGAGCGCTTGGCAACGGGCACAACGAAACGTGTGTGCGGGATAGTGACCATTCACGCCTAGTGCTCGCAATGCAGGAGCACTGCCAAAAGGCCAAGGGAGGCGCTTACAATCCGGCTTGTGCGCAAAGCTTTCAGACTGACAGAGGATCGCATCTGTGGTAAGCCCGCTTGCTCATTTCACGTTAGCTGTCGCCTGCAAGAACTTCACCCGCATCTGGTTTATGCTGCTACCTGTTGTTAGGCGACAACAAGGGCACATGTAGCAAATGCTTTTTCCTGTTTCATTTTGCTATGCCACGCTCTTCTGTGGCTCTTTAGTGCTTGCCAAACTGCTATGTGCGTGCTGCTGCTTCCATCTGACAAGGAGCACAACCTTCTGACAGCAGCTTTCAACTTGCCTAAGAAAGAGCTTGGCCATTTAGATGTGCTGCAAACCCATGTGTGTGTAAGGTGCAGGTGCCAGCTCCTGACAAAGTTGTTCTCCAGGTTCAGTTTCTCCCTGCCAGACACATTGGAAATGTTTTCCTCTGGCATTCGCAGCAAGAGTCGCAGATTGCTTAACTGAGGAGCTCTGAGAATGGAACGGCAAGAGGTGTTCCGCTTTCGTCATAAACAGTGCTCCAGAGCGCTTGGCAACGGGCACAACGAAACGTGTGTGTGGGATAGTGACCATTCACGCCTAGTGCTCGCAATGCATGAGCACTGCCAAAAGGCCAAGGGAGGCACTTGGAATCCGGCTTGAGTGCAAAGCTTTCAGACTGCCAGAGGACCGCATCTGTGGTAATCCCGCTTGCTCATTTGACGTTAGCTGTCGCCTGCAAGAACTTCACCCGCATCTGGTTTATGCTGCTACCTGTTGTTAGGCGACAACAAGGGCACATGTAGCAAATGCTTTTTCCTGTTTCATTTTGCTAGGCCACACACTTCTGTGGCTCTTTAGTGCTTGCCAAACTGCTATGTGCGTGCTGCTGCTTCCATCTGACAAGGAGCACAACCTTCTGACAGCAGCTTTCAACTTGCCTAAGAAAGAGCTTGGCCATTTAGATGTGCTGCAAACCCGTGTGTGTGTAAGGTGCAGGTGCAAGCTCCTGACAAAGTTGTTCTCCAGGTTCAGTTTCTATCTGCCAGACGCATTGGAAATGTTTTCCTCTGGCATTCGCAGCAAGAGTCGTAGATTGCTTAACTGAGGAGCTCTGAGAATGGAACGGCAAGAGGTGTTCCGCTTTCGTCATAAACAGTGCTCCAGAGCGCTTGGCAACGGGCACAACGAAACGTGTGTGCGGGATAGTGACCATTCACGCCTAGTGCTCGCAATGCAGGAGCACTGCCAAAAGGCCAAGGGAGGCGCTTAGAATCCGGCTTGTGCGCAAAGCTTTCAGACTGCCAGAGGATCGCATCTGTGGTAAGCCCGCTTGCTCATTTGACGTTAGCTGTCGCCTGCAAGAACTTCACCCGCATCTGGTTTCTGCTGCTACCTGTTGTTAGGCGACAACAAGGGCACATGTAGCAAATGCTTTTTCCTGTTTCATTTTGCTATGCCACACTCTTCTGTGGCTCTTTAGTGCTTGCCAAACTGCTATGTGCGTGCTGCTGCTTCCATCTGACAAGGAGCACAACCTTCTGACAGCAGCTTTCAACTTGCCTAAGAAAGAGCTTGGCCATTTAGATGTGATGCAAATCTGTGTGAGTGTAAGGTGCAGGTGCAAGCTCCTGACAAAGTTGTTCTCCAGGTTCAGTTTCTCCCTGCCAGACACATTGGAAATGTTTTCCTCTGGCATTCGCACCAACAGTCACAGATTGCTTAACTGAAGAGCTCTGAGAATGGAACGGCAAGAGGTGTTCCGCTTTCGTCATAAACAGTGCTCCAGAGCGCTTGGCAACGGGCACAACGAAACGTGTGTGTGGGATAGTGACCATTCACGCCTAGTGCTCGCAATGCACGAGCACTGCCAAAAGGCCAAGGGAGGCGCTTAGAATCCGGCTTGTGCGCAAAGCTTTCAGACTGCCAGAGGACCGCAGCTGTGGTAAGCCCGCTTGCTCATTTGACGTTAGCTGTCGCCTGCAAGAACTTCACCCGCATCTGGTTTATGCTGCTACCCGTTGTTAGGCGACAACAAGGGCACATGTAGCAAATGCTTTTTCCTGTTTCATTTTGCTATGCCACGCTCTTCTGTGGCTCTTTAGTGCTTGCCAAACTGCTATGTGCGTGCTGCTGCTTCCATCTGAAAAGGAGCACAACCTTCTGACAGCAGCTTTCAACTTGCCTAAGAAAGAGCTTGGTCATTTAGATGTGCTGCAAACCCGTGTGTGTGTAAGGTGCAGGTGCCAGCTCCTGACAAAGTTGTTCTCCGGGTTAAGTTTCTATCTGCCAGACGCATTGGAAATGTTTTCCTCTGGCATTCGCAGCAAGAGTCGCAGATTGCTTAACTGAGGAGCTCTGAGAAAGGAACGGCAAGAGGTGTTCCGCTTTCGTCATAAACAGTGCTCCAGAGCGCTTGGCAACGGGCACAACGAAACGTGTGTGTGGGATAGTGACCATTCACGCCTAGTGCTCGCAATACATGAGCACTGCCAAAAGGCCAAGGGAGGCACTTGGAATCCGGCTTGAGTGCAAAGCTTTCAGACTGCCAGAGGACCGCAGCTGTGGTAATCCCACTTGCTCATTTGACGTTAGCTGTCGCCTGCAAGAACTTCACCTGCATCTGGTTTATGCTGCTACCTGTTGTTAGGCGACAACAAGGGCACATGTAGCAAATGCTTTTTCCTGTTTCATTTTGCTAGGCCACACACTTCTGTGGCTCTTTAGTGCTTGCCAAACTGCTATGTGCGTGCTGCTGCTTCCATCTGACAAGGAGCACAACCTTCTGACAGCAGCTTTCTACTTGCCTAAGAAAGAGCTTGGCCATTTAGATGTGCTGCAAACCCGTGTGTGTGTAAGGTGCAGGTGCAAGCTCCTGACAAAGTTGTTCTCCAGGTTCAGTTTCTATCTGCCAGACGCATTGGAAATGTTTTCCTCTGGCATTCGCAGCAAGAGTCGTAGATTGCTTAACTGAGGAGCTCTGAGAATGGAACGGCAAGAGGTGTTCCGCTTTCGTCATAAACAGTGCTCCAGAGCGCTTGGCAACGGGCACAACGAAACGTGTGTGCGGGATAGTGACCATTCACGCCTAGTGCTCGCAATGCATGAGCACTGCCAAAAGGCCAAGGGAGGCACTTGGAATCCGGCTTGAGTGCAAAGCTTTCAGACTGCCAGAGGACCGCATCTGTGGTAATCCCGCTTGCTCATTTGACGTTAGCTGTCGCCTGCAAGAACTTCACCTGCATCTGGTTTATGCTGCTACCTGTTGTTAGGCGACAACAAGGGCACATGTAGCAAATGCTTTTTCCTGTTTCATTTTGCTAGGCCACACACTTCTGTGGCTCTTTAGTGCTTGCCAAACTGCTATGTGCGTGCTGCTGCTTCCATCTGACAAGGAGCACAACCTTCTGACAGCAGCTTTCTACTTGCCTAAGAAAGAGCTTGGCCATTTAGATGTGCTGCAAACCCGTGTGTGTGTAAGGTGCAGGTGCAAGCTCCTGACAAAGTTGTTCTCCAGGTTCAGTTTCTATCTGCCAGACGCATTGGAAATGTTTTCCTCTGGCATTCGCAGCAAGAGTCGTAGATTGCTTAACTGAGGAGCTCTGAGAATGGAACGGCAAGAGGTGTTCCGCTTTCGTCATAAACAGTGCTCCAGAGCGCTTGGCAACGGGCACAACGAAACGTGTGTGCGGGATAGTGACCATTCACGCCTAGTGCTCGCAATGCAGGAGCACTGCCAAAAGGCCAAGGGAGGCGCTTAGAATCCGGCTTGTGCGCAAAGCTTTCAGACTGCCAGAGGATCGCATCTGTGGTAATCCCGCTTGCTCATTTGACGTTAGCTGTCGCCTGCAAGAACTTCACCCGCATCTGGTTTATGCTGCTACCTGTTGTTAGGCGACAACAAGGGCACATGTAGCAAATGCTTTTTCCTGTTTCATTTTGCTATGCCACACTCTTCTGTGGCTCTTTAGTGCTTGCCAAACTGCTATGTGCGTGCTGCTGCTTCCATCTGACAAGGAGCACAACCTTCTGACAGCAGCTTTCAACTTGCCTAAGAAAGAGCTTGGCCATTTAGATGTGATGCAAATCTGTGTGAGTGTAAGGTGCAGGTGCAAGCTCCTGACAAAGTTGTTCTCCAGGTTCAGTTTCTCCCTGCCAGACACATTGGAAATGTTTTCCTCTGGCATTCGCACCAACAGTCACAGATTGCTTAACTGAAGAGCTCTGAGAATGGAACGGCAAGAGGTGTTCCGCTTTCGTCATAAACAGTGCTCCAGAGCGCTTGGCAACGGGCACAACGAAACGTGTGTGTGGGATAGTGACCATTCACGCCTAGTGCTCGCAATGCACGAGCACTGCCAAAAGGCCAAGGGAGGCGCTTAGAATCCGGCTTGTGCGCAAAGCTTTCAGACTGCCAGAGGACCGCAGCTGTGGTAAGCCCGCTTGCTCATTTGACGTTAGCTGTCGCCTGCAAGAACTTCACCCGCATCTGGTTTATGCTGCTACCTGTTGTTAGGCGACAACAAGGGCACATGTAGCAAATGCTTTTTCCTGTTTCATTTTGCTATGCCACGCTCTTCTGTGGCTCTTTAGTGCTTGCCAAACTGCTATGTGCGTGCTGCTGCTTCCATCTGAAAAGGAGCACAACCTTCTGACAGCAGCTTTCAACTTGCCTAAGAAAGAGCTTGGCCATTTAGATGTGATGCAAATCTGTGTGAGTGTAAGGTGCAGGTGCAAGCTCCTGACAAAGTTGTTCTCCAGGTTCAGTTTCTCCCTGCCAGACACATTGGAAATGTTTTCCTCTGGCATTCGCACCAACAGTCACAGATTGCTTAACTGAAGAGCTCTGAGAATGGAACGGCAAGAGGTGTTCCGCTTTCGTCATAAACAGTGCTCCAGAGCGCTTGGCAACGGGCACAACGAAACGTGTGTGTGGGATAGTGACCATTCACGCCTAGTGCTCGCAATGCACGAGCACTGCCAAAAGGCCAAGGGAGGCGCTTAGAATCCGGCTTGTGCGCAAAGCTTTCAGACTGCCAGAGGACCGCAGCTGTGGTAAGCCCGCTTGCTCATTTGACGTTAGCTGTCGCCTGCAAGAACTTCACCCGCATCTGGTTTATGCTGCTACCTGTTGTTAGGCGACAACAAGGGCACATGTAGCAAATGCTTTTTCCTGTTTCATTTTGCTATGCCACGCTCTTCTGTGGCTCTTTAGTGCTTGCCAAACTGCTATGTGCGTGCTGCTGCTTCCATCTGAAAAGGAGCACAACCTTCTGACAGCAGCTTTCAACTTGCCTAAGAAAGAGCTTGGTCATTTAGATGTGCTGCAAACCCGTGTGTGTGTAAGGTGCAGGTGCCAGCTCCTGACAAAGTTGTTCTCCGGGTTAAGTTTCTATCTGCCAGACGCATTGGAAATGTTTTCCTCTGGCATTCGCAGCAAGAGTCGCAGATTGCTTAACTGAGGAGCTCTGAGAATGGAACGGCAAGAGGTGTTCCGCTTTCGTCATAAACAGTGCTCCAGAGCGCTTGGCAACGGGCACAACGAAACGTGTGTGTGGGATAGTGACCATTCACGCCTAGTGCTCGCAATGCATGAGCACTGCCAAAAGGCCAAGGGAGGCACTTGGAATCCGGCTTGAGTGCAAAGCTTTCAGACTGCCAGAGGACCGCATCTGTGGTAAGCCCGCTTGCTCATTTGACGTTAGCTGTCGCCTGCAAGAACTTCACCTGCATCTGGTTTATGCTGCTACCTGTTGTTAGGCGACAACAAGGGCACATGTAGCAAATGCTTTTTCCTGTTTCATTTTGCTAGGCCACACTCTTCTGTGGCTCTTTAGTGCTTGCCAAACTGCTATGTGCGTGCTGCTGCTTCCATCTGACAAGGAGCACAACCTTCTGACAGCAGCTTTCAACTTGCCTAAGAAAGAGCTTGGCCATTTAGATGTGCTGCAAATCTGTGTGAGTGTAAGGTGCAGGTGCAAGCTCCTGACAAAGTTGTTCTCCAGGTTCAGTTTCTTACTGCCAGACACATTGGAAATGTTTTCCTCTGGCATTCGCACCAACAGTCACAGATTGCTTAACTGAAGAGCTCTGAGAATGGAACGGCAAGAGGTGTTCCGCTTTCGTCATAAACAGTGCTCCAGAGCGCTTGGCAACGGGCACAACGAAACGTGTGTGTGGGATAGTGACCATTCACGCCTAGTGCTCGCAATGCATGAGCACTGCCAAAAGGCCAAGGGAGGCACTTGAAATCCGGCTTGTGCGCAAAGCTTTCAGACTGCCAGAGGACCGCAGCTGTGGTAATCCCGCTTGCTCATTTGACGTTAGCTGTCGCCTGCAAGAACTTCACCTGCATCTGGTTTATGCTGCTACCTGTTGTTAGGCGACAACAAGGGCACATGTAGCAAATGCTGTTTCCTGTTTCATTTTGCTAGGCCACACACTTCTGTGGCTCTTTAGTGCTTGCCAAACTGCTATGTGCGTGCTGCTGCTTCCATCTGACAAGGAGCACAACCTTCTGACAGCAGCTTTCAACTTGCCTAAGAAAGAGCTTGGCCATTTAGATGTGCTGCAAACTCGTGTGTGTGTAAGGTGCAGGTGCAAGCTCGTGACAAAGTTGTTCTCCAGGTTCAGTTTCTATCTGCCAGACGCATTGGAAATGTTTTCCTCTGGCATTCGCAGCAAGAGTCGTAGATTGCTTATCTGAGGAGCTCTGAGAATGGAACGGCAAGAGGTGTTCCGCTTTCGTCATAAACAGTGCTCCCGAGCGCTTGGCAACGGGCACAACGAAACGTGTGTGCGGGATAGTGACCATTCACGCCTAGTGCTCGCAATGCACGAACACTGCCAAAAGGCCAAGGGAGGCGCTTAGAATCCGGCTTGTGCGCAAAGCTTTCAGACTGCCAGAGGACCGCATCTGTGGTAAGCCCGCTTGCTCATTTGACGTTAGCTGTCGCCTGCAAGAACTTCACCTGCATCTGGTTTATGCTGCTACCTGTTGTTAGGCGACAACAAGGGCACATGTAGCAAATGCTTTTTCCTGTTTCATTTTGCTAGGCCACACTCTTCTGTGGCTCTTTAGTGCTTGCCAAACTGCTATGTGCGTGCTGCTGCTTCCATCTGACAAGGAGCACAACCTTCTGACAGCAGCTTTCAACTTGCCTAAGAAAGAGCTTGGCCATTTAGATGTGCTGCAAATCTGTGTGAGTGTAAGGTGCAGGTGCCAGCTCCTGACAAAGTTGTTCTCCAGGTTCAGTTTCTCCCTGCCAGACACATTGGAAATGTTTTCCTCTGGCATTCGCACCAACAGTCACAGATTGCTTAACTGAAGAGCTCTGAGAATGGAACGGCAAGAGGTGTTCCGCTTTCGTCATAAACAGTGCTCCAGAGCGCTTGGCAACGGGCACAACGAAACGTGTGTGTGGGATAGTGACCATTCACGCCTAGTGCTCGCAATGCACGAACACTGCCAAAAGGCCAAGGGAGGCGCTTAGAATCCGGCTTGTGCGCAAAGCTTTCAGACTGCCAGAGGACCGCATCTGTGGTAAGCCCGCTTGCTCATTTGACGTTAGCTGTCGCCTGCAAGAACTTCACCCGCATCTGGTTTATGCTGCTACCTGTTGTTCGGCGACAACAAGGGCACATGTAGCAAATGCTTTTTCCTGTTTCATTTTGCTAGGCCACACTCTTCTGTGGCTCTTTAGTGCTTGGCAAACTGCTATGTGCGTGCTGCTGCTTCCATCTGACAAGGAGCACAACCTTCTGACAGCAGCTTTCAACTTGCCTAAGAAAGAGCTTGGCCATTTAGATGTGCTGCAAATCTGTGTGTGTGTAAGGCGCAGGTGCAAACTCCTGACAAAGTTGTTCTCCAGGTTCAGTTTCTATCTGCCAGACACATTGGAAATGTTTTCCTCTGGCATTCGCAGCAAGAGTCGCAGATTGCTTAACTGAGGAGCTCTGAGAATGGAACGGCAAGAGGTGTTCCGCTTTCGTCATAAACAGTGCTGCAGAGCGCTTGGCAACGGGCACAACGAAACGTGTGTGCGGGATAGTGACCATTCACGCCTAGTGCTCGCAATGCACGAGCACTGCCAAAAGGCCAAGGGAGGCGCTTAGAATCCGGCTTGTGCGCAAAGCTTTCAGACTGCCAGAGGACCGCAGCTGTGGTAAGCCCGCTTGCTCATTTGACGTTAGCTGTCGCCTGCAAGAACTTCACCCGCATCTGTTTTATGCTGCTACCTGTTGTTAGGCGACAACAAGGGCACATGTAGCAAATGCTTTTTCCTGTTTCATTTTGCTAGGCCACACACTTCTGTGGCTCTTTAGTGCTTGCCAAACTGCTATGTGCGTGCTGCTGCTTCCATCTGACAAGGAGCACAACCTTCTGACAGCAGCTTTCAACTTGCCTAAGAAAGAGCTTGGCCATTTAGATGTGCTGCAAACCCGTGTGTGTGTAAGGTGCAGGTGCAAGCTCCTGACAAAGTTGTTCTCCAGGTTCAGTTTCTATCTGCCAGACGCATTGGAAATGTTTTCCTCTGGCATTCGCAGCAAGAGTCGTAGATTGCTTAACTGAGGAGCTCTGAGAATGGAACGGCAAGAGGTGTTCCGCTTTCGTCATAAACAGTGCTCCAGAGCGCTTGGCAACGGGCACAACGAAACGTGTGTGCGGGATAGTGACCATTCACGCCTAGTGCTCGCAATGCAGGAGCACTGCCAAAAGGCCAAGGGAGGCGCTTAGAATCCGGCTTGTGCGCAAAGCTTTCAGACTGACAGAGGATCGCATCTGTGGTAAGCCCGCTTGCTCATTTGACGTTAGCTGTCGCCTGCAAGAACTTCACCCGCATCTGGTTTATGCTGCTACCTGTTGTTAGGCGACAACAAGGGCACATGTAGCAAATGCTTTTTCCTGTTTCATTTTGCTAGGCCTCGCTCTTCTGTGGCTCTTTAGTGCTTGCCAAACTGCTATGTGCGTGCTGCTGCTTCCATCTGACAAGGAGCACAACCTTCTGACAGCAGCTTTCAACTTGCCTAAGAAAGAGCTTGGCCATTTAGATGTGCTGCAAACCCGTGTGTGTGTAAGGTGCAGGTGCAAGCTCCTGACAAAGTTGTTCTCCAGGTTCAGTTTCTCCCTGCCAGACACATTGGAAATGTTTTCCTCTGGCATTCGCACCAACAGTCACAGATTGCTTAACTGAAGAGCTCTGAGAATGGAACGGCAAGAGGTGTTCCGCTTTCGTCATAAACAGTGCTCCAGAGCGCTTGGCAACGGGCACAACGAAACGTGTGTGTGGGATAGTGACCATTCACGCCTAGTGCTCGCAATGCATGAGCACTGCCAAAAGGCCAAGGGAGGCACTTGAAATCCGGCTTGTGCGCAAAGCTTTCAGACTGCCAGAGGACCGCAGCTGTGGTAATCCCGCTTGCTCATTTGACGTTAGCTGTCGCCTGCAAGAACGTCACCTGCATCTGGTTTATGCTGCTACCTGTTGTTAGGCGACAACAAGGGCACATGTAGCAAATGCTGTTTCCTGTTTCATTTTGCTAGGCCACACACTTCTGTGGCTCTTTAGTGCTTGCCAAACTGCTATGTGCGTGCTGCTGCTTCCATCTGACAAGGAGCACAACCTTCTGACAGCAGCTTTCAACTTGCCTAAGAAAGAGCTTGGCCATTTAGATGTGCTGCAAACCCGTGTGTGTGTAAGGTGCAGGTGCAAGCTCCTGACAAAGTTGTTCTCCAGGTTCAGTTTCTATCTGCCAGACGCATTGGAAATGTTTTCCTCTGGCATTCGCAGCAAGAGTCGTAGATTGCTTAACTGAGGAGCTCTGAGAATGGAACGGCAAGAGGTGTTCCGCTTTCGTCATAAACAGTGCTCCAGAGCGCTTGGCAACGGGCACAACGAAACGTGTGTGCGGGATAGTGACCATTCACGCCTAGTGCTCGCAATGCAGGAGCACTGCCAAAAGGCCAAGGGAGGCGCTTAGAATCCGGCTTGTGCGCAAAGCTTTCAGACTGACAGAGGATCGCATCTGTGGTAAGCCCGCTTGCTCATTTGACGTTAGCTGTCGCCTGCAAGAACTTCACCCGCATCTGGTTTATGCTGCTACCTGTTGTTAGGCGACAACAAGGGCACATGTAGCAAATGCTTTTTCCTGTTTCATTTTGCTAGGCCACGCTCTTCTGTGGCTCTTTAGTGCTTGCCAAACTGCTATGTGCGTGCTGCTGCTTCCATCTGACAAGGAGCACAACCTTCTGACAGCAGCTTTCAACTTGCCTAAGAAAGAGCTTGGCCATTTAGATGTGCTGCAAACCCATGTGTGTGTAAGGTGCAGGTGCCAGCTCCTGACAAAGTTGTTCTCCAGGTTCAGTTTCTATCTGCCAGACGCATTGGAAATGTTTTCCACTGGCATTCGCAGCAAGAGTCGCAGATTGCTTAACTGAGGAGCTCTGAGAATGGAACGGCAAGAGGTGTTCCGCTTTCGTCATAAACAGTGCTCCAGAGCGCTTGGCAACGGGCACAACGAAACGTGTGTGCGGGATAGTGACCATTCACGCCTAGTGCTCGCAATGCACGAGCACTGCCAAAAGGCCAATGGAGGCGCTTAGAATCCGGCTTGTGCGCAAAGCTTTCAGACTGCCAGAGGACCGCATCTGTGGTAAGCCCGCTTGCTCATTTGACGTTAGCTGTCGCCTGCAAGAACTTCACCTGCATCTGGTTTATGCTGCTACCTGTTGTTAGGCGACAACAAGGGCACATGTAGCAAATGCTTTTTCCTGTTTCATTTTGCTAGGCCACACACTTCTGTGGCTCTTTAGTGCTTGCCAAACTGCTATGTGCGTGCTGCTGCTTCCATCTGACAAGGAGCACAACCTTCTGACAGCAGCTTTCAACTTGCCTAAGAAAGAGCTTGGCCATTTAGATGTGCTGCAAACCCGTGTGTGTGTAAGGTGCAGGTGCAAGCTCCTGACAAAGTTGTTCTCCAGGTTCAGTTTCTATCTGCCAGACGCATTGGAAATGTTTTCCTCTGGCATTCGCAGCAAGAGTCGCAGATTGCTTAACTGAGGAGCTCTGAGAATGGAACGGCAAGAGGTGTTCCGCTTTCGTCATAAACAGTGCTCCAGAGCGCTTGGCAACGGGCACAACGAAACGTGTGTGTGGGATAGTGACCATTCACGCCTAGTGCTCGCAATGCATGAGCACTGCCAAAAGGCCAAGGGAGGCACTTGAAATCCGGCTTGTGCGCAAAGCTTTCAGACTGCCAGAGGACCGCAGCTGTGGTAATCCCGCTTGCTCATTTGACGTTAGCTGTCGCCTGCAAGAACTTCACCTGCATCTGGTTTATGCTGCTACCTGTTGTTAGGCGACAACAAGGGCACATGTAGCAAATGCTGTTTCCTGTTTCATTTTGCTAGGCCACACACTTCTGTGGCTCTTTAGTGCTTGCCAAACTGCTATGTGCGTGCTGCTGCTTCCATCTGACAAGGAGCACAACCTTCTGACAGCAGCTTTCAACTTGCCTAAGAAAGAGCTTGGCCATTTAGATGTGCTGCAAACTCGTGTGTGTGTAAGGTGCAGGTGCAAGCTCGTGACAAAGTTGTTCTCCAGGTTCAGTTTCTATCTGCCAGACGCATTGGAAATGTTTTCCTCTGGCATTCGCAGCAAGAGTCGTAGATTGCTTATCTGAGGAGCTCTGAGAATGGAACGGCAAGAGGTGTTCCGCTTTCGTCATAAACAGTGCTCCAGAGCGCTTGGCAACGGGCACAACGAAACGTGTGTGTGGGATAGTGACCATTCACGCCTAGTGCTCGCAATGCACGAACACTGCCAAAAGGCCAAGGGAGGCGCTTAGAATCCGGCTTGTGCGCAAAGCTTTCAGACTGCCAGAGGACCGCATCTGTGGTAAGCCCGCTTGCTCATTTGACGTTAGCTGTCGCCTGCAAGAACTTCACCTGCATCTGGTTTATGCTGCTACCTGTTGTTAGGCGACAACAAGGGCACATGTAGCAAATGCTTTTTCCTGTTTCATTTTGCTAGGCCTCGCTCTTCTGTGGCTCTTTAGTGCTTGCCAAACTGCTATGTGCGTGCTGCTGCTTCCATCTGACAAGGAGCACAACCTTCTGACAGCAGCTTTCAACTTGCCTAAGAAAGAGCTTGGCCATTTAGATGTGCTGCAAATCTGTGTGTGTGTAAGGTGCAGGTGCAAGCTCCTGACAAAGGTTTTCTCCAGGTTCAGTTTCTCCCTGCCAGACACATTGGAAATGTTTTCTTCTGGCATTCGCACCAACAGTTACAGATTGCTTAACTGAAGAGCTCTGAGAATAGAACGGCAAGAGGTGTTCCGCTTTCGTCATAAACAGTGCTCCAGAGCGCTTGGCAACGGGCACAACGAAACGTGTGTGTGGGATAGTGACCATTCACGCCTAGTGCTCGCAATGCATGAGCACTGCCAAAAAGCCAAGGGAGGCACTTGGAATCCGGCTTGAGTGCAAAGCTTTCAGACTGCCAGAGGACCGCAGCTGTGGTAATCCCGCTTGCTCATTTGACGTTAGCTGTCGCCTGCAAGAACTTCACCCGCATCTGTTTTATGCTGCTACCTGTTGTTAGGCGACAACAAGGGCACATGTAGCAAATGCTTTTTCCTGTTTCATTTTGCTAGGCCACACACTTCTGTGGCTCTTTAGTGCTTGCCAAACTGCTATGTGCGTGCTGCTGCTTCCATCTGACAAGGAGCACAACCTTCTGACAGCAGCTTTCAACTTGCCTAAGAAAGAGCTTGGCCATTTAGATGTGCTGCAAACCCGTGTGTGTGTAAGGTGCAGGTGCAAGCTCCTGACAAAGTTGTTCTCCAGGTTCAGTTTCGATCTGCCAGACGCATCGGAAATGTTTTCCTCTGGCATTCGCACCAAGAGTCGTAGATTGCTTAACTGAGGAGCTCTGAGAATGGAACGGCAAGAGGTGTTCCGCTTTCGTCATAAACAGTGCTCCAGAGCGCTTGGCAACGGGCACAACGAAACGTGTGTGTGGGATAGTGACCATTCACGCCTAGTGCTCGCAATGCATGAGCACTGCCAAAAGGCCAAGGGAGGCACTTGGAATCCGGCTTGAGTGCAAAGCTTTCAGACTGCCAGAGGACCGCATCTGTGGTAATCCCGCTTGCTCATTTGACGTTAGCTGTCGCCTGCAAGAACTTCACCCGCATCTGTTTTATGCTGCTACCTGTTGTTAGGCGACAACAAGGGCACATGTAGCAAATGCTTTTTCCTGTTTCATTTTGCTAGGCCACACACTTCTGTGGCTCTTTAGTGCTTGCCAAACTGCTATGTGCGTGCTGCTGCTTCCATCTGACAAGGAGCACAACCTTCTGACAGCAGCTTTCAACTTGCCTAAGAAAGAGCTTGGCCATTTAGATGTGCTGCAAACCCGTGTGTGTGTAAGGTGCAGGTGCAAGCTCCTGACAAAGTTGTTCTCCAGGTTCAGTTTCTATCTGCCAGACGCATTGGAAATGTTTTCCTCTGGCATTCGCAGCAAGAGTTGCAGATTGCTTAACTGAGGAGCTCTGAGAATGGAACGGCAAGAGGTGTTCCGCTTTCGTCATAAACAGTGCTCCAGAGCGCTTGGCAACGGGCACAACGAAACGTGTGTGCGGGATAGTGACCATTCACGCCTAGTGCTCGCAATGCAGGAGCACTGCCAAAAGGCCAAGGGAGGCGCTTACAATCCGGCTTGTGCGCAAAGCTTTCAGACTGACAGAGGATCGCATCTGTGGTAAGCCCGCTTGCTCATTTCACGTTAGCTGTCGCCTGCAAGAACTTCACCCGCATCTGGTTTATGCTGCTACCTGTTGTTAGGCGACAACAAGGGAACATGTAGCAAATGCTTTTTCCTGTTTCATTTTGCTATGCCACGCTCTTCTGTGGCTCTTTAGTGCTTGCCAAACTGCTATGTGCGTGCTGCTGCTTCCATCTGACAAGGAGCACAACCTTCTGACAGCAGCTTTCAACTTGCCTAAGAAAGAGCTTGGCCATTTAGATGTGATGCAAATCTGTGTGAGTGTAAGGTGCAGGTGCAAGCTCCTGACAAAGTTGTTCTCCAGGTTCAGTTTCTCCCTGCCAGACACATTGGAAATGTTTTCCTCTGGCATTCGCACCAACAGTCACAGATTGCTTAACTGAAGAGCTCTTAGAATGGAACGGCAAGAGGTGTTCCGCTTTCGTCATAAACAGTGCTCCAGAGCGCTTGGCAACGGGCACAACGAAACGTGTGTGTGGGATAGTGACCATTCACGCCTAGTGCTCGCAATGCATGAGCACTGCCAAAAGGCCAAGGGAGGCACTTGGAATCCGGCTTGAGTGCAAAGCTTTCAGACTGCCAGAGGACCGCATCTGTGGTAATCCCGCTTGCTCATTTGACGTTAGCTGTCGCCTGCAAGAACTTCACCCGCATCTGTTTTATGCTGCTACCTGTTGTTAGGCGACAACAAGGGCACATGTAGCAAATGCTTTTTCCTGTTTCATTTTGCTAGGCCACACACTTCTGTGGCTCTTTAGTGCTTGCCAAACTGCTATGTGCGTGCTGCTGCTTCCATCTGACAAGGAGCACAACCTTCTGACAGCAGCTTTCAACTTGCCTAAGAAAGAGCTTGGCCATTTAGATGTGATGCAAATCTGTGTGAGTGTAAGGTGCAGGTGCAAGCTCCTGACAAAGTTGTTCTCCAGGTTCAGTTTCTCCCTGCCAGACACATTGGAAATGTTTTCCTCTGGCATTCGCACCAACAGTCACAGATTGCTTAACTGAAGAGCTCTGAGAATGGAACGGCAAGAGGTGTTCCGCTTTCGTCATAAACAGTGCTCCAGAGCGCTTAGCAACAGGCACAACGAAACGTGTGTGTGGGATAGTGACCATTCACGCCTAGTGCTCGCAATGCACGAACACTGCCAAAAGGCCAAGGGAGGCGCTTAGAATCCGGCTTGTGCGCAAAGCTTTCAGACTGCCAGAGGACCGCAGCTGTGGTAAGCCCGCTTGCTCATTTGACGTTAGCTGTCGCCTGCAAGAACTTCACCCGCATCTGGTTTATGCTGCTACCTGTTGTTAGGCGACAACAAGGGCACATGTAGCAAATGCTTTTTCCTGTTTCATTTTGCTATGCCACGCTCTTCTGTGGCTCTTTAGTGCTTGCCAAACTGCTATGTGCGTGCTGCTGCTTCCATCTGAAAAGGAGCACAACCTTCTGACAGCAGCTTTCAACTTGCCTAAGAAAGAGCTTGGTCATTTAGATGTGCTGCAAACCCGTGTGTGTGTAAGGTGCAGGTGCAAGCTCCTGACAAAGTTGTTCTCCAGGTTCAGTTTCTATCTGCCAGACGCATTGGAAATGTTTTCCTCTGGCATTCGCAGCAAGAGTTGCAGATTGCTTAACTGAGGAGCTCTGAGAATGGAACGGCAAGAGGTGTTCCGCTTTCGTCATAAACAGTGCTGCAGAGCGCTTGGCAACGGGCACAACGAAACGTGTGTGCGGGATAGTGACCATTCACGCCTAGTGCTCGCAATGCAGGAGCACTGCCAAAAGGCCAAGGGAGGCGCTTAGAATCCGGCTTGTGCGCAAAGCTTTCAGACTGCCAGAGGACCGCAGCTGTGGTAAGCCCGCTTGCTCATTTGACGTTAGCTGTCGCCTGCAAGAACTTCACCCGCATCTGTTTTATGCTGCTACCTGTTGTTAGGCGACAACAAGGGCACATGTAGCAAATGCTTTTTCCTGTTTCATTTTGCTAGGCCACACACTTCTGTGGCTCTTTAGTGCTTGCCAAACTGCTATGTGCGTGCTGCTGCTTCCATCTGACAAGGAGCACAACCTTCTGACAGCAGCTTTCAACTTGCCTAAGAAAGAGCTTGGCCATTTAGATGTGCTGCAAACCCGTGTGTGTGTAAGGTGCAGGTGCAAGCTCCTGACAAAGTTGTTCTCCAGGTTCAGTTTCTATCTGCCAGACGCATTGGAAATGTTTTCCTCTGGCATTCGCAGCAAGAGTCGTAGATTGCTTAACTGAGGAGCTCTGAGAATGGAACGGCAAGAGGTGTTCCGCTTTCGTCATAAACAGTGCTCCAGAGCGCTTGGCAACGGGCACAACGAAACGTGTGTGCGGGATAGTGACCATTCACGCCTAGTGCTCGCAATGCAGGAGCACTGCCAAAAGGCCAAGGGAGGCGCTTAGAATCCGGCTTGTGCGCAAAGCTTTCAGACTGACAGAGGATCGCATCTGTGGTAAGCCCGCTTGCTCATTTGACGTTAGCTGTCGCCTGCAAGAACTTCACCCGCATCTGGTTTATGCTGCTACCTGTTGTTAGGCGACAACAAGGGCACATGTAGCAAATGCTTTTTCCTGTTTCATTTTGCTAGGCCTCGCTCTTCTGTGGCTCTTTAGTGCTTGCCAAACTGCTATGTGCGTGCTGCTGCTTCCATCTGACAAGGAGCACAACCTTCTGACAGCAGCTTTCAACTTGCCTAAGAAAGAGCTTGGCCATTTAGATGTGCTGCAAACCCGTGTGTGTGTAAGGTGCAGGTGCAAGCTCCTGACAAAGTTGTTCTCCAGGTTCAGTTTCTCCCTGCCAGACACATTGGAAATGTTTTCCTCTGGCATTCGCACCAACAGTCACAGATTGCTTAACTGAAGAGCTCTGAGAATGGAACGGCAAGAGGTGTTCCGCTTTCGTCATAAACAGTGCTCCAGAGCGCTTGGCAACGGGCACAACGAAACGTGTGTGTGGGATAGTGACCATTCACGCCTAGTGCTCGCAATGCATGAGCACTGCCAAAAGGCCAAGGGAGGCACTTGAAATCCGGCTTGTGCGCAAAGCTTTCAGACTGCCAGAGGACCGCAGCTGTGGTAATCCCGCTTGCTCATTTGACGTTAGCTGTCGCCTGCAAGAACGTCACCTGCATCTGGTTTATGCTGCTACCTGTTGTTAGGCGACAACAAGGGCACATGTAGCAAATGCTGTTTCCTGTTTCATTTTGCTAGGCCACACACTTCTGTGGCTCTTTAGTGCTTGCCAAACTGCTATGTGCGTGCTGCTGCTTCCATCTGACAAGGAGCACAACCTTCTGACAGCAGCTTTCAACTTGCCTAAGAAAGAGCTTGGCCATTTAGATGTGCTGCAAACCCGTGTGTGTGTAAGGTGCAGGTGCAAGCTCCTGACAAAGTTGTTCTCCAGGTTCAGTTTCTATCTGCCAGACGCATTGGAAATGTTTTCCTCTGGCATTCGCAGCAAGAGTCGTAGATTGCTTAACTGAGGAGCTCTGAGAATGGAACGGCAAGAGGTGTTCCGCTTTCGTCATAAACAGTGCTCCAGAGCGCTTGGCAACGGGCACAACGAAACGTGTGTGCGGGATAGTGACCATTCACGCCTAGTGCTCGCAATGCAGGAGCACTGCCAAAAGGCCAAGGGAGGCGCTTAGAATCCGGCTTGTGCGCAAAGCTTTCAGACTGACAGAGGATCGCATCTGTGGTAAGCCCGCTTGCTCATTTGACGTTAGCTGTCGCCTGCAAGAACTTCACCCGCATCTGGTTTATGCTGCTACCTGTTGTTAGGCGACAACAAGGGCACATGTAGCAAATGCTTTTTCCTGTTTCATTTTGCTAGGCCACGCTCTTCTGTGGCTCTTTAGTGCTTGCCAAACTGCTATGTGCGTGCTGCTGCTTCCATCTGACAAGGAGCACAACCTTCTGACAGCAGCTTTCAACTTGCCTAAGAAAGAGCTTGGCCATTTAGATGTGCTGCAAACCCATGTGTGTGTAAGGTGCAGGTGCCAGCTCCTGACAAAGTTGTTCTCCAGGTTCAGTTTCTATCTGCCAGACGCATTGGAAATGTTTTCCACTGGCATTCGCAGCAAGAGTCGCAGATTGCTTAACTGAGGAGCTCTGAGAATGGAACGGCAAGAGGTGTTCCGCTTTCGTCATAAACAGTGCTCCAGAGCGCTTGGCAACGGGCACAACGAAACGTGTGTGCGGGATAGTGACCATTCACGCCTAGTGCTCGCAATGCACGAGCACTGCCAAAAGGCCAATGGAGGCGCTTAGAATCCGGCTTGTGCGCAAAGCTTTCAGACTGCCAGAGGACCGCATCTGTGGTAAGCCCGCTTGCTCATTTGACGTTAGCTGTCGCCTGCAAGAACTTCACCTGCATCTGGTTTATGCTGCTACCTGTTGTTAGGCGACAACAAGGGCACATGTAGCAAATGCTTTTTCCTGTTTCATTTTGCTAGGCCACACACTTCTGTGGCTCTTTAGTGCTTGCCAAACTGCTATGTGCGTGCTGCTGCTTCCATCTGACAAGGAGCACAACCTTCTGACAGCAGCTTTCAACTTGCCTAAGAAAGAGCTTGGCCATTTAGATGTGCTGCAAACCCGTGTGTGTGTAAGGTGCAGGTGCAAGCTCCTGACAAAGTTGTTCTCCAGGTTCAGTTTCTATCTGCCAGACGCATTGGAAATGTTTTCCTCTGGCATTCGCAGCAAGAGTCGCAGATTGCTTAACTGAGGAGCTCTGAGAATGGAACGGCAAGAGGTGTTCCGCTTTCGTCATAAACAGTGCTCCAGAGCGCTTGGCAACGGGCACAACGAAACGTGTGTGTGGGATAGTGACCATTCACGCCTAGTGCTCGCAATGCATGAGCACTGCCAAAAGGCCAAGGGAGGCACTTGAAATCCGGCTTGTGCGCAAAGCTTTCAGACTGCCAGAGGACCGCAGCTGTGGTAATCCCGCTTGCTCATTTGACGTTAGCTGTCGCCTGCAAGAACTTCACCTGCATCTGGTTTATGCTGCTACCTGTTGTTAGGCGACAACAAGGGCACATGTAGCAAATGCTGTTTCCTGTTTCATTTTGCTAGGCCACACACTTCTGTGGCTCTTTAGTGCTTGCCAAACTGCTATGTGCGTGCTGCTGCTTCCATCTGACAAGGAGCACAACCTTCTGACAGCAGCTTTCAACTTGCCTAAGAAAGAGCTTGGCCATTTAGATGTGCTGCAAACTCGTGTGTGTGTAAGGTGCAGGTGCAAGCTCGTGACAAAGTTGTTCTCCAGGTTCAGTTTCTATCTGCCAGACGCATTGGAAATGTTTTCCTCTGGCATTCGCAGCAAGAGTCGTAGATTGCTTATCTGAGGAGCTCTGAGAATGGAACGGCAAGAGGTGTTCCGCTTTCGTCATAAACAGTGCTCCAGAGCGCTTGGCAACGGGCACAACGAAACGTGTGTGTGGGATAGTGACCATTCACGCCTAGTGCTCGCAATGCACGAACACTGCCAAAAGGCCAAGGGAGGCGCTTAGAATCCGGCTTGTGCGCAAAGCTTTCAGACTGCCAGAGGACCGCATCTGTGGTAAGCCCGCTTGCTCATTTGACGTTAGCTGTCGCCTGCAAGAACTTCACCTGCATCTGGTTTATGCTGCTACCTGTTGTTAGGCGACAACAAGGGCACATGTAGCAAATGCTTTTTCCTGTTTCATTTTGCTAGGCCTCGCTCTTCTGTGGCTCTTTAGTGCTTGCCAAACTGCTATGTGCGTGCTGCTGCTTCCATCTGACAAGGAGCACAACCTTCTGACAGCAGCTTTCAACTTGCCTAAGAAAGAGCTTGGCCATTTAGATGTGCTGCAAACCCGTGTGTGTGTAAGGTGCAGGTGCAAGCTCCTGACAAAGTTGTTCTCCAGGTTCAGTTTCTCCCTGCCAGACACATTGGAAATGTTTTCCTCTGGCATTCGCACCAACAGTCACAGATTGCTTAACTGAAGAGCTCTGAGAATGGAACGGCAAGAGGTGTTCCGCTTTCGTCATAAACAGTGCTCCAGAGCGCTTGGCAACGGGCACAACGAAACGTGTGTGTGGGATAGTGACCATTCACGCCTAGTGCTCGCAATGCATGAGCACTGCCAAAAGGCCAAGGGAGGCACTTGAAATCCGGCTTGTGCGCAAAGCTTTCAGACTGCCAGAGGACCGCAGCTGTGGTAATCCCGCTTGCTCATTTGACGTTAGCTGTCGCCTGCAAGAACGTCACCTGCATCTGGTTTATGCTGCTACCTGTTGTTAGGCGACAACAAGGGCACATGTAGCAAATGCTGTTTCCTGTTTCATTTTGCTAGGCCACACACTTCTGTGGCTCTTTAGTGCTTGCCAAACTGCTATGTGCGTGCTGCTGCTTCCATCTGACAAGGAGCACAACCTTCTGACAGCAGCTTTCAACTTGCCTAAGAAAGAGCTTGGCCATTTAGATGTGCTGCAAACCCGTGTGTGTGTAAGGTGCAGGTGCAAGCTCCTGACAAAGTTGTTCTCCAGGTTCAGTTTCTATCTGCCAGACGCATTGGAAATGTTTTCCTCTGGCATTCGCAGCAAGAGTCGTAGATTGCTTAACTGAGGAGCTCTGAGAATGGAACGGCAAGAGGTGTTCCGCTTTCGTCATAAACAGTGCTCCAGAGCGCTTGGCAACGGGCACAACGAAACGTGTGTGCGGGATAGTGACCATTCACGCCTAGTGCTCGCAATGCAGGAGCACTGCCAAAAGGCCAAGGGAGGCGCTTAGAATCCGGCTTGTGCGCAAAGCTTTCAGACTGACAGAGGATCGCATCTGTGGTAAGCCCGCTTGCTCATTTCACGTTAGCTGTCGCCTGCAAGAACTTCACCCGCATCTGGTTTATGCTGCTACCTGTTGTTAGGCGACAACAAGGGCACATGTAGCAAATGCTTTTTCCTGTTTCATTTTGCTAGGCCACGCTCTTCTGTGGCTCTTTAGTGCTTGCCAAACTGCTATGTGCGTGCTGCTGCTTCCATCTGACAAGGAGCACAACCTTCTGACAGCAGCTTTCAACTTGCCTAAGAAAGAGCTTGGCCATTTAGATGTGCTGCAAACCCATGTGTGTGTAAGGTGCAGGTGCCAGCTCCTGACAAAGTTGTTCTCCAGGTTCAGTTTCTATCTGCCAGACGCATTGGAAATGTTTTCCACTGGCATTCGCAGCAAGAGTCGCAGATTGCTTAACTGAGGAGCTCTGAGAATGGAACGGCAAGAGGTGTTCCGCTTTCGTCATAAACAGTGCTCCAGAGCGCTTGGCAACGGGCACAACGAAACGTGTGTGCGGGATAGTGACCATTCACGCCTAGTGCTCGCAATGCACGAGCACTGCCAAAAGGCCAATGGAGGCGCTTAGAATCCGGCTTGTGCGCAAAGCTTTCAGACTGCCAGAGGACCGCATCTGTGGTAAGCCCGCTTGCTCATTTGACGTTAGCTGTCGCCTGCAAGAACTTCACCTGCATCTGGTTTATGCTGCTACCTGTTGTTAGGCGACAACAAGGGCACATGTAGCAAATGCTTTTTCCTGTTTCATTTTGCTAGGCCACACTCTTCTGTGGCTCTTTAGTGCTTGCCAAACTGCTATGTGCGTGCTGCTGCTTCCATCTGACAAGGAGCACAACCTTCTGACAGCAGCTTTCAACTTGCCTAAGAAAGAGCTTGGCCATTTAGATGTGCTGCAAACCCGTGTGTGTGTAAGGTGCAGGTGCAAGCTCCTGACAAAGTTGTTCTCCAGGTTCAGTTTCTATCTGCCAGACGCATTGGAAATGTTTTCCTCTGGCATTCGCAGCAAGAGTCGCAGATTGCTTAACTGAGGAGCTCTGAGAATGGAACGGCAAGAGGTGTTCCGCTTTCGTCATAAACAGTGCTCCAGAGCGCTTGGCAACGGGCACAACGAAACGTGTGTGTGGGATAGTGACCATTCACGCCTAGTGCTCGCAATGCATGAGCACTGCCAAAAGGCCAAGGGAGGCACTTGAAATCCGGCTTGTGCGCAAAGCTTTCAGACTGCCAGAGGACCGCAGCTGTGGTAATCCCGCTTGCTCATTTGACGTTAGCTGTCGCCTGCAAGAACTTCACCTGCATCTGGTTTATGCTGCTACCTGTTGTTAGGCGACAACAAGGGCACATGTAGCAAATGCTGTTTCCTGTTTCATTTTGCTAGGCCACACACTTCTGTGGCTCTTTAGTGCTTGCCAAACTGCTATGTGCGTGCTGCTGCTTCCATCTGACAAGGAGCACAACCTTCTGACAGCAGCTTTCAACTTGCCTAAGAAAGAGCTTGGCCATTTAGATGTGCTGCAAACTCGTGTGTGTGTAAGGTGCAGGTGCAAGCTCGTGACAAAGTTGTTCTCCAGGTTCAGTTTCTATCTGCCAGACGCATTGGAAATGTTTTCCTCTGGCATTCGCAGCAAGAGTCGTAGATTGCTTATCTGAGGAGCTCTGAGAATGGAACGGCAAGAGGTGTTCCGCTTTCGTCATAAACAGTGCTCCAGAGCGCTTGGCAACGGGCACAACGAAACGTGTGTGTGGGATAGTGACCATTCACGCCTAGTGCTCGCAATGCACGAACACTGCCAAAAGGCCAAGGGAGGCGCTTAGAATCCGGCTTGTGCGCAAAGCTTTCAGACTGCCAGAGGACCGCATCTGTGGTAAGCCCGCTTGCTCATTTGACGTTAGCTGTCGCCTGCAAGAACTTCACCTGCATCTGGTTTATGCTGCTACCTGTTGTTAGGCGACAACAAGGGCACATGTAGCAAATGCTTTTTCCTGTTTCATTTTGCTAGGCCTCGCTCTTCTGTGGCTCTTTAGTGCTTGCCAAACTGCTATGTGCGTGCTGCTGCTTCCATCTGACAAGGAGCACAACCTTCTGACAGCAGCTTTCAACTTGCCTAAGAAAGAGCTTGGCCATTTAGATGTGCTGCAAATCTGTGTGTGTGTAAGGTGCAGGTGCAAGCTCCTGACAAAGGTTTTCTCCAGGTTCAGTTTCTCCCTGCCAGACACATTGGAAATGTTTTCTTCTGGCATTCGCACCAACAGTTACAGATTGCTTAACTGAAGAGCTCTGAGAATAGAACGGCAAGAGGTGTTCCGCTTTCGTCATAAACAGTGCTCCAGAGCGCTTGGCAACGGGCACAACGAAACGTGTGTGTGGGATAGTGACCATTCACGCCTAGTGCTCGCAATGCATGAGCACTGCCAAAAAGCCAAGGGAGGCACTTGGAATCCGGCTTGAGTGCAAAGCTTTCAGACTGCCAGAGGACCGCAGCTGTGGTAATCCCGCTTGCTCATTTGACGTTAGCTGTCGCCTGCAAGAACTTCACCCGCATCTGTTTTATGCTGCTACCTGTTGTTAGGCGACAACAAGGGCACATGTAGCAAATGCTTTTTCCTGTTTCATTTTGCTAGGCCACACACTTCTGTGGCTCTTTAGTGCTTGCCAAACTGCTATGTGCGTGCTGCTGCTTCCATCTGACAAGGAGCACAACCTTCTGACAGCAGCTTTCAACTTGCCTAAGAAAGAGCTTGGCCATTTAGATGTGCTGCAAACCCGTGTGTGTGTAAGGTGCAGGTGCAAGCTCCTGACAAAGTTGTTCTCCAGGTTCAGTTTCGATCTGCCAGACGCATCGGAAATGTTTTCCTCTGGCATTCGCACCAAGAGTCGTAGATTGCTTAACTGAGGAGCTCTGAGAATGGAACGGCAAGAGGTGTTCCGCTTTCGTCATAAACAGTGCTCCAGAGCGCTTGGCAACGGGCACAACGAAACGTGTGTGTGGGATAGTGACCATTCACGCCTAGTGCTCGCAATGCATGAGCACTGCCAAAAGGCCAAGGGAGGCACTTGGAATCCGGCTTGAGTGCAAAGCTTTCAGACTGCCAGAGGACCGCATCTGTGGTAATCCCGCTTGCTCATTTGACGTTAGCTGTCGCCTGCAAGAACTTCACCCGCATCTGTTTTATGCTGCTACCTGTTGTTAGGCGACAACAAGGGCACATGTAGCAAATGCTTTTTCCTGTTTCATTTTGCTAGGCCACACACTTCTGTGGCTCTTTAGTGCTTGCCAAACTGCTATGTGCGTGCTGCTGCTTCCATCTGACAAGGAGCACAACCTTCTGACAGCAGCTTTCAACTTGCCTAAGAAAGAGCTTGGCCATTTAGATGTGCTGCAAACCCGTGTGTGTGTAAGGTGCAGGTGCAAGCTCCTGACAAAGTTGTTCTCCAGGTTCAGTTTCTATCTGCCAGACGCATTGGAAATGTTTTCCTCTGGCATTCGCAGCAAGAGTTGCAGATTGCTTAACTGAGGAGCTCTGAGAATGGAACGGCAAGAGGTGTTCCGCTTTCGTCATAAACAGTGCTCCAGAGCGCTTGGCAACGGGCACAACGAAACGTGTGTGCGGGATAGTGACCATTCACGCCTAGTGCTCGCAATGCAGGAGCACTGCCAAAAGGCCAAGGGAGGCGCTTACAATCCGGCTTGTGCGCAAAGCTTTCAGACTGACAGAGGATCGCATCTGTGGTAAGCCCGCTTGCTCATTTCACGTTAGCTGTCGCCTGCAAGAACTTCACCCGCATCTGGTTTATGCTGCTACCTGTTGTTAGGCGACAACAAGGGAACATGTAGCAAATGCTTTTTCCTGTTTCATTTTGCTATGCCACGCTCTTCTGTGGCTCTTTAGTGCTTGCCAAACTGCTATGTGCGTGCTGCTGCTTCCATCTGACAAGGAGCACAACCTTCTGACAGCAGCTTTCAACTTGCCTAAGAAAGAGCTTGGCCATTTAGATGTGATGCAAATCTGTGTGAGTGTAAGGTGCAGGTGCAAGCTCCTGACAAAGTTGTTCTCCAGGTTCAGTTTCTCCCTGCCAGACACATTGGAAATGTTTTCCTCTGGCATTCGCACCAACAGTCACAGATTGCTTAACTGAAGAGCTCTTAGAATGGAACGGCAAGAGGTGTTCCGCTTTCGTCATAAACAGTGCTCCAGAGCGCTTGGCAACGGGCACAACGAAACGTGTGTGTGGGATAGTGACCATTCACGCCTAGTGCTCGCAATGCATGAGCACTGCCAAAAGGCCAAGGGAGGCACTTGGAATCCGGCTTGAGTGCAAAGCTTTCAGACTGCCAGAGGACCGCATCTGTGGTAATCCCGCTTGCTCATTTGACGTTAGCTGTCGCCTGCAAGAACTTCACCCGCATCTGTTTTATGCTGCTACCTGTTGTTAGGCGACAACAAGGGCACATGTAGCAAATGCTTTTTCCTGTTTCATTTTGCTAGGCCACACACTTCTGTGGCTCTTTAGTGCTTGCCAAACTGCTATGTGCGTGCTGCTGCTTCCATCTGACAAGGAGCACAACCTTCTGACAGCAGCTTTCAACTTGCCTAAGAAAGAGCTTGGCCATTTAGATGTGATGCAAATCTGTGTGAGTGTAAGGTGCAGGTGCAAGCTCCTGACAAAGTTGTTCTCCAGGTTCAGTTTCTCCCTGCCAGACACATTGGAAATGTTTTCCTCTGGCATTCGCACCAACAGTCACAGATTGCTTAACTGAAGAGCTCTGAGAATGGAACGGCAAGAGGTGTTCCGCTTTCGTCATAAACAGTGCTCCAGAGCGCTTAGCAACAGGCACAACGAAACGTGTGTGTGGGATAGTGACCATTCACGCCTAGTGCTCGCAATGCACGAACACTGCCAAAAGGCCAAGGGAGGCGCTTAGAATCCGGCTTGTGCGCAAAGCTTTCAGACTGCCAGAGGACCGCAGCTGTGGTAAGCCCGCTTGCTCATTTGACGTTAGCTGTCGCCTGCAAGAACTTCACCCGCATCTGGTTTATGCTGCTACCTGTTGTTAGGCGACAACAAGGGCACATGTAGCAAATGCTTTTTCCTGTTTCATTTTGCTATGCCACGCTCTTCTGTGGCTCTTTAGTGCTTGCCAAACTGCTATGTGCGTGCTGCTGCTTCCATCTGAAAAGGAGCACAACCTTCTGACAGCAGCTTTCAACTTGCCTAAGAAAGAGCTTGGTCATTTAGATGTGCTGCAAACCCGTGTGTGTGTAAGGTGCAGGTGCAAGCTCCTGACAAAGTTGTTCTCCAGGTTCAGTTTCTATCTGCCAGACGCATTGGAAATGTTTTCCTCTGGCATTCGCAGCAAGAGTTGCAGATTGCTTAACTGAGGAGCTCTGAGAATGGAACGGCAAGAGGTGTTCCGCTTTCGTCATAAACAGTGCTCCAGAGCGCTTGGCAACGGGCACAACGAAACGTGTGTGCGGGATAGTGACCATTCACGCCTAGTGCTCGCAATGCAGGAGCACTGCCAAAAGGCCAAGGGAGGCGCTTACAATCCGGCTTGTGCGCAAAGCTTTCAGACTGACAGAGGATCGCATCTGTGGTAAGCCCGCTTGCTCATTTCACGTTAGCTGTCGCCTGCAAGAACTTCACCCGCATCTGGTTTATGCTGCTACCTGTTGTTAGGCGACAACAAGGGAACATGTAGCAAATGCTTTTTCCTGTTTCATTTTGCTATGCCACGCTCTTCTGTGGCTCTTTAGTGCTTGCCAAACTGCTATGTGCGTGCTGCTGCTTCCATCTGACAAGGAGCACAACCTTCTGACAGCAGCTTTCAACTTGCCTAAGAAAGAGCTTGGCCATTTAGATGTGATGCAAATCTGTGTGAGTGTAAGGTGCAGGTGCAAGCTCCTGACAAAGTTGTTCTCCAGGTTCAGTTTCTCCCTGCCAGACACATTGGAAATGTTTTCCTCTGGCATTCGCACCAACAGTCACAGATTGCTTAACTGAAGAGCTCTTAGAATGGAACGGCAAGAGGTGTTCCGCTTTCGTCATAAACAGTGCTCCAGAGCGCTTGGCAACGGGCACAACGAAACGTGTGTGTGGGATAGTGACCATTCACGCCTAGTGCTCGCAATGCATGAGCACTGCCAAAAGGCCAAGGGAGGCACTTGGAATCCGGCTTGAGTGCAAAGCTTTCAGACTGCCAGAGGACCGCATCTGTGGTAATCCCGCTTGCTCATTTGACGTTAGCTGTCGCCTGCAAGAACTTCACCCGCATCTGTTTTATGCTGCTACCTGTTGTTAGGCGACAACAAGGGCACATGTAGCAAATGCTTTTTCCTGTTTCATTTTGCTAGGCCACACACTTCTGTGGCTCTTTAGTGCTTGCCAAACTGCTATGTGCGTGCTGCTGCTTCCATCTGACAAGGAGCACAACCTTCTGACAGCAGCTTTCAACTTGCCTAAGAAAGAGCTTGGCCATTTAGATGTGATGCAAATCTGTGTGAGTGTAAGGTGCAGGTGCAAGCTCCTGACAAAGTTGTTCTCCAGGTTCAGTTTCTCCCTGCCAGACACATTGGAAATGTTTTCCTCTGGCATTCGCACCAACAGTCACAGATTGCTTAACTGAAGAGCTCTGAGAATGGAACGGCAAGAGGTGTTCCGCTTTCGTCATAAACAGTGCTCCAGAGCGCTTAGCAACAGGCACAACGAAACGTGTGTGTGGGATAGTGACCATTCACGCCTAGTGCTCGCAATGCACGAACACTGCCAAAAGGCCAAGGGAGGCGCTTAGAATCCGGCTTGTGCGCAAAGCTTTCAGACTGCCAGAGGACCGCAGCTGTGGTAAGCCCGCTTGCTCATTTGACGTTAGCTGTCGCCTGCAAGAACTTCACCCGCATCTGGTTTATGCTGCTACCTGTTGTTAGGCGACAACAAGGGCACATGTAGCAAATGCTTTTTCCTGTTTCATTTTGCTAGGCCACACTCTTCTGTGGCTCTTTAGTGCTTGCCAAACTGCTATGTGCGTGCTGCTGCTTCCATCTGACAAGGAGCACAACCTTCTGACAGCAGCTTTCAACTTGCCTAAGAAAGAGCTTGGCCATTTAGATGTGCTGCAAATCTGTGTGAGTGTAAGGTGCAGGTGCAAGCTCCTGACAAAGTTGTTCTCCAGGTTCAGTTTCTCCCTGCCAGACACATTGGAAATGTTTTCCTCTGGCATTCGCACCAACAGTCACAGATTGCTTAACTGAAGAGCTCTGAGAATGGAACGGCAAGAGGTGTTCCGCTTTCGTCATAAACAGTGCTCCAGAGCGCTTGGCAACGGGCACAACGAAACGTGTGTGTGGGATAGTGACCATTCACGCCTAGTGCTCGCAATGCATGAGCACTGCCAAAAGGCCAAGGGAGGCACTTGAAATCCGGCTTGTGCGCAAAGCTTTCAGACTGCCAGAGGACCGCATCTGTGGTAATCCCGCTTGCTCATTTGACGTTAGCTGTCGCCTGCAAGAACTTCACCCGCATCTGGTTTATGCTGCTACCTGTTGTTAGGCGACAACAAGGGCACATGTAGCAAATGCTGTTTCCTGTTTCATTTTGCTAGGCCACACACTTCTGTGGCTCTTTAGTGCTTGCCAAACTGCTATGTGCGTGCTGCTGCTTCCATCTGACAAGGAGCACAACCTTCTGACAGCAGCTTTCAACTTGCCTAAGAAAGAGCTTGGCCATTTAGATGTGCTGCAAACTCGTGTGTGTGTAAGGTGCAGGTGCAAGCTCGTGACAAAGTTGTTCTCCAGGTTCAGTTTCTATCTGCCAGACGCATTGGAAATGTTTTCCTCTGGCATTCGCACCAAGAGTCGTAGATTGCTTACCTGAGGAGCTCTGAGAATGGAACGGCTAGAGGTGTTCCGCTTTCGTCATAAACAGTGCTCCAGAGCGCTTGGCAACGGGCACAACGAAACGTGTGTGCGGGATAGTGACCATTCACGCCTAGTGCTCGCAATGCACGAACACTGCCAAAAGGCCAAGGGAGGCGCTTAGAATCCGGCTTGTGCGCAAAGCTTTCAGACTGCCAGAGGACCGCATCTGTGGTAAGCCCGCTTGCTCATTTGACGTTAGCTGTCGCCTGCAAGAACTTCACCTGCATCTGGTTTATGCTGCTACCTGTTGTTAGGCGACAACAAGGGCACATGTAGCAAATGCTTTTTCCTGTTTCATTTTGCTAGGCCACACTCTTCTGTGGCTCTTTAGTGCTTGCCAAACTGCTATGTGCGTGCTGCTGCTTCCATCTGACAAGGAGCACAACCTTCTGACAGCAGCTTTCAACTTGCCTAAGAAAGAGCTTGGCCATTTAGATGTGCTGCAAATCTGTGTGAGTGTAAGGTGCAGGTGCAAGCTCCTGACAAAGTTGTTCTCCAGGTTCAGTTTCTCCCTGCCAGACACATTGGAAATGTTTTCCTCTGGCATTCGCACCAACAGTCACAGATTGCTTAACTGAAGAGCTCTGAGAATGGAACGGCAAGAGGTGTTCCGCTTTCGTCATAAACAGTGCTCCAGAGCGCTTGGCAACGGGCACAACGAAACGTGTGTGTGGGATAGTGACCATTCACGCCTAGTGCTCGCAATGCACGAACACTGCCAAAAGGCCAAGGGAGGCACTTGGAATCCGGCTTGAGTGCAAAGCTTTCAGACTGCCAGAGGACCGCAGCTGTGGTAATCCCGCTTGCTCATTTGACGTTAGCTGTCGCCTGCAAGAACTTCACCTGCATCTGGTTTATGCTGCTACCTGTTGTTAGGCGACAACAAGGGCACATGTAGCAAATGCTTTTTCCTGTTTCATTTTGCTAGGCCACACACTTCTGTGGCTCTTTAGTGCTTGCCAAACTGCTATGTGCGTGCTGCTGCTTCCATCTGACAAGGAGCACAACCTTCTGACAGCAGCTTTCAACTTGCCTAAGAAAGAGCTTGGCCATTTAGATGTGCTGCAAACCCGTGTGTGTGTAAGGTGCAGGTGCAAGCTCCTGACAAAGTTGTTCTCCAGGTTCAGTTTCTATCTGCCAGACGCATTGGAAATGTTTTCCTCTGGCATTCGCAACAAGAGTCGCAGATTGCTTAACTGAGGAGCTCTGAGAATGGAACGGCAAGAGGTGTTCCGCTTTCGTCATAAACAGTGCTCCAGAGCGCTTGGCAACGGGCACAACGAAACGTGTGTGTGGGATAGTGACCATTCACGCCTAGTGCTCGCAATGCATGAGCACTGCCAAAAGGCCAAGGGAGGCACTTGAAATCCGGCTTGTGCGCAAAGCTTTCAGACTGCCAGAGGACCGCAGCTGTGGTAATCCCGCTTGCTCATTTGACGTTAGCTGTCGCCTGCAAGAACTTCACCTGCATCTGGTTTATGCTGCTACCTGTTGTTAGGCGACAACAAGGGCACATGTAGCAAATGCTGTTTCCTGTTTCATTTTGCTAGGCCACACACTTCTGTGGCTCTTTAGTGCTTGCCAAACTGCTATGTGCGTGCTGCTGCTTCTATCTGACAAGGAGCACAACCTTCTGACAGCAGCTTTCAACTTGCCTAAGAAAGAGCTTGGCCATTTAGATGTGCTGCAAACTCGTGTGTGTGTAAGGTGCAGGTGCAAGCTCGTGACAAAGTTGTTCTCCAGGTTCAGTTTCTATCTGCCAGACGCATTGGAAATGTTTTCCTCTGGCATTCGCAGCAAGAGTCGTAGATTGCTTATCTGAGGAGCTCTGAGAATGGAACGGCAAGAGGTGTTCCGCTTTCGTCATAAACAGTGCTCCAGAGCGCTTGGCAACGGGCACAACGAAACGTGTGTGCGGGATAGTGACCATGCACGCCTAGTGCTCGCAATGCACGAACACTGCCAAAAGGCCAAGGGAGGCGCTTAGAATCCGGCTTGTGCGCAAAGCTTTCAGACTGCCAGAGGACCGCAGCTGTGGTAAGCCCGCTTGCTCATTTGACGTTAGCTGTCGCCTGCAAGAACTTCACCTGCATCTGGTTTATGCTGCTACCTGTTGTTAGGCGACAACAAGGGCACATGTAGCAAATGCTTTTTCCTGTTTCATTTTGCTAGGCCACACTCTTCTGTGGCTCTTTAGTGCTTGCCAAACTGCTATGTGCGTGCTGCTGCTTCCATCTGACAAGGAGCACAACCTTCTGACAGCAGCTTTCAACTTGCCTAAGAAAGAGCTTGGCCATTTAGATGTGCTGCAAATCTGTGTGAGTGTAAGGTGCAGGTGCCAGCTCCTGACAAAGTTGTTCTCCAGGTTCAGTTTCTCCCTGCCAGACACATTGGAAATGTTTTCCTCTGGCATTCGCACCAACAGTCACAGATTGCTTAACTGAAGAGCTCTGAGAATGGAACGGCAAGAGGTGTTCCGCTTTCGTCATAAACAGTGCTCCAGAGCGCTTGGCAACGGGCACAACGAAACGTGTGTGTGGGATAGTGACCATTCACGCCTAGTGCTCGCAATGCACGAACACTGCCAAAAGGCCAAGGGAGGCGCTTAGAATCCGGCTTGTGCGCAAAGCTTTCAGACTGCCAGAGGACCGCAGCTGTGGTAAGCCCGCTTGCTCATTTGACGTTAGCTGTCGCCTGCAAGAACTTCACCCGCATCTGGTTTATGCTGCTACCTGTTGTTCGGCGACAACAAGGGCACATGTAGCAAATGCTTTTTCCTGTTTCATTTTGCTAGGCCACACTCTTCTGTGGCTCTTTAGTGCTTGCCAAACTGCTATGTGCGTGCTGCTGCTTCCATCTGACAAGGAGCACAACCTTCTGACAGCAGCTTTCAACTTGCCTAAGAAAGAGCTTGGCCATTTAGATGTGCTGCAAATCTGTGTGTGTGTAAGGCGCAGGTGCAAGCTCCTGACAAAGGTTTTCTCCAGGTTCAGTTTCTCCCTGCCAGACGCATTGGAAATGTTTTCCTCTGGCATTCGCAGCAAGAGTCGCAGATTGCTTAACTGAGGAGCTCTGAGAATGGAACGGCAAGAGGTGTTCCGCTTTCGTCATAAACAGTGCTCCAGAGCGCTTGGCAACGGGCACAACGAAACGTGTGTGTGGGATAGTGACCATTCACGCCTAGTGCTCGCAATGCATGAGCACTGCCAAAAGGCCAAGGGAGGCACTTGGAATCCGGCTTGAGTGCAAAGCTTTCAGACTGCCAGAGGACCGCATCTGTGGTAATCCCGCTTGCTCATTTGACGTTAGCTGTCGCCTGCAAGAACTTCACCCGTATCTGTTTTATGCTGCTACCTGTTGTTAGGCGACAACAAGGGCACATGTAGCAAATGCTTTTTCCTGTTTCATTTTGCTAGGCCACACACTTCTGTGGCTCTTTAGTGCTTGCCAAACTGCTATGTGCGTGCTGCTGCTTCCATCTGACAAGGAGCACAACCTTCTGACAGCAGCTTTCAACTTGCCTAAGAAAGAGCTTGGCCATTTAGATGTGCTGCAAACCCGTGTGTGTGTAAGGTGCAGGTGCAAGCTCCTGACAAAGTTGTTCTCCAGGTTCAGTTTCTATCTGCCAGACGCCTTGGAAATGTTTTCCTCTGGCATTCGCAGCAAGAGTCGTAGATTGCTTAACTGAGGAGCTCTGAGAATGGAACGGCAAGAGGTGTTCCGCTTTCGTCATAAACAGTGCTGCAGAGCGCTTGGCAACGGGCACAACGAAACGTGTGTGCGGGATAGTGACCATTCACGCCTAGTGCTCGCAATGCAGGAGCACTGCCAAAAGGCCAAGGGAGGCGCTTACAATCCGGCTTGTGCGCAAAGCTTTCAGAAAGACAGAGGATCGCATCTGTGGTAAGCCCGCTTGCTCATTTGACGTTAGCTGTCGCCTGCAAGAACTTCACCCGCATCTGGTTTATGCTGCTACCTGTTGTTAGGCGACAACAAGGGCACATGTAGCAAATGCTTTTTCCTGTTTCATTTTGCTATGCCACACTCTTCTGTGGCTCTTTAGTGCTTGCCAAACTGCTATGTGCGTGCTGCTGCTTCCATCTGACAAGGAGCACAACCTTCTGACAGCAGCTTTCAACTTGCCTAAGAAAGAGCTTGGCCATTTAGATGTGCTGCAAACCCATGTGTGTGTAAGGTGCAGGTGCCAGCTCCTGACAAAGTTGTTCTCCAGGTTCAGTTTCTATCTGCCAGACGCATTGGAAATGTTTTCCTCTGGCATTCGCAGCAAGAGTCGCAGATTGCTTAACTGAGGAGCTCTGAGAATGGAACGGCAAGAGGTGTTCCGCTTTCGTCATAAACAGTGCTCCAGAGCGCTTGGCAACGGGCACAACGAAACGTGTGTGCGGGATAGTGACCATTCACGCCTAGTGCTCGCAATGCACGAGCACTGCCAAAAGGCCAAGGGAGGCGCTTAGAATCCGGCTTGTGCGCAAAGCTTTCAGACTGCCAGAGGACCGCAGCTGTGGTAAGCCCGCTTGCTCATTTGACGTTAGCTGTCGCCTGCAAGAACTTCACCCGCATCTGTTTTATGCTGCTACCTGTTGTTAGGCGACAACAAGGGCACATGTAGCAAATGCTTTTTCCTGTTTCATTTTGCTAGGCCACACACTTCTGTGGCTCTTTAGTGCTTGCCAAACTGCTATGTGCGTGCTGCTGCTTCCATCTGACAAGGAGCACAACCTTCTGACAGCAGCTTTCAACTTGCCTAAGAAAGAGCTTGGCCATTTAGATGTGCTGCAAACCCGTGTGTGTGTAAGGTGCAGGTGCAAGCTCCTGACAAAGTTGTTCTCCAGGTTCAGTTTCTATCTGCCAGACGCATTGGAAATGTTTTCCTCTGGCATTCGCAGCAACAGTCGCAGATTGCTTAACTGAGGAGCTCTGAGAATGGAACGGCAAGAGGTGTTCCGCTTTCGTCATAAACAGTGCTCCAGAGCGCTTGGCAACGGGCACAACGAAACGTGTGTGCGGGATAGTGACCATTCACGCCTAGTGCTCGCAATGCACGAGCACTGCCAAAAGGCCAAGGGAGGCGCTTAGAATCCGGCTTGTGCGCAAAGCTTTCAGACTGCCAGAGGACCGCAGCTGTGGTAAGCCCGCTTGCTCATTTGACGTTAGCTGTCGCCTGCAAGAACTTCACCTGCATCTGGTTTATGCTGCTACCTGTTGTTAGGCGACAACAAGGGCACATGTAGCAAATGCTTTTTCCTGTTTCATTTTGCTAGGCCACACTCTTCTGTGGCTCTTTAGTGCTTGCCAAACTGCTATGTGCGTGCTGCTGCTTCCATCTGACAAGGAGCACAACCTTCTGACAGCAGCTTTCAACTTGCCTAAGAAAGAGCTTGGCCATTTAGATGTGCTGCAAATCTGTGTGAGTGTAAGGTGCAGGTGCAAGCTCCTGACAAAGTTGTTCTCCAGGTTCAGTTTCTCCCTGCCAGACACATTGGAAATGTTTTCCTCTGGCATTCGCACCAACAGTCACAGATTGCTTAACTGAAGAGCTCTGAGAATGGAACGGCAAGAGGTGTTCCGCTTTCGTCATAAACAGTGCTCCAGAGCGCTTGGCAACGGGCACAACGAAACGTGTGTGTGGGATAGTGACCATTCACGCCTAGTGCTCGCAATGCACGAACACTGCCAAAAGGCCAAGGGAGGCACTTGGAATCCGGCTTGAGTGCAAAGCTTTCAGACTGCCAGAGGACCGCAGCTGTGGTAATCCCGCTTGCTCATTTGACGTTAGCTGTCGCCTGCAAGAACTTCACCTGCATCTGGTTTATGCTGCTACCTGTTGTTAGGCGACACCAAGGGCACATGTAGCAAATGCTTTTTCCTGTTTCATTTTGCTAGGCCACACACTTCTGTGGCTCTTTAGTGCTTGCCAAACTGCTGTGTGCGTGCTGCTGCTTCCATCTGACAAGGAGCACAACCTTCTGACAGCAGCTTTCAACTTGCCTAAGAAAGAGCTTGGCCATTTAGATGTGCTGCAAACCCGTGTGTGTGTAAGGTGCAGGTGCAAGCTCCTGACAAAGTTGTTCTCCAGGTTCAGTTTCTATCTGCCAGACGCATTGGAAATGTTTTCCTCTGGCATTCGCAGCAAGAGTCGTAGATTGCTTAACTGAGGAGCTCTGAGAATGGAACGGCAAGAGGTGTTCCGCTTTCGTCATAAACAGTGCTCCAGAGCGCTTGGCAACGGGCACAACGAAACGTGTGTGCGGGATAGTGACCATTCACGCCTAGTGCTCGCAATGCAGGAGCACTGCCAAAAGGCCAAGGGAGGCGCTTAGAATCCGGCTTGTGCGCAAAGCTTTCAGACTGACAGAGGATCGCATCTGTGGTAAGCCCGCTTGCTCATTTGACGTTAGCTGTCGCCTGCAAGAACTTCACCCGCATCTGGTTTATGCTGCTACCTGTTGTTAGGCGACAACAAGGGCACATGTAGCAAATGCTTTTTCCTGTTTCATTTTGCTATGCCACGCTCTTCTGTGGCTCTTTAGTGCTTGCCAAACTGCTATGTGCGTGCTGCTGCTTCCATCTGACAAGGAGCACAACCTTCTGACAGCAGCTTTCAACTTGCCTAAGAAAGAGCTTGGCCATTTAGATGTGCTGCAAACCCATGTGTGTGTAAGGTGCAGGTGCCAGCTCCTGACAAAGTTGTTCTCCAGGTTCAGTTTCTATCTGCCAGACGCATTGGAAATGTTTTCCTCTGGCATTCGCAGCAAGAGTCGCAGATTGCTTAACTGAGGAGCTCTGAGAATGGAACGGCAAGAGGTGTTCCGCTTTCGTCATAAACAGTGCTCCAGAGCGCTTGGCAACGGGCACAACGAAACGTGTGTGTGGGATAGTGACCATTCACGCCTAGTGCTCGCAATGCATGAGCACTGCCAAAAGGCCAAGGGAGGCACTTGAAATCCGGCTTGTGCGCAAAGCTTTCAGACTGCCAGAGGACCGCAGCTGTGGTAATCCCGCTTGCTCATTTGACGTTAGCTGTCGCCTGCAAGAACTTCACCTGCATCTGGTTTATGCTGCTACCTGTTGTTAGGCGACAACAAGGGCACATGTAGCAAATGCTGTTTCCTGTTTCATTTTGCTAGGCCACACACTTCTGTGGCTCTTTAGTGCTTGCCAAACTGCTATGTGCGTGCTGCTGCTTCCATCTGACAAGGAGCACAACCTTCTGACAGCAGCTTTCAACTTGCCTAAGAAAGAGCTTGGCCATTTAGATGTGCTGCAAACTCGTGTGTGTGTAAGGTGCAGGTGCAAGCTCGTGACAAAGTTGTTCTCCAGGTTCAGTTTCTATCTGCCAGACGCATTGGAAATGTTTTCCTCTGGCATTCGCAGCAAGAGTCGTAGATTGCTTATCTGAGGAGCTCTGAGAATGGAACGGCAAGAGGTGTTCCGCTTTCGTCATAAACAGTGCTCCAGAGCGCTTGGCAACGGGCACAACGAAACGTGTGTGCGGGATAGTGACCATTCACGCCTAGTGCTCGCAATGCACGAACACTGCCAAAAGGCCAAGGGAGGCGCTTAGAATCCGGCTTGTGCGCAAAGCTTTCAGACTGCCAGAGGACCGCATCTGTGGTAAGCCCGCTTGCTCATTTGACGTTAGCTGTCGCCTGCAAGAACTTCACCTGCATCTGGTTTATGCTGCTACCTGTTGTTAGGCGACAACAAGGGCACATGTAGCAAATGCTTTTTCCTGTTTCATTTTGCTAGGCCACACTCTTCTGTGGCTCTTTAGTGCTTGCCAAACTGCTATGTGCGTGCTGCTGCTTCCATCTGACAAGGAGCACAACCTTCTGACAGCAGCTTTCAACTTGCCTAAGAAAGAGCTTGGCCATTTAGATGTGCTGCAAATCTGTGTGAGTGTAAGGTGCAGGTGCCAGCTCCTGACAAAGTTGTTCTCCAGGTTCAGTTTCTCCCTGCCAGACACATTGGAAATGTTTTCCTCTGGCATTCGCACCAACAGTCACAGATTGCTTAACTGAAGAGCTCTGAGAATGGAACGGCAAGAGGTGTTCCGCTTTCGTCATAAACAGTGCTCCAGAGCGCTTGGCAACGGGCACAACGAAACGTGTGTGTGGGATAGTGACCATTCACGCCTAGTGCTCGCAATGCACGAACACTGCCAAAAGGCCAAGGGAGGCGCTTAGAATCCGGCTTGTGCGCAAAGCTTTCAGACTGCCAGAGGACCGCATCTGTGGTAAGCCCGCTTGCTCATTTTACGTTAGCTGTCGCCTGCAAGAACTTCACCCGCATCTGGTTTATGCTGCTACCTGTTGTTCGGTGACAACAAGGGCACATGTAGCAAATGCTTTTTCCTGTTTCATTTTGCTAGGCCACACTCTTCTGTGGCTCTTTAGTGCTTGCCAAACTGCTATGTGCGTGCTGCTGCTTCCATCTGACAAGGAGCACAACCTTCTGACAGCAGCTTTCAACTTGCCTAAGAAAGAGCTTGGCCATTTAGATGTGCTGCAAATCTGTGTGTGTGTAAGGCGCAGGTGCAAGCTCCTGACAAAGGTTTTCTCCAGGTTCAGTTTCTCCCTGCCAGACGCATTGGAAATGTTTTCCTCTGGCATTCGCAGCAAGAGTCGCAGATTGCTTAACTGAGGAGCTCTGAGAATGGAACGGCAAGAGGTGTTCCGCTTTCGTCATAAACAGTGCTCCAGAGCGCTTGGCAACGGGCACAACGAAACGTGTGTGTGGGATAGTGACCATTCACGCCTAGTGCTCGCAATGCACGAACACTGCCAAAAGGCCAAGGGAGGCGCTTAGAATCCGGCTTGTGCGCAAAGCTTTCAGACTGCCAGAGGACCGCAGCTGTGGTAAGCCCGCTTGCTCATTTGACGTTAGCTGTCGCCTGCAAGAACTTCACCCGCATCTGGTTTATGCTGCTACCTGTTGTTCGGCGACAACAAGGGCACATGTAGCAAATGCTTTTTCCTGTTTCATTTTGCTAGGCCACACTCTTCTGTGGCTCTTTAGTGCTTGCCAAACTGCTATGTGCGTGCTGCTGCTTCCATCTGACAAGGAGCACAACCTTCTAACAGCAGCTTTCAACTTGCCTAAGAAAGAGCTTGGCCATTTAGATGTGCTGCAAATCTGTGTGTGTGTAAGGCGCAGGTGCAAGCTCCTGACAAAGGTTTTCTCCAGGTTCAGTTTCTCCCTGCCAGACGCATTGGAAATGTTTTCCTCTGGCATTCGCAGCAAGAGTCGCAGATTGCTTAACTGAGGAGCTCTGAGAATGGAACGGCAAGAGGTGTTCCGCTTTCGTCATAAACAGTGCTCCAGAGCGCTTGGCAACGGGCACAACGAAACGTGTGTGTGGGATAGTGACCATTCACGCCTAGTGCTCGCAATGCATGAGCACTGCCAAAAGGCCAAGGGAGGCACTTGGAATCCGGCTTGAGTGCAAAGCTTTCAGACTGCCAGAGGATCGCATCTGTGGTAATCCCGCTTGCTCATTTGACGTTAGCTGTCGCCTGCAAGAACTTCACCCGTATCTGTTTTATGCTGCTACCTGTTGTTAGGCGACAACAAGGGCACATGTAGCAAATGCTTTTTCCTGTTTCATTTTGCTAGGCCACACACTTCTGTGGCTCTTTAGTGCTTGCCAAACTGCTATGTGCGTGCTGCTGCTTCCATCTGACAAGGAGCACAACCTTCTGACAGCAGCTTTCAACTTGCCTAAGAAAGAGCTTGGCCATTTAGATGTGCTGCAAACCCGTGTGTGTGTAAGGTGCAGGTGCAAGCTCCTGACAAAGTTGTTCTCCAGGTTCAGTTTCTATCTGCCAGACGCCTTGGAAATGTTTTCCTCTGGCATTCGCAGCAAGAGTCGTAGATTGCTTAACTGAGGAGCTCTGAGAATGGAACGGCAAGAGGTGTTCCGCTTTCGTCATAAACAGTGCTGCAGAGCGCTTGGCAACGGGCACAACGAAACGTGTGTGCGGGATAGTGACCATTCACGCCTAGTGCTCGCAATGCAGGAGCACTGCCAAAAGGCCAAGGGAGGCGCTTAGAATCCGGCTTGTGCGCAAAGCTTTCAGACTGACAGAGGATCGCATCTGTGGTAAGCCCGCTTGCTCATTTGACGTTAGCTGTCGCCTGCAAGAACTTCACCCGCATCTGGTTTATGCTGCTACCTGTTGTTAGGCGACAACAAGGGCACATGTAGCAAATGCTTTTTCCTGTTTCATTTTGCTATGCCACGCTCTTCTGTGGCTCTTTAGTGCTTGCCAAACTGCTATGTGCGTGCTGCTGCTTCCATCTGACAAGGAGCACAACCTTCTGACAGCAGCTTTCAACTTGCCTAAGAAAGAGCTTGGCCATTTAGATGTGCTGCAAACCCATGTGTGTGTAAGGTGCAGGTGCCAGCTCCTGACAAAGTTGTTCTCCAGGTTCAGTTTCTATCTGCCAGACGCATTGGAAATGTTTTCCTCTGGCATTCGCAGCAAGAGTCGCAGATTGCTTAACTGAGGAGCTCTGAGAATGGAACGGCAAGAGGTGTTCCGCTTTCGTCATAAACAGTGCTCCAGAGCGCTTGGCAACGGGCACAACGAAACGTGTGTGTGGGATAGTGACCATTCACGCCTAGTGCTCGCAATGCATGAGCACTGCCAAAAGGCCAAGGGAGGCACTTGAAATCCGGCTTGTGCGCAAAGCTTTCAGACTGCCAGAGGACCGCAGCTGTGGTAATCCCGCTTGCTCATTTGACGTTAGCTGTCGCCTGCAAGAACTTCACCTGCATCTGGTTTATGCTGCTACCTGTTGTTAGGCGACAACAAGGGCACATGTAGCAAATGCTGTTTCCTGTTTCATTTTGCTAGGCCACACACTTCTGTGGCTCTTTAGTGCTTGCCAAACTGCTATGTGCGTGCTGCTGCTTCCATCTGACAAGGAGCACAACCTTCTGACAGCAGCTTTCAACTTGCCTAAGAAAGAGCTTGGCCATTTAGATGTGCTGCAAACCCATGTGTGTGTAAGGTGCAGGTGCCAGCTCCTGACAAAGTTGTTCTCCAGTTTCAGTTTCTCCCTGCCAGACACATTGGAAATGTTTTCCTCTGGCATTCGCACCAACAGTTACAGATTGCTTAACTGAAGAGCTCTGAGAATGGAACGGCAAGAGGTGTTCCGCTTTCGTCATAAACAGTGCTCCAGAGCGCTTAGCAACGGCCACAACGAAACAGTGTGCGGGATAGTGACCATTCCCGCCTAGTGCTGGCAATGCACGAGCACTGCCAAAAGGCAAAGGAAGGCGCTTAGAATCCGGCTTGTGCGCAAAGCTTTCAGACTGCCAGAGGACCGCAGCTGTGGTAAGCCCGCTTGCTCATTTGACGTTAGCTGTCGCCTGCAAGAACTTCACCCGCATCTGTTTTATGCTGCTACCTGTTGTTAGGCGACAACAAGGGCACATGTAGCAAATGCTTTTTCCTGTTTCATTTTGCTAGGCCACACACTTCTGTGGCTCTTTAGTGCTTGCCAAACTGCTATGTGCGTGCTGCTGCTTCCATCTGACAAGGAGCACAACCTTCTGACAGCAGCTTTCAACTTGCCTAAGAAGAGCTTGGCCATTTAGATGTGCTGCAAACCCGTGTGTGTGTAAGGTGCAGGTGCAAGCTCCTGACAAAGTTGTTCTCCAGGTTCAGTTTCTATCTGCCAGACGCATTGGAAATGTTTTCCTCTGGCATTCGCAGCAAGAGTCGTAGATTGCTTAACTGAGGAGCTCTGAGAATGGAACGGCAAGAGGTGTTCCGCTTTTGTCATAAACAGTGCTCCAGAGCGCTTGGCAACGGGCACAACGAAACGTGTGTGCGGGATAGTGACCATTCACGCCTAGTGCTCGCAATGCAGGAGCACTGCCAAAAGGCCAAGGGAGGCGCTTACAATCCGGCTTGTGCGCAAAGCTTTCAGACTGACAGAGGATCGCATCTGTGGTAAGCCCGCTTGCTCATTTGACGTTAGCTGTCGCCTGCAAGAACTTCACCCGCATCTGGTTTATGCTGCTACCTGTTGTTAGGCGACAACAAGGGCACATGTAGCAAATGCTTTTTCCTGTTTCATTTTGCTATGCCACGCTCTTCTGTGGCTCTTTAGTGCTTGCCAAACTGCTATGTGCGTGCTGCTGCTTCCATCTGACAAGGAGCACAACCTTCTGACAGCAGCTTTCAACTTGCCTAAGAAAGAGCTTGGCCATTTAGATGTGCTGCAAATCTGTGTGAGTGTAAGGTGCAGGTGCAAGCTCCTGACAAAGTTGTTCTCCAGGTTCAGTTTCTCCCTGCCAGACACATTGGAAATGTTTTCCTCTGGCATTCGCACCAACAGTCACAGATTGCTTAACTGAAGAGCTCTGAGAATGGAACGGCAAGAGGTGTTCCGCTTTCGTCATAAACAGTGCTCCAGAGCGCTTGGCAACGGGCACAACGAAACGTGTGTGTGGGATAGTGACCATTCACGCCTAGTGCTCGCAATGCACGAACACTGCCAAAAGGCCAAGGGAGGCACTTGGAATCCGGCTTGAGTGCAAAGCTTTCAGACTGCCAGAGGACCGCAGCTGTGGTAATCCCGCTTGCTCATTTGACGTTAGCTGTCGCCTGCAAGAACTTCACCTGCATCTGGTTTATGCTGCTACCTGTTGTTAGGCGACAACAAGGGCACATGTAGCAAATGCTTTTTCCTGTTTCATTTTGCTAGGCCACACACTTCTGTGGCTCTTTAGTGCTTGCCAAACTGCTGTGTGCGTGCTGCTGCTTCCATCTGACAAGGAGCACAACCTTCTGACAGCAGCTTTCAACTTGCCTAAGAAAGCGCTTGGCCATTTAGATGTGCTGCAAACCCGTGTGTGTGTAAGGTGCAGGTGCAAGCTCCTGACAAAGTTGTTCTCCAGGTTCAGTTTCTATCTGCCAGACGCATTGGAAATGTTTTCCTCTGGCATTCGCAGCAAGAGTCGTAGATTGCTTAACTGAGGAGCTCTGAGAATGGAACGGCAAGAGGTGTTCCGCTTTCGTCATAAACAGTGCTCCAGAGCGCTTGGCAACGGGCACAACGAAACGTGTGTGCGGGATAGTGACCATTCACGCCTAGTGCTCGCAATGCAGGAGCACTGCCAAAAGGCCAAGGGAGGCGCTTAGAATCCGGCTTGTGCGCAAAGCTTTCAGACTGACAGAGGATCGCATCTGTGGTAAGCCCGCTTGCTCATTTTACGTTAGCTGTCGCCTGCAAGAACTTCACCCGCATCTGGTTTATGCTGCTACCTGTTGTTAGGCGACAACAAGGGCACATGTAGCAAATGCTTTTTCCTGTTTCATTTTGCTATGCCACGCTCTTCTGTGGCTCTTTAGTGCTTGCCAAACTGCTATGTGCGTGCTGCTGCTTCCATCTGACAAGGAGCACAACCTTCTGACAGCAGCTTTCAACTTGCCTAAGAAAGAGCTTGGCCATTTAGATGTGCTGCAAACCCATGTGTGTGTAAGGTGCAGGTGCAAGCTCCTGACAAAGTTGTTCTCCAGGTTCAGTTTCTATCTGCCAGACGCATTGGAAATGTTTTCCTCTGGCATTCGCAACAAGAGTCGCAGATTGCTTAACTGAGGAGCTCTGAGAATGGAACGGCAAGAGGTGTTCCGCTTTCGTCATAAACAGTGCTCCAGAGCGCTTGGCAACGGGCACAACGAAACGTGTGTGTGGGATAGTGACCATTCACGCCTAGTGCTCGCAATGCATGAGCACTGCCAAAAGGCCAAGGGAGGCACTTGAAATCCGGCTTGTGCGCAAAGCTTTCAGACTGCCAGAGGACCGCAGCTGTGGTAATCCCGCTTGCTCATTTGACGTTAGCTGTCGCCTGCAAGAACTTCACCTGCATCTGGTTTATGCTGCTACCTGTTGTTAGGCGACAACAAGGGCACATGTAGCAAATGCTGTTTCCTGTTTCATTTTGCTAGGCCACACACTTCTGTGGCTCTTTAGTGCTTGCCAAACTGCTATGTGCGTGCTGCTGCTTCCATCTGACAAGGAGCACAACCTTCTGACAGCAGCTTTCAACTTGCCTAAGAAAGAGCTTGGCCATTTAGATGTGCTGCAAACTCGTGTGTGTGTAAGGTGCAGGTGCCAGCTCGTGACAAAGTTGTTCTCCAGGTTCAGTTTCTATCTGCCAGACGCATTGGAAATGTTTTCCTCTGGCATTCGCAGCAAGAGTCGTAGATTGCTTATCTGAGGAGCTCTGAGAATGGAACGGCAAGAGGTGTTCCGCTTTCGTCATAAACAGTGCTCCAGAGCGCTTGGCAACGGGCACAACGAAACGTGTGTGCGGGATAGTGACCATTCACGCCTAGTGCTCGCAATGCACGAACACTGCCAAAAGGCCAAGGGAGGCGCTTAGAATCCGGCTTGTGCGCAAAGCTTTCAGACTGCCAGAGGACCGCATCTGTGGTAATCCCGCTTGCTCATTTGACGTTAGCTGTCGCCTGCAAGAACTTCACCCGCATCTGTTTTATGCTGCTACCTGTTGTTAGGCGACAACAAGGGCACATGTAGCAAATGCTTTTTCCTGTTTCATTTTGCTAGGCCACACACTTCTGTGGCTCTTTAGTGCTTGCCAAACTGCTATGTGCGTGCTGCTGCTTCCATCTGACAAGGAGCACAACCTTCTGACAGCAGCTTTCAACTTGCCTAAGAAAGAGCTTGGCCATTTAGATGTGCTGCAAACCCGTGTGTGTGTAAGGTGCAGGTGCAAGCTCCTGACAAAGTTGTTCTCCAGTTTCAGTTTCTCCCTGCCAGACACATTGGAAATGTTTTCCTCTGGCATTCGCACCAACAGTTACAGATTGCTTAACTGAAGAGCTCTGAGAATGGAACGGCAAGAGGTGTTCCGCTTTCGTCATAAACAGTGCTCCAGAGCGCTTGGCAACGGGCACAACGAAACGTGTGTGTGGGATAGTGACCATTCACGCCTAGTACTCGCAATGCATGAGCACTGCCAAAAGGCCAAGGGAGGCACTTGGAATCCGGCTTGTGCGCAAAGCTTTCAGACTGCAGAGGACTGCAGCTGTGGTAATCCCGCTTGCTCATTTGACGTTAGATGTCGCCTGCAAGAACTTCACCTGCATCTGGTTTATGCTGCTACCTGTTGTTAGGCGACAACAAGGGCACATGTAGCAAATGCTTTTTCCTGTTTCATTTTGCTATGCCACGCTCTTCTGTGGCTCTTTAGTGCTTGCCAAACTGCTATGTGCGTGCTGCTGCTTCCATCTGACAAGGAGCACAACCTTCTGACAGCAGCTTTCAACTTGTCTAAGAAAGAGCTTGGCCATTTAGATGTGATGCAAATCTGTGTGTGTGTAAGGTGCAGGTGCAAGCTGCTGACAAAGGTGTTCTCCAGTTTCAGTTTCTATCTGCCAGACACATTGGAAATGTTTTCCTCTGGCATTCGCACCAAGAGTCGCAGAATACTTAACCCAGGAGCTCTGAGAATGGAACGGCAAGAGGTGTTCCGCTTACGTCATAAACAGTGCTCCAGAGCGCTTAGCAACGGGCACAACGAAACGTGTCTGTGGGATAGTGACCATTCCCGCCTAGTGCTGGCAATGCACGAGCACTGCCAAAAGGCAAAGGAAGGCACTTAGCATCCGGCTGTGCGCAAAGCTTTCAGACTGCCAGAGGACTGCAGCTGTGGTAAGCCCGCTTGCTCATTTGACGTTAGATGTCGCCTGCAAGAACTCCACCCGCATCTGGTTTATGCTGCTACCTGTTGTTAGGCGACAAGAAGGGCACAAGTCGCAAATGCTTTTTCCTGCCTCATTTTGCTAGACCACGCTCTTCTGTGGCTCTTTAGTTCTTGCCAAACTGTTATGTGCGTGCTGCTGCTTCCATCTGACAAGGAGCACAGCCTTCTGACAGCAGCTTTCAACTTGTCTAAGGAAGAGCTTGGCCATTTAGATGTGATGCAAATCTGTGTGTGTGTAAAGTGCAGGTGCAAGCTCCTGACAAAGGTGTTCTCCAGTTTCAGTTTCTATCTGCCAGACACATTGGAAATGCTTTCCTCTGGCATTCACGCCAAGAGTCGCAGATTGCTTAACCCAGGAGCTCTGAGAATGGAACGGCAAGAGGTGCTCCGCTTACGTCATAAACAGTGCTCCAGAGCGCTTAGCAACGGGCACAACGAAACGTGTCTGTGGGATAGTGACCATTCCCGCCTAGTGCTGGCAATGCACGAGCACTGCCAAAAGGCAAAGGAAGGCGCTTAGCATCCGGCTTGTGCGCAAAGCTTTCAGACTGCCAGAGGACCGCAGCTGTGGTAAGCCCGCTTGCTCATTTGACGTTAGATGTCGCCTGCAAGAACTTCACCCGCATCTGGTTTATGCTGCTACCTGTTGTTAGGCGACAACAAGAGCACATGTAGCAAATCCTTTTTCCTGCCTCATTTTGCTAGACCACGCTCTTCTGTGGCTCTTTAGTTCTTGCCAAACTCCTAGGTGCGTGCTGCTGCTTCCATCTGACAAGGAGCACAGCCTTCTGACAGCAGCTTTCAACTTGTCTAAGGAAGAGCTTGGCCATTTAGATGTGATGCAAATCTGTGTGTGTGTAAGGTGCAGGTGCAAGCTCCTGACAAAGGTGTTCTCCAGTTTCAGTTTCTATCTGCCAGACACATTGGAAATGTTTTCCTCTGGCATTCGCACCAAGAGTCGCAGAATACTTAACCCAGGAGCTCTGAGAATGGAACGGCAAGAGGTGTTCCGCTTTCGTCATAAACAGTGCTCCAGAGCGCTTAGCAACAGGCACAACGAAACGTGTCTGTGGGATAGTGACCATTCCCGCCTAGTGCTGGCAATGCACGAGCACTGCCAAAAAACAAAGGAAGGCGCTTAGCATCCGGCTGTGCGCAAAGCTTTCAGACTGCCAGAGGACTGCAGCTGTGGTAAGCCCGCTTGCTCATTTGACGTTAGATGTCGCCTGCAAGAACTCCACCCGCATCTGGTTTATGCTGCTACCTGTTGTTAGGCGACAAGAAGGGCACAAGTCGCAAATGCTTTTTCCTGCCTTATTTTGCTAGACCACGCTCTTCTGTGGCTCTTTAGTTCTTGCCAAACTGTTATGTGCGTGCTGCTGCTTCCATCTGACAAGGAGCACAGCCTTCTGACAGCAGCTTTCAACTTGTCTAAGGAAGAGCTTGGCCATTTAGATGTGATGCAAATCTGTGTGTGTGTAAAGTGCAGGTGCAAGCTCCTGACAAAGGTGTTCTCCAGTTTCAGTTTCTATCTGCCAGACACATTGGAAATGCTTTCCTCTGGCATTCACGCCAAGAGTCGCAGATTGCTTAACCCAGGAGCTCTGAGAATGGAACGGCAAGAGGTGCTCCGCTTACGTCATAAACAGTGCTCCAGAGCGCTTAGCAACGGCCACAACGAAACAGTGTGCGGGATAGTGACCATTCCCGCCTAGTGCTGGCAATGCACGAGCACTGCCAAAAGGCAAAGGAAGGCGCTTAGCATCCGGCTTGTGCGCAAAGCTTTCAGACTGCCAGAGGACCGCAGCTGTGGTAAGCCCGCTTGCTCATTTGACGTTAGATGTCGCCTGCAAGAACTTCACCCGCATCTGGTTTATGCTGCTACCTGTTGTTAGGCGACAACAAGAGCACATGTAGCAAATCCTTTTTCCTGCCTCATTTTGCTAGACCACGCTCTTCTGTGGCTCTTTAGTTCTTGCCAAACTGCTATGTGCGTGCTGCTGCTTCCATCTGACAAGGAGCACAGCCTTCTGACAGCAGCTTTCAACTTGTCTAAGGAAGAGCTTGGCCATTTAGATGTGATGCAAATCTGTGTGTGTGTAAGGTGCAGGTGCAAGCTCCTGACAAAGGTGTTCTCCAGTTTCAGTTTCTATCTGCCAGACACATTGGAAATGTTTTCCTCTGGCATTCGCACCAAGAGTCGCAGAATACTTAACCCAGGAGCTCTGAGAATGGAACGGCAAGAGGTGTTCCGCTTTCGTCATAAACAGTGCTCCAGAGCGCTTAGCAACAGGCACAATGAAACGTGTCTGTGGGATAGTGACCATTCCCGCCTAGTGCTGGCAATGCACGAGCACTGCCAAAAGGCAAAGGAAGGCGCTTAGCATCCGGCTGTGCGCAAAGCTTTCAGACTGCCAGAGGACTGCAGCTGTGGTAAGCCCGCTTGCTCATTTGACGTTAGATGTCGCCTGCAAGAACTCCACCCGCATCTGGTTTATGCTGCTACCTGTTGTTAGGCGACAAGAAGGGCACAAGTCGCGAATACTTTTTCCTGACCCGTTTTGCTAGACCACGCTCTTCTGTGGCTCTTTAGTTCTTGCCAAACTGTTATGTGCGTGATGCTGCTTCCATCTGACAAGGAGCACAGCCTTCTGACAGCAGCTTTCAACTTGTCTAAGGAAGAGCTTGGCCATTTAGATGTGATGCAAATCTGTGTGTGTGTAAGGTGCAGGTGCAAGCTCCTGACAAAGGTGTTCTCCAGTTTCAGTTTCTATCTGCCAGACACATTGGAAATGTTTTCCTCCGGCATTCACGCCAAGAGTCGCAGATTGCTTAACCCAGGAGCTCTGAGAATGGAACGGCAAGAGGTGCTCCGCTTACGTCATAAACAGTGCTCCAGAGCGCTTAGCAACGGCCACAACGAAACAGTGTGCGGGATAGTGACCATTCCCGCCTAGTGCTGGCAATGCACGAGTGCTGCCAAAAGGCAAAGGAAGGCGCTTAGCATCCGGCTTGTGCGCAAAGCTTTCAGACTGCCAGAGGACCGCAGCTGTGGTAAGCCCGCTTGCTCATTTGACGTTAGATGTCGCCTGCAAGAACTTCACCGGCATCTGGTTTATGCTGCTACCTGTTGTTAGGCGACAACAAGGGCACATGTAGCAAATGCTTTTTCCTGTTTCATTTTGCTATGCCACACTCTTCTGTGGCTCTTTAGTGCTTGCCAAACTGCTATGTGCGTGCTGCTGCTTCCATCTGACAAGGAGCACAACCTTCTGACAGCAGCTTTCAACTTGCCTAAGAAAGAGCTTGGCCATTTAGATGTGCTGCAAACCCATGTGTGTGTAAGGTGCAGGTGCCAGCTCCTGACAAAGTTGTTCTCCAGGTTCAGTTTCTATCTGCCAGACGCATTGGAAATGTTTTCCTCTGGCATTCGCAGCAAGAGTCGCAGATTGCTTAACTGAGGAGCTCTGAGAATGGAACGGCAAGAGGTGTTCCGCTTTCGTCATAAACAGTGCTCCAGAGCGCTTGGCAACGGGCACAACGAAACGTGTGTGCGGGATAGTGACCATTCACGCCTAGTGCTCGCAATGCACGAGCACTGCCAAAAGGCCAAGGGAGGCGCTTAGAATCCGGCTTGTGCGCAAAGCTTTCAGACTGCCAGAGGACCGCAGCTGTGGTAAGCCCGCTTGCTCATTTGACGTTAGATGTCGCCTGCAAGAACTCCACCCGCATCTGGTTTATGCTGCTACCTGTTGTTAGGCGACAAGAAGGGCACAAGTCGCGAATACTTTTTCCTGACCCGTTTTGCTAGACCACGCTCTTCTGTGGCTCTTTAGTTCTTGCCAAACTGTTATGTGCGTGCTGCTGCTTCCATCTGACAAGGAGCACAGCCTTCTGACAGCAGCTTTCAACTTGTCTAAGGAAGAGCTTGGCCATTTAGATGTGATGCAAATCTGTGTGTGTGTAAGGTGCAGGTGCAAGCTCCTGACAAAGGTGTTCTCCAGTTTCAGTTTCTATCTGCCAGACACATTGGAAATGTTTTCCTCTGGCATTCACGCCAAGAGTCGCAGATTGCTTAACCCAGGAGCTCTGAGAATGGAACGGCAAGAGGTGCTCCGCTTACGTCATAAACAGTGCTCCAGAGCGCTTAGCAACGGCCACAACGAAACAGTGTGCGGGATAGTGACCATTCCCGCCTAGTGCTGGCAATGCACGAGTGCTGCCAAAAGGCAAAGGAAGGCGCTTAGCATCCGGCTTGTGCGCAAAGCTTTCAGACTGCCAGAGGACCGCAGCTGTGGTAAGCCCGCTTGCTCATTTGACGTTAGATGTCGCCTGCAAGAACTTCACCCGCATCTGGTTTATGCTGCTACCTGTTGTTAGGCGACAACAAGGGCACATGTAGCAAATGCTTTTTCCTGTTTCATTTTGCTATGCCACACTCTTCTGTGGCTCTTTAGTGCTTGCCAAACTGCTATGTGCGTGCTGCTGCTTCCATCTGACAAGGAGCACAACCTTCTGACAGCAGCTTTCAACTTGCCTAAGAAAGAGCTTGGCCATTTAGATGTGCTGCAAACCCATGTGTGTGTAAGGTGCAGGTGCCAGCTCCTGACAAAGTTGTTCTCCAGGTTCAGTTTCTATCTGCCAGACGCATTGGAAATGTTTTCCTCTGGCATTCGCAGCAAGAGTCGCAGATTGCTTAACTGAGGAGCTCTGAGAATGGAACGGCAAGAGGTGTTCCGCTTTCGTCATAAACAGTGCTCCAGAGCGCTTGGCAACGGGCACAACGAAACGTGTGTGCGGGATAGTGACCATTCACGCCTAGTGCTCGCAATGCACGAACACTGCCAAAAGGCCAAGGGAGGCGCTTAGAATCCGGCTTGTGCGCAAAGCTTTCAGACTGCCAGAGGACCGCAGCTGTGGTAAGCCCGCTTGCTCATTTTACGTTAGCTGTCGCCTGCAAGAACTTCACCCGCATCTGTTTTATGCTGCTACCTGTTGTTCGGCGACAACAAGGGCACATGTAGCAAATGCTTTTTCCTGTTTCATTTTGCTAGGCCACACTCTTCTGTGGCTCTTTAGTGCTTGCCAAACTGCTATGTGCGTGCTGCTGCTTCCATCTGACAAGGAGCACAACCTTCTGACAGCAGCTTTCAACTTGCCTAAGAAAGAGCTTGGCCATTTAGATGTGCTGCAAATCTGTGTGTGTGTAAGGCGCAGGTGCAAGCTCCTGACAAAGGTTTTCTCCAGGTTCAGTTTCTCCCTGCCAGACGCATTGGAAATGTTTTCCTCTGGCATTCGCAGCAAGAGTCGCAGATTGCTTAACTGAGGAGCTCTGAGAATGGAACGGCAAGAGGTGTTCCGCTTTCGTCATAAACAGTGCTCCAGAGCGCTTGGCAACGGGCACAACGAAACGTGTGTGTGGGATAGTGACCATTCACGCCTAGTGCTCGCAATGCATGAGCACTGCCAAAAGGCCAAGGGAGGCACTTGGAATCCGGCTTGAGTGCAAAGCTTTCAGACTGCCAGAGGACCGCATCTGTGGTAATCCCGCTTGCTCATTTGACGTTAGCTGTCGCCTGCAAGAACTTCACCCGTATCTGTTTTATGCTGCTACCTGTTGTTAGGCGACAACAAGGGCACATGTAGCAAATGCTTTTTCCTGTTTCATTTTGCTAGGCCACACACTTCTGTGGCTCTTTAGTGCTTGCCAAACTGCTATGTGCGTGCTGCTGCTTCCATCTGACAAGGAGCACAACCTTCTGACAGCAGCTTTCAACTTGCCTAAGAAAGAGCTTGGCCATTTAGATGTGCTGCAAACCCGTGTGTGTGTAAGGTGCAGGTGCAAGCTCCTGACAAAGTTGTTCTCCAGGTTCAGTTTCTATCTGCCAGACGCATTGGAAATGTTTTCCTCTGGCATTCGCAGCAAGAGTCGTAGATTGCTTAACTGAGGAGCTCTGAGAATGGAACGGCAAGAGGTGTTCCGCTTTCGTCATAAACAGTGCTCCAGAGCGCTTGGCAACGGGCACAACGAAACGTGTGTGCGGGATAGTGACCATTCACGCCTAGTGCTCGCAATGCAGGAGCACTGCCAAAAGGCCAAGGGAGGCGCTTAGAATCCGGCTTGTGCGCAAAGCTTTCAGACTGACAGAGGATCGCATCTGTGGTAAGCCCGCTTGCTCATTTGACGTTAGCTGTCGCCTGCAAGAACTTCACCCGCATCTGGTTTATGCTGCTACCTGTTGTTAGGCGACAACAAGGGCACATGTAGCAAATGCTTTTTCCTGTTTCATTTTGCTATGCCACGCTCTTCTGTGGCTCTTTAGTGCTTGCCAAACTGCTATGTGCGTGCTGCTGCTTCCATCTGACAAGGAGCACAACCTTCTGACAGCAGCTTTCAACTTGCCTAAGAAAGAGCTTGGCCATTTAGATGTGCTGCAAACCCATGTGTGTGTAAGGTGCAGGTGCCAGCTCCTGACAAAGTTGTTCTCCAGGTTCAGTTTCTATCTGCCAGACGCATTGGAAATGTTTTCCTCTGGCATTCGCAGCAAGAGTCGCAGATTGCTTAACTGAGGAGCTCTGAGAATGGAACGGCAAGAGGTGTTCCGCTTTCGTCATAAACAGTGCTCCAGAGCGCTTGGCAACGGGCACAACGAAACGTGTGTGTGGGATAGTGACCATTCACGCCTAGTGCTCGCAATGCATGAGCACTGCCAAAAGGCCAAGGGAGGCACTTGAAATCCGGCTTGTGCGCAAAGCTTTCAGACTGCCAGAGGACCGCAGCTGTGGTAATCCCGCTTGCTCATTTGACGTTAGCTGTCGCCTGCAAGAACTTCACCTGCATCTGGTTTATGCTGCTACCTGTTGTTAGGCGACAACAAGGGCACATGTAGCAAATGCTGTTTCCTGTTTCATTTTGCTAGGCCACACACTTCTGTGGCTCTTTAGTGCTTGCCAAACTGCTATGTGCGTGCTGCTGCTTCCATCTGACAAGGAGCACAGCCTTCTGACAGCAGCTTTCAACTTGTCTAAGGAAGAGCTTGGCCATTTAGATGTGATGCAAATCTGTGTGTGTGTAAAGTGCAGGTGCAAGCTCCTGACAAAGGTGTTCTCCAGTTTCAGTTTCTATCTGCCAGACACATTGGAAATGTTTTCCTCTGGCATTCGCAGCAAGAGTCGTAGATTGCTTATCTGAGGAGCTCTGAGAATGGAACGGCAAGAGGTGTTCCGCTTTCGTCATAAACAGTGCTCCAGAGCGCTTGGCAACGGGCACAACGAAACGTGTGTGTGGGATAGTGACCATTCACGCCTAGTGCTCGCAATGCATGAGCACTGCCAAAAGGCCAAGGGAGGCACTTGGAATCCGGCTTGTGCGCAAAGCTTTCAGACTGCAGAGGACTGCAGCTGTGGTAATCCCGCTTGCTCATTTGACGTTAGATGTCGCCTGCAAGAACTTCACCTGCATCTGGTTTATGCTGCTACCTGTTGTTAGGCGACAACAAGGGCACATGTAGCAAATGCTTTTTCCTGTTTCATTTTGCTATGCCACGCTCTTCTGTGGCTCTTTAGTGCTTGCCAAACTGCTATGTGCGTGCTGCTGCTTCCATCTGACAAGGAGCACAACCTTCTGACAGCAGCTTTCAACTTGTCTAAGAAAGAGCTTGGCCATTTAGATGTGATGCAAATCTGTGTGTGTGTAAGGTGCAGGTGCAAGCTGCTGACAAAGGTGTTCTCCAGTTTCAGTTTCTATCTGCCAGACACATTGGAAATGTTTTCCTCTGGCATTCGCACCAAGAGTCGCAGAATACTTAACCCAGGAGCTCTGAGAATGGAACGGCAAGAGGTGTTCCGCTTACGTCATAAACAGTGCTCCAGAGCGCTTAGCAACGGGCACAACGAGACGTGTCTGTGGGATAGTGACCATTCCCGCCTAGTGCTGGCAATGCACGAGCACTGCCAAAAGGCAAAGGAAGGCACTTAGCATCCGGCTGTGCGCAAAGCTTTCAGACTGCCAGAGGACTGCAGCTGTGGTAAGCCCGCTTGCTCATTTGACGTTAGATGTCGCCTGCAAGAACTCCACCCGCATCTGGTTTATGCTGCTACCTGTTGTTAGGCGACAAGAAGGGCACAAGTCGCAAATGCTTTTTCCTGCCTTATTTTGCTAGACCACGCTCTTCTGTGGCTCTTTAGTTCTTGCCAAACTGTTATGTGCGTGCTGCTGCTTCCATCTGACAAGGAGCACAGCCTTCTGACAGCAGCTTTCAACTTGTCTAAGGAAGAGCTTGGCCATTTAGATGTGATGCAAATCTGTGTGTGTGTAAAGTGCAGGTGCAAGCTCCTGACAAAGGTGTTCTCCAGTTTCAGTTTCTATCTGCCAGACACATTGGAAATGCTTTCCTCTGGCATTCACGCCAAGAGTCGCAGATTGCTTAACCCAGGAGCTCTGAGAATGGAACGGCAAGAGGTGCTCCGCTTACGTCATAAACAGTGCTCCAGAGCGCTTAGCAACGGCCACAACGAAACAGTGTGCGGGATAGTGACCATTCCCGCCTAGTGCTGGCAATGCACGAGCACTGCCAAAAGGCAAAGGAAGGCGCTTAGCATCCGGCTTGTGCGCAAAGCTTTCAGACTGCCAGAGGACCGCAGCTGTGGTAAGCCCGCTTGCTCATTTGACGTTAGATGTCGCCTGCAAGAACTTCACCCGCATCTGGTTTATGCTGCTACCTGTTGTTAGGCGACAACAAGAGCACATGTAGCAAATCCTTTTTCCTGCCTCATTTTGCTAGACCACGCTCTTCTGTGGCTCTTTAGTTCTTGCCAAACTGCTATGTGCGTGCTGCTGCTTCCATCTGACAAGGAGCACAGCCTTCTGACAGCAGCTTTCAACTTGTCTAAGGAAGAGCTTGGCCATTTAGATGTGATGCAAATCTGTGTGTGTGTAAGGTGCAGGTGCAAGCTCCTGACAAAGGTGTTCTCCAGTTTCAGTTTCTATCTGCCAGACACATTGGAAATGTTTTCCTCTGGCATTCGCACCAAGAGTCGCAGAATACTTAACCCAGGAGCTCTGAGAATGGAACGGCAAGAGGTGTTCCGCTTTCGTCATAAACAGTGCTCCAGAGCGCTTAGCAACAGGCACAATGAAACGTGTCTGTGGGATAGTGACCATTCCCGCCTAGTGCTGGCAATGCACGAGCACTGCCAAAAGGCAAAGGAAGGCGCTTAGCATCCGGCTGTGCGCAAAGCTTTCAGACTGCCAGAGGACTGCAGCTGTGGTAAGCCCGCTTGCTCATTTGACGTTAGATGTCGCCTGCAAGAACTCCACCCGCATCTGGTTTATGCTGCTACCTGTTGTTAGGCGACAAGAAGGGCACAAGTCGCGAATACTTTTTCCTGACCCGTTTTGCTAGACCACGCTCTTCTGTGGCTCTTTAGTTCTTGCCAAACTGTTATGTGCGTGATGCTGCTTCCATCTGACAAGGAGCACAGCCTTCTGACAGCAGCTTTCAACTTGTCTAAGGAAGAGCTTGGCCATTTAGATGTGATGCAAATCTGTGTGTGTGTAAGGTGCAGGTGCAAGCTCCTGACAAAGGTGTTCTCCAGTTTCAGTTTCTATCTGCCAGACACATTGGAAATGTTTTCCTCCGGCATTCACGCCAAGAGTCGCAGATTGCTTAACCCAGGAGCTCTGAGAATGGAACGGCAAGAGGTGCTCCGCTTACGTCATAAACAGTGCTCCAGAGCGCTTAGCAACGGCCACAACGAAACAGTGTGCGGGATAGTGACCATTCCCGCCTAGTGCTGGCAATGCACGAGTGCTGCCAAAAGGCAAAGGAAGGCGCTTAGCATCCGGCTTGTGCGCAAAGCTTTCAGACTGCCAGAGGACCGCAGCTGTGGTAAGCCCGCTTGCTCATTTGACGTTAGATGTCGCCTGCAAGAACTTCACCGGCATCTGGTTTATGCTGCTACCTGTTGTTAGGCGACAACAAGGGCACATGTAGCAAATGCTTTTTCCTGTTTCATTTTGCTATGCCACACTCTTCTGTGGCTCTTTAGTGCTTGCCAAACTGCTATGTGCGTGCTGCTGCTTCCATCTGACAAGGAGCACAACCTTCTGACAGCAGCTTTCAACTTGCCTAAGAAAGAGCTTGGCCATTTAGATGTGCTGCAAACCCATGTGTGTGTAAGGTGCAGGTGCCAGCTCCTGACAAAGTTGTTCTCCAGGTTCAGTTTCTATCTGCCAGACGCATTGGAAATGTTTTCCTCTGGCATTCGCAGCAAGAGTCGCAGATTGCTTAACTGAGGAGCTCTGAGAATGGAACGGCAAGAGGTGTTCCGCTTTCGTCATAAACAGTGCTCCAGAGCGCTTGGCAACGGGCACAACGAAACGTGTGTGCGGGATAGTGACCATTCACGCCTAGTGCTCGCAATGCACGAGCACTGCCAAAAGGCCAAGGGAGGCGCTTAGAATCCGGCTTGTGCGCAAAGCTTTCAGACTGCCAGAGGACCGCAGCTGTGGTAAGCCCGCTTGCTCATTTGACGTTAGATGTCGCCTGCAAGAACTCCACCCGCATCTGGTTTATGCTGCTACCTGTTGTTAGGCGACAAGAAGGGCACAAGTCGCGAATACTTTTTCCTGACCCGTTTTGCTAGACCACGCTCTTCTGTGGCTCTTTAGTTCTTGCCAAACTGTTATGTGCGTGATGCTGCTTCCATCTGACAAGGAGCACAGCCTTCTGACAGCAGCTTTCAACTTGTCTAAGGAAGAGCTTGGCCATTTAGATGTGATGCAAATCTGTGTGTGTGTAAGGTGCAGGTGCAAGCTCCTGACAAAGGTGTTCTCCAGTTTCAGTTTCTATCTGCCAGACACATTGGAAATGTTTTCCTCCGGCATTCACGCCAAGAGTCGCAGATTGCTTAACCCAGGAGCTCTGAGAATGGAACGGCAAGAGGTGCTCCGCTTACGTCATAAACAGTGCTCCAGAGCGCTTAGCAACGGCCACAACGAAACAGTGTGCGGGATAGTGACCATTCCCGCCTAGTGCTGGCAATGCACGAGTGCTGCCAAAAGGCAAAGGAAGGCGCTTAGCATCCGGCTTGTGCGCAAAGCTTTCAGACTGCCAGAGGACCGCAGCTGTGGTAAGCCCGCTTGCTCATTTGACGTTAGCTGTCGCCTGCAAGAACTTCACCTGCATCTGGTTTATGCTGCTACCTGTTGTTAGGCGACAACAGGGGCACATGTAGCAAATGCTTTTTCCTGTTTCATTTTGCTAGGCCACACTCTTCTGTGGCTCTTTAGTGCTTGCCAAACTGCTATGTGCGTGCTGCTGCTTCCATCTGACAAGGAGCACAACCTTCTGACAGCAGCTTTCAACTTGCCTAAGAAAGAGCTTGGCCATTTAGATGTGCTGCAAATCTGTGTGAGTGTAAGGTGCAGGTGCAAGCTCCTGACAAAGTTGTTCTCCAGGTTCAGTTTCTCCCTGCCAGACACATTGGAAATGTTTTCCTCTGGCATTCGCACCAACAGTCACTAATTGCTTAACTGAAGAGCTCTGAGAATGGAACGGCAAGAGGTGTTCCGCTTTCGTCATAAACAGTGCTCCAGAGCGCTTGGCAACGGGCACAACGAAACGTGTGTGTGGGATAGTGACCATTCACGCCTAGTGCTCGCAATGCACGAACACTGCCAAAAGGCCAAGGGAGGCACTTGGAATCCGGCTTGAGTGCAAAGCTTTCAGACTGCCAGAGGACCGCAGCTGTGGTAATCCCGCTTGCTCATTTGACGTTAGCTGTCGCCTGCAAGAACTTCACCTGCATCTGGTTTATGCTGCTACCTGTTGTTAGGCGACAACAAGGGCACATGTAGCAAATGCTTTTTCCTGTTTCATTTTGCTAGGCCACACACTTCTGTGGCTCTTTAGTGCTTGCCAAACTGCTGTGTGCGTGCTGCTGCTTCCATCTGACAAGGAGCACAACCTTCTGACAGCAGCTTTCAACTTGCCTAAGAAAGAGCTTGGCCATTTAGATGTGCTGCAAACCCGTGTGTGTGTAAGGTGCAGGTGCAAGCTCCTGACAAAGTTGTTCTCCAGTTTCAGTTTCTATCTGCCAGACACATTGGAAATGTTTTCCTCCGGCATTCACGCCAAGAGTCGCAGATTGCTTAACCCAGGAGCTCTGAGAATGGAACGGCAAGAGGTGCTCCGCTTACGTCATAAACAGTGCTCCAGAGCGCTTAGCAACGGCCACAACGAAACAGTGTGCGGGATAGTGACCATTCCCGCCTAGTGCTGGCAATGCACGAGTGCTGCCAAAAGGCAAAGGAAGGCGCTTAGCATCCGGCTTGTGCGCAAAGCTTTCAGACTGCCAGAGGACCGCAGCTGTGGTAAGCCCGCTTGCTCATTTGACGTTAGATGTCGCCTGCAAGAACTTCACCGGCATCTGGTTTATGCTGCTACCTGTTGTTAGGCGACAACAAGGGCACATGTAGCAAATGCTTTTTCCTGTTTCATTTTGCTATGCCACACTCTTCTGTGGCTCTTTAGTGCTTGCCAAACTGCTATGTGCGTGCTGCTGCTTCCATCTGACAAGGAGCACAACCTTCTGACAGCAGCTTTCAACTTGCCTAAGAAAGAGCTTGGCCATTTAGATGTGCTGCAAACCCATGTGTGTGTAAGGTGCAGGTGCCAGCTCCTGACAAAGTTGTTCTCCAGGTTCAGTTTCTATCTGCCAGACGCATTGGAAATGTTTTCCTCTGGCATTCGCAGCAAGAGTCGCAGATTGCTTAACTGAGGAGCTCTGAGAATGGAACGGCAAGAGGTGTTCCGCTTTCGTCATAAACAGTGCTCCAGAGCGCTTGGCAACGGGCACAACGAAACGTGTGTGCGGGATAGTGACCATTCACGCCTAGTGCTCGCAATGCACGAGCACTGCCAAAAGGCCAAGGGAGGCGCTTAGAATCCGGCTTGTGCGCAAAGCTTTCAGACTGCCAGAGGACCGCAGCTGTGGTAAGCCCGCTTGCTCATTTGACGTTAGATGTCGCCTGCAAGAACTCCACCCGCATCTGGTTTATGCTGCTACCTGTTGTTAGGCGACAAGAAGGGCACAAGTCGCGAATACTTTTTCCTGACCCGTTTTGCTAGACCACGCTCTTCTGTGGCTCTTTAGTTCTTGCCAAACTGTTATGTGCGTGATGCTGCTTCCATCTGACAAGGAGCACAGCCTTCTGACAGCAGCTTTCAACTTGTCTAAGGAAGAGCTTGGCCATTTAGATGTGATGCAAATCTGTGTGTGTGTAAGGTGCAGGTGCAAGCTCCTGACAAAGGTGTTCTCCAGTTTCAGTTTCTATCTGCCAGACACATTGGAAATGTTTTCCTCCGGCATTCACGCCAAGAGTCGCAGATTGCTTAACCCAGGAGCTCTGAGAATGGAACGGCAAGAGGTGCTCCGCTTACGTCATAAACAGTGCTCCAGAGCGCTTAGCAATGGCCACAACGAAACAGTGTGCGGGATAGTGACCATTCCCGCCTAGTGCTGGCAATGCACGAGTGCTGCCAAAAGGCAAAGGAAGGCGCTTAGCATCCGGCTTGTGCGCAAAGCTTTCAGACTGCCAGAGGACCGCAGCTGTGGTAAGCCCGCTTGCTCATTTGACGTTAGATGTCGCCTGCAAGAACTTCACCGGCATCTGGTTTATGCTGCTACCTGTTGTTAGGCGACAACAAGGGCACATGTAGCAAATGCTTTTTCCTGTTTCATTTTGCTATGCCACACTCTTCTGTGGCTCTTTAGTGCTTGCCAAACTGCTATGTGCGTGCTGCTGCTTCCATCTGACAAGGAGCACAACCTTCTGACAGCAGCTTTCAACTTGCCTAAGAAAGAGCTTGGCCATTTAGATGTGCTGCAAACCCATGTGTGTGTAAGGTGCAGGTGCCAGCTCCTGACAAAGTTGTTCTCCAGGTTCAGTTTCTATCTGCCAGACGCATTGGAAATGTTTTCCTCTGGCATTCGCAGCAAGAGTCGCAGATTGCTTAACTGAGGAGCTCTGAGAATGGAACGGCAAGAGGTGTTCCGCTTTCGTCATAAACAGTGCTCCAGAGCGCTTGGCAACGGGCACAACGAAACGTGTGTGCGGGATAGTGACCATTCACGCCTAGTGCTCGCAATGCAGGAGCACTGCCAAAAGGCCAAGGGAGGCGCTTAGAATCCGGCTTGTGCGCAAAGCTTTCAGACTGCCAGAGGACCGCATCTGTGGTAAGCCCGCTTGCTCATTTGACGTTAGCTGTCGCCTGCAAGAACTTCACCTGCATCTGGTTTATGCTGCTACCTGTTGTTAGGCGACAACAAGGGCACATGTAGCAAATGCTTTTTCCTGTTTCATTTTGCTAGGCCACACTCTTCTGTGGCTCTTTAGTGCTTGCCAAACTGCTATGTGCGTGCTGCTGCTTCCATCTGACAAGGAGCACAACCTTCTGACAGCAGCTTTCAACTTGCCTAAGAAAGAGCTTGGCCATTTAGATGTGCTGCAAATCTGTGTGAGTGTAAGGTGCAGGTGCAAGCTCCTGACAAAGTTGTTCTCCAGGTTCAGTTTCTATCTGCCAGACGCATTGGAAATGTTTTCCTCTGGCATTCGCAGCAAGAGTCGTAGATTGCTTAACTGAGGAGCTCTGAGAATGGAACGGCAAGAGGTGTTCCGCTTTCGTCATAAACAGTGCTCCAGAGCGCTTGGCAACGGGCACAACGAAACGTGTGTGCGGGATAGTGACCATTCACGCCTAGTGCTCGCAATGCAGGAGCACTGCCAAAAGGCCAAGGGAGGCGCTTAGAATCCGGCTTGTGCGCAAAGCTTTCAGACTGACAGAGGATCGCATCTGTGGTAAGCCCGCTTGCTCATTTTACGTTAGCTGTCGCCTGCAAGAACTTCACCCGCATCTGGTTTATGCTGCTACCTGTTGTTAGGCGACAACAAGGGCACATGTAGCAAATGCTTTTTCCTGTTTCATTTTGCTATGCCACGCTCTTCTGTGGCTCTTTAGTGCTTGCCAAACTGCTATGTGCGTGCTGCTGCTTCCATCTGACAAGGAGCACAACCTTCTGACAGCAGCTTTCAACTTGCCTAAGAAAGAGCTTGGCCATTTAGATGTGCTGCAAACCCATGTGTGTGTAAGGTGCAGGTGCCAGCTCCTGACAAAGTTGTTCTCCAGGTTCAGTTTCTATCTGCCAGACGCATTGGAAATGTTTTCCTCTGGCATTCGCAACAAGAGTCGCAGATTGCTTAACTGAGGAGCTCTGAGAATGGAACGGCAAGAGGTGTTCCGCTTTCGTCATAAACAGTGCTCCAGAGCGCTTGGCAACGGGCACAACGAAACGTGTGTGTGGGATAGTGACCATTCACGCCTAGTGCTCGCAATGCATGAGCACTGCCAAAAGGCCAAGGGAGGCACTTGGAATCCGGCTTGTGCGCAAAGCTTTCAGACTGCAGAGGACTGCAGCTGTGGTAATCCCGCTTGCTCATTTGACGTTAGATGTCGCCTGCAAGAACTTCACCTGCATCTGGTTTATGCTGCTACCTGTTGTTAGGCGACAACAAGGGCACATGTAGCAAATGCTTTTTCCTGTTTCATTTTGCTATGCCACGCTCTTCTGTGGCTCTTTAGTGCTTGCCAAACTGCTATGTGCGTGCTGCTGCTTCCATCTGACAAGGAGCACAACCTTCTGACAGCAGCTTTCAACTTGTCTAAGAAAGAGCTTGGCCATTTAGATGTGATGCAAATCTGTGTGTGTGTAAGGTGCAGGTGCAAGCTCCTGACAAAGGTGTTCTCCAGTTTCAGTTTCTATCTGCCAGACACATTGGAAATGTTTTCCTCTGGCATTCGCACCAAGAGTCGCAGAATACTTAACCCAGGAGCTCTGAGAATGGAACGGCAAGAGGTGTTCCGCTTTCGTCATAAACAGTGCTCCAGAGCGCTTAGCAACGGCCACAACGAAACGTGTCTGTGGGATAGTGACCATTCCCGCCTAGTGCTGGCAATGCACGAGCACTGCCAAAAGGCAAAGGAAGGCACTTAGCATCCGGCTGTGCGCAAAGCTTTCAGACTGCCAGAGGACTGCAGCTGTGGTAAGCCTGCTTGCTCATTTGACGTTAGATGTCGCCTGCAAGAACTCCACCCGCATCTGGTTTATGCTGCTACCTGTTGTTAGGCGACAAGAAGGGCACAAGTCGCAAATGCTTTTTCCTGCCTTATTTTGCTAGACCACGCTCTTCTGTGGCTCTTTAGTTCTTGCCAAACTGTTATGTGCGTGCTGCTGCTTCCATCTGACAAGGAGCACAGCCTTCTGACAGCAGCTTTCAACTTGTCTAAGGAAGAGCTTGGCCATTTAGATGTGATGCAAATCTGTGTGTGTGTAAAGTGCAGGTGCAAGCTCCTGACAAAGGTGTTCTCCAGTTTCAGTTTCTATCTGCCAGACACATTGGAAATGCTTTCCTCTGGCATTCACGCCAAGAGTCGCAGATTGCTTAACCCAGGAGCTCTGAGAATGGAACGGCAAGAGGTGCTCCGCTTACGTCATAAACAGTGCTCCAGAGCGCTTAGCAACGGCCACAACGAAACAGTGTGCGGGATAGTGACCATTCCCGCCTAGTGCTGGCAATGCACGAGCACTGCCAAAAGGCAAAGGAAGGCGCTTAGCATCCGGCTTGTGCGCAAAGCTTTCAGACTGCCAGAGGACCGCAGCTGTGGTAAGCCCGCTTGCTCATTTGACGTTAGATGTCGCCTGCAAGAACTTCACCGGCATCTGGTTTATGCTGCTACCTGTTGTTAGGCGACAACAAGAGCACATGTAGCAAATCCTTTTTCCTGCCTCATTTTGCTAGACCACGCTCTTCTGTGGCTCTTTAGTTCTTGCCAAACTCCTAGGTGCGTGCTGCTGCTTCCATCTGACAAGGAGCACAGCCTTCTGACAGCAGCTTTCAACTTGTCTAAGGAAGAGCTTGGCCATTTAGATGTGATGCAAATCTGTGTGTGTGTAAGGTGCAGGTGCAAGCTCCTGACAAAGGTGTTCTCCAGTTTCAGTTTCTATCTGCCAGACACATTGGAAATGTTTTCCTCTGGCATTCGCACCAAGAGTCGCAGAATACTTAACCCAGGAGCTCTGAGAATGGAACGGCAAGAGGTGTTCCGCTTTCGTCATAAACAGTGCTCCAGAGCGCTTAGCAACAGGCACAACGAAACGTGTCTGTGGGATAGTGACCATTCCCGCCTAGTGCTGGCAATGCACGAGCACTGCCAAAAGGCAAAGGAAGGCGCTTAGCATCCGGCTGTGCGCAAAGCTTTCAGACTGCCAGAGGACTGCAGCTGTGGTAAGCCCGCTTGCTCATTTGACGTTAGATGTCGCCTGCAAGAACTTCATCGGCATCTGGTTTATGCTGCTACCTGTTGTTAGGCGACAAGAAGGGCACAAGTCGCGAATACTTTTTCCTGACCCGTTTTGCTAGACCACGCTCTTCTGTGGCTCTTTAGTTCTTGCCAAACTGTTATGTGCGTGATGCTGCTTCCATCTGACAAGGAGCACAGCCTTCTGACAGCAGCTTTCAACTTGTCTAAGGAAGAGCTTGGCCATTTAGATGTGATGCAAATCTGTGTGTGTGTAAGGTGCAGGTGCAAGCTCCTGACAAAGGTGTTCTCCAGTTTCAGTTTCTATCTGCCAGACACATTGGAAATGTTTTCCTCCGGCATTCACGCCAAGAGTCGCAGATTGCTTAACCCAGGAGCTCTGAGAATGGAACGGCAAGAGGTGCTCCGCTTACGTCATAAACAGTGCTCCAGAGCGCTTAGCAACGGCCACAACGAAACAGTGTGCGGGATAGTGACCATTCCCGCCTAGTGCTGGCAATGCACGAGTGCTGCCAAAAGGCAAAGGAAGGCGCTTAGCATCCGGCTTGTGCGCAAAGCTTTCAGACTGCCAGAGGACCGCAGCTGTGGTAAGCCCGCTTGCTCATTTGACGTTAGATGTCGCCTGCAAGAACTTCACCGGCATCTGGTTTATGCTGCTACCTGTTGTTAGGCGACAACAAGAGCACATGTAACAAATGCTTTTTCCTGACCCGTTTTGCTAGACCACGCTCTTTTGTGGCTCTGTAGTGCTTGCCAATCTGCTATGTGCGTGATGCTGCTTCCATCTGACAAGGAGCACAGCCATCTGACAGCAGCTTTCAACTTGTCTAAGAAAGAGCTTGGCCATTTAGATGTGATGCAAATCTGTGTGTGTGTAAGGTGCAGGTGCAAGCTGCTGACAAAGGTGTTCTCCAGTTTCACTTTCTATCTGCCAGACACATTGGAAATGTTTTCCTCTGGCATTCGCACCAAGAGTCGCAGAATACTTAACCCAGGAGCTCTGAGAATGAAACGGTAAGAGGTGTTCCGCTTACGTCATAAACAGTGCTCCAGAGCGCTTAGCAACGGGCACAACGAAACGTGTCTGTGGGATAGTGACCATTCCCGCCTAGTGCTGGCAATTCACGAGCACTGCCAAAAGGCAAAGGAAGGCGCTTAGCATCCGGCTTGTGCGCAAAGCTTTCAGACTGCCAGAGGACTGCAGCTGTGGTAAGCCTTCTTGCTCATTTGATACTAGATGTCGCCTGCAAGAACTTCACCCGCATCTGGTTTATGCTGCTACCTGTTGTTAGGCGACAACAAGAGCACATGTAGCAAATCCTTTTTCCTGCCTCATTTTGCTAGACCACGCTCTTCTGTGGCTCTTTAGTTCTTGCCAAACTCCTAGGTGCGTGCTGCTGCTTCCATCTGACAAGGAGCACAGCCTTCTGACAGCAGCTTTCAACTTGTCTAAGGAAGAGCTTGGCCATTTAGATGTGATGCAAATCTGTGTGTGTGTAAAGTGCAGGTGCAAGCTCCTGACAAAGGTGTTCTCCAGTTTCAGTTTCTATCTGCCAGACACATTGGAAATGCTTTCCTCCGGCATTCACGCCAAGAGTCGCAGATTGCTTAACCCAGGAGCTCTGAGAATGGAACGGCAAGAGGTGCTCCGCTTACGTCATAAACAGTGCTCCAGAGCGCTTAGCAACGGGCACAACGAAACGTGTCTGTGGGATAGTGACCATTCCCGCCTAGTGCTGGCAATGCACGAGCACTGCCAAAAGGCAAAGGAAGGCGCTTAGCATCCGGCTTGTGTGCAAAGCTTTCAGACTGCCAGAGGACTGCAGCTGTGGTAAGCCCGCTTGCTCATTTGACGTTAGATGTCGCCTGCAAGAACTCCACCCGCATCTGGTTTATGCTGCTACCTGTTGTTAGGCGACAAGAAGGGCACAAGTCGCAAATGCTTTTTCCTGCCTCATTTTGCTAGACCACGCTCTTCTGTGGCTCTTTAGTTCTTGCCAAACTCCTATGTGCGTGCTTCTGCTTCCATCTGACAAGGAGCACAGCCTTCTGACAGCAGCTTTCAACTTGTCTAAGGAAGAGCTTGGCCATTTAGATGTGATGCAAATCTGTGTGTGTGTAAAGTGCAGGTGCAAGCTCCTGACAAAGGTGTTCTCCAGTTTCAGTTTCTATCTGCCAGACACATTGGAAATGCTTTCCTCTGGCATTCACGCCAAGAGTCGCAGATTGCTTAACCCAGGAGCTCTGAGAATGGAACGGCAAGAGGTGCTCCGCTTACGTCATAAACAGTGCTCCAGAGCGCTTAGCAACGGGCACAACGAAACGTGTCTGTGGGATAGTGACCATTCCCGCCTAGTGCTGGCAATGCACGAGCACTGCCAAAAGGCAAAGGAAGGCGCTTAGCATCCGGCTTGTGCGCAAAGCTTTCAGACTGCCAGAGGACCGCAGCTGTGGTAAGCCCGCTTGCTCATTTGACGTTAGATGTCGCCTGCAAGAACTTCACCTGCATCTGGTTTATGCTGCTACCTGTTGTTAGGCGACAACAAGAGCACATGTAGCAAATCCTTTTTCCTGCCTCATTTTGCTAGACCACGCTCTTCTGTGGCTCTTTAGTTCTTGCCAAACTCCTAGGTGCGTGCTGCTGCTTCCATCTGACAAGGAGCACAGCCTTCTGACAGCAGCTTTCAACTTGTCTAAGGAAGAGCTTGGCCATTTAGATGTGATGCAAATCTGTGTGTGTGTAAGGTGCAGGTGCAAGCTCCTGACAAAGGTGTTCTCCAGTTTCAGTTTCTATCTGCCAGACACATTGGAAATGTTTTCCTCCGGCATTCACGCCAAGAGTCGCAGATTGCTTAACCCAGGAGTTCTGAGAATGGAACGGCAAGAGGTGCGCCGCTTACGTCATAAACAGTGCTCCAGAGCGCTTAGCAACGGCCACAACGAAACAGTGTGCGGGATAGTGACCATTCCCGCCTAGTGCTGGCAATGCACGAGTGCTGCCAAAAGGCAAAGGAAGGCGCTTAGCATCCGGCTTGTGCGCAAAGCTTTCAGACTGCCAGAGGACCGCAGCTGTGGTAAGCCCGCTTGCTCATTTGACGTTAGATGTCGCCTGCAAGAACTTCATCGGCATCTGGTTTATGCTGCTACCTGTTGTTAGGCGACAACAAGAGCACATGTAACAAATGCTTTTTCCTGACCCGTTTTGCTAGACCACGCTCTTTTGTGGCTCTGTAGTGCTTGCCAATCTGCTATGTGCGTGATGCTGCTTCCATCTGACAAGGAGCACAGCCATCTGACAGCAGCTTTCAACTTGTCTAAGAAAGAGCTTGGCCATTTAGATGTGATGCAAATCTGTGTGTGTGTAAAGTGCAGGTGCAAGCTCCTGACAAAGGTGTTCTCCAGTTTCAGTTTCTATCTGCCAGACACATTGGAAATGTTTTCCTCCGGCATTCACGCCAAGAGTCGCAGATTGCTTAACCCAGGAGCTCTGAGAATGGAACGGCAAGAGGTGCTCCGCTTACGTCATAAACAGTGCTCCAGAGCGCTTAGCAACGGGCACAACGAAACGTGTCTGTGGGATAGTGACCATTCCCGCCTAGTGCTGGCAATGCACGAGCACTGCCAAAAGGCAAAGGAAGGCGCTTAGCATCCGGCTTGTGTGCAAAGCTTTCAGACTGCCAGAGGACTGCAGCTGTGGTAAGCCCGCTTGCTCATTTGACGTTAGATGTCGCCTGCAAGAACTTCACCCGCATCTGGTTTATGCTGCTACCTGTTGTTAGGCGACAACAAGAGCACATGTAACAAATGCTTTTTCCTGACCCGTTTTGCTAGACCACGCTCTTTTGTTGCTCTGTAGTGCTTGCCAATCTGCTATATGCGTGATGCTGCTTCCATCTGACAAGGAGCACAGCCTTCTGACAGCAGCTTTCAACTTGTCTAAGGAAGAGCTTGGCCATTTAGATGTGATGCAAATCTGTGTGTGTGTAAAGTGCAGGTGCAAGCTCCTGACAAAGGTGTTCTCCAGTTTCACTTTCTATCTGCCAGACACATTGGAAATGTTTTCCTCTGGCATTCGCACCAAGAGTCGCAGAATACTTAACCCATGAGCTCTGAGAATGAAACGGTAAGAGGTGTTCCGCTTACGTCATAAACAGTGCTCCAGAGCGCTTAGCAACAGGCACAACGAAACGTGTCTGTGGGATAGTGACCATTCCCGCCTAGTGCTGGCAATGCACGAGCACTGCCAAAAGGCAAAGGAAGGCGCTTAGCATCCGGCTTGTGCGCAAAGCTTTCAGACTGCCAGAGGACTGCAGCTGTGGTAAGCCTTCTTGCTCATTTGATATTAGATGTCGCCTGCAAGAACTTCACCCGCATCTGGTTTATGCTGCTACCTGTTGTTAGGCGACAACAAGGGCACAAGTCGCGAATGCTTTTTCCTGCCTCATTTTGCTAGACCACGCTCTTCTGTGGCTCTTTAATGCTTGCCAAACTGCTATGTGCATGTTGCTGCTTCCATCTAACAAGGAGCACAGCCGTCTGACAGCAGCTTTCAACTTGCCTAAGAAAGAGCTTGGCCATTTAGATGTGATGCAAATCTGTGTGTGTGTAAAGTGCAGGTGCAAGCTGCTGACAAAGTTGTTCTCCAGTTTCACTTTCTATCTGCCAGACACATTGGAAATGTTTTCCTCTGGCATTCACGCCAAGAGTCGCAGATTGCTTAACCCAGGAGCTCTGAGAATGGAACGGCAAGAGGTGCTCCGCTTACGTCATAAACAGTGCTCCAGAGCGCTTAGCAACGGGCACAACGAAACGTGTCTGTGGGATAGTGACCATTCCCGCCTAGTGCTGGCAATGCACGAGCACTGCCAAAAGGCAAAGGACGGCGCTTAGCATCCGGCTTGTGTGCAAAGCTTTCAGACTGCCAGAGGACTGCAGCTGTGGTAAGCCCGCTTGCTCATTTGACGTTAGATGTCGCCTGCAAGAACTCCACCCGCATCTGGTTTATGCTGCTACCTGTTGTTAGGCGACAAGAAGGGCACAAGTCGCAAATGCTTTTTCCTGCCTCATTTTGCTAGACCACGCTCTTCTGTGGCTCTTTAGTTCTTGCCAAACTCCTATGTGCGTGCTTCTGCTTCCATCTGACAAGGAGCACAGCCTTCTGACAGCAGCTTTCAACTTGTCTAAGGAAGAGCTTGGCCATTTAGATGTGATGCAAATCTGTGTGTGTGTAAGGTGCAGGTGCAAGCTCCTGACAAAGGTGTTCTCCAGTTTCAGTTTCTATCTGCCAGACACATTGGAAATGTTTTCCTCTGGCATTCGCACCAAGAGTCGCAGAATACTTAACCCAGGAGCTCTGAGAATGGAACGGCAAGAGGTGCTCCGCTTACGTCATAAACAGTGCTCCAGAGCGCTTAGCAACAGGCACAACGAAACGTGTCTGTGGGATAGTGACCATTCCCGCCTAGTGCTGGCAATGCACGAGCACTGCCAAAAGGCAAAGGAAGGCGCTTAGCATCCGGCTGTGCGCAAAGCTTTCAGACTGCCAGAGGACTGCAGCTGTGGTAAGCCCGCTTGCTCATTTTATGTTAGATGTCGCCTGCAAGAACTTCACCCGCATCTGGTTTATGCTGCTACTTGTTGTTAGGCGACAAGAAGGGCACAAGTCGCGAATGCTTTTTCCTGCCTCATTTTGCTAGACCACGCTCTTTTGTGGCTCTTTAATGCTTGCCAAACTGCTATGTGCATGTTGCTGCTTCCATCTAACAAGGAGCACAGCCGTCTGACAGCAGCTTTCAACTTGCCTAAGAAAGAGCTTGGCCATTTAGATGTGATGCAAATCTGTGTGTGTGTAAAGTGCAGGTGCAAGCTCCTGACAAAGGTGTTCTCCAGTTTCACTTTCTATCTGCCAGACACATTGGAAATGTTTTCCTCCGGCATTCACGCCAAGAGTCGCAGATTGCTTAACCCAGGAGCTCTGAGAATGGAACGGCAAGAGGTGCTCCGCTTACGTCATAAACAGTGCTCCAGAGCGCTTAGCAACGGGCACAACGAAACGTGTCTGTGGGATAGTGACCATTCCCGCCTAGTGCTGGCAATGCACGAGCACTGCCAAAAGGCAAAGGAAGGCGCTTAGCATCCGGCTTGTGTGCAAAGCTTTCAGACTGCCAGAGGACTGCAGCTGTGGTAAGCCCGCTTGCTCATTTGACGTTAGATGTCGCCTGCAAGAACTCCACCCGCATCTGGTTTATGCTGCTACCTGTTGTTAGGCGACAACAAGAGCACATGTAACAAATGCTTTTTCCTGACCCGTTTTGCTAGACCACGCTCTTTTGTGGCTCTGTAGTGCTTGGCAAACTGCTATGTGCGTGATGCTGCTTCCATCTGACAAGGAGCACAGCCTTCTGACAGCAGCTTTCAACTTGTCTAAGAAAGAGCTTGGCCATTTAGATGTGATGCAAATCTGTGTGTGTGTAAGGTGCAGGTGCAAGCTGCTGACAAAGGTGTTCTCCAGTTTCAGTTTCTATCTGCCAGACACATTGGAAATGTTTTCCTCTGGCATTCGCACCAAGAGTCGCAGAATACTTAACCCAGGAGCTCTGAGAATGGAACGGCAAGAGGTGTTCCGCTTACGTCATAAACAGTGCTCCAGAGCGCTTAGCAACGGGCACAACGAAACGTGTCTGTGGGATAGTGACCATTCCCGCCTAGTGCTGGCAATGCACGAGCACTGCCAAAAGGCAAAGGAAGGCACTTAGCATCCGGCTGTGCGCAAAGCTTTCAGACTGCCAGAGGACTGCAGCTGTGGTAAGCCCGCTTGCTCATTTGACGTTAGATGTCGCCTGCAAGAACTCCACCCGCATCTGGTTTATGCTGCTACCTGTTGTTAGGCGACAAGAAGGGCACAAGTCGCGAATGCTTTTTCCTGCCTCATTTTGCTAGACCACGCTCTTCTGTGGCTCTTTAGTTCTTGCCAAACTCCTATGTGCGTGCTGCTGCTTCCATCTGACAAGGAGCACAGCCTTCTGACAGCAGCTTTCAACTTGTCTAAGGAAGAGCTTGGCCATTTAGATGTGATGCAAATCTGTGTGTGTGTAAAGTGCAGGTGCAAGCTCCTGACAAAGGTGTTCTCCAGTTTCAGTTTCTATCTGCCAGACACATTGGAAATGCTTTCCTCTGGCATTCACGCCAAGAGTCGCAGATTGCTTAACCCAGGAGCTCTGAGAATGGAACGGCAAGAGGTGCTCCGCTTACGTCATAAACAGTGCTCCAGAGCGCTTAGCAACGGCCACAACGAAACAGTGTGCGGGATAGTGACCATTCCCGCCTAGTGCTGGCAATGCACGAGCACTGCCAAAAGGCAAAGGAAGGCGCTTAGCATCCGGCTTGTGCGCAAAGCTTTCAGACTGCCAGAGGACTGCAGCTGTGGTAAGCCCGCTTGCTCATTTGACGTTAGATGTCGCCTGCAAGAACTTCACCCGCATCTGGTTTATGCTGCTACCTGTTGTTAGGCGACAACAAGAGCACATGTAGCAAATCCTTTTTCCTGCCTCATTTTGCTAGACCACGCTCTTCTCTGGCTCTTTAGTTCTTGCCAAACTCCTAGGTGCGTGCTGCTGCTTCCATCTGACAAGGAGCACAGCCTTCTGACAGCAGCTTTCAACTTGTCTAAGGAAGAGCTTGGCCATTTAGATGTGATGCAAATCTGTGTGTGTGTAAGGTGCAGGTGCAAGCTCCTGACAAAGGTGTTCTCCAGTTTCAGTTTCTATCTGCCAGACACATTGGAAATGTTTTCCTCTGGCATTCGCAGCAAGAGTCGCAGAATACTTAACCCAGGAGCTCTGAGAATGGAACGGCAAGAGGTGTTCCGCTTACGTCATAAACAGTGCTCCAGAGCGCTTAGCAACAGGCACAACGAAACGTGTCTGTGGGATAGTGACCATTCCCGCCTAGTGCTGGCAATGCACGAGCACTGCCAAAAGGCAAAGGAAGGCGCTTAGCATCCGGCTGTGCGCAAAGCTTTCAGACTGCCAGAGGACTGCAGCTGTGGTAAGCCCGCTTGCTCATTTGACGTTAGATGTCGCCTGCAAGAACTCCACCCGCATCTGGTTTATGCTGCTACCTGTTGTTAGGCGACAAGAAGGGCACAAGTCGCGAATACTTTTTCCTGACCCGTTTTGCTAGACCACGCTCTTCTGTGGCTCTTTAGTTCTTGCCAAACTGTTATGTGCGTGATGCTGCTTCCATCTGACAAGGAGCACAGCCTTCTGACAGCAGCTTTCAACTTGTCTAAGGAAGAGCTTGGCCATTTAGATGTGATGCAAATCTGTGTGTGTGTAAGGTGCAGGTGCAAGCTCCTGACAAAGGTGTTCTCCAGTTTCAGTTTCTATCTGCCAGACACATTGGAAATGTTTTCCTCCGGCATTCACGCCAAGAGTAGCAGATTGCTTAACCCAGGAGCTCTGAGAATGGAACGGCAAGAGGTGCTCCGCTTACGTCATAAACAGTGCTCCAGAGCGCTTAGCAACGGCCACAACGAAACAGTGTGCGGGATAGTGACCATTCCCGCCTAGTGCTGGCAATGCACGAGTGCTGCCAAAAGGCAAAGGAAGGCGCTTAGCATCCGGCTTGTGCGCAAAGCTTTCAGACTGCCAGAGGACTGCAGCTGTGGTAAGCCCGCTTGCTCATTTGACGTTAGATGTCGCCTGCAAGAACTTCACCCGCATCTGGTTTATGCTGCTACCTGTTGTTAGGCGACAACAAGAGCACATGTAACAAATGCTTTTTCCTGACCCGTTTTGCTAGACCACGCTCTTTTGTGGCTCTGTAGTGCTTGCCAATCTGCTATGTGCGTGATGCTGCTTCCATCTGACAAGGAGCACAGCCATCTGACAGCAGCTTTCAACTTGTCTAAGGAAGAGCTTGGCCATTTAGATGTGATGCAAATCTGTGTGTGTGTAAGGTGCAGGTGCAAGCTCCTGACAAAGGTGTTCTCCAGTTTCAGTTTCTATCTGCCAGACACATTGGAAATGTTTTCCTCTGGCATTTGCACCAAGAGTCGCAGAATACTTAACCCAGGAGCTCTGAGAATGAAACGGTAAGAGGTGTTCCGCTTACGTCATAAACAGTGCTCCAGAGCGCTTAGCAACGGCCACAACGAAACGTGTCTGTGGGATAGTGACCATTCCCGCCTAGTGCTGGCAATGCACTAGCACTGCCAAAAGGCAAAGGAAGGCGCTTAGCATCCGGCTTGTGTGCAAAGCTTTCAGACTGCCAGAGGACTGCAGCTGTGGTAAGCCCGCTTGCTCATTTGACGTTAGATGTCGCCTGCAAGAACTCCACCCGCATCTGGTTTATGCTGCTACCTGTTGTTAGGCGACAACAAGGGCACAAGTCGCAAATGCTTTTTCCTGCCTCATTTTGCTAGACCACGCTCTTCTGTGGCTCTTTAATGCTTGCCAAACTGCTATGTGCATGTTGCTGCTTCCATCTGACAAGGAGCACAGCCGTCTGACAGCAGCTTTCAACTTGCCTAAGAAAGAGCTTGGCCATTTAGATGTGATGCAAATCTGTGTGTGTGTAAAGTGCAGGTGCAAGCTCCTGACAAAGTTGTTCTCCAGTTTCACTTTCTATCTGCCAGACACATTGGAAATGTTTTCCTCCGGCATTCACGCCAAGAGTCGCAGATTGCTTAACCCAGGAGCTCTGAGAATGGAACGGCAAGAGGTGCTCCGCTTACGTCATAAACAGTGCTCCAGAGCGCTTAGCAACGGGCACAACGAAACGTGTCTGTGGGATAGTGACCATTCCCGCCTAGTGCTGGCAATGCACGAGCACTGCCAAAAGGCAAAGGAAGGCGCTTAGCATCCGGCTTGTGTGCAAAGCTTTCAGACTGCCAGAGGACTGCAGCTGTGGTAAGCCCGCTTGCTCATTTGACGTTAGCTGTCGCCTGCAAGAACTTCACCCGCATCTGGTTTATGCTGCTACCTGTTGTTAGGCGACAAGAAGGGCACAAGTCGCAAATGCTTTTTCCTGCCTCATTTTGCTAGACCACGCTCTTCTGTGGCTCTTTAGTTCTTGCCAAACTCCTATGTGCGTGCTTCTGCTTCCATCTGACAAGGAGCACAGCCTTCTGACAGCAGCTTTCAAGTTGTCTAAGGAAGAGCTTGGCCATTTAGATGTGATGCAAATCTGTGTGTGTGTAAGGTGCAGGTGCAAGCTCCTGACAAAGGTGTTCTCCAGTTTCAGTTTCTATCTGCCAGACACATTGGAAATGTTTTCCTCTGGCATTCGCACCAAGAGTCGCAGAATACTTAACCCAGGAGCTCTGAGAATGGAACGGCAAGAGGTGTTCCGCTTACGTCATAAACAGTGCTCCAGAGCGCTTAGCAACGGCCACAACGAAACGTGTCTGTGGGATAGTGACCATTCACGCCTAGTGCTGGCAATGCACGAGCACTGCCAAAAGGCAAAGGAAGGCGCTTAGCATCCGGCTGTGCGCAAAGCTTTCAGACTGCCAGAGGACTGCAGCTGTGGTAAGCCCGCTTGCTCATTTGACGTTAGATGTCGCCTGCAAGAACTCCACCCGCATCTGGTTTATGCTGCTACCTGTTGTTAGGCGACAAGAAGGGCACAAGTCGCAAATGCTTTTTCCTGCCTCATTTTGCTAGACCACGCTCTTCTGTGGCTCTTTAGTTCTTGCCAAACTGTTATGTGCGTGCTGCTGCTTCCATCTGACAAGGAGCACAGCCTTCTGACAGCAGCTTTCAACTTGTCTAAGGAAGAGCTTGGCCATTTAGATGTGATGCAAATCTGTGTGTGTGTAAAGTGCAGGTGCAAGCTCCTGACAAAGGTGTTCTCCAGTTTCAGTTTCTATCTGCCAGACACATTGGAAATGTTTTCCTCCGGCATTCACGCCAAGAGTCGCAGATTGCTTAACCCAGGAGCTCTGAGAATGGAACGGCAAGAGGTGCTCCGCTTACGTCATAAACAGTGCTCCAGAGCGCTTAGCAACGGGCACAACGAAACGTGTCTGTGGGATAGTGACCATTCCCGCCTAGTGCTGGCAATGCACGAGCACTGCCAAAAGGCAAAGGAAGGCGCTTAGCATCCGGCTTGTGCGCAAAGCTTTCAGACTGCCAGAGGACTGCAGCTGTGGTAAGCCTTCTTGCTCATTTGATATTAGATGTCGCCTGCAAGAACTTCACCCGCATCTGGTTTATGCTGCTACCTGTTGTTAGGCGACAACAAGAGCACATGTAGCAAATCCTTTTTCCTGCCTCATTTTGCTAGACCACGCTCTTCTGTGGCTCTTTAGTTCTTGCCAAACTCCTTGGTGCGTGCTGCTGCTTCCATCTGACAAGGAGCACAGCCTTCTGACAGCAGCTTTCAACTTGTCTAAGGAAGAGCTTGGCCATTTAGATGTGATGCAAATCTGTGTGTGTGTAAGGTGCAGGTGCAAGCTGCTGACAAAGGTGTTCTCCAGTTTCAGTTTCTATCTGCCAGACACATTGGAAATGTTTTCCTCTGGCATTCGCACCAAGAGTCGCAGAATACTTAACCCAGGAGCTCTGAGAATGGAACGGCAAGAGGTGCTCCGCTTACGTCATAAACAGTGCTCCAGAGCGCATAGCAACAGGCACAACGAAACGTGTCTGTGGGATAGTGACCATTCCCGCCTAGTGCTGGCAATGCACGAGCACTGCCAAAAGGCAAAGGAAGGCGCTTAGCATCCGGCTGTGCGCAAAGCTTTCAGACTGCCAGAGGACTGCAGCTGTGGTAAGCCCGCTTGCTCATTTTAAGTTAGATGTCGCCTGCAAGAACTTCACCCGCATCTGGTTTATGCTGCTACTTGTTGTTAGGCGACAACAAGGGCACAAGTCGCGAATGCTTTTTCCTGCCTCATTTTGCTAGACCACGCTCTTTTGTGGCTCTTTAATGCTTGCCAAACTGCTATGTGCATGTTGCTGCTTCCATCTAACAAGGAGCACAGCCGTCTGACAGCAGCTTTCAACTTGCCTAAGAAAGAGCTTGGCCATTTAGATGTGATGCAAATCTGTGTGTGTGTAAAGTGCAGGTGCAAGCTCCTGACAAAGGTGTTCTCCAGTATCACTTTCTATCTGCCAGACACATTGGAAATGTTTTCCTCTGGCATTCACGCCAAGAGTCGCAGATTGCTTAACCCAGGAGCTCTGAGAATGGAACGGCAAGAGGTGCTCCGCTTACGTCATAAACAGTGCTCCAGAGCGCTTAGCAACGGCCACAACGAAACGTGTCTGTGGGATAGTGACCATTCCCGCCTAGTGCTGGCAATGCACGAGCACTGTCAAAAGGCAAAGGAAGGCGCTTAGCATCCGGCTTGTGTGCAAAGCTTTCAGACTGCCAGAGGACTGCAGCTGTGGTAAGCCTGCTTGCTCATTTGACGTTAGATGTCGCCTGCAAGAACTTCACCCGCATCTGGTTTATGCTGCTACCTGTTGTTAGGCGACAACAAGGGCACATGTAACAAATGCTTTTTCCTGACCCGTTTTGCTAGACCACGCTCTTTTGTTGCTCTGTAGTGCTTGCCAATCTGCTATGTGCGTGATGCTGCTTCCATCTGACAAGGAGCACAGCCTTCTGACAGCAGCTTTCAACTTGTCTAAGGAAGAGCTTGGCCATTTAGATGTGATGCAAATCTGTGTGTGTGTAAAGTGCAGGTGCAAGCTCCTGACAAAGGTGTTCTCCAGTTTCAGTTTCTATCTGCCAGACACATTGGAAATGTTTTCCTCCGGCATTCACGCCAAGAGTCGCAGATTGCTTAACCCAGGAGCTCTGAGAATGGAACGGCAAGAGGTGCTCCGCTTACGTCATAAACAGTGCTCCAGAGCGCTTAGCAACGGGCACAACGAAACGTGTCTGTGGGATAGTGACCATTCCCGCCTAGTGCTGGCAATGCACGAGCACTGCCAAAAGGCAAAGGAAGGCGCTTAGCATCCGGCTTGTGCCCAAAGCTTTCAGACTGCCAGAGGACTGCAGCTGTGGTAAGCCTTCTTGGTCATTTGATATTAGATGTCGCCTGCAAGAACTTCACCCGCATCTGGTTTATGCTGCTACCTGTTGTTAGGCGACAACAAGAGCACATGTAGCAAATCCTTTTTCCTGCCTCATTTTGCTAGACCACGCTCTTCTGTGGCTCTTTAGTTCTTGCCAAACTCCTAGGTGCGTGCTGCTGCTTCCATCTGACAAGGAGCACAGCCTTCTGACAGCAGCTTTCAACTTGTCTAAGGAAGAGCTTAGCCATTTAGATGTGATGCAAATCTGTGTGTGTGTAAGGTGCAGGTGCAAGCTGCTGACAAAGGTGTTCTCCAGTTTCAGTTTCTATCTGCCAGACACATTGGAAATGTTTTCCTCTGGCATTCGCACCAAGAGTCGCAGAATACTTAACCCAGGAGCTCTGAGAATGGAACGGCAAGAGGTGCTCCGCTTACGTCATAAACAGTGCTCCAGAGCGCTTAGCAACAGGCACAACGAAACGTGTCTGTGGGATAGTGACCATTCCCGCCTAGTGCTGGCAATGCACGAGCACTGCCAAAAGGCAAAGGAAGGCGCTTAGCATCCGGCTGTGCGCAAAGCTTTCAGACTGCCAGAGGACTGCAGCTGTGGTAAGCCCGCTTGCTCATTTTATGTTAGATGTCGCCTGCAAGAACTTCACCCGCATCTGGTTTATGCTGCTACTTGTTGTTAGGCGACAACAAGGGCACAAGTCGCGAATGCTTTTTCCTGCCTCATTTTGCTAGACCACGCTCTTTTGTGGCTCTTTAATGCTTGCCAAACTGCTATGTGCATGTTGCTGCTTCCATCTAACAAGGAGCACAGCCGTCTGACAGCAGCTTTCAACTTGCCTAAGAAAGAGCTTGGCCATTTAGATGTGATGCAAATCTGTGTGTGTGTAAAGTGCAGGTGCAAGCTGCTGACAAAGGTGTTCTCCAGTTTCACTTTCTATCTGCCAGACACATTGGAAATGTTTTCCTCCGGCATTCACGCCAAGAGTCGCAGATTGCTTAACCCAGGAGCTCTGAGAATGGAACGGCAAGAGGTGCTCCGCTTACGTCATAAACAGTGCTCCAGAGCGCTTAGCAACGGCCACAACGAAACAGTGTGCGGGATAGTGACCATTCCCGCCTAGTGCTGGCAATGCACGAGCACTGTCAAAAGGCAAAGGAAGGCGCTTAGCATCCGGCTTGTGTGCAAAGCTTTCAGACTGCCAGAGGACTGCAGCTGTGGTAAGCCCGCTTGCTCATTTGACGTTAGATGTCGCCTGCAAGAACTTCACCCGCATCTGGTTTATGCTGCTACCTGTTGTTAGGCGACAACAAGAGCACATGTAACAAATGCTTTTTCCTGACCCGTTTTGCTAGACCACGCTCTTTTGTTGCTCTGTAGTGCTTGCCAATCTGCTATGTGCGTGATGCTGCTTCCATCTGACAAGGAGCACAGCCTTCTGACAGCAGCTTTCAACTTGTCTAAGAAAGAGCTTGGCCATTTAGATGTGATGCAAATCTGTGTGTGTGTAAAGTGCAGGTGCAAGCTCCTGACAAAGGTGTTCTCCAGTTTCAGTTTCTATCTGCCAGACACATTGGAAATGTTTTCCTCCGGCATTCACGCCAAGAGTCGCAGATTGCTTAACCCAGGAGCTCTGAGAATGGAACGGCAAGAGGTGCTCCGCTTACATCATAAACAGTGCTCCAGAGCGCTTAGCAACGGGCACAACGAAACGTGTCTGTGGGATAGTGACCATTCCCGCCTAGTGCTGGCAATGCACGAGCACTGCCAAAAGGCAAAGGAAGGCGCTTAGCATCCGGCTTGTGCGCAAAGCTTTCAGACTGCCAGAGGACTGCAGCTGTGGTAAGCCTTCTTGCTCATTTGATATTAGATGTCGCCTGCAAGAACTTCACCCGCATCTGGTTTATGCTGCTACCTGTTGTTAGGCGACAACAAGAGCACATGTAGCAAATCCTTTTTCCTGCCTCATTTTGCTAGACCACGCTCTTCTGTGGCTCTTTAGTTCTTGCCAAACTCCTAGGTGCGTGCTGCTGCTTCCATCTGACAAGGAGCACAGCCTTCTGACAGCAGCTTTCAACTTGTCTAAGGAAGAGCTTGGCCATTTAGATGTGATGCAAATCTGTGTGTGTGTAAGGTGCAGGTGCAAGCTCCTGACAAAGGTGTTCTCCAGTTTCACTTTCTATCTGCCAGACACATTGGAAATGTTTTCCTCTGGCATTCGCACCAACAGTTACAGATTGCTTAACTGAAGAGCTCTGAGAATGGAACGGCAAGAGGTGTTCCGCTTTCGTCATAAACAGTGCTCCAGAGCGCTTGGCAACGGGTACAACGAAACGTGTGTGTGGGATAGTGACCATTCACGCCTAGTGCTCGCAATGCATGAGCACTGCCAAAAGGCCAAGGGAGGCACTTGGAATCCGGCTTGTGCGCAAAGCTTTCAGACTGCAGAGGACTGCAGCTGTGGTAATCCCGCTTGCTCATTTGACGTTAGATGTCGCCTGCAAGAACTTCACCTGCATCTGGTTTATGCTGCTACCTGTTGTTAGGCGACAACAAGGGCACATGTAGCAAATGCTTTTTCCTGTTTCATTTTGCTATGCCACGCTCTTCTGTGGCTCTTTAGTGCTTGCCAAACTGCTATGTGCGTGCTGCTGCTTCCATCTGACAAGGAGCACAACCTTCTGACAGCAGCTTTCAACTTGTCAAAGGAAGAGCTTGGCCATTTAGATGTGATGCAAATCTGTGTGTGTGTAAAGTGCAGGTGCAAGCTCCTGACAAAGGTGTTCTCCAGTTTCAGTTTCTATCTGCCAGACACATTGGAAATGTTTTCCTCCGGCATTCACGCCAAGAGTCGCAGATTGCTTAACCCAGGAGCTCTGAGAATGGAACGGCAAGAGGTGCTCCGCTTACGTCATAAACAGTGCTCCAGAGCGCTTAGCAACGGGCACAACGAAACGTGTCTGTGGGATAGTGACCATTCCCGCCTAGTGCTGGCAATGCACGAGCACTGCCAAAAGGCAAAGGAAGGCGCTTAGCATCCGGCTTGTGCGCAAAGCTTTCAGACTGCCAGAGGACTGCAGCTGTGGTAAGCCTTCTTGCTCATTTGATATTAGATGTCGCCTGCAAGAACTTCACCCGCATCTGGTTTATGCTGCTACCTGTTGTTAGGCGACAACAAGAGCACATGTAGCAAATCCTTTTTCCTGCCTCATTTTGCTAGACCACGCTCTTCTGTGGCTCTTTAGTTCTTGCCAAACTCCTAGGTGCGTGCTGCTGCTTCCATCTGACAAGGAGCACAGCCTTCTGACAGCAGCTTTCAACTTGTCTAAGGAAGAGCTTGGCCATTTAGATGTGATGCAAATCTGTGTGTGTGTAAGGTGCAGGTGCAAGCTCCTGACAAAGGTGTTCTCCAGTTTCAGTTTCTATCTGCCAGACACATTGGAAATGTTTTCCTCTGGCATTCGCACCAACAGTTACAGATTGCTTAACTGAAGAGCTCTGAGAATGGAACGGCAAGAGGTGTTCCGCTTTCGTCATAAACAGTGCTCCAGAGCGCTTAGCAACGGCCACAACGAAACAGTGTGCGGGATAGTGACCATTCACGCCTAGTGCTCGCAATGCATGAGCACTGCCAAAAGGCCAAGGGAGGCACTTGGAATCCGGCTTGTGCGCAAAGCTTTCAGACTGCCAGAGGACCGCAGCTGTGGTAAGCCCGCTTGCTCATTTGACGTTAGATGTCGCCTGCAAGAACTTCACCGGCATCTGGTTTATGCTGCTACCTGTTGTTAGGCGACAACAAGAGCACATGTAACAAATGCTTTTTCCTGACCCGTTTTGCTAGACCACGCTCTTTTGTGGCTCTGTAGTGCTTGCCAATCTGCTATGTGCGTGATGCTGCTTCCATCTGACAAGGAGCACAGCCATCTGACAGCAGCTTTCAACTTGTCTAAGAAAGAGCTTGGCCATTTAGATGTGATGCAAATCTGTGTGTGTGTAAGGTGCAGGTGCAAGCTGCTGACAAAGGTGTTCTCCAGTTTCACTTTCTATCTGCCAGACACATTGGAAATGTTTTCCTCTGGCATTCGCACCAAGAGTCGCAGAATACTTAACCCAGGAGCTCTGAGAATGAAACGGTAAGAGGTGTTCCGCTTACGTCATAAACAGTGCTCCAGAGCGCTTAGCAACGGGCACAACGAAACGTGTCTGTGGGATAGTGACCATTCCCGCCTAGTGCTGGCAATTCACGAGCACTGCCAAAAGGCAAAGGAAGGCGCTTAGCATCCGGCTTGTGCGCAAAGCTTTCAGACTGCCAGAGGACTGCAGCTGTGGTAAGCCTTCTTGCTCATTTGATACTAGATGTCGCCTGCAAGAACTTCACCCGCATCTGGTTTATGCTGCTACCTGTTGTTAGGCGACAACAAGAGCACATGTAGCAAATCCTTTTTCCTGCCTCATTTTGCTAGACCACGCTCTTCTGTGGCTCTTTAGTTCTTGCCAAACTCCTAGGTGCGTGCTGCTGCTTCCATCTGACAAGGAGCACAGCCTTCTGACAGCAGCTTTCAACTTGTCTAAGGAAGAGCTTGGCCATTTAGATGTGATGCAAATCTGTGTGTGTGTAAAGTGCAGGTGCAAGCTCCTGACAAAGGTGTTCTCCAGTTTCAGTTTCTATCTGCCAGACACATTGGAAATGCTTTCCTCCGGCATTCACGCCAAGAGTCGCAGATTGCTTAACCCAGGAGCTCTGAGAATGGAACGGCAAGAGGTGCTCCGCTTACGTCATAAACAGTGCTCCAGAGCGCTTAGCAACGGGCACAACGAAACGTGTCTGTGGGATAGTGACCATTCCCGCCTAGTGCTGGCAATGCACGAGCACTGCCAAAAGGCAAAGGAAGGCGCTTAGCATCCGGCTTGTGTGCAAAGCTTTCAGACTGCCAGAGGACTGCAGCTGTGGTAAGCCTTCTTGCTCATTTGATACTAGATGTCGCCTGCAAGAACTCCACCCGCATCTGGTTTATGCTGCTACCTGTTGTTAGGCGACAAGAAGGGCACAAGTCGCAAATGCTTTTTCCTGCCTCATTTTGCTAGACCACGCTCTTCTGTGGCTCTTTAGTTCTTGCCAAACTCCTATGTGCGTGCTTCTGCTTCCATCTGACAAGGAGCACAGCCTTCTGACAGCAGCTTTCAACTTGTCTAAGGAAGAGCTTGGCCATTTAGATGTGATGCAAATCTGTGTGTGTGTAAAGTGCAGGTGCAAGCTCCTGACAAAGGTGTTCTCCAGTTTCAGTTTCTATCTGCCAGACACATTGGAAATGCTTTCCTCTGGCATTCACGCCAAGAGTCGCAGATTGCTTAACCCAGGAGCTCTGAGAATGGAACGGCAAGAGGTGCTCCGCTTACGTCATAAACAGTGCTCCAGAGCGCTTAGCAACGGGCACAACGAAACGTGTCTGTGGGATAGTGACCATTCCCGCCTAGTGCTGGCAATGCACGAGCACTGCCAAAAGGCAAAGGAAGGCGCTTAGCATCCGGCTTGTGCGCAAAGCTTTCAGACTGCCAGAGGACCGCAGCTGTGGTAAGCCCGCTTGCTCATTTGACGTTAGATGTCGCCTGCAAGAACTTCACCTGCATCTGGTTTATGCTGCTACCTGTTGTTAGGCGACAACAAGAGCACATGTAGCAAATCCTTTTTCCTGCCTCATTTTGCTAGACCACGCTCTTCTGTGGCTCTTTAGTTCTTGCCAAACTCCTATGTGCGTGCTGCTGCTTCCATCTGACAAGGAGCACAGCCTTCTGACAGCAGCTTTCAACTTGTCTAAGGAAGAGCTTGGCCATTTAGATGTGATGCAAATCTGTGTGTGTGTAAGGTGCAGGTGCAAGCTCCTGACAAAGGTGTTCTCCAGTTTCAGTTTCTATCTGCCAGACACATTGGAAATGTTTTCCTCCGGCATTCACGCCAAGAGTCGCAGATTGCTTAACCCAGGAGTTCTGAGAATGGAACGGCAAGAGGTGCGCCGCTTACGTCATAAACAGTGCTCCAGAGCGCTTAGCAACGGCCACAACGAAACAGTGTGCGGGATAGTGACCATTCCCGCCTAGTGCTGGCAATGCACGAGTGCTGCCAAAAGGCAAAGGAAGGCGCTTAGCATCCGGCTTGTGCGCAAAGCTTTCAGACTGCCAGAGGACCGCAGCTGTGGTAAGCCCGCTTGCTCATTTGACGTTAGATGTCGCCTGCAAGAACTTCATCGGCATCTGGTTTATGCTGCTACCTGTTGTTAGGCGACAACAAGAGCACATGTAACAAATGCTTTTTCCTGACCCGTTTTGCTAGACCACGCTCTTTTGTGGCTCTGTAGTGCTTGCCAATCTGCTATGTGCGTGATGCTGCTTCCATCTGACAAGGAGCACAGCCATCTGACAGCAGCTTTCAACTTGTCTAAGAAAGAGCTTGGCCATTTAGATGTGATGCAAATCTGTGTGTGTGTAAAGTGCAGGTGCAAGCTCCTGACAAAGGTGTTCTCCAGTTTCAGTTTCTATCTGCCAGACACATTGGAAATGCTTTCCTCCGGCATTCACGCCAAGAGTCGCAGATTGCTTAACCCAGGAGCTCTGAGAATGGAACGGCAAGAGGTGCTCCGCTTACGTCATAAACAGTGCTCCAGAGCGCTTAGCAACGGGCACAACGAAACGTGTCTGTGGGATAGTGACCATTCCCGCCTAGTGCTGGCAATGCACGAGCACTGCCAAAAGGCAAAGGAAGGCGCTTAGCATCCGGCTTGTGTGCAAAGCTTTCAGACTGCCAGAGGACTGCAGCTGTGGTAAGCCCGCTTGCTCATTTGACGTTAGATGTCGCCTGCAAGAACTTCACCCGCATCTGGTTTATGCTGCTACCTGTTGTTAGGCGACAACAAGAGCACATGTAACAAATGCTTTTTCCTGACCCGTTTTGCTAGACCACGCTCTTTTGTTGCTCTGTAGTGCTTGCCAATCTGCTATATGCGTGATGCTGCTTCCATCTGACAAGGAGCACAGCCTTCTGACAGCAGCTTTCAACTTGTCTAAGAAAGAGCTTGGCCATTTAGATGTGATGCAAATCTGTGTGTGTGTAAAGTGCAGGTGCAAGCTCCTGACAAAGGTGTTCTCCAGTTTCACTTTCTATCTGCCAGACACATTGGAAATGTTTTCCTCTGGCATTCGCACCAAGAGTCGCAGAATACTTAACCCATGAGCTCTGAGAATGAAACGGTAAGAGGTGTTCCGCTTACGTCATAAACAGTGCTCCAGAGCGCTTAGCAACAGGCACAACGAAACGTGTCTGTGGGATAGTGACCATTCCCGCCTAGTGCTGGCAATGCACGAGCACTGCCAAAAGGCAAAGGAAGGCGCTTAGCATCCGGCTTGTGCGCAAAGCTTTCAGACTGCCAGAGGACTGCAGCTGTGGTAAGCCTTCTTGCTCATTTGATATTAGATGTCGCCTGCAAGAACTTCACCCGCATCTGGTTTATGCTGCTACCTGTTGTTAGGCGACAACAAGGGCACAAGTCGCGAATGCTTTTTCCTGCCTCATTTTGCTAGACCACGCTCTTCTGTGGCTCTTTAGTTCTTGCCAAACTCCTATGTGCGTGCTTCTGCTTCCATCTGACAAGGAGCACAGCCTTCTGACAGCAGCTTTCAACTTGTCTAAGGAAGAGCTTGGCCATTTAGATGTGATGCAAATCTGTGTGTGTGTAAGGTGCAGGTGCAAGCTCCTGACAAAGGTGTTCTCCAGTTTCAGTTTCTATCTGCCAGACACATTGGAAATGTTTTCCTCTGGCATTCGCACCAAGAGTCGCAGAATACTTAACCCAGGAGCTCTGAGAATGGAACGGCAAGAGGTGTTCCGCTTACGTCATAAACAGTGCTCCAGAGCGCTTAGCAACGGGCACAACGAAACGTGTCTGTGGGATAGTGACCATTCCCGCCTAGTGCTGGCAATGCACGAGCACTGTCAAAAGGCAAAGGAAGGCGCTTAGCATCCGGCTTGTGTGCAAAGCTTTCAGACTGCCAGAGGACTGCAGCTGTGGTAAGCCCGCTTGCTCATTTGACGTTAGATGTCGCCTGCAAGAACTCCACCCGCATCTGGTTTATGCTGCTACCTGTTGTTAGGCGACAAGAAGGGCACAAGTCGCGAATACTTTTTCCTGACCCGTTTTGCTAGACCACGCTCTTCTGTGGCTCTTTAGTTCTTGCCAAACTGTTATGTGCGTGATGCTGCTTCCATCTGACAAGGAGCACAGCCTTCTGACAGCAGCTTTCAACTTGTCTAAGGAAGAGCTTGGCCATTTAGATGTGATGCAAATCTGTGTGTGTGTAAGGTGCAGGTGCAAGCTCCTGACAAAGGTGTTCTCCAGTTTCAGTTTCTATCTGCCAGACACATTGGAAATGTTTTCCTCCGGCATTCACGCCAAGAGTCGCAGATTGCTTAACCCAGGAGCTCTGAGAATGGAACGGCAAGAGGTGCTCCGCTTACGTCATAAACAGTGCTCCAGAGCGCTTAGCAACGGCCACAACGAAACAGTGTGCGGGATAGTGACCATTCCCGCCTAGTGCTGGCAATTCACGAGCACTGCCAAAAGGCAAAGGAAGGCGCTTAGCATCCGGCTTGTGCGCAAAGCTTTCAGACTGCCAGAGGACTGCAGCTGTGGTAAGCCTTCTTGCTCATTTGATACTAGATGTCGCCTGCAAGAACTTCACCCGCATCTGGTTTATGCTGCTACCTGTTGTTAGGCGACAACAAGAGCACATGTAGCAAATCCTTTTTCCTGCCTCATTTTGCTAGACCACGCTCTTTTGTGGCTCTGTAGTGCTTGCCAATCTGCTATGTGCGTGATGCTGCTTCCATCTGACAAGGAGCACAGCCATCTGACAGCAGCTTTCAACTTGTCTAAGAAAGAGCTTGGCCATTTAGATGTGATGCAAATCTGTGTGTGTGTAAAGTGCAGGTGCAAGCTCCTGACAAAGGTGTTCTCCAGTTTCAGTTTCTATCTGCCAGACACATTGGAAATGCTTTCCTCCGGCATTCACGCCAAGAGTCGCAGATTGCTTAACCCAGGAGCTCTGAGAATGGAACGGCAAGAGGTGCTCCGCTTACGTCATAAACAGTGCTCCAGAGCGCTTAGCAACGGGCACAACGAAACGTGTCTGTGGGATAGTGACCATTCCCGCCTAGTGCTGGCAATGCACGAGCACTGCCAAAAGGCAAAGGAAGGCGCTTAGCATCCGGCTTGTGTGCAAAGCTTTCAGACTGCCAGAGGACTGCAGCTGTGGTAAGCCCGCTTGCTCATTTGACGTTAGATGTCGCCTGCAAGAACTTCACCCGCATCTGGTTTATGCTGCTACCTGTTGTTAGGCGACAACAAGAGCACATGTAACAAATGCTTTTTCCTGACCCGTTTTGCTAGACCACGCTCTTTTGTTGCTCTGTAGTGCTTGCCAATCTGCTATATGCGTGATGCTGCTTCCATCTGACAAGGAGCACAGCCTTCTGACAGCAGCTTTCAACTTGTCTAAGAAAGAGCTTGGCCATTTAGATGTGATGCAAATCTGTGTGTGTGTAAAGTGCAGGTGCAAGCTCCTGACAAAGGTGTTCTCCAGTTTCACTTTCTATCTGCCAGACACATTGGAAATGTTTTCCTCTGGCATTCGCACCAAGAGTCGCAGAATGCTTAACCCATGAGCTCTGAGAATGAAACGGTAAGAGGTGTTCCGCTTACGTCATAAACAGTGCTCCAGAGCGCTTAGCAACAGGCACAACGAAACGTGTCTGTGGGATAGTGACCATTCCCGCCTAGTGCTGGCAATGCACGAGCACTGCCAAAAGGCAAAGGAAGGCGCTTAGCATCCGGCTTGTGCGCAAAGCTTTCAGACTGCCAGAGGACTGCAGCTGTGGTAAGCCTTCTTGCTCATTTGATATTAGATGTCGCCTGCAAGAACTTCACCCGCATCTGGTTTATGCTGCTACCTGTTGTTAGGCGACAACAAGGGCACAAGTCGCGAATGCTTTTTCCTGCCTCATTTTGCTAGACCACGCTCTTCTGTGGCTCTTTAATGCTTGCCAAACTGCTATGTGCATGTTGCTGCTTCCATCTAACAAGGAGCACAGCCGTCTGACAGCAGCTTTCAACTTGCCTAAGAAAGAGCTTGGCCATTTAGATGTGATGCAAATCTGTGTGTGTGTAAAGTGCAGGTGCAAGCTGCTGACAAAGTTGTTCTCCAGTTTCACTTTCTATCTGCCAGACACATTGGAAATGTTTTCCTCTGGCATTCACGCCAAGAGTCGCAGATTGCTTAACCCAGGAGCTCTGAGAATGGAACGGCAAGAGGTGCTCCGCTTACGTCATAAACAGTGCTCCAGAGCGCTTAGCAACGGGCACAACGAAACGTGTCTGTGGGATAGTGACCATTCCCGCCTAGTGCTGGCAATGCACGAGCACTGCCAAAAGGCAAAGGAAGGCGCTTAGCATCCGGCTTGTGTGCAAAGCTTTCAGACTGCCAGAGGACTGCAGCTGTGGTAAGCCCGCTTGCTCATTTGACGTTAGATGTCGCCTGCAAGAACTCCACCCGCATCTGGTTTATGCTGCTACCTGTTGTTAGGCGACAAGAAGGGCACAAGTCGCAAATGCTTTTTCCTGCCTCATTTTGCTAGACCACGCTCTTCTGTGGCTCTTTAGTTCTTGCCAAACTCCTATGTGCGTGCTTCTGCTTCCATCTGACAAGGAGCACAGCCTTCTGACAGCAGCTTTCAACTTGTCTAAGGAAGAGCTTGGCCATTTAGATGTGATGCAAATCTGTGTGTGTGTAAGGTGCAGGTGCAAGCTCCTGACAAAGGTGTTCTCCAGTTTCAGTTTCTATCTGCCAGACACATTGGAAATGTTTTCCTCTGGCATTCGCACCAAGAGTCGCAGAATACTTAACCCAGGAGCTCTGAGAATGGAACGGCAAGAGGTGTTCCGCTTACGTCATAAACAGTGCTCCAGAGCGCTTAGCAACGGGCACAACGAAACGTGTCTGTGGGATAGTGACCATTCCCGCCTAGTGCTGGCAATGCACGAGCACTGCCAAAAGGCAAAGGAAGGCGCTTAGCATCCGGCTTGTGTGCAAAGCTTTCAGACTGCCAGAGGACTGCAGCTGTGGTAAGCCCGCTTGCTCATTTGACGTTAGATGTCGCCTGCAAGAACTCCACCCCCATCTGGTTTATGCTGCTACCTGTTGTTAGGCGACAAGAAGGGCACAAGTCGCGAATGCTTTTTCCTGCCTCATTTTGCTAGACCACGCTCTTCTGTGGCTCTTTAGTTCTTGCCAAACTCCTATGTGCGTGCTGCTGCTTCCATCTAACAAGGAGCACAGCCTTCTGACAGCAGCTTTCAACTTGTCTAAGGAAGAGCTTGGCCATTTAGATGTGATGCAAATCTGTGTGTGTGTAAAGTGCAGGTGCAAGCTCCTGACAAAGGTGTTCTCCAGTTTCACTTTCTATCTGCCAGACACATTGGAAATGTTTTCCTCCGGCATTCACGCCAAGAGTCGCAGATTGCTTAACCCAGGAGCTCTGAGAATGGAACGGCAAGAGGTGCTCCGCTTACGTCATAAACAGTGCTCCAGAGCGCTTAGCAACGGGCACAACGAAACGTGTCTGTGGGATAGTGACCATTCCCGCCTAGTGCTGGCAATGCACGAGCACTGCCAAAAGGCAAAGGAAGGCGCTTAGCATCCGGCTTGTGCGCAAAGCTTTCAGACTGCCACAGGACTACAGCTGTGGTAAGCCCGGTTGCTCATTTGACGTTAGATGTCGCCTGCAAGAACTCCACCCGCATCTGGTTTATGCTGCTACCTGTTGTTAGGCGACAACAAGAGCACATGTAACAAATGCTTTTTCCTGACCCGTTTTGCTAGACCACGCTCTTTTGTGGCTCTGTAGTGCTTGCCAATCTGCTATGTGCGTGATGCTGCTTCCATCTGACAAGGAGCACAGCCTTCTGACAGCAGCTTTCAACTTGTCTAAGAAAGAGCTTGGCCATTTAGATGTGATGCAAATCTGTGTGTGTGTAAGGTGCAGGTGCAAGCTGCTGACAAAGGTGTTCTCCAGTTTCAGTTTCTATCTGCCAGACACATTGGAAATGTTTTCCTCTGGCATTCGCACCAAGAGTCGCAGAATACTTAACCCAGGAGCTCTGAGAATGGAACGGCAAGAGGTGTTCCGCTTACGTCATAAACAGTGCTCCAGAGCGCTTAGCAACGGGCACAACGAAACGTGTCTGTGGGATAGTGACCATTCCCGCCTAGTGCTGGCAATGCACGAGCACTGCCAAAAGGCAAAGGAAGGCACTTAGCATCCGGCTGTGCGCAAAGCTTTCAGACTGCCAGAGGACTGCAGCTGTGGTAAGCCCGCTTGCTCATTTGACGTTAGATGTCGCCTGCAAGAACTCCACCCGCATCTGGTTTATGCTGCTACCTGTTGTTAGGCGACAAGAAGGGCACAAGTCGCGAATGCTTTTTCCTGCCTCATTTTGCTAGACCACGCTCTTCTGTGGCTCTTTAGTTCTTGCCAAACTCCTATGTGCGTGCTTCTGCTTCCATCTGACAAGGAGCACAGCCTTCTGACAGCAGCTTTCAACTTGTCTAAGGAAGAGCTTGGCCATTTAGATGTGATGCAAATCTGTGTGTGTGTAAAGTGCAGGTGCAAGCTCCTGACAAAGGTGTTCTCCAGTTTCACTTTCTATCTGCCAGACACATTGGAAATGTTTTCCTCCGGCATTCACGCCAAGAGTCGCAGATTGCTTAACCCAGGAGCTCTGAGAATGGAACGGCAAGAGGTGCTCCGCTTACGTCATAAACAGTGCTCCAGAGCGCTTAGCAACGGCCACAACGAAACGTGTCTGTGGGATAGTGACCATTCCCGCCTAGTGCTGGCAATGCACGAGCACTGCCAAAAGGCAAAGGAAGGCGCTTAGCATCCGGCTTGTGCGCAAAGCTTTCAGACTGCCACAGGACTACAGCTGTGGTAAGCCCGGTTGCTCATTTGACGTTAGATGTCGCCTGCAAGAACTCCACCCGCATCTGGTTTATGCTGCTACCTGTTGTTAGGCGACAACAAGAGCACATGTAACAAATGCTTTTTCCTGACCCGTTTTGCTAGACCACGCTCTTTTGTGGCTCTGTAGTGCTTGCCAATCTGCTATGTGCGTGATGCTGCTTCCATCTGACAAGGAGCACAGCCTTCTGACAGCAGCTTTCAACTTGTCTAAGAAAGAGCTTGGCCATTTAGATGTGATGCAAATCTGTGTGTGTGTAAGGTGCAGGTGCAAGCTGCTGACAAAGGTGTTCTCCAGTTTCAGTTTCTATCTGCCAGACACATTGGAAATGTTTTCCTCTGGCATTCGCACCAAGAGTCGCAGAATACTTAACCCAGGAGCTCTGAGAATGGAACGGCAAGAGGTGTTCCGCTTACGTCATAAACAGTGCTCCAGAGCGCTTAGCAACGGGCACAACGAAACGTGTCTGTGGGATAGTGACCATTCCCGCCTAGTGCTGGCAATGCACGAGCACTGCCAAAAGGCAAAGGAAGGCACTTAGCATCCGGCTGTGCGCAAAGCTTTCAGACTGCCAGAGGACTGCAGCTGTGGTAAGCCCGCTTGCTCATTTGACGTTAGATGTCGCCTGCAAGAACTCCACCCGCATCTGGTTTATGCTGCTACCTGTTGTTAGGCGACAAGAAGGGCACAAGTCGCGAATGCTTTTTCCTGCCTCATTTTGCTAGACCACGCTCTTCTGTGGCTCTTTAGTTCTTGCCAAACTCCTATGTGCGTGCTGCTGCTTCCATCTGACAAGGAGCACAGCCTTCTGACAGCAGCTTTCAACTTGTCTAAGGAAGAGCTTGGCCATTTAGATGTGATGCAAATCTGTGTGTGTGTAAAGTGCAGGTGCAAGCTCCTGACAAAGGTGTTCTCCAGTTTCAGTTTCTATCTGCCAGACACATTGGAAATGCTTTCCTCTGGCATTCACGCCAAGAGTCGCAGATTGCTTAACCCAGGAGCTCTGAGAATGGAACGGCAAGAGGTGCTCCGCTTACGTCATAAACAGTGCTCCAGAGCGCTTAGCAACGGGCACAACGAAACGTGTCTGTGGGATAGTGACCATTCCCGCCTAGTGCTGGCAATGCACGAGCACTGCCAAAAGGCAAAGGAAGGCGCTTAGCATCCGGCTTGTGCGCAAAGCTTTCAGACTGCCAGAGGACTGCAGCTGTGGTAAGCCCGCTTGCTCATTTGACGTTAGATGTCGCCTGCAAGAACTCCACCCGCATCTGGTTTATGCTGCTACCTGTTGTTAGGCGACAAGAAGGGCACAAGTCGCAAATGCTTTTTCCTGCCTCATTTTGCTAGACCACGCTCTTCTGTGGCTCTTTAGTTCTTGCCAAACTCCTATGTGCGTGCTTCTGCTTCCATCTGACAAGGAGCACAGCCTTCTGACAGCAGCTTTCAACTTGTCTAAGGAAGAGCTTGGCCATTTAGATGTGATGCAAATCTGTGTGTGTGTAAGGTGCAGGTGCAAGCTCCTGACAAAGGTGTTCTCCAGTTTCAGTTTCTATCTGCCAGACACATTGGAAATGTTTTCCTCTGGCATTCGCACCAAGAGTCGCAGAATACTTAACCCAGGAGCTCTGAGAATGGAACGGCAAGAGGTGCTCCGCTTACGTCATAAACAGTGCTCCAGAGCGCTTAGCAACAGGCACAACGAAACGTGTCTGTGGGATAGTGACCATTCCCGCCTAGTGCTGGCAATGCACGAGCACTGCCAAAAGGCAAAGGAAGGCGCTTAGCATCCGGCTGTGCGCAAAGCTTTCAGACTGCCAGAGGACTGCAGCTGTGGTAAGCCCGCTTGCTCATTTTATGTTAGATGTCGCCTGCAAGAACTTCACCCGCATCTGGTTTATGCTGCTACTTGTTGTTAGGCGACAACAAGGGCACAAGTCGCGAATGCTTTTTCCTGCCTCATTTTGCTAGACCACGCTCTTTTGTGGCTCTTTAATGCTTGCCAAACTGCTATGTGCATGTTGCTGCTTCCATCTAACAAGGAGCACAGCCGTCTGACAGCAGCTTTCAACTTGCCTAAGAAAGAGCTTGGCCATTTAGATGTGATGCAAATCTGTGTGTGTGTAAAGTGCAGGTGCAAGCTCCTGACAAAGGTGTTCTCCAGTTTCACTTTCTATCTGCCAGACACATTGGAAATGTTTTCCTCCGGCATTCACGCCAAGAGTCGCAGATTGCTTAACCCAGGAGCTCTGAGAATGGAACGGCAAGAGGTGCTCCGCTTACGTCATAAACAGTGCTCCAGAGCGCTTAGCAACGGGCACAACGAAACGTGTCTGTGGGATAGTGACCATTCCCGCCTAGTGCTGGCAATGCACGAGCACTGCCAAAAGGCAAAGGAAGGCGCTTAGCATCCGGCTTGTGTGCAAAGCTTTCAGACTGCCAGAGGACTGCAGCTGTGGTAAGCCCGCTTGCTCATTTGACGTTAGATGTCGCCTGCAAGAACTCCACCCGCATCTGGTTTATGCTGCTACCTGTTGTTAGGCGACAAGAAGGGCACAAGTCGCAAATGCTTTTTCCTGCCTCATTTTGCTAGACCACGCTCTTCTGTGGCTCTTTAGTTCTTGCCAAACTCCTATGTGCGTGCTTCTGCTTCCATCTGACAAGGAGCACAGCCTTCTGACAGCAGCTTTCAACTTGTCTAAGGAAGAGCTTGGCCATTTAGATGTGATGCAAATCTGTGTGTGTGTAAGGTGCAGGTGCAAGCTCCTGACAAAGGTGTTCTCCAGTTTCAGTTTCTATCTGCCAGACACATTGGAAATGTTTTCCTCTGGCATTCGCACCAAGAGTCGCAGAATACTTAACCCAGGAGCTCTGAGAATGGAACGGCAAGAGGTGTTCCGCTTACGTCATAAACAGTGCTCCAGAGCGCTTAGCAACGGGCACAACGAAACGTGTCTGTGGGATAGTGACCATTCCCGCCTAGTGCTGGCAATGCACGAGCACTGCCAAAAGGCAAAGGAAGGCGCTTAGCATCCGGCTTGTGTGCAAAGCTTTCAGACTGCCAGAGGACTGCAGCTGTGGTAAGCCCGCTTGCTCATTTGACGTTAGATGTCGCCTGCAAGAACTCCACCCCCATCTGGTTTATGCTGCTACCTGTTGTTAGGCGACAAGAAGGGCACAAGTCGCGAATGCTTTTTCCTGCCTCATTTTGCTAGACCACGCTCTTCTGTGGCTCTTTAGTTCTTGCCAAACTCCTATGTGCGTGCTGCTGCTTCCATCTAACAAGGAGCACAGCCTTCTGACAGCAGCTTTCAACTTGTCTAAGAAAGAGCTTGGCCATTTAGATGTGATGCAAATCTGTGTGTGTGTAAAGTGCAGGTGCAAGCTCCTGACAAAGGTGTTCTCCAGTTTCACTTTCTATCTGCCAGACACATTGGAAATGTTTTCCTCCGGCATTCACGCCAAGAGTCGCAGATTGCTTAACCCAGGAGCTCTGAGAATGGAACGGCAAGAGGTGCTCCGCTTACGTCATAAACAGTGCTCCAGAGCGCTTAGCAACGGGCACAATGAAACGTGTCTGTGGGATAGTGACCATTCCCGCCTAGTGCTGGCAATGCACGAGCACTGCCAAAAGGCAAAGGAAGGCGCTTAGCATCCGGCTTGTGCGCAAAGCTTTCAGACTGCCACAGGACTACAGCTGTGGTAAGCCCGGTTGCTCATTTGACGTTAGATGTCGCCTGCAAGAACTCCACCCGCATCTGGTTTATGCTGCTACCTGTTGTTAGGCGACAACAAGAGCACATGTAACAAATGCTTTTTCCTGACCCGTTTTGCTAGACCACGCTCTTTTGTGGCTCTGTAGTGCTTGCCAATCTGCTATGTGCGTGATGCTGCTTCCATCTGACAAGGAGCACAGCCTTCTGACAGCAGCTTTCAACTTGTCTAAGAAAGAGCTTGGCCATTTAGATGTGATGCAAATCTGTGTGTGTGTAAGGTGCAGGTGCAAGCTGCTGACAAAGGTGTTCTCCAGTTTCAGTTTCTATCTGCCAGACACATTGGAAATGTTTTCCTCTGGCATTCGCACCAAGAGTCGCAGAATACTTAACCCAGGAGCTCTGAGAATGGAACGGCAAGAGGTGTTCCGCTTACGTCATAAACAGTGCTCCAGAGCGCTTAGCAACGGGCACAACGAAACGTGTCTGTGGGATAGTGACCATTCCCGCCTAGTGCTGGCAATGCACGAGCACTGCCAAAAGGCAAAGGAAGGCACTTAGCATCCGGCTGTGCGCAAAGCTTTCAGACTGCCAGAGGACTGCAGCTGTGGTAAGCCCGCTTGCTCATTTGACGTTAGATGTCGCCTGCAAGAACTCCACCCGCATCTGGTTTATGCTGCTACCTGTTGTTAGGCGACAAGAAGGGCACAAGTCGCGAATGCTTTTTCCTGCCTCATTTTGCTAGACCACGCTCTTCTGTGGCTCTTTAGTTCTTGCCAAACTCCTATGTGCGTGCTGCTGCTTCCATCTGACAAGGAGCACAGCCTTCTGACAGCAGCTTTCAACTTGTCTAAGGAAGAGCTTGGCCATTTAGATGTGATGCAAATCTGTGTGTGTGTAAAGTGCAGGTGCAAGCTCCTGACAAAGGTGTTCTCCAGTTTCAGTTTCTATCTGCCAGACACATTGGAAATGCTTTCCTCTGGCATTCACGCCAAGAGTCGCAGATTGCTTAACCCAGGAGCTCTGAGAATGGAACGGCAAGAGGTGCTCCGCTTACGTCATAAACAGTGCTCCAGAGCGCTTAGCAACGGCCACAACGAAACAGTGTGCGGGATAGTGACCATTCCCGCCTAGTGCTGGCAATGCACGAGCACTGCCAAAAGGCAAAGGAAGGCGCTTAGCATCCGGCTTGTGCGCAAAGCTTTCAGACTGCCAGAGGACTGCAGCTGTGGTAAGCCCGCTTGCTCATTTGACGTTAGATGTCGCCTGCAAGAACTTCACCCGCATCTGGTTTATGCTGCTACCTGTTGTTAGGCGACAACAAGAGCACATGTAGCAAATCCTTTTTCCTGCCTCATTTTGCTAGACCACGCTCTTCTCTGGCTCTTTAGTTCTTGCCAAACTCCTAGGTGCGTGCTGCTGCTTCCATCTGACAAGGAGCACAGCCTTCTGACAGCAGCTTTCAACTTGTCTAAGGAAGAGCTTGGCCATTTAGATGTGATGCAAATCTGTGTGTGTGTAAGGTGCAGGTGCAAGCTCCTGACAAAGGTGTTCTCCAGTTTCAGTTTCTATCTGCCAGACACATTGGAAATGTTTTCCTCTGGCATTCGCACCAAGAGTCGCAGAATACTTAACCCAGGAGCTCTGAGAATGGAACGGCAAGAGGTGTTCCGCTTACGTCATAAACAGTGCTCCAGAGCGCTTAGCAACAGGCACAACGAAACGTGTCTGTGGGATAGTGACCATTCCCGCCTAGTGCTGGCAATGCACGAGCACTGCCAAAAGGCAAAGGAAGGCGCTTAGCATCCGGCTGTGCGCAAAGCTTTCAGACTGCCAGAGGACTGCAGCTGTGGTAAGCCCGCTTGCTCATTTGACGTTAGATGTCGCCTGCAAGAACTCCACCCGCATCTGGTTTATGCTGCTACCTGTTGTTAGGCGACAAGAAGGGCACAAGTCGCGAATACTTTTTCCTGACCCGTTTTGCTAGACCACGCTCTTCTGTGGCTCTTTAGTTCTTGCCAAACTGTTATGTGCGTGATGCTGCTTCCATCTGACAAGGAGCACAGCCTTCTGACAGCAGCTTTCAACTTGTCTAAGGAAGAGCTTGGCCATTTAGATGTGATGCAAATCTGTGTGTGTGTAAGGTGCAGGTGCAAGCTCCTGACAAAGGTGTTCTCCAGTTTCAGTTTCTATCTGCCAGACACATTGGAAATGTTTTCCTCCGGCATTCACGCCAAGAGTAGCAGATTGCTTAACCCAGGAGCTCTGAGAATGGAACGGCAAGAGGTGCTCCGCTTACGTCATAAACAGTGCTCCAGAGCGCTTAGCAACGGCCACAACGAAACAGTGTGCGGGATAGTGACCATTCCCGCCTAGTGCTGGCAATGCACGAGTGCTGCCAAAAGGCAAAGGAAGGCGCTTAGCATCCGGCTTGTGCGCAAAGCTTTCAGACTGCCAGAGGACTGCAGCTGTGGTAAGCCCGCTTGCTCATTTGACGTTAGATGTCGCCTGCAAGAACTTCACCCGCATCTGGTTTATGCTGCTACCTGTTGTTAGGCGACAACAAGAGCACATGTAACAAATGCTTTTTCCTGACCCGTTTTGCTAGACCACGCTCTTTTGTGGCTCTGTAGTGCTTGCCAATCTGCTATGTGCGTGATGCTGCTTCCATCTGACAAGGAGCACAGCCATCTGACAGCAGCTTTCAACTTGTCTAAGGAAGAGCTTGGCCATTTAGATGTGATGCAAATCTGTGTGTGTGTAAGGTGCAGGTGCAAGCTGCTGACAAAGGTGTTCTCCAGTTTCAGTTTCTATCTGCCAGACACATTGGAAATGTTTTCCTCTGGCATTTGCACCAAGAGTCGCAGAATACTTAACCCAGGAGCTCTGAGAATGAAACGGTAAGAGGTGTTCCGCTTACGTCATAAACAGTGCTCCAGAGCGCTTAGCAACGGCCACAACGAAACGTGTCTGTGGGATAGTGACCATTCCCGCCTAGTGCTGGCAATTCACGAGCACTCCCAAAAGGCAAAGGAAGGCGCTTAGCATCCGGCTTGTGCGCAAAGCTTTCAGACTGCCAGAGGACTGCAGCTGTGGTAAGCCTTCTTGCTCATTTGATATTAGATGTCGCCTGCAAGAACTTCACCCGCATCTGGTTTATGCTGCTACCTGTTGTTAGGCGACAACAAGAGCACATGTAGCAAATCCTTTTTCCTGCCTCATTTTGCTAGACCACGCTCTTCTGTGGCTCTTTAGTTCTTGCCAAACTCCTAGGTGCGTGCTGCTGCTTCCATCTGACAAGGAGCACAGCCTTCTGACAGCAGCTTTCAACTTGTCTAAGGAAGAGCTTGGCCATTTAGATGTGATGCAAATCTGTGTGTGTGTAAAGTGCAGGTGCAAGCTCCTGACAAAGGTGTTCTCCAGTTTCAGTTTCTATCTGCCAGACACATTGGAAATGCTTTCCTCCGGCATTCACGCCAAGAGTCGCAGATTGCTTAACCCAGGAGCTCTGAGAATGGAACGGCAAGAGGTGCTCCGCTTACGTCATAAACAGTGCTCCAGAGCGCTTAGCAACGGGCACAACGAAACGTGTCTGTGGGATAGTGACCATTCCCGCCTAGTGCTGGCAATGCACTAGCACTGCCAAAAGGCAAAGGAAGGCGCTTAGCATCCGGCTTGTGTGCAAAGCTTTCAGACTGCCAGAGGACTGCAGCTGTGGTAAGCCCGCTTGCTCATTTGACGTTAGATGTCGCCTGCAAGAACTCCACCCGCATCTGGTTTATGCTGCTACCTGTTGTTAGGCGACAAGAAGGGCACAAGTCGCAAATGCTTTTTCCTGCCTCATTTTGCTAGACCACGCTCTTCTGTGGCTCTTTAATGCTTGCCAAACTGCTATGTGCATGTTGCTGCTTCCATCTAACAAGGAGCACAGCCGTCTGACAGCAGCTTTCAACTTGCCTAAGAAAGAGCTTGGCCATTTAGATGTGATGCAAATCTGTGTGTGTGTAAAGTGCAGGTGCAAGCTCCTGACAAAGGTGTTCTCCAGTTTCACTTTCTATCTGCCAGACACATTGGAAATGTTTTCCTCCGGCATTCACGCCAAGAGTCGCAGATTGCTTAACCCAGGAGCTCTGAGAATGGAACGGCAAGAGGTGCTCCGCTTACGTCATAAACAGTGCTCCAGAGCGCTTAGCAACGGGCACAACGAAACGTGTCTGTGGGATAGTGACCATTCCCGCCTAGTGCTGGCAATGCACGAGCACTGCCAAAAGGCAAAGGAAGGCGCTTAGCATCCGGCTTGTGTGCAAAGCTTTCAGACTGCCAGAGGACTGCAGCTGTGGTAAGCCCGCTTGCTCATTTGACGTTAGCTGTCGCCTGCAAGAACTTCACCCGCATCTGGTTTATGCTGCTACCTGTTGTCAGGCGACAAGAAGGGCACAAGTCGCAAATGCTTTTTCCTGCCTCATTTTGCTAGACCACGCTCTTCTGTGGCTCTTTAGTTCTTGCCAAACTCCTATGTGCGTGCTTCTGCTTCCATCTGACAAGGAGCACAGCCTTCTGACAGCAGCTTTCAACTTGTCTAAGGAAGAGCTTGGCCATTTAGATGTGATGCAAATCTGTGTGTGTGTAAGGTGCAGGTGCAAGCTCCTGACAAAGGTGTTCTCCAGTTTCAGTTTCTATCTGCCAGACACATTGGAAATGTTTTCCTCTGGCATTCGCACCAAGAGTCGCAGAATACTTAACCCAGGAGCTCTGAGAATGGAACGGCAAGAGGTGTTCCGCTTACGTCATAAACAGTGCTCCAGAGCGCTTAGCAACGGCCACAACGAAACGTGTCTGTGGGATAGTGACCATTCCCGCCTAGTGCTGGCAATGCACGAGCACTGCCAAAAGGCAAAGGAAGGCGCTTAGCATCCGGCTGTGCGCAAAGCTTTCAGACTGCCAGAGGACTGCAGCTGTGGTAAGCCCGCTTGCTCATTTGACGTTAGATGTCGCCTGCAAGAACTCCACCCGCATCTGGTTTATGCTGCTACCTGTTGTTAGGCGACAAGAAGGGCACAAGTCGCAAATGCTTTTTCCTGCCTCATTTTGCTAGACCACGCTCTTCTGTGGCTCTTTAGTTCTTGCCAAACTCCTATGTGCGTGCTTCTGCTTCCATCTGACAAGGAGCACAGCCTTCTGACAGCAGCTTTCAACTTGTCTAAGGAAGAGCTTGGCCATTTAGATGTGATGCAAATCTGTGTGTGTGTAAGGTGCAGGTGCAAGCTCCTGACAAAGGTGTTCTCCAGTTTCAGTTTCTATCTGCCAGACACATTGGAAATGTTTTCCTCTGGCATTCGCACCAAGAGTCGCAGAATACTTAACCCAGGAGCTCTGAGAATGGAACGGCAAGAGGTGTTTCGCTTACGTCATAAACAGTGCTCCAGAGCGCTTAGCAACGGGCACAACGAAACGTGTCTGTGGGATAGTGACCATTCCCGCCTAGTGCTGGCAATGCACGAGCACTGCCAAAAGGCAAAGGAAGGCGCTTAGCATCCGGCTTGTGCGCAAAGCTTTCAGACTGCCAGAGGACTGCAGCTGTGGTAAGCCTTCTTGCTCATTTGATATTAGATGTCGCCTGCAAGAACTTCACCCGCATCTGGTTTATGCTGCTACCTGTTGTTAGGCGACAACAAGAGCACATGTAGCAAATCCTTTTTCCTGCCTCATTTTGCTAGACCACGCTCTTCTGTGGCTCTTTAGTTCTTGCCAAACTCCTTGGTGCGTGCTGCTGCTTCCATCTGACAAGGAGCACAGCCTTCTGACAGCAGCTTTCAACTTGTCTAAGGAAGAGCTTGGCCATTTAGATGTGATGCAAATCTGTGTGTGTGTAAGGTGCAGGTGCAAGCTGCTGACAAAGGTGTTCTCCAGTTTCAGTTTCTATCTGCCAGACACATTGGAAATGTTTTCCTCTGGCATTCGCACCAAGAGTCGCAGAATACTTAACCCAGGAGCTCTGAGAATGGAACGGCAAGAGGTGCTCCGCTTACGTCATAAACAGTGCTCCAGAGCGCTTAGCAACAGGCACAACGAAACGTGTCTGTGGGATAGTGACCATTCCCGCCTAGTGCTGGCAATGCACGAGCACTGCCAAAAGGCAAAGGAAGGCGCTTAGCATCCGGCTGTGCGCAAAGCTTTCAGACTGCCAGAGGACTGCAGCTGTGGTAAGCCCGCTTGCTCATTTTAAGTTAGATGTCGCCTGCAAGAACTTCACCCGCATCTGGTTTATGCTGCTACTTGTTGTTAGGCGACAACAAGGGCACAAGTCGCGAATGCTTTTTCCTGCCTCATTTTGCTAGACCACGCTCTTTTGTGGCTCTTTAATGCTTGCCAAACTGCTATGTGCATGTTGCTGCTTCCATCTAACAAGGAGCACAGCCGTCTGACAGCAGCTTTCAACTTGCCTAAGAAAGAGCTTGGCCATTTAGATGTGATGCAAATCTGTGTGTGTGTAAAGTGCAGGTGCAAGCTCCTGACAAAGGTGTTCTCCAGTTTCACTTTCTATCTGCCAGACACATTGGAAATGTTTTCCTCTGGCATTCACGCCAAGAGTCGCAGATTGCTTAACCCAGGAGCTCTGAGAATGGAACGGCAAGAGGTGCTCCGCTTACGTCATAAACAGTGCTCCAGAGCGCTTAGCAACGGCCACAACGAAACAGTGTGCGGGATAGTGACCATTCCCGCCTAGTGCTGGCAATGCACGAGCACTGTCAAAAGGCAAAGGAAGGCGCTTAGCATCCGGCTTGTGTGCAAAGCTTTCAGACTGCCAGAGGACTGCAGCTGTGGTAAGCCCGCTTGCTCATTTGACGTTAGATGTCGCCTGCAAGAACTTCACCCGCATCTGGTTTATGCTGCTACCTGTTGTTAGGCGACAACAAGAGCACATGTAACAAATGCTTTTTCCTGACCCGTTTTGCTAGACCACGCTCTTTTGTTGCTCTGTAGTGCTTGCCAATCTGTTATGTGCGTGATGCTGCTTCCATCTGACAAGGAGCACAGCCTTCTGACAGCAGCTTTCAACTTGTCTAAGGAAGAGCTTGGCCATTTAGATGTGATGCAAATCTGTGTGTGTGTAAAGTGCAGGTGCAAGCTCCTGACAAAGGTGTTCTCCAGTTTCAGTTTCTATCTGCCAGACACATTGGAAATGTTTTCCTCCGGCATTCACGCCAAGAGTCGCAGATTGCTTAACCCAGGAGCTCTGAGAATGGAACGGCAAGAGGTGCTCCGCTTACGTCATAAACAGTGCTCCAGAGCGCTTAGCAACGGGCACAACGAAACGTGTCTGTGGGATAGTGACCATTCCCGCCTAGTGCTGGCAATGCACGAGCACTGCCAAAAGGCAAAGGAAGGCGCTTAGCATCCGGCTTGTGCCCAAAGCTTTCAGACTGCCAGAGGACTGCAGCTGTGGTAAGCCTTCTTGCTCATTTGATATTAGATGTCGCCTGCAAGAACTTCACCCGCATCTGGTTTATGCTGCTACCTGTTGTTAGGCGACAACAAGAGCACATGTAGCAAATCCTTTTTCCTGCCTCATTTTGCTAGACCACGCTCTTCTGTGGCTCTTTAGTTCTTGCCAAACTCCTAGGTGCGTGCTGCTGCTTCCATCTGACAAGGAGCACAGCCTTCTGACAGCAGCTTTCAACTTGTCTAAGGAAGAGCTTAGCCATTTAGATGTGATGCAAATCTGTGTGTGTGTAAGGTGCAGGTGCAAGCTGCTGACAAAGGTGTTCTCCAGTTTCAGTTTCTATCTGCCAGACACATTGGAAATGTTTTCCTCTGGCATTCGCACCAAGAGTCGCAGAATACTTAACCCAGGAGCTCTGAGAATGGAACGGCAAGAGGTGCTCCGCTTACGTCATAAACAGTGCTCCAGAGCGCTTAGCAACGGGCACAACGAAACGTGTCTGTGGGATAGTGACCATTCCCGCCTAGTGCTGGCAATGCACGAGCACTGCCAAAAGGCAAAGGAAGGCGCTTAGCATCCGGCTGTGCGCAAAGCTTTCAGACTGCCAGAGGACTGCAGCTGTGGTAAGCCCGCTTGCTCATTTTATGTTAGATGTCGCCTGCAAGAACTTCACCCGCATCTGGTTTATGCTGCTACTTGTTGTTAGGCGACAACAAGGGCACAAGTCGCGAATGCTTTTTCCTGCCTCATTTTGCTAGACCACGCTCTTTTGTGGCTCTTTAATGCTTGCCAAACTGCTATGTGCATGTTGCTGCTTCCATCTAACAAGGAGCACAGCCGTCTGACAGCAGCTTTCAACTTGCCTAAGAAAGAGCTTGGCCATTTAGATGTGATGCAAATCTGTGTGTGTGTAAAGTGCAGGTGCAAGCTCCTGACAAAGGTGTTCTCCAGTTTCACTTTCTATCTGCCAGACACATTGGAAATGTTTTCCTCCGGCATTCACGCCAAGAGTCGCAGATTGCTTAACCCAGGAGCTCTGAGAATGGAACGGCAAGAGGTGCTCCGCTTACGTCATAAACAGTGCTCCAGAGCGCTTAGCAACGGCCACAACGAAACAGTGTGCGGGATAGTGACCATTCCCGCCTAGTGCTGGCAATGCACGAGCACTGTCAAAAGGCAAAGGAAGGCGCTTAGCATCCGGCTTGTGTGCAAAGCTTTCAGACTGCCAGAGGACTGCAGCTGTGGTAAGCCCGCTTGCTCATTTGACGTTAGATGTCGCCTGCAAGAACTTCACCCGCATCTGGTTTATGCTGCTACCTGTTGTTAGGCGACAACAAGAGCACATGTAACAAATGCTTTTTCCTGACCCGTTTTGCTAGACCACGCTCTTTTGTTGCTCTGTAGTGCTTGCCAATCTGCTATGTGCGTGATGCTGCTTCCATCTGACAAGGAGCACAGCCTTCTGACAGCAGCTTTCAACTTGTCTAAGAAAGAGCTTGGCCATTTAGATGTGATGCAAATCTGTGTATGTGTAAAGTGCAGGTGCAAGCTCCTGACAAAGGTGTTCTCCAGTTTCACTTTCTATCTGCCAGACACATTGGAAATGTTTTCCTCTGGCATTCGCACCAAGAGTCGCAGAATACTTAACCCATGAGCTCTGAGAATGAAACGGTAAGAGGTGTTCCGCTTACGTCATAAACAGTGCTCCAGAGCGCTTAGCAACGGCCACAACGAAACGTGTCTGTGGGATAGTGACCATTCCCGCCTAGTGCTGGCAATGCACGAGCACTGCCAAATGGCAAAGGAAGGCGCTTAGCATCCGGCTTGTGCGCAAAGCTTTCAGACTGCCAGAGGACTGCAGCTGTGGTAAGCCTTCTTGCTCATTTGATATTAGATGTCGCCTGCAAGAACTTCACCCGCATCTGGTTTATGCTGCTACCTGTTGTTAGGCGACAACAAGAGCACATGTAGCAAATCCTTTTTCCTGCCTCATTTTGCTAGACCACGCTCTTCTGTGGCTCTTTAGTTCTTGCCAAACTCCTAGGTGCGTGCTGCTGCTTCCATCTGACAAGGAGCACAGCCTTCTGACAGCAGCTTTCAACTTGTCTAAGGAAGAGCTTGGCCATTTAGATGTGATGCAAATCTGTGTGTGTGTAAGGTGCAGGTGCAAGCTCCTGACAAAGGTGTTCTCCAGTTTCAGTTTCTATCTGCCAGACACATTGGAAATGTTTTCCTCTGGCATTCGCACCAAGAGTCGCAGAATACTTAACCCAGGAGCTCTGAGAATGGAACGGCAAGAGGTGCTCCGCTTACGTCATAAACAGTGCTCCAGAGCGCTTAGCAACAGGCACAACGAAACGTGTCTGTGGGATAGTGACCATTCCCGCCTAGTGCTGGCAATGCACGAGCACTGCCAAAAGGCAAAGGAAGGCGCTTAGCATCCGGCTGTGCGCAAAGCTTTCAGACTGCCAGAGGACTGCAGCTGTGGTAAGCCCGCTTGCTCATTTTATGTTAGATGTCGCCTGCAAGAACTTCACCCCCATCTGGTTTATGCTGCTACTTGTTGTTAGGCGACAAGAAGGGCACAAGTCGCGAATGCTTTTTCCTGCCTCATTTTGCTAGACCACGCTCTTCTGTGGCTCTTTAATGCTTGCCAAACTGCTATGTGCATGTTGCTGCTTCCATCTAACAAGGAGCACAGCCGTCTGACAGCAGCTTTCAACTTGCCTAAGAAAGAGCTTGGCCATTTAGATGTGATGCAAATCTGTGTGTGTGTAAAGTGCAGGTGCAAGCTCCTGACAAAGGTGTTCTCCAGTTTCACTTTCTATCTGCCAGACACATTGGAAATGTTTTCCTCCGGCATTCACGCCAAGAGTCGCAGATTGCTTAACCCAGGAGCTCTGAGAATGGAACGGCAAGAGGTGCTCCGCTTACGTCATAAACAGTGCTCCAGAGCGCTTAGCAACGGGCACAACGAAACGTGTCTGTGGGATAGTGACCATTCCCGCCTAGTGCTGGCAATGCACGAGCACTGCCAAAAGGCAAAGGAAGGCGCTTAGCATCCGGCTTGTGTGCAAAGCTTTCAGACTGCCAGAGGACTGCAGCTGTGGTAAGCCCGCTTGCTCATTTGACGTTAGATGTCGCCTGCAAGAACTCCACCCGCATCTGGTTTATGCTGCTACCTGTTGTTAGGCGACAACAAGGGCACAAGTCGCAAATGCTTTTTCCTGCCTCATTTTGCTAGACCACGCTCTTCTGTGGCTCTTTAGTTCTTGCCAAACTCCTAGGTGCGTGCTGCTGCTTCCATCTGACAAGGAGCACAGCCTTCTGACAGCAGCTTTCAACTTGTCTAAGGAAGAGCTTGGCCATTTAGATGTGATGCAAATCTGTGTGTGTGTAAGGTGCAGGTGCAAGCTCCTGACAAAGGTGTTCTCCAGTTTCAGTTTCTATCTGCCAGACACATTGGAAATGTTTTCCTCTGGCATTCGCACCAAGAGTCGCAGAATACTTAACCCAGGAGCTCTGAGAATGGAACGGCAAGAGGTGCTCCGCTTACGTCATAAACAGTGCTCCAGAGCGCTTAGCAACAGGCACAACGAAACGTGTCTGTGGGATAGTGACCATTCCCGCCTAGTGCTGGCAATGCACGAGCACTGCCAAAAGGCAAAGGAAGGCGCTTAGCATCCGGCTGTGCGCAAAGCTTTCAGACTGCCAGAGGACTGCAGCTGTGGTAAGCCCGCTTGCTCATTTTATGTTAGATGTCGCCTGCAAGAACTTCACCCCCATCTGGTTTATGCTGCTACTTGTTGTTAGGCGACAACAAGGGCACAAGTCGCGAATGCTTTTTCCTGCCTCATTTTGCTAGACCACGCTCTTCTGTGGCTCTTTAATGCTTGCCAAACTGCTATGTGCATGTTGCTGCTTCCATCTAACAAGGAGCACAGCCGTCTGACAGCAGCTTTCAACTTGCCTAAGAAAGAGCTTGGCCATTTAGATGTGATGCAAATCTGTGTGTGTGTAAAGTGCAGGTGCAAGCTGCTGACAAAGGTGTTCTCCAGTTTCACTTTCTATCTGCCAGACACATTGGAAATGTTTTCCTCCGGCATTCACGCCAAGAGTCGCAGATTGCTTAACCCAGGAGCTCTGAGAATGGAACGGCAAGAGGTGCTCCGCTTACGTCATAAACAGTGCTCCAGAGCGCTTAGCAACGGGCACAACGAAACGTGTCTGTGGGATAGTGACCATTCCCGCCTAGTGCTGGCAATGCACGAGCACTGCCAAAAGGCAAAGGAAGGCGCTTAGCATCCGGCTTGTGTGCAAAGCTTTCAGACTGCCACAGGACTGCAGCTGTGGTAAGCCCGGTTGCTCATTTGACGTTAGATGTCGCCTGCAAGAACTCCACCCGCATCTGGTTTATGCTGCTACCTGTTGTTAGGCGACAAGAAGGGCACAAGTCGCAAATGCTTTTTCCTGCCTCATTTTGCTAGACCACGCTCTTCTGTGGCTCTTTAGTTCTTGCCAAACTCCTATGTGCGTGCTTCTGCTTCCATCTGACAAGGAGCACAGCCTTCTGACAGCAGCTTTCAACTTGTCTAAGGAAGAGCTTGGCCATTTAGATGTGATGCAAATCTGTGTGTGTGTAAGGTGCAGGTGCAAGCTCCTGACAAAGGTGTTCTCCAGTTTCAGTTTCTATCTGCCAGACACATTGGAAATGTTTTCCTCTGGCATTCGCACCAAGAGTCGCAGAATACTTAACCCAGGAGCTCTGAGAATGGAACGGCAAGAGGTGTTCCGCTTACGTCATAAACAGTGCTCCAGAGCGCTTAGCAACGGCCACAACGAAACGTGTCTGTGGGATAGTGACCATTCCCGCCTAGTGCTGGCAATGCACGAGCACTGCCAAAAGGCAAAGGAAGGCGCTTAGCATCCGGCTTGTGCGCAAAGCTTTCAGACTGCCAGAGGACTGCAGCTGTGGTAAGCCTTCTTGCTCATTTGATATTAGATGTCGCCTGCAAGAACTTCACCCGCATCTGGTTTATGCTGCTACCTGTTGTTAGGCGACAACAAGAGCACATGTAGCAAATCCTTTTTCCTGCCTCATTTTGCTAGACCACGCTCTTCTGTGGCTCTTTAGTTCTTGCCAAACTCCTAGGTGCGTGCTGCTGCTTCCATCTGACAAGGAGCACAGCCTTCTGACAGCAGCTTTCAACTTGTCTAAGGAAGAGCTTGGCCATTTAGATGTGATGCAAATCTGTGTGTGTGTAAGGTGCAGGTGCAAGCTCCTGACAAAGGTGTTCTCCAGTTTCAGTTTCTATCTGCCAGACACATTGGAAATGTTTTCCTCTGGCATTCGCACCAAGAGTCGCAGAATACTTAACCCAGGAGCTCTGAGAATGGAACGGCAAGAGGTGCTCCGCTTACGTCATAAACAGTGCTCCAGAGCGCTTAGCAACAGGCACAACGAAACGTGTCTGTGGGATAGTGACCATTCCCGCCTAGTGCTGGCAATGCACGAGCACTGCCAAAAGGCAAAGGAAGGCGCTTAGCATCCGGCTGTGCGCAAAGCTTTCAGACTGCCAGAGGACTGCAGCTGTGGTAAGCCCGCTTGCTCATTTTATGTTAGATGTCGCCTGCAAGAACTTCACCCGCATCTGGTTTATGCTGCTACTTGTTGTTAGGCGACAACAAGGGCACAAGTCGCGAATGCTTTTTCCTGCCTCATTTTGCTAGACCACGCTCTTTTGTGGCTCTTTAATGCTTGCCAAACTGCTATGTGCATGTTGCTGCTTCCATCTAACAAGGAGCACAGCCGTCTGACAGCAGCTTTCAACTTGCCTAAGAAAGAGCTTGGCCATTTAGATGTGATGCAAATCTGTGTGTGTGTAAAGTGCAGGTGCAAGCTCCTGACAAAGGTGTTCTCCAGTTTCACTTTCTATCTGCCAGACACATTGGAAATGTTTTCCTCCGGCATTCACGCCAAGAGTCGCAGATTGCTTAACCCAGGAGCTCTGAGAATGGAACGGCAAGAGGTGCTCCGCTTACGTCATAAACAGTGCTCCAGAGCGCTTAGCAACGGGCACAATGAAACGTGTCTGTGGGATAGTGACCATTCCCGCCTAGTGCTGGCAATGCACGAGCACTGCCAAAAGGCAAAGGAAGGCGCTTAGCATCCGGCTTGTGTGCAAAGCTTTCAGACTGCCAGAGGACTGCAGCTGTGCTAAGCCCGCTTGCTCATTTGACGTTAGATGTCGCCTGCAAGAACTCCACCCGCATCTGGTTTATGCTGCTACCTGTTGTTAGGCGACAACAAGAGCACATGTAACAAATGCTTTTTCCTGCCTCATTTTGCTAGACCACGCTCTTCTGTGGCTCTTTAGTTCTTGCCAAACTCCTATGTGCGTGCTTCTGCTTCCATCTGACAAGGAGCACAGCCTTCTGACAGCAGCTTTCAACTTGTCTAAGGAAGAGCTTGGCCATTTAGATGTGATGCAAATCTGTGTGTGTGTAAGGTGCAGGTGCAAGCTGCTGACAAAGGTGTTCTCCAGTTTCAGTTTCTATCTGCCAGACACATTGGAAATGTTTTCCTCTGGCATTCGCACCAAGAGTCGCAGAATACTTAACCCAGGAGCTCTGAGAATGGAACGGCAAGAGGTGTTCCGCTTACGTCATAAACAGTGCTCCAGAGCGCTTAGCAACGGCCACAACGAAACGTGTCTGTGGGATAGTGACCATTCCCGCCTAGTGCTGGCAATGCACGAGCACTGCCAAAAGGCAAAGGAAGGCGCTTAGCATCCGGCTGTGCGCAAAGCTTTCAGACTGCCAGAGGACTGCAGCTGTGGTAAGCCCGCTTGCTCATTTGACGTTAGATGTCGCCTGCAAGAACTCCACCCGCATCTGGTTTATGCTGCTACCTGTTGTTAGGCGACAAGAAGGGCACAAGTCGCGAATGCTTTTTCCTGCCTCATTTTGCTAGACCACGCTCTTCTGTGGCTCTTTAGTTCTTGCCAAACTGTTATGTGCGTGCTGCTGCTTCCATCTGACAAGGAGCACAGCCTTCTGACAGCAGCTTTCAACTTGTCTAAGGAAGAGCTTGGCCATTTAGATGTGATGCAAATCTGTGTGTGTGTAAAGTGCAGGTGCAAGCTCCTGACAAAGGTGTTCTCCAGTTTCAGTTTCTATCTGCCAGACACATTGGAAATGCTTTCCTCTGGCATTCACGCCAAGAGTCGCAGATTGCTTAACCCAGGAGCTCTGAGAATGGAACGGCAAGAGGTGCTCCGCTTACGTCATAAACAGTGCTCCAGAGCGCTTAGCAACGGCCACAACGAAACAGTGTGCGGGATAGTGACCATTCCCGCCTAGTGCTGGCAATGCACGAGCACTGCCAAAAGGCAAAGGAAGGCGCTTAGCATCCGGCTTGTGCGCAAAGCTTTCAGACTGCCAGAGGACTGCAGCTGTGGTAAGCCCGCTTGCTCATTTGACGTTAGATGTCGCCTGCAAGAACTCCACCCGCATCTGGTTTATGCTGCTACCTGTTGTTAGGCGACAAGAAGGGCACAAGTCTCGAATACTTTTTCCTGACCCGTTTTGCTAGACCACGCTCTTCTGTGGCTCTTTAGTTCTTGCCAAACTCCTATGTGCGTGCTGCTGCTTCCATCTGACAAGGAGCACAGCCTTCTGACAGCAGCTTTCAACTTGTCTAAGGAAGAGCTTGGCCATTTAGATGTGATGCAAATCTGTGTGTGTGTAAGGTGCAGGTGCAAGCTCCTGACAAAGGTGTTCTCCAGTTTCAGTTTCTATCTGCCAGACACATTGGAAATGTTTTCCTCCGGCATTCACGCCAAGAGTCGCAGATTGCTTAACCCAGGAGCTCTGAGAATGGAACGGCAAGAGGTGCTCCGCTTACGTCATAAACAGTGCTCCAGAGCGCTTAGCAACGGGCACAACGAAACGTGTCTGTGGGATAGTGACCATTCCCGCCTAGTGCTGGCAATGCACGAGCACTGCCAAAAGGCAAAGGAAGGCGCTTAGCATCCGGCTTGTGTGCAAAGCTTTCAGACTGCCAGAGGACTGCAGCTGTGGTAAGCCCGCTTGCTCATTTGACGTTAGATGTCGCCTGCAAGAACTCCACCCGCATCTGGTTTATGCTGCTACCTGTTGTTAGGCGACAAGAAGGGCACAAGTCGCAAATGCTTTTTCCTGCCTCATTTTGCTAGACCACGCTCTTCTGTGGCTCTTTAGTTCTTGCCAAACTCCTAGGTGCGTGCTGCTGCTTCCATCTGACAAGGAGCACAGCCTTCTGACAGCAGCTTTCAACTTGTCTAAGGAAGAGCTTGGCCATTTAGATGTGATGCAAATCTGTGTGTGTGTAAAGTGCAGGTGCAAGCTCCTGACAAAGGTGTTCTCCAGTTTCAGTTTCTATCTGCCAGACACATTGGAAATGCTTTCCTCTGGCATTCACGCCAAGAGTCGCAGATTGCTTAACCCAGGAGCTCTGAGAATGGAACGGCAAGAGGTGTTCCGCTTACGTCATAAACAGTGCTCCAGAGCGCTTAGCAACAGGCACAACGAAACGTGTCTGTGGGATAGTGACCATTCCCGCCTAGTGCTGGCAATGCATGAGCACTGCCAAAAGGCAAAGGAAGGCGCTTAGCATCCGGCTGTGCGCAAAGCTTTCAGACTGCCAGAGGACTGCAGCTGTGGTAAGCCCGCTTGCTCATTTGACGTTAGATGTCGCCTGCAAGAACTCCACCCGCATCTGGTTTATGCTGCTACCTGTTGTTAGGCGACAAGAAGGGCACAAGTCGCGAATGCTTTTTCCTGCCTCATTTTGCTAGACCACGCTCTTCTGTGGCTCTTTAGTTCTTGCCAAACTGTTATGTGCGTGCTGCTGCTTCCATCTGACAAGGAGCACAGCCTTCTGACAGCAGCTTTCAACTTGTCTAAGGAAGAGCTTGGCCATTTAGATGTGATGCAAATCTGTGTCTGTGTAAAGTGCAGGTGCAAGCTCCTGACAAAGGTGTTCTCCAGTTTCAGTTTCTATCTGCCAGACACATTGGAAATGCTTTCCTCTGGCATTCACGCCAAGAGTCGCAGATTGCTTAACCCAGGAGCTCTGAGAATGGAACGGCAAGAGGTGCTCCGCTTACGTCATAAACAGTGCTCCAGAGCGCTTAGCAACGGCCACAACGAAACAGTGTGCGGGATAGTGACCATTCCCGCCTAGTGCTGGCAATGCACGAGCACTGCCAAAAGGCAAAGGAAGGCGCTTAGCATCCGGCTTGTGCGCAAAGCTTTCAGACTGCCAGAGGACTGCAGCTGTGGTAAGCCCGCTTGCTCATTTGACGTTAGATGTCGCCTGCAAGAACTTCACCCGCATCTGGTTTATGCTGCTACCTGTTGTTAGGCGACAACAAGAGCACATGTAGCAAATCCTTTTTCCTGCCTCATTTTGCTAGACCACGCTCTTCTGTGGCTCTTTAGTTCTTGCCAAACTCCTAGGTGCGTGCTGCTGCTTCCATCTGACAAGGAGCACAGCCTTCTGACAGCAGCTTTCAACTTGTCTAAGGAAGAGCTTGGCCATTTAGATGTGATGCAAATCTGTGTGTGTGTAAAGTGCAGGTGCAAGCTCCTGACAAAGGTGTTCTCCAGTTTCAGTTTCTATCTGCCAGACACATTGGAAATGCTTTCCTCCGGCATTCACGCCAAGAGTCGCAGATTGCTTAACCCAGGAGCTCTGAGAATGGAACGGCAAGAGGTGCTCCGCTTACGTCATAAACAGTGCTCCAGAGCGCTTAGCAACGGCCACAACGAAACGTGTCTGTGGGATAGTGACCATTCCCGCCTAGTGCTGGCAATGCACGAGCACTGCCAAAAGGCAAAGGAAGGCGCTTAGCATCCGGCTTGTGTGCAAAGCTTTCAGACTGCCAGAGGACTGCAGCTGTGGTAAGCCCGCTTGCTCATTTGACGTTAGATGTCGCCTGCAAGAACTCCACCCCCATCTGGTTTATGCTGCTACCTGTTGTTAGGCGACAAGAAGGGCACAAGTCGCAAATGCTTTTTCCTGCCTCATTTTGCTAGACCACGCTCTTCTGTGGCTCTTTAGTTCTTGCCAAACTCCTATGTGCGTGCTGCTGCTTCCATCTGACAAGGAGCACAGCCTTCTGACAGCAGCTTTCAACTTGTCTAAGGAAGAGCTTGGCCATTTAGATGTGATGCAAATCTGTGTGTGTGTAAGGTGCAGGTGCAAGCTCCTGACAAAGGTGTTCTCCAGTTTCAGTTTCTATCTGCCAGACACATTGGAAATGCTTTCCTCTGGCATTCACGCCAAGAGTCGCAGATTGCTTAACCCAGGAGCTCTGAGAATGGAACGGCAAGAGGTGCTCCGCTTACGTCATAAACAGTGCTCCAGAGCGCTTAGCAACGGCCACAACGAAACAGTGTGCGGGATAGTGACCATTCCCGCCTAGTGCTGGCAATGCACGAGCACTGTCAAAAGGCAAAGGAAGGCGCTTAGCATCCGGCTTGTGTGCAAAGCTTTCAGACTGCCAGAGGACTGCAGCTGTGGTAAGCCCGCTTGCTCATTTGACGTTAGATGTCGCCTGCAAGAACTTCACCCGCATCTGGTTTATGCTGCTACCTGTTGTTAGGCGACAACAAGAGCACATGTAACAAATGCTTTTTCCTGACCCGTTTTGCTAGACCACGCTCTTTTGTTGCTCTGTAGTGCTTGCCAATCTGCTATGTGCGTGCTTCTGCTTCCATCTGACAAGGAGCACAGCCTTCTGACAGCAGCTTTCAACTTGTCTAAGAAAGAGCTTGGCCATTTAGATGTGATGCAAATCTGTGTGTGTGTAAAGTGCAGGTGCAAGCTCCTGACAAAGGTGTTCTCCAGTTTCACTTTCTATCTGCCAGACACATTGGAAATGTTTTCCTCTGGCATTCGCACCAAGAGTCGCAGAATACTTAAACCATGAGCTCTGAGAATGAAACGGTAAGAGGTGTTCCGCTTACGTCATAAACAGTGCTCCAGAGCGCTTAGCAACGGGCACAACGAAACGTGTCTGTGGGATAGTGACCATTCCCGCCTAGTGCTGGCAATGCACGAGCACTGCCAAAAGGCAAAGGAAGGCGCTTAGCATCCGGCTTGTGCGCAAAGCTTTCAGACTGCCAGAGGACTGCAGCTGTGGTAAGCCTTCTTGCTCATTTGATATTAGATGTCGCCTGCAAGAACTTCACCCGCATCTGGTTTATGCTGCTACCTGTTGTTAGGCGACAACAAGAGCACATGTAGCAAATCCTTTTTCCTGCCTCATTTTGCTAGACCACGCTCTTCTGTGGCTCTTTAGTTCTTGCCAAACTCCTAGGTGCGTGCTGCTGCTTCCATCTGACAAGGAGCACAGCCTTCTGACAGCAGCTTTCAACTTGTCTAAGGAAGAGCTTGGCCATTTAGATGTGATGCAAATCTGTGTGTGTGTAAGGTGCAGGTGCAAGCTCCTGACAAAGGTGTTCTCCAGTTTCAGTTTCTATCTGCCAGACACATTGGAAATGTTTTCCTCCGGCATTCACGCCAAGAGTCGCAGATTGCTTAACCCAGGAGCTCTGAGAATGGAACGGCAAGAGGTGCTCCGCTTACGTCATAAACAGTGCTCCAGAGCGCTTAGCAACGGGCACAACGAAACGTGTCTGTGGGATAGTGACCATTCCCGCCTAGTGCTGGCAATGCACGAGCACTGCCAAAAGGCAAAGGAAGGCGCTTAGCATCCGGCTTGTGTGCAAAGCTTTCAGACTGCCAGAGGACTGCAGCTGTGGTAAGCCCGCTTGCTCATTTGACGTTAGATGTCGCCTGCAAGAACTCCACCCGCATCTGGTTTATGCTGCTACCTGTTGTTAGGCGACAAGAAGGGCACAAGTCGCAAATGCTTTTTCCTGCCTCATTGTGCTAGACCACTCTCTTCTGTGGCTCTTTAGTTCTTGCCAAACTCCTATGTGCGTGCTTCTGCTTCCATCTGACAAGGAGCACAGCCTTCTGACAGCAGCTTTCAACTTGTCTAAGGAAGAGCTTGGCCATTTAGATGTGATGCAAATCTGTGTGTGTGTAAGGTGCAGGTGCAAGCTCCTGACAAAGGTGTTCTCCAGTTTCAGTTTCTATCTGCCAGACACATTGGAAATGTTTTCCTCTGGCATTCGCACCAAGAGTCGCAGAATACTTAACCCAGGAGCTCTGAGAATGGAACGGCAAGAGGTGTTCCGCTTACGTCATAAACAGTGCTCCAGAGCGCTTAGCAACGGGCACAACGAAACGTGTCTGTGGGATAGTGACCATTCCCGCCTAGTGCTGGCAATGCACGAGCACTGCCAAAAGGCAAAGGAAGGCGCTTAGCATCCGGCTGTGCGCAAAGCTTTCAGACTGCCAGAGGACTGCAGCTGTGGTAAGCCCGCTTGCTCATTTGACGTTAGATGTCGCCTGCAAGAACTTCACCCGCATCTGGTTTATGCTGCTACCTGTTGTTAGGCGACAAGAAGGGCACAAGTCGCGAATGCTTTTTCCTGCCTCATTTTGCTAGACCACGCTCTTCTGTGGCTCTTTAGTTCTTGCCAAACTGTTATGTGCGTGCTGCTGCTTCCATCTGACAAGGAGCACAGCCTTCTGACAGCAGCTTTCAACTTGTCTAAGGAAGAGCTTGGCCATTTAGATGTGATGCAAATCTGTGTGTGTGTAAAGTGCAGGTGCAAGCTCCTGACAAAGGTGTTCTCCAGTTTCAGTTTCTATCTGCCAGACACATTGGAAATGCTTTCCTCCGGCATTCACGCCAAGAGTCGCAGATTGCTTAACCCAGGAGCTCTGAGAATGGAACGGCAAGAGGTGCTCCGCTTACGTCATAAACAGTGCTCCAGAGCGCTTAGCAACGGGCACAACGAAACGTGTCTGTGGGATAGTGACCATTCCCGCCTAGTGCTGGCAATGCACGAGCACTGCCAAAAGGCAAAGGAAGGCGCTTAGCATCCGGCTTGTGCGCAAAGCTTTCAGACTGCCAGAGGACTGCAGCTGTGGTAAGCCTTCTTGCTCATTTGATATTAGATGTCGCCTGCAAGAACTTCACCCGCATCTGGTTTATGCTGCTACCTGTTGTTAGGCGACAACAAGAGCACATGTAGCAAATCCTTTTTCCTGCCTCATTTTGCTAGACCACGCTCTTCTGTGGCTCTTTAGTTCTTGCCAAACTCCTAGGTGCGTGCTGCTGCTTCCATCTGACAAGGAGCACAGCCTTCTGACAGCAGCTTTCAACTTGTCTAAGGAAGAGCTTGGCCATTTAGATGTGATGCAAATCTGTGTGTGTGTAAGGTGCAGGTGCAAGCTCCTGACAAAGGTGTTCTCCAGTTTCAGTTTCTATCTGCCAGACACATTGGAAATGTTTTCCTCTGGCATTCGCACCAAGAGTCGCAGATTACTTAACCCAGGAGGTCTGAGAATGGAACGGCAAGAGGTGCTCCGCTTACGTCATAAACAGTGCTCCAGAGCGCTTAGCAACAGGCACAACGAAACGTGTCTGTGGGATAGTGACCATTCCCGCCTAGTGCTGGCAATGCACGAGCACTGCCAAAAGGCAAAGGAAGGCGCTTAGCATCCGGCTGTGCGCAAAGCTTTCAGACTGCCAGAGGACTGCAGCTGTGGTAAGCCCGCTTGCTCATTTTATGTTAGATGTCGCCTGCAAGAACTTCACCCCCATCTGGTTTATGCTGCTACTTGTTGTTAGGCGACAAGAAGGGCACAAGTCGCGAATGCTTTTTCCTGCCTCATTTTGCTAGACCACTCTCTTTTGTGGCTCTTTAATGCTTGCCAAACTGCTATGTGCATGTTGCTGCTTCCATCTGACAAGGAGCACAGCCTTCTGACAGCAGCTTTCAACTTGTCTAAGGAAGAGCTTGGCCATTTAGATGTGATGCAAATCTGTGTGTGTGTAAGGTGCAGGTGCAAGCTGCTGACAAAGGTGTTCTCCAGTTTCAGTTTCTATCTGCCAGACACATTGGAAATGTTTTCCTCTGGCATTCGCACCAAGAGTCGCAGAATACTTAACCCAGGAGGTCTGAGAATGGAACGGCAAGAGGTGTTCCGCTTACGTCATAAACAGTGCTCCAGAGCGCTTAGCAACGGCCACAACGAAACGTGTCTGTGGGATAGTGACCATTCCCGCCTAGTGCTGGCAATGCACGAGCACTGCCAAAAGGCAAAGGAAGGCGCTTAGCATCCGGCTGTGCGCAAAGCTTTCAGACTGCCAGAGGACTGCAGCTGTGGTAAGCCCGCTTGCTCATTTGACGTTAGATGTCGCCTGCGAGAACTTCACCCGCATCTGGTTTATGCTGCTACCTGTTGTTAGGCGACAAGAAGGGCACAAGTCGCGAATGCTTTTTCCTGCCTCATTTTGCTAGACCACGCTCTTCTGTGGCTCTTTAGTTCTTGCCAAACTGTTATGTGCGTGCTGCTGCTTCCATCTGACAAGGAGCACAGCCTTCTGACAGCAGCTTTCAACTTGTCTAAGGAAGAGCTTGGCCATTTAGATGTGATGCAAATCTGTGTGTGTGTAAAGTGCAGGTGCAAGCTCCTGACAAAGGTGTTCTCCAGTTTCAGTTTCTATCTGCCAGACACATTGGAAATGCTTTCCTCCGGCATTCACGCCAAGAGTCGCAGATTGCTTAACCCAGGAGCTCTGAGAATGGAACGGCAAGAGGTGCTCCGCTTACGTCATAAACAGTGCTCCAGAGCGCTTAGCAACGGGCACAACGAAACGTGTCTGTGGGATAGTGACCATTCCCGCCTAGTGCTGGCAATGCACGAGCACTGCCAAAAGGCAAAGGAAGGCGCTTAGCATCCGGCTGTGCGCAAAGCTTTCAGACTGCCAGAGGACTGCAGCTGTGGTAAGCCCGCTTGCTCATTTGACGTTAGATGTCGCCTGCAAGAACTCCACCCGCATCTGGTTTATGCTGCTACCTGTTGTTAGGCGACAAGAAGGGCACAAGTCGCGAATGCTTTTTCCTGCCTCATTTTGCTAGACCACGCTCTTCTGTGGCTCTTTAGTTCTTGCCAAACTGTTATGTGCGTGCTGCTGCTTCCATCTGACAAGGAGCACAGCCTTCTGACAGCAGCTTTCAACTTGTCTAAGGAAGAGCTTGGCCATTTAGATGTGATGCAAATCTGTGTGTGTGTAAAGTGCAGGTGCAAGCTCCTGACAAAGGTGTTCTCCAGTTTCAGTTTCTATCTGCCAGACACATTGGAAATGCTTTCCTCCGGCATTCACGCCAAGAGTCGCAGATTGCTTAACCCAGGAGCTCTGAGAATGGAACGGCAAGAGGTGCTCCGCTTACGTCATAAACAGTGCTCCAGAGCGCTTAGCAACGGCCACAACGAAACGTGTCTGTGGGATAGTGACCATTCCCGCCTAGTGCTGGCAATGCACGAGCACTGCCAAAAGGCAAAGGAAGGCGCTTAGCATCCGGCTTGTGTGCAAAGCTTTCAGACTGCCAGAGGACTGCAGCTGTGGTAAGCCCGCTTGCTCATTTGACGTTAGATGTCGCCTGCAAGAACTCCACCCGCATCTGGTTTATGCTGCTACCTGTTGTTAGGCGACAAGAAGGGCACAAGTCGCAAATGCTTTTTCCTGCCTCATTTTGCTAGACCACGCTCTTCTGTGGCTCTTTAGTTCTTGCCAAACTCCTATGTGCGTGCTTCTGCTTCCATCTGACAAGGAGCACAGCCTTCTGACAGCAGCTTTCAACTTGTCTAAGGAAGAGCTTGGCCATTTAGATGTGATGCAAATCTGTGTGTGTGTAAGGTGCAGGTGCAAGCTCCTGACAAAGGTGTTCTCCAGTTTCAGTTTCTATCTGCCAGACACATTGGAAATGCTTTCCTCTGGCATTCGCACCAAGAGTCGCAGAATACTTAACCAAGGAGCTCTGAGAATGGAACGGCAAGAGGTGTTCCGCTTACGTCATAAACAGTGCTCCAGAGCGCTTAGCAACGGGCACAACGAAACGTGTCTGTGGGATAGTGACCATTCCCGCCTAGTGCTGGCAATGCACGAGCACTGCCAAAAGGCAAAGGAAGGCGCTTAGCATCCGGCTTGTGTGCAAAGCTTTCAGACTGCCAGAGGACTGCAGCTGTGGTAAGCCCGCTTGCTCATTTGACGTTAGATGTCGCCTGCAAGAACTTCACCCGCATCTGGTTTATGCTGCTACCTGTTGTTAGGCGACAAGAAGGGCACAAGTCGCGAATGCTTTTTCCTGCCTCATTTTGCTAGACCACGCTCTTCTGTGGCTCTTTAGTTCTTGCCAAACTCCTAGGTGCGTGCTGCTGCTTCCATCTGACAAGGAGCACAGCCTTCTGACAGCAGCTTTCAACTTGTCTAAGGAAGAGCTTGGCCATTTAGATGTGATGCAAATCTGTGTGTGTGTAAAGTGCAGGTGCAAGCTCCTGACAAAGGTGTTCTCCAGTTTCAGTTTCTATCTGCCAGACACATTGGAAATGCTTTCCTCCGGCATTCACGCCAAGAGTCGCAGATTGCTTAACCCAGGAGCTCTGAGAATGGAACGGCAAGAGGTGCTCCGCTTACGTCATAAACAGTGCTCCAGAGCGCTTAGCAACGGGCACAACGAAACGTGTCTGTGGGATAGTGACCATTCCCGCCTAGTGCTGGCAATGCACGAGCACTGCCAAAAGGCAAAGGAAGGCGCTTAGCATCCGGCTGTGCGCAAAGCTTTCAGACTGCCAGAGGACTGCAGCTGTGGTAAGCCTTCTTGCTCATTTGATATTAGATGTCGCCTGCAAGAACTTCACCCGCATCTGGTTTATGCTGCTACCTGTTGTTAGGCGACAACAAGAGCACATGTAACAAATGCTTTTTCCTGACCCGTTTTGCTAGACCACGCTCTTTTGTGGCTCTGTAGTGCTTGCCAATCTGCTAAGTGCGTGATGCTGCTTCCATCTGACAAGGAGCACAGCCTTCTGACAGCAGCTTTCAACTTGTCTAAGAAAGAGCTTGGCCATTTAGATGTGATGCAAATCTGTGTGTGTGTAAGGTGCAGGTGCAAGCTCCTGACAAAGGTGTTCTCCAGTTTCAATCTGCCAGACACATTGGAAATGTTTTCCTCTGGCATTCGCACCAAGAGTCGCAGAATACTTAACCCATGAGCTCTGAGAATGAAACGGTAAGAGGTGTTCCGCTTACGTCATAAACAGTGCTCCAGAGCGCTTAGCAACAGGCACAACGAAACGTGTCTGTGGGATAGTGACCATTCCCGCCTAGTGCTGGCAATTCACGAGCACTGCCAAAAGGCAAAGGAAGGCGCTTAGCATCCGGCTGTGCGCAAAGCTTTCAGACTGCCAGAGGACTGCAGCTGTGGTAAGCCCGCTTGCTCATTTTATGTTAGATGTCGCCTGCAAGAACTTCACCCCCATCTGGTTTATGCTGCTACTTGTTGTTAGGCGACAAGAAGGGCACAAGTCGCGAATGCTTTTTCCTGCCTCGTTTTGCTAGACCACGCTCTTTTGTGGCTCTTTAATGCTTGCCAAACTGCTATGTGCATGTTGCTGCTTCCATCTAACAAGGAGCACAGCCGTCTGACAGCAGCTTTCAACTTGTCTAAGGAAGAGCTTGGCCATTTAGATGTGATGCAAATCTGTGTGTGTGTAAAGTGCAGGTGCAAGCTCCTGACAAAGGTGTTCTCCAGTTTCACTTTCTATCTGCCAGACACATTGGAAATGCTTTCCTCCGGCATTCACGCCAAGAGTCGCAGATTGCTTAACCCAGGAGCTCTGAGAATGGAACGGCAAGAGGTGCTCCGCTTACGTCATAAACAGTGCTCCAGAGCGCTTAGCAACGGCCACAACGAAACGTGTCTGTGGGATAGTGACCATTCCCGCCTAGTGCTGGCAATGCACGAGCACTGCCAAAAGGCAAAGGAAGGCGCTTAGCATCCGGCTTGTGTGCAAAGCTTTCAGACTGCCAGAGGACTGCAGCTGTGGTAAGCCCGCTTGCTCATTTGACGTTAGATGTCGCCTGCAAGAACTCCACCCGCATCTGGTTTATGCTGCTACCTGTTGTTAGGCGACAAGAAGGGCACAAGTCGCAAATGCTTTTTCCTGCCTCATTTTGGTAGACCACGCTCTTCTGTGGCTCTTTAGTTCTTGCCAAACTCCTATGTGCGTGCTTCTGCTTCCATCTGACAAGGAGCACAGCCTTCTGACAGCAGCTTTCAACTTGTCTAAGGAAGAGCTTGGCCATTTAGATGTGATGCAAATCTGTGTGTGTGTAAGGTGCAGGTGCAAGCTGCTGACAAAGGTGTTCTCCAGTTTCAGTTTCTATCTGCCAGACACATTGGAAATGCTTTCCTCTGGCATTCACGCCAAGAGTCGCAGATTGCTTAACCCAGGAGCTCTGAGAATGGAACGGCAAGAGGTGCTCCGCTTACGTCATAAACAGTGCTCCAGAGCGCTTAGCAACGGCCACAACGAAACAGTGTGCGGGATAGTGACCATTCCCGCCTAGTGCTGGCAATGCACGAGCACTGCCAAAAGGCAAAGGAAGGCGCTTAGCATCCGGCTTGTGCGCAAAGCTTTCAGACTGCCAGAGGACCGCAGCTGTGGTAAGCCCGCTTGCTCATTTGACGTTAGATGTCGCCTGCAAGAACTTCACCCGCATCTGGTTTATGCTGCTACCTGTTGTTAGGCGACAACAAGAGCACATGTAACAAATGCTTTTTCCTGACCCGTTTTGCTAGACCACGCTCTTTTGTGGCTCTGTAGTGCTTGCCAATCTGCTAAGTGCGTGATGCTGCTTCCATCTGACAAGGAGCACAGCCTTCTGACAGCAGCTTTCAACTTGTCTAAGAAAGAGCTTGGCCATTTAGATGTGATGCAAATCTGTGTGTGTGTAAGGTGCAGGTGCAAGCTCCTGACAAAGGTGTTCTCCAGTTTCAATCTGCCAGACACATTGGAAATGTTTTCCTCTGGCATTCGCACCAAGAGTCGCAGAATACTTAACCCATGAGCTCTGAGAATGAAACGGTAAGAGGTGTTCCGCTTACGTCATAAACAGTGCTCCAGAGCGCTTAGCAACAGGCACAACGAAACGTGTCTGTGGGATAGTGACCATTCCCGCCTAGTGCTGGCAATTCACGAGCACTGCCAAAAGGCAAAGGAAGGCGCTTAGCATCCGGCTGTGCGCAAAGCTTTCAGACTGCCAGAGGACTGCAGCTGTGGTAAGCCCGCTTGCTCATTTGATGTTAGATGTCGCCTGCAAGAACTTCACCCCCATCTGGTTTATGCTGCTACTTGTTGTTAGGCGACAACAAGGGCACAAGTCGCGAATGCTTTTTCCTGCCTCGTTTTGCTAGACCACGCTCTTTTGTGGCTCTTTAATGCTTGCCAAACTGCTATGTGCATGTTGCTGCTTCCATCTAACAAGGAGCACAGCCGTCTGACAGCAGCTTTCAACTTGTCTAAGGAAGAGCTTGGCCATTTAGATGTGATGCAAATCTGTGTGTGTGTAAAGTGCAGGTGCAAGCTCCTGACAAAGGTGTTCTCCAGTTTCACTTTCTATCTGCCAGACACATTGGAAATGTTTTCCTCCGGCATTCACGCCAAGAGTCGCAGATTGCTTAACCCAGGAGCTCTGAGAATGGAACGGCAAGAGGTGCTCCGCTTACGTCATAAACAGTGCTCCAGAGCGCTTAGCAACGGGCACAACGAAACGTGTCTGTGGGATAGTGACCATTCCCGCCTAGTGCTGGCAATGCACGAGCACTGCCAAAAGGCAAAGGAAGGCGCTTAGCATCCGGCTTGTGCGCAAAGCTTTCAGACTGCCAGAGGACTGCAGCTGTGGTAAGCCCGCTTGCTCATTTGATGTTAGATGTCGCCTGCAAGAACTCCACCCGCATCTGGTTTATGCTGCTACCTGTTGTTAGGCGACAAGAAGGGCACAAGTCGCAAATGCTTTTTCCTGCCTCATTTTGCTAGACCACGCTCTTCTGTGGCTCTTTAGTTCTTGCCAAACTCCTATGTGCGTGCTTCTGCTTCCATCTGACAAGGAGCACAGCCTTCTGACAGCAGCTTTCAACTTGTCTAAGGAAGAGCTTGGCCATTTAGATGTGATGCAAATCTGTGTGTGTGTAAGGTGCAGGTGCAAGCTCTTGACAAAGGTGTTCTCCAGTTTCAGTTTCTATCTGCCAGACACATTGGAAATGTTTTCCTCTGGCATTCGCACCAAGAGTCGCAGAATACTTAACCCAGGAGGTCTGAGAATGGAACGGCAAGAGGTGCTCCGCTTACGTCATAAACAGTGCTCCAGAGCGCTTAGCAACGGGCACAACGAAACGTGTCTGTGGGATAGTGACCATTCCCGCCTAGTGCTGGCAATGCACGAGCACTGCCAAAAGGCAAAGGAAGGCGCTTAGCATCCGGCTTGTGTGCAAAGCTTTCAGACTGCCAGAGGACTGCAGCTGTGGTAAGCCCGCTTGCTCATTTGACGTTAGATGTCGCCTGCAAGAACTTCACCCGCATCTGGTTTATGCTGCTACCTGTTGTTAGGCGACAACAAGAGCACATGTAACAAATGCTTTTTCCTGACCCGTTTTGCTAGACCACGCTCTTTTGTTGCTCTGTAGTGCTTGCCAATCTGCTATGTGCGTGATGCTGCTTCCATCTGACAAGGAGCACAGCCTTCTGACAGCAGCTTTCAACTTGTCTAAGAAAGAGCTTGGCCATTTAGATGTGATGCAAATCTGTGTGTGTGTAAGGTGCAGGTGCAAGCTCCTGACAAAGGTGTTCTCCAGTTTCAGTTTCTATCTGCCAGACACATTGGAAATGTTTTCCTCTGGCATTCGCACCAAGAGTCGCAGAATACTTAACCCATGAGCTCTGAGAATGAAACGGTAAGAGGTGTTCCGCTTACGTCATAAACAGTGCTCCAGAGCGCTTAGCAACGGCCACAACGAAACGTGTCTGTGGGATAGTGACCATTCCCGCCTAGTGCTGGCAATTCACGAGCACTGCCAAAAGGCAAAGGAAGGCGCTTAGCATCCGGCTTGTGCGCAAAGCTTTCAGACTGCCAGAGGACTGCAGCTGTGGTAAGCCCGCTTGCTCATTTGACGTTAGAAGGCGCCTGCAAGAACTTCACCCGCATCTGGTTTATGCTGCTACCTGTTGTTAGGCGACAACAAGAGCACATGTAGCAAATGCTTTTTCCTGACCCGTTTTGCTAGACCACGCTCTTTTGTGGCTCTTTAATGCTTGCCAAACTGCTATGTGCATGTTGCTGCTTCCATCTGACAAGGAGCACAGCCGTCTGACAGCAGCTTTAAACTTGCCTAAGAAAGAGCTTGGCCAATTAGATGTGATGCAAATCTGTGTGTGTGTAAAGTGCAGGTGCAAGCTGCTGACAAAGGTGTTCTCCAGTTTCACTTTCTATCTGCCAGACACATTGGAAATGTTTTCCTCCGGCATTCACGCCAAGAGTCGCAGATTGCTTAACCCAGGAGCTCTGAGAATGGAACGGCAAGAGGTGCTCCGCTTACGTCATAAACAGTGCTCCAGAGTGCTTAGCAACGGGCACAACGAAACGTGTCTGTGGGATAGTGACCATTCCCGCCTAGTGCTGGCAATGCACGAGCACTGCCAAAAGGCAAAGGAAGGCGCTTAGCATCCGGCTTGTGTGCAAAGCTTTCAGACTGCCAGAGGACTGCAGCTGTGGTAAGCCCGCTTGCTCATTTGACGTTAGATGTCGCCTGCAAGAACTCCACCCGCATCTGGTTTATGCTGCTACCTGTTGTTAGGCGACAAGAAGGGCACAAGTCGCAAATGCTTTTTCCTGCCTCATTTTGCTAGACCACGCTCTTCTGTGGCTCTTTAGTTCTTGCCAAACTCCTATGTGCGTGCTTCTGCTTCCATCTGACAAGGAGCACAGCCTTCTGACAGCAGCTTTCAACTTGTCTAAGGAAGAGCTTGGACATTTAGATGTGATGCAAATCTGTGTGTGTGTAAGGTGCAGGTGCAAGCTCCTGACAAAGGTGTTCTCCAGTTTCAGTTTCTATCTGCCAGACACATTGGAAATGTTTTCCTCTGGCATTCGCACCAAGAGTCGCAGAATACTTAACCCAGGAGCTCTGAGAATGGAACGGCAAGAGGTGTTCCGCTTACGTCATAAACAGTGCTCCAGAGCGCTTAGCAACGGGCACAACGAAACGTGTCTGTGGGATAGTGACCATTCCCGCCTAGTGCTGGCAATGCACGAGCACTGCCAAAAGGCAAAGGAAGGCGCTTAGCATCCGGCTGTGCGCAAAGCTTTCAGACTGCCAGAGGACTGCAGCTGTGGTAAGCCCGCTTGCTCATTTGACGTTAGATGTCGCCTGCAAGAACTCCACCCGCATCTGGTTTATGCTGCTACCTGTTGTTAGGCGACAAGAAGGGCACAAGTCGCGAATGCTTTTTCCTGCCTCATTTTGCTAGACCACGCTCTTCTGTGGCTCTTTAGTTCTTGCCAAACTCCTAGGTGCGTGCTTCTGCTTCCATCTGACAAGGAGCACAGCCTTCTGACAGCAGCTTTAAACTTGTCTAAGGAAGAGCTTGGCCATTTAGATGTGATGCAAATCTGTGTGTGTGTAAGGTGCAGGTGCAAGCTCCTGACAAAGGTGTTCTCCAGTTTCAGTTTCTATCTGCCAGACACATTGGAAATGTTTTCCTCTGGCATTCGCACCAAGAGTCGCAGAATACTTAACCCAGGAGGTCTGAGAATGGAACGGCAAGAGGTGCTCCGCTTACGTCATAAACAGTGCTCCAGAGCGCTTAGCAACGGCCACAACGAAACGTGTCTGTGGGATAGTGACCATTCCCGCCTAGTGCTGGCAATGCACGAGCACTGCCAAAAGGCAAAGGAAGGCGCTTAGCATCCGGCTTGTGCGCAAAGCTTTCAGACTGCCAGAGGACTGCAGCTGTGGTAAGCCCGCTTGCTCATTTGACGTTAGATGTCGCCTGCAAGAACTCCACCCGCATCTGGTTTATGCTGCTACCTGTTGTTAGGCGACAAGAAGGGCACAAGTCGCGAATGCTTTTTCCTGCCTCATTTTGCTAGACCACGCTCTTCTGTGGCTCTTTAGTTCTTGCCAAACTGTTATGTGCGTGCTGCTGCTTCCATCTGACAAGGAGCACAGCCTTCTGACAGCAGCTTTCAACTTGTCTAAGGAAGAGCTTGGCCATTTAGATGTGATGCAAATCTGTGTGTGTGTAAGGTGCAGGTGCAAGCTCCTGACAAAGGTGTTCTCCAGTTTCACTTTCTATCTGCCAGACACATTGGAAATGTTTTCCTCTGGCATTCGCACCAAGAGTCGCAGAATACTTTACTGAGGAGCTCTGAGAATGGAACGGCAAGAGGTGTTCCGCTTACGTCATAAACAGTGCTCCAGAGCGCCTAGCAACGGGCACAACGAAACGTGTCTGTGGGATAGTGACCATTCCCGCCTAGTGCTGGCAATGCACGAGCACTGCCAAAAGGCAAAGGAAGGCGCTTAGCATCCGGCTTGTGTGCAAAGCTTTCAGACTGCCAGAGGACTGCAGCTGTGGTAAGCCCGCTTGCTCATTTGACGTTAGATGTCGCCTGCAAGAACTCCACCCGCAACTGGTTTATGCTGCTACCTGTTGTTAGGCGACAAGAAGGGCACAAGTCGCAAATGCTTTTTCCTGCCTCATTTTGCTAGACCACGCTCTTCTGTGGCTCTTTAGTTCTTGCCAAACTGTTATGTGCGTGCTGCTGCTTCCATCTGACAAGGAGCACAGCCTTCTGACAGCAGCTTTCAACTTGTCTAAGGAAGAGCTTGGCCATTTAGATGTGATGCAAATCTGTGTGTGTGTAAAGTGCAGGTGCAAGCTCCTGACAAAGGTGTTCTCCAGTTTCAGTTTCTATCTGCCAGACACATTGGAAATGTTTTCCTCTGGCATTCGCACCAAGAGTCGCAGAATACTTTACTGAGGAGCTCTGAGAATGGAACGGCAAGAGGTGTTCCGCTTACGTCATAAACAGTGCTCCAGAGCGCTTAGCAACGGGCACAACGAAACGTGTCTGTGGGATAGTGACCATTCCCGCCTAGTGCTGGCAATGCACGAGCACTGCCAAAAGGCAAAGGAAGGCGCTTAGCATCCGGCTGTGCGCAAAGCTTTCAGACTGCCAGAGGACTGCAGCTGTGGTAAGCCCGCTTGCTCATTTGACGTTAGATGTCGCCTGCAAGAACTCCACCCGCATCTGGTTTATGCTGCTACCTGTTGTTAGGCGACAAGAAGGGCACAAGTCGCGAATGCTTTTTCCTGCCTCATTTTGCTAGACCACGCTCTTCTGTGGCTCTTTAGTTCTTGCCAAACTCCTATGTGCGTGCTTCTGCTTCCATCTGACAAGGAGCACAGCCTTCTGACAGCAGCTTTAAACTTGTCTAAGGAAGAGCTTGGCCATTTAGATGTGATGCAAATCTGTGTGTGTGTAAAGTGCAGGTGCAAGCTCCTGACAAAGGTGTTCTCCAGTTTCAGTTTCTATCTGCCAGACACATTGGAAATGTTTTCATCCGGCATTCACGCCAAGAGTCGCAGATTGCTTAACCCAGGAGCTCTGAGAATGGAACGGCAAGAGGTGTTCCGCTTACGTCATAAACAGTGCTCCAGAGCGCTTAGCAACGGCCACAACGAAACGTGTCTGTGGGATAGTGACCATTCCCGCCTAGTGCTGGCAATGCACGAGCACTGCCAAAAGGCAAAGGAAGGCGCTTAGCATCCGGCTTGTGTGCAAAGCTTTCAGACTGCCAGAGGACTGCAGCTGTGGTAAGCCCGCTTGCTCATTTGACGTTAGATGTCGCCTGCAAGAACTCCACCCGCATCTGGTTTATGCTGCTACCTGTTGTTAGGCGACAAGAAGGGCACAAGTCGCAAATGCTTTTTCCTGCCTCATTTTGCTAGACCACGCTCTTCTGTGGCTCTTTAGTTCTTGCCAAACTCCTATGTGCGTGCTTCTGCTTCCATCTGACAAGGAGCACAGCCTTCTGACAGCAGCTTTCAACTTATCTAAGGAAGAGCTTGGCCATTTAGATGTGATGCAAATCTGTGTGTGTGTAAGGTGCAGGTGCAAGCTCCTGACAAAGGTGTTCTCCAGTTTCACTTTCTATCTGCCAGACACATTGGAAATGTTTTCCTCCGGCATTCACGCCAAGAGTCGCAGATTGCTTAACCCAGGAGCTCTGAGAATGGAACGGCAAGAGGTGCTCCGCTTACGTCATAAACAGTGCTCCAGAGCGCTTAGCAACGGGCACAACGAAACGTGTCTGTGGGATAGTGACCATTCCCGCCTAGTGCTGGCAATGCACGAGCACTGCCAAAAGGCAAAGGAAGGCGCTTAGCATCCGGCTTGTGTGCAAAGCTTTCAGACTGCCAGAGGACTGCAGCTGTGGTAAGCCTTCTTGCTCATTTGATATTAGATGTCGCCTGCAAGAACTTCACCCGCATCTGGTTTATGCTGCTACCTGTTGTTAGGCGACAACAAGAGCACATGTAGCAAATGCTTTTTCCTGACCCGTTTTGCTAGACCACGCTCTTTTGTGGCTCTTTAATGCTTGCCAAACTGCTATGTGCATGTTGCTGCTTCCATCTGACAAGGAGCACAGCCGTCTGACAGCAGCTTTCAACTTGTCTAAGGAAGAGCTTGGCCATTTAGGTGTGATGCAAATCTGTGTGTGTTTAAAGTGCAGGTGCAAGCTCCTGACAAAGGTTTTCTCCAGGTTCAGTTTCTCCCTGTCAGACACATTGGAAATGTTTTCCTCTGGCATTCGCGCCAAGAGTTGCAGATTGCTTAACTCAGGAGCTCTGAGAATGGAACGGCAAGAGGTGCTCCGCTTACGTCATAAACAGTGCTCCAGAGCGCTTAGCAACAGGCACAACGAAACGTGTCTGTGGGATAGTGACCATTCCCGCCTAGTGCTGGCAATGCACGAGCACTGCCAAAAGGCAAAGGAAGGCGCTTAGCATCCGGCTGTGCGCAAAGCTTTCAGACTGCCAGAGGACTGCAGCTGTGGTAAGCCTGCTTGCTCATTTGATGTTAGATGTCACCTGCAAGAACTTCACCCCCATCTGGTTTATGCTGCTACTTGTTGTTAGGCGACAACAAGGGCACAAGTCGCAAATGCTTTTTCCTGCCTCATTTTGCTAGACCACGCTCTTCTGTGGCTCTTTAGTTCTTGCCAAACTCCTAGGTGCGTGATGCTGCTTCCATCTGACAAGGAGCACAGCCTTCTGACAGCAGCTTTCAACTTGTCTAAGGAAGAGCTTGGCCATTTAGATGTGATGCAAATCTGTGTGTGTGTAAGGTGCAGGTGCAAGCTCCTGACAAAGGTGTTCTCCAGTTTCAGTTTCTCCCTGCCAGACACATTGGAAATGTTTTCCTCTGGCATTCGCACCAAGAGTCGCAGAATACTTAACCCAGGAGCTCTGAGAATGGAACGGCAAGAGGTGCTCCGCTTACGTCATAAACAGTGCTCCAGAGCGCTTAGCAACGGGCACAACGAAACGTGTCTGTGGGATAGTGACCATTCCCGCCTAGTGCTGGCAATGCACGAGCACTGCCAAAAGGCAAAGGAAGGCGCTTAGCATCCGGCTTGTGTGCAAAGCTTTCAGACTGCCAGAGGACTGCAGCTGTGGTAAGCCCGCTTGCTCATTTGACGTTAGATGTCGCCTGCAAGAACTCCACCCGCATCTGGTTTATGCTGCTACCTGTTGTTAGGCGACAAGAAGGGCACAAGTCGCAAATGCTTTTTCCTGCCTCATTTTGCTAGACCACGCTCTTCTGTGGCTCTTTAGTTCTTGCCAAACTCCTATGTGCGTGCTTCTGCTTCCATCTGACAAGGAGCACAGCCTTCTGACAGCAGCTTTCAACTTGTCTAAGGAAGAGCTTGGCCATTTAGATGTGATGCAAATCTGTGTGTGTGTAAAGTGCAGGTGCAAGCTCCTGACAAAGGTGTTCTCCAGTTTCACTTTCTATCTGCCAGACACATTGGAAATGCTTACCTCCGGCATTCACGCCAAGAGTCGCAGATTGCTTAACCCAGGAGCTCTGAGAATGGAACGGCAAGAGGTGCTCCGCTTACGTCATAAACAGTGCTCCAGAGCGCTTAGCAACGGGCACAACGAAACGTGTCTGTGGGATAGTGACCATTCCCGCCTAGTGCTGGCAATGCACGAGCACTGCCAAAAGGCAAAGGAAGGAGCTTAGCATCCGGCTTGTGCGCAAAGCTTTCAGACTGCCAGAGGACTGCAGCTGTGGTAAGCCCGCTTGCTCATTTGACGTTAGAAGGCGCCTGCAAGAACTTCACCTGCATCTGGTTTATGCTGCTACCTGTTGTTAGGCGACAACAAGAGCACATGTAGCAAATGCTTTTTCCTGACCCGTTTTGCTAGACCACGCTCTTTTGTGGCTCTTTAATGCTTGCCAAACTGCTATGTGCATGTTGCTGCTTCCATCTGACAAGGAGCACAGCCGTCTGACAGCAGCTTTCAACTTGTCTAAGGAAGAGCTTGGCCATTTAGGTGTGATGCAAATCTGTGTGTGTTTAAAGTGCAGGTGCAAGCTCCTGACAAAGGTTTTCTCCAGGTTCAGTTTCTCCCTGTCAGACACATTGGAAATGTTTTCCTCTGGCATTCGCGCCAAGAGTTGCAGATTGCTTAACTCAGGAGCTCTGAGAATGGAACGGCAAGAGGTGCTCCGCTTTCGTCATAAACAGTGCTCCAGAGCGCTTAGCAACAGGCACAACGAAACGTGTCTGTGGGATAGTGACCATTCCCGCCTAGTGCTGGCAATGCACGAGCACTGCCAAAAGGCAAAGGAAGGCGCTTAGCATCCGGCTGTGCGCAAAGCTTTCAGACTGCCAGAGGACTGCAGCTGTGGTAAGCCTGCTTGCTCATTTGATGTTAGATGTCACCTGCAAGAACTTCACCCCCATCTGGTTTATGCTGCTACTTGTTGTTAGGCGACAACAAGGGCACAAGTCGCAAATGCTTTTTCCTGCCTCATTTTGCTAGACCACGCTCTTCTGTGGCTCTTTAGTTCTTGCCAAACTCCTAGGTGCGTGCTGCTGCTTCCATCTGACAAGGAGCACAGCCTTCTGACAGCAGCTTTCAACTTGTCTAAGGAAGAGCTTGGCCATTTAGATGTGATGCAAATCTGTGTGTGTGTAAGGTGCAGGTGCAAGCTCCTGACAAAGGTGTTCTCCAGTTTCAGTTTCTATCTGCCAGACACATTGGAAATGTTTTCCTCTGGCATTCGCACCAAGAGTCGCAGAATACTTAACCCAGGAGCTCTGAGAATGGAACGGCAAGAGGTGCTCCGCTTACGTCATAAACAGTGCTCCAGAGCGCTTAGCAACGGGCACAACGAAACGTGTCTGTGGGATAGTGACCATTCCCGCCTAGTGCTGGCAATGCACGAGCACTGCCAAAAGGCAAAGGAAGGCGCTTAGCATCCGGCTGTGCGCAAAGCTTTCAGACTGCCAGAGGACTGCAGCTGTGGTAAGCCCGCTTGCTCATTTGACGTTAGATGTCGCCTGCAAGAACTCCACCCGCATCTGGTTTATGCTGCTACCTGTTGTTAGGCGACAAGAAGGGCACAAGTCGCGAATGCTTTTTCCTGCCTCATTTTGGTAGACCACGCTCTTCTGTGGCTCTTTAGTTCTTGCCAAACTCCTATGTGCGTGCTTCTGCTTCCATCTGACAAGGAGCACAGCCTTCTGACAGCAGCTTTCAACTTGTCTAAGGAAGAGCTTGGCCATTTAGATGTGATGCAAATCTGTGTGTGTGTAAGGTGCAGGTGCAAGCTCCTGACAAAGGTGTTCTCCAGTTTCACTTTCTATCTGCCAGACACATTGGAAATGTTTTCCTCCGGCATTCACGCCAAGAGTCGCAGATTGCTTAACCCAGGAGCTCTGAGAATGGAACGGCAAGAGGTGCTCCGCTTACGTCATAAACAGTGCTCCAGAGCGCTTAGCAACGGGCACAACGAAACGTGTCTGTGGGATAGTGACCATTCCCGCCTAGTGCTGGCAATGCACGAGCACTGCCAAAAGGCAAAGGAAGGCGCTTAGCATCCGGCTTGTGTGCAAAGCTTTCAGACTGCCAGAGGACTGCAGCTGTGGTAAGCCCGCTTGCTCATTTGACGTTAGATGTCGCCTGCAAGAACTCCACCCGCATCTGGTTTATGCTGCTACCTGTTGTTAGGCGACAAGAAGGGCACAAGTCGCAAATGCTTTTTCCTGCCTCATTTTGCTAGACCACGCTCTTCTGTGGCTCTTTAGTTCTTGCCAAACTCCTATGTGCGTGCTTCTGCTTCCATCTGACAAGGAGCACAGCCTTCTGACAGCAGCTTTCAACTTGCCTAAGAAAGAGCTTGGCCATTTAGATGTGATGCAAATCTGTGTGTGTGTAAGGTGCAGGTGCAAGCTCCTGACAAAGGTGTTCTCCAGTTTCACTTTCTATCTGCCAGACACATTGGAAATGTTTTCCTCCGGCATTCACGCCAAGAGTCGCAGATTGCTTAACCCAGGAGCTCTGAGAATGGAACGGCAAGAGGTGCTCCGCTTACGTCATAAACAGTGCTCCAGAGCGCTTAGCAACGGGCACAACGAAACGTGTCTGTGGGATAGTGACCATTCCCGCCTAGTGCTGGCAATGCACGAGCACTGCCAAAAGGCAAAGGAAGGCGCTTAGCATCCGGCTTGTGTGCAAAGCTTTCAGACTGCCAGAGGACTGCAGCTGTGGTAAGCCCGCTTGCTCATTTGACGTTAGATGTCGCCTGCAAGAACTCCACCCGCATCTGGTTTATGCTGCTACCTGTTGTTAGGCGACAAGAAGGGCACAAGTCGCAAATGCTTTTTCCTGCCTCATTTTGCTAGACCACGCTCTTCTGTGGCTCTTTAGTTCTTGCCAAACTCCTATGTGCGTGCTTCTGCTTCCATCTGACAAGGAGCACAGCCTTCTGACAGCAGCTTTCAACTTGTCTAAGGAAGAGCTTGGCCATTTAGATGTGATGCAAATCTGTGTGTGTGTAAGGTGCAGGTGCAAGCTCCTGACAAAGGTGTTCTCCAGTTTCACTTTCTATCTGCCAGACACATTGGAAATGTTTTCCTCTGGCATTCGCACCAAGAGTCGCAGAATACTTTACTGAGGAGCTCTGAGAATGGAACGGCAAGAGGTGTTCCGCTTACGTCATAAACAGTGCTCCAGAGCGCTTAGCAACGGGCACAACGAAACGTGTCTGTGGGATAGTGACCATTCCCGCCTAGTGCTGGCAATGCACGAGCACTGCCAAAAGGCAAAGGAAGGCGCTTAGCATCCGGCTTGTGCGCAAAGCTTTCAGACTGCCAGAGGACTGCAGCTGTGGTAAGCCCGCTTGCTCATTTGACGTTAGAAGGCGCCTGCAAGAACTTCACCTGCATCTGGTTTATGCTGCTACCTGTTGTTAGGCGACAAGAAGGGCACAAGTCGCAAATGCTTTATCCTGCCTCATTTTGCTAGACCACGCTCTTCTGTGGCTCTTTAGTTCTTGCCAAACTCCTATGTGCGTGCTTCTGCTTCCATCTGACAAGGAGCACAGCCTTCTGACAGCAGCTTTCAACTTGTCTAAGGAAGAGCTTGGCCATTTAGATGTGATGCAAATCTGTGTGTGTGTAAGGTGCAGGTGCAAGCTCCTGACAAAGGTGTTCTCCAGTTTCAGTTTCTATCTGCCAGACACATTGGAAATGTTTTCCTCTGGCATTCGCACCAAGAGTCGCAGATTACTTAACCCAGGAGGTCTGAGAATGGAACGGCAAGAGGTGCTCCGCTTACGTCATAAACAGTGCTCCAGAGCGCTTAGCAACAGGCACAACGAAACGTGTCTGTGGGATAGTGACCATTCCCGCCTAGTGCTGGCAATGCACGAGCACTGCCAAAAGGCAAAGGAAGGCGCTTAGCATCCGGCTGTGCGCAAAGCTTTCAGACTGCCAGAGGACTGCAGCTGTGGTAAGCCCGCTTGCTCATTTTATGTTAGATGTCGCCTGCAAGAACTTCACCCCCATCTGGTTTATGCTGCTACTTGTTGTTAGGCGACAAGAAGGGCACAAGTCGCGAATGCTTTTTCCTGCCTCATTTTGCTAGACCACTCTCTTTTGTGGCTCTTTAATGCTTGCCAAACTGCTATGTGCATGTTGCTGCTTCCATCTGACAAGGAGCACAGCCTTCTGACAGCAGCTTTCAACTTGTCTAAGGAAGAGCTTGGCCATTTAGATGTGATGCAAATCTGTGTGTGTGTAAGGTGCAGGTGCAAGCTCCTGACAAAGGTGTTCTCCAGTTTCAGTTTCTATCTGCCAGACACATTGGAAATGTTTTCCTCTGGCATTCGCACCAAGAGTCGCAGAATACTTAACCCAGGAGGTCTGAGAATGGAACGGCAAGAGGTGTTCCGCTTACGTCATAAACAGTGCTCCAGAGCGCTTAGCAACGGCCACAACGAAACGTGTCTGTGGGATAGTGACCATTCCCGCCTAGTGCTGGCAATGCACGAGCACTGCCAAAAGGCAAAGGAAGGCGCTTAGCATCCGGCTGTGCGCAAAGCTTTCAGACTGCCAGAGGACTGCAGCTGTGGTAAGCCCGCTTGCTCATTTGACGTTAGATGTCGCCTGCGAGAACTTCACCCGCATCTGGTTTATGCTGCTACCTGTTGTTAGGCGACAAGAAGGGCACAAGTCGCGAATGCTTTTTCCTGCCTCATTTTGCTAGACCACGCTCTTCTGTGGCTCTTTAGTTCTTGCCAAACTGTTATGTGCGTGCTGCTGCTTCCATCTGACAAGGAGCACAGCCTTCTGACAGCAGCTTTCAACTTGTCTAAGGAAGAGCTTGGCCATTTAGATGTGATGCAAATCTGTGTGTGTGTAAAGTGCAGGTGCAAGCTCCTGACAAAGGTGTTCTCCAGTTTCAGTTTCTATCTGCCAGACACATTGGAAATGCTTTCCTCCGGCATTCACGCCAAGAGTCGCAGATTGCTTAACCCAGGAGCTCTGAGAATGGAACGGCAAGAGGTGCTCCGCTTACGTCATAAACAGTGCTCCAGAGCGCTTAGCAACGGGCACAACGAAACGTGTCTGTGGGATAGTGACCATTCCCGCCTAGTGCTGGCAATGCACGAGCACTGCCAAAAGGCAAAGGAAGGCGCTTAGCATCCGGCTGTGCGCAAAGCTTTCAGACTGCCAGAGGACTGCAGCTGTGGTAAGCCCGCTTGCTCATTTGACGTTAGATGTCGCCTGCAAGAACTCCACCCGCATCTGGTTTATGCTGCTACCTGTTGTTAGGCGACAAGAAGGGCACAAGTCGCGAATGCTTTTTCCTGCCTCATTTTGCTAGACCACGCTCTTCTGTGGCTCTTTAGTTCTTGCCAAACTGTTATGTGCGTGCTGCTGCTTCCATCTGACAAGGAGCACAGCCTTCTGACAGCAGCTTTCAACTTGTCTAAGGAAGAGCTTGGCCATTTAGATGTGATGCAAATCTGTGTGTGTGTAAAGTGCAGGTGCAAGCTCCTGACAAAGGTGTTCTCCAGTTTCAGTTTCTATCTGCCAGACACATTGGAAATGCTTTCCTCCGGCATTCACGCCAAGAGTCGCAGATTGCTTAACCCAGGAGCTCTGAGAATGGAACGGCAAGAGGTGCTCCGCTTACGTCATAAACAGTGCTCCAGAGCGCTTAGCAACGGCCACAACGAAACGTGTCTGTGGGATAGTGACCATTCCCGCCTAGTGCTGGCAATGCACGAGCACTGCCAAAAGGCAAAGGAAGGCGCTTAGCATCCGGCTTGTGTGCAAAGCTTTCAGACTGCCAGAGGACTGCAGCTGTGGTAAGCCCGCTTGCTCATTTGACGTTAGATGTCGCCTGCAAGAACTCCACCCGCATCTGGTTTATGCTGCTACCTGTTGTTAGGCGACAAGAAGGGCACAAGTCGCAAATGCTTTTTCCTGCCTCATTTTGCTAGACCACGCTCTTCTGTGGCTCTTTAGTTCTTGCCAAACTCCTATGTGCGTGCTTCTGCTTCCATCTGACAAGGAGCACAGCCTTCTGACAGCAGCTTTCAACTTGTCTAAGGAAGAGCTTGGCCATTTAGATGTGATGCAAATCTGTGTGTGTGTAAGGTGCAGGTGCAAGCTCCTGACAAAGGTGTTCTCCAGTTTCAGTTTCTATCTGCCAGACACATTGGAAATGCTTTCCTCTGGCATTCGCACCAAGAGTCGCAGAATACTTAACCAAGGAGCTCTGAGAATGGAACGGCAAGAGGTGTTCCGCTTACGTCATAAACAGTGCTCCAGAGCGCTTAGCAACGGGCACAACGAAACGTGTCTGTGGGATAGTGACCATTCCCGCCTAGTGCTGGCAATGCACGAGCACTGCCAAAAGGCAAAGGAAGGCGCTTAGCATCCGGCTTGTGTGCAAAGCTTTCAGACTGCCAGAGGACTGCAGCTGTGGTAAGCCCGCTTGCTCATTTGACGTTAGATGTCGCCTGCAAGAACTTCACCCGCATCTGGTTTATGCTGCTACCTGTTGTTAGGCGACAAGAAGGGCACAAGTCGCGAATGCTTTTTCCTGCCTCATTTTGCTAGACCACGCTCTTCTGTGGCTCTTTAGTTCTTGCCAAACTCCTAGGTGCGTGCTGCTGCTTCCATCTGACAAGGAGCACAGCCTTCTGACAGCAGCTTTCAACTTGTCTAAGGAAGAGCTTGGCCATTTAGATGTGATGCAAATCTGTGTGTGTGTAAAGTGCAGGTGCAAGCTCCTGACAAAGGTGTTCTCCAGTTTCAGTTTCTATCTGCCAGACACATTGGAAATGCTTTCCTCCGGCATTCACGCCAAGAGTCGCAGATTGCTTAACCCAGGAGCTCTGAGAATGGAACGGCAAGAGGTGCTCCGCTTACGTCATAAACAGTGCTCCAGAGCGCTTAGCAACGGGCACAACGAAACGTGTCTGTGGGATAGTGACCATTCCCGCCTAGTGCTGGCAATGCACGAGCACTGCCAAAAGGCAAAGGAAGGCGCTTAGCATCCGGCTGTGCGCAAAGCTTTCAGACTGCCAGAGGACTGCAGCTGTGGTAAGCCTTCTTGCTCATTTGATATTAGATGTCGCCTGCAAGAACTTCACCCGCATCTGGTTTATGCTGCTACCTGTTGTTAGGCGACAACAAGAGCACATGTAACAAATGCTTTTTCCTGACCCGTTTTGCTAGACCACGCTCTTTTGTGGCTCTGTAGTGCTTGCCAATCTGCTAAGTGCGTGATGCTGCTTCCATCTGACAAGGAGCACAGCCTTCTGACAGCAGCTTTCAACTTGTCTAAGAAAGAGCTTGGCCATTTAGATGTGATGCAAATCTGTGTGTGTGTAAGGTGCAGGTGCAAGCTCCTGACAAAGGTGTTCTCCAGTTTCAATCTGCCAGACACATTGGAAATGTTTTCCTCTGGCATTCGCACCAAGAGTCGCAGAATACTTAACCCATGAGCTCTGAGAATGAAACGGTAAGAGGTGTTCCGCTTACGTCATAAACAGTGCTCCAGAGCGCTTAGCAACAGGCACAACGAAACGTGTCTGTGGGATAGTGACCATTCCCGCCTAGTGCTGGCAATTCACGAGCACTGCCAAAAGGCAAAGGAAGGCGCTTAGCATCCGGCTGTGCGCAAAGCTTTCAGACTGCCAGAGGACTGCAGCTGTGGTAAGCCCGCTTGCTCATTTTATGTTAGATGTCGCCTGCAAGAACTTCACCCCCATCTGGTTTATGCTGCTACTTGTTGTTAGGCGACAAGAAGGGCACAAGTCGCGAATGCTTTTTCCTGCCTCGTTTTGCTAGACCACGCTCTTTTGTGGCTCTTTAATGCTTGCCAAACTGCTATGTGCATGTTGCTGCTTCCATCTAACAAGGAGCACAGCCGTCTGACAGCAGCTTTCAACTTGTCTAAGGAAGAGCTTGGCCATTTAGATGTGATGCAAATCTGTGTGTGTGTAAAGTGCAGGTGCAAGCTCCTGACAAAGGTGTTCTCCAGTTTCACTTTCTATCTGCCAGACACATTGGAAATGCTTTCCTCCGGCATTCACGCCAAGAGTCGCAGATTGCTTAACCCAGGAGCTCTGAGAATGGAACGGCAAGAGGTGCTCCGCTTACGTCATAAACAGTGCTCCAGAGCGCTTAGCAACGGCCACAACGAAACGTGTCTGTGGGATAGTGACCATTCCCGCCTAGTGCTGGCAATGCACGAGCACTGCCAAAAGGCAAAGGAAGGCGCTTAGCATCCGGCTTGTGTGCAAAGCTTTCAGACTGCCAGAGGACTGCAGCTGTGGTAAGCCCGCTTGCTCATTTGACGTTAGATGTCGCCTGCAAGAACTCCACCCGCATCTGGTTTATGCTGCTACCTGTTGTTAGGCGACAAGAAGGGCACAAGTCGCAAATGCTTTTTCCTGCCTCATTTTGGTAGACCACGCTCTTCTGTGGCTCTTTAGTTCTTGCCAAACTCCTATGTGCGTGCTTCTGCTTCCATCTGACAAGGAGCACAGCCTTCTGACAGCAGCTTTCAACTTGTCTAAGGAAGAGCTTGGCCATTTAGATGTGATGCAAATCTGTGTGTGTGTAAGGTGCAGGTGCAAGCTGCTGACAAAGGTGTTCTCCAGTTTCAGTTTCTATCTGCCAGACACATTGGAAATGCTTTCCTCTGGCATTCACGCCAAGAGTCGCAGATTGCTTAACCCAGGAGCTCTGAGAATGGAACGGCAAGAGGTGCTCCGCTTACGTCATAAACAGTGCTCCAGAGCGCTTAGCAACGGCCACAACGAAACAGTGTGCGGGATAGTGACCATTCCCGCCTAGTGCTGGCAATGCACGAGCACTGCCAAAAGGCAAAGGAAGGCGCTTAGCATCCGGCTTGTGCGCAAAGCTTTCAGACTGCCAGAGGACCGCAGCTGTGGTAAGCCCGCTTGCTCATTTGACGTTAGATGTCGCCTGCAAGAACTTCACCCGCATCTGGTTTATGCTGCTACCTGTTGTTAGGCGACAACAAGAGCACATGTAACAAATGCTTTTTCCTGACCCGTTTTGCTAGACCACGCTCTTTTGTGGCTCTGTAGTGCTTGCCAATCTGCTAAGTGCGTGATGCTGCTTCCATCTGACAAGGAGCACAGCCTTCTGACAGCAGCTTTCAACTTGTCTAAGAAAGAGCTTGGCCATTTAGATGTGATGCAAATCTGTGTGTGTGTAAGGTGCAGGTGCAAGCTCCTGACAAAGGTGTTCTCCAGTTTCAATCTGCCAGACACATTGGAAATGTTTTCCTCTGGCATTCGCACCAAGAGTCGCAGAATACTTAACCCATGAGCTCTGAGAATGAAACGGTAAGAGGTGTTCCGCTTACGTCATAAACAGTGCTCCAGAGCGCTTAGCAACAGGCACAACGAAACGTGTCTGTGGGATAGTGACCATTCCCGCCTAGTGCTGGCAATTCACGAGCACTGCCAAAAGGCAAAGGAAGGCGCTTAGCATCCGGCTGTGCGCAAAGCTTTCAGACTGCCAGAGGACTGCAGCTGTGGTAAGCCCGCTTGCTCATTTGATGTTAGATGTCGCCTGCAAGAACTTCACCCCCATCTGGTTTATGCTGCTACTTGTTGTTAGGCGACAACAAGGGCACAAGTCGCGAATGCTTTTTCCTGCCTCGTTTTGCTAGACCACGCTCTTTTGTGGCTCTTTAATGCTTGCCAAACTGCTATGTGCATGTTGCTGCTTCCATCTAACAAGGAGCACAGCCGTCTGACAGCAGCTTTCAACTTGTCTAAGGAAGAGCTTGGCCATTTAGATGTGATGCAAATCTGTGTGTGTGTAAAGTGCAGGTGCAAGCTCCTGACAAAGGTGTTCTCCAGTTTCACTTTCTATCTGCCAGACACATTGGAAATGTTTTCCTCCGGCATTCACGCCAAGAGTCGCAGATTGCTTAACCCAGGAGCTCTGAGAATGGAACGGCAAGAGGTGCTCCGCTTACGTCATAAACAGTGCTCCAGAGCGCTTAGCAACGGGCACAACGAAACGTGTCTGTGGGATAGTGACCATTCCCGCCTAGTGCTGGCAATGCACGAGCACTGCCAAAAGGCAAAGGAAGGCGCTTAGCATCCGGCTTGTGCGCAAAGCTTTCAGACTGCCAGAGGACTGCAGCTGTGGTAAGCCCGCTTGCTCATTTGATGTTAGATGTCGCCTGCAAGAACTCCACCCGCATCTGGTTTATGCTGCTACCTGTTGTTAGGCGACAAGAAGGGCACAAGTCGCAAATGCTTTTTCCTGCCTCATTTTGCTAGACCACGCTCTTCTGTGGCTCTTTAGTTCTTGCCAAACTCCTATGTGCGTGCTTCTGCTTCCATCTGACAAGGAGCACAGCCTTCTGACAGCAGCTTTCAACTTGTCTAAGGAAGAGCTTGGCCATTTAGATGTGATGCAAATCTGTGTGTGTGTAAGGTGCAGGTGCAAGCTCTTGACAAAGGTGTTCTCCAGTTTCAGTTTCTATCTGCCAGACACATTGGAAATGTTTTCCTCTGGCATTCGCACCAAGAGTCGCAGAATACTTAACCCAGGAGGTCTGAGAATGGAACGGCAAGAGGTGCTCCGCTTACGTCATAAACAGTGCTCCAGAGCGCTTAGCAACGGGCACAACGAAACGTGTCTGTGGGATAGTGACCATTCCCGCCTAGTGCTGGCAATGCACGAGCACTGCCAAAAGGCAAAGGAAGGCGCTTAGCATCCGGCTTGTGTGCAAAGCTTTCAGACTGCCAGAGGACTGCAGCTGTGGTAAGCCCGCTTGCTCATTTGACGTTAGATGTCGCCTGCAAGAACTTCACCCGCATCTGGTTTATGCTGCTACCTGTTGTTAGGCGACAACAAGAGCACATGTAACAAATGCTTTTTCCTGACCCGTTTTGCTAGACCACGCTCTTTTGTTGCTCTGTAGTGCTTGCCAATCTGCTATGTGCGTGATGCTGCTTCCATCTGACAAGGAGCACAGCCTTCTGACAGCAGCTTTCAACTTGTCTAAGAAAGAGCTTGGCCATTTAGATGTGATGCAAATCTGTGTGTGTGTAAGGTGCAGGTGCAAGCTCCTGACAAAGGTGTTCTCCAGTTTCAGTTTCTATCTGCCAGACACATTGGAAATGTTTTCCTCTGGCATTCGCACCAAGAGTCGCAGAATACTTAACCCATGAGCTCTGAGAATGAAACGGTAAGAGGTGTTCCGCTTACGTCATAAACAGTGCTCCAGAGCGCTTAGCAACGGCCACAACGAAACGTGTCTGTGGGATAGTGACCATTCCCGCCTAGTGCTGGCAATTCACGAGCACTGCCAAAAGGCAAAGGAAGGCGCTTAGCATCCGGCTTGTGCGCAAAGCTTTCAGACTGCCAGAGGACTGCAGCTGTGGTAAGCCCGCTTGCTCATTTGACGTTAGAAGGCGCCTGCAAGAACTTCACCCGCATCTGGTTTATGCTGCTACCTGTTGTTAGGCGACAACAAGAGCACATGTAGCAAATGCTTTTTCCTGACCCGTTTTGCTAGACCACGCTCTTTTGTGGCTCTTTAATGCTTGCCAAACTGCTATGTGCATGTTGCTGCTTCCATCTGACAAGGAGCACAGCCGTCTGACAGCAGCTTTAAACTTGCCTAAGAAAGAGCTTGGCCAATTAGATGTGATGCAAATCTGTGTGTGTGTAAAGTGCAGGTGCAAGCTGCTGACAAAGGTGTTCTCCAGTTTCACTTTCTATCTGCCAGACACATTGGAAATGTTTTCCTCCGGCATTCACGCCAAGAGTCGCAGATTGCTTAACCCAGGAGCTCTGAGAATGGAACGGCAAGAGGTGCTCCGCTTACGTCATAAACAGTGCTCCAGAGTGCTTAGCAACGGGCACAACGAAACGTGTCTGTGGGATAGTGACCATTCCCGCCTAGTGCTGGCAATGCACGAGCACTGCCAAAAGGCAAAGGAAGGCGCTTAGCATCCGGCTTGTGTGCAAAGCTTTCAGACTGCCAGAGGACTGCAGCTGTGGTAAGCCCGCTTGCTCATTTGACGTTAGATGTCGCCTGCAAGAACTCCACCCGCATCTGGTTTATGCTGCTACCTGTTGTTAGGCGACAAGAAGGGCACAAGTCGCAAATGCTTTTTCCTGCCTCATTTTGCTAGACCACGCTCTTCTGTGGCTCTTTAGTTCTTGCCAAACTCCTATGTGCGTGCTTCTGCTTCCATCTGACAAGGAGCACAGCCTTCTGACAGCAGCTTTCAACTTGTCTAAGGAAGAGCTTGGACATTTAGATGTGATGCAAATCTGTGTGTGTGTAAGGTGCAGGTGCAAGCTCCTGACAAAGGTGTTCTCCAGTTTCAGTTTCTATCTGCCAGACACATTGGAAATGTTTTCCTCTGGCATTCGCACCAAGAGTCGCAGAATACTTAACCCAGGAGCTCTGAGAATGGAACGGCAAGAGGTGTTCCGCTTACGTCATAAACAGTGCTCCAGAGCGCTTAGCAACGGGCACAACGAAACGTGTCTGTGGGATAGTGACCATTCCCGCCTAGTGCTGGCAATGCACGAGCACTGCCAAAAGGCAAAGGAAGGCGCTTAGCATCCGGCTGTGCGCAAAGCTTTCAGACTGCCAGAGGACTGCAGCTGTGGTAAGCCCGCTTGCTCATTTGACGTTAGATGTCGCCTGCAAGAACTCCACCCGCATCTGGTTTATGCTGCTACCTGTTGTTAGGCGACAAGAAGGGCACAAGTCGCGAATGCTTTTTCCTGCCTCATTTTGCTAGACCACGCTCTTCTGTGGCTCTTTAGTTCTTGCCAAACTCCTAGGTGCGTGCTTCTGCTTCCATCTGACAAGGAGCACAGCCTTCTGACAGCAGCTTTCAACTTGTCTAAGGAAGAGCTTGGCCATTTAGATGTGATGCAAATCTGTGTGTGTGTAAGGTGCAGGTGCAAGCTCCTGACAAAGGTGTTCTCCAGTTTCAGTTTCTATCTGCCAGACACATTGGAAATGTTTTCCTCTGGCATTCGCACCAAGAGTCGCAGAATACTTAACCCAGGAGGTCTGAGAATGGAACGGCAAGAGGTGCTCCGCTTACGTCATAAACAGTGCTCCAGAGCGCTTAGCAACGGCCACAACGAAACGTGTCTGTGGGATAGTGACCATTCCCGCCTAGTGCTGGCAATGCACGAGCACTGCCAAAAGGCAAAGGAAGGCGCTTAGCATCCGGCTTGTGCGCAAAGCTTTCAGACTGCCAGAGGACTGCAGCTGTGGTAAGCCCGCTTGCTCATTTGACGTTAGATGTCGCCTGCAAGAACTCCACCCGCATCTGGTTTATGCTGCTACCTGTTGTTAGGCGACAAGAAGGGCACAAGTCGCGAATGCTTTTTCCTGCCTCATTTTGCTAGACCACGCTCTTCTGTGGCTCTTTAGTTCTTGCCAAACTGTTATGTGCGTGCTGCTGCTTCCATCTGACAAGGAGCACAGCCTTCTGACAGCAGCTTTCAACTTGTCTAAGGAAGAGCTTGGCCATTTAGATGTGATGCAAATCTGTGTGTGTGTAAGGTGCAGGTGCAAGCTCCTGACAAAGGTGTTCTCCAGTTTCACTTTCTATCTGCCAGACACATTGGAAATGTTTTCCTCTGGCATTCGCACCAAGAGTCGCAGAATACTTTACTGAGGAGCTCTGAGAATGGAACGGCAAGAGGTGTTCCGCTTACGTCATAAACAGTGCTCCAGAGCGCCTAGCAACGGGCACAACGAAACGTGTCTGTGGGATAGTGACCATTCCCGCCTAGTGCTGGCAATGCACGAGCACTGCCAAAAGGCAAAGGAAGGCGCTTAGCATCCGGCTTGTGTGCAAAGCTTTCAGACTGCCAGAGGACTGCAGCTGTGGTAAGCCCGCTTGCTCATTTGACGTTAGATGTCGCCTGCAAGAACTCCACCCGCAACTGGTTTATGCTGCTACCTGTTGTTAGGCGACAAGAAGGGCACAAGTCGCAAATGCTTTTTCCTGCCTCATTTTGCTAGACCACGCTCTTCTGTGGCTCTTTAGTTCTTGCCAAACTGTTATGTGCGTGCTGCTGCTTCCATCTGACAAGGAGCACAGCCTTCTGACAGCAGCTTTCAACTTGTCTAAGGAAGAGCTTGGCCATTTAGATGTGATGCAAATCTGTGTGTGTGTAAAGTGCAGGTGCAAGCTCCTGACAAAGGTGTTCTCCAGTTTCAGTTTCTATCTGCCAGACACATTGGAAATGTTTTCCTCTGGCATTCGCACCAAGAGTCGCAGAATACTTTACTGAGGAGCTCTGAGAATGGAACGGCAAGAGGTGTTCCGCTTACGTCATAAACAGTGCTCCAGAGCGCTTAGCAACGGGCACAACGAAACGTGTCTGTGGGATAGTGACCATTCCCGCCTAGTGCTGGCAATGCACGAGCACTGCCAAAAGGCAAAGGAAGGCGCTTAGCATCCGGCTGTGCGCAAAGCTTTCAGACTGCCAGAGGACTGCAGCTGTGGTAAGCCCGCTTGCTCATTTGACGTTAGATGTCGCCTGCAAGAACTCCACCCGCATCTGGTTTATGCTGCTACCTGTTGTTAGGCGACAAGAAGGGCACAAGTCGCGAATGCTTTTTCCTGCCTCATTTTGCTAGACCACGCTCTTCTGTGGCTCTTTAGTTCTTGCCAAACTCCTATGTGCGTGCTTCTGCTTCCATCTGACAAGGAGCACAGCCTTCTGACAGCAGCTTTAAACTTGTCTAAGGAAGAGCTTGGCCATTTAGATGTGATGCAAATCTGTGTGTGTGTAAAGTGCAGGTGCAAGCTCCTGACAAAGGTGTTCTCCAGTTTCAGTTTCTATCTGCCAGACACATTGGAAATGTTTTCATCCGGCATTCACGCCAAGAGTCGCAGATTGCTTAACCCAGGAGCTCTGAGAATGGAACGGCAAGAGGTGTTCCGCTTACGTCATAAACAGTGCTCCAGAGCGCTTAGCAACGGCCACAACGAAACGTGTCTGTGGGATAGTGACCATTCCCGCCTAGTGCTGGCAATGCACGAGCACTGCCAAAAGGCAAAGGAAGGCGCTTAGCATCCGGCTTGTGTGCAAAGCTTTCAGACTGCCAGAGGACTGCAGCTGTGGTAAGCCCGCTTGCTCATTTGACGTTAGATGTCGCCTGCAAGAACTCCACCCGCATCTGGTTTATGCTGCTACCTGTTGTTAGGCGACAAGAAGGGCACAAGTCGCAAATGCTTTTTCCTGCCTCATTTTGCTAGACCACGCTCTTCTGTGGCTCTTTAGTTCTTGCCAAACTCCTATGTGCGTGCTTCTGCTTCCATCTGACAAGGAGCACAGCCTTCTGACAGCAGCTTTCAACTTATCTAAGGAAGAGCTTGGCCATTTAGATGTGATGCAAATCTGTGTGTGTGTAAGGTGCAGGTGCAAGCTCCTGACAAAGGTGTTCTCCAGTTTCACTTTCTATCTGCCAGACACATTGGAAATGTTTTCCTCCGGCATTCACGCCAAGAGTCGCAGATTGCTTAACCCAGGAGCTCTGAGAATGGAACGGCAAGAGGTGCTCCGCTTACGTCATAAACAGTGCTCCAGAGCGCTTAGCAACGGGCACAACGAAACGTGTCTGTGGGATAGTGACCATTCCCGCCTAGTGCTGGCAATGCACGAGCACTGCCAAAAGGCAAAGGAAGGCGCTTAGCATCCGGCTTGTGTGCAAAGCTTTCAGACTGCCAGAGGACTGCAGCTGTGGTAAGCCTTCTTGCTCATTTGATATTAGATGTCGCCTGCAAGAACTTCACCCGCATCTGGTTTATGCTGCTACCTGTTGTTAGGCGACAACAAGAGCACATGTAGCAAATGCTTTTTCCTGACCCGTTTTGCTAGACCACGCTCTTTTGTGGCTCTTTAATGCTTGCCAAACTGCTATGTGCATGTTGCTGCTTCCATCTGACAAGGAGCACAGCCGTCTGACAGCAGCTTTCAACTTGTCTAAGGAAGAGCTTGGCCATTTAGGTGTGATGCAAATCTGTGTGTGTTTAAAGTGCAGGTGCAAGCTCCTGACAAAGGTTTTCTCCAGGTTCAGTTTCTCCCTGTCAGACACATTGGAAATGTTTTCCTCTGGCATTCGCGCCAAGAGTTGCAGATTGCTTAACTCAGGAGCTCTGAGAATGGAACGGCAAGAGGTGCTCCGCTTACGTCATAAACAGTGCTCCAGAGCGCTTAGCAACAGGCACAACGAAACGTGTCTGTGGGATAGTGACCATTCCCGCCTAGTGCTGGCAATGCACGAGCACTGCCAAAAGGCAAAGGAAGGCGCTTAGCATCCGGCTGTGCGCAAAGCTTTCAGACTGCCAGAGGACTGCAGCTGTGGTAAGCCTGCTTGCTCATTTGATGTTAGATGTCACCTGCAAGAACTTCACCCCCATCTGGTTTATGCTGCTACTTGTTGTTAGGCGACAACAAGGGCACAAGTCGCAAATGCTTTTTCCTGCCTCATTTTGCTAGACCACGCTCTTCTGTGGCTCTTTAGTTCTTGCCAAACTCCTAGGTGCGTGATGCTGCTTCCATCTGACAAGGAGCACAGCCTTCTGACAGCAGCTTTCAACTTGTCTAAGGAAGAGCTTGGCCATTTAGATGTGATGCAAATCTGTGTGTGTGTAAGGTGCAGGTGCAAGCTCCTGACAAAGGTGTTCTCCAGTTTCAGTTTCTCCCTGCCAGACACATTGGAAATGTTTTCCTCTGGCATTCGCACCAAGAGTCGCAGAATACTTAACCCAGGAGCTCTGAGAATGGAACGGCAAGAGGTGCTCCGCTTACGTCATAAACAGTGCTCCAGAGCGCTTAGCAACGGGCACAACGAAACGTGTCTGTGGGATAGTGACCATTCCCGCCTAGTGCTGGCAATGCACGAGCACTGCCAAAAGGCAAAGGAAGGCGCTTAGCATCCGGCTTGTGTGCAAAGCTTTCAGACTGCCAGAGGACTGCAGCTGTGGTAAGCCCGCTTGCTCATTTGACGTTAGATGTCGCCTGCAAGAACTCCACCCGCATCTGGTTTATGCTGCTACCTGTTGTTAGGCGACAAGAAGGGCACAAGTCGCAAATGCTTTTTCCTGCCTCATTTTGCTAGACCACGCTCTTCTGTGGCTCTTTAGTTCTTGCCAAACTCCTATGTGCGTGCTTCTGCTTCCATCTGACAAGGAGCACAGCCTTCTGACAGCAGCTTTCAACTTGTCTAAGGAAGAGCTTGGCCATTTAGATGTGATGCAAATCTGTGTGTGTGTAAAGTGCAGGTGCAAGCTCCTGACAAAGGTGTTCTCCAGTTTCACTTTCTATCTGCCAGACACATTGGAAATGCTTACCTCCGGCATTCACGCCAAGAGTCGCAGATTGCTTAACCCAGGAGCTCTGAGAATGGAACGGCAAGAGGTGCTCCGCTTACGTCATAAACAGTGCTCCAGAGCGCTTAGCAACGGGCACAACGAAACGTGTCTGTGGGATAGTGACCATTCCCGCCTAGTGCTGGCAATGCACGAGCACTGCCAAAAGGCAAAGGAAGGAGCTTAGCATCCGGCTTGTGCGCAAAGCTTTCAGACTGCCAGAGGACTGCAGCTGTGGTAAGCCCGCTTGCTCATTTGACGTTAGAAGGCGCCTGCAAGAACTTCACCTGCATCTGGTTTATGCTGCTACCTGTTGTTAGGCGACAACAAGAGCACATGTAGCAAATGCTTTTTCCTGACCCGTTTTGCTAGACCACGCTCTTTTGTGGCTCTTTAATGCTTGCCAAACTGCTATGTGCATGTTGCTGCTTCCATCTGACAAGGAGCACAGCCGTCTGACAGCAGCTTTCAACTTGTCTAAGGAAGAGCTTGGCCATTTAGGTGTGATGCAAATCTGTGTGTGTTTAAAGTGCAGGTGCAAGCTCCTGACAAAGGTTTTCTCCAGGTTCAGTTTCTCCCTGTCAGACACATTGGAAATGTTTTCCTCTGGCATTCGCGCCAAGAGTTGCAGATTGCTTAACTCAGGAGCTCTGAGAATGGAACGGCAAGAGGTGCTCCGCTTTCGTCATAAACAGTGCTCCAGAGCGCTTAGCAACAGGCACAACGAAACGTGTCTGTGGGATAGTGACCATTCCCGCCTAGTGCTGGCAATGCACGAGCACTGCCAAAAGGCAAAGGAAGGCGCTTAGCATCCGGCTGTGCGCAAAGCTTTCAGACTGCCAGAGGACTGCAGCTGTGGTAAGCCTGCTTGCTCATTTGATGTTAGATGTCACCTGCAAGAACTTCACCCCCATCTGGTTTATGCTGCTACTTGTTGTTAGGCGACAACAAGGGCACAAGTCGCAAATGCTTTTTCCTGCCTCATTTTGCTAGACCACGCTCTTCTGTGGCTCTTTAGTTCTTGCCAAACTCCTAGGTGCGTGATGCTGCTTCCATCTGACAAGGAGCACAGCCTTCTGACAGCAGCTTTCAACTTGTCTAAGGAAGAGCTTGGCCATTTAGATGTGATGCAAATCTGTGTGTGTGTAAGGTGCAGGTGCAAGCTCCTGACAAAGGTGTTCTCCAGTTTCAGTTTCTATCTGCCAGACACATTGGAAATGTTTTCCTCTGGCATTCGCACCAAGAGTCGCAGAATACTTAACCCAGGAGCTCTGAGAATGGAACGGCAAGAGGTGCTCCGCTTACGTCATAAACAGTGCTCCAGAGCGCTTAGCAACGGGCACAACGAAACGTGTCTGTGGGATAGTGACCATTCCCGCCTAGTGCTGGCAATGCACGAGCACTGCCAAAAGGCAAAGGAAGGCGCTTAGCATCCGGCTGTGCGCAAAGCTTTCAGACTGCCAGAGGACTGCAGCTGTGGTAAGCCCGCTTGCTCATTTGACGTTAGATGTCGCCTGCAAGAACTCCACCCGCATCTGGTTTATGCTGCTACCTGTTGTTAGGCGACAAGAAGGGCACAAGTCGCGAATGCTTTTTCCTGCCTCATTTTGGTAGACCACGCTCTTCTGTGGCTCTTTAGTTCTTGCCAAACTCCTATGTGCGTGCTTCTGCTTCCATCTGACAAGGAGCACAGCCTTCTGACAGCAGCTTTCAACTTGTCTAAGGAAGAGCTTGGCCATTTAGATGTGATGCAAATCTGTGTGTGTGTAAGGTGCAGGTGCAAGCTCCTGACAAAGGTGTTCTCCAGTTTCACTTTCTATCTGCCAGACACATTGGAAATGTTTTCCTCCGGCATTCACGCCAAGAGTCGCAGATTGCTTAACCCAGGAGCTCTGAGAATGGAACGGCAAGAGGTGCTCCGCTTACGTCATAAACAGTGCTCCAGAGCGCTTAGCAACGGGCACAACGAAACGTGTCTGTGGGATAGTGACCATTCCCGCCTAGTGCTGGCAATGCACGAGCACTGCCAAAAGGCAAAGGAAGGCGCTTAGCATCCGGCTTGTGTGCAAAGCTTTCAGACTGCCAGAGGACTGCAGCTGTGGTAAGCCCGCTTGCTCATTTGACGTTAGATGTCGCCTGCAAGAACTCCACCCGCATCTGGTTTATGCTGCTACCTGTTGTTAGGCGACAAGAAGGGCACAAGTCGCAAATGCTTTTTCCTGCCTCATTTTGCTAGACCACGCTCTTCTGTGGCTCTTTAGTTCTTGCCAAACTCCTATGTGCGTGCTTCTGCTTCCATCTGACAAGGAGCACAGCCTTCTGACAGCAGCTTTCAACTTGCCTAAGAAAGAGCTTGGCCATTTAGATGTGATGCAAATCTGTGTGTGTGTAAGGTGCAGGTGCAAGCTCCTGACAAAGGTGTTCTCCAGTTTCACTTTCTATCTGCCAGACACATTGGAAATGTTTTCCTCCGGCATTCACGCCAAGAGTCGCAGATTGCTTAACCCAGGAGCTCTGAGAATGGAACGGCAAGAGGTGCTCCGCTTACGTCATAAACAGTGCTCCAGAGCGCTTAGCAACGGGCACAACGAAACGTGTCTGTGGGATAGTGACCATTCCCGCCTAGTGCTGGCAATGCACGAGCACTGCCAAAAGGCAAAGGAAGGCGCTTAGCATCCGGCTTGTGTGCAAAGCTTTCAGACTGCCAGAGGACTGCAGCTGTGGTAAGCCCGCTTGCTCATTTGACGTTAGATGTCGCCTGCAAGAACTCCACCCGCATCTGGTTTATGCTGCTACCTGTTGTTAGGCGACAAGAAGGGCACAAGTCGCAAATGCTTTTTCCTGCCTCATTTTGCTAGACCACGCTCTTCTGTGGCTCTTTAGTTCTTGCCAAACTCCTATGTGCGTGCTTCTGCTTCCATCTGACAAGGAGCACAGCCTTCTGACAGCAGCTTTCAACTTGTCTAAGGAAGAGCTTGGCCATTTAGATGTGATGCAAATCTGTGTGTGTGTAAGGTGCAGGTGCAAGCTCCTGACAAAGGTGTTCTCCAGTTTCACTTTCTATCTGCCAGACACATTGGAAATGTTTTCCTCTGGCATTCGCACCAAGAGTCGCAGAATACTTTACTGAGGAGCTCTGAGAATGGAACGGCAAGAGGTGTTCCGCTTACGTCATAAACAGTGCTCCAGAGCGCTTAGCAACGGGCACAACGAAACGTGTCTGTGGGATAGTGACCATTCCCGCCTAGTGCTGGCAATGCACGAGCACTGCCAAAAGGCAAAGGAAGGCGCTTAGCATCCGGCTTGTGCGCAAAGCTTTCAGACTGCCAGAGGACTGCAGCTGTGGTAAGCCCGCTTGCTCATTTGACGTTAGAAGGCGCCTGCAAGAACTTCACCTGCATCTGGTTTATGCTGCTACCTGTTGTTAGGCGACAAGAAGGGCACAAGTCGCAAATGCTTTATCCTGCCTCATTTTGCTAGACCACGCTCTTCTGTGGCTCTTTAGTTCTTGCCAAACTCCTATGTGCGTGCTTCTGCTTCCATCTGACAAGGAGCACAGCCTTCTGACAGCAGCTTTCAACTTGTCTAAGGAAGAGCTTGGCCATTTAGATGTGATGCAAATCTGTGTGTGTGTAAGGTGCAGGTGCAAGCTCCTGACAAAGGTGTTCTCCAGTTTCAGTTTCTATCTGCCAGACACATTGGAAATGTTTTCCTCTGGCATTCGCACCAAGAGTCGCAGAATACTTAACCCAGGAGCTCTGAGAATGGAACGGCAAGAGGTGTTCCGCTTACGTCATAAACAGTGCTCCAGAGCGCTTAGCAACGGCCACAACGAAACGTGTCTGTGGGATAGTGACCATTCCCGCCTAGTGCTGGCAATGCACGAGCACTGCCAAAAGGCAAAGGAAGGCGCTTAGCATCCGGCTGTGCGCAAAGCTTTCAGACTGCCAGAGGACTGCAGCTGTGGTAAGCCCGCTTGCTCATTTGACGTTAGATGTCGCCTGCAAGAACTCCACCCGCATCTGGTTTATGCTGCTACCTGTTGTTAGGCGACAAGAAGGGCACAAGTCGCGAATGCTTTTTCCTGCCTCATTTTGCTAGACCACGCTCTTCTGTGGCTCTTTAGTTCTTGCCAAACTCCTAGGTGCGTGCTTCTGCTTCCATCTGACAAGGAGCACAGCCTTCTGACAGCAGCTTTCAACTTGTCTAAGGAAGAGCTTGGCCATTTAGATGTGATGCAAATCTGTGTGTGTGTAAGGTGCAGGTGCAAGCTCCTGACAAAGGTGTTCTCCAGTTTCAGTTTCTATCTGCCAGACACATTGGAAATGTTTTCCTCCGGCATTCACGCCAAGAGTCGCAGATTGCTTAACCCAGGAGCTCTGAGAATGGAACGGCAAGAGGTGCTCCGCTTACGTCATAAACAGTGCTCCAGAGCGCTTAGCAACGGGCACAACGAAACGTGTCTGTGGGATAGTGACCATTCCCGCCTAGTGCTGGCAATGCACGAGCACTGCCAAAAGGCAAAGGAAGGCGCTTAGCATCCGGCTTGTGTGCAAAGCTTTCAGACTGCCAGAGGACTGCAGCTGTGGTAAGCCCGCTTGCTCATTTGACGTTAGATGTCGCCTGCAAGAACTCCACCCGCATCTGGTTTATGCTGCTACCTGTTGTTAGGCGACAAGAAGGGCACAAGTCGCAAATGCTTTTTCCTGCCTCATTTTGCTAGACCACGCTCTTCTGTGGCTCTTTAGTTCTTGCCAAACTCCTATGTGCGTGCTGCTGCTTCCATCTGACAAGGAGCACAGCCTTCTGACAGCAGCTTTCAACTTGTCTAAGGAAGAGCTTGGCCATTTAGATGTGATGCAAATCTGTGTGTGTGTAAGGTGCAGGTGCAAGCTCCTGACAAAGGTGTTCTCCAGTTTCAGTTTCTATCTGCCAGACACATTGGAAATGTTTTCCTCTGGCATTCGCACCAAGAGTCGCAGAATACTTAACCCAGGAGCTCTGAGAATGGAACGGCAAGAGGTGTTCCGCTTACGTCATAAACAGTGCTCCAGAGCGCTTAGCAACGGCCACAACGAAACGTGTCTGTGGGATAGTGACCATTCCCGCCTAGTGCTGGCAATGCACGAGCACTGCCAAAAGGCAAAGGAAGGCGCTTAGCATCCGGCTGTGCGCAAAGCTTTCAGACTGCCAGAGGACTGCAGCTGTGGTAAGCCCGCTTGCTCATTTGACGTTAGATGTCGCCTGCAAGAACTCCACCCGCATCTGGTTTATGCTGCTACCTGTTGTTAGGCGACAAGAAGGGCACAAGTCGCAAATGCTTTTTCCTGCCTCATTTTGCTAGACCACGCTCTTCTGTGGCTCTTTAGTTCTTGCCAAACTGTTATGTGCGTGATGCTGCTTCCATCTGACAAGGAGCACAGCCTTCTGACAGCAGCTTTCAACTTGTCTAAGGAAGAGCTTGGCCATTTAGATGTGATGCAAATCTGTGTGTGTGTAAAGTGCAGGTGCAAGCTCCTGACAAAGGTGTTCTCCAGTTTCAGTTTCTATCTGCCAGACACATTGGAAATGCTTTCCTCTGGCATTCACGCCAAGAGTCGCAGATTGCTTAACCCAGGAGCTCTGAGAATGGAACGGCAAGAGGTGCTCCGCTTACGTCATAAACAGTGCTCCAGAGCGCTTAGCAACGGCCACAACGAAACGTGTCTGTGGGATAGTGACCATTCCCGCCTAGTGCTGGCAATGCACGAGCACTGCCAAAAGGCAAAGGAAGGCGCTTAGCATCCGGCTGTGCGCAAAGCTTTCAGACTGCCAGAGGACTGCAGCTGTGGTAAGCCCGCTTGCTCATTTGACGTTAGATGTCGCCTGCAAGAACTCCACCCGCATCTGGTTTATGCTGCTACCTGTTGTTAGGCGACAAGAAGGGCACAAGTCGCGAATGCTTTTTCTTGCCTCATTTTGCTAGACCACGCTCTTCTGTGGCTCTTTAGTTCTTGCCAAACTGTTATGTGCGTGCTGCTGCTTCCATCTGACAAGGAGCACAGCCTTCTGACAGCAGCTTTCAACTTGTCTAAGGAAGAGCTTGGCCATTTAGATGTGATGCAAATCTGTGTGTGTTTAAAGTGCAGGTGCAAGCTCCTGACAAAGGTGTTCTCCAGTTTCAGTTTCTATATGCCAGACACATTGGAAATGCTTTCCTCTGGCTTTCGCACCAAGAGTCGCAGAATACTTTACTGAGGAGCTCTGAGAATGGAACGGCAAGAGGTGCTCCGCTTACGTCATAAACAGTGCTCCAGAGCGCTTAGCAACGGGCACAACGAAACGTGTCTGTGGGATAGTGACCATTCCCGCCTAGTGCTGGCAATGCACGAGCACTGCCAAAAGGCAAAGGAAGGCGCTTAGCATCCGGCTTGTGCGCAAAGCTTTCAGACTGCCAGAGGACTGCAGCTGTGGTAAGCCCGCTTGCTCATTTGACGTTAGAAGGCGCCTGCAAGAACTTCACCTGCATCTGGTTTATGCTGCTACCTGTTGTTAGGCGACAACAAGAGCACATGTAGCAAATGCTTTTTCCTGACCCGTTTTGCTAGACCTCGCTCTTTTGTGGCTCTTTAATGCTTGCCAAACTGCTATGTGCATGTTGCTGCTTCCATCTGACAAGGAGCACAGCCGTCTGACAGCAGCTTTCAACTTGTCTAAGGAAGAGCTTGGCCATTTAGGTGTGATGCAAATCTGTGTGTGTTTAAAGTGCAGGTGCAAGCTCCTGACAAAGGTTTTCTCCAGGTTCAGTTTCTCCCTGTCAGACACATTGGAAATGTTTTCCTCTGGCATTCGCGCCAAGAGTTGCAGATTGCTTAACTCAGGAGCTCTGAGAATGGAACGGCAAGAGGTGCTCCGCTTACGTCATAAACAGTGCTCCAGAGCGCTTAGCAACAGGCACAACGAAACGTGTCTGTGGGATAGTGACCATTCCCGCCTAGTGCTGGCAATGCACGAGCACTGCCAAAAGGCAAAGGAAGGCGCTTAGCATCCGGCTATGCGCAAAGCTTTCAGACTGCCAGAGGACTGCAGCTGTGGTAAGCCTGCTTGCTCATTTGATGTTAGATGTCGCCTGCAAGAACTTCACCCCCATCTGGTTTATGCTGCTACTTGTTGTTAGGCGACAACAAGGGCACAAGTCGCAAATGCTTTTTCCTGCCTCATTTTGCTAGACCACGCTCTTCTGTGGCTCTTTAGTTCTTGCCAAACTCCTATGTGCGTGCTGCTGCTTCCATCTGACAAGGAGCACAGCCATCTGACAGCAGCTTTCAACTTGCCTAAGGAAGAGCTTGGCCATTTAGATGTGATGCAAATCTGTGTGTGTGTAAAGTGCAGGTGCAAGCTCCTGACAAAGGTGTTCTCCAGTTTCAGTTTCTATCTGCCAGACACATTGGAAATGTTTTCCTCCGGCATTCACGCCAAGAGTCGCAGATTGCTTAACCCAGGAGCTCTGAGAATGGAACGGCAAGAGGTGCTCCGCTTACGTCATAAACAGTGCTCCAGAGCGCTTAGCAACGGGCACAACGAAACGTGTCTGTGGGATAGTGACCATTCCCGCCTAGTGCTGGCAATGCACGAGCACTGCCAAAAGGCAAAGGAAGGCGCTTAGCATCCGGCTTGTGTGCAAAGCTTTCAGACTGCCAGAGGACTGCAGCTGTGGTAAGCCCGCTTGCTCATTTGACGTTAGATGTCGCCTGCAAGAACTCCACCCGCATCTGGTTTATGCTGCTACCTGTTGTTAGGCGACGAGAAGGGCACAAGTCGCGAATGCTTTTTCCTGCCTCATTTTGCTAGACCACGCTCTTCTGTGGCTCTTTAGTTCTTGCCAAACTCCTATGTGCGTGCTTCTGCTTCCATCTGACAAGGAGCACAGCCTTCTGACAGCAGCTTTAAACTTGTCTAAGGAAGAGCTTGGCCATTTAGATGTGATGCAAATCTGTGTGTGTGTAAGGTGCAGGTGCAAGCTCCTGACAAAGGTGTTCTCCAGTTTCACTTTCTATCTGCCAGACACATTGGAAATGTTTTCCTCTGGCATTCGCACCAAGAGTCGCAGAATACTTTACTGAGGAGCTCTGAGAATGGAACGGCAAGAGGTGTTCCGCTTACGTCATAAACAGTGCTCCAGAGCGCCTAGCAACGGGCACAACGAAACGTGTCTGTGGGATAGTGACCATTCCCGCCTAGTGCTGGCAATGCGCACGAGCACTGCCAAAAGGCAAAGGAAGGCGCTTAGCATCCGGCTTGTGCGCAAAGCTTTCAGACTGCCAGAGGACTGCAGCTGTGGTAAGCCCGCTTGCTCATTTGACGTTAGAAGGCGCCTGCAAGAACTTCACCTGCATCTGGTTTATGCTGCTACCTGTTGTTAGGCGACAAGAAGGGCACAAGTCGCAAATGCTTTATCCTGCCTCATTTTGCTAGACCACGCTCTTCTGTGGCTCTTTAGTTCTTGCCAAACTCCTATGTGCGTGCTTCTGCTTCCATCTGACAAGGAGCACAGCCTTCTGACAGCAGCTTTCAACTTGTCTAAGGAAGAGCTTGGCCATTTAGATGTGATGCAAATCTGTGTGTGTGTAAGGTGCAGGTGCAAGCTCCTGACAAAGGTGTTCTCCAGTTTCAGTTTCTATATGCCAGACACATTGGAAATGCTTTCCTCTGGCTTTCGCACCAAGAGTCGCAGAATACTTTACTGAGGAGCTCTGAGAATGGAACGGCAAGAGGTGCTCCGCTTACGTCATAAACAGTGCTCCAGAGCGCTTAGCAACGGGCACAACGAAACGTGTCTGTGGGATAGTGACCATTCCCGCCTAGTGCTGGCAATGCACGAGCACTGCCAAAAGGCAAAGGAAGGCGCTTAGCATCCGGCTTGTGCGCAAAGCTTTCAGACTGCCAGAGGACTGCAGCTGTGGTAAGCCCGCTTGCTCATTTGACGTTAGAAGGCGCCTGCAAGAACTTCACCTGCATCTGGTTTATGCTGCTACCTGTTGTTAGGCGACAACAAGAGCACATGTAGCAAATGCTTTTTCCTGACCCGTTTTGCTAGACCTTGCTCTTTTGTGGCTCTTTAATGCTTGCCAAACTGCTATGTGCATGTTGCTGCTTCCATCTGAAAAGGAGCACAGCCGTCTGACAGCAGCTTTCAACTTGTCTAAGGAAGAGCTTGGCCATTTAGGTGTGATGCAAATCTGTGTGTGTTTAAAGTGCAGGTGCAAGCTCCTGACAAAGGTTTTCTCCAGGTTCAGTTTCTCCCTGTCAGACACATTGGAAATGTTTTCCTCTGGCATTCGCGCCAAGAGTTGCAGATTGCTTAACTCAGGAGCTCTGAGAATGGAACGGCAAGAGGTGCTCCGCTTACGTCATAAACAGTGCTCCAGAGCGCTTAGCAACAGGCACAACGAAACGTGTCTGTGGGATAGTGACCATTCCCGCCTAGTGCTGGCAATGCACGAGCACTGCCAAAAGGCAAAGGAAGGCGCTTAGCATCCGGCTATGCGCAAAGCTTTCAGACTGCCAGAGGACTGCAGCTGTGGTAAGCCTGCTTGCTCATTTGATGTTAGATGTCGCCTGCAAGAACTCCACCCGCATCTGGTTTATGCTGCTACCTGTTGTTAGGCGACGAGAAGGGCACAAGTCGCGAATGCTTTTTCCTGCCTCATTTTGCTAGACCACGCTCTTCTGTGGCTCTTTAGTTCTTGCCAAACTCCTATGTGCGTGCTTCTGCTTCCATCTGACAAGGAGCACAGCCTTCTGACAGCAGCTTTCAACTTGTCTAAGGAAGAGCTTGGCCATTTAGATGTGATGCAAATCTGTGTGTGTGTAAGGTGCAGGTGCAAGCTCCTGACAAAGGTGTTCTCCAGTTTCACTTTCTATCTGCCAGACACATTGGAAATGTTTTCCTCTGGCATTCGCACCAAGAGTCGCAGAATACTTTACTGAGGAGCTCTGAGAATGGAACGGCAAGAGGTGTTCCGCTTACGTCATAAACAGTGCTCCAGAGCGCCTAGCAACGGGCACAACGAAACGTGTCTGTGGGATAGTGACCATTCCCGCCTAGTGCTGGCAATGCACGAGCACTGCCAAAAGGCAAAGGAAGGCGCTTAGCATCCGGCTTGTGCGCAAAGCTTTCAGACTGCCAGAGGACTGCAGCTGTGGTAAGCCCGCTTGCTCATTTGACGTTAGAAGGCGCCTGCAAGAACTTCACCTGCATCTGGTTTATGCTGCTACCTGTTGTTAGGCGACAAGAAGGGCACAAGTCGCAAATGCTTTATCCTGCCTCATTTTGCTAGACCACGCTCTTCTGTGGCTCTTTAGTTCTTGCCAAACTCCTATGTGCGTGCTTCTGCTTCCATCTGACAAGGAGCACAGCCTTCTGACAGCAGCTTTCAACTTGTCTAAGGAAGAGCTTGGCCATTTAGATGTGATGCAAATCTGTGTGTGTGTAAGGTGCAGGTGCAAGCTCCTGACAAAGGTGTTCTCCAGTTTCACTTTCTATCTGCCAGACACATTGGAAATGTTTTCCTCCGGCATTCACGCCAAGAGTCGCAGATTGCTTAACCCAGGAGCTCTGAGAATGGAACGGCAAGAGGTGCTCCGCTTACGTCATAAACAGTGCTCCAGAGCGCTTAGCAACGGGCACAACGAAACGTGTCTGTGGGATAGTGACCATTCCCGCCTAGTGCTGGCAATGCACGAGCACTGCCAAAAGGCAAAGGAAGGCGCTTAGCATCCGGCTTGTGTGCAAAGCTTTCAGACTGCCAGAGGACTGCAGCTGTGGTAAGCCCGCTTGCTCATTTGACGTTAGATGTCGCCTGCAAGAACTCCACCCGCATCTGGTTTATGCTGCTACCTGTTGTTAGGCGACAAGAAGGGCACAAGTCGCAAATGCTTTTTCCTGCCTCATTTTGCTAGACCACGCTCTTCTGTGGCTCTTTAGTTCTTGCCAAACTCCTATGTGCGTGCTTCTGCTTCCATCTGACAAGGAGCACAGCCTTCTGACAGCAGCTTTCAACTTGTCTAAGGAAGAGCTTGGCCATTTAGATGTGATGCAAATCTGTGTGTGTGTAAGGTGCAGGTGCAAGCTCCTGACAAAGGTGTTCTCCAGTTTCACTTTCTATCTGCCAGACACATTGGAAATGTTTTCCTCTGGCATTCGCACCAAGAGTCGCAGAATACTTTACTGAGGAGCTCTGAGAATGGAACGGCAAGAGGTGTTCCGCTTACGTCATAAACAGTGCTCCAGAGCGCTTAGCAACGGGCACAACGAAACGTGTCTGTGGGATAGTGACCATTCCCGCCTAGTGCTGGCAATGCACGAGCACTGCCAAAAGGCAAAGGAAGGCGCTTAGCATCCGGCTTGTGCGCAAAGCTTTCAGACTGCCAGAGGACTGCAGCTGTGGTAAGCCCGCTTGCTCATTTGACGTTAGAAGGCGCCTGCAAGAACTTCACCTGCATCTGGTTTATGCTGCTACCTGTTGTTAGGCGACAAGAAGGGCACAAGTCGCAAATGCTTTTTCCTGCCTCATTTTGCTAGACCACGCTCTTCTGTGGCTCTTTAGTTCTTGCCAAACTCCTATGTGCGTGCTTCTGCTTCCATCTGACAAGGAGCACAGCCTTCTGACAGCAGCTTTCAACTTGTCTAAGGAAGAGCTTGGCCATTTAGATGTGATGCAAATCTGTGTGTGTGTAAGGTGCAGGTGCAAGCTCCTGACAAAGGTGTTCTCCAGTTTCACTTTCTATCTGCCAGACACATTGGAAATGTTTTCCTCCGGCATTCACGCCAAGAGTCGCAGATTGCTTAACCCAGGAGCTCTGAGAATGGAACGGCAAGAGGTGCTCCGCTTACGTCATAAACAGTGCTCCAGAGCGCTTAGCAACGGGCACAACGAAACGTGTCTGTGGGATAGTGACCATTCCCGCCTAGTGCTGGCAATGCACGAGCACTGCCAAAAGGCAAAGGAAGGCGCTTAGCATCCGGCTTGTGTGCAAAGCTTTCAGACTGCCAGAGGACTGCAGCTGTGGTAAGCCCGCTTGCTCATTTGACGTTAGATGTCGCCTGCAAGAACTCCACCCGCATCTGGTTTATGCTGCTACCTGTTGTTAGGCGACAAGAAGGGCACAAGTCGCAAATGCTTTTTCCTGCCTCATTTTGCTAGACCACGCTCTTCTGTGGCTCTTTAGTTCTTGCCAAACTCCTATGTGCGTGCTTCTGCTTCCATCTGACAAGGAGCACAGCCTTCTGACAGCAGCTTTCAACTTGTCTAAGGAAGAGCTTGGCCATTTAGATGTGATGCAAATCTGTGTGTGTGTAAGGTGCAGGTGCAAGCTCCTGACAAAGGTGTTCTCCAGTTTCACTTTCTATCTGCCAGACACATTGGAAATGTTTTCCTCTGGCATTCGCACCAAGAGTCGCAGAATACTTTACTGAGGAGCTCTGAGAATGGAACGGCAAGAGGTGTTCCGCTTACGTCATAAACAGTGCTCCAGAGCGCTTAGCAACGGGCACAACGAAACGTGTCTGTGGGATAGTGACCATTCCCGCCTAGTGCTGGCAATGCACGAGCACTGCCAAAAGGCAAAGGAAGGCGCTTAGCATCCGGCTTGTGCGCAAAGCTTTCAGACTGCCAGAGGACTGCAGCTGTGGTAAGCCCGCTTGCTCATTTGACGTTAGAAGGCGCCTGCAAGAACTTCACCTGCATCTGGTTTATGCTGCTACCTGTTGTTAGGCGACAAGAAGGGCACAAGTCGCAAATGCTTTATCCTGCCTCATTTTGCTAGACCACGCTCTTCTGTGGCTCTTTAGTTCTTGCCAAACTCCTATGTGCGTGCTTCTGCTTCCATCTGACAAGGAGCACAGCCTTCTGACAGCAGCTTTCAACTTGTCTAAGGAAGAGCTTGGCCATTTAGATGTGATGCAAATCTGTGTGTGTGTAAGGTGCAGGTGCAAGCTCCTGACAAAGGTGTTCTCCAGTTTCAGTTTCTATCTGCCAGACACATTGGAAATGTTTTCCTCTGGCATTCGCACCAAGAGTCGCAGAATACTTAACCCAGGAGCTCTGAGAATGGAACGGCAAGAGGTGTTCCGCTTACGTCATAAACAGTGCTCCAGAGCGCTTAGCAACGGCCACAACGAAACGTGTCTGTGGGATAGTGACCATTCCCGCCTAGTGCTGGCAATGCACGAGCACTGCCAAAAGGCAAAGGAAGGCGCTTAGCATCCGGCTGTGCGCAAAGCTTTCAGACTGCCAGAGGACTGCAGCTGTGGTAAGCCCGCTTGCTCATTTGACGTTAGATGTCGCCTGCAAGAACTCCACCCGCATCTGGTTTATGCTGCTACCTGTTGTTAGGCGACAAGAAGGGCACAAGTCGCGAATGCTTTTTCCTGCCTCATTTTGGTAGACCACGCTCTTCTGTGGCTCTTTAGTTCTTGCCAAACTGTTATGTGCGTGCTGCTGCTTCCATCTGACAAGGAGCACAGCCTTCTGACAGCAGCTTTCAACTTGTCTAAGGAAGAGCTTGGCCATTTAGATGTGATGCAAATCTGTGTGTGTGTAAGGTGCAGGTGCAAGCTCCTGACAAAGGTGTTCTCCAGTTTCAGTTTCTATCTGCCAGACACATTGGAAATGTTTTCCTCCGGCATTCACGCCAAGAGTCGCAGATTGCTTAACCCAGGAGCTCTGAGAATGGAACGGCAAGAGGTGCTCCGCTTACGTCATAAACAGTGCTCCAGAGCGCTTAGCAACGGCCACAACGAAACGTGTCTGTGGGATAGTGACCATTCCCGCCTAGTGCTGGCAATGCACAAGCACTGCCAAAAGGCAAAGGAAGGCGCTTAGCATCCGGCTTGTGTGCAAAGCTTTCAGACTGCCAGAGGACTGCAGCTGTGGTAAGCCCGCTTGCTCATTTGACGTTAGATGTCGCCTGCAAGAACTCCACCCGCATCTGGTTTATGCTGCTACCTGTTGTTAGGCGACAAGAAGGGCACAAGTCGCAAATGCTTTTTCCTGCCTCATTTTGCTAGACCACGCTCTTCTGTGGCTCTTTAGTTCTTGCCAAACTCCTATGTGCGTGCTGCTGCTTCCATCTGACAAGGAGCACAGCCTTCTGACAGCAGCTTTCAACTTGTCTAAGGAAGAGCTTGGCCATTTAGATGTGATGCAAATCTGTGTGTGTGTAAGGTGCAGGTGCAAGCTCCTGACAAAGGTGTTCTCCAGTTTCAGTTTCTATCTGCCAGACACATTGGAAATGTTTTCCTCTGGCATTCGCACCAAGAGTCGCAGAATACTTAACCCAGGAGCTCTGAGAATGAAACGGCAAGAGGTGTTCCGCTTACGTCATAAACAGTGCTCCAGAGCGCTTAGCAACGGGCACAACGAAACGTGTCTGTGGGATAGTGACCATTCCCGCCTAGTGCTGGCAATGCACGAGCACTGCCAAAAGGCAAAGGAAGGCGCTTAGCATCCGGCTGTGCGCAAAGCTTTCAGACTGCCAGAGGACTGCAGCTGTGGTAAGCCCGCTTGCTCATTTGACGTTAGATGTCGCCTGCAAGAACTCCACCCGCATCTGGTTTATGCTGCTACCTGTTGTTAGGCGACAAGAAGGGCACAAGTCGCAAATGCTTTTTCCTGCCTCATTTTGCTAGACCACGCTCTTCTGTGGCTCTTTAGTTCTTGCCAAACTCCTATGTGCGTGCTTCTGCTTCCATCTGACAAGGAGCACAGCCTTCTGACAGCAGCTTTCAACTTGTCTAAGGAAGAGCTTGGCCATTTAGATGTGATGCAAATCTGTGTGTGTGTAAGGTGCAGGTGCAAGCTCCTGACAAAGGTGTTCTCCAGTTTCAGTTTCTATCTGCCAGACACATTGGAAATGTTTTCCTCTGGCATTCGCACCAAGAGTCGCAGAATACTTAACCCAGGAGCTCTGAGAATGGAACGGCAAGAGGTGTTCCGCTTACGTCATAAACAGTGCTCCAGAGCGCTTAGCAACGGCCACAACGAAACGTGTCTGTGGGATAGTGACCATTCCCGCCTAGTGCTGGCAATGCACGAGCACTGCCAAAAGGCAAAGGAAGGCGCTTAGCATCCGGCTGTGCGCAAAGCTTTCAGACTGCCAGAGGACTGCAGCTGTGGTAAGCCCGCTTGCTCATTTGACGTTAGATGTCGCCTGCAAGAACTCCACCCGCATCTGGTTTATGCTGCTACCTGTTGTTAGGCGACAAGAAGGGCACAAGTCGCGAATGCTTTTTCCTGCCTCATTTTGCTAGACCACGCTCTTCTGTGGCTCTTTAGTTCTTGCCAAACTGTTATGTGCGTGATGCTGCTTCCATCTGACAAGGAGCACAGCCTTCTGACAGCAGCTTTCAACTTGTCTAAGGAAGAGCTTGGCCATTTAGATGTGATGCAAATCTGTGTGTGTGTAAAGTGCAGGTGCAAGCTCCTGACAAAGGTGTTCTCCAGTTTCAGTTTCTATCTGCCAGACACATTGGAAATGCTTTCCTCTGGCATTCACGCCAAGAGTCGCAGATTGCTTAACCCAGGAGCTCTGAGAATGGAACGGCAAGAGGTGCTCCGCTTACGTCATAAACAGTGCTCCAGAGCGCTTAGCAACGGCCACAACGAAACGTGTCTGTGGGATAGTGACCATTCCCGCCTAGTGCTGGCAATGCACGAGCACTGCCAAAAGGCAAAGGAAGGCGCTTAGCATCCGGCTGTGCGCAAAGCTTTCAGACTGCCAGAGGACTGCAGCTGTGGTAAGCCCGCTTGCTCATTTGACGTTAGATGTCGCCTGCAAGAACTCCACCCGCATCTGGTTTATGCTGCTACCTGTTGTTAGGCGACAAGAAGGGCACAAGTCGCGAATGCTTTTTCTTGCCTCATTTTGCTAGACCACGCTCTTCTGTGGCTCTTTAGTTCTTGCCAAACTGTTATGTGCGTGCTGCTGCTTCCATCTGACAAGGAGCACAGCCTTCTGACAGCAGCTTTCAACTTGTCTAAGGAAGAGCTTGGCCATTTAGATGTGATGCAAATCTGTGTGTGTTTAAAGTGCAGGTGCAAGCTCCTGACAAAGGTGTTCTCCAGTTTCAGTTTCTATATGCCAGACACATTGGAAATGCTTTCCTCTGGCTTTCGCACCAAGAGTCGCAGAATACTTTACTGAGGAGCTCTGAGAATGGAACGGCAAGAGGTGCTCCGCTTACGTCATAAACAGTGCTCCAGAGCGCTTAGCAACGGGCACAACGAAACGTGTCTGTGGGATAGTGACCATTCCCGCCTAGTGCTGGCAATGCACGAGCACTGCCAAAAGGCAAAGGAAGGCGCTTAGCATCCGGCTTGTGCGCAAAGCTTTCAGACTGCCAGAGGACTGCAGCTGTGGTAAGCCCGCTTGCTCATTTGACGTTAGAAGGCGCCTGCAAGAACTTCACCTGCATCTGGTTTATGCTGCTACCTGTTGTTAGGCGACAACAAGAGCACATGTAGCAAATGCTTTTTCCTGACCCGTTTTGCTAGACCTCGCTCTTTTGTGGCTCTTTAATGCTTGCCAAACTGCTATGTGCATGTTGCTGCTTCCATCTGACAAGGAGCACAGCCGTCTGACAGCAGCTTTCAACTTGTCTAAGGAAGAGCTTGGCCATTTAGGTGTGATGCAAATCTGTGTGTGTTTAAAGTGCAGGTGCAAGCTCCTGACAAAGGTTTTCTCCAGGTTCAGTTTCTCCCTGTCAGACACATTGGAAATGTTTTCCTCTGGCATTCGCGCCAAGAGTTGCAGATTGCTTAACTCAGGAGCTCTGAGAATGGAACGGCAAGAGGTGCTCCGCTTACGTCATAAACAGTGCTCCAGAGCGCTTAGCAACAGGCACAACGAAACGTGTCTGTGGGATAGTGACCATTCCCGCCTAGTGCTGGCAATGCACGAGCACTGCCAAAAGGCAAAGGAAGGCGCTTAGCATCCGGCTATGCGCAAAGCTTTCAGACTGCCAGAGGACTGCAGCTGTGGTAAGCCTGCTTGCTCATTTGATGTTAGATGTCGCCTGCAAGAACTTCACCCCCATCTGGTTTATGCTGCTACTTGTTGTTAGGCGACAACAAGGGCACAAGTCGCAAATGCTTTTTCCTGCCTCATTTTGCTAGACCACGCTCTTCTGTGGCTCTTTAGTTCTTGCCAAACTCCTATGTGCGTGCTGCTGCTTCCATCTGACAAGGAGCACAGCCATCTGACAGCAGCTTTCAACTTGTCTAAGGAAGAGCTTGGCCATTTAGATGTGATGCAAATCTGTGTGTGTGTAAGGTGCAGGTGCAAGCTCCTGACAAAGGTGTTCTCCAGTTTCACTTTCTATCTGCCAGACACATTGGAAATGTTTTCCTCTGGCATTCGCACCAAGAGTCGCAGAATACTTTACTGAGGAGCTCTGAGAATGGAACGGCAAGAGGTGTTCCGCTTACGTCATAAACAGTGCTCCAGAGCGCCTAGCAACGGGCACAACGAAACGTGTCTGTGGGATAGTGACCATTCCCGCCTAGTGCTGGCAATGCACGAGCACTGCCAAAAGGCAAAGGAAGGCGCTTAGCATCCGGCTTGTGCGCAAAGCTTTCAGACTGCCAGAGGACTGCAGCTGTGGTAAGCCCGCTTGCTCATTTGACGTTAGAAGGCGCCTGCAAGAACTTCACCTGCATCTGGTTTATGCTGCTACCTGTTGTTAGGCGACAAGAAGGGCACAAGTCGCAAATGCTTTATCCTGCCTCATTTTGCTAGACCACGCTCTTCTGTGGCTCTTTAGTTCTTGCCAAACTCCTATGTGCGTGCTTCTGCTTCCATCTGACAAGGAGCACAGCCTTCTGACAGCAGCTTTCAACTTGTCTAAGGAAGAGCTTGGCCATTTAGATGTGATGCAAATCTGTGTGTGTGTAAGGTGCAGGTGCAAGCTCCTGACAAAGGTGTTCTCCAGTTTCAGTTTCTATATGCCAGACACATTGGAAATGCTTTCCTCTGGCTTTCGCACCAAGAGTCGCAGAATACTTTACTGAGGAGCTCTGAGAATGGAACGGCAAGAGGTGCTCCGCTTACGTCATAAACAGTGCTCCAGAGCGCTTAGCAACGGGCACAACGAAACGTGTCTGTGGGATAGTGACCATTCCCGCCTAGTGCTGGCAATGCACGAGCACTGCCAAAAGGCAAAGGAAGGCGCTTAGCATCCGGCTTGTGCGCAAAGCTTTCAGACTGCCAGAGGACTGCAGCTGTGGTAAGCCCGCTTGCTCATTTGACGTTAGAAGGCGCCTGCAAGAACTTCACCTGCATCTGGTTTATGCTGCTACCTGTTGTTAGGCGACAACAAGAGCACATGTAGCAAATGCTTTTTCCTGACCCGTTTTGCTAGACCTTGCTCTTTTGTGGCTCTTTAATGCTTGCCAAACTGCTATGTGCATGTTGCTGCTTCCATCTGACAAGGAGCACAGCCGTCTGACAGCAGCTTTCAACTTGTCTAAGGAAGAGCTTGGCCATTTAGGTGTGATGCAAATCTGTGTGTGTTTAAAGTGCAGGTGCAAGCTCCTGACAAAGGTTTTCTCCAGGTTCAGTTTCTCCCTGTCAGACACATTGGAAATGTTTTCCTCTGGCATTCGCGCCAAGAGTTGCAGATTGCTTAACTCAGGAGCTCTGAGAATGGAACGGCAAGAGGTGCTCCGCTTACGTCATAAACAGTGCTCCAGAGCGCTTAGCAACAGGCACAACGAAACGTGTCTGTGGGATAGTGACCATTCCCGCCTAGTGCTGGCAATGCACGAGCACTGCCAAAAGGCAAAGGAAGGCGCTTAGCATCCGGCTATGCGCAAAGCTTTCAGACTGCCAGAGGACTGCAGCTGTGGTAAGCCTGCTTGCTCATTTGATGTTAGATGTCGCCTGCAAGAACTCCACCCGCATCTGGTTTATGCTGCTACTTGTTGTTAGGCGACAAGAAGGGCACAAGTCGCAAATGCTTTTTCCTGCCTCATTTTGCTAGACCACGCTCTTCTGTGGCTCTTTAGTTCTTGCCAAACTGTTATGTGCGTGCTGCTGCTTCCATCTGACAAGGAGCACAGCCTTCTGACAGCAGCTTTCAACTTGCCTAAGGAAGAGCTTGGCCATTTAGATGTGATGCAAATCTGTGTGTGTGTAAAGTGCAGGTGCAAGCTCCTGACAAAGGTGTTCTCCAGTTTCACTTTCTATCTGCCAGACACATTGGAAATGTTTTCCTCCGGCATTCACGCCAAGAGTCGCAGATTGCTTAACCCAGGAGCTCTGAGAATGGAACGGCAAGAGGTGCTCCGCTTACGTCATAAACAGTGCTCCAGAGCGCTTAGCAACGGGCACAACGAAACGTGTCTGTGGGATAGTGACCATTCCCGCCTAGTGCTGGCAATGCACGAGCACTGCCAAAAGGCAAAGGAAGGCGCTTAGCATCCGGCTTGTGTGCAAAGCTTTCAGACTGCCAGAGGACTGCAGCTGTGGTAAGCCCGCTTGCTCATTTGACGTTAGATGTCGCCTGCAAGAACTCCACCCGCATCTGGTTTATGCTGCTACCTGTTGTTAGGCGACGAGAAGGGCACAAGTCGCGAATGCTTTTTCCTGCCTCATTTTGCTAGACCACGCTCTTCTGTGGCTCTTTAGTTCTTGCCAAACTCCTATGTGTGTGCTTCTGCTTCCATCTGACAAGGAGCACAGCCTTCTGACAGCAGCTTTAAACTTGTCTAAGGAAGAGCTTGGCCATTTAGATGTGATGCAAATCTGTGTGTGTGTAAGGTGCAGGTGCAAGCTCCTGACAAAGGTGTTCTCCAGTTTCAGTTTCTATCTGCCAGACACATTGGAAATGTTTTCCTCTGGCATTCGCACCAAGAGTCGCAGAATACTTAACCCAGGAGCTCTGAGAATGGAACGGCAAGAGGTGTTCCGCTTACGTCATAAACAGTGCTCCAGAGCGCTTAGCAACGGCCACAACGAAACGTGTCTGTGGGATAGTGACCATTCCCGCCTAGTGCTGGCAATGCACGAGCACTGCCAAAAGGCAAAGGAAGGCGCTTAGCATCCGGCTGTGCGCAAAGCTTTCAGACTGCCAGAGGACTGCAGCTGTGGTAAGCCCGCTTGCTCATTTGACGTTAGATGTCGCCTGCAAGAACTCCACCCGCATCTGGTTTATGCTGCTACCTGTTGTTAGGCGACAAGAAGGGCACAAGTCGCGAATGCTTTTTCCTGCCTCATTTTGCTAGACCACGCTCTTCTGTGGCTCTTTAGTTCTTGCCAAACTGTTATGTGCGTGCTGCTGCTTCCATCTGACAAGGAGCACAGCCTTCTGACAGCAGCTTTCAACTTGTCTAAGGAAGAGCTTGGCCATTTAGATGTGATGCAAATCTGTGTGTGTGTAAGGTGCAGGTGCAAGCTCCTGACAAAGGTGTTCTCCAGTTTCAGTTTCTATCTGCCAGACACATTGGAAATGTTTTCCTCCGGCATTCACGCCAAGAGTCGCAGATTGCTTAACCCAGGAGCTCTGAGAATGGAACGGCAAGAGGTGCTCCGCTTACGTCATAAACAGTGCTCCAGAGCGCTTAGCAACGGGCACAACGAAACGTGTCTGTGGGATAGTGACCATTCCCGCCTAGTGCTGGCAATGCACGAGCACTGCCAAAAGGCAAAGGAAGGCGCTTAGCATCCGGCTGTGCGCAAAGCTTTCAGACTGCCAGAGGACTGCAGCTGTGGTAAGCCCGCTTGCTCATTTGACGTTAGATGTCGCCTGCAAGAACTCCACCCGCATCTGGTTTATGCTGCTACCTGTTGTTAGGCGACAAGAAGGGCACAAGTCGCAAATGCTTTTTCCTGCCTCATTTTGCTAGACCACGCTCTTCTGTGGCTCTTTAGTTCTTGCCAAACTCCTATGTGCGTGCTTCTGCTTCCATCTGACAAGGAGCACAGCCTTCTGACAGCAGCTTTCAACTTGTCTAAGGAAGAGCTTGGCCATTTAGATGTGATGCAAATCTGTGTGTGTGTAAGGTGCAGGTGCAAGCTCCTGACAAAGGTGTTCTCCAGTTTCAGTTTCTATCTGCCAGACACATTGGAAATGTTTTCCTCTGGCATTCGCACCAAGAGTCGCAGAATACTTAACCCAGGAGCTCTGAGAATGGAACGGCAAGAGGTGTTCCGCTTACGTCATAAACAGTGCTCCAGAGCGCTTAGCAACGGCCACAACGAAACGTGTGTGTGGGATAGTGACCATTCCCGCCTAGTGCTGGCAATGCACGAGCACTGCCAAAAGGCAAAGGAAGGCGCTTAGCATCCGGCTGTGCGCAAAGCTTTCAGACTGCCAGAGGACTGCAGCTGTGGTAAGCCCGCTTGCTCATTTGACGTTAGATGTCGCCTGCAAGAACTCCACCCGCATCTGGTTTATGCTGCTACCTGTTGTTAGGCGACAAGAAGGGCACAAGTCGCGAATGCTTTTTCCTGCCTCATTTTGCTAGACCACGCTCTTCTGTGGCTCTTTAGTTCTTGCCAAACTGTTATGTGCGTGATGCTGCTTCCATCTGACAAGGAGCACAGCCTTCTGACAGCAGCTTTCAACTTGTCTAAGGAAGAGCTTGGCCATTTAGATGTGATGCAAATCTGTGTGTGTGTAAAGTGCAGGTGCAAGCTCCTGACAAAGGTGTTCTCCAGTTTCAGTTTCTATCTGCCAGACACATTGGAAATGTTTTCCTCTGGCATTCACGCCAAGAGTCGCAGATTGCTTAACCCAGGAGCTCTGAGAATGGAACGGCAAGAGGTGCTCCGCTTACGTCATAAACAGTGCTCCAGAGCGCTTAGCAACGGGCACAACGAAACGTGTCTGTGGGATAGTGACCATTCCCGCCTAGTGCTGGCAATGCACGAGCACTGCCAAAAGGCAAAGGAAGGCGCTTAGCATCCGGCTTGTGCGCAAAGCTTTCAGACTGCCAGAGGACTGCAGCTGTGGTAAGCCCGCTTGCTCATTTGACGTTAGAAGGCGCCTGCAAGAACTTCACCTGCATCTGGTTTATGCTGCTACCTGTTGTTAGGCGACAACAAGAGCACATGTAGCAAATGCTTTTTCCTGACCCGTTTTGCTAGACCTCGCTCTTTTGTGGCTCTTTAATGCTTGCCAAACTGCTATGTGCATGTTGCTGCTTCCATCTGACAAGGAGCACAGCCGTCTGACAGCAGCTTTCAACTTGTCTAAGGAAGAGCTTGGCCATTTAGGTGTGATGCAAATCTGTGTGTGTTTAAAGTGCAGGTGCAAGCTCCTGACAAAGGTTTTCTCCAGGTTCAGTTTCTCCCTGTCAGACACATTGGAAATGTTTTCCTCTGGCATTCGCGCCAAGAGTTGCAGATTGCTTAACTCAGGAGCTCTGAGAATGGAACGGCAAGAGGTGCTCCGCTTACGTCATAAACAGTGCTCCAGAGCGCTTAGCAACAGGCACAACGAAACGTGTCTGTGGGATAGTGACCATTCCCGCCTAGTGCTGGCAATGCACGAGCACTGCCAAAAGGCAAAGGAAGGCGCTTAGCATCCGGCTATGCGCAAAGCTTTCAGACTGCCAGAGGACTGCAGCTGTGGTAAGCCTGCTTGCTCATTTGATGTTAGATGTCGCCTGCAAGAACTCCACCCGCATCTGGTTTATGCTGCTACCTGTTGTTAGGCGACAAGAAGGGCACAAGTCGCAAATGCTTTTTCCTGCCTCATTTTGCTAGACCACGCTCTTCTGTGGCTCTTTAGTTCTTGCCAAACTCCTATGTGCGTGCTTCTGCTTCCATCTGACAAGGAGCACAGCCTTCTGACAGCAGCTTTCAACTTGTCTAAGGAAGAGCTTGGCCATTTAGATGTGATGCAAATCTGTGTGTGTGTAAGGTGCAGGTGCAAGCTCCTGACAAAGGTGTTCTCCAGTTTCAGTTTCTATCTGCCAGACACATTGGAAATGTTTTCCTCTGGCATTCGCACCAAGAGTCGCAGAATACTTAACCCAGGAGTTCTGAGAATGAAACGGCAAGAGGTGTTCCGCTTACGTCATAAACAGTGCTCCAGAGCGCTTAGCAACGGGCACAACGAAACGTGTCTGTGGGATAGTGACCATTCCCGCCTAGTGCTGGCAATGCACGAGCACTGCCAAAAGGCAAAGGAAGGCGCTTAGCATCCGGCTGTGCGCAAAGCTTTCAGACTGCCAGAGGACTGCAGCTGTGGTAAGCCCGCTTGCTCATTTGACGTTAGATGTCGCCTGCAAGAACTCCACCCGCATCTGGTTTATGCTGCTACCTGTTGTTAGGCGACAAGAAGGGCACAAGTCGCAAATGCTTTTTCCTGCCTCATTTTGCTAGACCACGCTCTTCTGTGGCTCTTTAGTTCTTGCCAAACTCCTATGTGCGTGCTTCTGCTTCCATCTGACAAGGAGCACAGCCTTCTGACAGCAGCTTTCAACTTGTCTAAGGAAGAGCTTGGCCATTTAGATGTGATGCAAATCTGTGTGTGTGTAAGGTGCAGGTGCAAGCTCCTGACAAAGGTGTTCTCCAGTTTCACTTTCTATCTGCCAGACACATTGGAAATGTTTTCCTCTGGCATTCGCACCAAGAGTCGCAGAATACTTAACCCAGGAGCTCTGAGAATGGAACGGCAAGAGGTGTTCCGCTTACGTCATAAACAGTGCTCCAGAGCGCTTAGCAACGGCCACAACGAAACGTGTGTGTGGGATAGTGACCATTCCCGCCTAGTGCTGGCAATGCACGAGCACTGCCAAAAGGCAAAGGAAGGCGCTTAGCATCCGGCTGTGCGCAAAGCTTTCAGACTGCCAGAGGACTGCAGCTGTGGTAAGCCCGCTTGCTCATTTGACGTTAGATGTCGCCTGCAAGAACTCCACCCGCATCTGGTTTATGCTGCTACCTGTTGTTAGGCGACAAGAAGGGCACAAGTCGCGAATGCTTTTTCCTGCCTCATTTTGCTAGACCACGCTCTTCTGTGGCTCTTTAGTTCTTGCCAAACTGTTATGTGCGTGATGCTGCTTCCATCTGACAAGGAGCACAGCCTTCTGACAGCAGCTTTCAACTTGTCTAAGGAAGAGCTTGGCCATTTAGATGTGATGCAAATCTGTGTGTGTGTAAAGTGCAGGTGCAAGCTCCTGACAAAGGTGTTCTCCAGTTTCAGTTTCTATCTGCCAGACACATTGGAAATGCTTTCCTCTGGCATTCACGCCAAGAGTCGCAGATTGCTTAACCCAGGAGCTCTGAGAATGGAACGGCAAGAGGTGCTCCGCTTACGTCATAAACAGTGCTCCAGAGCGCTTAGCAACGGGCACAACGAAACGTGTCTGTGGGATAGTGACCATTCCCGCCTAGTGCTGGCAATGCACGAGCACTGCCAAAAGGCAAAGGAAGGCGCTTAGCATCCGGCTTGTGCGCAAAGCTTTCAGACTGCCAGAGGACTGCAGCTGTGGTAAGCCCGCTTGCTCATTTGACGTTAGAAGGCGCCTGCAAGAACTTCACCTGCATCTGGTTTATGCTGCTACCTGTTGTTAGGCGACAACAAGAGCACATGTAGCAAATGCTTTTTCCTGACCCGTTTTGCTAGACCTCGCTCTTTTGTGGCTCTTTAATGCTTGCCAAACTGCTATGTGCATGTTGCTGCTTCCATCTGACAAGGAGCACAGCCGTCTGACAGCAGCTTTCAACTTGTCTAAGGAAGAGCTTGGCCATTTAGGTGTGATGCAAATCTGTGTGTGTTTAAAGTGCAGGTGCAAGCTCCTGACAAAGGTTTTCTCCAGGTTCAGTTTCTCCCTGTCAGACACATTGGAAATGTTTTCCTCTGGCATTCGCGCCAAGAGTTGCAGATTGCTTAACTCAGGAGCTCTGAGAATGGAACGGCAAGAGGTGCTCCGCTTACGTCATAAACAGTGCTCCAGAGCGCTTAGCAACAGGCACAACGAAACGTGTCTGTGGGATAGTGACCATTCCCGCCTAGTGCTGGCAATGCACGAGCACTGCCAAAAGGCAAAGGAAGGCGCTTAGCATCCGGCTATGCGCAAAGCTTTCAGACTGCCAGAGGACTGCAGCTGTGGTAAGCCTGCTTGCTCATTTGATGTTAGATGTCGCCTGCAAGAACTTCACCCCCATCTGGTTTATGCTGCTACTTGTTGTTAGGCGACAAGAAGGGCACAAGTCGCAAATGCTTTTTCCTGCCTCATTTTGCTAGACCACGCTCTTCTGTGGCTCTTTAGTTCTTGCCAAACTGTTATGTGCGTGCTGCTGCTTCCATCTGACAAGGAGCACAGCCTTCTGACAGCAGCTTTCAACTTGCCTAAGGAAGAGCTTGGCCATTTAGATGTGATGCAAATCTGTGTGTGTGTAAAGTGCAGGTGCAAGCTCCTGACAAAGGTGTTCTCCAGTTTCAGTTTCTATCTGCCAGACACATTGGAAATGTTTTCCTCCGGCATTCACGCCAAGAGTCGCAGATTGCTTAACCCAGGAGCTCTGAGAATGGAACGGCAAGAGGTGCTCCGCTTACGTCATAAACAGTGCTCCAGAGCGCTTAGCAACGGGCACAACGAAACGTGTCTGTGGGATAGTGACCATTCCCGCCTAGTGCTGGCAATGCACGAGCACTGCCAAAAGGCAAAGGAAGGCGCTTAGCATCCGGCTTGTGTGCAAAGCTTTCAGACTGCCAGAGGACTGCAGCTGTGGTAAGCCCGCTTGCTCATTTGACGTTAGATGTCGCCTGCAAGAACTCCACCCGCATCTGGTTTATGCTGCTACCTGTTGTTAGGCGACGAGAAGGGCACAAGTCGCGAATGCTTTTTCCTGCCTCATTTTGCTAGACCACGCTCTTCTGTGGCTCTTTAGTTCTTGCCAAACTCCTATGTGCGTGCTTCTGCTTCCATCTGACAAGGAGCACAGCCTTCTGACAGCAGCTTTCAACTTGTCTAAGGAAGAGCTTGGCCATTTAGATGTGATGCAAATCTGTGTGTGTGTAAGGTGCAGGTGCAAGCTCCTGACAAAGGTGTTCTCCAGTTTCACTTTCTATCTGCCAGACACATTGGAAATGTTTTCCTCTGGCATTCGCACCAAGAGTCGCAGAATACTTAACCCAGGAGTTCTGAGAATGAAACGGCAAGAGGTGTTCCGCTTACGTCATAAACAGTGCTCCAGAGCGCTTAGCAACGGGCACAACGAAACGTGTCTGTGGGATAGTGACCATTCCCGCCTAGTGCTGGCAATGCACGAGCACTGCCAAAAGGCAAAGGAAGGCGCTTAGCATCCGGCTGTGCGCAAAGCTTTCAGACTGCCAGAGGACTGCAGCTGTGGTAAGCCCGCTTGCTCATTTGACGTTAGATGTCGCCTGCAAGAACTCCACCCGCATCTGGTTTATGCTGCTACCTGTTGTTAGGCGACAAGAAGGGCACAAGTCGCAAATGCTTTTTCCTGCCTCATTTTGCTAGACCACGCTCTTCTGTGGCTCTTTAGTTCTTGCCAAACTCCTATGTGCGTGCTTCTGCTTCCATCTGACAAGGAGCACAGCCTTCTGACAGCAGCTTTCAACTTGTCTAAGGAAGAGCTTGGCCATTTAGATGTGATGCAAATCTGTGTGTGTGTAAGGTGCAGGTGCAAGCTCCTGACAAAGGTGTTCTCCAGTTTCAGTTTCTATCTGCCAGACACATTGGAAATGTTTTCCTCTGGCATTCGCACCAAGAGTCGCAGAATACTTAACCCAGGAGCTCTGAGAATGGAACGGCAAGAGGTGTTCCGCTTACGTCATAAACAGTGCTCCAGAGCGCTTAGCAACGGCCACAACGAAACGTGTGTGTGGGATAGTGACCATTCCCGCCTAGTGCTGGCAATGCACGAGCACTGCCAAAAGGCAAAGGAAGGCGCTTAGCATCCGGCTGTGCGCAAAGCTTTCAGACTGCCAGAGGACTGCAGCTGTGGTAAGCCCGCTTGCTCATTTGACGTTAGATGTCGCCTGCAAGAACTCCACCCGCATCTGGTTTATGCTGCTACCTGTTGTTAGGCGACAAGAAGGGCACAAGTCGCGAATGCTTTTTCCTGCCTCATTTTGCTAGACCACGCTCTTCTGTGGCTCTTTAGTTCTTGCCAAACTGTTATGTGCGTGCTGCTGCTTCCATCTGACAAGGAGCACAGCCTTCTGACAGCAGCTTTCAACTTGTCTAAGGAAGAGCTTGGCCATTTAGATGTGATGCAAATCTGTGTGTGTGTAAAGTGCAGGTGCAAGCTCCTGACAAAGGTGTTCTCCAGTTTCAGTTTCTATCTGCCAGACACATTGGAAATGCTTTCCTCTGGCATTCACGCCAAGAGTCGCAGATTGCTTAACCCAGGAGCTCTGAGAATGGAACGGCAAGAGGTGCTCCGCTTACGTCATAAACAGTGCTCCAGAGCGCTTAGCAACGGGCACAACAAAACGTGTCTGTGGGATAGTGACCATTCCCGCCTAGTGCTGGCAATGCACGAGCACTGCCAAAAGGCAAAGGAAGGCGCTTAGCATCCGGCTTGTGCGCAAAGCTTTCAGACTGCCAGAGGACTGCAGCTGTGGTAAGCCCGCTTGCTCATTTGACGTTAGAAGGCGCCTGCAAGAACTTCACCTGCATCTGGTTTATGCTGCTACCTGTTGTTAGGCGACAACAAGAGCACATGTAGCAAATGCTTTTTCCTGACCCGTTTTGCTAGACCTCGCTCTTTTGTGGCTCTTTAATGCTTGCCAAACTGCTATGTGCATGTTGCTGCTTCCATCTGACAAGGAGCACAGCCGTCTGACAGCAGCTTTCAACTTGTCTAAGGAAGAGCTTGGCCATTTAGGTGTGATGCAAATCTGTGTGTGTTTAAAGTGCAGGTGCAAGCTCCTGACAAAGGTTTTCTCCAGGTTCAGTTTCTCCCTGTCAGACACATTGGAAATGTTTTCCTCTGGCATTCGCGCCAAGAGTTGCAGATTGCTTAACTCAGGAGCTCTGAGAATGGAACGGCAAGAGGTGCTCCGCTTACGTCATAAACAGTGCTCCAGAGCGCTTAGCAACAGGCACAACGAAACGTGTCTGTGGGATAGTGACCATTCCCGCCTAGTGCTGGCAATGCACGAGCACTGCCAAAAGGCAAAGGAAGGCGCTTAGCATCCGGCTATGCGCAAAGCTTTCAGACTGCCAGAGGACTGCAGCTGTGGTAAGCCTGCTTGCTCATTTGATGTTAGATGTCGCCTGCAAGAACTTCACCCCCATCTGGTTTATGCTGCTACTTGTTGTTAGGCGACAAGAAGGGCACAAGTCGCAAATGCTTTTTCCTGCCTCATTTTGCTAGACCACGCTCTTCTGTGGCTCTTTAGTTCTTGCCAAACTGTTATGTGCGTGCTGCTGCTTCCATCTGACAAGGAGCACAGCCTTCTGACAGCAGCTTTCAACTTGCCTAAGGAAGAGCTTGGCCATTTAGATGTGATGCAAATCTGTGTGTGTGTAAAGTGCAGGTGCAAGCTCCTGACAAAGGTGTTCTCCAGTTTCAGTTTCTATCTGCCAGACACATTGGAAATGTTTTCCTCCGGCATTCACGCCAAGAGTCGCAGATTGCTTAACCCAGGAGCTCTGAGAATGGAACGGCAAGAGGTGCTCCGCTTACGTCATAAACAGTGCTCCAGAGCGCTTAGCAACGGGCACAACGAAACGTGTCTGTGGGATAGTGACCATTCCCGCCTAGTGCTGGCAATGCACGAGCACTGCCAAAAGGCAAAGGAAGGCGCTTAGCATCCGGCTTGTGTGCAAAGCTTTCAGACTGCCAGAGGACTGCAGCTGTGGTAAGCCCGCTTGCTCATTTGACGTTAGATGTCGCCTGCAAGAACTCCACCCGCATCTGGTTTATGCTGCTACCTGTTGTTAGGCGACGAGAAGGGCACAAGTCGCGAATGCTTTTTCCTGCCTCATTTTGCTAGACCACGCTCTTCTGTGGCTCTTTAGTTCTTGCCAAACTCCTATGTGCGTGCTTCTGCTTCCATCTGACAAGGAGCACAGCCTTCTGACAGCAGCTTTCAACTTGTCTAAGGAAGAGCTTGGCCATTTAGATGTGATGCAAATCTGTGTGTGTGTAAGGTGCAGGTGCAAGCTCCTGACAAAGGTGTTCTCCAGTTTCACTTTCTATCTGCCAGACACATTGGAAATGTTTTCCTCTGGCATTCGCACCAAGAGTCGCAGAATACTTTACTGAGGAGCTCTGAGAATGGAACGGCAAGAGGTGTTCCGCTTACGTCATAAACAGTGCTCCAGAGCGCCTAGCAACGGGCACAACGAAACGTGTCTGTGGGATAGTGACCATTCCCGCCTAGTGCTGGCAATGCACGAGCACTGCCAAAAGGCAAAGGAAGGCGCTTAGCATCCGGCTTGTGCGCAAAGCTTTCAGACTGCCAGAGGACTGCAGCTGTGGTAAGCCCGCTTGCTCATTTGACGTTAGAAGGCGCCTGCAAGAACTTCACCTGCATCTGGTTTATGCTGCTACCTGTTGTTAGGCGACAAGAAGGGCACAAGTCGCAAATGCTTTATCCTGCCTCATTTTGCTAGACCACGCTCTTCTGTGGCTCTTTAGTTCTTGCCAAACTCCTATGTGCGTGCTTCTGCTTCCATCTGACAAGGAGCACAGCCTTCTGACAGCAGCTTTCAACTTCTCTAAGGAAGAGCTTGGCCATTTAGATGTGATGCAAATCTGTGTGTGTGTAAGGTGCAGGTGCAAGCTCCTGACAAAGGTGTTCTCCAGTTTCAGTTTCTATCTGCCAGACACATTGGAAATGTTTTCCTCTGGCATTCGCACCAAGAGTCGCAGAATACTTAACCCAGGAGCTCTGAGAATGGAACGGCAAGAGGTGTTCCGCTTACGTCATAAACAGTGCTCCAGAGCGCTTAGCAACGGGCACAACGAAACGTGTCTGTGGGATAGTGACCATTCCCGCCTAGTGCTGGCAATGCACGAGCACTGCCAAAAGGCAAAGGAAGGCGCTTAGCATCCGGCTGTGCGCAAAGCTTTCAGACTGCCAGAGGACTGCAGCTGTGGTAAGCCCGCTTGCTCATTTGACGTTAGATGTCGCCTGCAAGAACTCCACCCGCATCTGGTTTATGCTGCTACCTGTTGTTAGGCGACAAGAAGGGCACAAGTCGCGAATGCTTTTTCCTGCCTCATTTTGCTAGACCACGCTCTTCTGTGGCTCTTTAGTTCTTGCCAAACTGTTATGTGCGTGCTGCTGCTTCCATCTGACAAGGAGCACAGCCTTCTGACAGCAGCTTTCAACTTGTCTAAGGAAGAGCTTGGCCATTTAGATGTGATGCAAATCTGTGTGTGTGTAAAGTGCAGGTGCAAGCTCCTGACAAAGGTGTTCTCCAGTTTCACTTTCTATCTGCCAGACACATTGGAAATGTTTTCCTCTGGCATTCACGCCAAGAGTCGCAGATTGCTTAACCCAGGAGCTCTGAGAATGGAACGGCAAGAGGTGCTCCGCTTACGTCATAAACAGTGCTCCAGAGCGCTTAGCAACGGGCACAACGAAACGTGTCTGTGGGATAGTGACCATTCCCGCCTAGTGCTGGCAATGCACGAGCACTGCCAAAAGGCAAAGGAAGGCGCTTAGCATCCGGCTGTGCGCAAAGCTTTCAGACTGCCAGAGGACTGCAGCTGTGGTAAGCCCGCTTGCTCATTTGACGTTAGATGTCGCCTGCAAGAACTCCACCCGCATCTGGTTTATGCTGCTACCTGTTGTTAGGCGACAAGAAGGGCACAAGTCGCAAATGCTTTTTCCTGCCTCATTTTGCTAGACCACGCTCTTCTGTGGCTCTTTAGTTCTTGCCAAACTCCTATGTGCGTGCTTCTGCTTCCATCTGACAAGGAGCACAGCCTTCTGACAGCAGCTTTCAACTTGTCTAAGGAAGAGCTTGGCCATTTAGATGTGATGCAAATCTGTGTGTGTGTAAGGTGCAGGTGCAAGCTCCTGACAAAGGTGTTCTCCAGTTTCACTTTCTATCTGCCAGACACATTGGAAATGTTTTCCTCTGGCATTCGCACCAAGAGTCGCAGAATACTTAACCCAGGAGCTCTGAGAATGGAACGGCAAGAGGTGTTCCGCTTACGTCATAAACAGTGCTCCAGAGCGCTTAGCAACGGCCACAACGAAACGTGTGTGTGGGATAGTGACCATTCCCGCCTAGTGCTGGCAATGCACGAGCACTGCCAAAAGGCAAAGGAAGGCGCTTAGCATCCGGCTGTGCGCAAAGCTTTCAGACTGCCAGAGGACTGCAGCTGTGGTAAGCCCGCTTGCTCATTTGACGTTAGATGTCGCCTGCAAGAACTCCACCCGCATCTGGTTTATGCTGCTACCTGTTGTTAGGCGACAAGAAGGGCACAAGTCGCGAATGCTTTTTCCTGCCTCATTTTGCTAGACCACGCTCTTCTGTGGCTCTTTAGTTCTTGCCAAACTGTTATGTGCGTGCTGCTGCTTCCATCTGACAAGGAGCACAGCCTTCTGACAGCAGCTTTCAACTTGCCTAAGGAAGAGCTTGGCCATTTAGATGTGATGCAAATCTGTGTGTGTGTAAAGTGCAGGTGCAAGCTCCTGACAAAGGTGTTCTCCAGTTTCAGTTTCTATCTGCCAGACACATTGGAAATGCTTTCCTCTGGCATTCACGCCAAGAGTCGCAGATTGCTTAACCCAGGAGCTCTGAGAATGGAACGGCAAGAGGTGCTCCGCTTACGTCATAAACAGTGCTCCAGAGCGCTTAGCAACGGGCACAACGAAACGTGTCTGTGGGATAGTGACCATTCCCGCCTAGTGCTGGCAATGCACGAGCACTGCCAAAAGGCAAAGGAAGGCGCTTAGCATCCGGCTGTGCGCAAAGCTTTCAGACTGCCAGAGGACTGCAGCTGTGGTAAGCCCGCTTGCTCATTTGACGTTAGATGTCGCCTGCAAGAACTCCACCCGCATCTGGTTTATGCTGCTACCTGTTGTTAGGCGACAAGAAGGGCACAAGTCGCGAATGCTTTTTCTTGCCTCATTTTGCTAGACCACGCTCTTCTGTGGCTCTTTAGTTCTTGTCAAACTGTTATGTGCGTGCTGCTGCTTCCATCTGACAAGGAGCACAGCCTTCTGACAGCAGCTTTCAACTTGTCTAAGGAAGAGCTTGGCCATTTAGATGTGATGCAAATCTGTGTGTGTTTAAAGTGCAGGTGCAAGCTCCTGACAAAGGTGTTCTCCAGTTTCAGTTTCTATATGCCAGACACATTGGAAATGCTTTCCTCTGGCTTTCGCACCAAGAGTCGCAGAATACTTTACTGAGGAGCTCTGAGAATGGAACGGCAAGAGGTGCTCCGCTTACGTCATAAACAGTGCTCCAGAGCGCTTAGCAACGGGCACAACGAAACGTGTCTGTGGGATAGTGACCATTCCCGCCTAGTGCTGGCAATGCACGAGCACTGCCAAAAGGCAAAGGAAGGCGCTTAGCATCCGGCTTGTGCGCAAAGCTTTCAGACTGCCAGAGGACTGCAGCTGTGGTAAGCCCGCTTGCTCATTTGACGTTAGAAGGCGCCTGCAAGAACTTCACCTGCATCTGGTTTATGCTGCTACCTGTTGTTAGGCGACAACAAGAGCACATGTAGCAAATGCTTTTTCCTGACCCGTTTTGCTAGACCTCGCTCTTTTGTGGCTCTTTAATGCTTGCCAAACTGCTATGTGCATGTTGCTGCTTCCATCTGACAAGGAGCACAGCCGTCTGACAGCAGCTTTCAACTTGTCTAAGGAAGAGCTTGGCCATTTAGGTGTGATGCAAATCTGTGTGTGTTTAAAGTGCAGGTGCAAGCTCCTGACAAAGGTTTTCTCCAGGTTCAGTTTCTCCCTGTCAGACACATTGGAAATGTTTTCCTCTGGCATTCGCGCCAAGAGTTGCAGATTGCTTAACTCAGGAGCTCTGAGAATGGAACGGCAAGAGGTGCTCCGCTTACGTCATAAACAGTGCTCCAGAGCGCTTAGCAACAGGCACAACGAAACGTGTCTGTGGGATAGTGACCATTCCCGCCTAGTGCTGGCAATGCACGAGCACTGCCAAAAGGCAAAGGAAGGCGCTTAGCATCCGGCTATGCGCAAAGCTTTCAGACTGCCAGAGGACTGCAGCTGTGGTAAGCCTGCTTGCTCATTTGATGTTAGATGTCGCCTGCAAGAACTTCACCCCCATCTGGTTTATGCTGCTACTTGTTGTTAGGCGACAAGAAGGGCACAAGTCGCAAATGCTTTTTCCTGCCTCATTTTGCTAGACCACGCTCTTCTGTGGCTCTTTAGTTCTTGCCAAACTGTTATGTGCGTGCTGCTGCTTCCATCTGACAAGGAGCACAGCCTTCTGACAGCAGCTTTCAACTTGCCTAAGGAAGAGCTTGGCCATTTAGATGTGATGCAAATCTGTGTGTGTGTAAAGTGCAGGTGCAAGCTCCTGACAAAGGTGTTCTCCAGTTTCAGTTTCTATCTGCCAGACACATTGGAAATGTTTTCCTCCGGCATTCACGCCAAGAGTCGCAGATTGCTTAACCCAGGAGCTCTGAGAATGGAACGGCAAGAGGTGCTCCGCTTACGTCATAAACAGTGCTCCAGAGCGCTTAGCAACGGGCACAACGAAACGTGTCTGTGGGATAGTGACCATTCCCGCCTAGTGCTGGCAATGCACGAGCACTGCCAAAAGGCAAAGGAAGGCGCTTAGCATCCGGCTTGTGTGCAAAGCTTTCAGACTGCCAGAGGACTGCAGCTGTGGTAAGCCCGCTTGCTCATTTGACGTTAGATGTCGCCTGCAAGAACTCCACCCGCATCTGGTTTATGCTGCTACCTGTTGTTAGGCGACGAGAAGGGCACAAGTCGCGAATGCTTTTTCCTGCCTCATTTTGCTAGACCACGCTCTTCTGTGGCTCTTTAGTTCTTGCCAAACTCCTATGTGCGTGCTTCTGCTTCCATCTGACAAGGAGCACAGCCTTCTGACAGCAGCTTTAAACTTGTCTAAGGAAGAGCTTGGCCATTTAGATGTGATGCAAATCTGTGTGTGTGTAAGGTGCAGGTGCAAGCTCCTGACAAAGGTGTTCTCCAGTTTCACTTTCTATCTGCCAGACACATTGGAAATGTTTTCCTCTGGCATTCGCACCAAGAGTCGCAGAATACTTAACCCAGGAGCTCTGAGAATGGAACGGCAAGAGGTGTTCCGCTTACGTCATAAACAGTGCTCCAGAGCGCTTAGCAACGGCCACAACGAAACGTGTCTGTGGGATAGTGACCATTCCCGCCTAGTGCTGGCAATGCACGAGCACTGCCAAAAGGCAAAGGAAGGCGCTTAGCATCCGGCTGTGCGCAAAGCTTTCAGACTGCCAGAGGACTGCAGCTGTGGTAAGCCCGCTTGCTCATTTGACGTTAGATGTCGCCTGCAAGAACTCCACCCGCATCTGGTTTATGCTGCTACCTGTTGTTAGGCGACAAGAAGGGCACAAGTCGCAAATGCTTTTTCCTGCCTCATTTTGCTAGACCACGCTCTTCTGTGGCTCTTTAGTTCTTGCCAAACTCCTATGTGCGTGCTTCTGCTTCCATCTGACAAGGAGCACAGCCTTCTGACAGCAGCTTTCAACTTGTCTAAGAAAGAGCTTGGCCATTTAGATGTGATGCAAATCTGTGTGTGTGTAAGGTGCAGGTGCAAGCTCCTGACAAAGGTGTTCTCCAGTTTCAGTTTCTATCTGCCAGACACATTGGAAATGTTTTCCTCTGGCATTCGCACCAAGAGTCGCAGAATACTTAACCCAGGAGCTCTGAGAATGGAACGGCAAGAGGTGTTCCGCTTACGTCATAAACAGTGCTCCAGAGCGCTTAGCAACGGCCACAACGAAACGTGTGTGTGGGATAGTGACCATTCCCGCCTAGTGCTGGCAATGCACGAGCACTGCCAAAAGGCAAAGGAAGGCGCTTAGCATCCGGCTGTGCGCAAAGCTTTCAGACTGCCAGAGGACTGCAGCTGTGGTAAGCCCGCTTGCTCATTTGACGTTAGATGTCGCCTGCAAGAACTTCACCCGCATCTGGTTTATGCTGCTACCTGTTGTTAGGCGACAAGAAGGGCACAAGTCGCAAATGCTTTTTCCTGCCTCATTTTGCTAGACCACGCTCTTCTGTGGCTCTTTAGTTCTTGCCAAACTCCTATGTGCGTGCTTCTGCTTCCATCTGACAAGGAGCACAGCCTTCTGACAGCAGCTTTCAACTTGTCTAAGGAAGAGCTTGGCCATTTAGATGTGATGCAAATCTGTGTGTGTGTAAGGTGCAGGTGCAAGCTCCTGACAAAGGTGTTCTCCAGTTTCAGTTTCTATCTGCCAGACACATTGGAAATGTTTTCCTCTGGCATTCGCACCAAGAGTCGCAGAATACTTAACCCAGGAGCTCTGAGAATGGAACGGCAAGAGGTGTTCCGCTTACGTCATAAACAGTGCTCCAGAGCGCTTAGCAACGGGCACAACGAAACGTGTCTGTGGGATAGTGACCATTCCCGCCTAGTGCTGGCAATGCACGAGCACTGCCAAAAGGCAAAGGAAGGCGCTTAGCATCCGGCTTGTGCGCAAAGCTTTCAGACTGCCAGAGGACTGCAGCTGTGGTAAGCCCGCTTGCTCATTTGACGTTAGAAGGCGCCTGCAAGAACTTCACCTGCATCTGGTTTATGCTGCTACCTGTTGTTAGGCGACAACAAGAGCACATGTATCAAATGCTTTTTCCTGACCCGTTTTGCTAGACCACGCTCTTTTGTGGCTCTTTAATGCTTGCCAAACTGCTATGTGCATGTTGCTGCTTCCATCTGACAAGGAGCACAGCCGTCTGACAGCAGCTTTCAACTTGTCTAAGGAAGAGCTTGGCCATTTAGGTGTGATGCAAATCTGTGTGTGTTTAAAGTGCAGGTGCAAGCTCCTGACAAAGGTTTTCTCCAGGTTCAGTTTCTCCCTGTCAGACACATTGGAAATGTTTTCCTCTGGCATTCGCGCCAAGAGTTGCAGATTGCTTAACTCAGGAGCTCTGAGAATGGAACGGCAAGAGGTGCTCCGCTTACGTCATAAACAGTGCTCCAGAGCGCTTAGCAACAGGCACAACGAAACGTGTGTGTGGGATAGTGACCATTCCCGCCTAGTGCTGGCAATGCACGAGCACTGCCAAAAGGCAAAGGAAGGCGCTTAGCATCCGGCTTGTGTGCAAAGCTTTCAGACTGCCAGAGGACTGCAGCTGTGGTAAGCCCGCTTGCTCATTTGACGTTAGATGTCGCCTGCAAGAACTCCACCCGCATCTGGTTTATGCTGCTACCTGTTGTTAGGCGACAAGAAGGGCACAAGTCGCGAATGCTTTTTCCTGCCTCATTTTGCTAGACCACGCTCTTCTGTGGCTCTTTAGTTCTTGCCAAACTGTTATGTGCGTGCTGCTGCTTCCATCTGACAAGGAGCACAGCCTTCTGACAGCAGCTTTCAACTTGTCTAAGGAAGAGCTTGGCCATTTAGATGTGATGCAAATCTGTGTGTGTGTAAAGTGCAGGTGCAAGCTCCTGACAAAGGTTTTCTCTAGGTTCAGTTTCTCCCTGTCAGACACATTGGAAATGTTTTCCTCTGGCATTCACGCCAAGAGTTGCAGATTGCTTAACTCAGGAGCTCTGAGAATGGAACGGCAAGAGGTGCTCCGCTTACGTCATAAACAGTGCTCCAGAGCGCTTAGCAACGGCCACAACGAAACGTGTCTGTGGGATAGTGACCATTCCCGCCTAGTGCTGGCAATGCACGAGCACTGCCAAAAGGCAAAGGAAGGCGCTTAGCATCCGGCTGTGCGCAAAGCTTTCAGACTGCCAGAGGACTGCAGCTGTGGTAAGCCCGCTTGCTCATTTGACGTTAGATGTCGCCTGCAAGAACTTCACCCCCATCTGGTTTATGCTGCTACTTGTTGTTAGGCGACAAGAAGGGCACAAGTCGCAAATGCTTTTTCCTGCCTCATTTTGCTAGACCACGCTCTTCTGTGGCTCTTTAGTTCTTGCCAAACTGTTATGTGCGTGCTGCTGCTTCCATCTGACAAGGAGCACAGCCTTCTGACAGCAGCTTTCAACTTGCCTAAGGAAGAGCTTGGCCATTTAGATGTGATGCAAATCTGTGTGTGTGTAAAGTGCAGGTGCAAGCTCCTGACAAAGGTGTTCTCCAGTTTCAGTTTCTATCTGCCAGACACATTGGAAATGTTTTCCTCCGGCATTCACGCCAAGAGTCGCAGATTGCTTAACCCAGGAGCTCTGAGAATGGAACGGCAAGAGGTGCTCCGCTTACGTCATAAACAGTGCTCCAGAGCGCTTAGCAACGGGCACAACGAAACGTGTCTGTGGGATAGTGACCATTCCCGCCTAGTGCTGGCAATGCACGAGCACTGCCAAAAGGCAAAGGAAGGCGCTTAGCATCCGGCTTGTGTGCAAAGCTTTCAGACTGCCAGAGGACTGCAGCTGTGGTAAGCCCGCTTGCTCATTTGACGTTAGATGTCGCCTGCAAGAACTCCACCCGCATCTGGTTTATGCTGCTACCTGTTGTTAGGCGACGAGAAGGGCACAAGTCGCGAATGCTTTTTCCTGCCTCATTTTGCTAGACCACGCTCTTCTGTGGCTCTTTAGTTCTTGCCAAACTCCTATGTGCGTGCTTCTGCTTCCATCTGACAAGGAGCACAGCCTTCTGACAGCAGCTTTCAACTTGTCTAAGGAAGAGCTTGGCCATTTAGATGTGATGCAAATCTGTGTGTGTGTAAGGTGCAGGTGCAAGCTCCTGACAAAGGTGTTCTCCAGTTTCACTTTCTATCTGCCAGACACATTGGAAATGTTTTCCTCTGGCATTCGCACCAAGAGTCGCAGAATACTTTACTGAGGAGCTCTGAGAATGGAACGGCAAGAGGTGTTCCGCTTACGTCATAAACAGTGCTCCAGAGCGCCTAGCAACGGGCACAACGAAACGTGTCTGTGGGATAGTGACCATTCCCGCCTAGTGCTGGCAATGCACGAGCACTGCCAAAAGGCAAAGGAAGGCGCTTAGCATCCGGCTTGTGCGCAAAGCTTTCAGACTGCCAGAGGACTGCAGCTGTGGTAAGCCCGCTTGCTCATTTGACGTTAGAAGGCGCCTGCAAGAACTTCACCTGCATCTGGTTTATGCTGCTACCTGTTGTTAGGCGACAAGAAGGGCACAAGTCGCAAATGCTTTATCCTGCCTCATTTTGCTAGACCACGCTCTTCTGTGGCTCTTTAGTTCTTGCCAAACTCCTATGTGCGTGCTTCTGCTTCCATCTGACAAGGAGCACAGCCTTCTGACAGCAGCTTTCAACTTCTCTAAGGAAGAGCTTGGCCATTTAGATGTGATGCAAATCTGTGTGTGTGTAAGGTGCAGGTGCAAGCTCCTGACAAAGGTGTTCTCCAGTTTCAGTTTCTATCTGCCAGACACATTGGAAATGTTTTCCTCTGGCATTCGCACCAAGAGTCGCAGAATACTTAACCCAGGAGCTCTGAGAATGGAACGGCAAGAGGTGTTCCGCTTACGTCATAAACAGTGCTCCAGAGCGCTTAGCAACGGGCACAACGAAACGTGTCTGTGGGATAGTGACCATTCCCGCCTAGTGCTGGCAATGCACGAGCACTGCCAAAAGGCAAAGGAAGGCGCTTAGCATCCGGCTGTGCGCAAAGCTTTCAGACTGCCAGAGGACTGCAGCTGTGGTAAGCCCGCTTGCTCATTTGACGTTAGATGTCGCCTGCAAGAACTCCACCCGCATCTGGTTTATGCTGCTACCTGTTGTTAGGCGACAAGAAGGGCACAAGTCGCGAATGCTTTTTCCTGCCTCATTTTGCTAGACCACGCTCTTCTGTGGCTCTTTAGTTCTTGCCAAACTGTTATGTGCGTGCTGCTGCTTCCATCTGACAAGGAGCACAGCCTTCTGACAGCAGCTTTCAACTTGTCTAAGGAAGAGCTTGGCCATTTAGATGTGATGCAAATCTGTGTGTGTGTAAAGTGCAGGTGCAAGCTCCTGACAAAGGTGTTCTCCAGTTTCACTTTCTATCTGCCAGACACATTGGAAATGTTTTCCTCTGGCATTCACGCCAAGAGTCGCAGATTGCTTAACCCAGGAGCTCTGAGAATGGAACGGCAAGAGGTGCTCCGCTTACGTCATAAACAGTGCTCCAGAGCGCTTAGCAACGGGCACAACGAAACGTGTCTGTGGGATAGTGACCATTCCCGCCTAGTGCTGGCAATGCACGAGCACTGCCAAAAGGCAAAGGAAGGCGCTTAGCATCCGGCTGTGCGCAAAGCTTTCAGACTGCCAGAGGACTGCAGCTGTGGTAAGCCCGCTTGCTCATTTGACGTTAGATGTCGCCTGCAAGAACTCCACCCGCATCTGGTTTATGCTGCTACCTGTTGTTAGGCGACAAGAAGGGCACAAGTCGCAAATGCTTTTTCCTGCCTCATTTTGCTAGACCACGCTCTTCTGTGGCTCTTTAGTTCTTGCCAAACTCCTATGTGCGTGCTTCTGCTTCCATCTGACAAGGAGCACAGCCTTCTGACAGCAGCTTTCAACTTGTCTAAGGAAGAGCTTGGCCATTTAGATGTGATGCAAATCTGTGTGTGTGTAAGGTGCAGGTGCAAGCTCCTGACAAAGGTGTTCTCCAGTTTCACTTTCTATCTGCCAGACACATTGGAAATGTTTTCCTCTGGCATTCGCACCAAGAGTCGCAGAATACTTAACCCAGGAGCTCTGAGAATGGAACGGCAAGAGGTGCTCCGCTTACGTCATAAACAGTGCTCCAGAGCGCTTAGCAACGGCCACAACGAAACGTGTGTGTGGGATAGTGACCATTCCCGCCTAGTGCTGGCAATGCACGAGCACTGCCAAAAGGCAAAGGAAGGCGCTTAGCATCCGGCTGTGCGCAAAGCTTTCAGACTGCCAGAGGACTGCAGCTGTGGTAAGCCCGCTTGCTCATTTGACGTTAGATGTCGCCTGCAAGAACTCCACCCGCATCTGGTTTATGCTGCTACCTGTTGTTAGGCGACAAGAAGGGCACAAGTCGCGAATGCTTTTTCCTGCCTCATTTTGCTAGACCACGCTCTTCTGTGGCTCTTTAGTTCTTGCCAAACTGTTATGTGCGTGCTGCTGCTTCCATCTGACAAGGAGCACAGCCTTCTGACAGCAGCTTTCAACTTGCCTAAGGAAGAGCTTGGCCATTTAGATGTGATGCAAATCTGTGTGTGTGTAAAGTGCAGGTGCAAGCTCCTGACAAAGGTGTTCTCCAGTTTCAGTTTCTATCTGCCAGACACATTGGAAATGCTTTCCTCTGGCATTCACGCCAAGAGTCGCAGATTGCTTAACCCAGGAGCTCTGAGAATGGAACGGCAAGAGGTGCTCCGCTTACGTCATAAACAGTGCTCCAGAGCGCTTAGCAACGGGCACAACGAAACGTGTCTGTGGGATAGTGACCATTCCCGCCTAGTGCTGGCAATGCACGAGCACTGCCAAAAGGCAAAGGAAGGCGCTTAGCATCCGGCTGTGCGCAAAGCTTTCAGACTGCCAGAGGACTGCAGCTGTGGTAAGCCCGCTTGCTCATTTGACGTTAGATGTCGCCTGCAAGAACTCCACCCGCATCTGGTTTATGCTGCTACCTGTTGTTAGGCGACAAGAAGGGCACAAGTCGCGAATGCTTTTTCTTGCCTCATTTTGCTAGACCACGCTCTTCTGTGGCTCTTTAGTTCTTGTCAAACTGTTATGTGCGTGCTGCTGCTTCCATCTGACAAGGAGCACAGCCTTCTGACAGCAGCTTTCAACTTGTCTAAGGAAGAGCTTGGCCATTTAGATGTGATGCAAATCTGTGTGTGTTTAAAGTGCAGGTGCAAGCTCCTGACAAAGGTGTTCTCCAGTTTCAGTTTCTATATGCCAGACACATTGGAAATGCTTTCCTCTGGCTTTCGCACCAAGAGTCGCAGAATACTTTACTGAGGAGCTCTGAGAATGGAACGGCAAGAGGTGCTCCGCTTACGTCATAAACAGTGCTCCAGAGCGCTTAGCAACGGGCACAACGAAACGTGTCTGTGGGATAGTGACCATTCCCGCCTAGTGCTGGCAATGCACGAGCACTGCCAAAAGGCAAAGGAAGGCGCTTAGCATCCGGCTTGTGCGCAAAGCTTTCAGACTGCCAGAGGACTGCAGCTGTGGTAAGCCCGCTTGCTCATTTGACGTTAGAAGGCGCCTGCAAGAACTTCACCTGCATCTGGTTTATGCTGCTACCTGTTGTTAGGCGACAACAAGAGCACATGTAGCAAATGCTTTTTCCTGACCCGTTTTGCTAGACCTCGCTCTTTTGTGGCTCTTTAATGCTTGCCAAACTGCTATGTGCATGTTGCTGCTTCCATCTGACAAGGAGCACAGCCGTCTGACAGCAGCTTTCAACTTGTCTAAGGAAGAGCTTGGCCATTTAGGTGTGATGCAAATCTGTGTGTGTTTAAAGTGCAGGTGCAAGCTCCTGACAAAGGTTTTCTCCAGGTTCAGTTTCTCCCTGTCAGACACATTGGAAATGTTTTCCTCTGGCATTCGCGCCAAGAGTTGCAGATTGCTTAACTCAGGAGCTCTGAGAATGGAACGGCAAGAGGTGCTCCGCTTACGTCATAAACAGTGCTCCAGAGCGCTTAGCAACAGGCACAACGAAACGTGTCTGTGGGATAGTGACCATTCCCGCCTAGTGCTGGCAATGCACGAGCACTGCCAAAAGGCAAAGGAAGGCGCTTAGCATCCGGCTATGCGCAAAGCTTTCAGACTGCCAGAGGACTGCAGCTGTGGTAAGCCTGCTTGCTCATTTGATGTTAGATGTCGCCTGCAAGAACTTCACCCCCATCTGGTTTATGCTGCTACTTGTTGTTAGGCGACAAGAAGGGCACAAGTCGCAAATGCTTTTTCCTGCCTCATTTTGCTAGACCACGCTCTTCTGTGGCTCTTTAGTTCTTGCCAAACTGTTATGTGCGTGCTGCTGCTTCCATCTGACAAGGAGCACAGCCTTCTGACAGCAGCTTTCAACTTGCCTAAGGAAGAGCTTGGCCATTTAGATGTGATGCAAATCTGTGTGTGTGTAAAGTGCAGGTGCAAGCTCCTGACAAAGGTGTTCTCCAGTTTCAGTTTCTATCTGCCAGACACATTGGAAATGTTTTCCTCCGGCATTCACGCCAAGAGTCGCAGATTGCTTAACCCAGGAGCTCTGAGAATGGAACGGCAAGAGGTGCTCCGCTTACGTCATAAACAGTGCTCCAGAGCGCTTAGCAACGGGCACAACGAAACGTGTCTGTGGGATAGTGACCATTCCCGCCTAGTGCTGGCAATGCACGAGCACTGCCAAAAGGCAAAGGAAGGCGCTTAGCATCCGGCTTGTGTGCAAAGCTTTCAGACTGCCAGAGGACTGCAGCTGTGGTAAGCCCGCTTGCTCATTTGACGTTAGATGTCGCCTGCAAGAACTCCACCCGCATCTGGTTTATGCTGCTACCTGTTGTTAGGCGACGAGAAGGGCACAAGTCGCGAATGCTTTTTCCTGCCTCATTTTGCTAGACCACGCTCTTCTGTGGCTCTTTAGTTCTTGCCAAACTCCTATGTGCGTGCTTCTGCTTCCATCTGACAAGGAGCACAGCCTTCTGACAGCAGCTTTCAACTTGTCTAAGGAAGAGCTTGGCCATTTAGATGTGATGCAAATCTGTGTGTGTGTAAGGTGCAGGTGCAAGCTCCTGACAAAGGTGTTCTCCAGTTTCACTTTCTATCTGCCAGACACATTGGAAATGTTTTCCTCTGGCATTCGCACCAAGAGTCGCAGAATACTTAACCCAGGAGCTCTGAGAATGGAACGGCAAGAGGTGTTCCGCTTACGTCATAAACAGTGCTCCAGAGCGCTTAGCAACGGCCACAACGAAACGTGTGTGTGGGATAGTGACCATTCCCGCCTAGTGCTGGCAATGCACGAGCACTGCCAAAAGGCAAAGGAAGGCGCTTAGCATCCGGCTGTGCGCAAAGCTTTCAGACTGCCAGAGGACTGCAGCTGTGGTAAGCCCGCTTGCTCATTTGACGTTAGATGTCGCCTGCAAGAACTCCACCCGCATCTGGTTTATGCTGCTACCTGTTGTTAGGCGACAAGAAGGGCACAAGTCGCAAATGCTTTTTCCTGCCTCATTTTGCTAGACCACGCTCTTCTGTGGCTCTTTAGTTCTTGCCAAACTCCTATGTGCGTGCTTCTGCTTCCATCTGACAAGGAGCACAGCCTTCTGACAGCAGCTTTCAACTTGTCTAAGAAAGAGCTTGGCCATTTAGATGTGATGCAAATCTGTGTGTGTGTAAGGTGCAGGTGCAAGCTCCTGACAAAGGTGTTCTCCAGTTTCAGTTTCTATCTGCCAGACACATTGGAAATGTTTTCCTCTGGCATTCGCACCAAGAGTCGCAGAATACTTAACCCAGGAGCTCTGAGAATGGAACGGCAAGAGGTGTTCCGCTTACGTCATAAACAGTGCTCCAGAGCGCTTAGCAACGGCCACAACGAAACGTGTGTGTGGGATAGTGACCATTCCCGCCTAGTGCTGGCAATGCACGAGCACTGCCAAAAGGCAAAGGAAGGCGCTTAGCATCCGGCTGTGCGCAAAGCTTTCAGACTGCCAGAGGACTGCAGCTGTGGTAAGCCCGCTTGCTCATTTGACGTTAGATGTCGCCTGCAAGAACTTCACCCGCATCTGGTTTATGCTGCTACCTGTTGTTAGGCGACAAGAAGGGCACAAGTCGCAAATGCTTTTTCCTGCCTCATTTTGCTAGACCACGCTCTTCTGTGGCTCTTTAGTTCTTGCCAAACTCCTATGTGCGTGCTTCTGCTTCCATCTGACAAGGAGCACAGCCTTCTGACAGCAGCTTTCAACTTGTCTAAGGAAGAGCTTGGCCATTTAGATGTGATGCAAATCTGTGTGTGTGTAAGGTGCAGGTGCAAGCTCCTGACAAAGGTGTTCTCCAGTTTCAGTTTCTATCTGCCAGACACATTGGAAATGTTTTCCTCTGGCATTCGCACCAAGAGTCGCAGAATACTTAACCCAGGAGCTCTGAGAATGGAACGGCAAGAGGTGTTCCGCTTACGTCATAAACAGTGCTCCAGAGCGCTTAGCAACGGGCACAACGAAACGTGTCTGTGGGATAGTGACCATTCCCGCCTAGTGCTGGCAATGCACGAGCACTGCCAAAAGGCAAAGGAAGGCGCTTAGCATCCGGCTTGTGCGCAAAGCTTTCAGACTGCCAGAGGACTGCAGCTGTGGTAAGCCCGCTTGCTCATTTGACGTTAGAAGGCGCCTGCAAGAACTTCACCTGCATCTGGTTTATGCTGCTACCTGTTGTTAGGCGACAACAAGAGCACATGTATCAAATGCTTTTTCCTGACCCGTTTTGCTAGACCACGCTCTTTTGTGGCTCTTTAATGCTTGCCAAACTGCTATGTGCATGTTGCTGCTTCCATCTGACAAGGAGCACAGCCGTCTGACAGCAGCTTTCAACTTGTCTAAGGAAGAGCTTGGCCATTTAGGTGTGATGCAAATCTGTGTGTGTTTAAAGTGCAGGTGCAAGCTCCTGACAAAGGTTTTCTCCAGGTTCAGTTTCTCCCTGTCAGACACATTGGAAATGTTTTCCTCTGGCATTCGCGCCAAGAGTTGCAGATTGCTTAACTCAGGAGCTCTGAGAATGGAACGGCAAGAGGTGCTCCGCTTACGTCATAAACAGTGCTCCAGAGCGCTTAGCAACAGGCACAACGAAACGTGTGTGTGGGATAGTGACCATTCCCGCCTAGTGCTGGCAATGCACGAGCACTGCCAAAAGGCAAAGGAAGGCGCTTAGCATCCGGCTTGTGTGCAAAGCTTTCAGACTGCCAGAGGACTGCAGCTGTGGTAAGCCCGCTTGCTCATTTGACGTTAGATGTCGCCTGCAAGAACTCCACCCGCATCTGGTTTATGCTGCTACCTGTTGTTAGGCGACAAGAAGGGCACAAGTCGCGAATGCTTTTTCCTGCCTCATTTTGCTAGACCACGCTCTTCTGTGGCTCTTTAGTTCTTGCCAAACTGTTATGTGCGTGCTGCTGCTTCCATCTGACAAGGAGCACAGCCTTCTGACAGCAGCTTTCAACTTGTCTAAGGAAGAGCTTGGCCATTTAGATGTGATGCAAATCTGTGTGTGTGTAAAGTGCAGGTGCAAGCTCCTGACAAAGGTTTTCTCTAGGTTCAGTTTCTCCCTGTCAGACACATTGGAAATGTTTTCCTCTGGCATTCACGCCAAGAGTTGCAGATTGCTTAACTCAGGAGCTCTGAGAATGGAACGGCAAGAGGTGCTCCGCTTACGTCATAAACAGTGCTCCAGAGCGCTTAGCAACGGCCACAACGAAACGTGTCTGTGGGATAGTGACCATTCCCGCCTAGTGCTGGCAATGCACGAGCACTGCCAAAAGGCAAAGGAAGGCGCTTAGCATCCGGCTGTGCGCAAAGCTTTCAGACTGCCAGAGGACTGCAGCTGTGGTAAGCCCGCTTGCTCATTTGACGTTAGATGTCGCCTGCAAGAACTCCACCCGCATCTGGTTTATGCTGCTACCTGTTGTTAGGCGACAAGAAGGGCACAAGTCGCAAATGCTTTTTCCTGCCTCATTTTGCTAGACCACGCTCTTCTGTGGCTCTTTAGTTCTTGCCAAACTCCTAGGTGCGTGCTTCTGCTTCCATCTGACAAGGAGCACAGCCTTCTGACAGCAGCTTTCAACTTGTCTAAGAAAGAGCTTGGCCATTTAGATGTGATGCAAATCTGTGTGTGTGTAAGGTGCAGGTGCAAGCTCCTGACAAAGGTGTTCTCCAGTTTCAGTTTCTATCTGCCAGACACATTGGAAATGTTTTCCTCTGGCATTCGCACCAAGAGTCGCAGAATACTTAACCCAGGAGCTCTGAGAATGGAACGGCAAGAGGTGTTCCGCTTACGTCATAAACAGTGCTCCAGAGCGCTTAGCAACGGGCACAACGAAACGTGTCTGTGGGATAGTGACCATTCCTGCCTAGTGCTGGCAATGCACGAGCACTGCCAAAAGGCAAAGGAAGGCGCTTAGCATCCGGCTGTGCGCAAAGCTTTCAGACTGCCAGAGGACTGCAGCTGTGGTAAGCCCGCTTGCTCATTTGACGTTAGATGTCGCCTGCAAGAACTCCACCCGCATCTGGTTTATGCTGCTACCTGTTGTTAGGCGACAAGAAGGGCACAAGTCGCGAATGCTTTTTCCTGCCTCATTTTGCTAGACCACGCTCTTCTGTGGCTCTTTAGTTCTTGCCAAACTGTTATGTGCGTGCTGCTGCTTCCATCTGACAAGGAGCACAGCCTTCTGACAGCAGCTTTCAACTTGTCTAAGGAAGAGCTTGGCCATTTAGATGTGATGCAAATCTGTGTGTGTGTAAAGTGCAGGTGCAAGCTCCTGACAAAGGTGTTCTCCAGTTTCAGTTTCTATCTGCCAGACACATTGGAAATGTTTTCCTCTGGCATTCGCAGCAACAGTCGCAGATTGCTTAACCCAGGAGCTCTGAGAATGGAACGGCAAGAGGTGCTCCGCTTACGTCATAAACAGTGCTCCAGAGCGCTTAGCAACAGGCACAACGAAACGTGTCTGTGGGATAGTGACCATTCCCGCCTAGTGCTGGCAATGCACGAGCACTGTCAAAAGGCAAAGGAAGGCGCTTAGCATCCGGCTGTGCGCAAAGCTTTCAGACTGCCAGAGGACTGCAGCTGTGGTAAGCCTGCTTGCTCATTTGATGTTAGATGTCGCCTGCAAGAACTTCACCCCCATCTGGTTTATGCTGCTACTTGTTGTTAGGCGACAAGAAGGGCACAAGTCGCAAATGCTTTTTCCTGCCTCATTTTGCTAGACCACGCTCTTCTGTGGCTCTTTAGTTCTTGCCAAACTGTTATGTGCGTGCTGCTGCTTCCATCTGACAAGGAGCACAGCCTTCTGACAGCAGCTTTCAACTTGTCTAAGGAAGAGCTTGGCCATTTAGATGTGATGCAAATCTGTGTGTGTGTAAGGTGCAGGTGCAAGCTCCTGACAAAGGTGTTCTCCAGTTTCACTTTCTATCTGCCAGACACATTGGAAATGCTTTCCTCTGGCATTCACGCCAAGAGTCGCAGATTGCTTAACCCAGGAGCTCTGAGAATGGAACGGCAAGAGGTGCTCCGCTTACGTCATAAACAGTGCTCCAGAGCGCTTAGCAACGGCCACAACGAAACGTGTCTGTGGGATAGTGACCATTCCCGCCTAGTGCTGGCAATGCACGAGCACTGCCAAAAGGCAAAGGAAGGCGCTTAGCATCCGGCTTGTGCGCAAAGCTTTCAGACTGCCAGAGGACTGCAGCTGTGGTAAGCCCGCTTGCTCATTTGACGTTAGATGTCGCCTGCAAGAACTCCACCCGCATCTGGTTTATGCTGCTACCTGTTGTTAGGCGACAAGAAGGGCACAAGTCGCGAATGCTTTTTCCTGCCTCATTTTGCTAGACCACGCTCTTCTGTGGCTCTTTAGTTCTTGCCAAACTGTTATGTGCGTGCTGCTGCTTCCATCTGACAAGGAGCACAGCCTTCTGACAGCAGCTTTCAACTTGTCTAAGGAAGAGCTTGGCCATTTAGATGTGATGCAAATCTGTGTGTGTTTAAGCTGCAGGTGCAAGCCCTGACAAAGGTGTTCTCCAGTTTCAGTTTCTATATGCCAGACACATTGGAAATGCTTTCCTCTGGCTTTCGCACCAAGAGTCGCAGAATACTTTACTGAGGAGCTCTGAGAATGGAACGGCAAGAGGTGCTCCGCTTACGTCATAAACAGTGCTCCAGAGCGCTTAGCAACGGGCACAACGAAACGTGTCTGTGGGATAGTGACCATTCCCGCCTAGTGCTGGCAATGCACGAGCACTGCCAAAAGGCAAAGGAAGGCGCTTAGCATCCGGCTTGTGCGCAAAGCTTTCAGACTGCCAGAGGACTGCAGCTGTGGTAAGCCCGCTTGCTCATTTGATGTTAGAAGGCGCCTGCAAGAACTTCACCTGCATCTGGTTTATGCTGCTACCTGTTGTTAGGCGACAACAAGAGCACATGTAGCAAATGCTTTTTCCTGACCCGTTTTGCTAGACCACGCTCTTTTGTGGCTCTTTAATGCTTGCCAAACTGCTATGTGCATGTTGCTGCTTCCATCTGACAAGGAGCACAGCCGTCTGACAGCAGCTTTCAACTTGTCTAAGGAAGAGCTTGGCCATTTAGGTGTGATGCAAATCTGTGTGTGTTTAAAGTGCAGGTGCAAGCTCCTGACAAAGGTTTTCTCCAGGTTCAGTTTCTCCCTGTCAGACACATTGGAAATGTTTTCCTCTGGCATTCGCGCCAAGAGTTGCAGATTGCTTAACTCAGGAGCTCTGAGAATGGAACGGCAAGAGGTGCTCCGCTTACGTCATAAACAGTGCTCCAGAGCGCTTAGCAACAGGCACAACGAAACGTGTGTGTGGGATAGTGACCATTCCCGCCTAGTGCTGGCAATGCACGAGCACTGCCAAAAGGCAAAGGAAGGCGCTTAGCATCCGGCTTGTGTGCAAAGCTTTCAGACTGCCAGAGGACTGCAGCTGTGGTAAGCCCGCTTGCTCATTTGACGTTAGATGTCGCCTGCAAGAACTCCACCCGCATCTGGTTTATGCTGCTACCTGTTGTTAGGCGACAAGAAGGGCACAAGTCGCAAATGCTTTTTCCTGCCTCATTTTGCTAGACCACGCTCTTCTGTGGCTCTTTAGTTCTTGCCAAACTGTTATGTGCGTGCTGCTGCTTCCATCTGACAAGGAGCACAGCCTTCTGACAGCAGCTTTCAACTTGTCTAAGGAAGAGCTTGGCCATTTAGATGTGATGCAAATCTGTGTGTGTTTAAAGTGCAGGTGCAAGCTCCTGACAAAGGTGTTCTCCAGTTTCAGTTTCTATATGCCAGACACATTGGAAATGCTTTCCTCTGGCTTTCGCACCAAGAGTCGCAGAATACTTTACTGAGGAGCTCTGAGAATGGAACGGCAAGAGGTGCTCCGCTTACGTCATAAACAGTGCTCCAGAGCGCTTAGCAACGGGCACAATGAAACGTGTCTGTGGGATAGTGACCATTCCCGCCTAGTGCTGGCAATGCACGAGCACTGCCAAAAGGCAAAGGAAGGCGCTTAGCATCCGGCTTGTGCGCAAAGCTTTCAGACTGCCAGAGGACTGCAGCTGTGGTAAGCCCGCTTGCTCATTTGACGTTAGAAGGCGCCTGCAAGAACTTCACCTGCATCTGGTTTATGCTGCTACCTGTTGTTAGGCGACAACAAGAGCACATGTAGCAAATGCTTTTTCCTGACCCGTTTTGCTAGACCTCGCTCTTTTGTGGCTCTTTAATGCTTGCCAAACTGCTATGTGCATGTTGCTGCTTCCATCTGACAAGGAGCACAGCCGTCTGACAGCAGCTTTCAACTTGTCTAAGGAAGAGCTTGGCCATTTAGGTGTGATGCAAATCTGTGTGTGTTTAAAGTGCAGGTGCAAGCTCCTGACAAAGGTTTTCTCCAGGTTCAGTTTCTCCCTGTCAGACACATTGGAAATGTTTTCCTCTGGCATTCGCGCCAAGAGTTGCAGATTGCTTAACTCAGGAGCTCTGAGAATGGAACGGCAAGAGGTGCTCCGCTTACGTCATAAACAGTGCTCCAGAGCGCTTAGCAACAGGCACAACGAAACGTGTCTGTGGGATAGTGACCATTCCCGCCTAGTGCTGGCAATGCACGAGCACTGCCAAAAGGCAAAGGAAGGCGCTTAGCATCCGGCTATGCGCAAAGCTTTCAGACTGCCAGAGGACTGCAGCTGTGGTAAGCCTGCTTGCTCATTTGATGTTAGATGTCGCCTGCAAGAACTTCACCCCCATCTGGTTTATGCTGCTACTTGTTGTTAGGCGACAAGAAGGGCACAAGTCGCAAATGCTTTTTCCTGCCTCATTTTGCTAGACCACGCTCTTCTGTGGCTCTTTAGTTCTTGCCAAACTGTTATGTGCGTGCTGCTGCTTCCATCTGACAAGGAGCACAGCCTTCTGACAGCAGCTTTCAACTTGCCTAAGGAAGAGCTTGGCCATTTAGATGTGATGCAAATCTGTGTGTGTGTAAAGTGCAGGTGCAAGCTCCTGACAAAGGTGTTCTCCAGTTTCACTTTCTATCTGCCAGACACATTGGAAATGTTTTCCTCCGGCATTCACGCCAAGAGTCGCAGATTGCTTAACCCAGGAGCTCTGAGAATGGAACGGCAAGAGGTGCTCCGCTTACGTCATAAACAGTGCTCCAGAGCGCTTAGCAACGGGCACAACGAAACGTGTCTGTGGGATAGTGACCATTCCCGCCTAGTGCTGGCAATGCACGAGCACTGCCAAAAGGCAAAGGAAGGCGCTTAGCATCCGGCTTGTGTGCAAAGCTTTCAGACTGCCAGAGGACTGCAGCTGTGGTAAGCCCGCTTGCTCATTTGACGTTAGATGTCGCCTGCAAGAACTCCACCCGCATCTGGTTTATGCTGCTACCTGTTGTTAGGCGACGAGAAGGGCACAAGTCGCGAATGCTTTTTCCTGCCTCATTTTGCTAGACCACGCTCTTCTGTGGCTCTTTAGTTCTTGCCAAACTCCTATGTGCGTGCTTCTGCTTCCATCTGACAAGGAGCACAGCCTTCTGACAGCAGCTTTAAACTTGTCTAAGGAAGAGCTTGGCCATTTAGATGTGATGCAAATCTGTGTGTGTGTAAGGTGCAGGTGCAAGCTCCTGACAAAGGTGTTCTCCAGTTTCACTTTCTATCTGCCAGACACATTGGAAATGTTTTCCTCTGGCATTCGCACCAAGAGTCGCAGAATACTTTACTGAGGAGCTCTGAGAATGGAACGGCAAGAGGTGTTCCGCTTACGTCATAAACAGTGCTCCAGAGCGCCTAGCAACGGGCACAACGAAACGTGTCTGTGGGATAGTGACCATTCCCGCCTAGTGCTGGCAATGCACGAGCACTGCCAAAAGGCAAAGGAAGGCGCTTAGCATCCGGCTTGTGCGCAAAGCTTTCAGACTGCCAGAGGACTGCAGCTGTGGTAAGCCCGCTTGCTCATTTGACGTTAGAAGGCGCCTGCAAGAACTTCACCTGCATCTGGTTTATGCTGCTACCTGTTGTTAGGCGACAAGAAGGGCACAAGTCGCAAATGCTTTATCCTGCCTCATTTTGCTAGACCACGCTCTTCTGTGGCTCTTTAGTTCTTGCCAAACTCCTATGTGCGTGCTTCTGCTTCCATCTGACAAGGAGCACAGCCTTCTGACAGCAGCTTTCAACTTGTCTAAGGAAGAGCTTGGCCATTTAGATGTGATGCAAATCTGTGTGTGTGTAAGGTGCAGGTGCAAGCTCCTGACAAAGGTGTTCTCCAGTTTCAGTTTCTATCTGCCAGACACATTGGAAATGTTTTCCTCTGGCATTCGCACCAAGAGTCGCAGAATACTTAACCCAGGAGCTCTGAGAATGGAACGGCAAGAGGTGTTCCGCTTACGTCATAAACAGTGCTCCAGAGCGCTTAGCAACGGGCACAACGAAACGTGTCTGTGGGATAGTGACCATTCCCGCCTAGTGCTGGCAATGCACGAGCACTGCCAAAAGGCAAAGGAAGGCGCTTAGCATCCGGCTGTGCGCAAAGCTTTCAGACTGCCAGAGGACTGCAGCTGTGGTAAGCCCGCTTGCTCATTTGACGTTAGATGTCGCCTGCAAGAACTCCACCCGCATCTGGTTTATGCTGCTACCTGTTGTTAGGCGACAAGAAGGGCACAAGTCGCGAATGCTTTTTCCTGCCTCATTTTGCTAGACCACGCTCTTCTGTGGCTCTTTAGTTCTTGCCAAACTGTTATGTGCGTGCTGCTGCTTCCATCTGACAAGGAGCACAGCCTTCTGACAGCAGCTTTCAACTTGTCTAAGGAAGAGCTTGGCCATTTAGATGTGATGCAAATCTGTGTGTGTGTAAAGTGCAGGTGCAAGCTCCTGACAAAGATGTTCTCCAGTTTCAGTTTCTATCTGCCAGACACATTGGAAATGTTTTCCTCTGGCATTCACGCCAAGAGTCGCAGATTGCTTAACCCAGGAGCTCTGAGAATGGAACGGCAAGAAATGCTCCGCTTACGTCATAAACAGTGCTCCAGAGCGCTTAGCAACGGCCACAACGAAACGTGTCTGTGGGATAGTGACCATTCCCGCCTAGTGCTGGCAATGCACGAGCACTGCCAAAAGGCAAAGGAAGGCGCTTAGCATCCGGCTGTGCGCAAAGCTTTCAGACTGCCAGAGGACTGCAGCTGTGGTAAGCCCGCTTGCTCATTTGACGTTAGAAGGCGCCTGCAAGAACTTCACCTGCATCTGGTTTATGCTGCTACCTGTTGTTAGGCGACAAGAAGGGCACAAGTCGCAAATGCTTTATCCTGCCTCATTTTGCTAGACCACGCTCTTCTGTGGCTCTTTAGTTCTTGCCAAACTCCTAGGTGCGTGCTTCTGCTTCCATCTGACAAGGAGCACAGCCTTCTGACAGCAGCTTTCAACTTGTCTAAGGAAGAGCTTGGCCATTTAGATGTGATGCAAATCTGTGTGTGTGTAAGGTGCAGGTGCAAGCTCCTGACAAAGGTGTTCTCCAGTTTCAGTTTCTATCTGCCAGACACATTGGAAATGTTTTCCTCTGGCATTCGCACCAAGAGTCGCAGAATACTTAACCCAGGAGCTCTGAGAATGGAACGGCAAGAGGTGTTCCGCTTACGTCATAAACAGTGCTCCAGAGCGCTTAGCAACGGGCACAACGAAACGTGTCTGTGGGATAGTGACCATTCCCGCCTAGTGCTGGCAATGCACGAGCACTGCCAAAAGGCAAAGGAAGGCGCTTAGCATCCGGCTTGTGTGCAAAGCTTTCAGACTGCCAGAGGACTGCAGCTGTGGTAAGCCCGCTTGCTCATTTGACGTTAGATGTCGCCTGCAAGAACTCCACCCGCATCTGGTTTATGCTGCTACCTGTTGTTAGGCGACAAGAAGGGCACAAGTCGCAAATGCTTTTTCCTGCCTCATTTTGCTAGACCACGCTCTTCTGTGGCTCTTTAGTTCTTGCCAAACTCCTATGTGCGTGCTTCTGCTTCCATCTGACAAGGAGCACAGCCTTCTGACAGCAGCTTTCAACTTGTCTAAGGAAGAGCTTGGCCATTTAGATGTGATGCAAATCTGTGTGTGTGTAAGGTGCAGGTGCAAGCTCCTGACAAAGGTGTTCTCCAGTTTCAGTTTCTATCTGCCAGACACATTGGAAATGTTTTCCTCTGGCATTCGCACCAAGAGTCGCAGAATACTTAACCCAGGAGCTCTGAGAATGAAACGGCAAGAGGTGTTCCGCTTACGTCATAAACAGTGCTCCAGAGCGCTTAGCAACGGGCACAACGAAACGTGTCTGTGGGATAGTGACCATTCCCGCCTAGTGCTGGCAATGCACGAGCACTGCCAAAAGGCAAAGGAAGGCGCTTAGCATCCGGCTGTGCGCAAAGCTTTCAGACTGCCAGAGGACTGCAGCTGTGGTAAGCCCGCTTGCTCATTTGACGTTAGATGTCGCCTGCAAGAACTCCACCCGCATCTGGTTTATGCTGCTACCTGTTGTTAGGCGACAAGAAGGGCACAAGTCGCAAATGCTTTTTCCTGCCTCATTTTGCTAGACCACGCTCTTCTGTGGCTCTTTAGTTCTTGCCAAACTCCTATGTGCGTGCTTCTGCTTCCATCTGACAAGGAGCACAGCCTTCTGACAGCAGCTTTCAACTTGTCTAAGGAAGAGCTTGGCCATTTAGATGTGATGCAAATCTGTGTGTGTGTAAGGTGCAGGTGCAAGCTCCTGACAAAGGTGTTCTCCAGTTTCAGTTTCTATCTGCCAGACACATTGGAAATGTTTTCCTCTGGCATTCGCACCAAGAGTCGCAGAATACTTAACCCAGGAGCTCTGAGAATGGAACGGCAAGAGGTGTTCCGCTTACGTCATAAACAGTGCTCCAGAGCGCTTAGCAACGGGCACAACGAAACGTGTCTGTGGGATAGTGACCATTCCCGCCTAGTGCTGGCAATGCACGAGCACTGCCAAAAGGCAAAGGAAGGCGCTTAGCATCCGGCTTGTGCGCAAAGCTTTCAGACTGCCAGAGGACTGCAGCTGTGGTAAGCCCGCTTGCTCATTTGACGTTAGAAGGCGCCTGCAAGAACTTCACCTGCATCTGGTTTATGCTGCTACCTGTTGTTAGGCGACAACAAGAGCACATGTAGCAAATGCTTTTTCCTGACCCGTTTTGCTAGACCACGCTCTTTTGTGGCTCTTTAATGCTTGCCAAACTGCTATGTGCATGTTGCTGCTTCCATCTGACAAGGAGCACAGCCGTCTGACAGCAGCTTTCAACTTGTCTAAGGAAGAGCTTGGCCATTTAGGTGTGATGCAAATCTGTGTGTGTTTAAAGTGCAGGTGCAAGCTCCTGACAAAGGTTTTCTCCAGGTTCAGTTTCTCCCTGTCAGACACATTGGAAATGTTTTCCTCTGGCATTCGCGCCAAGAGTTGCAGATTGCTTAACTCAGGAGCTCTGAGAATGGAACGGCAAGAGGTGCTCCGCTTACGTCATAAACAGTGCTCCAGAGCGCTTAGCAACAGGCACAACGAAACGTGTGTGTGGGATAGTGACCATTCCCGCCTAGTGCTGGCAATGCACGAGCACTGCCAAAAGGCAAAGGAAGGCGCTTAGCATCCGGCTTGTGTGCAAAGCTTTCAGACTGCCAGAGGACTGCAGCTGTGGTAAGCCCGCTTGCTCATTTGACGTTAGATGTCGCCTGCAAGAACTCCACCCGCATCTGGTTTATGCTGCTACCTGTTGTTAGGCGACAAGAAGGGCACAAGTCGCGAATGCTTTTTCCTGCCTCATTTTGCTAGACCACGCTCTTCTGTGGCTCTTTAGTTCTTGCCAAACTGTTATGTGCGTGCTGCTGCTTCCATCTGACAAGGAGCACAGCCTTCTGACAGCAGCTTTCAACTTGTCTAAGGAAGAGCTTGGCCATTTAGATGTGATGCAAATCTGTGTGTGTGTAAAGTGCAGGTGCAAGCTCCTGACAAAGGTTTTCTCCAGGTTCAGTTTCTCCCTGTCAGACACATTGGAAATGTTTTCCTCTGGCATTCACGCCAAGAGTTGCAGATTGCTTAACTCAGGAGCTCTGAGAATGGAACGGCAAGATGTGCTCCGCTTACGTCATAAACAGTGCTCCAGAGCGCTTAGCAACGGCCACAACGAAACGTGTGTGTGGGATAGTGACCATTCCCGCCTAGTGCTGGCAATGCACGAGCACTGCCAAAAGGCAAAGGAAGGCGCTTAGCATCCGGCTGTGCGCAAAGCTTTCAGACTGCCAGAGGACTGCAGCTGTGGTAAGCCCGCTTGCTCATTTGACGTTAGATGTCGCCTGCAAGAACTCCACCCGCATCTGGTTTATGCTGCTACCTGTTGTTAGGCGACAAGAAGGGCACAAGTCGCAAATGCTTTTTCCTGCCTCATTTTGCTAGACCACGCTCTTCTGTGGCTCTTTAGTTCTTGCCAAACTCCTATGTGCGTGCTTCTGCTTCCATCTGACAAGGAGCACAGCCTTCTGACAGCAGCTTTCAACTTGTCTAAGAAAGAGCTTGGCCATTTAGATGTGATGCAAATCTGTGTGTGTGTAAGGTGCAGGTGCAAGCTCCTGACAAAGGTGTTCTCCAGTTTCAGTTTCTATCTGCCAGACACATTGGAAATGTTTTCCTCTGGCATTCGCACCAAGAGTCGCAGAATACTTAACCCAGGAGCTCTGAGAATGGAACGGCAAGAGGTGTTTCGCTTACGTCATAAACAGTGCTCCAGAGCGCTTAGCAACGGGCACAACGAAACGTGTCTGTGGGATAGTGACCATTCCTGCCTAGTGCTGGCAATGCACGAGCACTGCCAAAAGGCAAAGGAAGGCGCTTAGCATCCGGCTGTGCGCAAAGCTTTCAGACTGCCAGAGGACTGCAGCTGTGGTAAGCCCGCTTGCTCATTTGACGTTAGATGTCGCCTGCAAGAACTCCACCCGCATCTGGTTTATGCTGCTACCTGTTGTTAGGCGACAAGAAGGGCACAAGTCGCGAATGCTTTTTCCTGCCTCATTTTGCTAGACCACGCTCTTCTGTGGCTCTTTAGTTCTTGCCAAACTGTTATGTGCGTGCTGCTGCTTCCATCTGACAAGGAGCACAGCCTTCTGACAGCAGCTTTCAACTTGTCTAAGGAAGAGCTTGGCCATTTAGATGTGATGCAAATCTGTGTGTGTGTAAGGTGCAGGTGCAAGCTCCTGACAAAGGTGTTCTCCAGTTTCACTTTCTATCTGCCAGACACATTGGAAATGCTTTCCTCTGGCATTCACGCCAAGAGTTGCAGATTGCTTAACCCAGGAGCTCTGAGAATGGAACGGCAAGAGGTGCTCCGCTTACGTCATAAACAGTGCTCCAGAGCGCTTAGCAACGGCCACAACGAAACGTGTCTGTGGGATAGTGACCATTCCCGCCTAGTGCTGGCAATGCACGAGCACTGCCAAAAGGCAAAGGAAGGCGCTTAGCATCCGGCTTGTGCGCAAAGCTTTCAGACTGCCAGAGGACTGCAGCTGTGGTAAGCCCGCTTGCTCATTTGACGTTAGATGTCGCCTGCAAGAACTCCACCCGCATCTGGTTTATGCTGCTACCTGTTGTTAGGCGACAAGAAGGGCACAAGTCGCGAATGCTTTTTCCTGCCTCATTTTGCTAGACCACGCTCTTCTGTGGCTCTTTAGTTCTTGCCAAACTGTTATGTGCGTGCTGCTGCTTCCATCTGACAAGGAGCACAGCCTTCTGACAGCAGCTTTCAACTTGTCTAAGGAAGAGCTTGGCCATTTAGATGTGATGCAAATCTGTGTGTGTTTAAGCTGCAGGTGCAAGCCCTGACAAAGGTGTTCTCCAGTTTCAGTTTCTATATGCCAGACACATTGGAAATGCTTTCCTCTGGTTTTCGCACCAAGAGTCGCAGAATACTTTACTGAGGAGCTCTGAGAATGGAACGGCAAGAGGTGCTCCGCTTACGTCATAAACAGTGCTCCAGAGCGCTTAGCAACGGGCACAACGAAACGTGTCTGTGGGATAGTGACCATTCCCGCCTAGTGCTGGCAATGCACGAGCACTGCCAAAAGGCAAAGGAAGGCGCTTAGCATCCGGCTTGTGCGCAAAGCTTTCAGACTGCCAGAGGACTGCAGCTGTGGTAAGCCCGCTTGCTCATTTGATGTTAGAAGGCGCCTGCAAGAACTTCACCTGCATCTGGTTTATGCTGCTACCTGTTGTTAGGCGACAACAAGAGCACATGTAGCAAATGCTTTTTCCTGACCCGTTTTGCTAGACCACGCTCTTTTGTGGCTCTTTAATGCTTGCCAAACTGCTATGTCCATGTTGCTGCTTCCATCTGACAAGGAGCACAGCCTTCTGACAGCAGCTTTCAACTTGTCTAAGGAAGAGCTTGGCCATTTAGATGTGATGCAAATCTGTGTGTGTGTAAAGTGCAGGTGCAAGCTGCTGACAAAGGTGTTCTCCAGTTTCACTTTCTATCTGCCAGACACATTGGAAATGTTTTCCTCTGGCATTCGCGCCAAGAGTTGCAGATTGCTTAACTCAGGAGCTCTGAGAATGGAACGGCAAGAGGTGCTCCGCTTACGTCATAAACAGTGCTCCAGAGCGCTTAGCAACAGGCACAACGAAACGTGTCTGTGGGATAGTGACCATTCCCGCCTAGTGCTGGCAATGCACGAGCACTGCCAAAAGGCAAAGGAAGGCGCTTAGCATCCGGCTGTGCGCAAAGCTTTCAGACTGCCAGAGGACTGCAGCTGTGGTAAGCCTGCTTGCTCATTTGATGTTAGATGTCGTCTGCAAGAACTTCACCCCCATCTGGTTTATGCTGCTACTTGTTGTTAGGCGACAAGAAGGGCACAAGTCGCAAATGCTTTTTCCTGCCTCATTTTGCTAGACCACGCTCTTCTGTGGCTCTTTAGTATTTGCCAAACTCCTAGGTGCGTGCTGCTGCTTCCATCTGACAAGGAGCACAGCCTTCTGACAGCAGCTTTCAACTTGTCTAAGGAAGAGCTTGGCCATTTAGATGTGATGCAAATCTGTGTGTGTAAGGTGCAGGTGCAAGCTCCTGACAAAGGTGTTCTCCAGTTTCACTTTCTATCTGCCAGACACATTGGAAATGTTTTCCTCTGGCATTCGCACCAAGAGTCGCAGAATACTTAACCCAGGAGCTCTGAGAATGGAACGGCAAGAGGTGTTCCGCTTACGTCATAAACAGTGCTCCAGAGCGCTTAGCAACGGGCACAACGAAACGTGTCTGTGGGATAGTGACCATTCCCGCCTAGTGCTGGCAATGCACGAGCACTGCCAAAAGGCAAAGGAAGGCGCTTAGCATCCGGCTGTGCGCAAAGCTTTCAGACTGCCAGAGGACTGCAGCTGTGGTAAGCCCGCTTGCTCATTTGACGTTAGATGTCGCCTGCAAGAACTCCACCCGCATCTGGTTTATGCTGCTACCTGTTGTTAGGCGACAAGAAGGGCACAAGTCGCGAATGCTTTTTCCTGACCCATTTTGCTAGACCACGCTCTTTTGTGGCTCTTTAGTGCTTTCCAAACTGCTATGTGCCTAATGCTGCTTCCATCTGACAAGGAGCACAGCCTTCTGACAGCAGCTTTCAACTTGTCTAAGGAAGAGCTTGGCCATTTAGATGTGATGCAAATCTGTGTGTGTGTAAGGTGTAGGTGCAAGCTCCTGACAAAGGTGTTCTCCAGTTTCAGTTTCTATCTGCCAGACACATTGGAAATGTTTTCCTCTGGCATTCGCACCAAGAGTCGCAGAATACTTAACCCAGGAGCTCTGAGAATGGAACGGCAAGAGGTGTTCCGCTTACGTCATAAACAGTGCTCCAGAGCGCTTAGCAACGGGCACAACGAAACGTGTCTGTGGGATAGTGACCATTCCCGCCTAGTGCTGGCAATGCACGAGCACTGCCAAAAGGCAAAGGAAGGCGCTTAGCATCCGGCTGTGCGCAAAGCTTTCAGACTGCCAGAGGACTGCAGCTGTGGTAAGCCCGCTTGCTCATTTGATGTTAGATGTCGCCTGCAAGAACTCCACCCGCATCTGGTTTATGCTGCTACCTGTTGTTAGGCGACAAGAAGGGCACAAGTCGCAAATGCTTTTTCCTGCCTCATTTTGCTAGACCACGCTCTTCTGTGGCTCTTTAGTTCTTGCCAAACTGTTATGTGCGTGCTGCTGCTTCCATCTGACAAGGAGCACAGCCTTCTGACAGCAGCTTTCAACTTGTCTAAGGAAGAGCTTGGCCATTTAGATGTGATGCAAATCTGTGTGTGTGTAAAGTGCAGGTGCAAGCTCCTGACAAAGGTGTTCTCCAGTTTCAGTTTCTATCTGCCAGACACATTGGAAATGCTTTCCTCTGGCATTCACGCCAAGAGTCGCAGATTGCTTAACCCAGGAGCTCTGAGAATGGAACGGCAAGAGGTGCTCCGCTTACGTCATAAACAGTGCTCCAGAGCGCTTAGCAACGGCCACAACGAAACGTGTGTGTGGGATAGTGACCATTCCCGCCTAGTGCTGGCAATGCACGAGCACTGCCAAAAGGCAAAGGAAGGCGCTTAGCATCCGGCTTGTGCGCAAAGCTTTCAGACTGCCAGAGGACTGCAGCTGTGGTAAGCCCGCTTGCTCATTTGACGTTAGATGTCGCCTGCAAGAACTCCACCCGCATCTGGTTTATGCTGCTACCTGTTGTTAGGCGACAAGAAGGGCACAAGTCGCGAATGCTTTTTCCTGCCTCATTTTGCTAGACCACGCTCTTCTGTGGCTCTTTAGTTCTTGCCAAACTGTTATGTGCGTGCTGCTGCTTCCATCTGACAAGGAGCACAGCCTTCTGACAGCAGCTTTCAACTTCTCTAAGGAAGAGCTTGGCCATTTAGATGTGATGCAAATCTGTGTGTGTGTAAGGTGCAGGTGCAAGCTCCTGACAAAGGTGTTCTCCAGTTTCAGTTTCTATATGCCAGACACATTGGAAATGCTTTCCTCTGGCTTTCGCACCAAGAGTCGCAGAATACTTTACTGAGGAGCTCTGAGAATGGAACGGCAAGAGGTGTTCCGCTTACGTCATAAACAGTGCTCCAGAGCGCTTAGCAACGGCCACAACGAAACGTGTCTGTGGGATAGTGACCATTCCCGCCTAGTGCTGGCAATGCACGAGCACTGCCAAAAGGCAAAGGAAGGCGCTTAGCATCCGGCTTGTGCGCAAAGCTTTCAGACTGCCAGAGGACTGCAGCTGTGGTAAGCCCGCTTGCTCATTTGACGTTAGATGGCGCCTGCAAGAACTTCACCTGCATCTGGTTTATGCTGCTACCTATTGTTAGGCGACAACAAGAGCACATGTAGCAAATGCTTTTTCCTGACCCGTTTTGCTAGACCACGCTCTTTTGTGGCTCTTTAATGCTTGCCAAACTGCTATGTGCATGTTGCTGCTTCCATCTGACAAGGAGCACAGCCGTCTGACAGCAGCTTTCAACTTGTCTAAGGAAGAGCTTGGCCATTTAGGTGTGATGCAAATCTGTGTGTGTTTAAAGTGCAGGTGCAAGCTCCTGACAAAGGTTTTCTCCAGGTTCAGTTTCTCCCTGTCAGACACATTGGAAATGTTTTCCTCTGGCATTCGCGCCAAGAGTTGCAGATTGCTTAACTCAGGAGCTCTGAGAATGGAACGGCAAGAGGTGCTCCGCTTACGTCATAAACAGTGCTCCAGAGCGCTTAGCAACAGGCACAACGAAACGTGTCTGTGGGATAGTGACCATTCCCGCCTAGTGCTGGCAATGCACGAGCACTGCCAAAAGGCAAAGGAAGGCGCTTAGCATCCGGCTGTGCGCAAAGCTTTCAGACTGCCAGAGGACTGCAGCTGTGGTAAGCCTGCTTGCTCATTTGATGTTAGATGTCGCCTGCAAGGACTTCACCCCCATCTGGTTTATGCTACTACTTGTTGTTAGGCGACAACAAGGGCACAAGTCGCGAATGCTTTTTCCTGCCTCATTTTGCTAGACCACGCTCTTCTGTGGCTCTTTAGTTCTTGCCAAACTGTTATATGCGTGCTGCTGCTTCCATCTGACAAGGAGCACAGCCTTCTGACAGCAGCTTTCAACTTGTCTAAGGAAGAGCTTGGCCATTTAGATGTGATGCAAATCTGTGTGTGTGTAAGGTGCAGGTGCAAGCTCCTGACAAAGGTGTTCTCCAGTTTCACTTTCTATCTGCCAGACACATTGGAAATGCTTTCCTCTGGCATTCACGCCAAGAGTCGCAGATTGCTTAACCCAGGAGCTCTGAGAATGGAACGGCAAGAGGTGCTCCGCTTACGTCATAAACAGTGCTCCAGAGCGCTTAGCAACGGGCACAACGAAACGTGTCTGTGGGATAGTGACCATTCCCGCCTAGTGCTGGCAATGCACGAGCACTGCCAAAAGGCAAAGGAAGGCGCTTAGCATCCGGCTTGTGCACAAAGCTTTCAGACTGCCAGAGGACTGCAGCTGTGGTAAGCCTGCTTGCTCATTTGACGTTAGATGTCGCCTGCAAGAACTTCACCCGCATCTGGTTTATGCTGCTACCTGTTGTTAGGCGACAACAAGAGCACATGTAGCAAATGCTTTTTCCTGACCCGTTTTGCTAGACCACGCTCTTTTGTGGCTCTTTAGTGCTTGCCAAACTGCTATGTGCATGCTGCTGCTTCCATCTGACAAGGAGCACAGCCTTCTGACAGCAGCTTTCAACTTGTCTAAGGAAGAGCTTGGCCATTTAGATGTGATGCAAATCTGTGTGTGTGTAAAGTGCAGGTGCAAGCTCCTGACAAAGGTTTTCTCCAGGTTCAGTTTCTCCCTGTCAGACATATTGGAAATGTTTTCCTCTGGCATTCACGCCAAGAGTTGCAGATTGCTTAACCCAGGAGGTTTGAGAATGGAACGGCAAGAGGTGCTCCGCTTACGTCATAAACAGTGCTCCAGAGCGCTTAGCAACGGGCACAACAAAACGTGTCTGTGGGATAGTGACCATTCCCGCCTAGTGCTGGCAATGCACGAGCACTGCCAAAAGGCAAAGGAAGGCGCTTAGCATCCGGCTGTGCGCAAAGCTTTCAGACTGCCAGGGGACTGCAGCTGTGGTAAGCCTGCTTGCTCATTTGATGTTAGATGTCGCTTGCAAGAACTCCACCCCCATCTGGTTTATGCTGCTACCTGCTGTTAGGCGACAACAAGAGCACATGTAGCAAATGCTTTTTCCTGACCCGTTTTGCTAGACCACGATCTTTTGTGGCTCTGTAGTGCTTGCCAATCTGCTATGTGCGTGATGCTGCTTCCATCTGACAAGGAGCACAGCCTTCTGACAGCAGCTTTCAACTTGCCTAAGAAAGAGCTTGGCCATTTAGATGTGATGCAAATCTGTGTGTGTGTAAAGTGCAGGTGCAAGCTCCTGACAAAGGTGTTCTCCAGTTTCAGTTTCTATCTGCCAGACACATTGGAAATGTTTTCCTCTGGCATTCACGCCAAGAGTTGCAGATTGCTTAACCCAGGAGCTCTGAGAATGGAACGGCAAGAGGTGCTCCGCTTACGTCATAAACAGTGCTCCAGAGCGCTTAGCAACGGGCACAACGAAACGTGTCTGTGGGATAGTGACCATTCCCGCCTAGTGCTGGCAATGCACGAGCACTGCCAAAAGGCAAAGGAAGGCGCTTAGCATCCGGCTTGTGCGCAAAGCTTTCAGACTGCCAGAGGACTGCAGCTGTGGTAAGCCCGCTTGCTCATTTGATGTTAGATGTCGCCTGCAAGAACTTCACCCCCATCTGGTTTATGCTGCTACCTGTTGTTAGGCGACAGCAAGAGCACAAGTCGCGAATGCTTTTTCCTGACCCATTTTGCTAGACCACGCTCTTTTGTGGCTCTTTAGTGCTTGCCAAACTGCTATGTGCCTAATGCTGCTTCCATCTGACAAGGAGCACAGCCTTCTGACAGCAGCTTTCAACTTGTCTAAGGAAGAGCTTGGCCATTTAGATGTGATGCAAATCTGTGTGTGTGTAAGGTGTAGGTGCAAGCTCCTGACAAAGGTGTTCTCCAGTTTCAGTTTCTATCTGCCAGACACATTGGAAATGTTTTCCTCTGGCATTCGCACCAAGAGTCGCAGAATACTTAACCCAGGAGCTCTGAGAATGGAACGGCAAGAGGTGTTCCGCTTACGTCATAAACAGTGCTCCAGAGCGCTTAGCAACGGCCACAACGAAACGTGTCTGTGGGATAGTGACCATTCCCGCCTAGTGCTGGCAATGCACGAGCACTGCCAAAAGGCAAAGGAAGGCGCTTAGCATCCGGCTGTGCGCAAAGCTTTCAGACTGCCAGAGGACTGCAGCTGTGGTAAGCCCGCTTGCTCATTTGACGTTAGATGTCGCCTGCAAGAACTCCACCCGCATCTGGTTTATGCTGCTACCTGTTGTTAGGCGACAAGAAGGGCACAAGTCGCGAATGCTTTTTCCTGCCTCATTTTGCTAGACCACGCTCTTCTGTGGCTCTTTAGTTCTTGCCAAACTGTTATGTGCGTGATGCTGCTTCCATCTGACAAGGAGCACAGCCTTCTGACAGCAGCTTTCAACTTGTCTAAGGAAGAGCTTGGCCATTTAGATGTGATGCAAATCTGTGTGTGTGTAAGGTGCAGGTGCAAGCTCCTGACAAAGGTGTTCTCCAGTTTCAGTTTCTATCTGCCAGACACATTGGAAATGTTTTCCTCTGGCATTCGCACCAAGAGTCGCAGAATACTTTACTGAGGAGCTCTAAGAATGAAACGGTAAGAGGTGTTCCGCTTACGTCATAAACAGTGCTCCAGAGCGCTTAGCAACGGCCACAACGAAACGTGTCTGTGGGATAGTGACCATTCCCGCCTAGTGCTGGCAATTCACGAGCACTGCCAAAAGGCAAAGGAAAGCGCTTAGCATCCGGCTTGTGCGCAAAGCTTTCAGACTGCCAGAGGACTGCAGCTGTGGTAAGCCTGCTTGCTCATTTGATGTTAGATGTCGCCTGCAAGAACTTTACCCGCATCTGGTTTATGCTGCTACCTGTTGTTAGGCGACAACAAGAGCACATGTAGCAAATGCTTTTTCCTGCCTCATTTTGCTAGACCACGCTCTTCTGTGGCTCTTTAGTTCTTGCCAAACTGTTATGTGCGTGCTGCTGCTTCCATCTGACAAGGAGCACAGCCTTCTGACAGCAGCTTTCAACTTGTCTAAGGAAGAGCTTGGCCATTTAGATGTGATGCAAATCTGTGTGTGTGTAAGGTGCAGGTGCAAGCTCCTGACAAAGGTGTTCTCCAGTTTCAGTTTCTATCTGCCAGACACATTGGAAATGTTTTCCTCTGGCATTCGCACCAAGAGTCGCAGAATACTTTACTGAGGTGCTCTGAGAATGGAACGGCAAGAGGTGTTCAGCTTACGTCATAAACAGTGCTCCAGAGCGCTTAGCAACGGGCACAACAAAACGTGTCTGTGGGATAGTGACCATTCCCGCCTAGTGCTGGCAATGCTCGAGCACTGCCAAAAGGCAAAGGAAGGCGCTTAGCATCCGGCTTGTGCGCAAAGCTTTCAGACTGCCAGAGGACTGCAGCTGTGGTAAGCCTGCTTGCTCATTTGATGTTAGATGTCGCCTGCAAGAACTCCACCCGCATCTGGTTTATGCTGCTACCTGTTGTTAGGCGACAACAAGAGCACATGTAGCAAATGCTCTTTCCTGCCTCATTTTGCTAGACCACGCTCTTCTGTGGCTCTTTAGTGCTTGCCAAACTGTTATGTGCGTGCTGCTGCTTCCATCTGACAAGGAGCACAGCCTTCTGACAGCAGCTTTCAACTTGTCTAAGGAAGAGCTTGGCCATTTAGATGTGATGCAAATCTGTGTGTGTGTAAAGTGCAGGTGCAAGCTCCTGACAAAGGTGTTCTCCAGTTTCACTTTCTATCTGCCAGACACATTGGAAATGTTTTCCTCCGGCATTCACGCCAAGAGTCGCAGATTGCTTAACCCAGGAGCTCTGAGAATGGAACGGCAAGAGGTGCTCCGCTTACGTCATAAACAGTGCTCCAGAGCGCTTAGCAACGGCCACAACGAAACGTGTCTGTGGGATAGTGACCATTCCCGCCTAGTGCTGGCAATGCACGAGCACTGCCAAAAGGCAAAGGAAGGCGCTTAGCATCCGGCTTGTGTGCAAAGCTTTCAGACTGCCAGAGGACTGCAGCTGTGGTAAGCCCGCTTGCTCATTTGACGTTAGATGTCGCCTGCAAGAACTCCACCCGCATCTGGTTTATGCTGCTACCTGTTGTTAGGCGACAAGAAGGGCACAAGTCGCAAATGCTTTTTCCTGCCTCATTTTGCTAGACCACGCTCTTCTGTGGCTCTTTAGTTCTTGCCAAACTCCTATGTGCGTGCTTCTGCTTCCATCTGACAAGGAGCACAGCCTTCTGACAGCAGCTTTCAACTTGTCTAAGGAAGAGCTTGGCCATTTAGATGTGATGCAAATCTGTGTGTGTGTAAGGTGCAGGTGCAAGCTCCTGACAAAGGTGTTCTCCAGTTTCAGTTTCTATCTGCCAGACACATTGGAAATGTTTTCCTCTGGCATTCGCACCAAGAGTCGCAGAATACTTTACTGAGGAGCTCTGAGAATGGAACGGCAAGAGGTGTTCAGCTTACGTCATAAACAGTGCTCCAGAGCGCTTAGCAACGGCCACAACAAAACGTGTCTGTGGGATAGTGACCATTCCCGCCTAGTGCTGGCAATGCACGAGCACTGCCAAAAGGCAAAGGAAGGCGCTTAGCATCCGGCTGTGCGCAAAGCTTTCAGACTGCCAGAGGACTGCAGCTGTGGTAAGCCCGCTTGCTCATTTGACGTTAGATGTCGCCTGCAAGAAATCCACCCGCATCTGGTTTATGCTGCTACCTGTTGTTAGGCGACAAGAAGGGCACAAGTCGCGAATGCTTTTTCCTGCCTCATTTTGCTAGACCACGCTCTTCTGTGGCTCTTTAGTTCTTGCCAAACTGTTATGTGCGTGATGCTGCTTCCATCTGACAAGGAGCACAGCCTTCTGACAGCAGCTTTCAACTTGTCTAAGGAAGAGCTTGGCCATTTAGATGTGATGCAAATCTGTGTGTGTGTAAAGTGCAGGTGCAAGCTCCTGACAAAGGTGTTCTCCAGTTTCAGTTTCTATCTGCCAGACACATTGGAAATGTTTTCCTCCGGCATTCACGCCAAGAGTCGCAGATTGCTTAACCCAGGAGCTCTGAGAATGGAACGGCAAGAGGTGCTCCGCTTACGTCATAAACAGTGCTCCAGAGCGCTTAGCAACGGGCACAACGAAACGTGTCTGTGGGATAGTGACCATTCCCGCCTAGTGCTGGCAATGCACGAGCACTGCCAAAAGGCAAAGGAAGGCGCTTAGCATCCGGCTTGTGCGCAAAGCTTTCAGACTGCCAGGGGACTGCAGCTGTGGTAAGCCTGCTTGCTCATTTGATGTTAGATGTCGCTTGCAAGAACTTCACCCCCATCTGGTTTATGCTGCTACCTGTTGTTAGGCGACAACAAGAGCACATGTAGCAAATGCTTTTTCCTGACCCATTTTGCTAGACCACGATCTTTTGTGGCTCTGTAGTGCTTGCCAATCTGCTATGTGCGTGATGCTGCTTCCATCTGACAAGGAGCACAGCCTTCTGACAGCAGCTTTCAACTTGCCTAAGAAAGAGCTTGGCCATTTAGATGTGATGCAAATCTGTGTGTGTGTAAAGTGCAGGTGCAAGCTCCTGACAAAGGTATTCTCCAGTTTCAGTTTCTATATGCCAGACACATTGGAAATGTTTTCCTCTGGCATTCGCACCAAGAGTCGCAGAATACTTAACCCAGGAGCTCTGAGAATGGAACGGCAAGAGGTGTTCCGCTTACGTCATAAACAGTGCTCCAGAGCGCTTAGCAACGGCCACAACAAAACGTGTCTGTGGGATAGTGACCATTCCCGCCTAGTGCTGGCAATGCACGAGCACTGCCAAAAGGCAAAGGAAGGCGCTTAGCATCCGGCTGTGCGCAAAGCTTTCAGACTGCCAGAGGACTGCAGCTGTGGTAAGCCCGCTTGCTCATTTGACGTTAGATGTCGCCTGCAAGAACTTCACCCGCATCTGGTTTATGCTGCTACCTGTTGTTAGGCGACAAGAAGGGCACAAGTCGCGAATGCTTTTTCCTGCCTCATTTTGCTAGACCACGCTCTTCTGTGGCTCTTTAGTTCTTGCCAAACTGTTATGTGCGTGCTGCTGCTTCCATCTGACAAGGAGCACAGCCTTCTGACAGCAGCTTTCAACTTGTCTAAGGAAGAGCTTGGCCATTTAGATGTGATGCAAATCTGTGTGTGTGTAAAGTGCAGGTGTAAGCTCCTGACAAAGGTGTTCTCCAGTTTCACTTTCTATCTGCCAGACACATTGGAAATGTTTTCCTCCGGCATTCACGCCAAGAGTCGCAGATTGCTTAACCCAGGAGCTCTGAGAATGGAACGGCAAGAGGTGCTCCGCTTACGTCATAAACAGTGCTCCAGAGCGCTTAGCAACGGCCACAACGAAACGTGTCTGTGGGATAGTGACCATTCCCGCCTAGTGCTGGCAATGCACGAGCACTGCCAAAAGGCAAAGGAAGGCGCTTAGCATCCGGCTTGTGCGCAAAGCTTTCAGACTGCCAGGGGACTGCAGCTGTGGTAAGCCTGCTTGCTCATTTGATGTTAGATGTCGCTTGCAAGAACTTCACCCCCATCTGGTTTATGCTGCTACCTGTTGTTAGGCGACAACAAGAGCACATGTAGCAAATGCTTTTTCCTGACCCATTTTGCTAGACCACGATCTTTTGTGGCTCTGTAGTGCTTGCCAATCTGCTATGTGCGTGATGCTGCTTCCATCTGACAAGGAGCACAGCCTTCTGACAGCAGCTTTCAACTTGCCTAAGAAAGAGCTTGGCCATTTAGATGTGATGCAAATCTGTGTGTGTGTAAGGTGCAGGTGCAAGCTCCTGACAAAGGTGTTCTCCAGTTTCAGTTTCTATCTGCCAGACACATTGGAAATGTTTTCCTCTGGCATTCGCACCAAGAGTCGCAGAATACTTTACTGAGGAGCTCTGAGAATGGAACGGCAAGAGGTGTTCAGCTTACGTCATAAACAGTGCTCCAGAGCGCTTAGCAACGGCCACAACAAAACGTGTCTGTGGGATAGTGACCATTCCCGCCTAGTGCTGGCAATGCACGAGCACTGCCAAAAGGCAAAGGAAGGCGCTTAGCATCCGGCTGTGCGCAAAGCTTTCAGACTGCCAGAGGACTGCAGCTGTGGTAAGCCCGCTTGCTCATTTGACGTTAGATGTCGCCTGCAAGAAATCCACCCGCATCTGGTTTATGCTGCTACCTGTTGTTAGGCGACAAGAAGGGCACAAGTCGCGAATGCTTTTTCCTGCCTCATTTTGCTAGACCACGCTCTTCTGTGGCTCTTTAGTTCTTGCCAAACTGTTATGTGCGTGATGCTGCTTCCATCTGACAAGGAGCACAGCCTTCTGACAGCAGCTTTCAACTTGTCTAAGGAAGAGCTTGGCCATTTAGATGTGATGCAAATCTGTGTGTGTGTAAAGTGCAGGTGCAAGCTCCTGACAAAGGTGTTCTCCAGTTTCACTTTCTATCTGCCAGACACATTGGAAATGTTTTCCTCCGGCATTCACGCCAAGAGTCGCAGATTGCTTAACCCAGGAGCTCTGAGAATGGAACGGCAAGAGGTGCTCCGCTTACGTCATAAACAGTGCTCCAGAGCGCTTAGCAACGGGCACAACGAAACGTGTCTGTGGGATAGTGACCATTCCCGCCTAGTGCTGGCAATGCACGAGCACTGCCAAAAGGCAAAGGAAGGCGCTTAGCATCCGGCTTGTGCGCAAAGCTTTCAGACTGCCAGGGGACTGCAGCTGTGGTAAGCCTGCTTGCTCATTTGATGTTAGATGTCGCTTGCAAGAACTTCACCCCCATCTGGTTTATGCTGCTACCTGTTGTTAGGCGACAACAAGAGCACATGTAGCAAATGCTTTTTCCTGACCCATTTTGCTAGACCACGATCTTTTGTGGCTCTGTAGTGCTTGCCAATCTGCTATGTGCGTGATGCTGCTTCCATCTGACAAGGAGCACAGCCTTCTGACAGCAGCTTTCAACTTGCCTAAGAAAGAGCTTGGCCATTTAGATGTGATGCAAATCTGTGTGTGTGTAAAGTGCAGGTGCAAGCTCCTGACAAAGGTATTCTCCAGTTTCAGTTTCTATATGCCAGACACATTGGAAATGTTTTCCTCTGGCATTCGCACCAAGAGTCGCAGAATACTTAACCCAGGAGCTCTGAGAATGGAACGGCAAGAGGTGTTCCGCTTACGTCATAAACAGTGCTCCAGAGCGCTTAGCAACGGCCACAACAAAACGTGTCTGTGGGATAGTGACCATTCCCGCCTAGTGCTGGCAATGCACGAGCACTGCCAAAAGGCAAAGGAAGGCGCTTAGCATCCGGCTGTGCGCAAAGCTTTCAGACTGCCAGAGGACTGCAGCTGTGGTAAGCCCGCTTGCTCATTTGACGTTAGATGTCGCCTGCAAGAACTTCACCCGCATCTGGTTTATGCTGCTACCTGTTGTTAGGCGACAAGAAGGGCACAAGTCGCGAATGCTTTTTCCTGCCTCATTTTGCTAGACCACGCTCTTCTGTGGCTCTTTAGTTCTTGCCAAACTGTTATGTGCGTGCTGCTGCTTCCATCTGACAAGGAGCACAGCCTTCTGACAGCAGCTTTCAACTTGTCTAAGGAAGAGCTTGGCCATTTAGATGTGATGCAAATCTGTGTGTGTGTAAAGTGCAGGTGTAAGCTCCTGACAAAGGTGTTCTCCAGTTTCACTTTCTATCTGCCAGACACATTGGAAATGTTTTCCTCCGGCATTCACGCCAAGAGTCGCAGATTGCTTAACCCAGGAGCTCTGAGAATGGAACGGCAAGAGGTGCTCCGCTTACGTCATAAACAGTGCTCCAGAGCGCTTAGCAACGGCCACAACGAAACGTGTCTGTGGGATAGTGACCATTCCCGCCTAGTGCTGGCAATGCACGAGCACTGCCAAAAGGCAAAGGAAGGCGCTTAGCATCCGGCTTGTGCGCAAAGCTTTCAGACTGCCAGGGGACTGCAGCTGTGGTAAGCCTGCTTGCTCATTTGATGTTAGATGTCGCTTGCAAGAACTTCACCCCCATCTGGTTTATGCTGCTACCTGTTGTTAGGCGACAACAAGAGCACATGTAGCAAATGCTTTTTCCTGACCCATTTTGCTAGACCACGATCTTTTGTGGCTCTGTAGTGCTTGCCAATCTGCTATGTGCGTGATGCTGCTTCCATCTGACAAGGAGCACAGCCTTCTGACAGCAGCTTTCAACTTGCCTAAGAAAGAGCTTGGCCATTTAGATGTGATGCAAATCTGTGTGTGTGTAAAGTGCAGGTGCAAGCTCCTGACAAAGGTATTCTCCAGTTTCAGTTTCTATATGCCAGACACATTGGAAATGTTTTCCTCTGGCATTCGCACCAAGAGTCGCAGAATACTTTACTGAGGAGCTCTGGGAATGGAACGGCAAGAGGTGTTCAGCTTACGTCATAAACAGTGCTCCAGAGCGCTTAGCAACGGCCACAACAAAACGTGTCTGTGGGATAGTGACCATTCCCGCCTAGTGCTGGCAATGCACGAGCACTGCCAAAAGGCAAAGGAAGGCGCTTAGCATCCGGCTGTGCGCAAAGCTTTCAGACTGCCAGAGGACTGCAGCTGTGGTAAGCCCGCTTGCTCATTTGACGTTAGATGTCGCCTGCAAGAAATCCACCCGCATCTGGTTTATGCTGCTACCTGTTGTTAGGCGACAAGAAGGGCACAAGTCGCGAATGCTTTTTCCTGCCTCATTTTGCTAGACCACGCTCTTCTGTGGCTCTTTAGTTCTTGCCAAACTGTTATGTGCGTGATGCTGCTTCCATCTGACAAGGAGCACAGCCTTCTGACAGCAGCTTTCAACTTGTCTAAGGAAGAGCTTGGCCATTTAGATGTGATGCAAATCTGTGTGTGTGTAAAGTGCAGGTGCAAGCTCCTGACAAAGGTGTTCTCCAGTTTCACTTTCTATCTGCCAGACACATTGGAAATGTTTTCCTCCGGCATTCACGCCAAGAGTCGCAGATTGCTTAACCCAGGAGCTCTGAGAATGGAACGGCAAGAGGTGCTCCGCTTACGTCATAAACAGTGCTCCAGAGCGCTTAGCAACGGGCACAACGAAACGTGTCTGTGGGATAGTGACCATTCCCGCCTAGTGCTGGCAATGCACGAGCACTGCCAAAAGGCAAAGGAAGGCGCTTAGCATCCGGCTTGTGCGCAAAGCTTTCAGACTGCCAGGGGACTGCAGCTGTGGTAAGCCTGCTTGCTCATTTGATGTTAGATGTCGCTTGCAAGAACTTCACCCCCATCTGGTTTATGCTGCTACCTGTTGTTAGGCGACAACAAGAGCACATGTAGCAAATGCTTTTTCCTGACCCATTTTGCTAGACCACGATCTTTTGTGGCTCTGTAGTGCTTGCCAATCTGCTATGTGCGTGCTGCTGCTTCCATCTGACAAGGAGCACAGCCTTCTGACAGCAGCTTTCAACTTGCCTAAGAAAGAGCTTGGCCATTTAGATGTGATGCAAATCTGTGTGTGTGTAAAGTGCAGGTGCAAGCTCCTGACAAAGGTATTCTCCAGTTTCAGTTTCTATATGCCAGACACATTGGAAATGTTTTCCTCTGGCATTCGCACCAAGAGTCGCAGAATACTTAACCCAGGAGCTCTGAGAATGGAACGGCAAGAGGTGTTCCGCTTACGTCATAAACAGTGCTCCAGAGCGCTTAGCAACGGGCACAACGAAACGTGTCTGTGGGATAGTGACCATTCCCGCCTAGTGCTGGCAATGCACGAGCACTGCCAAAAGGCAAAGGAAGGCGCTTAGCATCCGGCTGTGCGCAAAGCTTTCAGACTGCCAGAGGACTGCAGCTGTGGTAAGCCCGCTTGCTCATTTGACGTTAGATGTCGCCTGCAAGAACTTCACCCGCATCTGGTTTATGCTGCTACCTGTTGTTAGGCGACAAGAAGGGCACAAGTCGCGAATGCTTTTTCCTGCCTCATTTTGCTAGACCACGCTCTTCTGTGGCTCTTTAGTTCTTGCCAAACTGTTATGTGCGTGCTGCTGCTTCCATCTGACAAGGAGCACAGCCTTCTGACAGCAGCTTTCAACTTGTCTAAGGAAGAGCTTGGCCATTTAGATGTGATGCAAATCTGTGTGTGTGTAAAGTGCAGGTGCAAGCTCCTGACAAAGGTGTTCTCCAGTTTCACTTTCTATCTGCCAGACACATTGGAAATGTTTTCCTCTGGCATTCGCACCAAGAGTCGCAGAATACTTAACCCAGGAGCTCTGAGAATGAAACGGTAAGAGGTGTTCCGCTTACGTCATAAACAGTGCTCCAGAGCGCTTAGCAACGGCCACAACGAAACAGTGTGCGGGATAGTGACCATTCCCGCCTAGTGCTGGCAATGCACGAGCACTGCCAAAAGGCAAAGGAAGGCGCTTAGCATCCGGCTTGGGCGCAAAGCTTTCAGACTGCCAGAGGACCGCAGCTGTGGTAAGCCCGCTTGCTCATTTGACGTTAGATGTCGCCTGCAAGAACTTCACCCGCATCTGGTTTATGCTGCTACCTGTTGTTAGGCGAAAACAAGAGCACATAACAAATGCTTTTTCCTGACCCGTTTTTCTAGACCACGCTCTTTTGTGGCTCTTTAGTTCTTGCCAATCTGCTATGTGCGTGATGCTGCTTCCATCTGACAAGGAGCACAGCCTTCTGACAGCAGCTTTCAACTTGCCTAAGAAAGAGCTGGCCATTTAGATGTGATGCAAATCTGTGTGTGTGTAAAGTGCAGGTGCAAGCTCCTGACAAAGGTGTTCTCCAGTTTCAGTTTCTATCTGCCAGACACATTGGAAATGTTTTCCTCTGGCATTCGCACCAAGAGTCGCAGAATACTTAACCCAGGAGCTCTGAGAATGAAACGGTAAGAGGTGTTCCGCTTACGTCATAAACAGTGCTCCAGAGCGCTTAGCAACGGCCACAACGAAACGTGTCTGTGGGATAGTGACCATTCCCGCCTAGTGCTTGCAATGCACGAGCACTGCCAAAAGGCAAAGGAAGGCGCTTAGCATCCGGCTTGTGCGCAAAGCTTTCAGACTGCCAGGGGACTGCAGCTGTGGTAAGCCTGCTTGCTCATTTGATGTTAGATGTCGCTTGCAAGAACTTCACCCCCATCTGGTTTATGCTGCTACCTGTTGTTAGGCGACAACAAGAGCACATGTAGCAAATGCTTTTTCCTGACCCATTTTGCTAGACCACGATCTTTTGTGGCTCTGTAGTGCTTGCCAATCTGCTATGTGCGTGATGCTGCTTCCATCTGACAAGGAGCACAGCCTTCTGACAGCAGCTTTCAACTTGCCTAAGGAAGAGCTTGGCCATTTAGATGTGATGCAAATCTGTGTGTGTGTAAAGTGCAGGTGTAAGCTCCTGACAAAGGTGTTCTCCAGTTTCACTTTCTATCTGCCAGACACATTGGAAATGTTTTCCTCCGGCATTCACGCCAAGAGTCGCAGATTGCTTAACCCAGGAGCTCTGAGAATGGAACGGCAAGAGGTGCTCCGCTTACGTCATAAACAGTGCTCCAGAGCGCTTAGCAACGGCCACAACGAAACGTGTCTGTGGGATAGTGACCATTCCCGCCTAGTGCTGGCAATGCACGAGCACTGCCAAAAGGCAAAGGAAGGCGCTTAGCATCCGGCTTGTGCGCAAAGCTTTCAGACTGCCAGGGGACTGCAGCTGTGGTAAGCCTGCTTGCTCATTTGATGTTAGATGTCGCTTGCAAGAACTTCACCCCCATCTGGTTTATGCTGCTACCTGTTGTTAGGCGACAACAAGAGCACATGTAGCAAATGCTTTTTCCTGACCCATTTTGCTAGACCACGATCTTTTGTGGCTCTGTAGTGCTTGCCAATCTGCTATGTGCGTGATGCTGCTTCCATCTGACAAGGAGCACAGCCTTCTGACAGCAGCTTTCAACTTGCCTAAGAAAGAGCTTGGCCATTTAGATGTGATGCAAATCTGTGTGTGTGTAAAGTGCAGGTGCAAGCTCCTGACAAAGGTATTCTCCAGTTTCAGTTTCTATATGCCAGACACATTGGAAATGTTTTCCTCTGGCATTCGCACCAAGAGTCGCAGAATACTTTACTGAGGAGCTCTGAGAATGGAACGGCAAGAGGTGTTCAGCTTACGTCATAAACAGTGCTCCAGAGCGCTTAGCAACGGCCACAACAAAACGTGTCTGTGGGATAGTGACCATTCCCGCCTAGTGCTGGCAATGCACGAGCACTGCCAAAAGGCAAAGGAAGGCGCTTAGCATCCGGCTGTGCGCAAAGCTTTCAGACTGCCAGAGGACTGCAGCTGTGGTAAGCCCGCTTGCTCATTTGACGTTAGATGTCGCCTGCAAGAAATCCACCCGCATCTGGTTTATGCTGCTACCTGTTGTTAGGCGACAAGAAGGGCACAAGTCGCGAATGCTTTTTCCTGCCTCATTTTGCTAGACCACGCTCTTCTGTGGCTCTTTAGTTCTTGCCAAACTCCTATGTGCGTGCTTCTGCTTCCATCTGACAAGGAGCACAGCCTTCTGACAGCAGCTTTCAACTTGTCTAAGAAAGAGCTTGGCCATTTAGATGTGATGCAAATCTGTGTGTGTGTAAGGTGCAGGTGCAAGCTCCTGACAAAGGTGTTCTCCAGTTTCAGTTTCTATCTGCCAGACACATTGGAAATGTTTTCCTCTGGCATTCGCACCAAGAGTCGCAGAATACTTAACCCAGGAGCTCTGAGAATGGAACGGCAAGAGGTGTTTCGCTTACGTCATAAACAGTGCTCCAGAGCGCTTAGCAACGGGCACAACGAAACGTGTCTGTGGGATAGTGACCATTCCTGCCTAGTGCTGGCAATGCACGAGCACTGCCAAAAGGCAAAGGAAGGCGCTTAGCATCCGGCTGTGCGCAAAGCTTTCAGACTGCCAGAGGACTGCAGCTGTGGTAAGCCCGCTTGCTCATTTGACGTTAGATGTCGCCTGCAAGAACTCCACCCGCATCTGGTTTATGCTGCTACCTGTTGTTAGGCGACAAGAAGGGCACAAGTCGCGAATGCTTTTTCCTGCCTCATTTTGCTAGACCACGCTCTTCTGTGGCTCTTTAGTTCTTGCCAAACTGTTATGTGCGTGATGCTGCTTCCATCTGACAAGGAGCACAGCCTTCTGACAGCAGCTTTCAACTTGTCTAAGGAAGAGCTTGGCCATTTAGATGTGATGCAAATCTGTGTGTGTGTAAGGTGCAGGTGCAAGCTCCTGACAAAGGTGTTCTCCAGTTTCACTTTCTATCTGCCAGACACATTGGAAATGCTTTCCTCTGGCATTCACGCCAAGAGTTGCAGATTGCTTAACCCAGGAGCTCTGAGAATGGAACGGCAAGAGGTGCTCCGCTTACGTCATAAACAGTGCTCCAGAGCGCTTAGCAACGGCCACAACGAAACGTGTCTGTGGGATAGTGATCATTCCCGCCTAGTGCTGGCAATGCACGAGCACTGCCAAAAGGCAAAGGAAGGCGCTTAGCATCCGGCTTGTGCGCAAAGCTTTCAGACTGCCAGAGGACTGCAGCTGTGGTAAGCCCGCTTGCTCATTTGACGTTAGATGTCGCCTGCAAGAACTCCACCCGCATCTGGTTTATGCTGCTACCTGTTGTTAGGCGACAAGAAGGGCACAAGTCGCGAATGCTTTTTCCTGCCTCATTTTGCTAGACCACGCTCTTCTGTGGCTCTTTAGTTCTTGCCAAACTGTTATGTGCGTGCTGCTGCTTCCATCTGACAAGGAGCACAGCCTTCTGACAGCAGCTTTCAACTTGTCTAAGGAAGAGCTTGGCCATTTAGATGTGATGCAAATCTGTGTGTGTTTAAGCTGCAGGTGCAAGCCCTGACAAAGGTGTTCTCCAGTTTCAGTTTCTATATGCCAGACACATTGGAAATGCTTTCCTCTGGCTTTCGCACCAAGAGTCGCAGAATACTTTACTGAGGAGCTCTGAGAATGGAACGGCAAGAGGTGCTCCGCTTACGTCATAAACAGTGCTCCAGAGCGCTTAGCAACGGGCACAACGAAACGTGTCTGTGGGATAGTGACCATTCCCGCCTAGTGCTGGCAATGCACGAGCACTGCCAAAAGGCAAAGGAAGGCGCTTAGCATCCGGCTTGTGCGCAAAGCTTTCAGACTGCCAGAGGACTGCAGCTGTGGTAAGCCCGCTTGCTCATTTGATGTTAGAAGGCGCCTGCAAGAACTTCACCTGCATCTGGTTTATGCTGCTACCTGTTGTTAGGCGACAACAAGAGCACATGTAGCAAATGCTTTTTCCTGACCCGTTTTGCTAGACCACGCTCTTTTGTGGCTCTTTAATGCTTGCCAAACTGCTATGTCCATGTTGCTGCTTCCATCTGACAAGGAGCACAGCCTTCTGACAGCAGCTTTCAACTTGTCTAAGGAAGAGCTTGGCCATTTAGATGTGATGCAAATCTGTGTGTGTGTAAAGTGCAGGTGCAAGCTGCTGACAAAGGTGTTCTCCAGTTTCACTTTCTATCTGCCAGACACATTGGAAATGTTTTCCTCTGGCATTCGCGCCAAGAGTTGCAGATTGCTTAACTCAGGAGCTCTGAGAATGGAACGGCAAGAGGTGCTCCGCTTACGTCATAAACAGTGCTCCAGAGCGCTTAGCAACAGGCACAACGAAACGTGTCTGTGGGATAGTGACCATTCCCGCCTAGTGCTGGCAATGCACGAGCACTGCCAAAAGGCAAAGGAAGGCGCTTAGCATCCGGCTGTGCGCAAAGCTTTCAGACTGCCAGAGGACTGCAGCTGTGGTAAGCCTGCTTGCTCATTTGATGTTAGATGTCGTCTGCAAGAACTTCACCCCCATCTGGTTTATGCTGCTACTTGTTGTTAGGCGACAAGAAGGGCACAAGTCGCAAATGCTTTTTCCTGCCTCATTTTGCTAGACCACGCTCTTCTGTGGCTCTTTAGTATTTGCCAAACTCCTAGGTGCGTGCTGCTGCTTCCATCTGACAAGGAGCACAGCCTTCTGACAGCAGCTTTCAACTTGTCTAAGGAAGAGCTTGGCCATTTAGATGTGATGCAAATCTGTGTGTGTAAGGTGCAGGTGCAAGCTCCTGACAAAGGTGTTCTCCAGTTTCACTTTCTATCTGCCAGACACATTGGAAATGTTTTCCTCTGGCATTCGCACCAAGAGTCGCAGAATACTTAACCCAGGAGCTCTGAGAATGGAACGGCAAGAGGTGTTCCGCTTACGTCATAAACAGTGCTCCAGAGCGCTTAGCAACGGGCACAACGAAACGTGTCTGTGGGATAGTGACCATTCCCGCCTAGTGCTGGCAATGCACGAGCACTGCCAAAAGGCAAAGGAAGGCGCTTAGCATCCGGCTGTGCGCAAAGCTTTCAGACTGCCAGAGGACTGCAGCTGTGGTAAGCCCGCTTGCTCATTTGACGTTAGATGTCGCCTGCAAGAACTCCACCCGCATCTGGTTTATGCTGCTACCTGTTGTTAGGCGACAAGAAGGGCACAAGTCGCGAATGCTTTTTCCTGACCCATTTTGCTAGACCACGCTCTTTTGTGGCTCTTTAGTGCTTTCCAAACTGCTATGTGCCTAATGCTGCTTCCATCTGACAAGGAGCACAGCCTTCTGACAGCAGCTTTCAACTTGTCTAAGGAAGAGCTTGGCCATTTAGATGTGATGCAAATCTGTGTGTGTGTAAGGTGTAGGTGCAAGCTCCTGACAAAGGTGTTCTCCAGTTTCAGTTTCTATCTGCCAGACACATTGGAAATGTTTTCCTCTGGCATTCGCACCAAGAGTCGCAGAATACTTAACCCAGGAGCTCTGAGAATGGAACGGCAAGAGGTGTTCCGCTTACGTCATAAACAGTGCTCCAGAGCGCTTAGCAACGGGCACAACGAAACGTGTCTGTGGGATAGTGACCATTCCCGCCTAGTGCTGGCAATGCACGAGCACTGCCAAAAGGCAAAGGAAGGCGCTTAGCATCCGGCTGTGCGCAAAGCTTTCAGACTGCCAGAGGACTGCAGCTGTGGTAAGCCCGCTTGCTCATTTGATGTTAGATGTCGCCTGCAAGAACTCCACCCGCATCTGGTTTATGCTGCTACCTGTTGTTAGGCGACAAGAAGGGCACAAGTCGCAAATGCTTTTTCCTGCCTCATTTTGCTAGACCACGCTCTTCTGTGGCTCTTTAGTTCTTGCCAAACTGTTATGTGCGTGCTGCTGCTTCCATCTGACAAGGAGCACAGCCTTCTGACAGCAGCTTTCAACTTGTCTAAGGAAGAGCTTGGCCATTTAGATGTGATGCAAATCTGTGTGTGTGTAAAGTGCAGGTGCAAGCTCCTGACAAAGGTGTTCTCCAGTTTCAGTTTCTATCTGCCAGACACATTGGAAATGCTTTCCTCTGGCATTCACGCCAAGAGTCGCAGATTGCTTAACCCAGGAGCTCTGAGAATGGAACGGCAAGAGGTGCTCCGCTTACGTCATAAACAGTGCTCCAGAGCGCTTAGCAACGGCCACAACGAAACGTGTGTGTGGGATAGTGACCATTCCCGCCTAGTGCTGGCAATGCACGAGCACTGCCAAAAGGCAAAGGAAGGCGCTTAGCATCCGGCTTGTGCGCAAAGCTTTCAGACTGCCAGAGGACTGCAGCTGTGGTAAGCCCGCTTGCTCATTTGACGTTAGATGTCGCCTGCAAGAACTCCACCCGCATCTGGTTTATGCTGCTACCTGTTGTTAGGCGACAAGAAGGGCACAAGTCGCGAATGCTTTTTCCTGCCTCATTTTGCTAGACCACGCTCTTCTGTGGCTCTTTAGTTCTTGCCAAACTGTTATGTGCGTGCTGCTGCTTCCATCTGACAAGGAGCACAGCCTTCTGACAGCAGCTTTCAACTTCTCTAAGGAAGAGCTTGGCCATTTAGATGTGATGCAAATCTGTGTGTGTGTAAGGTGCAGGTGCAAGCTCCTGACAAAGGTGTTCTCCAGTTTCAGTTTCTATCTGCCAGACACATTGGAAATGTTTTCCTCTGGCATTCGCACCAAGAGTCGCAGAATACTTAACCCAGGAGCTCTGAGAATGAAACGGTAAGAGGTGTTCCGCTTACGTCATAAACAGTGCTCCAGAGCGCTTAGCAACGGCCACAACGAAACGTGTCTGTGGGATAGTGACCATTCCCGCCTAGTGCTTGCAATGCACGAGCACTGCCAAAAGGCAAAGGAAGGCGCTTAGCATCCGGCTTGTGCGCAAAGCTTTCAGACTGCCAGGGGACTGCAGCTGTGGTAAGCCTGCTTGCTCATTTGATGTTAGATGTCGCTTGCAAGAACTTCACCCCCATCTGGTTTATGCTGCTACCTGTTGTTAGGCGACAACAAGAGCACATGTAGCAAATGCTTTTTCCTGACCCATTTTGCTAGACCACGATCTTTTGTGGCTCTGTAGTGCTTGCCAATCTGCTATGTGCGTGATGCTGCTTCCATCTGACAAGGAGCACAGCCTTCTGACAGCAGCTTTCAACTTGCCTAAGGAAGAGCTTGGCCATTTAGATGTGATGCAAATCTGTGTGTGTGTAAAGTGCAGGTGTAAGCTCCTGACAAAGGTGTTCTCCAGTTTCACTTTCTATCTGCCAGACACATTGGAAATGTTTTCCTCCGGCATTCACGCCAAGAGTCGCAGATTGCTTAACCCAGGAGCTCTGAGAATGGAACGGCAAGAGGTGTTCCGCTTACGTCATAAACAGTGCTCCAGAGCGCTTAGCAACGGCCACAACGAAACGTGTCTGTGGGATAGTGACCATTCCCGCCTAGTGCTGGCAATGCACGAGCACTGCCAAAAGGCAAAGGAAGGCGCTTAGCATCCGGCTTGTGCGCAAAGCTTTCAGACTGCCAGGGGACTGCAGCTGTGGTAAGCCTGCTTGCTCATTTGATGTTAGATGTCGCTTGCAAGAACTTCACCCCCATCTGGTTTATGCTGCTACCTGTTGTTAGGCGACAACAAGAGCACATGTAGCAAATGCTTTTTCCTGACCCATTTTGCTAGACCACGATCTTTTGTGGCTCTGTAGTGCTTGCCAATCTGCTATGTGCGTGATGCTGCTTCCATCTGACAAGGAGCACAGCCTTCTGACAGCAGCTTTCAACTTGCCTAAGAAAGAGCTTGGCCATTTAGATGTGATGCAAATCTGTGTGTGTGTAAAGTGCAGGTGCAAGCTCCTGACAAAGGTATTCTCCAGTTTCAGTTTCTATATGCCAGACACATTGGAAATGTTTTCCTCTGGCATTCGCACCAAGAGTCGCAGAATACTTTACTGAGGAGCTCTGAGAATGGAACGGCAAGAGGTGTTCAGCTTACGTCATAAACAGTGCTCCAGAGCGCTTAGCAACGGCCACAACAAAACGTGTCTGTGGGATAGTGACCATTCCCGCCTAGTGCTGGCAATGCACGAGCACTGCCAAAAGGCAAAGGAAGGCGCTTAGCATCCGGCTGTGCGCAAAGCTTTCAGACTGCCAGAGGACTGCAGCTGTGGTAAGCCCGCTTGCTCATTTGACGTTAGATGTCGCCTGCAAGAAATCCACCCGCATCTGGTTTATGCTGCTACCTGTTGTTAGGCGACAAGAAGGGCACAAGTCGCGAATGCTTTTTCCTGCCTCATTTTGCTAGACCACGCTCTTCTGTGGCTCTTTAGTTCTTGCCAAACTCCTATGTGCGTGCTTCTGCTTCCATCTGACAAGGAGCACAGCCTTCTGACAGCAGCTTTCAACTTGTCTAAGAAAGAGCTTGGCCATTTAGATGTGATGCAAATCTGTGTGTGTGTAAGGTGCAGGTGCAAGCTCCTGACAAAGGTGTTCTCCAGTTTCAGTTTCTATCTGCCAGACACATTGGAAATGTTTTCCTCTGGCATTCGCACCAAGAGTCGCAGAATACTTAACCCAGGAGCTCTGAGAATGGAACGGCAAGAGGTGTTTCGCTTACGTCATAAACAGTGCTCCAGAGCGCTTAGCAACGGGCACAACGAAACGTGTCTGTGGGATAGTGACCATTCCTGCCTAGTGCTGGCAATGCACGAGCACTGCCAAAAGGCAAAGGAAGGCGCTTAGCATCCGGCTGTGCGCAAAGCTTTCAGACTGCCAGAGGACTGCAGCTGTGGTAAGCCCGCTTGCTCATTTGACGTTAGATGTCGCCTGCAAGAACTCCACCCGCATCTGGTTTATGCTGCTACCTGTTGTTAGGCGACAAGAAGGGCACAAGTCGCGAATGCTTTTTCCTGCCTCATTTTGCTAGACCACGCTCTTCTGTGGCTCTTTAGTTCTTGCCAAACTGTTATGTGCGTGATGCTGCTTCCATCTGACAAGGAGCACAGCCTTCTGACAGCAGCTTTCAACTTGTCTAAGGAAGAGCTTGGCCATTTAGATGTGATGCAAATCTGTGTGTGTGTAAGGTGCAGGTGCAAGCTCCTGACAAAGGTGTTCTCCAGTTTCACTTTCTATCTGCCAGACACATTGGAAATGCTTTCCTCTGGCATTCACGCCAAGAGTTGCAGATTGCTTAACCCAGGAGCTCTGAGAATGGAACGGCAAGAGGTGCTCCGCTTACGTCATAAACAGTGCTCCAGAGCGCTTAGCAACGGCCACAACGAAACGTGTCTGTGGGATAGTGATCATTCCCGCCTAGTGCTGGCAATGCACGAGCACTGCCAAAAGGCAAAGGAAGGCGCTTAGCATCCGGCTTGTGCGCAAAGCTTTCAGACTGCCAGAGGACTGCAGCTGTGGTAAGCCCGCTTGCTCATTTGACGTTAGATGTCGCCTGCAAGAACTCCACCCGCATCTGGTTTATGCTGCTACCTGTTGTTAGGCGACAAGAAGGGCACAAGTCGCGAATGCTTTTTCCTGCCTCATTTTGCTAGACCACGCTCTTCTGTGGCTCTTTAGTTCTTGCCAAACTGTTATGTGCGTGCTGCTGCTTCCATCTGACAAGGAGCACAGCCTTCTGACAGCAGCTTTCAACTTGTCTAAGGAAGAGCTTGGCCATTTAGATGTGATGCAAATCTGTGTGTGTTTAAGCTGCAGGTGCAAGCCCTGACAAAGGTGTTCTCCAGTTTCAGTTTCTATATGCCAGACACATTGGAAATGCTTTCCTCTGGCTTTCGCACCAAGAGTCGCAGAATACTTTACTGAGGAGCTCTGAGAATGGAACGGCAAGAGGTGCTCCGCTTACGTCATAAACAGTGCTCCAGAGCGCTTAGCAACGGGCACAACGAAACGTGTCTGTGGGATAGTGACCATTCCCGCCTAGTGCTGGCAATGCACGAGCACTGCCAAAAGGCAAAGGAAGGCGCTTAGCATCCGGCTTGTGCGCAAAGCTTTCAGACTGCCAGAGGACTGCAGCTGTGGTAAGCCCGCTTGCTCATTTGATGTTAGAAGGCGCCTGCAAGAACTTCACCTGCATCTGGTTTATGCTGCTACCTGTTGTTAGGCGACAACAAGAGCACATGTAGCAAATGCTTTTTCCTGACCCGTTTTGCTAGACCACGCTCTTTTGTGGCTCTTTAATGCTTGCCAAACTGCTATGTCCATGTTGCTGCTTCCATCTGACAAGGAGCACAGCCTTCTGACAGCAGCTTTCAACTTGTCTAAGGAAGAGCTTGGCCATTTAGATGTGATGCAAATCTGTGTGTGTGTAAAGTGCAGGTGCAAGCTGCTGACAAAGGTGTTCTCCAGTTTCACTTTCTATCTGCCAGACACATTGGAAATGTTTTCCTCTGGCATTCGCGCCAAGAGTTGCAGATTGCTTAACTCAGGAGCTCTGAGAATGGAACGGCAAGAGGTGCTCCGCTTACGTCATAAACAGTGCTCCAGAGCGCTTAGCAACAGGCACAACGAAACGTGTCTGTGGGATAGTGACCATTCCCGCCTAGTGCTGGCAATGCACGAGCACTGCCAAAAGGCAAAGGAAGGCGCTTAGCATCCGGCTGTGCGCAAAGCTTTCAGACTGCCAGAGGACTGCAGCTGTGGTAAGCCTGCTTGCTCATTTGATGTTAGATGTCGTCTGCAAGAACTTCACCCCCATCTGGTTTATGCTGCTACTTGTTGTTAGGCGACAAGAAGGGCACAAGTCGCAAATGCTTTTTCCTGCCTCATTTTGCTAGACCACGCTCTTCTGTGGCTCTTTAGTATTTGCCAAACTCCTAGGTGCGTGCTGCTGCTTCCATCTGACAAGGAGCACAGCCTTCTGACAGCAGCTTTCAACTTGTCTAAGGAAGAGCTTGGCCATTTAGATGTGATGCAAATCTGTGTGTGTAAGGTGCAGGTGCAAGCTCCTGACAAAGGTGTTCTCCAGTTTCACTTTCTATCTGCCAGACACATTGGAAATGTTTTCCTCTGGCATTCGCACCAAGAGTCGCAGAATACTTAACCCAGGAGCTCTGAGAATGGAACGGCAAGAGGTGTTCCGCTTACGTCATAAACAGTGCTCCAGAGCGCTTAGCAACGGGCACAACGAAACGTGTCTGTGGGATAGTGACCATTCCCGCCTAGTGCTGGCAATGCACGAGCACTGCCAAAAGGCAAAGGAAGGCGCTTAGCATCCGGCTGTGCGCAAAGCTTTCAGACTGCCAGAGGACTGCAGCTGTGGTAAGCCCGCTTGCTCATTTGACGTTAGATGTCGCCTGCAAGAACTCCACCCGCATCTGGTTTATGCTGCTACCTGTTGTTAGGCGACAAGAAGGGCACAAGTCGCGAATGCTTTTTCCTGACCCATTTTGCTAGACCACGCTCTTTTGTGGCTCTTTAGTGCTTTCCAAACTGCTATGTGCCTAATGCTGCTTCCATCTGACAAGGAGCACAGCCTTCTGACAGCAGCTTTCAACTTGTCTAAGGAAGAGCTTGGCCATTTAGATGTGATGCAAATCTGTGTGTGTGTAAGGTGTAGGTGCAAGCTCCTGACAAAGGTGTTCTCCAGTTTCAGTTTCTATCTGCCAGACACATTGGAAATGTTTTCCTCTGGCATTCGCACCAAGAGTCGCAGAATACTTAACCCAGGAGCTCTGAGAATGGAACGGCAAGAGGTGTTCCGCTTACGTCATAAACAGTGCTCCAGAGCGCTTAGCAACGGGCACAACGAAACGTGTCTGTGGGATAGTGACCATTCCCGCCTAGTGCTGGCAATGCACGAGCACTGCCAAAAGGCAAAGGAAGGCGCTTAGCATCCGGCTGTGCGCAAAGCTTTCAGACTGCCAGAGGACTGCAGCTGTGGTAAGCCCGCTTGCTCATTTGATGTTAGATGTCGCCTGCAAGAACTCCACCCGCATCTGGTTTATGCTGCTACCTGTTGTTAGGCGACAAGAAGGGCACAAGTCGCAAATGCTTTTTCCTGCCTCATTTTGCTAGACCACGCTCTTCTGTGGCTCTTTAGTTCTTGCCAAACTGTTATGTGCGTGCTGCTGCTTCCATCTGACAAGGAGCACAGCCTTCTGACAGCAGCTTTCAACTTGTCTAAGGAAGAGCTTGGCCATTTAGATGTGATGCAAATCTGTGTGTGTGTAAAGTGCAGGTGCAAGCTCCTGACAAAGGTGTTCTCCAGTTTCAGTTTCTATCTGCCAGACACATTGGAAATGCTTTCCTCTGGCATTCACGCCAAGAGTCGCAGATTGCTTAACCCAGGAGCTCTGAGAATGGAACGGCAAGAGGTGCTCCGCTTACGTCATAAACAGTGCTCCAGAGCGCTTAGCAACGGCCACAACGAAACGTGTGTGTGGGATAGTGACCATTCCCGCCTAGTGCTGGCAATGCACGAGCACTGCCAAAAGGCAAAGGAAGGCGCTTAGCATCCGGCTTGTGCGCAAAGCTTTCAGACTGCCAGAGGACTGCAGCTGTGGTAAGCCCGCTTGCTCATTTGACGTTAGATGTCGCCTGCAAGAACTCCACCCGCATCTGGTTTATGCTGCTACCTGTTGTTAGGCGACAAGAAGGGCACAAGTCGCGAATGCTTTTTCCTGCCTCATTTTGCTAGACCACGCTCTTCTGTGGCTCTTTAGTTCTTGCCAAACTGTTATGTGCGTGCTGCTGCTTCCATCTGACAAGGAGCACAGCCTTCTGACAGCAGCTTTCAACTTCTCTAAGGAAGAGCTTGGCCATTTAGATGTGATGCAAATCTGTGTGTGTGTAAGGTGCAGGTGCAAGCTCCTGACAAAGGTGTTCTCCAGTTTCAGTTTCTATATGCCAGACACATTGGAAATGCTTTCCTCTGGCTTTCGCACCAAGAGTCGCAGAATACTTTACTGAGGAGCTCTGAGAATGGAACGGCAAGAGGTGTTCCGCTTACGTCATAAACAGTGCTCCAGAGCGCTTAGCAACGGGCACAACGAAACGTGTCTGTGGGATAGTGACCATTCCCGCCTAGTGCTGGCAATGCACGAGCACTGCCAAAAGGCAAAGGAAGGCGCTTAGCATCCGGCTTGTGCGCAAAGCTTTCAGACTGCCAGAGGACTGCAGCTGTGGTAAGCCCGCTTGCTCATTTGACGTTAGATGGCGCCTGCAAGAACTTCACCTGCATCTGGTTTATGCTGCTACCTATTGTTAGGCGACAACAAGAGCACATGTAGCAAATGCTTTTTCCTGACCCGTTTTGCTAGACCACGCTCTTTTGTGGCTCTTTAATGCTTGCCAAACTGCTATGTGCATGTTGCTGCTTCCATCTGACAAGGAGCACAGCCGTCTGACAGCAGCTTTCAACTTGTCTAAGGAAGAGCTTGGCCATTTAGGTGTGATGCAAATCTGTGTGTGTTTAAAGTGCAGGTGCAAGCTCCTGACAAAGGTTTTCTCCAGGTTCAGTTTCTCCCTGTCAGACACATTGGAAATGTTTTCCTCTGGCATTCGCGCCAAGAGTTGCAGATTGCTTAACTCAGGAGCTCTGAGAATGGAACGGCAAGAGGTGCTCCGCTTACGTCATAAACAGTGCTCCAGAGCGCTTAGCAACAGGCACAACGAAACGTGTCTGTGGGATAGTGACCATTCCCGCCTAGTGCTGGCAATGCACGAGCACTGCCAAAAGGCAAAGGAAGGCGCTTAGCATCCGGCTGTGCGCAAAGCTTTCAGACTGCCAGAGGACTGCAGCTGTGGTAAGCCTGCTTGCTCATTTGATGTTAGATGTCGCCTGCAAGGACTTCACCCCCATCTGGTTTATGCTACTACTTGTTGTTAGGCGACAACAAGGGCACAAGTCGCGAATGCTTTTTCCTGCCTCATTTTGCTAGACCACGCTCTTCTGTGGCTCTTTAGTTCTTGCCAAACTGTTATATGCGTGCTGCTGCTTCCATCTGACAAGGAGCACAGCCTTCTGACAGCAGCTTTCAACTTGTCTAAGGAAGAGCTTGGCCATTTAGATGTGATGCAAATCTGTGTGTGTGTAAGGTGCAGGTGCAAGCTCCTGACAAAGGTGTTCTCCAGTTTCACTTTCTATCTGCCAGACACATTGGAAATGCTTTCCTCTGGCATTCACGCCAAGAGTCGCAGATTGCTTAACCCAGGAGCTCTGAGAATGGAACGGCAAGAGGTGTTCCGCTTACGTCATAAACAGTGCTCCAGAGCGCTTAGCAACGGGCACAACGAAACGTGTCTGTGGGATAGTGACCATTCCCGCCTAGTGCTGGCAATGCACGAGCACTGCCAAAAGGCAAAGGAAGGCGCTTAGCATCCGGCTGTGCGCAAAGCTTTCAGACTGCCAGAGGACTGCAGCTGTGGTAAGCCCGCTTGCTCATTTGATGTTAGATGTCGCCTGCAAGAACTCCACCCGCATCTGGTTTATGCTGCTACCTGTTGTTAGGCGACAAGAAGGGCACAAGTCGCAAATGCTTTTTCCTGCCTCATTTTGCTAGACCACGCTCTTCTGTGGCTCTTTAGTTCTTGCCAAACTGTTATGTGCGTGCTGCTGCTTCCATCTGACAAGGAGCACAGCCTTCTGACAGCAGCTTTCAACTTGTCTAAGGAAGAGCTTGGCCATTTAGATGTGATGCAAATCTGTGTGTGTGTAAAGTGCAGGTGCAAGCTCCTGACAAAGGTGTTCTCCAGTTTCAGTTTCTATCTGCCAGACACATTGGAAATGCTTTCCTCTGGCATTCACGCCAAGAGTCGCAGATTGCTTAACCCAGGAGCTCTGAGAATGGAACGGCAAGAGGTGCTCCGCTTACGTCATAAACAGTGCTCCAGAGCGCTTAGCAACGGCCACAACGAAACGTGTGTGTGGGATAGTGACCATTCCCGCCTAGTGCTGGCAATGCACGAGCACTGCCAAAAGGCAAAGGAAGGCGCTTAGCATCCGGCTTGTGCGCAAAGCTTTCAGACTGCCAGAGGACTGCAGCTGTGGTAAGCCCGCTTGCTCATTTGACGTTAGATGTCGCCTGCAAGAACTCCACCCGCATCTGGTTTATGCTGCTACCTGTTGTTAGGCGACAAGAAGGGCACAAGTCGCGAATGCTTTTTCCTGCCTCATTTTGCTAGACCACGCTCTTCTGTGGCTCTTTAGTTCTTGCCAAACTGTTATGTGCGTGCTGCTGCTTCCATCTGACAAGGAGCACAGCCTTCTGACAGCAGCTTTCAACTTCTCTAAGGAAGAGCTTGGCCATTTAGATGTGATGCAAATCTGTGTGTGTGTAAGGTGCAGGTGCAAGCTCCTGACAAAGGTGTTCTCCAGTTTCAGTTTCTATATGCCAGACACATTGGAAATGCTTTCCTCTGGCTTTCGCACCAAGAGTCGCAGAATACTTTACTGAGGAGCTCTGAGAATGGAACGGCAAGAGGTGTTCCGCTTACGTCATAAACAGTGCTCCAGAGCGCTTAGCAACGGGCACAACGAAACGTGTCTGTGGGATAGTGACCATTCCCGCCTAGTGCTGGCAATGCACGAGCACTGCCAAAAGGCAAAGGAAGGCGCTTAGCATCCGGCTTGTGCGCAAAGCTTTCAGACTGCCAGAGGACTGCAGCTGTGGTAAGCCCGCTTGCTCATTTGACGTTAGATGGCGCCTGCAAGAACTTCACCTGCATCTGGTTTATGCTGCTACCTATTGTTAGGCGACAACAAGAGCACATGTAGCAAATGCTTTTTCCTGACCCGTTTTGCTAGACCACGCTCTTTTGTGGCTCTTTAATGCTTGCCAAACTGCTATGTGCATGTTGCTGCTTCCATCTGACAAGGAGCACAGCCGTCTGACAGCAGCTTTCAACTTGTCTAAGGAAGAGCTTGGCCATTTAGGTGTGATGCAAATCTGTGTGTGTTTAAAGTGCAGGTGCAAGCTCCTGACAAAGGTTTTCTCCAGGTTCAGTTTCTCCCTGTCAGACACATTGGAAATGTTTTCCTCTGGCATTCGCGCCAAGAGTTGCAGATTGCTTAACTCAGGAGCTCTGAGAATGGAACGGCAAGAGGTGCTCCGCTTACGTCATAAACAGTGCTCCAGAGCGCTTAGCAACAGGCACAACGAAACGTGTCTGTGGGATAGTGACCATTCCCGCCTAGTGCTGGCAATGCACGAGCACTGCCAAAAGGCAAAGGAAGGCGCTTAGCATCCGGCTGTGCGCAAAGCTTTCAGACTGCCAGAGGACTGCAGCTGTGGTAAGCCTGCTTGCTCATTTGATGTTAGATGTCGCCTGCAAGGACTTCACCCCCATCTGGTTTATGCTACTACTTGTTGTTAGGCGACAACAAGGGCACAAGTCGCGAATGCTTTTTCCTGCCTCATTTTGCTAGACCACGCTCTTCTGTGGCTCTTTAGTTCTTGCCAAACTGTTATATGCGTGCTGCTGCTTCCATCTGACAAGGAGCACAGCCTTCTGACAGCAGCTTTCAACTTGTCTAAGGAAGAGCTTGGCCATTTAGATGTGATGCAAATCTGTGTGTGTGTAAGGTGCAGGTGCAAGCTCCTGACAAAGGTGTTCTCCAGTTTCACTTTCTATCTGCCAGACACATTGGAAATGCTTTCCTCTGGCATTCACGCCAAGAGTCGCAGATTGCTTAACCCAGGAGCTCTGAGAATGGAACGGCAAGAGGTGCTCCGCTTACGTCATAAACAGTGCTCCAGAGCGCTTAGCAACGGGCACAACGAAACGTGTCTGTGGGATAGTGACCATTCCCGCCTAGTGCTGGCAATGCACGAGCACTGCCAAAAGGCAAAGGAAGGCGCTTAGCATCCGGCTTGTGCGCAAAGCTTTCAGACTGCCAGAGGACTGCAGCTGTGGTAAGCCTGCTTGCTCATTTGACGTTAGATGTCGCCTGCAAGAACTTCACCCGCATCTGGTTTATGCTGCTACCTGTTGTTAGGCGACAACAAGAGCACATGTAGCAAATGCTTTTTCCTGACCCGTTTTGCTAGACCACGCTCTTTTGTGGCTCTTTAGTGCTTGCCAAACTGCTATGTGCATGCTGCTGCTTCCATCTGACAAGGAGCACAGCCTTCTGACAGCAGCTTTCAACTTGTCTAAGGAAGAGCTTGGCCATTTAGATGTGATGCAAATCTGTGTGTGTGTAAAGTGCAGGTGCAAGCTCCTGACAAAGGTTTTCTCCAGGTTCAGTTTCTCCCTGTCAGACATATTGGAAATGTTTTCCTCTGGCATTCACGCCAAGAGTTGCAGATTGCTTAACCCAGGAGCTTTGAGAATGGAACGGCAAGAGGTGCTCCGCTTACGTCATAAACAGTGCTCCAGAGCGCTTAGCAACGGGCACAACAAAACGTGTCTGTGGGATAGTGACCATTCCCGCCTAGTGCTGGCAATGCACGAGCACTGCCAAAAGGCAAAGGAAGGCGCTTAGCATCCGGCTGTGCGCAAAGCTTTCAGACTGCCAGGGGACTGCAGCTGTGGTAAGCCTGCTTGCTCATTTGATGTTAGATGTCGCTTGCAAGAACTCCACCCCCATCTGGTTTATGCTGCTACCTGCTGTTAGGCGACAACAAGAGCACATGTAGCAAATGCTTTTTCCTGACCCGTTTTGCTAGACCACGATCTTTTGTGGCTCTGTAGTGCTTGCCAATCTGCTATGTGCGTGATGCTGCTTCCATCTGACAAGGAGCACAGCCTTCTGACAGCAGCTTTCAACTTGCCTAAGAAAGAGCTTGGCCATTTAGATGTGATGCAAATCTGTGTGTGTGTAAAGTGCAGGTGCAAGCTCCTGACAAAGGTGTTCTCCAGTTTCAGTTTCTATCTGCCAGACACATTGGAAATGTTTTCCTCTGGCATTCACGCCAAGAGTTGCAGATTGCTTAACCCAGGAGCTCTGAGAATGGAACGGCAAGAGGTGCTCCGCTTACGTCATAAACAGTGCTCCAGAGCGCTTAGCAACGGGCACAACGAAACGTGTCTGTGGGATAGTGACCATTCCCGCCTAGTGCTGGCAATGCACGAGCACTGCCAAAAGGCAAAGGAAGGCGCTTAGCATCCGGCTTGTGCGCAAAGCTTTCAGACTGCCAGAGGACTGCAGCTGTGGTAAGCCCGCTTGCTCATTTGATGTTAGATGTCGCCTGCAAGAACTTCACCCCCATCTGGTTTATGCTGCTACCTGTTGTTAGGCGACAGCAAGAGCACAAGTCGCGAATGCTTTTTCCTGACCCATTTTGCTAGACCACGCTCTTTTGTGGCTCTTTAGTGCTTGCCAAACTGCTATGTGCCTAATGCTGCTTCCATCTGACAAGGAGCACAGCCTTCTGACAGCAGCTTTCAACTTGTCTAAGGAAGAGCTTGGCCATTTAGATGTGATGCAAATCTGTGTGTGTGTAAGGTGTAGGTGCAAGCTCCTGACAAAGGTGTTCTCCAGTTTCAGTTTCTATCTGCCAGACACATTGGAAATGTTTTCCTCTGGCATTCGCACCAAGAGTCGCAGAATACTTAACCCAGGAGCTCTGAGAATGGAACGGCAAGAGGTGTTCCGCTTACGTCATAAACAGTGCTCCAGAGCGCTTAGCAACGGGCACAACGAAACGTGTCTGTGGGATAGTGACCATTCCCGCCTAGTGCTGGCAATGCACGAGCACTGCCAAAAGGCAAAGGAAGGCGCTTAGCATCCGGCTGTGCGCAAAGCTTTCAGACTGCCAGAGGACTGCAGCTGTGGTAAGCCCGCTTGCTCATTTGACGTTAGATGTCGCCTGCAAGAACTCCACCCGCATCTGGTTTATGCTGCTACCTGTTGTTAGGCGACAAGAAGGGCACAAGTCGCGAATGCTTTTTCCTGCCTCATTTTGCTAGACCACGCTCTTCTGTGGCTCTTTAGTTCTTGCCAAACTGTTATGTGCGTGATGCTGCTTCCATCTGACAAGGAGCACAGCCTTCTGACAGCAGCTTTCAACTTGTCTAAGGAAGAGCTTGGCCATTTAGATGTGATGCAAATCTGTGTGTGTGTAAGGTGCAGGTGCAAGCTCCTGACAAAGGTGTTCTCCAGTTTCAGTTTCTATCTGCCAGACACATTGGAAATGTTTTCCTCTGGCATTCGCACCAAGAGTCGCAGAATACTTTACTGAGGAGCTCTAAGAATGAAACGGTAAGAGGTGTTCCGCTTACGTCATAAACAGTGCTCCAGAGCGCTTAGCAACGGCCACAACGAAACGTGTCTGTGGGATAGTGACCATTCCCGCCTAGTGCTGGCAATTCACGAGCACTGCCAAAAGGCAAAGGAAAGCGCTTAGCATCCGGCTTGTGCGCAAAGCTTTCAGACTGCCAGAGGACTGCAGCTGTGGTAAGCCTGCTTGCTCATTTGATGTTAGATGTCGCCTGCAAGAACTTTACCCGCATCTGGTTTATGCTGCTACCTGTTGTTAGGCGACAACAAGAGCACATGTAGCAAATGCTTTTTCCTGCCTCATTTTGCTAGACCACGCTCTTCTGTGGCTCTTTAGTTCTTGCCAAACTGTTATGTGCGTGCTGCTGCTTCCATCTGACAAGGAGCACAGCCTTCTGACAGCAGCTTTCAACTTGTCTAAGGAAGAGCTTGGCCATTTAGATGTGATGCAAATCTGTGTGTGTGTAAGGTGCAGGTGCAAGCTCCTGACAAAGGTGTTCTCCAGTTTCAGTTTCTATCTGCCAGACACATTGGAAATGTTTTCCTCTGGCATTCGCACCAAGAGTCGCAGAATACTTTACTGAGGTGCTCTGAGAATGGAACGGCAAGAGGTGTTCAGCTTACGTCATAAACAGTGCTCCAGAGCGCTTAGCAACGGGCACAACAAAACGTGTCTGTGGGATAGTGACCATTCCCGCCTAGTGCTGGCAATGCTCGAGCACTGCCAAAAGGCAAAGGAAGGCGCTTAGCATCCGGCTTGTGCGCAAAGCTTTCAGACTGCCAGAGGACTGCAGCTGTGGTAAGCCTGCTTGCTCATTTGATGTTAGATGTCGCCTGCAAGAACTCCACCCGCATCTGGTTTATGCTGCTACCTGTTGTTAGGCGACAACAAGAGCACATGTAGCAAATGCTCTTTCCTGCCTCATTTTGCTAGACCACGCTCTTCTGTGGCTCTTTAGTGCTTGCCAAACTGTTATGTGCGTGCTGCTGCTTCCATCTGACAAGGAGCACAGCCTTCTGACAGCAGCTTTCAACTTGTCTAAGGAAGAGCTTGGCCATTTAGATGTGATGCAAATCTGTGTGTGTGTAAAGTGCAGGTGCAAGCTCCTGACAAAGGTGTTCTCCAGTTTCACTTTCTATCTGCCAGACACATTGGAAATGTTTTCCTCCGGCATTCACGCCAAGAGTCGCAGATTGCTTAACCCAGGAGCTCTGAGAATGGAACGGCAAGAGGTGCTCCGCTTACGTCATAAACAGTGCTCCAGAGCGCTTAGCAACGGGCACAACGAAACGTGTCTGTGGGATAGTGACCATTCCCGCCTAGTGCTGGCAATGCACGAGCACTGCCAAAAGGCAAAGGAAGGCGCTTAGCATCCGGCTTGTGTGCAAAGCTTTCAGACTGCCAGAGGACTGCAGCTGTGGTAAGCCCGCTTGCTCATTTGACGTTAGATGTCGCCTGCAAGAACTCCACCCGCATCTGGTTTATGCTGCTACCTGTTGTTAGGCGACAAGAAGGGCACAAGTCGCAAATGCTTTTTCCTGCCTCATTTTGCTAGACCACGCTCTTCTGTGGCTCTTTAGTTCTTGCCAAACTCCTATGTGCGTGCTTCTGCTTCCATCTGACAAGGAGCACAGCCTTCTGACAGCAGCTTTCAACTTGTCTAAGGAAGAGCTTGGCCATTTAGATGTGATGCAAATCTGTGTGTGTGTAAGGTGCAGGTGCAAGCTCCTGACAAAGGTGTTCTCCAGTTTCAGTTTCTATCTGCCAGACACATTGGAAATGTTTTCCTCTGGCATTCGCACCAAGAGTCGCAGAATACTTTACTGAGGAGCTCTGAGAATGGAACGGCAAGAGGTGTTCAGCTTACGTCATAAACAGTGCTCCAGAGCGCTTAGCAACGGCCACAACAAAACGTGTCTGTGGGATAGTGACCATTCCCGCCTAGTGCTGGCAATGCACGAGCACTGCCAAAAGGCAAAGGAAGGCGCTTAGCATCCGGCTGTGCGCAAAGCTTTCAGACTGCCAGAGGACTGCAGCTGTGGTAAGCCCGCTTGCTCATTTGACGTTAGATGTCGCCTGCAAGAAATCCACCCGCATCTGGTTTATGCTGCTACCTGTTGTTAGGCGACAAGAAGGGCACAAGTCGCGAATGCTTTTTCCTGCCTCATTTTGCTAGACCACGCTCTTCTGTGGCTCTTTAGTTCTTGCCAAACTGTTATGTGCGTGATGCTGCTTCCATCTGACAAGGAGCACAGCCTTCTGACAGCAGCTTTCAACTTGTCTAAGGAAGAGCTTGGCCATTTAGATGTGATGCAAATCTGTGTGTGTGTAAAGTGCAGGTGCAAGCTCCTGACAAAGGTGTTCTCCAGTTTCAGTTTCTATCTGCCAGACACATTGGAAATGTTTTCCTCCGGCATTCACGCCAAGAGTCGCAGATTGCTTAACCCAGGAGCTCTGAGAATGGAACGGCAAGAGGTGCTCCGCTTACGTCATAAACAGTGCTCCAGAGCGCTTAGCAACGGGCACAACGAAACGTGTCTGTGGGATAGTGACCATTCCCGCCTAGTGCTGGCAATGCACGAGCACTGCCAAAAGGCAAAGGAAGGCGCTTAGCATCCGGCTTGTGCGCAAAGCTTTCAGACTGCCAGGGGACTGCAGCTGTGGTAAGCCTGCTTGCTCATTTGATGTTAGATGTCGCTTGCAAGAACTTCACCCCCATCTGGTTTATGCTGCTACCTGTTGTTAGGCGACAACAAGAGCACATGTAGCAAATGCTTTTTCCTGACCCATTTTGCTAGACCACGATCTTTTGTGGCTCTGTAGTGCTTGCCAATCTGCTATGTGCGTGATGCTGCTTCCATCTGACAAGGAGCACAGCCTTCTGACAGCAGCTTTCAACTTGCCTAAGAAAGAGCTTGGCCATTTAGATGTGATGCAAATCTGTGTGTGTGTAAAGTGCAGGTGCAAGCTCCTGACAAAGGTATTCTCCAGTTTCAGTTTCTATATGCCAGACACATTGGAAATGTTTTCCTCTGGCATTCGCACCAAGAGTCGCAGAATACTTAACCCAGGAGCTCTGAGAATGGAACGGCAAGAGGTGTTCCGCTTACGTCATAAACAGTGCTCCAGAGCGCTTAGCAACGGCCACAACAAAACGTGTCTGTGGGATAGTGACCATTCCCGCCTAGTGCTGGCAATGCACGAGCACTGCCAAAAGGCAAAGGAAGGCGCTTAGCATCCGGCTGTGCGCAAAGCTTTCAGACTGCCAGAGGACTGCAGCTGTGGTAAGCCCGCTTGCTCATTTGACGTTAGATGTCGCCTGCAAGAACTTCACCCGCATCTGGTTTATGCTGCTACCTGTTGTTAGGCGACAAGAAGGGCACAAGTCGCGAATGCTTTTTCCTGCCTCATTTTGCTAGACCACGCTCTTCTGTGGCTCTTTAGTTCTTGCCAAACTGTTATGTGCGTGCTGCTGCTTCCATCTGACAAGGAGCACAGCCTTCTGACAGCAGCTTTCAACTTGTCTAAGGAAGAGCTTGGCCATTTAGATGTGATGCAAATCTGTGTGTGTGTAAAGTGCAGGTGTAAGCTCCTGACAAAGGTGTTCTCCAGTTTCACTTTCTATCTGCCAGACACATTGGAAATGTTTTCCTCCGGCATTCACGCCAAGAGTCGCAGATTGCTTAACCCAGGAGCTCTGAGAATGGAACGGCAAGAGGTGCTCCGCTTACGTCATAAACAGTGCTCCAGAGCGCTTAGCAACGGCCACAACGAAACGTGTCTGTGGGATAGTGACCATTCCCGCCTAGTGCTGGCAATGCACGAGCACTGCCAAAAGGCAAAGGAAGGCGCTTAGCATCCGGCTTGTGCGCAAAGCTTTCAGACTGCCAGGGGACTGCAGCTGTGGTAAGCCTGCTTGCTCATTTGATGTTAGATGTCGCTTGCAAGAACTTCACCCCCATCTGGTTTATGCTGCTACCTGTTGTTAGGCGACAACAAGAGCACATGTAGCAAATGCTTTTTCCTGACCCATTTTGCTAGACCACGATCTTTTGTGGCTCTGTAGTGCTTGCCAATCTGCTATGTGCGTGATGCTGCTTCCATCTGACAAGGAGCACAGCCTTCTGACAGCAGCTTTCAACTTGCCTAAGAAAGAGCTTGGCCATTTAGATGTGATGCAAATCTGTGTGTGTGTAAAGTGCAGGTGCAAGCTCCTGACAAAGGTATTCTCCAGTTTCAGTTTCTATATGCCAGACACATTGGAAATGTTTTCCTCTGGCATTCGCACCAAGAGTCGCAGAATACTTTACTGAGGAGCTCTGAGAATGGAACGGCAAGAGGTGTTCAGCTTACGTCATAAACAGTGCTCCAGAGCGCTTAGCAACGGCCACAACAAAACGTGTCTGTGGGATAGTGACCATTCCCGCCTAGTGCTGGCAATGCACGAGCACTGCCAAAAGGCAAAGGAAGGCGCTTAGCATCCGGCTGTGCGCAAAGCTTTCAGACTGCCAGAGGACTGCAGCTGTGGTAAGCCCGCTTGCTCATTTGACGTTAGATGTCGCCTGCAAGAAATCCACCCGCATCTGGTTTATGCTGCTACCTGTTGTTAGGCGACAAGAAGGGCACAAGTCGCGAATGCTTTTTCCTGCCTCATTTTGCTAGACCACGCTCTTCTGTGGCTCTTTAGTTCTTGCCAAACTGTTATGTGCGTGATGCTGCTTCCATCTGACAAGGAGCACAGCCTTCTGACAGCAGCTTTCAACTTGTCTAAGGAAGAGCTTGGCCATTTAGATGTGATGCAAATCTGTGTGTGTGTAAAGTGCAGGTGCAAGCTCCTGACAAAGGTGTTCTCCAGTTTCACTTTCTATCTGCCAGACACATTGGAAATGTTTTCCTCCGGCATTCACGCCAAGAGTCGCAGATTGCTTAACCCAGGAGCTCTGAGAATGGAACGGCAAGAGGTGCTCCGCTTACGTCATAAACAGTGCTCCAGAGCGCTTAGCAACGGGCACAACGAAACGTGTCTGTGGGATAGTGACCATTCCCGCCTAGTGCTGGCAATGCACGAGCACTGCCAAAAGGCAAAGGAAGGCGCTTAGCATCCGGCTTGTGCGCAAAGCTTTCAGACTGCCAGGGGACTGCAGCTGTGGTAAGCCTGCTTGCTCATTTGATGTTAGATGTCGCTTGCAAGAACTTCACCCCCATCTGGTTTATGCTGCTACCTGTTGTTAGGCGACAACAAGAGCACATGTAGCAAATGCTTTTTCCTGACCCATTTTGCTAGACCACGATCTTTTGTGGCTCTGTAGTGCTTGCCAATCTGCTATGTGCGTGCTGCTGCTTCCATCTGACAAGGAGCACAGCCTTCTGACAGCAGCTTTCAACTTGCCTAAGAAAGAGCTTGGCCATTTAGATGTGATGCAAATCTGTGTGTGTGTAAAGTGCAGGTGCAAGCTCCTGACAAAGGTATTCTCCAGTTTCAGTTTCTATATGCCAGACACATTGGAAATGTTTTCCTCTGGCATTCGCACCAAGAGTCGCAGAATACTTAACCCAGGAGCTCTGAGAATGGAACGGCAAGAGGTGTTCCGCTTACGTCATAAACAGTGCTCCAGAGCGCTTAGCAACGGGCACAACGAAACGTGTCTGTGGGATAGTGACCATTCCCGCCTAGTGCTGGCAATGCACGAGCACTGCCAAAAGGCAAAGGAAGGCGCTTAGCATCCGGCTGTGCGCAAAGCTTTCAGACTGCCAGAGGACTGCAGCTGTGGTAAGCCCGCTTGCTCATTTGACGTTAGATGTCGCCTGCAAGAACTTCACCCGCATCTGGTTTATGCTGCTACCTGTTGTTAGGCGACAAGAAGGGCACAAGTCGCGAATGCTTTTTCCTGCCTCATTTTGCTAGACCACGCTCTTCTGTGGCTCTTTAGTTCTTGCCAAACTGTTATGTGCGTGCTGCTGCTTCCATCTGACAAGGAGCACAGCCTTCTGACAGCAGCTTTCAACTTGTCTAAGGAAGAGCTTGGCCATTTAGATGTGATGCAAATCTGTGTGTGTGTAAAGTGCAGGTGTAAGCTCCTGACAAAGGTGTTCTCCAGTTTCACTTTCTATCTGCCAGACACATTGGAAATGTTTTCCTCCGGCATTCACGCCAAGAGTCGCAGATTGCTTAACCCAGGAGCTCTGAGAATGGAACGGCAAGAGGTGCTCCGCTTACGTCATAAACAGTGCTCCAGAGCGCTTAGCAACGGGCACAACGAAACGTGTCTGTGGGATAGTGACCATTCCCGCCTAGTGCTGGCAATGCACGAGCACTGCCAAAAGGCAAAGGAAGGCGCTTAGCATCCGGCTTGTGCGCAAAGCTTTCAGACTGCCAGGGGACTGCAGCTGTGGTAAGCCTGCTTGCTCATTTGATGTTAGATGTCGCTTGCAAGAACTCCACCCCCATCTGGTTTATGCTGCTACCTGTTGTTAGGCGACAACAAGAGCACATGTAGCAAATGCTTTTTCCTGACCCATTTTGCTAGACCACGATCTTTTGTGGCTCTGTAGTGCTTGCCAATCTGCTATGTGCGTGATGCTGCTTCCATCTGACAAGGAGCACAGCCTTCTGACAGCAGCTTTCAACTTGCCTAAGAAAGAGCTTGGCCATTTAGATGTGATGCAAATCTGTGTGTGTGTAAAGTGCAGGTGCAAGCTCCTGACAAAGGTATTCTCCAGTTTCAGTTTCTATATGCCAGACACATTGGAAATGTTTTCCTCTGGCATTCACGCCAAGAGTCGCAGATTGCTTAACCCAGGAGCTCTGAGAATGGAACGGCAAGAGGTGCTCCGCTTACGTCATAAACAGTGCTCCAGAGCGCTTAGCAACGGGCACAACGAAACGTGTCTGTGGGATAGTGACCATTCCCGCCTAGTGCTGGCAATGCACGAGCACTGCCAAAAGGCAAAGGAAGGCGCTTAGCATCCGGCTTGTGTGCAAAGCTTTCAGACTGCCAGAGGACTGCAGCTGTGGTAAGCCCGCTTGCTCATTTGACGTTAGATGTCGCTTGCAAGAACTTCACCCCCATCTGGTTTATGCTGCTACCTGTTGTTAGGCGACAAGAAGGGCACAAGTCGCGAATGCTTTTTCCTGCCTCATTTTGCTAGACCACGCTCTTCTGTGGCTCTTTAGTTCTTGCCAAACTGTTATGTGCGTGCTGCTGCTTCCATCTGACAAGGAGCACAGCCTTCTGACAGCAGCTTTCAACTTGTCTAAGGAAGAGCTTGGCCATTTAGATGTGATGCAAATCTGTGTGTGTGTAAAGTGCAGGTGCAAGCTCCTGACAAAGGTGTTCTCCAGTTTCACTTTCTATCTGCCAGACACATTGGAAATGTTTTCCTCTGGCATTCGCACCAAGAGTCGCAGAATACTTAACCCAGGAGCTCTGAGAATGAAACGGTAAGAGGTGTTCCGCTTACGTCATAAACAGTGCTCCAGAGCGCTTAGCAACGGCCACAACGAAACAGTGTGCGGGATAGTGACCATTCCCGCCTAGTGCTGGCAATGCACGAGCACTGCCAAAAGGCAAAGGAAGGCGCTTAGCATCCGGCTTGGGCGCAAAGCTTTCAGACTGCCAGAGGACCGCAGCTGTGGTAAGCCCGCTTGCTCATTTGACGTTAGATGTCGCCTGCAAGAACTTCACCCGCATCTGGTTTATGCTGCTACCTGTTGTTAGGCGAAAACAAGAGCACATAACAAATGCTTTTTCCTGACCCGTTTTTCTAGACCACGCTCTTTTGTGGCTCTTTAGTTCTTGCCAATCTGCTATGTGCGTGATGCTGCTTCCATCTGACAAGGAGCACAGCCTTCTGACAGCAGCTTTCAACTTGCCTAAGAAAGAGCTGGCCATTTAGATGTGATGCAAATCTGTGTGTGTGTAAAGTGCAGGTGCAAGCTCCTGACAAAGGTGTTCTCCAGTTTCAGTTTCTATCTGCCAGACACATTGGAAATGTTTTCCTCTGGCATTCGCACCAAGAGTCGCAGAATACTTAACCCAGGAGCTCTGAGAATGAAACGGTAAGAGGTGTTCCGCTTACGTCATAAACAGTGCTCCAGAGCGCTTAGCAACGGCCACAACGAAACGTGTCTGTGGGATAGTGACCATTCCCGCCTAGTGCTTGCAATGCACGAGCACTGCCAAAAGGCAAAGGAAGGCGCTTAGCATCCGGCTTGTGCGCAAAGCTTTCAGACTGCCAGGGGACTGCAGCTGTGGTAAGCCTGCTTGCTCATTTGATGTTAGATGTCGCTTGCAAGAACTTCACCCCCATCTGGTTTATGCTGCTACCTGTTGTTAGGCGACAACAAGAGCACATGTAGCAAATGCTTTTTCCTGACCCATTTTGCTAGACCACGATCTTTTGTGGCTCTGTAGTGCTTGCCAATCTGCTATGTGCGTGATGCTGCTTCCATCTGACAAGGAGCACAGCCTTCTGACAGCAGCTTTCAACTTGCCTAAGGAAGAGCTTGGCCATTTAGATGTGATGCAAATCTGTGTGTGTGTAAAGTGCAGGTGTAAGCTCCTGACAAAGGTGTTCTCCAGTTTCACTTTCTATCTGCCAGACACATTGGAAATGTTTTCCTCCGGCATTCACGCCAAGAGTCGCAGATTGCTTAACCCAGGAGCTCTGAGAATGGAACGGCAAGAGGTGCTCCGCTTACGTCATAAACAGTGCTCCAGAGCGCTTAGCAACGGCCACAACGAAACGTGTCTGTGGGATAGTGACCATTCCCGCCTAGTGCTGGCAATGCACGAGCACTGCCAAAAGGCAAAGGAAGGCGCTTAGCATCCGGCTTGTGCGCAAAGCTTTCAGACTGCCAGGGGACTGCAGCTGTGGTAAGCCTGCTTGCTCATTTGATGTTAGATGTCGCTTGCAAGAACTTCACCCCCATCTGGTTTATGCTGCTACCTGTTGTTAGGCGACAACAAGAGCACATGTAGCAAATGCTTTTTCCTGACCCATTTTGCTAGACCACGATCTTTTGTGGCTCTGTAGTGCTTGCCAATCTGCTATGTGCGTGATGCTGCTTCCATCTGACAAGGAGCACAGCCTTCTGACAGCAGCTTTCAACTTGCCTAAGAAAGAGCTTGGCCATTTAGATGTGATGCAAATCTGTGTGTGTGTAAAGTGCAGGTGCAAGCTCCTGACAAAGGTATTCTCCAGTTTCAGTTTCTATATGCCAGACACATTGGAAATGTTTTCCTCTGGCATTCGCACCAAGAGTCGCAGAATACTTTACTGAGGAGCTCTGAGAATGGAACGGCAAGAGGTGTTCAGCTTACGTCATAAACAGTGCTCCAGAGCGCTTAGCAACGGCCACAACAAAACGTGTCTGTGGGATAGTGACCATTCCCGCCTAGTGCTGGCAATGCACGAGCACTGCCAAAAGGCAAAGGAAGGCGCTTAGCATCCGGCTGTGCGCAAAGCTTTCAGACTGCCAGAGGACTGCAGCTGTGGTAAGCCCGCTTGCTCATTTGACGTTAGATGTCGCCTGCAAGAAATCCACCCGCATCTGGTTTATGCTGCTACCTGTTGTTAGGCGACAAGAAGGGCACAAGTCGCGAATGCTTTTTCCTGCCTCATTTTGCTAGACCACGCTCTTCTGTGGCTCTTTAGTTCTTGCCAAACTCCTATGTGCGTGCTTCTGCTTCCATCTGACAAGGAGCACAGCCTTCTGACAGCAGCTTTCAACTTGTCTAAGAAAGAGCTTGGCCATTTAGATGTGATGCAAATCTGTGTGTGTGTAAGGTGCAGGTGCAAGCTCCTGACAAAGGTGTTCTCCAGTTTCAGTTTCTATCTGCCAGACACATTGGAAATGTTTTCCTCTGGCATTCGCACCAAGAGTCGCAGAATACTTAACCCAGGAGCTCTGAGAATGGAACGGCAAGAGGTGTTTCGCTTACGTCATAAACAGTGCTCCAGAGCGCTTAGCAACGGGCACAACGAAACGTGTCTGTGGGATAGTGACCATTCCTGCCTAGTGCTGGCAATGCACGAGCACTGCCAAAAGGCAAAGGAAGGCGCTTAGCATCCGGCTGTGCGCAAAGCTTTCAGACTGCCAGAGGACTGCAGCTGTGGTAAGCCCGCTTGCTCATTTGACGTTAGATGTCGCCTGCAAGAACTCCACCCGCATCTGGTTTATGCTGCTACCTGTTGTTAGGCGACAAGAAGGGCACAAGTCGCGAATGCTTTTTCCTGCCTCATTTTGCTAGACCACGCTCTTCTGTGGCTCTTTAGTTCTTGCCAAACTGTTATGTGCGTGCTGCTGCTTCCATCTGACAAGGAGCACAGCCTTCTGACAGCAGCTTTCAACTTGTCTAAGGAAGAGCTTGGCCATTTAGATGTGATGCAAATCTGTGTGTGTGTAAGGTGCAGGTGCAAGCTCCTGACAAAGGTGTTCTCCAGTTTCACTTTCTATCTGCCAGACACATTGGAAATGCTTTCCTCTGGCATTCACGCCAAGAGTTGCAGATTGCTTAACCCAGGAGCTCTGAGAATGGAACGGCAAGAGGTGCTCCGCTTACGTCATAAACAGTGCTCCAGAGCGCTTAGCAACGGCCACAACGAAACGTGTCTGTGGGATAGTGACCATTCCCGCCTAGTGCTGGCAATGCACGAGCACTGCCAAAAGGCAAAGGAAGGCGCTTAGCATCCGGCTTGTGCGCAAAGCTTTCAGACTGCCAGAGGACTGCAGCTGTGGTAAGCCCGCTTGCTCATTTGACGTTAGATGTCGCCTGCAAGAACTCCACCCGCATCTGGTTTATGCTGCTACCTGTTGTTAGGCGACAAGAAGGGCACAAGTCGCGAATGCTTTTTCCTGCCTCATTTTGCTAGACCACGCTCTTCTGTGGCTCTTTAGTTCTTGCCAAACTGTTATGTGCGTGCTGCTGCTTCCATCTGACAAGGAGCACAGCCTTCTGACAGCAGCTTTCAACTTGTCTAAGGAAGAGCTTGGCCATTTAGATGTGATGCAAATCTGTGTGTGTTTAAGCTGCAGGTGCAAGCCCTGACAAAGGTGTTCTCCAGTTTCAGTTTCTATATGCCAGACACATTGGAAATGCTTTCCTCTGGCTTTCGCACCAAGAGTCGCAGAATACTTTACTGAGGAGCTCTGAGAATGGAACGGCAAGAGGTGCTCCGCTTACGTCATAAACAGTGCTCCAGAGCGCTTAGCAACGGGCACAACGAAACGTGTCTGTGGGATAGTGACCATTCCCGCCTAGTGCTGGCAATGCACGAGCACTGCCAAAAGGCAAAGGAAGGCGCTTAGCATCCGGCTTGTGTGCAAAGCTTTCAGACTGCCAGAGGACTGCAGCTGTGGTAAGCCCGCTTGCTCATTTGATGTTAGAAGGCGCCTGCAAGAACTTCACCTGCATCTGGTTTATGCTGCTACCTGTTGTTAGGCGACAACAAGAGCACATGTAGCAAATGCTTTTTCCTGACCCGTTTTGCTAGACCACGCTCTTTTGTGGCTCTTTAATGCTTGCCAAACTGCTATGTCCATGTTGCTGCTTCCATCTGACAAGGAGCACAGCCTTCTGACAGCAGCTTTCAACTTGTCTAAGGAAGAGCTTGGCCATTTAGATGTGATGCAAATCTGTGTGTGTGTAAAGTGCAGGTGCAAGCTGCTGACAAAGGTGTTCTCCAGTTTCACTTTCTATCTGCCAGACACATTGGAAATGTTTTCCTCTGGCATTCGCGCCAAGAGTTGCAGATTGCTTAACTCAGGAGCTCTGAGAATGGAACGGCAAGAGGTGCTCCGCTTACGTCATAAACAGTGCTCCAGAGCGCTTAGCAACAGGCACAACGAAACGTGTCTGTGGGATAGTGACCATTCCCGCCTAGTGCTGGCAATGCACGAGCACTGCCAAAAGGCAAAGGAAGGCGCTTAGCATCCGGCTGTGCGCAAAGCTTTCAGACTGCCAGAGGACTGCAGCTGTGGTAAGCCTGCTTGCTCATTTGATGTTAGATGTCGTCTGCAAGAACTTCACCCCCATCTGGTTTATGCTGCTACTTGTTGTTAGGCGACAAGAAGGGCACAAGTCGCAAATGCTTTTTCCTGCCTCATTTTGCTAGACCACGCTCTTCTGTGGCTCTTTAGTATTTGCCAAACTCCTAGGTGCGTGCTGCTGCTTCCATCTGACAAGGAGCACAGCCTTCTGACAGCAGCTTTCAACTTGTCTAAGGAAGAGCTTGGCCATTTAGATGTGATGCAAATCTGTGTGTGTAAGGTGCAGGTGCAAGCTCCTGACAAAGGTGTTCTCCAGTTTCACTTTCTATCTGCCAGACACATTGGAAATGTTTTCCTCTGGCATTCGCACCAAGAGTCGCAGAATACTTAACCCAGGAGCTCTGAGAATGGAACGGCAAGAGGTGTTCCGCTTACGTCATAAACAGTGCTCCAGAGCGCTTAGCAACGGGCACAACGAAACGTGTCTGTGGGATAGTGACCATTCCCGCCTAGTGCTGGCAATGCACGAGCACTGCCAAAAGGCAAAGGAAGGCGCTTAGCATCCGGCTGTGCGCAAAGCTTTCAGACTGCCAGAGGACTGCAGCTGTGGTAAGCCCGCTTGCTCATTTGACGTTAGATGTCGCCTGCAAGAACTCCACCCGCATCTGGTTTATGCTGCTACCTGTTGTTAGGCGACAAGAAGGGCACAAGTCGCGAATGCTTTTTCCTGACCCATTTTGCTAGACCACGCTCTTTTGTGGCTCTTTAGTGCTTTCCAAACTGCTATGTGCCTAATGCTGCTTCCATCTGACAAGGAGCACAGCCTTCTGACAGCAGCTTTCAACTTGTCTAAGGAAGAGCTTGGCCATTTAGATGTGATGCAAATCTGTGTGTGTGTAAGGTGTAGGTGCAAGCTCCTGACAAAGGTGTTCTCCAGTTTCAGTTTCTATCTGCCAGACACATTGGAAATGTTTTCCTCTGGCATTCGCACCAAGAGTCGCAGAATACTTAACCCAGGAGCTCTGAGAATGGAACGGCAAGAGGTGTTCCGCTTACGTCATAAACAGTGCTCCAGAGCGCTTAGCAACGGGCACAACGAAACGTGTCTGTGGGATAGTGACCATTCCCGCCTAGTGCTGGCAATGCACGAGCACTGCCAAAAGGCAAAGGAAGGCGCTTAGCATCCGGCTGTGCGCAAAGCTTTCAGACTGCCAGAGGACTGCAGCTGTGGTAAGCCCGCTTGCTCATTTGATGTTAGATGTCGCCTGCAAGAACTCCACCCGCATCTGGTTTATGCTGCTACCTGTTGTTAGGCGACAAGAAGGGCACAAGTCGCAAATGCTTTTTCCTGCCTCATTTTGCTAGACCACGCTCTTCTGTGGCTCTTTAGTTCTTGCCAAACTGTTATGTGCGTGCTGCTGCTTCCATCTGACAAGGAGCACAGCCTTCTGACAGCAGCTTTCAACTTGTCTAAGGAAGAGCTTGGCCATTTAGATGTGATGCAAATCTGTGTGTGTGTAAAGTGCAGGTGCAAGCTCCTGACAAAGGTGTTCTCCAGTTTCAGTTTCTATCTGCCAGACACATTGGAAATGCTTTCCTCTGGCATTCACGCCAAGAGTCGCAGATTGCTTAACCCAGGAGCTCTGAGAATGGAACGGCAAGAGGTGCTCCGCTTACGTCATAAACAGTGCTCCAGAGCGCTTAGCAACGGCCACAACGAAACGTGTGTGTGGGATAGTGACCATTCCCGCCTAGTGCTGGCAATGCACGAGCACTGCCAAAAGGCAAAGGAAGGCGCTTAGCATCCGGCTTGTGCGCAAAGCTTTCAGACTGCCAGAGGACTGCAGCTGTGGTAAGCCCGCTTGCTCATTTGACGTTAGATGTCGCCTGCAAGAACTCCACCCGCATCTGGTTTATGCTGCTACCTGTTGTTAGGCGACAAGAAGGGCACAAGTCGCGAATGCTTTTTCCTGCCTCATTTTGCTAGACCACGCTCTTCTGTGGCTCTTTAGTTCTTGCCAAACTGTTATGTGCGTGCTGCTGCTTCCATCTGACAAGGAGCACAGCCTTCTGACAGCAGCTTTCAACTTCTCTAAGGAAGAGCTTGGCCATTTAGATGTGATGCAAATCTGTGTGTGTGTAAGGTGCAGGTGCAAGCTCCTGACAAAGGTGTTCTCCAGTTTCAGTTTCTATATGCCAGACACATTGGAAATGCTTTCCTCTGGCTTTCGCACCAAGAGTCGCAGAATACTTTACTGAGGAGCTCTGAGAATGGAACGGCAAGAGGTGTTCCGCTTACGTCATAAACAGTGCTCCAGAGCGCTTAGCAACGGGCACAACGAAACGTGTCTGTGGGATAGTGACCATTCCCGCCTAGTGCTGGCAATGCACGAGCACTGCCAAAAGGCAAAGGAAGGCGCTTAGCATCCGGCTTGTGCGCAAAGCTTTCAGACTGCCAGAGGACTGCAGCTGTGGTAAGCCCGCTTGCTCATTTGACGTTAGATGGCGCCTGCAAGAACTTCACCTGCATCTGGTTTATGCTGCTACCTATTGTTAGGCGACAACAAGAGCACATGTAGCAAATGCTTTTTCCTGACCCGTTTTGCTAGACCACGCTCTTTTGTGGCTCTTTAATGCTTGCCAAACTGCTATGTGCATGTTGCTGCTTCCATCTGACAAGGAGCACAGCCGTCTGACAGCAGCTTTCAACTTGTCTAAGGAAGAGCTTGGCCATTTAGGTGTGATGCAAATCTGTGTGTGTTTAAAGTGCAGGTGCAAGCTCCTGACAAAGGTTTTCTCCAGGTTCAGTTTCTCCCTGTCAGACACATTGGAAATGTTTTCCTCTGGCATTCGCGCCAAGAGTTGCAGATTGCTTAACTCAGGAGCTCTGAGAATGGAACGGCAAGAGGTGCTCCGCTTACGTCATAAACAGTGCTCCAGAGCGCTTAGCAACAGGCACAACGAAACGTGTCTGTGGGATAGTGACCATTCCCGCCTAGTGCTGGCAATGCACGAGCACTGCCAAAAGGCAAAGGAAGGCGCTTAGCATCCGGCTGTGCGCAAAGCTTTCAGACTGCCAGAGGACTGCAGCTGTGGTAAGCCTGCTTGCTCATTTGATGTTAGATGTCGCCTGCAAGGACTTCACCCCCATCTGGTTTATGCTACTACTTGTTGTTAGGCGACAACAAGGGCACAAGTCGCGAATGCTTTTTCCTGCCTCATTTTGCTAGACCACGCTCTTCTGTGGCTCTTTAGTTCTTGCCAAACTGTTATATGCGTGCTGCTGCTTCCATCTGACAAGGAGCACAGCCTTCTGACAGCAGCTTTCAACTTGTCTAAGGAAGAGCTTGGCCATTTAGATGTGATGCAAATCTGTGTGTGTGTAAGGTGCAGGTGCAAGCTCCTGACAAAGGTGTTCTCCAGTTTCACTTTCTATCTGCCAGACACATTGGAAATGCTTTCCTCTGGCATTCACGCCAAGAGTCGCAGATTGCTTAACCCAGGAGCTCTGAGAATGGAACGGCAAGAGGTGCTCCGCTTACGTCATAAACAGTGCTCCAGAGCGCTTAGCAACGGGCACAACAAAACGTGTCTGTGGGATAGTGACCATTCCCGCCTAGTGCTGGCAATGCTCGAGCACTGCCAAAAGGCAAAGGAAGGCGCTTAGCATCCGGCTTGTGCGCAAAGCTTTCAGACTGCCAGAGGACTGCAGCTGTGGTAAGCCTGCTTGCTCATTTGATGTTAGATGTCGCCTGCAAGAACTCCACCCGCATCTGGTTTATGCTGCTACCTGTTGTTAGGCGACAACAAGAGCACATGTAGCAAATGCTCTTTCCTGCCTCATTTTGCTAGACCACGCTCTTCTGTGGCTCTTTAGTGCTTGCCAAACTGTTATGTGCGTGCTGCTGCTTCCATCTGACAAGGAGCACAGCCTTCTGACAGCAGCTTTCAACTTGTCTAAGGAAGAGCTTGGCCATTTAGATGTGATGCAAATCTGTGTGTGTGTAAAGTGCAGGTGCAAGCTCCTGACAAAGGTGTTCTCCAGTTTCACTTTCTATCTGCCAGACACATTGGAAATGTTTTCCTCCGGCATTCACGCCAAGAGTCGCAGATTGCTTAACCCAGGAGCTCTGAGAATGGAACGGCAAGAGGTGCTCCGCTTACGTCATAAACAGTGCTCCAGAGCGCTTAGCAACGGGCACAACGAAACGTGTCTGTGGGATAGTGACCATTCCCGCCTAGTGCTGGCAATGCACGAGCACTGCCAAAAGGCAAAGGAAGGCGCTTAGCATCCGGCTTGTGTGCAAAGCTTTCAGACTGCCAGAGGACTGCAGCTGTGGTAAGCCCGCTTGCTCATTTGACGTTAGATGTCGCCTGCAAGAACTCCACCCGCATCTGGTTTATGCTGCTACCTGTTGTTAGGCGACAAGAAGGGCACAAGTCGCAAATGCTTTTTCCTGCCTCATTTTGCTAGACCACGCTCTTCTGTGGCTCTTTAGTTCTTGCCAAACTCCTATGTGCGTGCTTCTGCTTCCATCTGACAAGGAGCACAGCCTTCTGACAGCAGCTTTCAACTTGTCTAAGGAAGAGCTTGGCCATTTAGATGTGATGCAAATCTGTGTGTGTGTAAGGTGCAGGTGCAAGCTCCTGACAAAGGTGTTCTCCAGTTTCAGTTTCTATCTGCCAGACACATTGGAAATGTTTTCCTCCGGCATTCACGCCAAGAGTCGCAGATTGCTTAACCCAGGAGCTCTGAGAATGGAACGGCAAGAGGTGCTCCGCTTACGTCATAAACAGTGCTCCAGAGCGCTTAGCAACGGCCACAACGAAACGTGTCTGTGGGATAGTGACCATTCCCGCCTAGTGCTGGCAATGCACGAGCACTGCCAAAAGGCAAAGGAAGGCGCTTAGCATCCGGCTTGTGCGCAAAGCTTTCAGACTGCCAGGGGACTGCAGCTGTGGTAAGCCTGCTTGCTCATTTGATGTTAGATGTCGCTTGCAAGAACTCCACCCCCATCTGGTTTATGCTGCTACCTGTTGTTAGGCGACAACAAGAGCACATGTAGCAAATGCTTTTTCCTGACCCATTTTGCTAGACCACGATCTTTTGTGGCTCTGTAGTGCTTGCCAATCTGCTATGTGCGTGATGCTGCTTCCATCTGACAAGGAGCACAGCCTTCTGACAGCAGCTTTCAACTTGCCTAAGAAAGAGCTTGGCCATTTAGATGTGATGCAAATCTGTGTGTGTGTAAAGTGCAGGTGCAAGCTCCTGACAAAGGTATTCTCCAGTTTCAGTTTCTATATGCCAGACACATTGGAAATGTTTTCCTCTGGCATTCACGCCAAGAGTCGCAGATTGCTTAACCCAGGAGCTCTGAGAATGGAACGGCAAGAGGTGCTCCGCTTACGTCATAAACAGTGCTCCAGAGCGCTTAGCAACGGGCACAACGAAACGTGTCTGTGGGATAGTGACCATTCCCGCCTAGTGCTGGCAATGCACGAGCACTGCCAAAAGGCAAAGGAAGGCGCTTAGCATCCGGCTTGTGTGCAAAGCTTTCAGACTGCCAGAGGACTGCAGCTGTGGTAAGCCCGCTTGCTCATTTGACGTTAGATGTCGCTTGCAAGAACTTCACCCCCATCTGGTTTATGCTGCTACCTGTTGTTAGGCGACAAGAAGGGCACAAGTCGCGAATGCTTTTTCCTGCCTCATTTTGCTAGACCACGCTCTTCTGTGGCTCTTTAGTTCTTGCCAAACTGTTATGTGCGTGCTGCTGCTTCCATCTGACAAGGAGCACAGCCTTCTGACAGCAGCTTTCAACTTGTCTAAGGAAGAGCTTGGCCATTTAGATGTGATGCAAATCTGTGTGTGTGTAAAGTGCAGGTGCAAGCTCCTGACAAAGGTGTTCTCCAGTTTCACTTTCTATCTGCCAGACACATTGGAAATGTTTTCCTCTGGCATTCGCACCAAGAGTCGCAGAATACTTAACCCAGGAGCTCTGAGAATGAAACGGTAAGAGGTGTTCCGCTTACGTCATAAACAGTGCTCCAGAGCGCTTAGCAACGGCCACAACGAAACAGTGTGCGGGATAGTGACCATTCCCGCCTAGTGCTGGCAATGCACGAGCACTGCCAAAAGGCAAAGGAAGGCGCTTAGCATCCGGCTTGGGCGCAAAGCTTTCAGACTGCCAGAGGACCGCAGCTGTGGTAAGCCCGCTTGCTCATTTGACGTTAGATGTCGCCTGCAAGAACTTCACCCGCATCTGGTTTATGCTGCTACCTGTTGTTAGGCGAAAACAAGAGCACATAACAAATGCTTTTTCCTGACCCGTTTTTCTAGACCACGCTCTTTTGTGGCTCTTTAGTTCTTGCCAATCTGCTATGTGCGTGATGCTGCTTCCATCTGACAAGGAGCACAGCCTTCTGACAGCAGCTTTCAACTTGCCTAAGAAAGAGCTGGCCATTTAGATGTGATGCAAATCTGTGTGTGTGTAAAGTGCAGGTGCAAGCTCCTGACAAAGGTGTTCTCCAGTTTCAGTTTCTATCTGCCAGACACATTGGAAATGTTTTCCTCTGGCATTCGCACCAAGAGTCGCAGAATACTTAACCCAGGAGCTCTGAGAATGAAACGGTAAGAGGTGTTCCGCTTACGTCATAAACAGTGCTCCAGAGCGCTTAGCAACGGCCACAACGAAACGTGTCTGTGGGATAGTGACCATTCCCGCCTAGTGCTTGCAATGCACGAGCACTGCCAAAAGGCAAAGGAAGGCGCTTAGCATCCGGCTTGTGCGCAAAGCTTTCAGACTGCCAGGGGACTGCAGCTGTGGTAAGCCTGCTTGCTCATTTGATGTTAGATGTCGCTTGCAAGAACTTCACCCCCATCTGGTTTATGCTGCTACCTGTTGTTAGGCGACAACAAGAGCACATGTAGCAAATGCTTTTTCCTGACCCATTTTGCTAGACCACGATCTTTTGTGGCTCTGTAGTGCTTGCCAATCTGCTATGTGCGTGATGCTGCTTCCATCTGACAAGGAGCACAGCCTTCTGACAGCAGCTTTCAACTTGCCTAAGGAAGAGCTTGGCCATTTAGATGTGATGCAAATCTGTGTGTGTGTAAAGTGCAGGTGTAAGCTCCTGACAAAGGTGTTCTCCAGTTTCACTTTCTATCTGCCAGACACATTGGAAATGTTTTCCTCCGGCATTCACGCCAAGAGTCGCAGATTGCTTAACCCAGGAGCTCTGAGAATGGAACGGCAAGAGGTGCTCCGCTTACGTCATAAACAGTGCTCCAGAGCGCTTAGCAACGGCCACAACGAAACGTGTCTGTGGGATAGTGACCATTCCCGCCTAGTGCTGGCAATGCACGAGCACTGCCAAAAGGCAAAGGAAGGCGCTTAGCATCCGGCTTGTGCGCAAAGCTTTCAGACTGCCAGGGGACTGCAGCTGTGGTAAGCCTGCTTGCTCATTTGATGTTAGATGTCGCTTGCAAGAACTTCACCCCCATCTGGTTTATGCTGCTACCTGTTGTTAGGCGACAACAAGAGCACATGTAGCAAATGCTTTTTCCTGACCCATTTTGCTAGACCACGATCTTTTGTGGCTCTGTAGTGCTTGCCAATCTGCTATGTGCGTGATGCTGCTTCCATCTGACAAGGAGCACAGCCTTCTGACAGCAGCTTTCAACTTGCCTAAGAAAGAGCTTGGCCATTTAGATGTGATGCAAATCTGTGTGTGTGTAAAGTGCAGGTGCAAGCTCCTGACAAAGGTATTCTCCAGTTTCAGTTTCTATATGCCAGACACATTGGAAATGTTTTCCTCTGGCATTCGCACCAAGAGTCGCAGAATACTTTACTGAGGAGCTCTGAGAATGGAACGGCAAGAGGTGTTCAGCTTACGTCATAAACAGTGCTCCAGAGCGCTTAGCAACGGCCACAACAAAACGTGTCTGTGGGATAGTGACCATTCCCGCCTAGTGCTGGCAATGCACGAGCACTGCCAAAAGGCAAAGGAAGGCGCTTAGCATCCGGCTGTGCGCAAAGCTTTCAGACTGCCAGAGGACTGCAGCTGTGGTAAGCCCGCTTGCTCATTTGACGTTAGATGTCGCCTGCAAGAAATCCACCCGCATCTGGTTTATGCTGCTACCTGTTGTTAGGCGACAAGAAGGGCACAAGTCGCGAATGCTTTTTCCTGCCTCATTTTGCTAGACCACGCTCTTCTGTGGCTCTTTAGTTCTTGCCAAACTGTTATGTGCGTGATGCTGCTTCCATCTGACAAGGAGCACAGCCTTCTGACAGCAGCTTTCAACTTGTCTAAGGAAGAGCTTGGCCATTTAGATGTGATGCAAATCTGTGTGTGTGTAAAGTGCAGGTGTAAGCTCCTGACAAAGGTGTTCTCCAGTTTCACTTTCTATCTGCCAGACACATTGGAAATGTTTTCCTCCGGCATTCACGCCAAGAGTCGCAGATTGCTTAACCCAGTGTCCTAGTTTAGGGCAAATTAGGGAGGAAAACTCCAAATGGGGATTTCCCCAGGGAAATGCCCCTCTTCACTTTCTGGTCCGGGAAAAGAGAGGAAAAAAAAAAAAAAAAAAAATTCTTTGGAGAGAAGTGGAAAAAGCTGTTTATTTAACAGAAATTGAGTAATATTAAATAATAGTAATAAAACCTCTTGCTGTTCGATGGGGTGGCAAATCTAGGAAGAAAAGTCCTTTTCATGTGGTGAAGCTCGGCTCGCTCAGGTTCTTATCAGTCCCTCCGGCGCTGGAAAATGCCGAGGCCCAGGGCCCGGTGGGCCACAGGCTTGTGAGCTCCCGGGGTTTGGCTGGTTGTTCAGTCCAGAGCAGGCTTGCACAGATCCGGAAAAAAAAGGAAAAAAACAAAAGTCCGGGGAACTCTGCTTCAGCTAGCTAAAACTAACTAAAAACCAGGGAGAAGCTCTGTCTCGCTGTCTGTCTGTGCTGCAGACAACACAGTCCAGGAGCGAGATGTGTGGGAGTGATGTTTTCTTTAACACAAACTGCAGCTTCTTCTACCCCCCTCTCTTGCTCTCAGAGTCATTCTTAAAGGTGCAGAACTTAATATATAACATAAACCAGACGATTGGGGATACCAGTATCATAAAGTCACCCCAGGACATTCCACCCTTTATCCTCATATCGTCAACTTATTATCAAAATTAATATATATATATTTTAACTCTACAACACATGCATTATATACAGACAAGGGAATTAATTCATGATCTTCGCTCAACTATCAGATCTCTCTGAGGTACACATTGTGTTGTTCTATCTTTCTGTATTATCTACCATGTGCAACTCGGTCCCTGAGCAAAAACAACTCCACGAATGGGTTTGTCTGCACTCGAAGTAGAATTGATCTAAACTGTTTTTCTTAACAAACCTCTGAGGTGTACTGCTGGGACTTTGTCTCCGTCTACTATATGTAGGGTCTCAGATTGGGCTGGTCTTGCTCGGTTGGTGGAACCTCGGGTGTTAACTATTCAGGTGGCTTTTGCTAGATGCTGCTCTCAATTTTTGAAAGATCTCTCACCTAACGCTTTCAAGGTAGTCTTTAACAGTCTATTGTACCTCTCTACTTTCTCAGCAGCTGGTGCATGGTAGGGGATATGGTACACCCACTCAATGCCATGTTCTCTAGCCCAGCTGTTTATAAGGTTATTCTTGAAATGAGTCTCATTGTCTGACTCAATTTTCTCAGGGGTGCCGTGCCTCTAAAGGACCTGCTTTTCAAGTTTCAGGATGGTGTTCTGGGCAGTGGCATGAGGCACAGGGTAGGTTTTCAACCATCCTGTGGTGGCTTTTACCATCGTGAGCACGTAGCGCTTTCCTTGGCGGGTTTGGGGCAGTGTGATGTAGTCAATCTGCCAGGCCTCTCCATACTTGTATCTGGACTACCGCTCACCGTACTAGAGGGGCTTCAACCGCTTGGCTTGCTTGATCGTGGCACACGTCTCACAGTCATGGATAACTTGGGAAATACTGTCTATGGTTAGATCTACCCCTCGGTCTCGTGCCCACTTATAGGTGGCATCTCTACCTTGATGACCTGAGGCGTCATGGGCTCATCGAGCTAGGAACAACTCTCCTTTGTGTTGCCAATCTAAGTCTATCTTTGACACCTCTATCTTTGCAGCCTGATCTACCTGCTCATTGTTTCGGTGCTCTTCATTAGCTCTACTTTTGGGAACATGGGCATCTATATGACGGACCCTCACAGACAGTTTCTCTACTCTGGTGGCTATGTCTTTCTACTCATCAGCAGCTCAGATTGGCTTTTTTTTGCGTTGCCAGTTGGCCCTTTTTCACTTTTCCAGCCATCCCCACAGAGCATTGGCTACCATCTATGAATCAGTGTAGAGATAGAGTTTTGGCCACTTCTCTCTTTCAGCAATGTTCAGGGCCAGTTGAACAGCTTTGAGTTCAGCAAGTTGGCTTGATCTACCTTCTTCTTCAGTGGCCTCTGCGACCTGTCGTGTGGGGCTCTATACGGCTGCTTTTCACTTCCGGTTTATCTCTACAATGCGACAGGAACTATCAGTGAACAGAGCGTAGCGTGTTTCTTCTGCTGGCAGTTGGTTGTATGGTGGAGCTTCTTCAGCCCGTGTCACTTGTTCTTGCTCCTCTTCATCAGTGAGACTAAAGTTTTCACTTTCCGGCCAGTTTGTAATTATTTTTAAAATCTCAGGGCGATTTGGGTTTTTAATACGGGCGCGCTGTGTGATGAGAGTGATCTACTTGCTCTATGTAGCGTCGGTGGCGTGGTGGGTAGAGGGAACCTTTCTTTTAAACATTCACTCTAGCACTGGCAGTCGGGGTGCCAGGAGGAGTTGTGCTTCTGTGCTAATTACTTTTGAGGCGGCTTGGACTCTTTCATAGGCAGTTAAGATTTCTTTTTCTGTGGGAGTGTAGTTGGCTTCGGACTCTCTGTAGCTTCGGCTCCAGAATCCCAGTGGTCGGCTTCGAGTCTCTCCAGGCACTTTCTGCCAAAGGCTCCAGGACAAACTATTGTTCTCAGCTGCAGAGTAGAGCACGTTCTTCACGTCTGGTCCTGTTCTGACTGGGCTAAGGGCTACAGCATGAGCAATCTCTTGTTTGATCTGAGCAAAGGCTTGTTGTTGTTCAGGGCCCCACTGGAAAGTGTTCTTTTTGCGGGTGACCAGGTAAAGAGGGCTCACGATCTGGCTGTACTCAGGAATGTGCATCTTCTAAAAACCTATGGCACCTAGGAAAGCTTGTGTTTCTTTCTTGTTGGCTGGTGGAGACATTGTTGTAATCTTGTTGATGACATCAGTAGGAATCTGACGCCGTCTATCTTGCCACTTTACTCTCAAGAACTGAATTTCACGAGCTGGTCCTTTAACTTTGCTCTTCTTGATGGCAAAACTGGCTTTCAGGAGAACCTGGATGATTTTCTCTCCTTTTTCAAAGACTTCTTCAGCCGTCTTTCTCCAAACAATGATGTCATCAATGTACTGCAGATGTTCTGGAGCATTACCCTTTTCCAGGGCAGCCTGGATCAGTCTATGGCAGATGGTGGGGCTGTGCTTTCACCCCTGGGGCAGTCGGTTCTAGGTGTACTGCACTCCCCTCCACGTGAAGGCAAACTGAGGCCTGCATTCTGCTGCCAGGGGAATGGAGAAAAATGCATTGGCAATGTCAATAGTGGCATACCACTTCGCTGCTTTGGACTCTAGCTCATACTGGAGCTCTAGCATGTCCGGCACGGCAGCGCTCAGCGGTGGAGTTACTTCATTTAATGCACGATAGTCCACAGTCAATCTCTATTCTCCTTCAGATTTACGCACAGGCCAGATGGGGCTGTTGAAGGGTGAGTGGGTTTTGCTGACCACCCTTTGGCTCTCCAGTTCTCGGATCATTTTGTGGATGGGGATCACAGCATTTCGAGTTGTTCTATATTGTCGGCGGTGCACCGTCGAGGTGGCCATTGGCACTCGCTGTTCTTCTACTTTTAGGAGTCTTACTGCAGATGGGTTCTCTGACAGTCCAGGCAAAGTGTTTAATTGCTGGACACCCTCTGTCTCTACAGCTGCTATCTCAAATGCTCACTTAAGTCCCTTTGGGTCTTTAAAATACCCACTTCGGAGGAAGTCTATGCCTAAAATGCATGGGGCCTCTGGGCCAGTTACAATGGGGTGCTTCTTTCACTCATTTCCAGTCAGGTTCACATCAGCTTCCACTAAAGTCAAGTCCTGTGATCCGCCTGTCACACCAGCAATAGAAACAGATTCTGCTCCTACATATCTTGATGGGATTAGGGTGCACTGTGCACCAGTGTCAACCAAGGCCTCATATCGTTGTGGTTCTGATGTGCCAGGCTAACGAATCTATACAGTCTAAAAGACACGGTTTTTCCTAGCCTCTACCTGGCTAGAGGCAGGGCCCCTCTAAGCTTGGTTATCCTTCTTTCCTTGGGTATATGTCTTGGAGGTTCTTTCAAGAGAATTAGACATGTCATTATCATACTTGTCAGTTTGACTACAGGCTACTGGAGCGGCTTTCTTTTTGGTGGAGTATCCCCCCTGAGTCTTGCTGTTTTCTAATTCACGCACCTGCTGTGCCAGAGCACCAGTAGATTTTCCATCCCATCTTTTCATGTTTTTTCCACAGTCATGTAGGAAAAACCACAGCTCAGCTCGTAGCTTTTTCTCTCTATCTGGGGAACTTCTGCGTTGAGTGCCAGGGCTCTTGGTCTGTACTGCCGAGACTGGAACAAGGTCCTCTCTGAGTTTCTTGAAATTCTCTTCTATTTTGTCTTGAAAGTTTTGTATACGTGTTTCTATAGCTGCAATTTTTGCAGCTATAGAAAGAAGACAATCTCTACTATTGCCATTTCTCTCAAGCGCTGAATCTCTTGTTCTATGGTTTTCTAACGAGTTTGCTGTATATAGAGATTATCTGCACACAGATATCTTTGTGCCACACTTCTCAGGACCTGTTCCCAGAGACTATAAGGGTCAGCCCCCCTCATCACTTTTTGGTTGATAACCGGATCGTGTGACAGGGATCTCAGATGCCTCGCTTCAGTGCCATCCAGAACTGTAGCTTCACCTGCAGCATCTCACAGACGGACTAACCAACTAATTATAGATTCATCAGGTCGTCGAGTGTAATCTTTTCTCAGGTCACGAAGGTCTTTCAGGGAGAAAGGTTCACCAGCGCCTTCTGATTTTTGATCAGTTGCTGGTCTTGAGGGTTCTTCTCCTGCATCACCATCATCATCATCTACTGGTTGATTGGTTTTGGTTTTGAATTTTATACCTCTTGTGGTAGGAGCAACAGACACTGGCTTAAGCTCACTGTCTGGTGTGGCTGCAGCCTGAGTGACTGGGGTAGCTGCTGATTTATCTGCCTGCCCTACAGTATCTAGCACCGTGCGATAAGCATACGCTAGGGCCCAGCTTATTGCAATGATATTTTTTTGCTTAGAATCATCACAGCAATTCTCTTCTAGATATTTCTCTACTTCATCTGGGTTCTGAATTTGTTCACGTGAAAATTCTCAGGCTGGGGGATCAGAGAATTCTTTCAGAGTTCGGCCAATTTTCTCTCATTCTCTACTCCACTCAGGATTTCTCACACCTGAGTCTACTTCTGGGGCAGGGGTCTCATTGGCTCTTCTGGATATCTCAGCCCTCATTCTAGAGAAGTTGCAGACCATATAGAGGAAACCTAACAGCTGAACTAACAAGAAAGTGGTATCTTTAACACTCAGGGGAAACTGGATATTCTCAAAGAGGGACATAACAGATTTAAAGGAGAAGAAGGAAAGAAAAGGCTGGAAAGCCTCATCTCCTGCTCTTCTTCTAACAAACTGGGTACAATTACTAATAAACTCTCAAAATGTGCTACTGGGACTGGGAGGCAGGGTCGGGCGAAGAAACCATAAGCTAAACATACCTGACAGAAACTTCAGTAGTTCTATAAACTTCTTATAAATCATTATCACCGAGCTCAGCACAATAACTATTTTAATCTGTGCCCCTCTACTGGGAAAGAGGGCAAAGACAGGTATTAAAACCTCAAAAACTTTTAGGGACCAGATCTACATGAAGGCTTCTACCCCGAGAGATATTATGTATCTAAGCAACATGGCTGCTGACTGCTTTATCTTAATACAGAATAAATATAACCAACAATCAGTACAGGTTTTTCCACTTTCTCTTGCCCCTGTTCGTTGGGCGCCAAAAACTATATTTGTCCTAGTTTAGGGCAAATTAGGGAGGAAAACTCTAAATGGGGATTTCCCCAGGGAAATGCCCCTCTTCACTTTCTGGTCCGGGAAAAGAGAGGAAAAAAAAAAAAAAAAAAAATTCTTTGGAGAGAAGTGGAAAAAGCTGTTTATTTAACAGAAATTGAGTAATATTAAATAATAGTAATAAAACCTCTTGCTGTTCGATGGGGTGGCAAATCTAGGAAGAAAAGTCCTTTTCATGTGGTGAAGCTCGGCTCGCTCAGGTTCTTATCAGTCCCTCCGGCGCTGGAAAATGCCGAGGCCCAGGGCCCGGTGGGCCACAGGCTTGTGAGCTCCCGGGGTTTGGCTGGTTGTTCAGTCCAGAGCAGGCTTGCACAGATCCGGAAAAAAAAGGAAAAAAACAAAAGTCCGGGGAACTCTGCTTCAGCTAGCTAAAACTAACTAAAAACCAGGGAGAAGCTCTGTCCCGCTGTCTGTCCGTGCTGCAGACAACACAGTCCAGGAGCGAGATGTGTGGGAGTGATGTTTTCTTTAACACAAACTGCAGCTTCTTCTACCCCCCTCTCTTGCTCTCAGAGTCATTCTTAAAGGTGCAGAACTTAATATATAACATAAACCAGACGATTGGGGATACCAGTATCATAAAGTCACCCCAGGACACCCAGGAGCTCTGAGAATGGAACGGCAAGAGGTGCTCCGCTTACGTCATAAACAGTGCTCCAGAGCGCTTAGCAACGGGCACAACGAAACGTGTCTGTGGGATAGTGACCATTCCCGCCTAGTGCTGGCAATGCACGAGCACTGCCAAAAGGCAAAGGAAGGCGCTTAGCATCCGGCTTGTGCGCAAAGCTTTCAGACTGCCAGGGGACTGCAGCTGTGGTAAGCCTGCTTGCTCATTTGATGTTAGATGTCGCTTGCAAGAACTCCACCCCCATCTGGTTTATGCTGCTACCTGTTGTTAGGCGACAACAAGAGCACATGTAGCAAATGCTTTTTCCTGACCCATTTTGCTAGACCACGATCTTTTGTGGCTCTGTAGTGCTTGCCAATCTGCTATGTGCGTGATGCTGCTTCCATCTGACAAGGAGCACAGCCTTCTGACAGCAGCTTTCAACTTGCCTAAGAAAGAGCTTGGCCATTTAGATGTGATGCAAATCTGTGTGTGTGTAAAGTGCAGGTGCAAGCTCCTGACAAAGGTATTCTCCAGTTTCAGTTTCTATATGCCAGACACATTGGAAATGTTTTCCTCTGGCATTCACGCCAAGAGTCGCAGATTGCTTAACCCAGGAGCTCTGAGAATGGAACGGCAAGAGGTGCTCCGCTTACGTCATAAACAGTGCTCCAGAGCGCTTAGCAACGGGCACAACGAAACGTGTCTGTGGGATAGTGACCATTCCCGCCTAGTGCTGGCAATGCACGAGCACTGCCAAAAGGCAAAGGAAGGCGCTTAGCATCCGGCTTGTGTGCAAAGCTTTCAGACTGCCAGAGGACTGCAGCTGTGGTAAGCCCGCTTGCTCATTTGACGTTAGATGTCGCTTGCAAGAACTTCACCCCCATCTGGTTTATGCTGCTACCTGTTGTTAGGCGACAGCAAGAGCACAAGTCGCAAATGCTTTTTCCTGACCCATTTTGCTAGACCACGCTCTTTTGTGGCTCTTTAGTTCTTGCCAAACTGCTATGTGCGTATTGCTGCTTCCATCTGACAAGGAGCACAGCCTTCTGACAGCAGCTTTCAACTTGTCTAAGAAAGAGCTTGGCCATTTAGATGTGATGCAAATCTGTGTGTGTGTAAGGTGTAGGTGCAAGCTCCTGACAAAGGTGTTCTCCAGTTTCAGTTTCTATCTGCCAGACAATTTGGAAATGTTTTCCTCTGGCATTCGCACCAAGAGTCGCAGAATACTTAACCCAGGAGCTCTGAGAATGGAACGGCAAGAGGTGTTCCGCTTACGTCATAAACAGTGCTCCAGAGCGCTTAGCAACGGGCACAACGAAACGTGTCTGTGGGATAGTGACCATTCCCGCCTAGTGCTGGCAATGCACGAGCACTGCCAAAAGGCAAAGGAAGGCGCTTAGCATCCGGCTGTGCGCAAAGCTTTCAGACTGCCAGAGGACTGCAGCTGTGGTAAGCCCGCTTGCTCATTTGACGTTAGATGTCGCCTGCAAGAACTTCACCCGCATCTGGTTTATGCTGCTACCTGTTGTTAGGCGACAAGAAGGGCACAAGTCGCGAATGCTTTTTCCTGCCTCATTTTGCTAGACCACGCTCTTCTGTGGCTCTTTAGTTCTTGCCAAACTGTTATGTGCGTGCTGCTGCTTCCATCTGACAAGGAGCACAGCCTTCTGACAGCAGCTTTCAACTTGTCTAAGGAAGAGCTTGGCCATTTAGATGTGATGCAAATCTGTGTGTGTGTAAAGTGCAGGTGCAAGCTCCTGACAAAGGTGTTCTCCAGTTTCACTTTCTATCTGCCAGACACATTGGAAATGTTTTCCTCTGGCATTCGCACCAAGAGTCGCAGAATACTTAACCCAGGAGCTCTGAGAATGAAACGGTAAGAGGTGTTCCGCTTACGTCATAAACAGTGCTCCAGAGCGCTTAGCAACGGCCACAACGAAACAGTGTGCGGGATAGTGACCATTCCCGCCTAGTGCTGGCAATGCACGAGCACTGCCAAAAGGCAAAGGAAGGCGCTTAGCATCCGGCTTGGGCGCAAAGCTTTCAGACTGCCAGAGGACCGCAGCTGTGGTAAGCCCGCTTGCTCATTTGACGTTAGATGTCGCCTGCAAGAACTTCACCCGCATCTGGTTTATGCTGCTACCTGTTGTTAGGCGAAAACAAGAGCACATAACAAATGCTTTTTCCTGACCCGTTTTTCTAGACCACGCTCTTTTGTGGCTCTTTAGTTCTTGCCAATCTGCTATGTGCGTGATGCTGCTTCCATCTGACAAGGAGCACAGCCTTCTGACAGCAGCTTTCAACTTGCCTAAGAAAGAGCTGGCCATTTAGATGTGATGCAAATCTGTGTGTGTGTAAAGTGCAGGTGCAAGCTCCTGACAAAGGTGTTCTCCAGTTTCAGTTTCTATCTGCCAGACACATTGGAAATGTTTTCCTCTGGCATTCGCACCAAGAGTCGCAGAATACTTAACCCAGGAGCTCTGAGAATGAAACGGTAAGAGGTGTTCCGCTTACGTCATAAACAGTGCTCCAGAGCGCTTAGCAACGGCCACAACGAAACGTGTCTGTGGGATAGTGACCATTCCCGCCTAGTGCTTGCAATGCACGAGCACTGCCAAAAGGCAAAGGAAGGCGCTTAGCATCCGGCTTGTGCGCAAAGCTTTCAGACTGCCAGGGGACTGCAGCTGTGGTAAGCCTGCTTGCTCATTTGATGTTAGATGTCGCTTGCAAGAACTTCACCCCCATCTGGTTTATGCTGCTACCTGTTGTTAGGCGACAACAAGAGCACATGTAGCAAATGCTTTTTCCTGACCCATTTTGCTAGACCACGATCTTTTGTGGCTCTGTAGTGCTTGCCAATCTGCTATGTGCGTGATGCTGCTTCCATCTGACAAGGAGCACAGCCTTCTGACAGCAGCTTTCAACTTGCCTAAGAAAGAGCTTGGCCATTTAGATGTGATGCAAATCTGTGTGTGTGTAAAGTGCAGGTGCAAGCTCCTGACAAAGGTATTCTCCAGTTTCAGTTTCTATATGCCAGACACATTGGAAATGTTTTCCTCTGGCATTCGCACCAAGAGTCGCAGATTGCTTAACCCAGGAGCTCTGAGAATGGAACGGCAAGAGGTGCTCCGCTTACGTCATAAACAGTGCTCCAGAGCGCTTAGCAACGGGCACAACGAAACGTGTCTGTGGGATAGTGACCATTCCCGCCTAGTGCTGGCAATGCACGAGCACTGCCAAAAGGCAAAGGAAGGCGCTTAGCATCCGGCTTGTGTGCAAAGCTTTCAGACTGCCAGAGGACTGCAGCTGTGGTAAGCCCGCTTGCTCATTTGACGTTAGATGTCGCTTGCAAGAACTTCACCCCCATCTGGTTTATGCTGCTACCTGTTGTTAGGCGACAGCAAGAGCACAAGTCGCAAATGCTTTTTCCTGACCCATTTTGCTAGACCACGCTCTTTTGTGGCTCTTTAGTTCTTGCCAAACTGCTATGTGCGTATTGCTGCTTCCATCTGACAAGGAGCACAGCCTTCTGACAGCAGCTTTCAACTTGTCTAAGAAAGAGCTTGGCCATTTAGATGTGATGCAAATCTGTGTGTGTGTAAGGTGTAGGTGCAAGCTCCTGACAAAGGTGTTCTCCAGTTTCAGTTTCTATCTGCCAGACAATTTGGAAATGTTTTCCTCTGGCATTCGCACCAAGAGTCGCAGAATACTTAACCCAGGAGCTCTGAGAATGGAACGGCAAGAGGTGCTCCGCTTACGTCATAAACAGTGCTCCAGAGCGCTTAGCAACGGGCACAACGAAACGTGTCTGTGGGATAGTGACCATTCCCGCCTAGTGCTGGCAATGCACGAGCACTGCCAAAAGGCAAAGGAAGGCGCTTAGCATCCGGCTTGTGCGCAAAGCTTTCAGACTGCCAGAGGACTGCAGCTGTGGTAAGCCCGCTTGCTCATTTGACGTTAGATGTCGCCTGCAAGAACTTCACCCGCATCTGGTTTATGCTGCTACCTGTTGTTAGGCGACAAGAAGGGCACAAGTCGCGAATGCTTTTTCCTGCCTCATTTTGCTAGACCACGCTCTTCTGTGGCTCTTTAGTTCTTGCCAAACTGTTATGTGCGTGCTGCTGCTTCCATCTGACAAGGAGCACAGCCTTCTGACAGCAGCTTTCAACTTGTCTAAGGAAGAGCTTGGCCATTTAGATGTGATGCAAATCTGTGTGTGTGTAAGGTGCAGGTGCAAGCTCCTGACAAAGGTGTTCTCCAGTTTCAGTTTCTATCTGCCAGACACATTGGAAATGTTTTCCTCTGGCATTCGCACCAAGAGTCGCAGAATACTTAACCCAGGAGCTCTGAGAATGAAACGGTAAGAGGTGTTCCGCTTACGTCATAAACAGTGCTCCAGAGCACTTAGCAACGGGCACAACGAAACGTGTCTGTGGGATAGTGACCATTCCCGCCTAGTGCTGGCAATGCACGAGCACTGCCAAAAGGCAAAGGAAGGCGCTTAGCATCCGGCTGTGCGCAAAGCTTTCAGACTGCCAGAGGACTGCAGCTGTGGTAAGCCCGCTTGCTCATTTGACGTTAGATGTCGCCTGCAAGAACTCCACCCGCATCTGGTTTATGCTGCTACCTGTTGTTAGGCGACAAGAAGGGCACAAGTCGCGAATGCTTTTTCCTGCCTCATTTTGCTAGACCACGCTCTTCTGTGGCTCTTTAGTGCTTGCCAAACTGTTATGTGCGTGCTGCTGCTTCCATCTGACAAGGAGCACAGCCTTCTGACAGCAGCTTTCAACTTGTCTAAGGAAGAGCTTGGCCATTTAGATGTGATGCAAATCTGTGTGTGTGTAAAGTGCAGGTGCAAGCTCCTGACAAAGGTGTTCTCCAGTTTCACTTTCTATCTGCCAGACACATTGGAAATGTTTTCCTCTGGCATTCACGCCAAGAGTCGCAGATTGCTTAACCCAGGAGCTCTGAGAATGGAACGGCAAGAGGTGCTCCGCTTACGTCATAAACAGTGCTCCAGAGCGCTTAGCAACGGGCACAACGAAACGTGTCTGTGGGATAGTGACCATTCCCGCCTAGTGCTGGCAATGCACGAGCACTGCCAAAAGGCAAAGGAAGGCGCTTAGCATCCGGCTTGTGTGCAAAGCTTTCAGACTGCCAGAGGACTGCAGCTGAGGTAAGCCCGCTTGCTCATTTGACGTTAGATGTCGCCTGCAAGAACTCCACCCGCATCTGGTTTATGCTGCTACCTGTTGTTAGGCGACAAGAAGGGCACAAGTCGCAAATGCTTTTTCCTGCCTCATTTTGCTAGACCACGCTCTTCTGTGGCTCTTTAGTTCTTGCCAAACTCCTATGTGCGTGCTTCTGCTTCCATCTGACAAGGAGCACAGCCTTCTGACAGCAGCTTTCAACTTGTCTAAGGAAGAGCTTGGCCATTTAGATGTGATGCAAATCTGTGTGTGTGTAAGGTGCAGGTGCAAGCTCCTGACAAAGGTGTTCTCCAGTTTCACTTTCTGTCTGCCAGACACATTGGAAATGTTTTCCTCTGGCATTCGCACCAAGAGTCGCAGAATACTTTACTGAGGAGCTCTGAGAATGGAACGGCAAGAGGTGTTCAGCTTACGTCATAAACAGTGCTCCAGAGCGCTTAGCAACGGGCACAACGAAACGTGTGTGTGGGATAGTGACCATTCCCGCCTAGTGCTGGCAATGCACGAGCACTGCCAAAAGGCAAAGGAAGGCGCTTAGCATCCGGCTTGTGCGCAAAGCTTTCAGACTGCCAGAGGACTGCAGCTGTGGTAAGCCCGCTTGCTCATTTGACGTTAGATGTCGCTTGCAAGAACTTCACCCCCATCTGGTTTATGCTGCTACCTGTTGTTAGGCGACAGCAAGAGCACAAGTCGCAAATGCTTTTTCCTGACCCATTTTGCTAGACCACGCTCTTTTGTGGCTCTTTAGTTCTTGCCAAACTGCTATGTGCGTATTGCTGCTTCCATCTGACAAGGAGCACAGCCTTCTGACAGCAGCTTTCAACTTGTCTAAGAAAGAGCTTGGCCATTTAGATGTGATGCAAATCTGTGTGTGTGTAAGGTGTAGGTGCAAGCTCCTGACAAAGGTGTTCTCCAGTTTCAGTTTCTATCTGCCAGACAATTTGGAAATGTTTTCCTCTGGCATTCGCACCAAGAGTCGCAGAATACTTAACCCAGGAGCTCTGAGAATGGAACGGCAAGAGGTGTTCCGCTTACGTCATAAACAGTGCTCCAGAGCGCTTAGCAACGGGCACAACGAAACGTGTCTGTGGGATAGTGACCATTCCCGCCTAGTGCTGGCAATGCACGAGCACTGCCAAAAGGCAAAGGAAGGCGCTTAGCATCCGGCTGTGCGCAAAGCTTTCAGACTGCCAGAGGACTGCAGCTGTGGTAAGCCCGCTTGCTCATTTGACGTTAGATGTCGCCTGCAAGAACTTCACCCGCATCTGGTTTATGCTGCTACCTGTTGTTAGGCGACAAGAAGGGCACAAGTCGCGAATGCTTTTTCCTGCCTCATTTTGCTAGACCACGCTCTTCTGTGGCTCTTTAGTTCTTGCCAAACTGTTATGTGCGTGCTGCTGCTTCCATCTGACAAGGAGCACAGCCTTCTGACAGCAGCTTTCAACTTGTCTAAGGAAGAGCTTGGCCATTTAGATGTGATGCAAATCTGTGTGTGTGTAAAGTGCAGGTGCAAGCTCCTGACAAAGGTGTTCTCCAGTTTCACTTTCTATCTGCCAGACACATTGGAAATGTTTTCCTCTGGCATTCGCACCAAGAGTCGCAGAATACTTAACCCAGGAGCTCTGAGAATGAAACGGTAAGAGGTGTTCCGCTTACGTCATAAACAGTGCTCCAGAGCGCTTAGCAACGGCCACAACGAAACAGTGTGCGGGATAGTGACCATTCCCGCCTAGTGCTGGCAATGCACGAGCACTGCCAAAAGGCAAAGGAAGGCGCTTAGCATCCGGCTTGGGCGCAAAGCTTTCAGACTGCCAGAGGACCGCAGCTGTGGTAAGCCCGCTTGCTCATTTGACGTTAGATGTCGCCTGCAAGAACTTCACCCGCATCTGGTTTATGCTGCTACCTGTTGTTAGGCGAAAACAAGAGCACATAACAAATGCTTTTTCCTGACCCGTTTTTCTAGACCACGCTCTTTTGTGGCTCTTTAGTTCTTGCCAATCTGCTATGTGCGTGATGCTGCTTCCATCTGACAAGGAGCACAGCCTTCTGACAGCAGCTTTCAACTTGCCTAAGAAAGAGCTGGCCATTTAGATGTGATGCAAATCTGTGTGTGTGTAAAGTGCAGGTGCAAGCTCCTGACAAAGGTGTTCTCCAGTTTCAGTTTCTATCTGCCAGACACATTGGAAATGTTTTCCTCTGGCATTCGCACCAAGAGTCGCAGAATACTTAACCCAGGAGCTCTGAGAATGAAACGGTAAGAGGTGTTCCGCTTACGTCATAAACAGTGCTCCAGAGCGCTTAGCAACGGCCACAACGAAACGTGTCTGTGGGATAGTGACCATTCCCGCCTAGTGCTTGCAATGCACGAGCACTGCCAAAAGGCAAAGGAAGGCGCTTAGCATCCGGCTTGTGCGCAAAGCTTTCAGACTGCCAGGGGACTGCAGCTGTGGTAAGCCTGCTTGCTCATTTGATGTTAGATGTCGCTTGCAAGAACTTCACCCCCATCTGGTTTATGCTGCTACCTGTTGTTAGGCGACAACAAGAGCACATGTAGCAAATGCTTTTTCCTGACCCATTTTGCTAGACCACGATCTTTTGTGGCTCTGTAGTGCTTGCCAATCTGCTATGTGCGTGATGCTGCTTCCATCTGACAAGGAGCACAGCCTTCTGACAGCAGCTTTCAACTTGCCTAAGAAAGAGCTTGGCCATTTAGATGTGATGCAAATCTGTGTGTGTGTAAAGTGCAGGTGCAAGCTCCTGACAAAGGTATTCTCCAGTTTCAGTTTCTATATGCCAGACACATTGGAAATGTTTTCCTCTGGCATTCGCACCAAGAGTCGCAGATTGCTTAACCCAGGAGCTCTGAGAATGGAACGGCAAGAGGTGCTCCGCTTACGTCATAAACAGTGCTCCAGAGCGCTTAGCAACGGGCACAACGAAACGTGTCTGTGGGATAGTGACCATTCCCGCCTAGTGCTGGCAATGCACGAGCACTGCCAAAAGGCAAAGGAAGGCGCTTAGCATCCGGCTTGTGTGCAAAGCTTTCAGACTGCCAGAGGACTGCAGCTGTGGTAAGCCCGCTTGCTCATTTGACGTTAGATGTCGCTTGCAAGAACTTCACCCCCATCTGGTTTATGCTGCTACCTGTTGTTAGGCGACAGCAAGAGCACAAGTCGCAAATGCTTTTTCCTGACCCATTTTGCTAGACCACGCTCTTTTGTGGCTCTTTAGTTCTTGCCAAACTGCTATGTGCGTATTGCTGCTTCCATCTGACAAGGAGCACAGCCTTCTGACAGCAGCTTTCAACTTGTCTAAGAAAGAGCTTGGCCATTTAGATGTGATGCAAATCTGTGTGTGTGTAAGGTGTAGGTGCAAGCTCCTGACAAAGGTGTTCTCCAGTTTCAGTTTCTATCTGCCAGACAATTTGGAAATGTTTTCCTCTGGCATTCGCACCAAGAGTCGCAGAATACTTAACCCAGGAGCTCTGAGAATGGAACGGCAAGAGGTGCTCCGCTTACGTCATAAACAGTGCTCCAGAGCGCTTAGCAACGGGCACAACGAAACGTGTCTGTGGGATAGTGACCATTCCCGCCTAGTGCTGGCAATGCACGAGCACTGCCAAAAGGCAAAGGAAGGCGCTTAGCATCCGGCTTGTGCGCAAAGCTTTCAGACTGCCAGAGGACTGCAGCTGTGGTAAGCCCGCTTGCTCATTTGACGTTAGATGTCGCCTGCAAGAACTTCACCCGCATCTGGTTTATGCTGCTACCTGTTGTTAGGCGACAAGAAGGGCACAAGTCGCGAATGCTTTTTCCTGCCTCATTTTGCTAGACCACGCTCTTCTGTGGCTCTTTAGTTCTTGCCAAACTGTTATGTGCGTGCTGCTGCTTCCATCTGACAAGGAGCACAGCCTTCTGACAGCAGCTTTCAACTTGTCTAAGGAAGAGCTTGGCCATTTAGATGTGATGCAAATCTGTGTGTGTGTAAGGTGCAGGTGCAAGCTCCTGACAAAGGTGTTCTCCAGTTTCACTTTCTATCTGCCAGACACATTGGAAATGTTTTCCTCTGGCATTCGCACCAAGAGTCGCAGAATACTTAACCCAGGAGCTCTGAGAATGAAACGGTAAGAGGTGTTCCGCTTACGTCATAAACAGTGCTCCAGAGCACTTAGCAACGGGCACAACGAAACGTGTCTGTGGGATAGTGACCATTCCCGCCTAGTGCTGGCAATGCACGAGCACTGCCAAAAGGCAAAGGAAGGCGCTTAGCATCCGGCTGTGCGCAAAGCTTTCAGACTGCCAGAGGACTGCAGCTGTGGTAAGCCCGCTTGCTCATTTGACGTTAGATGTCGCCTGCAAGAACTCCACCCGCATCTGGTTTATGCTGCTACCTGTTGTTAGGCGACAAGAAGGGCACAAGTCGCGAATGCTTTTTCCTGCCTCATTTTGCTAGACCACGCTCTTCTGTGGCTCTTTAGTGCTTGCCAAACTGTTATGTGCGTGCTGCTGCTTCCATCTGACAAGGAGCACAGCCTTCTGACAGCAGCTTTCAACTTGTCTAAGGAAGAGCTTGGCCATTTAGATGTGATGCAAATCTGTGTGTGTGTAAAGTGCAGGTGCAAGCTCCTGACAAAGGTGTTCTCCAGTTTCACTTTCTATCTGCCAGACACATTGGAAATGTTTTCCTCTGGCATTCACGCCAAGAGTCGCAGATTGCTTAACCCAGGAGCTCTGAGAATGGAACGGCAAGAGGTGCTCCGCTTACGTCATAAACAGTGCTCCAGAGCGCTTGGCAACGGGCACAACGAAACGTGTCTGTGGGATAGTGACCATTCCCGCCTAGTGCTGGCAATGCACGAGCACTGCCAAAAGGCAAAGGAAGGCGCTTAGCATCCGGCTTGTGTGCAAAGCTTTCAGACTGCCAGAGGACTGCAGCTGAGGTAAGCCCGCTTGCTCATTTGACGTTAGATGTCGCCTGCAAGAACTCCACCCGCATCTGGTTTATGCTGCTACCTGTTGTTAGGCGACAAGAAGGGCACAAGTCGCAAATGCTTTTTCCTGCCTCATTTTGCTAGACCACGCTCTTCTGTGGCTCTTTAGTTCTTGCCAAACTCCTATGTGCGTGCTTCTGCTTCCATCTGACAAGGAGCACAGCCTTCTGACAGCAGCTTTCAACTTGTCTAAGGAAGAGCTTGGCCATTTAGATGTGATGCAAATCTGTGTGTGTGTAAGGTGCAGGTGCAAGCTCCTGACAAAGGTGTTCTCCAGTTTCACTTTCTGTCTGCCAGACACATTGGAAATGTTTTCCTCTGGCATTCGCACCAAGAGTCGCAGAATACTTTACTGAGGAGCTCTGAGAATGGAACGGCAAGAGGTGTTCAGCTTACGTCATAAACAGTGCTCCAGAGCGCTTAGCAACGGGCACAACGAAACGTGTGTGTGGGATAGTGACCATTCCCGCCTAGTGCTGGCAATGCACGAGCACTGCCAAAAGGCAAAGGAAGGCGCTTAGCATCCGGCTTGTGTGCAAAGCTTTCAGACTGCCAGAGGACTGCAGCTGTGGTAAGCCCGCTTGCTCATTTGACGTTAGATGTCGCTTGCAAGAACTTCACCCCCATCTGGTTTATGCTGCTACCTGTTGTTAGGCGACAGCAAGAGCACAAGTCGCAAATGCTTTTTCCTGACCCATTTTGCTAGACCACGCTCTTTTGTGGCTCTTTAGTTCTTGCCAAACTGCTATGTGCGTATTGCTGCTTCCATCTGACAAGGAGCACAGCCTTCTGACAGCAGCTTTCAACTTGTCTAAGAAAGAGCTTGGCCATTTAGATGTGATGCAAATCTGTGTGTGTGTAAGGTGTAGGTGCAAGCTCCTGACAAAGGTGTTCTCCAGTTTCAGTTTCTATCTGCCAGACAATTTGGAAATGTTTTCCTCTGGCATTCGCACCAAGAGTCGCAGAATACTTAACCCAGGAGCTCTGAGAATGGAACGGCAAGAGGTGCTCCGCTTACGTCATAAACAGTGCTCCAGAGCGCTTAGCAACGGGCACAACGAAACGTGTCTGTGGGATAGTGACCATTCCCGCCTAGTGCTGGCAATGCACGAGCACTGCCAAAAGGCAAAGGAAGGCGCTTAGCATCCGGCTTGTGCGCAAAGCTTTCAGACTGCCAGAGGACTGCAGCTGTGGTAAGCCCGCTTGCTCATTTGACGTTAGATGTCGCCTGCAAGAACTTCACCCGCATCTGGTTTATGCTGCTACCTGTTGTTAGGCGACAAGAAGGGCACAAGTCGCAAATGCTTTTTCCTGACCCATTTTGCTAGACCACGCTCTTTTGTGGCTCTTTAGTTCTTGCCAAACTGCTATGTGCGTATTGCTGCTTCCATCTGACAAGGAGCACAGCCTTCTGACAGCAGCTTTCAACTTGTCTAAGAAAGAGCTTGGCCATTTAGATGTGATGCAAATCTGTGTGTGTGTAAGGTGTAGGTGCAAGCTCCTGACAAAGGTGTTCTCCAGTTTCAGTTTCTATCTGCCAGACAATTTGGAAATGTTTTCCTCTGGCATTCGCACCAAGAGTCGCAGAATACTTAACCCAGGAGCTCTGAGAATGGAACGGCAAGAGGTGCTCCGCTTACGTCATAAACAGTGCTCCAGAGCGCTTAGCAACGGGCACAACGAAACGTGTCTGTGGGATAGTGACCATTCCCGCCTAGTGCTGGCAATGCACGAGCACTGCCAAAAGGCAAAGGAAGGCGCTTAGCATCCGGCTTGTGCGCAAAGCTTTCAGACTGCCAGAGGACTGCAGCTGTGGTAAGCCCGCTTGCTCATTTGACGTTAGATGTCGCCTGCAAGAACTTCACCCGCATCTGGTTTATGCTGCTACCTGTTGTTAGGCGACAAGAAGGGCACAAGTCGCGAATGCTTTTTCCTGCCTCATTTTGCTAGACCACGCTCTTCTGTGGCTCTTTAGTTCTTGCCAAACTGTTATGTGCGTGCTGCTGCTTCCATCTGACAAGGAGCACAGCCTTCTGACAGCAGCTTTCAACTTGTCTAAGGAAGAGCTTGGCCATTTAGATGTGATGCAAATCTGTGTGTGTGTAAGGTGCAGGTGCAAGCTCCTGACAAAGGTGTTCTCCAGTTTCACTTTCTATCTGCCAGACACATTGGAAATGTTTTCCTCTGGCATTCACGCCAAGAGTCGCAGATTGCTTAACCCAGGAGCTCTGAGAATGGAACGGCAAGAGGTGTTCCGCTTTCGTCATAAACAGTGCTCCAGAGCGCTTAGCAACGGGCACAACGAAACGTGTCTGTGGGATAGTGACCATTCCCGCCTAGTGCTGGCAATGCACGAGCACTGCCAAAAGGCAAAGGAAGGCGCTTAGCATCCGGCTTGTGCGCAAAGCTTTCAGACTGCCAGAGGACTGCAGCTGTGGTAAGCCCGCTTGCTCATTTGACGTTAGATGTCGCCTGCAAGAACTTCACCCGCATCTGGTTTATGCTGCTACCTGTTGTTAGGCGACAAGAAGGGCACAAGTCGCGAATGCTTTTTCCTGCCTCATTTTGCTAGACCACGCTCTTCTGTGGCTCTTTAGTTCTTGCCAAACTGTTATGTGCGTGCTGCTGCTTCCATCTGACAAGGAGCACAGCCTTCTGACAGCAGCTTTCAACTTGTCTAAGGAAGAGCTTGGCCATTTAGATGTGATGCAAATCTGTGTGTGTGTAAGGTGCAGGTGCAAGCTCCTGACAAAGGTGTTCTCCAGTTTCACTTTCTATCTGCCAGACACATTGGAAATGTTTTCCTCTGGCATTCGCACCAAGAGTCGCAGAATACTTAACCCAGGAGCTCTGAGAATGAAACGGTAAGAGGTGTTCCGCTTACGTCATAAACAGTGCTCCAGAGCACTTAGCAACGGGCACAACGAAACGTGTCTGTGGGATAGTGACCATTCCCGCCTAGTGCTGGCAATGCACGAGCACTGCCAAAAGGCAAAGGAAGGCGCTTAGCATCCGGCTGTGCGCAAAGCTTTCAGACTGCCAGAGGACTGCAGCTGTGGTAAGCCCGCTTGCTCATTTGACGTTAGATGTCGCCTGCAAGAACTCCACCCGCATCTGGTTTATGCTGCTACCTGTTGTTAGGCGACAAGAAGGGCACAAGTCGCGAATGCTTTTTCCTGCCTCATTTTGCTAGACCACGCTCTTCTGTGGCTCTTTAGTGCTTGCCAAACTGTTATGTGCGTGCTGCTGCTTCCATCTGACAAGGAGCACAGCCTTCTGACAGCAGCTTTCAACTTGTCTAAGGAAGAGCTTGGCCATTTAGATGTGATGCAAATCTGTGTGTGTGTAAAGTGCAGGTGCAAGCTCCTGACAAAGGTGTTCTCCAGTTTCACTTTCTATCTGCCAGACACATTGGAAATGTTTTCCTCTGGCATTCACGCCAAGAGTCGCAGATTGCTTAACCCAGGAGCTCTGAGAATGGAACGGCAAGAGGTGCTCCGCTTACGTCATAAACAGTGCTCCAGAGCGCTTAGCAACGGGCACAACGAAACGTGTCTGTGGGATAGTGACCATTCCCGCCTAGTGCTGGCAATGCACGAGCACTGCCAAAAGGCAAAGGAAGGCGCTTAGCATCCGGCTTGTGTGCAAAGCTTTCAGACTGCCAGAGGACTGCAGCTGAGGTAAGCCCGCTTGCTCATTTGACGTTAGATGTCGCCTGCAAGAACTCCACCCGCATCTGGTTTATGCTGCTACCTGTTGTTAGGCGACAAGAAGGGCACAAGTCGCAAATGCTTTTTCCTGCCTCATTTTGCTAGACCACGCTCTTCTGTGGCTCTTTAGTTCTTGCCAAACTCCTATGTGCGTGCTTCTGCTTCCATCTGACAAGGAGCACAGCCTTCTGACAGCAGCTTTCAACTTGTCTAAGGAAGAGCTTGGCCATTTAGATGTGATGCAAATCTGTGTGTGTGTAAGGTGCAGGTGCAAGCTCCTGACAAAGGTGTTCTCCAGTTTCACTTTCTGTCTGCCAGACACATTGGAAATGTTTTCCTCTGGCATTCGCACCAAGAGTCGCAGAATACTTTACTGAGGAGCTCTGAGAATGGAACGGCAAGAGGTGTTCAGCTTACGTCATAAACAGTGCTCCAGAGCGCTTAGCAACGGGCACAACGAAACGTGTGTGTGGGATAGTGACCATTCCCGCCTAGTGCTGGCAATGCACGAGCACTGCCAAAAGGCAAAGGAAGGCGCTTAGCATCCGGCTTGTGCGCAAAGCTTTCAGACTGCCAGAGGACTGCAGCTGTGGTAAGCCCGCTTGCTCATTTGACGTTAGATGTCGCCTGCAAGAACTCCACCCGCATCTGGTTTATGCTGCTACCTGTTGTTAGGCGACAAGAAGGGGACAAGTCGCGAATGCTTTTTCCTGCCTCATTTTGCTAGACCACGCTCTTCTGTGGCTCTTTAGTTCTTGCCAAACTGTTATGTGCGTGCTGCTGCTTCCATCTGACAAGGAGCACAGCCTTCTGACAGCAGCTTTCAACTTGTCTAAGGAAGAGCTTGGCCATTTAGATGTGATGCAAATCTGTGTGTGTGTAAGGTGCAGGTGCAAGCTCCTGACAAAGGTGTTCTCCAGTTTCAGTTTCTATCTGCCAGACACATTGGAAATGTTTTCCTCTGGCATTCGCACCAAGAGTCGCAGAATACTTAACCCAGGAGCTCTGAGAATGAAACGGTAAGAGGTGTTCCGCTTACGTCATAAACAGTGCTCCAGAGCGCTTAGCAACGGGCACAACGAAACGTGTCTGTGGGATAGTGACCATTCCCGCCTAGTGCTGGCAATGCACGAGCACTGCCAAAAGGCAAAGGAAGGCGCTTAGCATCCGGCTGTGCGCAAAGCTTTCAGACTGCCAGAGGACTGCAGCTGTGGTAAGCCCGCTTGCTCATTTGACGTTAGATGTCGCCTGCAAGAACTTCACCCGCATCTGGTTTATGCTGCTACCTGTTGTTAGGCGACAAGAAGGGCACAAGTCGCGAATGCTTTTTCCTGCCTCATTTTGCTAGACCACGCTCTTCTGTGGCTCTTTAGTGCTTGCCAAACTGTTATGTGCGTGCTGCTGCTTCCATCTGACAAGGAGCACAGCCTTCTGACAGCAGCTTTCAACTTGTCTAAGGAAGAGCTTGGCCATTTAGATGTGATGCAAATCTGTGTGTGTGTAAGGTGCAGGTGCAAGCTCCTGACAAAGGTGTTCTCCAGTTTCAGTTTCTATCTGCCAGACACATTGGAAATGTTTTCCTCTGGCATTCGCACCAAGAGTCGCAGAATACTTAACCCAGGAGCTCTGAGAATGGAACGGCAAGAGGTGTTCCGCTTACGTCATAAACAGTGCTCCAGAGCGCTTAGCAACGGGCACAACGAAACGTGTCTGTGGGATAGTGACCATTCCCGCCTAGTGCTGGCAATGCACGAGCACTGCCAAAAGGCAAAGGAAGGCGCTTAGCATCCGGCTGTGCGCAAAGCTTTCAGACTGCCAGAGGACTGCAGCTGTGGTAAGCCCGCTTGCTCATTTGACGTTAGATGTCGCCTGCAAGAACTTCACCCGCATCTGGTTTATGCTGCTACCTGTTGTTAGGCGACTAGAAGGGCACAAGTCGCGAATGCTTTTTCCTGCCTCATTTTGCTAGACCACGCTCTTCTGTGGCTCTTTAGTTCTTGCCAAACTGTTATGTGCGTGCTGCTGCTTCCATCTGACAAGGAGCACAGCCTTCTGACAGCAGCTTTCAACTTGTCTAAGGAAGAGCTTGGCCATTTAGATGTGATGCAAATCTGTGTGTGTGTAAGGTGCAGGTGCAAGCTCCTGACAAAGGTGTTCTCCAGTTTCAGTTTCTATCTGCCAGACACATTGGAAATGTTTTCCTCTGGCATTCGCACCAAGAGTCGCAGAATACTTAACCCAGGAGCTCTGAGAATGGAACGGCAAGAGGTGTTCCGCTTACGTCATAAACAGTGCTCCAGAGCGCTTAGCAACGGGCACAACGAAACGTGTCTGTGGGATAGTGACCATTCCCGCCTAGTGCTGGCAATGCACGAGCACTGCCAAAAGGCAAAGGAAGGAGCTTAGCATCCGGCTGTGCGCAAAGCTTTCAGACTGCCAGAGGACTGCAGCTGTGGTAAGCCCGCTTGCTCATTTGACGTTAGATGTCGCCTGCAAGAACTTCACCCGCATCTGGTTTATGCTGCTACCTGTTGTTAGGCGACAAGAAGGGCACAAGTCGCGAATGCTTTTTCCTGCCTCATTTTGCTAGACCACGCTCTTCTGTGGCTCTTTAGTTCTTGCCAAACTGTTATGTGCGTGCTGCTGCTTCCATCTGACAAGGAGCACAGCCTTCTGACAGCAGCTTTCAACTTGTCTAAGGAAGAGCTTGGCCATTTAGATGTGATGCAAATCTGTGTGTGTGTAAAGTGCAGGTGCAAGCTCCTGACAAAGGTGTTCTCCAGTTTCAGTTTCTATCTGCCAGACACATTGGAAATGTTTTCCTCTGGCATTCGCACCAAGAGTCGCAGAATACTTAACCCAGGAGCTCTGAGAATGAAACGGTAAGAGGTGTTCCGCTTACGTCATAAACAGTGCTCCAGAGCGCTTAGCAACGGCCACAACGAAACAGTGTGCGGGATAGTGACCATTCCCGCCTAGTGCTGGCAATGCACGAGCACTGCCAAAAGGCAAAGGAAGGCGCTTAGCATCCGGCTTGGGCGCAAAGCTTTCAGACTGCCAGAGGACCGCAGCTGTGGTAAGCCCGCTTGCTCATTTGACGTTAGATGTCGCCTGCAAGAACTTCACCCGCATCTGGTTTATGCTGCTACCTGTTGTTAGGCGAAAACAAGAGCACATGTAACAAATGCTTTTTCCTGACCCGTTTTGCTAGAACACGCTCTTTTGTGGCTCTGTAGTGCTTGCCAATCTGCTATGTGCGTGATGCTGCTTCCATCTGACAAGGAGCACAGCCTTCTGACAGCAGCTTTCAACTTGCCTAAGAAAGAGCTTGGCCATTTAGATGTGATGCAAATCTGTGTGTGTGTAAGGTGTAGGTGCAAGCTCCTGACAAAGGTGTTCTCCAGTTTCAGTTTCTATCTGCCAGACACATTGGAAATGTTTTCCTCTGGCATTCGCACCAAGAGTCGCAGAATACTTAACCCAGGAGCTCTGAGAATGAAACGGTAAGAGGTGTTCCGCTTACGTCATAAACAGTGCTCCAGAGCGCTTAGCAACGGCCACAACGAAACGTGTCTGTGGGATAGTGACCATTCCCGCCTAGTGCTGGCAATTCACGAGCACTGCCAAAAGGCAAAGGAAGGCGCTTAGCATCCGGCTTGTGCGCAAAGCTTTCAGACTGCCAGAGGACTGCAGCTGTGGTAAGCCTTCTTGCTCCTTTGATATTAGATGTCGCCTGCAAGAACTTCACCCGCATCTGGTTTATGCTGCTACCTGTTGTTAGGCGACAACAAGAGCACATGTAGCAAATGCTTTTTCCTGCCTCATTTTGCTAGACCACGCTCTTCTGTGGCTCTTTAGTTCTTGCCAAAATCCTATGTGCGTGCTGCTGCTTCCATCTGACAAGGAGCACAGCCTTCTGACAGCAGCTTTCAACTTGTCTAAGGAAGAGCTTGGCCATTTAGATGTGATGCAAATCTGTGTGTGTGTAAAGTGCAGGTGCAAGCTCCTGACAAAGGTGTTCTCCAGTTTCAGTTTCTATCTGCCAGACACATTGGAAATGTTTTCCTCTGGCATTCGCACCAAGAGTCGCAGAATACTTAACCCAGGAGCTCTGAGAATGGAACGGCAAGAGGTGCTCCGCTTACGTCATAAACAGTGCTCCAGAGCGCTTAGCAACGGGCACAACGAAACGTGTCTGTGGGATAGTGACCATTCCCGCCTAGTGCTGGCAATGCACGAGCACTGCCAAAAGGCAAAGGAAGGCGCTTAGCATGCGGCTTGTGCGCAAAGCTTTCAGACTGCCAGGGGACTGCAGCTGTGGTAAGCCTGCTTGCTCATTTGATGTTAGATGTCGCTTGCAAGAACTTCACCCCCATCTGGTTTATGCTGCTACCTGTTGTTAGGCGACAACAAGAGCACATGTAGCAAATGCTTTTTCCTGACCCGTTTTGCTAGACCACGATCTTTTGTGGCTCTGTAGTGCATGCCAATCTGCTATGTGCGTGATGCTGCTTCCATCTGACAAGGAGCACAGCCTTCTGACAGCAGCTTTCAACTTGCCTAAGAAAGAGCTTGGCCATTTAGATGTGATGCAAATCTGTGTGTGTGTAAAGTGCAGGTGCAAGCTCCTGACAAAGGTATTCTCCAGTTTCAGTTTCTATATGCCAGACACATTGGAAATGTTTTCCTCTGGCATTCACGCCAAGAGTCGCAGATTGCTTAACCCAGGAGCTCTGAGAATGGAACGGCAAGAGGTGCTCCGCTTACGTCATAAACAGTGCTCCAGAGCGCTTAGCAACGGGCACAACGAAACGTGTCTGTGGGATAGTGACCATTCCCGCCTAGTGCTGGCAATGCACGAGCACTGCCAAAAGGCAAAGGAAGGCGCTTAGCATCCGGCTTGTGTGCAAAGCTTTCAGACTGCCAGAGGACTGCAGCTGTGGTAAGCCCGCTTGCTCATTTGACGTTAGATGTCGCCTGCAAGAACTTCACCCGCATCTGGTTTATGCTGCTACCTGTTGTTAGGCGACAGCAAGAGCACAAGTCGCAAATGCTTTTTCCTGACCCATTTTGCTAGACCACGCTCTTTTGTGGCTCTTTAGTGCTTGCCAAACTGCTATGTGCATACTGCTGCTTCCATCTGACAAGGAGCACAGCCTTCTGACAGCAGCTTTCAACTTGTCTAAGGAAGAGCTTGGCCATTTAGATGTGATGCAAATCTGTGTGTGTGTAACGTGTAGGTGCAAGCTCCTGACAAAGGTGTTCTCCAGTTTCAGTTTCTATCTGCCAGACACATTGGAAATGTTTTCCTCTGGCATTCGCACCAAGAGTCGCAGAATACTTAACCCAGGAGCTCTGAGAATGGAACGGCAAGAGGTGTTCCGCTTACGTCATAAACAGTGCTCCAGAGCGCTTAGCAACGGGCACAACGAAACGTGTCTGTGGGATAGTGACCATTCCCGCCTAGTGCTGGCAATTCACGAGCACTGCCAAAAGGCAAAGGAAGGCGCTTAGCATCCGGCTTGGGCGCAAAGCTTTCAGACTGCCAGAGGACCGCAGCTGTGGTAAGCCCGCTTGCTCATTTGACGTTAGATGTCGCCTGCAAGAACTTCACCCGCATCTGGTTTATGCTGCTACCTGTTGTTAGGCAAAAACAAGAGCACATGTAACAAATGCTTTTTCCTGACCCGTTTTGCTATACCACGCTCTTTTGTGGCTCTGTAGTGCTTGCCAATCTGCTATGTGCGTGATGCTGCTTCCATCTGACAAGGAGCACAGCCTTCTGACAGCAGCTTTCAACTTGCCTAAGAAAGAGCTTGGCCATTTAGATGTGATGCAAATCTGTGTGTGTGTAAAGTGCAGGTGCAAGCTCCTGACAAAGGTGTTCTCCAGTTTCAGTTTCTATCTGCCAGACACATTGGAAATGTTTTCCTCTGGCATTCGCACCAAGAGTCGCAGAATACTTAACCCAGGAGCTCTGAGAATGAAACGGTAAGAGGTGTTCCGCTTACGTCATAAACAGTGCTCCAGAGCGCTTAGCAACGGGCACAACGAAACGTGTCTGTGGGATAGTGACCATTCCCGCCTAGTGCTGGCAATTCACGAGCACTGCCAAAAGGCAAAGGAAGGCGCTTAGCATCCGGCTTGTGCGCAAAGCTTTCAGACTGCCAGAGGACTGCAGCTGTGGTAAGCCCGCTTGCTCATTTGACGTTAGAAGGCGCCTGGAAGAACTTCACCCGCATCTGGTTTATGCTGCTACCTGTTGTTAGGCGACAGCAAGAGCACATGTAGCAAATGCTTTTTCCTGACCCGTTTTGCTAGACCACGCTCTTTTGTGGCTCTTTAATGCTTGCCAAACTCCTATGTGCGTGCTGCTGCTTCCATCTGACAAGGAGCACAGCCTTCTGACAGCAGCTTTCAACTTGCCTAAGAAAGAGCTTGGCCATTTAGATGTGATGCAAATCTGTGTGTGTGTAAGGTGCAGGTGCAAGCTCCTGACAAAGGTGTTCTCCAGTTTCAGTTTCTATCTGCCAGACACATTGGAAATGTTTTCCTCTGGCATTCGCACCAAGAGTCGCAGAATACTTAACCCAGGAGCTCTGAGAATGAAACGGTAAGAGGTGTTCCGCTTACGTCATAAACAGTGCTCCAGAGCACTTAGCAACGGGCACAACGAAACGTGTCTGTGGGATAGTGACCATTCCCGCCTAGTGCTGGCAATGCACGAGCACTGCCAAAAGGCAAAGGAAGGCGCTTAGCATCCGGCTGTGCGCAAAGCTTTCAGACTGCCAGAGGACTGCAGCTGTGGTAAGCCCGCTTGCTCATTTGACGTTAGATGTCGCCTGCAAGAACTTCACCCGCATCTGGTTTATGCTGCTACCTGTTGTTAGGCGACAAGAAGGGCACAAGTCGCGAATGCTTTTTCCTGCCTCATTTTGCTAGACCACGCTCTTCTGTGGCTCTTTAGTTCTTGCCAAACTGTTATGTGCGTGCTGCTGCTTCCATCTGACAAGGAGCACAGCCTTCTGACAGCAGCTTTCAACTTGTCTAAGGAAGAGCTTGGCCATTTAGATGTGATGCAAATCTGTGTGTGTGTAAGGTGCAGGTGCAAGCTCCTGACAAAGGTGTTCTCCAGTTTCAGTTTCTATCTGCCAGACACATTGGAAATGTTTTCCTCTGGCATTCGCACCAAGAGTCGCAGAATACTTAACCCAGGAGCTCTGAGAATGAAACGGTAAGAGGTGTTCCGCTTACGTCATAAACAGTGCTCCAGAGCACTTAGCAACGGGCACAACGAAACGTGTCTGTGGGATAGTGACCATTCCCGCCTAGTGCTGGCAATGCACGAGCACTGCCAAAAGGCAAAGGAAGGCGCTTAGCATCCGGCTGTGCGCAAAGCTTTCAGACTGCCAGAGGACTGCAGCTGTGGTAAGCCCGCTTGCTCATTTGACGTTAGATGTCGCCTGCAAGAACTTCACCCGCATCTGGTTTATGCTGCTACCTGTTGTTAGGCGACAAGAAGGGCACAAGTCGCGAATGCTTTTTCCTGCCTCATTTTGCTAGACCACGCTCTTCTGTGGCTCTTTAGTTCTTGCCAAACTGTTATGTGCGTGCTGCTGCTTCCATCTGACAAGGAGCACAGCCTTCTGACAGCAGCTTTCAACTTGTCTAAGGAAGAGCTTGGCCATTTAGATGTGATGCAAATCTGTGTGTGTGTAAGGTGCAGGTGCAAGCTCCTGACAAAGGTGTTCTCCAGTTTCAGTTTCTGTCTGCCAGACACATTGGAAATGTTTTCCTCTGGCATTCGCACCAAGAGTCGCAGAATACTTTACTGAGGAGCTCTGAGAATGGAACGGCAAGAGGTGTTCAGCTTACGTCATAAACAGTGCTCCAGAGCGCTTAGCAACGGGCACAACGAAACGTGTCTGTGGGATAGTGACCATTCCCGCCTAGTGCTGGCAATGCACGAGCACTGCCAAAAGGCAAAGGAAGGCGCTTAGCATCCGGCTTGTGCGCAAAGCTTTCAGACTGCCAGAGGACTGCAGCTGTGGTAAGCCCGCTTGCTCATTTGACGTTAGATGTCGCCTGCAAGAACTCCACCCGCATCTGGTTTATGCTGCTACCTGTTGTTAGGCGACAAGAAGGGCACAAGTCGCGAATGCTTTTTCCTGCCTCATTTTGCTAGACCACGCTCTTCTGTGGCTCTTTAGTTCTTGCCAAACTGTTATGTGCATGCTGCTGCTTCCATCTGACAAGGAGCACAGCCTTCTGACAGCAGCTTTCAACTTGTCTAAGGAAGAGCTTGGCCATTTAGATGTGATGCAAATCTGTGTGTGTGTAAGGTGCAGGTGCAAGCTCCTGACAAAGGTGTTCTCCAGTTTCACTTTCTATCTGCCAGACACATTGGAAATGTTTTCCTCTGGCATTCGCACCAAGAGTCGCAGAATACTTAACCCAGGAGCTCTGAGAATGAAACGGTAAGAGGTGTTCCGCTTACGTCATAAACAGTGCTCCAGAGCGCTTAGCAACGGGCACAACGAAACGTGTCTGTGGGATAGTGACCATTCCCGCCTAGTGCTGGCAATGCACGAGCACTGCCAAAAGGCAAAGGAAGGCGCTTAGCATCCGGCTGTGCGCAAAGCTTTCAGACTGCCAGAGGACTGCAGCTGTGGTAAGCCCGCTTGCTCATTTGACGTTAGATGTCGCCTGCAAGAACTTCACCCGCATCTGGTTTATGCTGCTACCTGTTGTTAGGCGACAAGAAGGGCACAAGTCGCGAATGCTTTTTCCTGCCTCATTTTGCTAGACCACGCTCTTCTGTGGCTCTTTAGTTCTTGCCAAACTGTTATGTGCGTGCTGCTGCTTCCATCTGACAAGGAGCACAGCCTTCTGACAGCAGCTTTCAACTTGTCTAAGGAAGAGCTTGGCCATTTAGATGTGATGCAAATCTGTGTGTGTGTAAGGTGCAGGTGCAAGCTCCTGACAAAGGTGTTCTCCAGTTTCACTTTCTATCTGCCAGACACATTGGAAATGTTTTCCTCTGGCATTCGCACCAAGAGTCGCAGAATACTTAACCCAGGAGCTCTGAGAATGAAACGGTAAGAGGTGTTCCGCTTACGTCATAAACAGTGCTCCAGAGCGCTTAGCAACGGGCACAACGAAACGTGTCTGTGGGATAGTGACCATTCCCGCCTAGTGCTGGCAATGCACGAGCACTGCCAAAAGGCAAAGGAAGGCGCTTAGCATCCGGCTGTGCGCAAAGCTTTCAGACTGCCAGAGGACTGCAGCTGTGGTAAGCCCGCTTGCTCATTTGACGTTAGATGTCGCCTGCAAGAACTTCACCCGCATCTGGTTTATGCTGCTACCTGTTGTTAGGCGACAAGAAGGGCACAAGTCGCGAATGCTTTTTCCTGCCTCATTTTGCTAGACCACGCTCTTCTGTGGCTCTTTAGTTCTTGCCAAACTGTTATGTGCGTGCTGCTGCTTCCATCTGACAAGGAGCACAGCCTTCTGACAGCAGCTTTCAACTTGTCTAAGGAAGAGCTTGGCCATTTAGATGTGATGCAAATCTGTGTGTGTGTAAGGTGCAGGTGCAAGCTCCTGACAAAGGTGTTCTCCAGTTTCAGTTTCTATCTGCCAGACACATTGGAAATGTTTTCCTCTGGCATTCGCACCAAGAGTCGCAGAATACTTAACCCAGGAGCTCTGAGAATGGAACGGCAAGAGGTGTTCCGCTTACGTCATAAACAGTGCTCCAGAGCGCTTAGCAACGGGCACAACGAAACGTGTCTGTGGGATAGTGACCATTCCCGCCTAGTGCTGGCAATGCACGAGCACTGCCAAAAGGCAAAGGAAGGCGCTTAGCATCCGGCTGTGCGCAAAGCTTTCAGACTGCCAGAGGACTGCAGCTGTGGTAAGCCCGCTTGCTCATTTGACGTTAGATGTCGCCTGCAAGAACTTCACCCGCATCTGGTTTATGCTGCTACCTGTTGTTAGGCGACTAGAAGGGCACAAGTCGCGAATGCTTTTTCCTGCCTCATTTTGCTAGACCACGCTCTTCTGTGGCTCTTTAGTTCTTGCCAAACTGTTATGTGCGTGCTGCTGCTTCCATCTGACAAGGAGCACAGCCTTCTGACAGCAGCTTTCAACTTGTCTAAGGAAGAGCTTGGCCATTTAGATGTGATGCAAATCTGTGTGTGTGTAAAGTGCAGGTGCAAGCTCCTGACAAAGGTGTTCTCCAGTTTCAGTTTCTATCTGCCAGACACATTGGAAATGTTTTCCTCTGGCATTCGCACCAAGAGTCGCAGAATACTTAACCCAGGAGCTCTGAGAATGAAACGGTAAGAGGTGTTCCGCTTACGTCATAAACAGTGCTCCAGAGCGCTTAGCAACGGCCACAACGAAACAGTGTGCGGGATAGTGACCATTCCCGCCTAGTGCTGGCAATGCACGAGCACTGCCAAAAGGCAAAGGAAGGCGCTTAGCATCCGGCTTGGGCGCAAAGCTTTCAGACTGCCAGAGGACCGCAGCTGTGGTAAGCCCGCTTGCTCATTTGACGTTAGATGTCGCCTGCAAGAACTTCACCCGCATCTGGTTTATGCTGCTACCTGTTGTTAGGCGAAAACAAGAGCACATGTAACAAATGCTTTTTCCTGACCCGTTTTGCTAGACCACGCTCTTTTGTGGCTCTGTAGTGCTTGCCAATCTGCTATGTGCGTGATGCTGCTTCCATCTGACAAGGAGCACAGCCTTCTGACAGCAGCTTTCAACTTGCCTAAGAAAGAGCTTGGCCATTTAGATGTGATGCAAATCTGTGTGTGTGTAAGGTGCAGGTGCAAGCTCCTGACAAAGGTGTTCTCCAGTTTCAGTTTCTATCTGCCAGACACATTGGAAATGTTTTCCTCTGGCATTCGCACCAAGAGTCGCAGAATACTTAACCCAGGAGCTCTGAGAATGAAACGGTAAGAGGTGTTCCGCTTACGTCATAAACAGTGCTCCAGAGCGCTTAGCAACGGGCACAACGAAACGTGTCTGTGGGATAGTGACCATTCCCGCCTAGTGCTGGCAATTCACGAGCACTGCCAAAAGGCAAAGGAAGGCGCTTAGCATCCGGCTTGTGCGCAAAGCTTTCAGACTGCCAGAGGACTGCAGCTGTGGTAAGCCTTCTTGCTCCTTTGATATTAGATGTCGCCTGCAAGAACTTCACCCGCATCTGGTTTATGCTGCTACCTGTTGTTAGGCGACAACAAGAGCACATGTAGCAAATGCTTTTTCCTGCCTCATTTTGCTAGACCACGCTCTTCTGTGGCTCTTTAGTTCTTGCCAAACTCCTATGTGCGTGCTGCTGCTTCCATCTGACAAGGAGCACAGCCTTCTGACAGCAGCTTTCAACTTGTCTAAGGAAGAGCTTGGCCATTTAGATGTGATGCAAATCTGTGTGTGTGTAAAGTGCAGGTGCAAGCTCCTGACAAAGGTGTTCTCCAGTTTCAGTTTCTATCTGCCAGACACATTGGAAATGTTTTCCTCTGGCATTCGCACCAAGAGTCGCAGAATACTTAACCCAGGAGCTCTGAGAATGGAACGGCAAGAGGTGCTCCGCTTACGTCATAAACAGTGCTCCAGAGCGCTTAGCAACGGCCACAACGAAACGTGTCTGTGGGATAGTGACCATTCCCGCCTAGTGCTGGCAATGCACGAGCACTGCCAAAAGGCAAAGGAAGGCGCTTAGCATCCGGCTGTGCGCAAAGCTTTCAGACTGCCAGAGGACTGCAGCTGTGGTAAGCCCGCTTGCTCATTTGACGTTAGATGTCGCCTGCAAGAACTCCACCCGCATCTGGTTTATGCTGCTACCTGTTGTTAGGCGACAAGAAGGGCACAAGTCGCGAATGCTTTTTCCTGCCTCATTTTGCTAGACCACGCTCTTCTGTGGCTCTTTAGTTCTTGCCAAACTGTTATGTGCGTGCTGCTGCTTCCATCTGACAAGGAGCACAGCCTTCTGACAGCAGCTTTCAACTTGTCTAAGGAAGAGCTTGGCCATTTAGATGTGATGCAAATCTGTGTGTGTGTAAAGTGCAGGTGCAAGCTCCTGACAAAGGTGTTCTCCAGTTTCACTTTCTATCTGCCAGACACATTGGAAATGTTTTCCTCTGGCATTCACGCCAAGAGTCGCTGATTGCTTAACCCAGGAGCTCTGAGAATGGAACGGCAAGAGGTGCTCCGCTTACGTCATAAACAGTGCTCCAGAGCGCTTAGCAACGGGCACAACGAAACGTGTCTGTGGGATAGTGACCATTCCCGCCTAGTGCTGGCAATGCACGAGCACTGCCAAAAGGCAAAGGAAGGCGCTTAGCATCCGGCTTGTGTGCAAAGCTTTCAGACTGCCAGAGGACTGCAGCTGTGGTAAGCCCGCTTGCTCATTTGACGTTAGATGTCGCCTGCAAGAACTCCACCCGCATCTGGTTTATGCTGCTACCTGTTGTTAGGCGACAAGAAGGGCACAAGTCGCAAATGCTTTTTCCTGCCTCATTTTGCTAGACCACGCTCTTCTGTGGCTCTTTAGTTCTTGCCAAACTCCTATGTGCGTGCTTCTGCTTCCATCTGACAAGGAGCACAGCCTTCTGACAGCAGCTTTCAACTTGTCTAAGGAAGAGCTTGGCCATTTAGATGTGATGCAAATCTGTGTGTGTGTAAGGTGCAGGTGCAAGCTCCTGACAAAGGTGTTCTCCAGTTTCACTTTCTGTCTGCCAGACACATTGGAAATGTTTTCCTCTGGCATTCACGCCAAGAGTCGCTGATTGCTTAACCCAGGAGCTCTGAGAATGGAACGGCAAGAGGTGCTCCGCTTACGTCATAAACAGTGCTCCAGAGCGCTTAGCAACGGGCACAACGAAACGTGTCTGTGGGATAGTGACCATTCCCGCCTAGTGCTGGCAATGCACGAGCACTGCCAAAAGGCAAAGGAAGGCGCTTAGCATCCGGCTTGTGTGCAAAGCTTTCAGACTGCCAGAGGACTGCAGCTGTGGTAAGCCCGCTTGCTCATTTGACGTTAGATGTCGCCTGCAAGAACTCCACCCGCATCTGGTTTATGCTGCTACCTGTTGTTAGGCGACAAGAAGGGCACAAGTCGCGAATGCTTTTTCCTGCCTCATTTTGCTAGACCACGCTCTTCTGTGGCTCTTTAGTTCTTGCCAAACTGTTATGTGCATGCTGCTGCTTCCATCTGACAAGGAGCACAGCCTTCTGACAGCAGCTTTCAACTTGTCTAAGGAAGAGCTTGGCCATTTAGATGTGATGCAAATCTGTGTGTGTGTAAGGTGCAGGTGCAAGCTCCTGACAAAGGTGTTCTCCAGTTTCACTTTCTATCTGCCAGACACATTGGAAATGTTTTCCTCTGGCATTCGCACCAAGAGTCGCAGAATACTTAACCCAGGAGCTCTGAGAATGAAACGGTAAGAGGTGTTCCGCTTACGTCATAAACAGTGCTCCAGAGCGCTTAGCAACGGGCACAACGAAACGTGTCTGTGGGATAGTGACCATTCCCGCCTAGTGCTGGCAATGCACGAGCACTGCCAAAAGGCAAAGGAAGGCGCTTAGCATCCGGCTGTGCGCAAAGCTTTCAGACTGCCAGAGGACTGCAGCTGTGGTAAGCCCGCTTGCTCATTTGACGTTAGATGTCGCCTGCAAGAACTTCACCCGCATCTGGTTTATGCTGCTACCTGTTGTTAGGCGACAAGAAGGGCACAAGTCGCGAATGCTTTTTCCTGCCTCATTTTGCTAGACCACGCTCTTCTGTGGCTCTTTAGTTCTTGCCAAACTGTTATGTGCGTGCTGCTGCTTCCATCTGACAAGGAGCACAGCCTTCTGACAGCAGCTTTCAACTTGTCTAAGGAAGAGCTTGGCCATTTAGATGTGATGCAAATCTGTGTGTGTGTAAGGTGCAGGTGCAAGCTCCTGACAAAGGTGTTCTCCAGTTTCAGTTTCTATCTGCCAGACACATTGGAAATGTTTTCCTCTGGCATTCGCACCAAGAGTCGCAGAATACTTAACCCAGGAGCTCTGAGAATGGAACGGCAAGAGGTGTTCCGCTTACGTCATAAACAGTGCTCCAGAGCGCTTAGCAACGGGCACAACGAAACGTGTCTGTGGGATAGTGACCATTCCCGCCTAGTGCTGGCAATGCACGAGCACTGCCAAAAGGCAAAGGAAGGCGCTTAGCATCCGGCTTGTGCGCAAAGCTTTCAGACTGCCAGAGGACTGCAGCTGTGGTAAGCCTGCTTGCTCATTTGATGTTAGATGTCGCTTGCAAGAACTTCACCCGCATCTGGTTTATGCTGCTACCTGTTGTTAGGCGACAACAAGAGCACATGTAGCAAATGCTTTTTCCTGACCCGTTTTGCTAGACCACGATCTTTTGTGGCTCTGTAGTGCATGCCAATCTGCTATGTGCGTGATGCTGCTTCCATCTGACAAGGAGCACAGCCTTCTGACAGCAGCTTTCAACTTGTCTAAGGAAGAGCTTGGCCATTTAGATGTGATGCAAATCTGTGTGTGTGTAAAGTGCAGGTGCAAGCTCCTGACAAAGGTATTCTCCAGTTTCAGTTTCTATATGCCAGACACATTGGAAATGTTTTCCTCTGGCATTCACGCCAAGAGTCGCAGATTGCTTAACCCAGGAGCTCTGAGAATGGAACGGCAAGAGGTGCTCCGCTTACGTCATAAACAGTGCTCCAGAGCGCTTAGCAACGGGCACAACGAAACGTGTCTGTGGGATAGTGACCATTCCCGCCTAGTGCTGGCAATGCACGAGCACTGCCAAAAGGCAAAGGAAGGCGCTTAGCATCCGGCTTGTGTGCAAAGCTTTCAGACTGCCAGAGGACTGCAGCTGTGGTAAGCCCGCTTGCTCATTTGACGTTAGATGTCGCCTGCAAGAACTTCACCCGCATCTGGTTTATGCTGCTACCTGTTGTTAGGCGACAGCAAGAGCACATGTAGCAAATGCTTTTTCCTGACCCATTTTGCTAGACCACGCTCTTCTGTGGCTCTTTAGTGCTTGCCAAACTGTTATGTGCGTGCTGCTGCTTCCATCTGACAAGGAGCACAGCCTTCTGACAGCAGCTTTCAACTTGTCTAAGGAAGAGCTTGGCCATTTAGATGTGATGCAAATCTGTGTGTGTGTAAAGTGCAGGTGCAAGCTCCTGACAAAGGTGTTCTCCAGTTTCACTTTCTATCTGCCAGACACATTGGAAATGTTTTCCTCTGGCATTCGCACCAAGAGTCGCAGAATACTTAACCCAGGAGCTCTGAGAATGAAACGGTAAGAGGTGTTCCGCTTACGTCATAAACAGTGCTCCAGAGCGCTTAGCAACGGGCACAACGAAACGTGTCTGTGGGATAGTGACCATTCACGCCTAGTGCTGGCAATGCACGAGCACTGCCAAAAGGCAAAGGAAGGCGCTTAGCATCCGGCTTGGGCGCAAAGCTTTCAGACTGCCAGAGGACCGCAGCTGTGGTAAGCCCGCTTGCTCATTTGACGTTAGATGTCGCCTGCAAGAACTTCACCCGCATCTGGTTTATGCTGCTACCTGTTGTTAGGCAAAAACAAGAGCACATGTAACAAATGCTTTTTCCTGACCCGTTTTGCTATACCACGCTCTTTTGTGGCTCTGTAGTGCTTGCCAATCTGCTATGTGCGTGATGCTGCTTCCATCTGACAAGGAGCACAGCCTTCTGACAGCAGCTTTCAACTTGCCTAAGAAAGAGCTTGGCCATTTAGATGTGATGCAAATCTGTGTGTGTGTAAAGTGCAGGTGCAAGCTCCTGACAAAGGTGTTCTCCAGTTTCAGTTTCTATCTGCCAGACACATTGGAAATGTTTTCCTCTGGCATTCGCACCAAGAGTCGCAGAATACTTAACCCAGGAGCTCTGAGAATGAAACGGTAAGAGGTGTTCCGCTTACGTCATAAACAGTGCTCCAGAGCGCTTAGCAACGGCCACAACGAAACGTGTCTGTGGGATAGTGACCATTCCCGCCTAGTGCTGGCAATTCACGAGCACTGCCAAAAGGCAAAGGAAGGCGCTTAGCATCCGGCTTGTGCGCAAAGCTTTCAGACTGCCAGAGGACTGCAGCTGTGGTAAGCCTTCTTGCTCATTTGATATTAGATGTCGCCTGCAAGAACTTCACCCGCATCTGGTTTATGCTGCTACCTGTTGTTAGGCGACAACAAGAGCACATGTAGCAAATGCTTTTTCCTGCCTCATTTTGCTAGACCACGCTCTTCTGTGGCTCTTTAGTTCTTGCCAAACTCCTATGTGCGTGCTGCTGCTTCCATCTGACAAGGAGCACAGCCTTCTGACAGCAGCTTTCAACTTGTCTAAGGAAGAGCTTGGCCATTTAGATGTGATGCAAATCTGTGTGTGTGTAAGGTGCAGGTGCAAGCTCCTGACAAAGGTGTTCTCCAGTTTCAGTTTCTATCTGCCAGACACATTGGAAATGTTTTCCTCTGGCATTCGCACCAAGAGTCGCAGAATACTTTACTAAGGAGCTCTGAGAATGGAACAGCAAGAGGTGTTCAGCTTACGTCATAAACAGTGCTCCAGAGCGCTTAGCAACGGGCACAACAAAACGTGTCTGTGGGATAGTGACCATTCCCGCCTAGTGCTGGCAATGCACAATCACTGCCAAAAAGCAGAGAAAGGCGCTTAGCATCCGGCTTGTGCGCAAAGCTTTCAGACTGCCAGAGGACTGCAGCTGTGGTAAGCCCGCTTGCTCATTTGACGTTAGAAGGCGCCTGGAAGAACTTCACCCGCATCTGGTTTATGCTGCTACCTGTTGTTAGGCGACAACAAGAGCACATGTAGCAAATGCTTTTTCCTGACCCGTTTTGCTAGACCACGCTCTTTTGTGGCTCTTTAATGCTTGCCAAACTCCTATGTGCGTGCTGCTGCTTCCATCTGACAAGGAGCACAGCCTTCTGACAGCAGCTTTCAACTTGCCTAAGAAAGAGCTTGGCCATTTAGATGTGATGCAAATCTGTGTGTGTGTAAGGTGCAGGTGCAAGCTCCTGACAAAGGTGTTCTCCAGTTTCAGTTTCTATCTGCCAGACACATTGGAAATGTTTTCCTCTGGCATTCGCACCAAGAGTCGCAGAATACTTAACCCAGGAGCTCTGAGAATGAAACGGTAAGAGGTGTTCCGCTTACGTCATAAACAGTGCTCCAGAGCGCTTAGCAACGGGCACAACGAAACGTGTCTGTGGGATAGTGACCATTCCCGCCTAGTGCTGGCAATGCACTAGCACTGCCAAAAGGCAAAGGAAGGCGCTTAGCATCCGGCTGTGCGCAAAGCTTTCAGACTGCCAGAGGACTGCAGCTGTGGTAAGCCCGCTTGCTCATTTGACGTTAGATGTCGCCTGCAAGAACTCCACCCGCATCTGGTTTATGCTGCTACCTGTTGTTAGGCGACAAGAAGGGCACAAGTCGCGAATGCTTTTTCCTGCCTCATTTTGCTAGACCACGCTCTTCTGTGGCTCTTTAGTTCTTGCCAAACTGTTATGTGCGTGCTGCTGCTTCCATCTGACAAGGAGCACAGCCTTCTGACAGCAGCTTTCAACTTGCCTAAGAAAGAGCTTGGCCATTTAGATGTGATGCAAATCTGTGTGTGTGTAAGGTGCAGGTGCAAGCTCCTGACAAAGGTGTTCTCCAGTTTCAGTTTCTATCTGCCAGACACATTGGAAATGTTTTCCTCTGGCATTCGCACCAAGAGTCGCAGAATACTTAACCCAGGAGCTCTGAGAATGAAACGGTAAGAGGTGTTCCGCTTACGTCATAAACAGTGCTCCAGAGCGCTTAGCAACGGCCACAACGAAACGTGTCTGTGGGATAGTGACCATTCCCGCCTAGTGCTGGCAATGCACGAGCACTGCCAAAAGGCAAAGGAAGGCGCTTAGCATCCGGCTGTGCGCAAAGCTTTCAGACTGCCAGAGGACTGCAGCTGTGGTAAGCCCGCTTGCTCATTTGACGTTAGATGTCGCCTGCAAGAACTTCACCCGCATCTGGTTTATGCTGCTACCTGTTGTTAGGCGACTAGAAGGGCACAAGTCGCGAATGCTTTTTCCTGCCTCATTTTGCTAGACCACGCTCTTCTGTGGCTCTTTAGTTCTTGCCAAACTGTTATGTGCGTGCTGCTGCTTCCATCTGACAAGGAGCACAGCCTTCTGACAGCAGCTTTCAACTTGTCTAAGGAAGAGCTTGGCCATTTAGATGTGATGCAAATCTGTGTGTGTGTAAGGTGCAGGTGCAAGCTCCTGACAAAGGTGTTCTCCAGTTTCAGTTTCTATCTGCCAGACACATTGGAAATGTTTTCCTCTGGCATTCGCACCAAGAGTCGCAGAATACTTAACCCAGGAGCTCTGAGAATGGAACGGCAAGAGGTGCTCCGCTTACGTCATAAACAGTGCTCCAGAGCGCTTAGCAACGGGCACAACGAAACGTGTCTGTGGGATAGTGACCATTCCCGCCTAGTGCTGGCAATGCACGAGCACTGCCAAAAGGCAAAGGAAGGCGCTTAGCATCCGGCTTGTGTGCAAAGCTTTCAGACTGCCAGAGGACTGCAGCCGTGGTAAGCCCGCTTGCTCATTTGACGTTAGATGTCGCCTGCAAGAACTCCACCCGCATCTGGTTTATGCTGCTACCTGTTGTTAGGCGACAAGAAGGGCACAAGTCGCAAATGCTTTTTCCTGCCTCATTTTGCTAGACCACGCTCTTCTGTGGCTCTTTAGTTCTTGCCAAACTCCTATGTGCGTGCTTCTGCTTCCATCTGACAAGGAGCACAGCCTTCTGACAGCAGCTTTCAACTTGTCTAAGAAAGAGCTTGGCCATTTAGATGTGATGCAAATCTGTGTGTGTGTAAGGTGCAGGTGCAAGCTCCTGACAAAGGTGTTCTCCAGTTTCAGTTTCTCCCTGTCAGACACATTGGAAATGTTTTCCTCTGGCATTCGCACCAAGAGTCGCAGAATACTTTACTGAGGAGCTCTGAGAATGGAACGGCAAGAGGTGTTCAGCTTACGTCATAAACAGTGCTCCAGAGCGCTTAGCAACGGGCACAACGAAACGTGTGTGTGGGATAGTGACCATTCCCGCCTAGTGCTGGCAATGCACGAGCACTGCCAAAAGGCAAAGGAAGGCGCTTAGCATCCGGCTTGTGCGCAAAGCTTTCAGACTGCCAGAGGACTGCAGCTGTGGTAAGCCCGCTTGCTCATTTGACGTTAGATGTCGCCTGCAAGAACTCCACCCGCATCTGGTTTATGCTGCTACCTGTTGTTAGGCGACAAGAAGGGCACAAGTCGCGAATGCTTTTTCCTGCCTCATTTTGCTAGACCACGCTCTTCTGTGGCTCTTTAGTTCTTGCCAAACTGTTATGTGCGTGCTGCTGCTTCCATCTGACAAGGAGCACAGCCTTCTGACAGCAGCTTTCAACTTGTCTAAGGAAGAGCTTGGCCATTTAGATGTGATGCAAATCTGTGTGTGTGTAAGGTGCAGGTGCAAGCTCCTGACAAAGGTGTTCTCCAGTTTCAGTTTCTATCTGCCAGACACATTGGAAATGTTTTCCTCTGGCATTCGCACCAAGAGTCGCAGAATACTTAACCCAGGAGCTCTGAGAATGAAACGGTAAGAGGTGTTCCGCTTACGTCATAAACAGTGCTCCAGAGCGCTTAGCAACGGCCACAACGAAACGTGTCTGTGGGATAGTGACCATTCCCGCCTAGTGCTGGCAATGCACGAGCACTGCCAAAAGGCAAAGGAAGGCGCTTAGCATCCGGCTGTGCGCAAAGCTTTCAGACTGCCAGAGGACTGCAGCTGTGGTAAGCCCGCTTGCTCATTTGACGTTAGATGTCGCCTGCAAGAACTTCACCCGCATCTGGTTTATGCTGCTACCTGTTGTTAGGCGACAAGAAGGGCACAAGTCGCGAATGCTTTTTCCTGCCTCATTTTGCTAGACCACGCTCTTCTGTGGCTCTTTAGTTCTTGCCAAACTGTTATGTGCGTGCTGCTGCTTCCATCTGACAAGGAGCACAGCCTTCTGACAGCAGCTTTCAACTTGTCTAAGGAAGAGCTTGGCCATTTAGATGTGATGCAAATCTGTGTGTGTGTAAAGTGCAGGTGCAAGCTCCTGACAAAGGTGTTCTCCAGTTTCAGTTTCTATCTGCCAGACACATTGGAAATGTTTTCCTCTGGCATTCGCACCAAGAGTCGCAGAATACTTAACCCAGGAGCTCTGAGAATGGAACGGCAAGAGGTGTTCCGCTTACGTCATAAACAGTGCTCCAGAGCGCTTAGCAACGGGCACAACGAAACGTGTCTGTGGGATAGTGACCATTCCCGCCTAGTGCTGGCAATGCACGAGCAGTGCCAAAAGGCAAAGGAAGGCGCTTAGCATCCGGCTGTGCGCAAAGCTTTCAGACTGCCAGAGGACTGCAGCTGTGGTAAGCTCGCTTGCTCATTTGACGTTAGATGTCGCCTGCAAGAACTTCACCCGCATCTGGTTTATGCTGCTACCTGTTGTTAGGCGACTAGAAGGGCACAAGTCGCGAATGCTTTTTCCTGCCTCATTTTGCTAGACCACGCTCTTCTGTGGCTCTTTAGTTCTTGCCAAACTGTTATGTGCGTGCTGCTGCTTCCATCTGACAAGGAGCACAGCCTTCTGACAGCAGCTTTCAACTTGTCTAAGGAAGAGCTTGGCCATTTAGATGTGATGCAAATCTGTGTGTGTGTAAGGTGCAGGTGCAAGCTCCTGACAAAGGTGTTCTCCAGTTTCACTTTCTATCTGCCAGACACATTGGAAATGTTTTCCTCTGGCATTCGCACCAAGAGTCGCAGAATACTTAACCCAGGAGCTCTGAGAATGGAACGGCAAGAGGTGTTCCGCTTACGTCATAAACAGTGCTCCAGAGCGCTTAGCAACGGGCACAACGAAACGTGTCTGTGGGATAGTGACCATTCCCGCCTAGTGCTGGCAATGCACGAGCACTGCCAAAAGGCAAAGGAAGGCGCTTAGCATCCGGCTGTGCGCAAAGCTTTCAGACTGCCAGAGGACTGCAGCTGTGGTAAGCCCGCTTGCTCATTTGACGTTAGATGTCGCCTGCAAGAACTTCACCCGCATCTGGTTTATGCTGCTACCTGTTGTTAGGTGACAAGAAGGGCACAAGTCGCGAATGCTTTTTCCTGCCTCATTTTGCTAGACCACGCTCTTCTGTGGCTCTTTAGTTCTTGCCAAACTGTTATGTGCGTGCTGCTGCTTCCATCTGACAAGGAGCACAGCCTTCTGACAGCAGCTTTCAACTTGTCTAAGGAAGAGCTTGGCCATTTAGATGTGATGCAAATCTGTGTGTGTGTAAAGTGCAGGTGCAAGCTCCTGACAAAGGTGTTCTCCAGTTTCACTTTCTATCTGCCAGACACATTGGAAATGTTTTCCTCTGGCATTCACGCCAAGAGTCGCAGATTGCTTAACGCAGGAGCTCTGAGAATGGAACGGCAAGAGGTGCTCCGCTTACGTCATAAACAGTGCTCCAGAGCGCTTAGCAACGGGCACAACGAAACGTGTCTGTGGGATAGTGACCATTCCCGCCTAGTGCTGGCAATGCACGAGCACTGCCAAAAGGCAAAGGAAGGCGCTTAGCATCCGGCTTGTGTGCAAAGCTTTCAGACTGCCAGAGGACTGCAGCTGTGGTAAGCCCGCTTGCTCATTTGACGTTAGATGTCGCCTGCAAGAACTCCACCCGCATCTGGTTTATGCTGCTACCTGTTGTTAGGCGACAAGAAGGGCACAAGTCGCGAATGCTTTTTCCTGCCTCATTTTGCTAGACCACGCTCTTCTGTGGCTCTTTAGTTCTTGCCAAACTCCTATGTGCGTGCTTCTGCTTCCATCTGACAAGGAGCACAGCCTTCTGACAGCAGCTTTCAACTTGTCTAAGGAAGAGCTTGGCCATTTAGATGTGATGCAAATCTGTGTGTGTGTAAGGTGCAGGTGCAAGCTCCTGACAAAGGTGTTCTCCAGTTTCAGTTTCTGTCTGCCAGACACATTGGAAATGTTTTCCTCTGGCATTCGCACCAAGAGTCGCAGAATACTTTACTGAGGAGCTCTGAGAATGGAACGGCAAGAGGTGTTCAGCTTACGTCATAAACAGTGCTCCAGAGCGCTTAGCAACGGGCACAACGAAACGTGTGTGTGGGATAGTGACCATTCCCGCCTAGTGCTGGCAATGCACGAGCACTGCCAAAAGGCAAAGGAAGGCGCTTAGCATCCGGCTTGTGCGCAAAGCTTTCAGACTGCCAGAGGACTGCAGCTGTGGTAAGCCCGCTTGCTCATTTGACGTTAGATGTCGCCTGCAAGAACTCCACCCGCATCTGGTTTATGCTGCTACCTGTTGTTAGGCAACAAGAAGGGCACAAGTCGCGAATGCTTTTTCCTGCCTCATTTTGCTAGACCACGCTCTTCTGTGGCTCTTTAGTTCTTGCCAAACTGTTATGTGCGTGCTGCTGCTTCCATCTGACAAGGAGCACAGCCTTCTGACAGCAGCTTTCAACTTGTCTAAGGAAGAGCTTGGCCATTTAGATGTGATGCAAATCTGTGTGTGTGTAAAGTGCAGGTGCAAGCTCCTGACAAAGGTGTTCTCCAGTTTCAGTTTCTATCTGCCAGACACATTGGAAATGTTTTCCTCTGGCATTCGCACCAAGAGTCGCAGAATACTTAACCCAGGAGCTCTGAGAATGAAACGGTAAGAGGTGTTCCGCTTACGTCATAAACAGTGCTCCAGAGCGCTTAGCAACGGCCACAACGAAACGTGTCTGTGGGATAGTGACCATTCCCGCCTAGTGCTGGCAATTCACGAGCACTGCCAAAAGGCAAAGGAAGGCGCTTAGCATCCGGCTTGTGCGCAAAGCTTTCAGACTGCCAGAGGACTGCAGCTGTGGTAAGCCTTCTTGCTCATTTGATATTAGATGTCGCCTGCAAGAACTTCACCCGCATCTGGTTTATGCTGCTACCTGTTGTTAGGCGACAACAAGAGCACATGTAGCAAATGCTTTTTCCTGCCTCATTTTGCTAGACCACGCTCTTCTGTGGCTCTTTAGTTCTTGCCAAACTCCTATGTGCGTGCTGCTGCTTCCATCTGACAAGGAGCACAGCCTTCTGACAGCAGCTTTCAACTTGTCTAAGGAAGAGCTTGGCCATTTAGATGTGATGCAAATCTGTGTGTGTGTAAGGTGCAGGTGCAAGCTCCTGACAAAGGTGTTCTCCAGTTTCAGTTTCTATCTGCCAGACACATTGGAAATGTTTTCCTCTGGCATTCGCACCAAGAGTCGCAGAATACTTTACTAAGGAGCTCTGAGAATGGAACGGCAAGAGGTGTTCAGCTTACGTCATAAACAGTGCTCCAGAGCGCTTAGCAACGGGCACAACGAAACGTGTGTGTGGGATAGTGACCATTCCCGCCTAGTGCTGGCAATGCACGAGCACTGCCAAAAGGCAAAGGAAGGCGCTTAGCATCCGGCTTGTGCGCAAAGCTTTCAGACTGCCAGAGGACTGCAGCTGTGGTAAGCCCGCTTGCTCATTTGACGTTAGATGTCGCCTGCAAGAACTCCACCCGCATCTGGTTTATGCTGCTACCTGTTGTTAGGCAACAAGAAGGGCACAAGTCGCGAATGCTTTTTCCTGCCTCATTTTGCTAGACCACGCTCTTCTGTGGCTCTTTAGTTCTTGCCAAACTGTTATGTGCGTGCTGCTGCTTCCATCTGACAAGGAGCACAGCCTTCTGACAGCAGCTTTCAACTTGTCTAAGGAAGAGCTTGGCCATTTAGATGTGATGCAAATCTGTGTGTGTGTAAGGTGCAGGTGCAAGCTCCTGACAAAGGTGTTCTCCAGTTTCAGTTTCTATCTGCCAGACACATTGGAAAGGTTTTCCTCTGGCATTCGCACCAAGAGTCGCAGAATACTTAACCCAGGAGCTCTGAGAATGGAACGGCAAGAGGTGTTCCGCTTACGTCATAAACAGTGCTCCAGAGCGCTTAGCAACGGGCACAACGAAACGTGTGTGTGGGATAGTGACCATTCCCGCCTAGTGCTGGCAATGCACGAGCACTGCCAAAAGGCAAAGGAAGGCGCTTAGCATCCGGCTTGTGCGCAAAGCTTTCAGACTGCCAGAGGACTGCAGCTGTGGTAAGCCCGCTTGCTCATTTGACGTTAGATGTCGCCTGCAAGAACTCCACCCGCATCTGGTTTATGCTGCTACCTGTTGTTAGGCAACAAGAAGGGCACAAGTCGCGAATGCTTTTTCCTGCCTCATTTTGCTAGACCACGCTCTTCTGTGGCTCTTTAGTTCTTGCCAAACTGTTATGTGCGTGCTGCTGCTTCCATCTGACAAGGAGCACAGCCTTCTGACAGCAGCTTTCAACTTGTCTAAGGAAGAGCTTGGCCATTTAGATGTGATGCAAATCTGTGTGTGTGTAAGGTGCAGGTGCAAGCTCCTGACAAAGGTGTTCTCCAGTTTCAGTTTCTATCTGCCAGACACATTGGAAAGGTTTTCCTCTGGCATTCGCACCAAGAGTCGCAGAATACTTAACCCAGGAGCTCTGAGAATGAAACGGTAAGAGGTGTTCCGCTTACGTCATAAACAGTGCTCCAGAGCGCTTAGCAACGGGCACAACGAAACGTGTCTGTGGGATAGTGACCATTCCCGCCTAGTGCTGGCAATGCACGAGCACTGCCAAAAGGCAAAGGAAGGCGCTTAGCATCCGGCTGTGCGCAAAGCTTTCAGACTGCCAGAGGACTGCAGCTGTGGTAAGCCCGCTTGCTCATTTGACGTTAGATGTCGCCTGCAAGAACTTCACCCGCATCTGGTTTATGCTGCTACCTGTTGTTAGGCGACAAGAAGGGCACAAGTCGCGAATGCTTTTTCCTGCCTCATTTTGCTAGACCACGCTCTTCTGTGGCTCTTTAGTTCTTGCCAAACTGTTATGTGCGTGCTGCTGCTTCCATCTGACAAGGAGCACAGCCTTCTGACAGCAGCTTTCAACTTGTCTAAGGAAGAGCTTGGCCATTTAGATGTGATGCAAATCTGTGTGTGTGTAAGGTGCAGGTGCAAGCTCCTGACAAAGGTGTTCTCCAGTTTCAGTTTCTATCTGCCAGACACATTGGAAATGTTTTCCTCTGGCATTCGCACCAAGAGTCGCAGAATACTTAACCCAGGAGCTCTGAGAATGGAACGGCAAGAGGTGTTCCGCTTACGTCATAAACAGTGCTCCAGAGCGCTTAGCAACGGGCACAACGAAACGTGTCTGTGGGATAGTGACCATTCCCGCCTAGTGCTGGCAATGCACGAGCACTGCCAAAAGGCAAAGGAAGGCGCTTAGCATCCGGCTGTGCGCAAAGCTTTCAGACTGCCAGAGGACTGCAGCTGTGGTAAGCCCGCTTGCTCATTTGACGTTAGATGTCGCCTGCAAGAACTTCACCCGCATCTGGTTTATGCTGCTACCTGTTGTTAGGCGACTAGAAGGGCACAAGTCGCGAATGCTTTTTCCTGCCTCATTTTGCTAGACCACGCTCTTCTGTGGCTCTTTAGTTCTTGCCAAACTGTTATGTGCGTGCTGCTGCTTCCATCTGACAAGGAGCACAGCCTTCTGACAGCAGCTTTCAACTTGTCTAAGGAAGAGCTTGGCCATTTAGATGTGATGCAAATCTGTGTGTGTGTAAGGTGCAGGTGCAAGCTCCTGACAAAGGTGTTCTCCAGTTTCAGTTTCTATCTGCCAGACACATTGGAAATGTTTTCCTCTGGCATTCGCACCAAGAGTCGCAGAATACTTAACCCAGGAGCTCTGAGAATGGAACGGCAAGAGGTGTTCCGCTTACGTCATAAACAGTGCTCCAGAGCGCTTAGCAACGGGCACAACGAAACGTGTCTGTGGGATAGTGACCATTCCCGCCTAGTGCTGGCAATGCACGAGCACTGCCAAAAGGCAAAGGAAGGCGCTTAGCATCCGGCTGTGCGCAAAGCTTTCAGACTGCCAGAGGACTGCAGCTGTGGTAAGCCCGCTTGCTCATTTGACGTTAGATGTCGCCTGCAAGAACTTCACCCGCATCTGGTTTATGCTGCTACCTGTTGTTAGGCGACAAGAAGGGCACAAGTCGCGAATGCTTTTTCCTGCCTCATTTTGCTAGACCACGCTCTTCTGTGGCTCTTTAGTTCTTGCCAAACTGTTATGTGCGTGCTGCTGCTTCCATCTGACAAGGAGCACAGCCTTCTGACAGCAGCTTTCAACTTGTCTAAGGAAGAGCTTGGCCATTTAGATGTGATGCAAATCTGTGTGTGTGTAAAGTGCAGGTGCAAGCTCCTGACAAAGGTGTTCTCCAGTTTCACTTTCTATCTGCCAGACACATTGGAAATGTTTTCCTCTGGCATTCACGCCAAGAGTCGCAGATTGCTTAACCCAGGAGCTCTGAGAATGGAACGGCAAGAGGTGCTCCGCTTACGTCATAAACAGTGCTCCAGAGCGCTTAGCAACGGGCACAACGAAACGTGTCTGTGGGATAGTGACCATTCCCGCCTAGTGCTGGCAATGCACGAGCACTGCCAAAAGGCAAAGGAAGGCGCTTAGCATCCGGCTTGTGTGCAAAGCTTTCAGACTGCCAGAGGACTGCAGCTGTGGTAAGCCCGCTTGCTCATTTGACGTTAGATGTCGCCTGCAAGAACTCCACCCGCATCTGGTTTATGCTGCTACCTGTTGTTAGGCGACAAGAAGGGCACAAGTCGCAAATGCTTTTTCCTGCCTCATTTTGCTAGACCACGCTCTTCTGTGGCTCTTTAGTTCTTGCCAAACTCCTATGTGCGTGCTTCTGCTTCCATCTGACAAGGAGCACAGCCTTCTGACAGCAGCTTTCAACTTGTCTAAGGAAGAGCTTGGCCATTTAGATGTGATGCAAATCTGTGTGTGTGTAAGGTGCAGGTGCAAGCTCCTGACAAAGGTGTTCTCCAGTTTCAGTTTCTATCTGCCAGACACATTGGAAATGTTTTCCTCTGGCATTCGCACCAAGAGTCGCAGAATACTTAACCCAGGAGCTCTGAGAATGGAACGGCAAGAGGTGTTCAGCTTACGTCATAAACAGTGCTCCAGAGCGCTTAGCAACGGGCACAACGAAACGTGTGTGTGGGATAGTGACCATTCCCGCCTAGTGCTGGCAATGCACGAGCACTGCCAAAAGGCAAAGGAAGGCGCTTAGCATCCGGCTTGTGCGCAAAGCTTTCAGACTGCCAGAGGACTGCAGCTGTGGTAAGCCCGCTTGCTCATTTGACGTTAGATGTCGCCTGCAAGAACTCCACCCGCATCTGGTTTATGCTGCTACCTGTTGTTAGGCGACAAGAAGGGCACAAGTCGCGAATGCTTTTTCCTGCCTCATTTTGCTAGACCACGCTCTTCTGTGGCTCTTTAGTTCTTGCCAAACTGTTATGTGCGTGCTGCTGCTTCCATCTGACAAGGAGCACAGCCTTCTGACAGCAGCTTTCAACTTGTCTAAGGAAGAGCTTGGCCATTTAGATGTGATGCAAATCTGTGTGTGTGTAAGGTGCAGGTGCAAGCTCCTGACAAAGGTGTTCTCCAGTTTCAGTTTCTATCTGCCAGACACATTGGAAATGTTTTCCTCTGGCATTCGCACCAAGAGTCGCAGAATACTTAACCCAGGAGCTCTGAGAATGAAACGGTAAGAGGTGTTCCGCTTACGTCATAAACAGTGCTCCAGAGCGCTTAGCAACGGCCACAACGAAACGTGTCTGTGGGATAGTGACCATTCCCGCCTAGTGCTGGCAATGCACGAGCACTGCCAAAAGGCAAAGGAAGGCGCTTAGCATCCGGCTGTGCGCAAAGCTTTCAGACTGCCAGAGGACTGCAGCTGTGGTAAGCCCGCTTGCTCATTTGACGTTAGATGTCGCCTGCAAGAACTTCACCCGCATCTGGTTTATGCTGCTACCTGTTGTTAGGCGACAAGAAGGGCACAAGTCGCGAATGCTTTTTCCTGCCTCATTTTGCTAGACCACGCTCTTCTGTGGCTCTTTAGTTCTTGCCAAACTGTTATGTGCGTGCTGCTGCTTCCATCTGACAAGGAGCACAGCCTTCTGACAGCAGCTTTCAACTTGTCTAAGGAAGAGCTTGGCCATTTAGATGTGATGCAAATCTGTGTGTGTGTAAAGTGCAGGTGCAAGCTCCTGACAAAGGTGTTCTCCAGTTTCACTTTCTATCTGCCAGACACATTGGAAATGTTTTCCTCTGGCATTCGCACCAAGAGTCGCAGAATACTTAACCCAGGAGCTCTGAGAATGAAACGGTAAGAGGTGTTCCGCTTACGTCATAAACAGTGCTCCAGAGCGCTTAGCAACGGCCACAACGAAACAGTGTGCGGGATAGTGACCATTCCCGCCTAGTGCTGGCAATGCACGAGCACTGCCAAAAGGCAAAGGAAGGCGCTTAGCATTCGGCTTGTGCGCAAAGCTTTCAGACTGCCAGAGGACTGCAGCTGTGGTAAGCCCGCTTGCTCATTTGACGTTAGATGTCGCCTGCAAGAACTTCACCCGCATCTGGTTTATGCTGCTACCTGTTGTTAGGCGACAAGAAGGGCACAAGTCGCGAATGCTTTTTCCTGCCTCATTTTGCTAGACCACGCTCTTCTGTGGCTCTTTAGTTCTTGCCAAACTGTTATGTGCGTGCTGCTGCTTCCATCTGACAAGGAGCACAGCCTTCTGACAGCAGCTTTCAACTTGTCTAAGGAAGAGCTTGGCCATTTAGATGTGATGCAAATCTGTGTGTGTGTAAGGTGCAGGTGCAAGCTCCTGACAAAGGTGTTCTCCAGTTTCAGTTTCTATCTGCCAGACACATTGGAAATGTTTTCCTCTGGCATTCGCACCAAGAGTCGCAGAATACTTAACCCAGGAGCTCTGAGAATGGAACGGCAAGAGGTGTTCCGCTTACGTCATAAACAGTGCTCCAGAGCGCTTAGCAACGGGCACAACGAAACGTGTCTGTGGGATAGTGACCATTCCCGCCTAGTGCTGGCAATGCACGAGCACTGCCAAAAGGCAAAGGAAGGCGCTTAGCATCCGGCTGTGCGCAAAGCTTTCAGACTGCCAGAGGACTGCAGCTGTGGTAAGCCCGCTTGCTCATTTGACGTTAGATGTCGCCTGCAAGAACTTCACCCGCATCTGGTTTATGCTGCTACCTGTTGTTAGGCGACTAGAAGGGCACAAGTCGCGAATGCTTTTTCCTGCCTCATTTTGCTAGACCACGCTCTTCTGTGGCTCTTTAGTTCTTGCCAAACTGTTATGTGCGTGCTGCTGCTTCCATCTGACAAGGAGCACAGCCTTCTGACAGCAGCTTTCAACTTGTCTAAGGAAGAGCTTGGCCATTTAGATGTGATGCAAATCTGTGTGTGTGTAAGGTGCAGGTGCAAGCTCCTGACAAAGGTGTTCTCCAGTTTCAGTTTCTATCTGCCAGACACATTGGAAATGTTTTCCTCTGGCATTCGCACCAAGAGTCGCAGAATACTTAACCCAGGAGCTCTGAGAATGGAACGGCAAGAGGTGTTCCGCTTACGTCATAAACAGTGCTCCAGAGCGCTTAGCAACGGGCACAACGAAACGTGTCTGTGGGATAGTGACCATTCCCGCCTAGTGCTGGCAATGCACGAGCACTGCCAAAAGGCAAAGGAAGGCGCTTAGCATCCGGCTGTGCGCAAAGCTTTCAGACTGCCAGAGGACTGCAGCTGTGGTAAGCCCGCTTGCTCATTTGACGTTAGATGTCGCCTGCAAGAACTTCACCCGCATCTGGTTTATGCTGCTACCTGTTGTTAGGCGACAAGAAGGGCACAAGTCGCGAATGCTTTTTCCTGCCTCATTTTGCTAGACCACGCTCTTCTGTGGCTCTTTAGTTCTTGCCAAACTGTTATGTGCGTGCTGCTGCTTCCATCTGACAAGGAGCACAGCCTTCTGACAGCAGCTTTCAACTTGTCTAAGGAAGAGCTTGGCCATTTAGATGTGATGCAAATCTGTGTGTGTGTAAAGTGCAGGTGCAAGCTCCTGACAAAGGTGTTCTCCAGTTTCAGATTCTATCTGCCAGACACATTGGAAATGTTTTCCTCTGGCATTCGCACCAAGAGTCGCAGAATACTTAACCCAGGAGCTCTGAGAATGAAACGGTAAGAGGTGTTCCGCTTACGTCATAAACAGTGCTCCAGAGCGCTTAGCAACGGCCACAACGAAACAGTGTGCGGGATAGTGACCATTCCCGCCTAGTGCTGGCAATGCACGAGCACTGCCAAAAGGCAAAGGAAGGCGCTTAGCATCCGGCTTGTGCGCAAAGCTTTCAGACTGCCAGAGGACTGCAGCTGTGGTAAGCCTTCTTGCTCATTTGATATTAGATGTCGCCTGCAAGAACTTCACCCGCATCTGGTTTATGCTGCTACCTGTTGTTAGGCGACAACAAGAGCACATGTAGCAAATGCTTTTTCCTGCCTCATTTTGCTAGACCACGCTCTTCTGTGGCTCTTTAGTTCTTGCCAAACTCCTATGTGCGTGCTGCTGCTTCCATCTGACAAGGAGCACAGCCTTCTGACAGCAGCTTTCAACTTGTCTAAGGAAGAGCTTGGCCATTTAGATGTGATGCAAATCTGTGTGTGTGTAAGGTGCAGGTGCAAGCTCCTGACAAAGGTGTTCTCCAGTTTCAGTTTCTATCTGCCAGACACATTGGAAATGTTTTCCTCTGGCATTCGCACCAAGAGTCGCAGAATACTTAACCCAGGAGCTCTGAGAATGAAACGGTAAGAGGTGTTCCGCTTACGTCATAAACAGTGCTCCAGAGCGCTTAGCAACGGGCACAACGAAACGTGTCTGTGGGATAGTGACCATTCCCGCCTAGTGCTGGCAATGCACGAGCACTGCCAAAAGGCAAAGGAAGGCGCTTAGCATCCGGCTGTGCGCAAAGCTTTCAGACTGCCAGAGGACTGCAGCTGTGGTAAGCCCGCTTGCTCATTTGACGTTAGATGTCGCCTGCAAGAACTTCACCCGCATCTGGTTTATGCTGCTACCTGTTGTTAGGCGACAAGAAGGGCACAAGTCGCGAATGCTTTTTCCTGCCTCATTTTGCTAGACCACGCTCTTCTGTGGCTCTTTAGTTCTTGCCAAACTGTTATGTGCGTGCTGCTGCTTCCATCTGACAAGGAGCACAGCCTTCTGACAGCAGCTTTCAACTTGTCTAAGGAAGAGCTTGGCCATTTAGATGTGATGCAAATCTGTGTGTGTGTAAGGTGCAGGTGCAAGCTCCTGACAAAGGTGTTCTCCAGTTTCAGTTTCTATCTGCCAGACACATTGGAAATGTTTTCCTCTGGCATTCGCACCAAGAGTCGCAGAATACTTAACCCAGGAGCTCTGAGAATGGAACGGCAAGAGGTGTTCCGCTTACGTCATAAACAGTGCTCCAGAGCGCTTAGCAACGGGCACAACGAAACGTGTCTGTGGGATAGTGACCATTCCCGCCTAGTGCTGGCAATGCACGAGCACTGCCAAAAGGCAAAGGAAGGCGCTTAGCATCCGGCTGTGCGCAAAGCTTTCAGACTGCCAGAGGACTGCAGCTGTGGTAAGCCCGCTTGCTCATTTGACGTTAGATGTCGCCTGCAAGAACTTCACCCGCATCTGGTTTATGCTGCTACCTGTTGTTAGGCGACTAGAAGGGCACAAGTCGCGAATGCTTTTTCCTGCCTCATTTTGCTAGACCACGCTCTTCTGTGGCTCTTTAGTTCTTGCCAAACTGTTATGTGCGTGCTGCTGCTTCCATCTGACAAGGAGCACAGCCTTCTGACAGCAGCTTTCAACTTGTCTAAGGAAGAGCTTGGCCATTTAGATGTGATGCAAATCTGTGTGTGTGTAAGGTGCAGGTGCAAGCTCCTGACAAAGATGTTCTCCAGTTTCAGTTTCTATCTGCCAGACACATTGGAAATGTTTTCCTCTGGCATTCGCACCAAGAGTCGCAGAATACTTTACTAAGGAGCTCTGAGAATGGAACGGCAAGAGGTGTTCAGCTTACGTCATAAACAGTGCTCCAGAGCGCTTAGCAACGGGCACAACAAAACGTGTCTGTGGGATAGTGACCATTCCCGCCTAGTGCTGGCAATGCACAATCACTGCCAAAAAGCAGAGAAAGGCGCTTAGCATCCGGCTTGTGCGCAAAGCTTTCAGACTGCCAGAGGACTGCAGCTGTGGTAAGCCCGCTTGCTCATTTGACGTTAGAAGGCGCCTGGAAGAACTTCACCCGCATCTGGTTTATGCTGCTACCTGTTGTTAGGCGACAACAAGAGCACATGTAGCAAATGCTTTTTCCTGACCCGTTTTGCTAGACCACGCTCTTTTGTGGCTCTTTAATGCTTGCCAAACTCCTATGTGCGTGCTGCTGCTTCCATCTGACAAGGAGCACAGCCTTCTGACAGCAGCTTTCAACTTGCCTAAGAAAGAGCTTGGCCATTTAGATGTGATGCAAATCTGTGTGTGTGTAAGGTGCAGGTGCAAGCTCCTGACAAAGGTGTTCTCCAGTTTCAGTTTCTATCTGCCAGACACATTGGAAATGTTTTCCTCTGGCATTCGCACCAAGAGTCGCAGAATACTTAACCCAGGAGCTCTGAGAATGAAACGGTAAGAGGTGTTCCGCTTACGTCATAAACAGTGCTCCAGAGCGCTTAGCAACGGGCACAACGAAACGTGTCTGTGGGATAGTGACCATTCCTGCCTAGTGCTGGCAATGCACGAGCACTGCCAAAAGGCAAAGGAAGGCGTTTAGCATCCGGCTGTGCGCAAAGCTTTCAGACTGCCAGAGGACTGCAGCTGTGGTAAGCCCGCTTGCTCATTTGACGTTAGATGTCGCCTGCAAGAACTTCACCCGCATCTGGTTTATGCTGCTACCTGTTGTTAGGCGACAAGAAGGGCACAAGTCGCGAATGCTTTTTCCTGCCTCATTTTGCTAGACCACGCTCTTCTGTGGCTCTTTAGTTCTTGCCAAACTGTTATGTGCGTGCTGCTGCTTCCATCTGACAAGGAGCACAGCCTTCTGACAGCAGCTTTCAACTTGTCTAAGGAAGAGCTTGGCCATTTAGATGTGATGCAAATCTGTGTGTGTGTAAGGTGCAGGTGCAAGCTCCTGACAAAGGTGTTCTCCAGTTTCAGTTTCTATCTGCCAGACACATTGGAAATGTTTTCCTCTGGCATTCGCACCAAGAGTCGCAGAATACTTAACCCAGGAGCTCTGAGAATGAAACGGTAAGAGGTGTTCCGCTTACGTCATAAACAGTGCTCCAGAGCACTTAGCAACGGGCACAACGAAACGTGTCTGTGGGATAGTGACCATTCCCGCCTAGTGCTGGCAATGCACGAGCACTGCCAAAAGGCAAAGGAAGGCGCTTAGCATCCGGCTGTGCGCAAAGCTTTCAGACTGCCAGAGGACTGCAGCTGTGGTAAGCCCGCTTGCTCATTTGACGTTAGATGTCGCCTGCAAGAACTCCACCCGCATCTGGTTTATGCTGCTACCTGTTGTTAGGCGACAAGAAGGGCACAAGTCGCAAATGCTTTTTCCTGCCTCATTTTGCTAGACCACGCTCTTCTGTGGCTCTTTAGTTCTTGCCAAACTCCTATGTGCGTGCTTCTGCTTCCATCGGACAAGGAGCACAGCCTTCTGACAGCAGCTTTCAACTTGTCTAAGGAAGAGCTTGGCCATTTAGATGTGATGCAAATCTGTGTGTGTGTAAGGTGCAGGTGCAAGCTCCTGACAAAGGTGTTCTCCAGTTTCAGTTTCTGTCTGCCAGACACATTGGAAATGTTTTCCTCTGGCATTCGCACCAAGAGTCGCAGAATACTTTACTGAGGAGCTCTGAGAATGGAACGGCAAGAGGTGTTCAGCTTACGTCATAAACAGTGCTCCAGAGCACTTAGCAACGGGCACAACGAAACGTGTGTGTGGGATAGTGACCATTCCCGCCTAGTGCTGGCAATTCACGAGCACTGCCAAAAGGCAAAGGAAGGCGCTTAGCATCCGGCTTGTGCGCAAAGCTTTCAGACTGCCAGAGGACTGCAGCTGTGGTAAGCCCGCTTGCTCATTTGACGTTAGATGTCGCCTGCAAGAACTCCACCCGCATCTGGTTTATGCTGCTACCTGTTGTTAGGCGACAAGAAGGGCACAAGTCGCGAATGCTTTTTCCTGCCTCATTTTGCTAGACCACGCTCTTCTGTGGCTCTTTAGTTCTTGCCAAACTGTTATGTGCGTGCTGCTGCTTCCATCTGACAAGGAGCACAGCCTTCTGACAGCAGCTTTCAACTTGTCTAAGGAAGAGCTTGGCCATTTAGATGTGATGCAAATCTGTGTGTGTGTAAGGTGCAGGTGCAAGCTCCTGACAAAGGTGTTCTCCAGTTTCAGTTTCTATCTGCCAGACACATTGGAAATGTTTTCCTCTGGCATTCGCACCAAGAGTCGCAGAATACTTAACCCAGGAGCTCTGAGAATGAAACGGTAAGAGGTGTTCCGCTTACGTCATAAACAGTGCTCCAGAGCGCTTAGCAACGGCCACAACGAAACGTGTCTGTGGGATAGTGACCATTCCCGCCTAGTGCTGGCAATGCACGAGCACTGCCAAAAGGCAAAGGAAGGCGCTTAGCATCCGGCTGTGCGCAAAGCTTTCAGACTGCCAGAGGACTGCAGCTGTGGTAAGCCCGCTTGCTCATTTGACGTTAGATGTCGCCTGCAAGAACTTCACCCGCATCTGGTTTATGCTGCTACCGGTTGTTAGGCGACAAGAAGGGCACAAGTTGCGAATGCTTTTTCCTGCCTCATTTTGCTAGACCACGCTCTTCTGTGGCTCTTTAGTTCTTGCCAAACTGTTATGTGCGTGCTGCTGCTTCCATCTGACAAGGAGCACAGCCTTCTGACAGCAGCTTTCAACTTGTCTAAGGAAGAGCTTGGCCATTTAGATGTGATGCAAATCTGTGTGTGTGTAAGGTGCAGGTGCAAGCTCCTGACAAAGGTGTTCTCCAGTTTCAGTTTCTATCTGCCAGACACATTGGAAATGTTTTCCTCTGGCATTCGCACCAAGAGTCGCAGAATACTTAACCCAGGAGCTCTGAGAATGGAACGGCAAGAGGTGTTCCGCTTACGTCATAAACAGTGCTCCAGAGCGCTTAGCAACGGGCACAACGAAACGTGTCTGTGGGATAGTGACCATTCCCGCCTAGTGCTGGCAATGCACGAGCACTGCCAAAAGGCAAAGGAAGGCGCTTAGCATCCGGCTGTGCGCAAAGCTTTCAGACTGCCAGAGGACTGCAGCTGTGGTAAGCCCGCTTGCTCATTTGACGTTAGATGTCGCCTGCAAGAACTTCACCCGCATCTGGTTTATGCTGCTACCTGTTGTTAGGCGACTAGAAGGGCACAAGTCGCGAATGCTTTTTCCTGCCTCATTTTGCTAGACCACGCTCTTCTGTGGCTCTTTAGTTCTTGCCAAACTGTTATGTGCGTGCTGCTGCTTCCATCTGACAAGGAGCACAGCCTTCTGACAGCAGCTTTCAACTTGTCTAAGGAAGAGCTTGGCCATTTAGATGTGATGCAAATCTGTGTGTGTGTAAGGTGCAGGTGCAAGCTCCTGACAAAGGTGTTCTCCAGTTTCAGTTTCTATCTGCCAGACACATTGGAAATGTTTTCCTCTGGCATTCGCACCAAGAGTCGCAGAATACTTAACCCAGGAGCTCTGAGAATGGAACGGCAAGAGGTGTTCCGCTTACGTCATAAACAGTGCTCCAGAGCGCTTAGCAACGGGCACAACGAAACGTGTCTGTGGGATAGTGACCATTCCCGCCTAGTGCTGGCAATGCACGAGCACTGCCAAAAGGCAAAGGAAGGCGCTTAGCATCCGGCTGTGCGCAAAGCTTTCAGACTGCCAGAGGACTGCAGCTGTGGTAAGCCCGCTTGCTCATTTGACGTTAGATGTCGCCTGCAAGAACTTCACCCGCATCTGGTTTATGCTGCTACCTGTTGTTAGGCGACAAGAAGGGCACAAGTCGCGAATGCTTTTTCCTGCCTCATTTTGCTAGACCACGCTCTTCTGTGGCTCTTTAGTTCTTGCCAAACTGTTATGTGCGTGCTGCTGCTTCCATCTGACAAGGAGCACAGCCTTCTGACAGCAGCTTTCAACTTGTCTAAGGAAGAGCTTGGCCATTTAGATGTGATGCAAATCTGTGTGTGTGTAAAGTGCAGGTGCAAGCTCCTGACAAAGGTGTTCTCCAGTTTCAGTTTCTATCTGCCAGACACATTGGAAATGTTTTCCTCTGGCATTCGCACCAAGAGTCGCAGAATACTTAACCCAGGAGCTCTGAGAATGAAACGGTAAGAGGTGTTCCGCTTACGTCATAAACAGTGCTCCAGAGCGCTTAGCAACGGCCACAACGAAACAGTGTGCGGGATAGTGACCATTCCCGCCTAGTGCTGGCAATGCACGAGCACTGCCAAAAGGCAAAGGAAGGCGCTTAGCATCCGGCTTGTGCGCAAAGCTTTCAGACTGCCAGAGGACTGCAGCTGTGGTAAGCCTTCTTGCTCATTTGATATTAGATGTCGCCTGCAAGAACTTCACCCGCATCTGGTTTATGCTGCTACCTGTTGTTAGGCGACAACAAGAGCACATGTAGCAAATGCTTTTTCCTGCCTCATTTTGCTAGACCACGCTCTTCTGTGGCTCTTTAGTTCTTGCCAAACTCCTATGTGCGTGCTGCTGCTTCCATCTGACAAGGAGCACAGCCTTCTGACAGCAGCTTTCAACTTGTCTAAGGAAGAGCTTGGCCATTTAGATGTGATGCAAATCTGTGTGTGTGTAAAGTGCAGGTGCAAGCTCCTGACAAAGGTGTTCTCCAGTTTCAGTTTCTATCTGCCAGACACATTGGAAATGTTTTCCTCTGGCATTCGCACCAAGAGTCGCAGAATACTTAACCCAGGAGCTCTGAGAATGAAACGGTAAGAGGTGTTCCGCTTACGTCATAAACAGTGCTCCAGAGCGCTTAGCAACGGGCACAACGAAACGTGTCTGTGGGATAGTGACCATTCCCGCCTAGTGCTGGCAATGCACGAGCACTGCCAAAAGGCAAAGGAAGGCGCTTAGCATCCGGCTGTGCGCAAAGCTTTCAGACTGCCAGAGGACTGCAGCTGTGGTAAGCCCGCTTGCTCATTTGACGTTAGATGTCGCCTGCAAGAACTCCACCCGCATCTGGTTTATGCTGCTACCTGTTGTTAGGCGACAAGAAGGGCACAAGTCGCAAATGCTTTTTCCTGCCTCATTTTGCTAGACCACGCTCTTCTGTGGCTCTTTAGTTCTTGCCAAACTCCTATGTGCGTGCTTCTGCTTCCATCGGACAAGGAGCACAGCCTTCTGACAGCAGCTTTCAACTTGTCTAAGGAAGAGCTTGGCCATTTAGATGTGATGCAAATCTGTGTGTGTGTAAGGTGCAGGTGCAAGCTCCTGACAAAGGTGTTCTCCAGTTTCAGTTTCTGTCTGCCAGACACATTGGAAATGTTTTCCTCTGGCATTCGCACCAAGAGTCGCAGAATACTTTACTGAGGAGCTCTGAGAATGGAACGGCAAGAGGTGTTCAGCTTACGTCATAAACAGTGCTCCAGAGCACTTAGCAACGGGCACAACGAAACGTGTGTGTGGGATAGTGACCATTCCCGCCTAGTGCTGGCAATGCACGAGCACTGCCAAAAGGCAAAGGAAGGCGCTTAGCATCCGGCTTGTGCGCAAAGCTTTCAGACTGCCAGAGGACTGCAGCTGTGGTAAGCCCGCTTGCTCATTTGACGTTAGATGTCGCCTGCAAGAACTCCACCCGCATCTGGTTTATGCTGCTACCTGTTGTTAGGCGACAAGAAGGGCACAAGTCGCGAATGCTTTTTCCTGCCTCATTTTGCTAGACCACGCTCTTCTGTGGCTCTTTAGTTCTTGCCAAACTGTTATGTGCGTGCTGCTGCTTCCATCTGACAAGGAGCACAGCCTTCTGACAGCAGCTTTCAACTTGTCTAAGGAAGAGCTTGGCCATTTAGATGTGATGCAAATCTGTGTGTGTGTAAGGTGCAGGTGCAAGCTCCTGACAAAGGTGTTCTCCAGTTTCAGTTTCTATCTGCCAGACACATTGGAAATGTTTTCCTCTGGCATTCGCACCAAGAGTCGCAGAATACTTAACCCAGGAGCTCTGAGAATGAAACGGTAAGAGGTGTTCCGCTTACGTCATAAACAGTGCTCCAGAGCGCTTAGCAACGGCCACAACGAAACGTGTCTGTGGGATAGTGACCATTCCCGCCTAGTGCTGGCAATGCACGAGCACTGCCAAAAGGCAAAGGAAGGCGCTTAGCATCCGGCTGTGCGCAAAGCTTTCAGACTGCCAGAGGACTGCAGCTGTGGTAAGCCCGCTTGCTCATTTGACGTTAGATGTCGCCTGCAAGAACTTCACCCGCATCTGGTTTATGCTGCTACCGGTTGTTAGGCGACAAGAAGGGCACAAGTTGCGAATGCTTTTTCCTGCCTCATTTTGCTAGACCACGCTCTTCTGTGGCTCTTTAGTTCTTGCCAAACTGTTATGTGCGTGCTGCTGCTTCCATCTGACAAGGAGCACAGCCTTCTGACAGCAGCTTTCAACTTGTCTAAGGAAGAGCTTGGCCATTTAGATGTGATGCAAATCTGTGTGTGTGTAAGGTGCAGGTGCAAGCTCCTGACAAAGGTGTTCTCCAGTTTCAGTTTCTATCTGCCAGACACATTGGAAATGTTTTCCTCTGGCATTCGCACCAAGAGTCGCAGAATACTTAACCCAGGAGCTCTGAGAATGGAACGGCAAGAGGTGTTCCGCTTACGTCATAAACAGTGCTCCAGAGCGCTTAGCAACGGGCACAACGAAACGTGTCTGTGGGATAGTGACCATTCCCGCCTAGTGCTGGCAATGCACGAGCACTGCCAAAAGGCAAAGGAAGGCGCTTAGCATCCGGCTGTGCGCAAAGCTTTCAGACTGCCAGAGGACTGCAGCTGTGGTAAGCCCGCTTGCTCATTTGACGTTAGATGTCGCCTGCAAGAACTTCACCCGCATCTGGTTTATGCTGCTACCTGTTGTTAGGCGACAAGAAGGGCACAAGTCGCGAATGCTTTTTCCTGCCTCATTTTGCTAGACCACGCTCTTCTGTGGCTCTTTAGTTCTTGCCAAACTGTTATATGCGTGCTGCTGCTTCCATCTGACAAGGAGCACAGCCTTCTGACAGCAGCTTTCAACTTGTCTAAGGAAGAGCTTGGCCATTTAGATGTGATGCAAATCTGTGTGTGTGTAAAGTGCAGGTGCAAGCTCCTGACAAAGGTGTTCTCCAGTTTCAGTTTCTATCTGCCAGACACATTGGAAATGTTTTCCTCTGGCATTCGCACCAAGAGTCGCAGAATACTTAACCCAGGAGCTCTGAGAATGAAACGGTAAGAGGTGCTCCGCTTACGTCATAAACAGTGCTCCAGAGCGCTTAGCAACGGGCACAACGAAACGTGTCTGTGGGATAGTGACCATTCCCGCCTAGTGCTGGCAATGCACGAGCACTGCCAAAAGGCAAAGGAAGGCGCTTAGCATCCGGCTTGTGTGCAAAGCTTTCAGACTGCCAGAGGACTGCAGCTGTGGTAAGCCCGCTTGCTCATTTGACGTTAGATGTCGCCTGCAAGAACTCCACCCGCATCTGGTTTATGCTGCTACCTGTTGTTAGGCGACAAGAAGGGCACAAGTCGCAAATGCTTTTTCCTGCCTCATTTTGCTAGACCACGCTCTTCTGTGGCTCTTTAGTTCTTGCCAAACTCCTATGTGCGTGCTGCTGCTTCCATCTGACAAGGAGCACAGCCTTCTGACAGCAGCTTTCAACTTGTCTAAGGAAGAGCTTGGCCATTTAGATGTGATGCAAATCTGTGTGTGTGTAAGGTGCAGGTGCAAGCTCCTGACAAAGGTGTTCTCCAGTTTCAGTTTCTGTCTGCCAGACACATTGGAAATGTTTTCCTCTGGCATTCGCACCAAGAGTCGCAGAATACTTTACTGAGGAGCTCTGAGAATGGAACGGCAAGAGGTGTTCAGCTTACGTCATAAACAGTGCTCCAGAGCGCTTAGCAACGGGCACAACGAAACGTGTCTGTGGGATAGTGACCATTCCCGCCTAGTGCTGGCAATGCACGAGCACTGCCAAAAGGCAAAGGAAGGCGCTTAGCATCCGGCTTGTGCGCAAAGCTTTCAGACTGCCAGAGGACTGCAGCTGTGGTAAGCCCGCTTGCTCATTTGACGTTAGATGTCGCCTGCAAGAACTCCACCCGCATCTGGTTTATGCTGCTACCTGTTGTTAGGCGACAAGAAGGGCACAAGTCGCGAATGCTTTTTCCTGCCTCATTTTGCTAGACCACGCTCTTCTGTGGCTCTTTAGTTCTTGCCAAACTGTTATGTGCGTGCTGCTGCTTCCATCTGACAAGGAGCACAGCCTTCTGACAGCAGCTTTCAACTTGTCTAAGGAAGAGCTTGGCCATTTAGATGTGATGCAAATCTGTGTGTGTGTAAGGTGCAGGTGCAAGCTCCTGACAAAGGTGTTCTCCAGTTTCACTTTCTATCTGCCAGACACATTGGAAATGTTTTCCTCTGGCATTCGCACCAAGAGTCGCAGAATACTTAACCCAGGAGCTCTGAGAATGGAACGGCAAGAGGTGTTCCGCTTACGTCATAAACAGTGCTCCAGAGCGCTTAGCAACGGGCACAACGAAACGTGTCTGTGGGATAGTGACCATTCCCGCCTAGTGCTGGCAATGCACGAGCACTGCCAAAAGGCAAAGGAAGGCGCTTAGCATCCGGCTGTGCGCAAAGCTTTCAGACTGCCAGAGGACTGCAGCTGTGGTAAGCCCGCTTGCTCATTTGACGTTAGATGTCGCCTGCAAGAACTTCACCCGCATCTGGTTTATGCTGCTACCTGTTGTTAGGCGACAAGAAGGGCACAAGTCGCGAATGCTTTTTCCTGCCTCATTTTGCTAGACCACGCTCTTCTGTGGCTCTTTAGTTCTTGCCAAACTGTTATGTGCGTGCTGCTGCTTCCATCTGACAAGGAGCACAGCCTTCTGACAGCAGCTTTCAACTTGTCTAAGGAAGAGCTTGGCCATTTAGATGTGATGCAAATCTGTGTGTGTGTAAAGTGCAGGTGCAAGCTCCTGACAAAGGTGTTCTCCAGTTTCAGTTTCTATCTGCCAGACACATTGGAAATGTTTTCCTCTGGCATTCGCACCAAGAGTCGCAGAATACTTAACCCAGGAGCTCTGAGAATGAAACGGTAAGAGGTGTTCCGCTTACGTCATAAACAGTGCTCCAGAGCGCTTAGCAACGGCCACAACGAAACAGTGTGCGGGATAGTGACCATTCCCGCCTAGTGCTGGCAATGCACGAGCACTGCCAAAAGGCAAAGGAAGGCGCTTAGCATCCGGCTTGTGCGCAAAGCTTTCAGACTGCCAGAGGACTGCAGCTGTGGTAAGCCTTCTTGCTCATTTGATATTAGATGTCGCCTGCAAGAACTCCACCCGCATCTGGTTTATGCTGCTACCTGTTGTTAGGCGACAACAAGAGCACATGTAGCAAATGCTTTTTCCTGCCTCATTTTGCTAGACCACGCTCTTCTGTGGCTCTTTAGTTCTTGCCAAACTCCTATGTGCGTGCTGCTGCTTCCATCTGACAAGGAGCACAGCCTTCTGACAGCAGCTTTCAACTTGTCTAAGGAAGAGCTTGGCCATTTAGATGTGATGCAAATCTGTGTGTGTGTAAGGTGCAGGTGCAAGCTCCTGACAAAGGTGTTCTCCAGTTTCAGTTTCTATCTGCCAGACACATTGGAAATGTTTTCCTCTGGCATTCGCACCAAGAGTCGCAGAATACTTTACTAAGGAGCTCTGAGAATGGAACGGCAAGAGGTGTTCAGCTTACGTCATAAACAGTGCTCCAGAGCGCTTAGCAACGGGCACAACAAAACGTGTCTGTGGGATAGTGACCATTCCCGCCTAGTGCTGGCAATGCACAATCACTGCCAAAAGGCAAAGGAAGGCGCTTAGCATCCGGCTTGTGCGCAAAGCTTTCAGACTGCCAGAGGACTGCAGCTGTGGTAAGCCCGCTTGCTCATTTGACGTTAGAAGGCGCCTGGAAGAACTTCACCCGCATCTGGTTTATGCTGCTACCTGTTGTTAGGCGACAACAAGAGCACATGTAGCAAATGCTTTTTCCTGACCCGTTTTGCTAGACCACGCTCTTTTGTGGCTCTTTAATGCTTGCCAAACTCCTATGTGCGTGCTGCTGCTTCCATCTGACAAGGAGCACAGCCTTCTGACAGCAGCTTTCAACTTGCCTAAGAAAGAGCTTGGCCATTTAGATGTGATGCAAATCTGTGTGTGTGTAAGGTGCAGGTGCAAGCTCCTGACAAAGGTGTTCTCCAGTTTCAGTTTCTATCTGCCAGACACATTGGAAATGTTTTCCTCTGGCATTCGCACCAAGAGTCGCAGAATACTTAACCCAGGAGCTCTGAGAATGAAACGGTAAGAGGTGTTCCGCTTACGTCATAAACAGTGCTCCAGAGCGCTTAGCAACGGGCACAACGAAACGTGTCTGTGGGATAGTGACCATTCCTGCCTAGTGCTGGCAATGCACGAGCACTGCCAAAAGGCAAAGGAAGGCGTTTAGCATCCGGCTGTGCGCAAAGCTTTCAGACTGCCAGAGGACTGCAGCTGTGGTAAGCCCGCTTGCTCATTTGACGTTAGATGTCGCCTGCAAGAACTTCACCCGCATCTGGTTTATGCTGCTACCTGTTGTTAGGCGACAAGAAGGGCACAAGTCGCGAATGCTTTTTCCTGCCTCATTTTGCTAGACCACGCTCTTCTGTGGCTCTTTAGTTCTTGCCAAACTGTTATGTGCGTGCTGCTGCTTCCATCTGACAAGGAGCACAGCCTTCTGACAGCAGCTTTCAACTTGTCTAAGGAAGAGCTTGGCCATTTAGATGTGATGCAAATCTGTGTGTGTGTAAGGTGCAGGTGCAAGCTCCTGACAAAGGTGTTCTCCAGTTTCAGTTTCTGTCTGCCAGACACATTGGAAATGTTTTCCTCTGGCATTCGCACCAAGAGTCGCAGAATACTTAACCCAGGAGCTCTGAGAATGAAACGGTAAGAGGTGTTCCGCTTACGTCATAAACAGTGCTCCAGAGCGCTTAGCAACGGCCACAACGAAACAGTGTGCGGGATAGTGACCATTCCCGCCTAGTGCTGGCAATGCACGAGCACTGCCAAAAGGCAAAGGAAGGCGCTTAGCATCCGGCTTGTGCGCAAAGCTTTCAGACTGCCAGAGGACTGCAGCTGTGGTAAGCCTTCTTGCTCATTTGATATTAGATGTCGCCTGCAAGAACTTCACCCGCATCTGGTTTATGCTGCTACCTGTTGTTAGGCGACAACAAGAGCACATGTAGCAAATGCTTTTTCCTGACCCGTTTTGCTAGACCACGCTCTTTTGTGGCTCTTTAATGCTTGCCAAACTCCTATGTGCGTGCTGCTGCTTCCATCTGACAAGGAGCACAGCCTTCTGACAGCAGCTTTCAACTTGCCTAAGAAAGAGCTTGGCCATTTAGATGTGATGCAAATCTGTGTGTGTGTAAGGTGCAGGTGCAAGCTCCTGACAAAGGTGTTCTCCAGTTTCAGTTTCTATCTGCCAGACACATTGGAAATGTTTTCCTCTGGCATTCGCACCAAGAGTCGCAGAATACTTAACCCAGGAGCTCTGAGAATGAAACGGTAAGAGGTGTTCCGCTTACGTCATAAACAGTGCTCCAGAGCGCTTAGCAACGGGCACAACGAAACGTGTCTGTGGGATAGTGACCATTCCCGCCTAGTGCTGGCAATGCACGAGCACTGCCAAAAGGCAAAGGAAGGCGCTTAGCATCCGGCTGTGCGCAAAGCTTTCAGACTGCCAGAGGACTGCAGCTGTGGTAAGCCCGCTTGCTCATTTGACGTTAGATGTCGCCTGCAAGAACTTCACCCGCATCTGGTTTATGCTGCTACCTGTTGTTAGGCGACTAGAAGGGCACAAGTCGCGAATGCTTTTTCCTGCCTCATTTTGCTAGACCACGCTCTTCTGTGGCTCTTTAGTTCTTGCCAAACTGTTATGTGCGTGCTGCTGCTTCCATCTGACAAGGAGCACAGCCTTCTGACAGCAGCTTTCAACTTGTCTAAGGAAGAGCTTGGCCATTTAGATGTGATGCAAATCTGTGTGTGTGTAAGGTGCAGGTGCAAGCTCCTGACAAAGGTGTTCTCCAGTTTCAGTTTCTATCTGCCAGACACATTGGAAATGTTTTCCTCTGGCATTCGCACCAAGAGTCGCAGAATACTTAACCCAGGAGCTCTGAGAATGGAACGGCAAGAGGTGTTCCGCTTACGTCATAAACAGTGCTCCAGAGCGCTTAGCAACGGGCACAACGAAACGTGTCTGTGGGATAGTGACCATTCCCGCCTAGTGCTGGCAATGCACGAGCACTGCCAAAAGGCAAAGGAAGGCGCTTAGCATCCGGCTGTGCGCAAAGCTTTCAGACTGCCAGAGGACTGCAGCTGTGGTAAGCCCGCTTGCTCATTTGACGTTAGATGTCGCCTGCAAGAACTTCACCCGCATCTGGTTTATGCTGCTACCTGTTGTTAGGCGACAAGAAGGGCACAAGTCGCGAATGCTTTTTCCTGCCTCATTTTGCTAGACCACGCTCTTCTGTGGATCTTTAGTTCTTGCCAAACTGTTATGTGCGTGCTGCTGCTTCCATCTGACAAGGAGCACAGCCTTCTGACAGCAGCTTTCAACTTGTCTAAGGAAGAGCTTGGCCATTTAGATGTGATGCAAATCTGTGTGTGTGTAAGGTGCAGGTGCAAGCTCCTGACAAAGGTGTTCTCCAGTTTCAGTTTCTATCTGCCAGACACATTGGAAATGTTTTCCTCTGGCATTCGCACCAAGAGTCGCAGAATACTTAACCCAGGAGCTCTGAGAATGAAACGGTAAGAGGTGTTCCGCTTACGTCATAAACAGTGCTCCAGAGCGCTTAGCAACGGCCACAACGAAACAGTGTGCGGGATAGTGACCATTCCCGCCTAGTGCTGGCAATGCACGAGCACTGCCAAAAGGCAAAGGAAGGCGCTTAGCATCCGGCTTGTGCGCAAAGCTTTCAGACTGCCAGAGGACTGCAGCTGTGGTAAGCCTTCTTGCTCATTTGATATTAGATGTCGCCTGCAAGAACTTCACCCGCATCTGGTTTATGCTGCTACCTGTTGTTAGGCGACAACAAGAGCACATGTAGCAAATGCTTTTTCCTGCCTCATTTTGCTAGACCACGCTCTTCTGTGGCTCTTTAGTTCTTGCCAAACTCCTATGTGCGTGCTGCTGCTTCCATCTGACAAGGAGCACAGCCTTCTGACAGCAGCTTTCAACTTGTCTAAGGAAGAGCTTGGCCATTTAGATGTGATGCAAATCTGTGTGTGTGTAAGGTGCAGGTGCAAGCTCCTGACAAAGGTGTTCTCCAGTTTCAGTTTCTATCTGCCAGACACATTGGAAATGTTTTCCTCTGGCATTCGCACCAAGAGTCGCAGAATACTTTACTAAGGAGCTCTGAGAATGGAACGGCAAGAGGTGTTCAGCTTACGTCATAAACAGTGCTCCAGAGCGCTTAGCAACGGGCACAACAAAACGTGTCTGTGGGATAGTGACCATTCCCGCCTAGTGCTGGCAATGCACAATCACTGCCAAAAAGCAGAGAAAGGCGCTTAGCATCCGGCTTGTGCGCAAAGCTTTCAGACTGCCAGAGGACTGCAGCTGTGGTAAGCCCGCTTGCTCATTTGACGTTAGAAGGCGCCTGGAAGAACTTCACCCGCATCTGGTTTATGCTGCTACCTGTTGTTAGGCGACAACAAGAGCACATGTAGCAAATGCTTTTTCCTGACCCGTTTTGCTAGACCACGCTCTTTTGTGGCTCTTTAATGCTTGCCAAACTCCTATGTGCGTGCTGCTGCTTCCATCTGACAAGGAGCACAGCCTTCTGACAGCAGCTTTCAACTTGCCTAAGAAAGAGCTTGGCCATTTAGATGTGATGCAAATCTGTGTGTGTGTAAGGTGCAGGTGCAAGCTCCTGACAAAGGTGTTCTCCAGTTTCAGTTTCTATCTGCCAGACACATTGGAAATGTTTTCCTCTGGCATTCGCACCAAGAGTCGCAGAATACTTAACCCAGGAGCTCTGAGAATGAAACGGTAAGAGGTGTTCCGCTTACGTCATAAACAGTGCTCCAGAGCGCTTAGCAACGGGCACAACGAAACGTGTCTGTGGGATAGTGACCATTCCTGCCTAGTGCTGGCAATGCACGAGCACTGCCAAAAGGCAAAGGAAGGCGTTTAGCATCCGGCTGTGCGCAAAGCTTTCAGACTGCCAGAGGACTGCAGCTGTGGTAAGCCCGCTTGCTCATTTGACGTTAGATGTCGCCTGCAAGAACTTCACCCGCATCTGGTTTATGCTGCTACCTGTTGTTAGGCGACAAGAAGGGCACAAGTCGCGAATGCTTTTTCCTGCCTCATTTTGCTAGACCACCCTCTTCTGTGGCTCTTTAGTTCTTGCCAAACTGTTATGTGCGTGCTGCTGCTTCCATCTGACAAGGAGCACAGCCTTCTGACAGCAGCTTTCAACTTGTCTAAGGAAGAGCTTGGCCATTTAGATGTGATGCAAATCTGTGTGTGTGTAAGGTGCAGGTGCAAGCTCCTGACAAAGGTGTTCTCCAGTTTCAGTTTCTATCTGCCAGACACATTGGAAATGTTTTCCTCTGGCATTCGCACCAAGAGTCGCAGAATACTTAACCCAGGAGCTCTGAGAATGAAACGGCAAGAGGTGTTCCGCTTACGTCATAAACAGTGCTCCAGAGCACTTAGCAACGGGCACAACGAAACGTGTCTGTGGGATAGTGACCATTCCCGCCTAGTGCTGGCAATGCACGAGCACTGCCAAAAGGCAAAGGAAGGCGCTTAGCATCCGGCTGTGCGCAAAGCTTTCAGACTGCCAGAGGACTGCAGCTGTGGTAAGCCCGCTTGCTCATTTGACGTTAGATGTCGCCTGCAAGAACTCCACCCGCATCTGGTTTATGCTGCTACCTGTTGTTAGGCGACAAGAAGGGCACAAGTCGCGAATGCTTTTTCCTGCCTCATTTTGCTAGACCACGCTCTTCTGTGGCTCTTTAGTTCTTGCCAAACTGTTATGTGCGTGCTGCTGCTTCCATCTGACAAGGAGCACAGCCTTCTGACAGCAGCTTTCAACTTGTCTAAGGAAGAGCTTGGCCATTTAGATGTGATGCAAATCTGTGTGTGTGTAAAGTGCAGGTGCAAGCTCCTGACAAAGGTGTTCTCCAGTTTCACTTTCTATCTGCCAGACACATTGGAAATGTTTTCCTCTGGCATTCACGCCAAGAGTCGCAGATTGCTTAACCCAGGAGCTCTGAGAATGGAACGGCAAGAGGTGCTCCGCTTACGTCATAAACAGTGCTCCAGAGCGCTTAGCAACGGGCACAACGAAACGTGTCTGTGGGATAGTGACCATTCCCGCCTAGTGCTGGCAATGCACGAGCACTGCCAAAAGGCAAAGGAAGGCGCTTAGCATCCGGCTGTGCGCAAAGCTTTCAGACTGCCAGAGGACTGCAGCTGTGGTAAGCCCGCTTGCTCATTTGACGTTAGATGTCGCCTGCAAGAACTCCACCCGCATCTGGTTTATGCTGCTACCTGTTGTTAGGCGACAAGAAGGGCACAAGTCGCGAATGCTTTTTCCTGCCTCATTTTGCTAGACCACGCTCTTCTGTGGCTCTTTAGTTCTTGCCAAACTGTCATGTGCGTGCTGCTGCTTCCATCTGACAAGGAGCACAGCCTTCTGACAGCAGCTTTCAACTTGTCTAAGGAAGAGCTTGGCCATTTAGATGTGATGCAAATCTGTGTGTGTGTAAAGTGCAGGTGCAAGCTCCTGACAAAGGTGTTCTCCAGTTTCAGTTTCTATCTGCCAGACACATTGGAAATGTTTTCCTCTGGCATTCGCACCAAGAGTCGCAGAATACTTAACCCAGGAGCTCTGAGAATGGAACGGCAAGAGGTGCTCCGCTTACGTCATAAACAGTGCTCCAGAGCGCTTAGCAACGGGCACAACGAAACGATTCTGTGGGATAGTGACCATTCCCGCCTAGTGCTGGCAATGCACGAGCACTGCCAAAAGGCAAAGGAAGGCGCTTAGCATCCGGCTTGTGCGCAAAGCTTTCAGACTGCCAGGGGACTGCAGCTGTGGTAAGCCTGCTTGCTCATTTGATGTTAGATGTCGCTTGCAAGAACTTCACCCCCATCTGGTTTATGCTGCTACCTGTTGTTAGGCGACAACAAGAGCACATGTAGCAAATGCTTTTTCCTGACCCATTTTGCTAGACCACGATCTTTTGTGGCTCTGTAGTGCTTGCCAATCTGCTATGTGCGTGCTGCTGCTTCCATCTGACAAGGAGCACAGCCTTCTGACAGCAGCTTTCAACTTGCCTAAGAAAGAGCTTGGCCATTTAGATGTGATGCAAATCTGTGTGTGTGTAAAGTGCAGGTGCAAGCTCCTGACAAAGGTATTCTCCAGTTTCAGTTTCTATATGCCAGACACATTGGAAATGTTTTCCTCTGGCATTCACGCCAAGAGTCGCAGATTGCTTAACCCAGGAGCTCTGAGAATGGAACGGCAAGAGGTGCTCCGCTTACGTCATAAACAGTGCTCCAGAGCGCTTAGCAACGGGCACAACGAAACGTGTCTGTGGGATAGTGACCATTCCCGCCTAGTGCTGGCAATGCACGAGCACTGCCAAAAGGCAAAGGAAGGCGCTTAGCATCCGGCTTGTGTGCAAAGCTTTCAGACTGCCAGAGGACTGCAGCTGTGGTAAGCCCGCTTGCTCATTTGACGTTAGATGTCGCCTGCAAGAACTTCACCCCCATCTGGTTTATGCTGCTACCTGTTGTTAGGCGACAGCAAGAGCACAAGTCGCAAATGCTTTTTCCTGACCCATTTTGCTAGACCACGCTCTTTTGTGGCTCTTTAGTGCTTGCCAAACTCCTATGTGCGTACTGCTGCTTCCATCTGACAAGGAGCACAGCCTTCTGACAGCAGCTTTCAACTTGTCTAAGAAAGAGCTTGGCCATTTAGATGTGATGCAAATCTGTGTGTGTGTAAGGTGTAGGTGCAAGCTCCTGACAAAGGTGTTCTCCAGTTTCACTTTCTATCTGCCAGACACACTGGAAATGTTTTCCTCTGGCATTCGCACCAAGAGTCGCAGAATACTTAACCCAGGAGCTCTGAGAATGGAACGGCAAGAGGTGTTCCGCTTACGTCATAAACAGTGCTCCAGAGCGCTTAGCAACGGGCACAACGAAACGTGTCTGTGGGATAGTGACCATTCCCGCCTAGTGCTGGCAATGCACGAGCACTGCCAAAAGGCAAAGGAAGGCGCTTAGCATCCGGCTGTGCGCAAAGCTTTCAGACTGCCAGAGGACTGCAGCTGTGGTAAGCCCGCTTGCTCATTTGACGTTAGATGTCGCCTGCAAGAACTTCACCCGCATCTGGTTTATGCTGCTACCTGTTGTTAGGCGACAAGAAGGGCACAAGTCGCGAATGCTTTTTCCTGCCTCATTTTGCTAGACCACGCTCTTCTGTGGCTCTTTAGTTCTTGCCAAACTCCTATGTGCGTGCTGCTGCTTCCATCTGACAAGGAGCACAGCCTTCTGACAGCAGCTTTCAACTTGTCTAAGGAAGAGCTTGGCCATTTAGATGTGATGCAAATCTGTGTGTGTGTAAAGTGCAGGTGCAAGCTCCTGACAAAGGTGTTCTCCAGTTTCAGTTTCTATCTGCCAGACACATTGGAAATGTTTTCCTCTGGCATTCGCACCAAGAGTCGCAGAATACTTAACCCAGGAGCTCTGAGAATGAAACGGTAAGAGGTGTTCCGCTTACGTCATAAACAGTGCTCCAGAGCGCTTAGCAACGGCCACAACGAAACGATTCTGTGGGATAGTGACCATTCCCGCCTAGTGCTGGCAATTCACGAGCACTGCCAAAAGGCAAAGGAAGGCGCTTAGCATCCGGCTTGGGCGCAAAGCTTTCAGACTGCCAGAGGACCGCAGCTGTGGTAAGCCCGCTTGCTCATTTGACGTTAGATGTCGCCTGCAAGAACTCCACCCGCATCTGGTTTATGCTGCTACCTGTTGTTAGGCGACAAGACGGGCACAAGTCGCGAATGCTTTTTCCTGCCTCATTTTGCTAGACCACGCTCTTCTGTGGCTCTTTAGTTCTTGCCAAACTGTTATGTGCGTGCTGCTGCTTCCATCTGACAAAGAGCACAGCCTTCTGACAGCAGCTTTCAACTTGTCTAAGGAAGAGCTTGGCCATTTAGATGTGATGCAAATCTGTGTGTGTGTAAAGTGCAGGTGCAAGCTCCTGACAAAGGTGTTCTCCAGTTTCACTTTCTATCTGCCAGACACATTGGAAATGCTTTCCTCTGGCATTCACGCCAAGAGTCGCAGATTGCTTAACCCAGGAGCTCTGAGAATGGAACGGCAAGAGGTGCTCCGCTTACGTCATAAACAGTGCTCCAGAGCGCTTAGCAACGGGCACAACGAAACGTGTCTGTGGGATAGTGACCATTCCCGCCTAGTGCTGGCAATTCACGAGCACTGCCAAAAGGCAAAGGAAGGCGCTTAGCATCCGGCTTGTGCGCAAAGCTTTCAGACTGCCAGAGGACTGCAGCTGTGGTAAGCCTTCTTGCTCATTTGATATTAGATGTCGCCTGCAAGAACTTCACCCGCATCTGGTTTATGCTGCTACCTGTTGTTAGGCGACAACAAGAGCACATGTAGCAAATGCTTTTTCCTGCCTCATTTTGCTAGACCACGCTCTTCTGTGGCTCTTTAGTTCTTGCCAAACTCCTATGTGCGTGCTGCTGCTTCCATCTGACAAGGAGCACAGCCTTCTGACAGCAGCTTTCAACTTGTCTAAGGAAGAGCTTGGCCATTTAGATGTGATGCAAATCTGTGTGTGTGTAAGGTGCAGGTGCAAGCTCCTGACAAAGGTGTTCTCCAGTTTCAGTTTCTATCTGCCAGACACATTGGAAATGTTTTCCTCTGGCATTCGCACCAAGAGTCGCAGAATACTTAACCCAGGAGCTCTGAGAATGGAACGGCAAGAGGTGTTCAGCTTACGTCATAAACAGTGCTCCAGAGCGCTTAGCAACGGGCACAACAAAACGTGTCTGTGGGATAGTGACCATTCCCGCCTAGTGCTGGCAATGCACAATCACTGCCAAAAAGCAGAGAAAGGCGCTTAGCATCCGGCTTGTGCGCAAAGCTTTCAGACTGCCAGAGGACTGCAGCTGTGGTAAGCCCGCTTGCTCATTTGACGTTAGAAGGCGCCTGGAAGAACTTCACCCGCATCTGGTTTATGCTGCTACCTGTTGTTAGGCGACAACAAGAGCACATGTAGCAAATGCTTTTTCCTGACCCGTTTTGCTAGACCACGCTCTTTTGTGGCTCTTTAATGCTTGCCAAACTCCTATGTGCGTGCTGCTGCTTCCATCTGACAAGGAGCACAGCCTTCTGACAGCAGCTTTCAACTTGCCTAAGAAAGAGCTTGGCCATTTAGATGTGATGCAAATCTGTGTGTGTGTAAGGTGCAGGTGCAAGCTCCTGACAATGGTGTTCTCCAGTTTCAGTTTCTATCTGCCAGACACATTGGAAATGTTTTCCTCTGGCATTCGCACCAAGAGTCGCATAATACTTAACCCAGGAGCTCTGAGAATGAAACGGTAAGAGGTGCTCCGCTTACGTCATAAACAGTGCTCCAGAGCGCTTGGCAACGGGCACAACGAAACGTGTGTGTGGGATAGTGACCATTCCCGCCTAGTGCTGGCAATGCACGAGCACTGCCAAAAGGCAAAGGAAGGCGCTTAGCATCCGGCTGTGCGCAAAGCTTTCAGACTGCCAGAGGACTGCAGCTGTGGTAAGCCCGCTTGCTCATTTGACGTTAGATGTCGCCTGCAAGAACTTCACCCGCATCTGGTTTATGCTGCTACCTGTTGTTAGGCGACAACAAGAGCACATGTAACAAATGCTTTTTCCTGACCCGTTTTGCTAGACCACGCTCTTCTGTGGCTCTTTAGTTCTTGCCAAACTCCTATGTGCGTGCTGCTGCTTCCATCTGACAAGGAGCACAGCCTTCTGACAGCAGCTTTCAACTTGTCTAAGGAAGAGCTTGGCCATTTAGATGTGATGCAAATCTGTGTGTGTGTAAGGTGCAGGTGCAAGCTCCTGACAAAGGTGTTCTCCAGTTTCAGTTTCTATCTGCCAGACACATTGGAAATGTTTTCCTCTGGCATTCGCACCAAGAGTCGCAGAATACTTAACCCAGGAGCTCTGAGAATGGAACGGCAAGAGGTGTTCCGCTTACGTCATAAACAGTGCTCCAGAGCGCTTAGCAACGGGCACAACGAAACGTGTCTGTGGGATAGTGACCATTCCCGCCTAGTGCTGGCAATGCACAATCACTGCCAAAAGGCAGAGAAAGGCGCTTAGCATCCGGCTTGTGTGCAAAGCTTTCAGACTGCCAGAGGACTGCAGCTGTGGTAAGCCCGCTTGCTCATTTGACGTTAGAAGGCGCCTGCAAGAACTTCACCTGCATCTGGTTTATGCTGCTACCTGTTGTTAGGCGACAACAAGAGCACATGTAGCAAATGCTTTTTCCTGACCCGTTTTGCTAGACCACGCTCTTTTGTGGCTCTTTAATGCTTGCCAAACTCCTATGTGCGTGCTGCTGCTTCCATCTGACAAGGAGCACAGCCTTCTGACAGCAGCTTTCAACTTGTCTAAGGAAGAGGTTGGCCATTTAGATGTGATGCAAATCTGTGTGTGTGTAAAGTGCAGGTGCAAGCTCCTGACAAAGGTGTTCTCCAGTTTCAGTTTCTATCTGCCAGACACATTGGAAATGTTTTCCTCTGGCATTCACGCCAAGAGTCGCAGATTGCTTAACCCAGGAGCTCTGAGAATGGAACGGCAAGAGGTGCTCCGCTTACGTCATAAACAGTGCTCCAGAGCGCTTAGCAACGGGCACAACGAAACGTGTCTGTGGGATAGTGACCATTCCCGCCTAGTGCTGGCAATGCACGAGCACTGCCAAAAGGCAAAGGAAGGCGCTTAGCATCCGGCTTGTGTGCAAAGCTTTCAGACTGCCAGAGGACTGCAGCTGCGGTAAGCCCGCTTGCTCATTTGACGTTAGATGTCGCCTGCAAGAACTTCACCCGCATCTGGTTTATGCTGCTACCTGTTGTTAGGCGACAACAAGAGCACATGTAGCAAATGCTTTTTCCTGACCCGTTTTGCTGGACCACACTCTTTTGTGGCTCTTTAATGCTTGCCAAACTGCTATGTGCGTAATGCTGCTTCCATCTGATAAGGAGCACAGCCTTCTGACAGCAGCTTTCAACTTGTCTAAGAAAGAGCTT